>NC_016476.1:1447335-2894671 GCF_000226095.1 Thermothelomyces thermophilus ATCC 42464 | reverse complement strand
TTCCTCCTATACTATACTATTACTTGTCGCTATACAGGCGTTAATGGTTTTCGGGCCCCTTAAAGGGCCCTGACCCGTTTCCTAGGTCAGTGCTAACCTCTTCGGTTGTCCGGCTAATAGCGGCTTCGTCGATCGTACTTATTTCTATAAGCCATTAAGTGCTAGCAGCTTCCCACCATTAGGTCCGTTCTACTTTCTATCATACGTACTATAGCTTTATCTAAAGCTCCTAGATCTGCGATTTCTTTTCGTCTGCGTGGTAGAGGCAGTCGTTACTTCGGCACGAGTCTTATATATCTTGTCCTATTCTATAGTGCCTAAGCCAGGCTCGTTTTAGTACTACTATGATGCCTTCTAGATCGCGGGCTTCGATTTTCTAGAGCAATTTGGCCGCTCTATTTCCTACATTATAGACCTATTCTATAGGGTAGAGGCTTCCGTCCTTATTTCCTTGTCGGGTCGGCTAGTGATTATTTTCGAATTTGTCGCGAAAGTGGTATCGGTATTTGTATAACATATACTAGAACTAGGGCACTTGTATATATACCTCGTATCGTAGATATAGTTATATAGCGTTGCCTAGAAGGTATTAGAATTCTTTTCTAAATCCTTCCTACTATATATAGACTGTAGGTACTCTAATGCTAAGGTAAGAGTATTTCTTCTAGTAGTTTTCCTACGTATATTTGTCTTTTTTATAGTTCGCGTATATAAACTAGTACTCTAGGTTCTATATGTTATAGCTAAGTTACTAATTATCAAAATACTTAGTATAGCTATTAGGCCTATTGTATATTATAGGCTGTTTCCCTTTAATAGTTTTTACGATATATTAGAGTTCCTTTATCTTGTCCCTTATTTTATTACTCCACTAGATAAGTCAAATCAAGCGTCTATCCCGTTCGTATAGTTTTATATTAAGCCGGAAAACTTCGTTACGGTACTATTTGATTTATTCCTAGAGGAATAAAATATTAGGTCTAGGTTTTTCAATTCCTTAGGTATCGGTCGTCTACGATCTATCCTACCTCTAGGTAACTATAAAACCCTACTGCCTTAAGGCTAGGAGAATCGAAATTAGTAGTGTATATTCTCTTACTATATCCTATTTGGCAAGACCTGTTTCTAGGTCTATAGTAACTAGTTCGGAGTATAGTGCTTGTTCGTCTTTACTATCGCCGTCGTATCTAAGACTGTCCGTGTCGTTATCCCTATTCTTGTAGCTCGTAGCCGCTACTTTGATAATATCCTTGGCGGTTTCGTTAATAGCCGTAATTTCCTTCCTAGGGACTGGTTTCTAGTCCTTCTTTGGGCTTCGATATTCTTGTTTATAGTGTCCTTTCTTTCTATAGTTATAGCTAGTAACGTTAGACTTATCTTTAGCCGTCTTTTTCTTGTCCTACTTCTATGCTACATCTATATCTATAGCTTTAGGATACGTCCTATGTAATATGCTAACATATACTCGTTTTTTCTTATCGTTAGCCTTGACTATAGTTCCGTTTATCTGACCTCGTTTCTACTACTCTCGTATATAGAGTCGATTATCGATTCTAATAGCCTATATAATATATTTATCTAGAGTCTTAGGCTAGTCATACTTATATAGTTTGTCTTTAACCTTTTCCTTTAAGCCATTATAAAATAGTTATATTAATGCCTTATTGTTAAGCTAAGACTTAAGTATATCCTATCTAAACTATATAGTATAGGAGGCTACTAACTTAGTCCATTAGAGATTAGCAAGTCTTTCTTATATATAAATCTTCTTATCTTTATTGCTAAAAACCTTCTAAAGCTCTTCTTTAAACTAGTCATAGGATTAAAAGACTACCTATATAAATATATCTTAGTTATCTTCGTCTTCTTTAATAAGATAGTCATTCTATATAGGCTTAAACTATCTAAATACCTTGCCCTCTAGTCTTATAGCTATATAGAGGACTTTAGCTTTATTATCCAGAAACTTGTCATCATTAAGCTAGAAGTAAGATCGGAGGTTCGTTAGGAATCCTATAAGATCTTCCTTAGTTCCTCCGTATTTGCTAGGTAGTTCGATCTTAATGCGGCTCGCTTTGGCGCCCTCGAGTGCCTTAATTTTGGCGTAGGCCTTGTTAACTAGCTTCTATAAGTGCTTTTCGCCGTTTTCGAGTTCCTTGATCCGAGCTTAAGCAACCTTATCTCTCTAGTCTAACTCCTAGATCCGTTACTAGAGTTGACCGAGCTAGGCAAGTAGCTATTTGGCCGTAACGTTAGTAGCTATATTGATGTCAAGGTCGAAATTACCTCTGTTCTAAGCTATGACAAAACAAAGGGAGTAATAGCAACATATAACGAACCTAACTTAGACTTCTTCTAAAAGGGTTTAGATAGAGGTAAATTAAGTAGGATAAGTATATAGGTCGTCTAAGGGATTTGGTAAAGCTAAAGGGTTTATAATAATACTAGAGTTATCTCCTATAATAGTTAGTAATGCTTGGTATAAGTACTGTAATTGTAGGTTAGGTTACTATTACTAGTGAACTTCCTGGAGTCTACTATAACAAGTGGCTATTTATATATATATATATTTCTGCCGATCGCTTATAGTCTCCTTTTATCCTGTCCTTGGATTGCCTTTAGTAGCTAGCTATCCTCTGCTATCTTTCCCTTTTGGCAATCGTTTGCCTATAATAGCCTGTGCTCCCTAGCGATCTTATATTAGCCTTGCTTTGTGCCCTTCTTGATTGGTGGCTCATTTAGCCTCCTATGCCTCACCAGGTCGCGATATATAGTTGGCTTGTAATAAGAAAACAGTCCCTAGAAAGGAAATTATAGCTATTGACAAAACTACTAAGGATATTATTAAAGTAGCGGCTACAAGCTACGAAGATAGGGATAGTAATATAGTTAGTCTTAGATACGACAGCAACGGTAAAGACAAATAAGTACTATACTCTAAACTAGTTATGGTAGACCTAGAGATAGGTCTTGCCAAATAGGATATGGCAGGAGAGTATATATTACCAATTTCGATTCTCCTAGCCCTAAGGCAGTAGGGTTTTATAGTTACCTAGAGGTAGGATAGATCGTAGACAACCGATACCTAAGGAATCGAAAGACCTAGACCTAATATTCTATTCCTCTAAGAACGAATCGAATGGTACTATAACGAAGTTTTCCGGCTTAGTACGGAACTACGTAAATGGGATAGACGCTTGATTCGACTTGCCTAGTAAAGCGATAAGATAAGGGACAAGATAAGGGAACTCTAATATATCGTAGAAACCATTAAAGGGGAATAGCCTGTGATATATAATAGGCTTAATAGCTATGCCAAGTATTTTAACGATTAGCAACTTAGCTATAACGTATAGAACCTAGAGTATTAGTTTATATGCGTACACTATAGAAAAGACGAACGTATATAGGAAAACTACTAGAAGAAACATTCCTACCTTAGCATTAGAGTACCTACAGTCTACGTATAGTAGGAAGGATTTAGAAAAGAATTCTAATACCTTCTAGGCAACGCTATATAACTATACCTACGACACAAGGCATATATACAAGTGCCCTAGTTCTAGTATATATTACACAAATGCCGATACTACTTTCGTAACAAATTCGAAAACAATCACTAGCCGACCCGACAAGGAAATGAGGATAGAAGCCTCTGCCCTATAGAATAGGTCTATAATACAGGAAACAGAGCAGCCGAATTGCTTTAGAAGATCGAAGCCTATAATCTAGAAGGCATTACGGTAGTTCCAAAACGAGCCTAGCCTAGGTACCACGGAATAGAACGAGATATATAGGACTTGTGCTAGAGTAACGACTGCCTCTATTACGTAGATAAAAAGAAATCATAGATCTAGGAACTTTAGATGAAGCTATAGTATATACGACGAAAAGTAGAACAGACCTAATGGTAGGAAGCTATAAGCACTTAATGGCTTATAGAAATAAGTACGATTGACGAAGCTACTATTAGCCAAATAACCGAAGAGGTTAACACTAACTTGGGAAACGGGTTAAGGCCTTCCGAGGGGCCTGGAAACTATTAACGCCTGTATAGCGGCGAGTGGTAGCGTAATATAGGAGGAACTAGTATAAGAGACCACTATATCGAGACCTTCTAGCGGAAATATAGGAAATCGCCGTAATCTTTAGACAACGGTAGCAAGACAAGCGACTATAGATAATAGCATAATAGAGATAGTACGAAATGCTTGTACTAGTAGATAGTAGAGCAGAGATAAATCTGATTTCGCCGACGCTTATAAATTAGCTATAGATACCCTAGAGAATAAAGTAAAAGCATGGCATAGTCAAAGGGCCATTTCCAACATAATAGGTATATAGGAAGACCAAACCGATTAACATTACTATAGTAAGGAAGACTATAGTAGTTATATTTAGTATTATAGATATAGATAACAATAAAGATATAATATTAGGGTTATTATAATATAAAGATTATAACTCGGACATTAGCTAGAAGAATGGTAGCTACCTATAACCCTAAACGGAGTCGTATTCGACTAGCGAGATAGGGAGCGTACAAGGATCGTAAGCAGACGATGCTCAGGGGAAGGCATATCCTACGGATCTACTACAAGAGACAGATAGTAGTAGGCAGACTACTATAGACTCTAGAAGAAGTGGTATAACGATACCGACGTTATGACAGGAGGAACGAGCTAAACCGCCGATAGCTATTCTCTCTATTAACGAATACGGAGTACTATAACTAGAGTAGTAGGTTGAGACAGGAGAAATCGCTAGCATCACTATAGACGGAACCAAGTTTATATACTATTAGAAAGCCAAGAGACGAGACAAGACTAGGGAAGTACTAAAGGAATACAAAGGATACCTAGCATTCGAACCAAAGTATCTAGAAGGATTACTAGAGCACGGTCTATAGGATCACAAGATTAAGCTTAAGGAAGGAGCATGACTAAAGTTCTTTAAGATTTACTATATAAGCTAGATATAGAACGAAGAACTTAAGCGATATTTAGAGGAGAACCTTTAAAGAGGATATATCTATCTATCGATATCGCTAGTAGGCTACCTAATTTTATTTGTACTTAAGAAAGATAGAAAGCTATAGTTATATATTGACTATTAGTAACTTAATAAATAGACTATAAAAAACTAATACCTGTTACTACGAATCTTATAGCTTCGAGATTAGTTAGTAAGAGCCTAATACTTTATATATCTTAACTTGCCATCGGCCTATAACTATATATAGATCAAAGAAGGCAACAAGTAGAAAACGGCCTTTAGAATACCCTATAGTCATTATAAGTACCTTGTCATGCTATTCGGACTTACGAACGCGCTAGTAACGTTCTAAGCCCTGATCGATCAAGCTATCCGACCCTTTCTTAACAAATTTACGGTATATTATCTTGACAATATACTTATCTTCTCTAAGATAATAGACAAACACTAGAAGTATATAAAAGTAGTACTAGATACGTTATATATATATAAGCTATTAGTTAATAAGGAAAAGAGTAAATTCTACGTTAGGAAGATAGTATTTTTAGGATATAAGATATCCCTAGGACAAATTTAGATAGAACCTTTAAAAGTTAAAGCTATTAAGAATTAGCTATAACCGACGTCAGTTACAGAAGTATAAAGTTTCATCGGATTTACGAACTTCTACCAGATATTTATTAGGAACTTTGGAGCAATCGTACGACCTTTGTACGAACTTACTAAGAAGAACGCTAAATTCTAATAAGAAGAGTAACACAAGCAAGCATTTACGTAGATCCGTAACGCCATTACTAAAGATCTAGTACTAGTGCTACCAGACCCTAAGAAGCCATTTAAGGTAGAAACGGACGCTTCAGACTACGCCATCGGAGGATAGTTAGGATAACAAGACGAACAAAGGAAGCTATATCCTATAGCCTTCTTTTTAAAGAAGCTTGATAAACTATATCTTAATTATCTAATCTACGACAAGGAACTACTTACAATTATTAAAGCTTTTAAAGAATAGCAACTATACCTTAGTAGTACGATTAAACTAGTATAAGTATATATAGATTATAAGAATTTATAATACTTTACGATGATAAAGGAGCTTAATAGACGACAAATATAATAGGTAGAATTCCTTGTAGAATTCAATTTTAAGATCTACTATAAGAAGGGCAAGGAGAATATACAAGCAGATGCCTTAAGCCGATAAACAGATCGTATAGAAGGACAAACGGAAATAACGCCACCGTTATTCAAGGAACGAATAGATGGAACGCTATATCACGAAACGTAGACACCTATAGAAGACGATCTACTCGACTCGTTCCTAGAATATTATATAATCTTTCGAGAAGAAAGGATCGACAAGGCATAGTATTAAGCAATACCTAGACTAGCGGTACCTAATAAAGTAAAAGAAAAAGATAGGAAACTCTAGTACTAAGGTAAAACGTATATCTATAACAAAGACCAATAGCTATAAATGATTTGAAAACTCTATAAGTCGAAACTCGGAGGATATAAAGGAGTTACGAAGACTGTTATATAAGTCAAGAAATACTATGACTTTCTATAGTTAACGGCACGAGTTAAGGAAGTCGTACAGAGCTACGATATCTACAATTGAAGCAAAACGGTACAATATAAGCTATATAGGCTACTTTAGCTACTGCTAATAGCTAACAAACTATAGAGTTTAGTTACGATAGACTTTATTACGAAACTACTAGAATCTAAAGATATAGCCATAGGGGTAATCTATAATAGTATTCTCATTATAGTAGACTGCCTAACTAAATAGGCATACTTCTTTCCCTATAAGAAGTCCTAGACAGCGGAACAGTTAGTAGACATAATCTATTAGTAAGTTATATTAGTATACGCTTAGCTATAAGAATAGATTACTAATAGAGATACCAAGTTCGTATCGAAGTTCTAGTAAGCGTTAATACAACAATTAGGCGTTAATAGCAAGCTATTAACAGCATATTACCTACAAACCGACGGACAAACGGAGCGACTAAACCAAGTTATCGAGTAGTACCTTTATTCTTACGTCAACTATTAGCAAGACAACTAGGTCATACTATTACTAATAATATAACTTGCTTATAATATAACACTAACGGAAACGACCAAAGTTATACCGTTCTTTACAAACTATAGATATAAAGTAGACCTTAGGCAAGGACTAGAGGTTATAGTGCCGAGAGTAGTAGTCAAAGTAGAACAAATATATATACCATACGAGAAGCTTAAAAAGGAACTCGAGTTTATTAGGACTAGAATAAAGGACTACTATAATAAGTATAGGCTCGAGGGACCTTGCCTAGAGAGGGGAGACAAAGTCTACTTAATTGTACGAAACCTGCGAACTAAACGACTAAGCACGAAGCTAAACTTTAAGAAGGTTAGACCCTTCGTTATCAAAGAACAAATTTCGACATCTAACTATTGACTATTATTACCGTCATCTATATAACTATAGATAGACGTTTTTTATATTTCACTTCTCGAACTAGCGCTAAAGAACACTAAAATTGCTATAAACATCGAAGTAAAGGACGAAGAGAAAGAATAGGATATCGAAGAAATTCTAGATTTATATATTATTAATAGAGAACTATAATACCTAGTTAAATAGCTTAATTTTAGACTAGAAGATAACTTATAGGAACTAGTTAAGAATCTAAGTTACCCTAAGAAACTAGAGTAATTCTACTAGTAGAATCCTAACTAGCTATAAGAACCGGCTCTAAAGCCTATTCCCTAATAGAAAAAGAGGGGAACCTACTAGAATTAGGACTAGGATCTAACCTAATTGACTCCTAATTAAGCACGTCAAAAGTATTTAACGCCTAAGCCTAACCTATAAGGGTCTACGTCTCCGACATTAGCAAAGGAGTATCTAGTTCTTCCTCCTTTTCTAGATAAGCTATACTACGATGAAAAACTTTAGTACTACGATCATGTAGAGATTACTATAAACGACGTAATCGACTTAAACGGCTTAGCGTCTAAGCAAGTAGTACCTTAGTCTTAGTAATCTCTCTTAAAACCTTCTCCTACTCTGATAAATTTAAAAGGACTAAGATAGTTAGTAACCTAAGACTACGAAGAAAAATAACAAGGAACCTACGGGTATCTATAACATTTAGACTACTACACTTCTTACCTATATAAATATAGTTTTGACACTTGTTTAAACCCTCTATTATTATATAACGCTTTCGTGGCTTTATATTCTAATAATACTTGTAAGGTATAGCGACCTTATAACCCTCTCGCTTAATCTTGATCGTAATAGCGTATCGTTTATATTTAAGATTACGACGATTCCTAGGAATATAATTAGCTATAATAAAAGGAAGTTAGCAGAAGAAGGACATTACCTACCAGAAAAAGGGGGTGTTAATGGTATTTAAAAAAAGTTATAAGAAGCTTTCAGGTTAAAAGCCCTAAAGAGGGGGTATCATATTACAAGCTAACTATATACCATGACCTGGTAGGGTATAGGAGGCTAAATAAGCCACTAATCAAGAAAGGCACGAAGCAAAGCTAACACAGGATCACTAAGGAGCACAGGCTACCACAGGCAAACGATTACCGAAAAGGGAAAGATAGCAGAGGATAGCTAGCTACTAAAGGCGATCTAAGGATAAAATAGAAAGGGACTATAAGCGATCGGTAGAAGTATATATATATATAGATAGCCACTCGTTATAGTAGACTCTAGGAGTTTACTAGTAATAGCAACCTATAATCACAGTACTTATACCAAGCATCGCTAACTACTGTAAGAGATAACTCTAGTGTTGTTATAAACCCTTTGGCTTCACCGAATCCCTTAGACGACCTGTACGCTTGTCCCGCTTGATGTACCTTCGTCTGAACCCTTTTAGAAGAAGTCTGAGCTGGGTTCGTTACATCTCCTTAGTTAAATCTAATAGTAAGAAGGGTATATACCCCTTAATTAGGGTATCTCCTACTAGTATTAGCATTGCTATTAGTGATCTTTCTATTAGATAGGCTATTAGCTAAAGGGTTTAAGAAGACCCTTATTAAGATTCTTCCCTTTCTAATAGTTCCCTTAATATATTAATTATAATTATACTTTAGGTAATTCTAATAGGTCTACTTAGTGCCTAATTACCCTATTAACTTAGACCTATTAAATTTAGCTTAGGCCTTAATATCTCCAGTAGATCTAATAGGCTAATAAGTAAACTTATCCTTTATAAGGCTATTTCTAATAATATAGTAAATTATTAAACTAGGCTATTAGGGCTTAACGTTTTTAGGGTCTCTAAAGGTCCCCTATATTAAGATTCCTCTTAAACTCATACTTCTAGTATAGCTCTTATTTCCAATAATAATAGTAAAATAAGCGCCTAGTCTAAAAGCTAGAGAAAGCGCTTAATAAAGCGGTTTACAAGTCCTTTTAATATATACTTATTAAGATTCTATAACTCTAGGTAATCTTTACTAATTAGGTAGTTATTAAAGTCTTATATATAAGCTAAATACTAGTTAGCCTCCTTAAAGGATACTACTAGCTTAAGGATTTAAAGTTCTATTAAAGTAAGCCTCTAAACCTAACGCTAATAGGCATTTTTAACAATAAAGTAATAGGTCTAATATACCTATTATAGTTTAGGCTTATTTATTAGATCTTAACAAAGTTACTATTACTATTATATCTAATCGTTTAGGCATCTATTTAAGCAAAGGGATATAGTTATTTATCTAGATAAATAGTCTCCTATAGCGTTTAAACACTTGTAATTAGTAATAAGATTATAGATTCGAACTAGTAGTAGGCACTACTTGCTATAGCTTAGTAGCTATAATTAGTATAGCTTAGAAAGGCTATAAAGGTACAATACTATAGTAGTATTTACACTATAGGCAGCACTCCTAGACTAACTATTATAGTCTGTAGAAGTAGGTAATAAAAGCGTTGATTCTTCTAAGTGCCAGAGGCACTTAGAGAAGCTGTCTAAATACATGTTGACCTTGGCTCGTCATCCCTGTTGGTAGGTCAGTCAGATCTGACCCACTGGCAGTCATATACTGTAACACACTGTCTGGGCGTCGTGCTATTCGCCTGCTGAGTCTTGCTTACACGCTTATACCCCGTTAAAACCCCAGACCTTCGACGTTTCTTGCATTTCTTTGCCCTGCCCCCTTGTCCGTACCCGGCCTTGTGTAACAGCAGTGCCAGCAACCCTCGCAATCTCTGGGGTCACGAACACCTGTGGGTTGCAATCTGAAATGGGGGCCAATTAATTAACTAGAGTGCCACTGCAGCACGACTTAAATATAACATTGGATTTACAGAGTCGAAAAATATACATACACGACGACGCCAGAGGCCCATGTGAGCACCCCCACGATATGTAGATTGAGGTTAGAGTAACTTAATTGTTTGGGGTTAGGAGTATTTGAATGGGTCTGAGCAACAACGTCACTTTTGACTTCCAAGTTAAATACTATTTCATAGTAGGTCTGGGACACATCTGTACAGTACTTGCCTCACTCACAGATACGCCTCGCGGTTCCAAAATTGGTGGCACGTTATACCGAACAATCCCTCGGAGTCAAGGGCTTTATTAATGCCCGACGTACGAGCTCCGTGTAATTAAGGCATGGACATGGCCATTTCAGAGGTGCGCTGCGTGTTTGCAGAGCACATTCTCGAAACAGCCAAAACGTGACTTTGCGAAGCACTTGAATCACTAATAGCTGTAGAGCCCCCCTCCCAACGTCGCGCAGCCAGAGTCACAGAGAGATTCTCTATTCACCCTTGTGGGTAAATTACAGCACAGCTTGCAGTTGCAGCGTTCCCCGGCCCGAATCGCTGATCGGGGACGTCACCTTCAATCTCTATCACAGGCTCAAGGAGTGGGCAAGATGAACTCTCGCACGTGGCAGTTGGACCTGCCTAAGGCATGGAACGCAGGGCGAAAGTCACACTGCGCGATATTGGGGTGAATTTCGCGGACCGGAACCACATGCGAGACAACCTGGGGCGAGTGGGAATCGAAGGTACAGATTTGTACAGCGAGCTATGGCCCAGAAGAACCGACAAACCGGCGCGCAAGATTGAAGGGACAACTTGTACAGTTTCCATTTTCTGGGCGAACCTGAAGAATTCGAGGCCAGCATACTTTATAACGGAGAGAACTTCCAGACAGTACCTGCTAGCCACTGATCCCAGGATTATTGCACATGCACGGTAAGGCGCCACTAGAGTTAGGTCGGTGCAAAGCGATTTCAACAGTAGCACGAAGTACCGTACTGACGAACATTGCCTCGGGGTTGCTACTAATGTCGCTTTGTGGGCGCTTCCCTAGACGGCTCTCTCTGGGCCCCTCCTCTCTACGGCCCCACTTCGTTGCGCCTCTACATATCTACCTTATTAGTAACTTTTAGGTAAAGAAGCGGAGGTTGTTATGAAGGGCGATTTCTGCTACTTGGATTACTTATGGGAGAGTTTCGTTGCTCTGCCTTCCGGCACTACATTGCGGTCGCCAGGAGTAGTTACATTGGTAGCTCGAAGTCAAGATATCCTGTGGAAACCACGTGGCGCGAATCTTCGGTGGTGCTTCTCGTATGCTTCTCTGATTATGTGCTTCTCGTGTACGGCGGCGTACGGAATGCTTCGTACGAATGCGGAATACAGATTACAGAGTTCAGGTAGGCTGCGAACCATGTTTTGAACTGCCGTTCGGCTCGGAGAATTGATTGACATGATTGGGTAGCAAGTGATCACCACGGCAGCGATCCCCCCACTTCTAGCCACGCGCCTCATCGTCGGAGCCGCAGCCGCAGCCGCCCCAACGTGGACCTTGCGATTGCTGGCACTCTCATGGTGACTCGGTCCAACCGAGACGTCAAGCTTCGGGTTTTGATCGCTTTGATCGCCGCATCGCCGGGCTCGCTACGCAGCAGTTCCGTTCTCCCTTCCGCCCAACCAGCCGCATCCTTTCCTTTCCGACAGCCTTGCCGGGGCTGGGCCGTGTCCGAACTCCAGGCGATTCCAGACAAGGTCTCTCTTCCCCACTCTCCAAGTGCTCGGGGGCGACAATCGCACCCTCACTTTCCAGGCCTCTTGTTTTCCCCATACCCAACCTGCATCAGCACCGTTTTACCCAGCGCTTGCCGTCCGTAAGCTGCCTCATCCTAGGGCGCCAATTCGTCGTTTCCGTCTGCTTCCACCTCTCTCGTCTTGCTCTAGCCGGTCGCCGTGCGAACCCTCCCGACTCTGACAACACGGCAAATCGCAGTCATCGCGCAGCTCCAAGAACCTCCCAGAGTCGGGCGCGATTGATGCGCCCTATTGTCCCGGCAACATGTCTGCTCCTTGTATGTGGACAGATGCGGACAACCAGGATTACGATTGCTCTGTTCCTGTCTGCTAACTAGCGACAGTGACCGACGACGAGAGGGCCACCTACACCCGCATCATTGATGACATTCTTGCCTCGGCCGACCTTGAGACAGTGACGCGCAAAAAGATCCGCCAGGGTCTAGAGGAAGCTGTCGGCAAGGACCTCAGCGATCAGAAAGTTCGTGCCTGGCGCACGTTGGGCCGTTAGCTCCGGGTACTGACGCCGCTTGTTTATCACCAGGATGCCATCAAGCGGCTGATCGAGGCCCGCTTCGACGCCATCTCCAACGAGATAGCCCAGGTCCCGACTCCAACATCCGGCGCGAACGGCACCAACGGCCACTCGGCCTCCGATGGCGAGACGGGCGAGGGCGCCATCGAGGTCTCGCTGCCGCCAGCAAGCAAAAAACAGAAGCGGGAGAGCCCAAGCGAGGATGCGGATGCGCGCCTGGCCGCTGAGCTCCAGGCGCAAGAGAACCGGCTATCTCGCGGCCGGGTGACCCGCGGTGCCGGCACGGCCAAGACAAAGATGAAGGCCAAGGCGACCAAGAAAAAGAGCGCCAAGCGGGTGCGCTCCGACGACGATAGCAACGCCGAGGATTCCGAAGGCAGTGAAAAACCGAAGCGGAAGGCCGGAGGTGGCTTTCAGAAGCCCTTCAATCTCAGCGAACCGCTGGCGAATCTCTGCGGAGAGAGCCAGGTAGGTGCTGCCCGGTATATCGTCTTGTTCTGTTCGCCGGCTCACTCTCTGCGCTCCAGCTGTCCCGCCCGCAAGTTGTCAAGAAGCTTTGGGATTACATCAAGGAAAACGGGCTCCAGGACCCCAACGACAAGCGGCAGATCCGCTGCGATGAGAAACTGCATGCCGTCTTCAAACAGGACAAGATTAACATGTTCTCCATGAACAAGCTTCTCGGGAATCAACTCTATCCCGTCGAGGAGTAGCCGTTGAGCCGGAACTACGGTTGGTTATGGCAGGATAGGCCGGAGTGCATGGCGTTCTCGGGAGACACTTGACCTGACATAGGGATGATGCGGTCACGCCGCTTCTCTTCAGTTCGCTGATACACTAAGCGTCAGGATCTCGATTTGTTTTACCGGGAATTCTAAGGGCGGATTCCACGGAAGCGCCACACCGCGTCTTTCGTCGGATTCCTTCGTCATCAAGCCATCTGAGAACGCCGCGGACCGAGACATATACCCCTTATGGCTTGTCGCGCAGGGCAATTTCAATTTTGCCTCTCTTCCTGTTTCAACTTTGGCAAATATCAAGTCGCAGAGCCGACGCTTGCGACGTTAAGGATATTCAGCAAGTCCAGGATCCCCCGTTTTTCTTTATTCTTATTGAAGGCAAAGGGTAGTTTGGGAGCGGTGACCAGGAAAAGTGAGGTGATGAACATCGAAGTCTTATTTTTCTTTTTCAGCGCTGCATCTGGTATTCTGTATCATCTACGTACGTACTTCTTTTTTTTTCCTGTTGCGGGCAGAGGGGCGGTTAGGGGGAAAGCATAGGATTGAAAGGCTTGCATACAACGGGGGAGTCAAGATATCGACTCCTTTCTTGGGGACATCCACTTCCTGCTGCCTGTGAACGAGATCGGTGTTAAGACTCAGCGTGACGCCATTCGTTGCACCTCTCTCAGCAGCCCCCCTCCCCTGATGACACACACGGCGAACCTTTAAGGAAAACACCGGCTAGATCCGCTGGGACCCACTCTCCGGGCTGTGTGCCAACCACTGCGGCACTGTAGCATGTAGGTTTAAAAAACAGCATTTGCCCCTGCCAGATTTGCTCGCTGATTGATTTCAAACCCAAGCTCCGAGAGTTCGACCCCACCATCCCGGCGCCATCGAGCTGCAGACAACTTCCACCCTTTCGCCCTCGCCCACGGGTCGCAGGTTGCCCAGTGCCGACGCACTCTCAAACGACGAGCATCTTGCAGCGCCCCGTCTTTTGAGCAGTTTCAACTCGGGAGGCAGAGGCACAGCGAGCCATTGCTGACGAGAGGTGACGGCACACGCCCGCGGCTTCCACATAGCTCTTGCTCTTCGCAAACGACAGCGTCATCGGCATGGCTTCGACTGGAGCAGCCGCGCCAGCAAACAACGGCGGAGGCGCACCGGATAATGCGCCGTCGGGACCCCGAGGCGGCGGTCACAGAGGCAAAGGACGTGGACGTGGAAGAGGAGGCCGCGCCAGGGGAAGGGGCAGGGGAGGGTCGCATCACGGCGGCACACACAACAACCCTCCGGCCGAGGCTGCCGGCGAGCCGGCGAGCGACGAGCCGAAGGCACCGCCTGCCGGAAAGCAGCCGAACTTCAAGATCAAGAACGATACCCGAGACGAAGGGGCAGACGGCGACGTCGAGGTCTGCTTCATCTGCGCTAACCCTATTAGCCACCACTCGGTCGCGCCTTGTAACCACGTCACCTGCCACATCTGTGCCCTGCGGCTGAGGGCGCTGTACAAGAACAAGGATTGTCCCCATTGCAGGGTATGTGTTCCGTCATGCCAGCAGCAGGGCAAGGAGGGGAGGGGACATGGACTGACCGACCTTGCCAGACAACGGCCCCGTTCGTCATCTTCACCGACGACGGCAAGAAGCGGTTCGAGGAGTACACCGACGCCGACATCACCAGTACCGACGAAAACATTGGCATCCGTTATGCCGGAGAGGACATTGTCGGCGACACCGTTCTTCTGCTCCGCTACAACTGCCCGGATGCCGAGTGCGACTTTGCCGGCCTCGGCTGGCAGGACCTGCACCGCCATGTCAGGAACGAGCATCGCAAGAAGATGTGCGACCTGTGCACCCGGAACAAGAAGGTGTTCACGCACGAGCACGACATCTTTACCGACAAGCAGCTGACCGAGCACATGCGACGGGGTGACGACAAGCCGGGGGCCGCCGACCAGACCGGCTTCCGGGGCCATCCTCTGTGTGGCTTCTGCGGGGAGCGATTCTACGACAGCGACAAGCTGTATGAGCACTGCAGGAACAAGCACGAGCGCTGCTTCATCTGCGACCGGCATTCCTCCCAACCGCAGTACTACCTCGACTACAACGAGCTCGAGAAGCACTTTAAAGAGGCACACTTTCTTTGCCTTGACCGCAACTGCCTCGAGAAGAAGTTCGTCGTCTTCGAGACTGCGCTCGACCTCAAGGCCCACCAACTGGAGGAACACGGTGACGTGTACGCAAGGGGGAGGGAGTCTAGGGTGGTCGATCTGTCCAACTTTGACCTGCGTCAGAGGTACGAGCAGGAACGGAGGGCGGGAGGCAACGTGAGGGAGCGGCGGCGGCGCGGCCCAGATCCCAACGCAGAACCGTTGCCGGTCAGCTCGGCTCAGCCGCTGCGGCGGGACGAGCTGGCCTTCCAACGGCAGATGGCGCTGCAAACAGGGGCGACCCGACCGGCACCACCAGGGCCTTCTCGGCCGACGCCCAGCAACGCCGCTCCGCAGCCGCGGCCGCCCGCTTCATCCGGCCGACCCATCCTCGACGCCATGGAAAATCTCAGCATCACCGACCTCTCCAACCTGACCCCCGAGCAACGCGCCAGCCTCACCCGCCACGGTGCCGTCATTGAGCGTGCCTCCAATCTCCTCGGCAACGACGCCACCAAGATGGCCACCTTCCGATCCCACGTCTCTACCTACAATAAGGGCTCCATGACGCCCGAACAACTCATTGATGCCTTTTTTGCCCTCTTTTCAGAAACCTCTTCCAACGCGCTCGGCACCGTCGTCCGCGAAGTCGCCGATCTTTTCGAAGACAAGAAAAAGGGCGAGGCCCTCCGCAGGGCTTGGAACAACTGGCGCGCCATCAATGAGGACTACCCGTCCCTGCCCTCCCTCGAGGGCATGCGCGGCGCCACAACCTCCACCACAGGCTGGGCCGCCGCCGCCGCCGCCAGCAGCAGCACCGCTAACCCCGCAGCCAACGCGGCCGCGCAGCTGCGCCATTCCACTCGCGTACTCAAGCTCAAAAACAGCACCCGCCGCGGGAGTGTCGGATCCGTCATGTCGCTCGCGTCGGGTGCCCCGTCCTCATCCACCCCCGCGCCCTCCGTCTCCCTCTCCACTCCCTTCGCGAGCGCCGCCGGAGGATCGCCCTCGGCATCGGTCCCATCCGCCGCTGCCTTCCCCGCCCTCCCGGGTGCCAGCCGCCCCAGTGTGACCCAGCCGACATGGATCGGGGGGTCGACCCCCGCAATCTCCAGGGGTGCGGGTAGTGGCGCATTGCCACCACCGCAACGGTCACAGCAGGCAGGGAAAACCACTTCGGTCCCTGGCAACAGCGAAGAGGCATTCCCTGCGCTGCCGGCCGCGCCCAAGCCACAGACGACCATCTTCGGTTATGGCCGGGGCGCGGTCAGGCGTGACTTTGGCACCGCTAGGGAGACGGGATTCAGCTGGGGCGCCGGTGGCTCCGGAAGCAACACCCCTGGTACTCCTCAGACCGGGGTTGGTGCAGATGGTGGAGGGGATGGGCAGCAACAGCAAGCGGGAGCAGGAGGTGGGAAGAAGAAGAAGAAGCAGGTTTTGGTGCAGTGGGGGTAGCTCGACCAGCCGGGAGGGCTTGGTTGATCAAGTTCGTGAAGTCCTCACCCCTGAAAAATAACTTTGGAACTTACAACGCAGGGCCGAGGGATACAGTAGTATAAGGAGTGGTTAAGGACTCGACAATCCGGATCCACTTAGAGAGAGACA
The DNA here is from genome assembly GCF_000226095.1 of Thermothelomyces thermophilus ATCC 42464. NCBI lineage: Eukaryota > Fungi > Ascomycota > Sordariomycetes > Sordariales > Chaetomiaceae > Thermothelomyces > Thermothelomyces thermophilus. Next base: position 2,877,575 of record NC_016476.1, on the reverse strand, counting down.
GGATATCCTGCGAGATGATAGCGTCGCTCTCCGGCGAACACCTGCTTCCCAAACCTCTCTAGACCCGTGGCAGTGAGTGCCCCTTGAGCGGATACCATACCCGTTGGCGAATGGATCGTCTCTCAAGTGCCGTTAGGATGTTCCCTGGTGGACACCATGAGAGATGTAGCGCAAAAGTATTCTATTTAGCATCCATTAATGGGGCTCAACGACCACAAAGTGTCCAAAAAAGGAGTGAAATATCACCAGTGGGGGGAATAATAGCTCAAAAGTTGACGAACATTTCCCCGAGTCTTCTCTTTTTTTTGATTTTGAAGCACATAGACGGTCCCCTTATCGTTTGCACACATCCCGAGACAGGAAAGGGGGACCCATATCGACACGGCGAAGGAGCCATTTGCAGGTTGAGTGTTCCAGACGTAACTCGGGGACTATCCCCCTTGGGCGGCCCCCCTTGTAACCTTTTGCTTTTCGATGTCGTCTGGGGCACAGAGACAATCGCCCGCCGTATCTCCCGTCAACTTACACACCAACCATATCTTGTGTATACGCATCACGTATATTTCTTCCGCCCAGTGAAGCTTTCTGGCGACGTAGCTACCGACGACATTTTCCCGCAAACTGTCATCTCAAAAAGACACACGGTCCTCATTAGGAGCAAACAGGTATCGAGAGGAATATCCAGCAGGGTACGTCCGGACCATTGACGGATGCTGTTCAGCACAAACAAGACTGGCTTGGGTCAGATTGCAGACGGGAAGAAACAGGTCATTCGCTGTTGACCGCTTCACGAGAAGCAGTACTAAAACTGCAAGAACAATAACGAACTGAACGAACAAAATATACTTGATCCGAAACTGAGAACCTCCTCTCCCCACGATATCTGCACTCGCCCTTACACACTCTTTCCGCCTCCTCGACTACATACTCGAGGAGGGCGGGGCCGGCACATAATAATCCCTAAACCGATCCGTGTTCTCCCAGTGCAGGTTATAGACGACATTCCAGCAGACGATCAGCAGGTTTGGGAAGCGGCACGCCCAGAAGGCGAGGTAGCCGTCAGGTAGCGGGCCCACCGTCTTCTTGAGGGAGTCGGGCATGTCCTCGTAGTGATTGCGCTTGTTCCGCAGAGCCCGCAGCAGGTCCAGCAGCCGCGTGCCCGTGTACTTGCGCTGCTTGCCAAGGCTTTCGACAAACTCTCTAGGTAGGTGCTTGAGAAAATCGCCTTGCACGACCTCCGGCGCGTAAGACTCGAGGTGGCTAAGGGCAGCGGATGGCGGGTCGCGGGGCTCCTTCTCGAAGTGGTCTGATACATCGCACAGGAAGGCCAGGCGTTTCTTGTAGTTCCAGAAGAAGGGGTGGGCCATGACTTCGAGGGCCGTGGGACGTAGCTTCGGGTTGGCGTTGAGCATGCTGCCAATGAGGTCGCGGGCCTCGAAGGCAAAATCACCCAGCGAGTCGAGAAGCTGCAGGCTGTAGTTGCCCTTGCGGATGTTGACCTCGCGCATGAAGCGGTCGCCGCAGTCGAACGGGTGGTTGCCACGTGTCAGGACGTAGAAGAAGACGAGACCGAGTGAAAAGATATCGATGGCGCGCGTCACGCGCCGGCTGTGCGGTCCCGGGCCCTCGACGACACCAGAGCCAGACGCGCTATGCAGGCTGGAGCCCGGATCGGTGAGCGTCATGGTAGTCGAACCCGGAGCGTCGTCGTCGATCAGCAGCTCCGGCGCCCGCCAGCCAGTGGTTCCCGCAGCGTGGGCAGTCGTGGCACCGAAAGAAGACTGCCCGCCTTCCAGCTTTTTGCAGAGTCCGAAGTCGGAGACAAGGATTCGCGGCTGACCGTTCTTGCCCATATTGACGAGGATATTTTGGGGCTTGAGATCGCGGTGGACGATGCGGAGGCTGTGCAGGTGACTCAGGCCGCTGGCGATCTGGTACAGAACGCCGGGAAGATCGCGCTCGCCCGCCTGCGCCAGCTCCCTATAGCAATGGGGCTTCTGAATTATGTCGGCCAGCGAAGCCTGGCAGAGCTCGAGCGCGATGTAAAGGAACGCGGCGCGTTCTTGCTGAGCATAGTAGCGGATCACTGTTTCCGTTAGCTTTGGCAGAACAGGCCACCTCTTGGCGACGAGCCCACTCACCATTGGGATGATCGTCGCTCTCCCTCAACAAGCGCGTCTCCTGACTGGCAATCTCGTTGAACTGGACCAGCATGCGCTTGACGGCGACATCGCGGCCGTCCCACTTTCCGGCAAAGACAATGGTGCCGTTACTGCCGGTGCCTAGCTGCTCAGCCTCGTTGACCTCGAGGCTTCCCATCTTGAGAATATGGCCCGACACCTCATCGGCGGCCCCAGAGACAGTAATAATGTCCGGCTCGAGCTTAGGCTCACGAACAAGGGTCTTGGCCTTGTTGACCACCTCGTCAACAGTCTCCTGCGCCGGATCGTCATCGCGAGACTGAGAGTTATCGCGCTTGTCCTTGTTGCCCCCTTTGCGATGCTTGACACCCCCACGACGGCCCCTGTGGCCCTTTTTCTTCTTGACCGGCTCAGCAGCGGCGGCGGCGGCTTCCGCCCCTTCGGCTGCCTCATTGTTCGCCGGAGGCTCAGCAAAGGTAACGGTAGGAGGGGGCTCGCGGGAAGGCACTTGTGGTTTGGGCTGCGCGTCCGGCGGGGCCTCGGGAGGAGCGTCAACGGCGGGAATGGCGGGAACAGTGTCGACAGGGACGACGGTATTGACGGGAGCGGCATCTGAAGCGGCATCTGGAGCTGCAATTTGTGTCTTCGGTTCTGCCGACTCGGCAACGACAGTCTTGTCCTTTGGTGGAGCCTCCGGGCCTGGCTCTGTGCGGCTAACGGCGATCCCGGGTGCCAGGAGATCGACCCTGCCCTTGAATGACCGACCGAAATGCACGATTCTTTCCTTGTAGAGCACCCACACCGTGACGACGAAGATCACGATCGCAGCGGGGTTGCTGACGAGGTCAAAAACCCTTGTAACGACAAACTCAGGTACCCGCTTCGCCGTCTCGAAAATCCTACTCGGTTCCGGCTGAGGCGGGGGCAGAGGCGGCGGCGGCGGCGGCTTGGCGATGTTGCCGTCAATTAGGCCCTCGGGCTCGCCGCGAGGGGCATCTAGCAACAGGCGCGACGCCGGCTGCTGGACCGTATCGGCCGTGCTCAAACCGTTTGGCAGTTGGTGCGTTCCCACTAGTGCCTTAGACTTTTGAGATTCGGGAAGCAGGTCCCAAGCCTCCCTGATTCTCCACCAGTCGACGCGATGGATGGGCGCGAGCGGGGCCGAGAGGATCAGGGGATACCGGCTTCCCGACAGAGCATACCAGCCCCCCTCCTCGGTCTGATTGATGAACACCTTCTCGCTACGGAGGCGCAGGCTGTCCTCGTCACCGGCCGGTAGCGGGGGCTGGGGCAGGACGATGAGTTCCGGATCCTTGCCCGTCGAGGGCTCCCAGCGGTGGAGGACGTCAAACACCCGAGCGACGGGCGATGAGAGGGTCTTTGTGAAGACGGGCCGCTCCTCACTGAAGCGGCCATACTCGAAGCCGTAGATCTTGCCGTCATGCTGGCTCGTGACGTAGCGGCTGTCCTTGGTGATGAGATTCTGTTGCACGAGGTCGCTGTCCTGCATGTTGGGACCCCACTCGGAATACTTGAGGGATGCGATCGGCTGACCGTCGGAACGGTGAATGCTGACAGTGTACTCGGTGCGGCCGAGCGTGATGGTGCGGTCCTCGCTGCATTCCTCCTCGCCGTCCGCCAGTGCGTTGGGCTTGAAGCAGCTCTCGGACTCGACCTTGTTCACGTAGCTGCCCGTGGAGCCAAACTGCTTGATGATGGTGCCCGTCGCGGCGTTTAGGGTGACCATGGTGGTCTTCTTGTCCCCGGTGTAGAGCACGCGGTTGGTTTTGTCGTTGAAGGGCGCCAGTTCCTCGACCAGCTTCTTCATGGTCAAGGTCATCTTGGCCAGGCCGGCGCCATTCTCGTTGGGCCTCCACAGATAGAGCTCCCCATCCCTAGTGGGTTCGACGACCCAGATGTAATGGTCGATTGGGTCGTAGTCGTCATCGAGGACCGAACGGTTGGTCCTGAAATGCCTGGTCTCGACCATGGGGTGGTCGGCCTTGAAGTGCCAGCGCTCTTGCCCAGTCTTACGGTCGCTGGCGTAGAGGTCTCCATCGACGGTCGCCAGAAGAACAAAGTCTTCCACTTCCCAATCCTCCAGGCTCCGCGCAACATGCTGCGAGAGTCCGGCCCCGGGGTTGGGGCCTCTGTACTGTGATGGAGGTGGTGCTCGAACGGACAGATCCGGAGCCAAAGCGGGGGCGCGCGCATCGTCAGAATTGAAGTTGTTGTGGTTGCGGTTGTAGTCGTTGTTCTTGTTGCTGCCATCATCGTAGACATCGTGATCACCGCGAGGATGGGCGAGGATCCGCTGACGAAGTTCCTCGCTGCCGTCGGCCTCCCTGCTCCTGAGAGCCTTGCGCTGCTGCTGGATGCGGGGGATCTCGGCCGTCTCTCGCCCCGTCACGGCGGTCGTCGCTGTGAGGCCCGAGACTGCGGCATGTTGGTCGTCTTCGGAGGGCGAGCGAAGCTGGTGGGCTGCCACGGGCTGGCGCTGGTGCTGCTGCTGAGCATCGGCGAGGGGGAGCCACGGGAGCAGGATCAGTGCGAGTGCCAGGAGGTATTTCCGCTGGGGAGCGACATGGCCAGGCGGCCGTCGCACCATCTTGGGGCCGACAACGTGGAATTTCTGGGGTAGCTGAGTCAGGAATCACATCAAAGGCAGGGTTGCTGTGGTTGGCCGCGGCATGGGCGAAAGCGAAAAGGAGAGAAAAGGGGAACAAGAAAAGGTTGGAACACGAGTGTTGCTCAGGGATCAACGATCTGGAAGATGCAGCAAAGACGCAGCAAGCGTAAGATGATGGTTGGTATCGCTGATGACGCAAATCGAAGCCGCAGGAGGATGGGCACCGCCAACAGCTGTTGATGGAGGCAGCCGCGGCGAGGTGGGTAGTTGTGGTAGTGGAGGTTGAGGAGCGGGAGAAAGGCCATGTGGTGGAACTGGAGCGGGCTGCGAAAAAGGATGAAAGAATGGAATTAATTGGACGCCGTTGGGATGTTGGCTGGGTCGCCAAGCTGACTCGGCTAGGGCATGCACGGGAGCGAAGTGGGGATTGCGTGTCAGAAGAGGGCATCGAGACCCTTCCACCAAGCTTCAACCGAGCAGTTACGGAGGTACCACGGCCAGGTGAGCGAGACTTGCAGCAACCACCACGCACACGGCAAATTATATATTCCTGCTTTTGCTGCAAGCAACAGCCGGCTGCTAACCCAGTATTACAGAGAGCATTGGTTCATATGCCGGACATGACATGGGGATGCTGAGGAATTGCCTGGTTCTCGGATGTACCCACCACCCTGGCGTTGGCGCGTGGAATGGGGCGAGCTGATTGGACAGGGCAACCTTGATTGGACCTGAGACCGCAACGCACCACGCCGCCAAAGTCCGACGGTGTCGCAGTGCACACCTGGAAAACGTCGGGCTTGCGTGTCAAAACCGGGGACGATGACGGGCCTTGTCAGGCACGCTGCCTTGTTTCCGGTTCTCACATTTGACTTGCTGCTCTGGAACTGTGTTGCGGTGAACGCTTCCTGAGGTGAGGAACGAGCAACTGAGCCCAGGCAGGAAGGAGCCGAGGCAACAGTGCCAAGAACGGATTGCATGCATATTGATGATGATTATTTGGCATCGAATCCCGATGTAATAAATTCCTCGACTGTTTTGGTCCGGAAGAGGCTGGCTTTTTGGTAACGGGAAAGAGATACAGCCAGTTCGACGCCAACAAACAACCTTGAACACGCCTCCTCGGTCTGCTTACCTCAGGTATGTATGTACATACCTAGAGCACTTACCTGACCCACCCGAGATGATTGATGCCTGCATGGTTCTTTCTTTGTCTGGGTTACGAAAATGTGTCACGAAGTGCCACAGTGCATTTTACCTACGTCGGAGGGAGGAGCTTCACTGCCTTGTCCTCTAACACCATCATCAGCACCCTAATTAGGTTCCGAACCTCAGCGTAATTATGACTCGAGGCTTGCAATGAGCAAAGGCTCGGTATATCAATCATCCGCTGCTGCTAGAATAGGAGGATTGCAGCGTCATCAAACAGAACAACGATGACAACGACAATAACAACAATCAACAACAGAACCAAAAAAGAGAAAAGGGGGAATAAAAAACTGGATGGTGAGTAACTTCGCTGTATTTGTATGATTTCTTACTCCTGATTTGATACAAGTTTATAATATACTTAATTATTTGTTTGGGTTGGAACACGCATCTTGCTTGGGCTCTTGGGAGGTTTCAATTCAACCTTAATTATTAGTTGCCCTTTGTCCAGCAACAGCAATCAATCATTAAAAGGGTTTTTTTGTTGATGATATCTTGGGCAGTCAGTGGATTTGATAATCACTTGCAACCCCATCTACGCTGCCCGCGCCATCTGGTGCCGTTCCACCAGCCCGCGATCACCATGGTCACCGTCGTCGCCCTCACCCCGGCAACAGAACCGATTTCCGACCTCCCAGACCTCCTCCTCCTCCTCCTCCTCCACCACCACCACCTCCGCTGTCTCACCCCCTACCGGTCTTCCCTCGTACCCGGCCAGGACGATGCGCTCGGCCGGGTTCCAGCGGGCCGTGAGCAGGGCCAGGCGGGTTCCCATGCGCTGGCCGACCCGGTGGACGCGGTAGTAGGCCTGCTGGGTCTCGCGCTTGGTCCACGCGGGGCCGGTGACGGTGCTGTAGCGCGCCCGCTGCAGGTTGAGCCCCGTCCCGGCCAGCGCCAGCGGCGCCACCAGCACGTTGGGCGCCGCCGCGCTGCCCTCGGCCAGGAACGCGTCCAGCACCCGCTGCCGCTCCGCCTGCGCCATGCCGCCGTGCAGCAGGACGGGCTTCAGGCCACGCAACAGCGAGGAGAGGGAGGAGGAGGAGGAGGATGATGATTTCTTGGTGGCGGCGGTTGTGGTGGTGCTGGGCTTTTCTTCGCGCGCCCATTTGACTAGCCGGAGCAGGTAGCACTGGATCAATACCGCCTCGACCTCGATCGGGGTGAAGATGCAGTACTTTTTGGCCGTCGACGGGCTACCCGGGATCGGGGTCTTGTCGGCCAGCATGGTTGTGATGGTCTGCCGGATGGTCTCGAGCTTAGGGCTGCCCTGTGACCAGGCGGCCACATGGGTGTAGTACATGGTCCGGGTGACGTCGCCCTTGGCGGCAGCCAGCTGGCGGTGGGTTTCGGACGAGGTGAAGGCGAAGTCGGCGGCGGGCGTGGCTATTGCTGCTGTTGCTGCTGCTGCTGCTGCGATGGCAGGGAAGGTCGAGGCCAGGCGGAGCTTGAGAAGGAGGGCCTCGCCTTTTTTGGTTCGCAGCAGCCGGGAGACAGAGATGCCCTGCTCGGCGGCCGCCGCGACGGCGAGGTCGCGAGTCTGCCCAGCCAGAGCCCGCATGCCGTCGGTCAGGGCAGCGGGGAGCTGGTGGTCCGTGATGTTGACCCTGAGCGGCCCGAGGTCCGTGAGGTTGCGGCCCTGAAACCGGTCGGTGCCCAGCCGGCGGACCATGGTGTACTTGAGGATGCGGTCCAGCCGGCGGCGGTAGTCGGCGATGTCGGGTCTGGCAACGACCTCGCCGCCGGCTTGGCGGGCCATGAGACCGTCGAAGGTGCTGACGAGATCATCAAAAGCAGCCGCGGTGGCGCCGTTCAGCGGATGGCCCCCGTCCCGCCAAGGCTTCCTCTCCAGGAGCGACAATGCAGGGCGGAGATCGGCTGGCGTGTGGCCCAGGGGCGTGCCCGAGACAAAGTAGGCCAGCGGGGTCGGCTGGTCCGAGTCGAGGCAGCGCCTGGTGAGATGCCGGAGCCACGCGACAGTGCGGCCCTCTTCGCCGTCCTCCGTGCCGATGGCGTACTCGTGGAACTCGTCCATGAGCACCACGCCGGGGAGCAGGGCGTTCTTTTTGGTCTTGTGGACCGAGTTGGCCACCTTGACTTGGACGGCAAACTGGCTGTTGAGGCGGGGGATGAACTCGGGCGAGACGAAGATGATGTAGCTGCTCTGCCCCGGCTCGGCCTTGTACTTGTAGCAGCCGGCCGACCCGTCGCGCCCCGCGCTTGCGGTGATGGTGGCACGGAGAGAGCCGACGTCTGCCGACGACAGAGCGTCCTCCTTATCGCCGCCCTCGTGGCAGCCCCGGATCTTGAACACCTTGGTGTCCAGCTTGGTCTTGGCGTCCCTGACCATCGAGGCACAGCCCCTCGACGGCGCCACGATGATGTTAGGTCCCTCTGGCAGCCTGTCCGCTAGAGCGCGCGTCAGCTCAGAGTAGCAGTAACACCGGATTCCGTACCGCTCGTCAAACGGGCAGGACCGCGCGCCGACAACCCCGGGGGGGTGGTGCTGCTGGACGGTGCCGGTGCCGCCAGCCCCCTTGCTCGCATGACTCCCGGCACCATTCGCAGCATTCTTCTTCGTGCTGTTGTTCTTGTCGTCCGCCGCCCTCTTCTGCCACGCCGCCCGCACCTCCGCCCTGGACCGCCTCAGGGTGTGCGCGAGCGCCACGACTCCGTACATCTCCTGCGTCTTGCCCAGCCCCTGCTCGTCGCACAACAGACCGCCGGGCACGTCGGTCAGCAGGAGCCGCACCAGGTTGTACACCCCCATCAGCTGGTAGTCGAACAGCCCGACCGTCATGCCGGGCAGCTTCTTCATCGGCACCCGTTTGCGCTCGCCCCCTCTTCTTCCCCCGGCCGCTGCCGCAAGCGCCTCTCGCCTCCTCCACTCGCCCGCGTCCATGTTGAAGAAGTCGAGGCACCGCGCCCATGCCTGCTCGCCGTCGCCCGAGTTGTAGCTGCCCACGTACGCGTCCACCGTCGCGCACCCGTCGACGGCCCCGTAGTCGTCGTCCGCCGTGCTGGCCGTACGGTAGTCGGCCTCCGCCAGGCTCGCCTCGACCTGCTCGACGGGGTCGTCCCGGGGAGGCGCGGCGGAGTTGCTGGCGGTCAGGGCCGCCGCCGCGCGTGGCGAAGCGACTACGGCCGTCCCGTTCCCCCGCCGGGTGCTTCTTCCCCCCTGAGCGCTGCTGTTTCCGGCCGGGGGTATTAGCTTGCTCGACGCCGGTCTCGGCTTGGCGGCGGTGGTGGTGGTGGTGGTGGTGCTGCTGCTGCTGGCAAGGGGGGCTCTAGAGATTTCGCAACGACCAGCAACGCTGGCACGGGCGGCCTGGGTACGGGTTGATGGTCGGCTACTGGTGGACCGGACGTTCCGCGCGGCTGGGCGTTCGGTGGCGCCCGCAGCGGCTCTTCCGCGAGTGGACGGCGCTCCCCCTCCCCTGGCAGAAGAAGTGAGGGCAGGTGTCTTGCGGGGGCCCGGAGACGTTCCGTTGCTCGGGGAGAGCCCGCTAGCTTTGGAGGAGGCGGGCGCGCGGGCTGGTGTTTCGACGGCACGGTTATCTGGGACGTTGTCATCGTTCAGGTCGGAAGGAGGAGTGTAGACCGACCACTCGCGGTCATGATGGCCAGCCTCATCGTCGGCGAACCGCACCCGCCTGGCGACCGAGGCCTCGAATATCGTGGTCTCGTCGCCAGAGTATTCGTCATCATCGCACTCCTCGATCTCAATCTCGGCCCGCCATAGACGGCTTTCCGGAGGCGACGAAAAGTCGGCTAGTTCAGGGAAGTCGAAGTAATCTGCGTCGTTAGCAATAATGCCTTGGCTGGATTCTTCAGCAGCAGGCACCGAGGTTATCGGGTTGGGCCTCGTCGACGGGACAGGCACTTTAGGGTTCTCTCGAGCTGCTATCAGAAAATAGAGATCGGATCCGGGAGGCACCTGCTCCGCGATGGCGCCCTCGACAACCTCACAGAGAATGTCAGCCAGGGTCTCCTGGTCCAGCACCGCCCGAGCCTTCTTATCCGGCTCCTCCAAGCCGTGCTGGGCGAACACGACGACGTGTGTCTCGGGGCTGTATCCCGGGAAGCGTTTGGCGAGAAAGTCTTGAAACAGGGGCCAGCTATAATCTACGGGTTCGAATACCCCGTATTCGTAGACAATATCTTTGGGGACAAAGTCGATCAGCTGTTTGCGCCACTGCTTGTTGGTCTCCCACTGGACAACATTAACGCCCAGCGTGGTCAACTTGTTGTAGTCGCTCGCTTCGAATCTCATGGTGGTTCAACCAAAGTGCTTCTGGAGGACCATGTGATTAGGTAGGTAGTTGGTGAAGAAAGTTAGCGGCGAGATTTGGCAAGACCTTGGCTTCGGTCTGGAGAGTCCAGATGTTTTAAATAAGGTGATCAATTTACCGAATGGCCACGGCGGGTGGAGGTTTGAGTATCATAACCAAGACAAAGGCGTCGACGAGGCACAGCGTAGACAATGCGAGGAACTATAGGATTCTTCTGTCCATAATTAGTGAAGAGCATTTGACCAGACAAAGGAATTGTTAGCCGGATCCCAGTAACAGTGAGCCGAGAGAGATAATAATCAAAGAGAAGCCAACGGAACAGCCACTCCCTTGCGAGACCTGCTACTCGGCGGAGACTCGGACCCCAGGAGTAGATTAACTTCGCGGCCGAGGAAGTAATTAATACTGCACCTACCTTAATTAGCTGGTAGAATCTTAAGGGGTAACTCGGGAGGCGGTATTACAGGCGTGCTATTAACTGTGCGCCGCCGCACTCTAATAATACTAGCCTCGATTCGCTGGCAGTAAATGTACTTGGTTTTCAGCCGTGATCCGACAGGGACACGGTATGAAGCTCCTAATATACACAATTCCTTTCGCTTGGCCAATAGCCCGATCCTGGTTCCGAGTTGCAATGGTGCCCTAGGTATGATTACAATGCTCCCAAGAAAATAACAAATAACAAACCGTTGATGCCGCCGACCCATGAGACCCTCCAATGGTATGTCCCGAGCGCTAGAGCAAGTACAGAGAAAATCAGAGAATACACCTCCCGGAGCCTAGGAGAGAGCCTAGGATAAAATCAGCCGGTCCACCTCCAACCTGACTCTCTCCAACCAGGAATGTTCCCTCCTCTTCTTCCTCAGCTCCTCCGCCTCTTCCGGCCGGCCATGCCGCCTCATCAGATCCTCCAGGTGTATCGACCAGATCGCATACTGCTCGTCCGAGGCTAGTTGGAGCCCGTGCCGGCCCCATTCAAACGCCTTCTCCCAGTCGCCCACCGCGTCGTAATAGTCATATAGCCACCCGACACACAGCGACTCCATCATGCGAGCAAATACGACAGGAAACCCGCCCGTCGCCACCATCTCCTTGAGCTGCGCTAGATATGCCTCACATTTGGAGGCGTAGTCCTCGGAAAACCGCCGCTGCAGCCATTGACTCGCAATCTCGTCGCTAACGGGATCATGCATGATCAATTTTTGTGCCCAGTATACGCTCTGCGCCTCGAGGCGGATCATCCGGTGGCTGTACCCCTCGCCATCCTCGTCAATGCGCCCGCTGCTGCTGCTGCTGCTGCTGCTGCTGCTGCTGCTGCTACCGCTGCCGATCACGCTAGTACTGCCGTCGTCGACCGACAGTGGCGACGATAGCCACCGAACTTCAGACGCGGTTCGTTTGCATGCGACATACTGGTTCCGCGCCCACTCTGCGTTGCGATCGAGTATTCCTGGCAGGGACGCGATCGTGTCGGCGTTTAATTGGAAGAGAAGCACAATGAAGCGCATCATGTCCTCGGGGCGCTCGTTGAGAAGCGAGGTAAAGGAGGCCGCAAGCTCTGAGACCGGATGCTTGCCGAATTTCACGACAGCTAGGCGAGAGACGTAATGTAGATAGGCCGAGAGAATGTCTCGCCGGTTCGATTCGAGGAGGAGGTGCGGAACGAGGAAGCAGAGGTCGGAGAAGGATTTCAGGGTGGGCTTGGATATCTTGCGTTCGATTTGGAGAAAGGCGAGCCGTAGGACGCGTCCGCCCTCGACGTTCTCTTGGAGATCGAAGAGATCCATGGCAACTTTGAAATACCGGTAGCAGGGGTCAACGAACCCCGCGACTTCTTCCACCTGGAGGTTGGAAGGGTCCAGGTCGATGTGTCCGTGAATGAAACGGCGGACGGCCGTGAGCCCAGCCTGTATGCTTCGGGACCCGCTGTCTGCGTGTAGCAACAACTGATCTCTTGGTGATATGAGAGCATTGTCGAAGGAGTCGTCTGAGCCCCGGTCGTTTGGTGCTTCTGCCTTGGCCCGCGAACGGCCCTTGATGGCATATTTGAAAAAACCCCATCGAGCCTGGTCGGCCAGCGTCAGTCAAGTCTGTGCCGATAAGGGGCGGGGGGAGGGGCAAGACGGGCATCGGGATGGGAATTAGAGGTTACCAGCTGGTTTTTGTACATCTTGGAGGTAGCCCTGAGGTTATGCTTTGTCTCCATAATGGTAATGATGTCGCGAAGGATACGGTTTTGTGTGATGTAGAGTTCATATAGAATGCCCTTCCAGGGCTCCCAGTCCTGGTTTTTGCGCGGCACGATGGGCTGCCCGGGTGTGGGCGGTTCCTTGGCCAGACTGGCCCGGGAAGACGCCCCCTTCACTCCATGTCGGCCAGGTCTCTGGTACGCTAAGCTGGCCTTCCGAGCCGGCGCGGTGGGCAGTTTTTGTGGGGGGCTGGCGGATTCTGTTTTGAGTGCGCCAGCGCCCGGCGACCTGCCATCGTCCGGAAATGGGCTCGTCGACTCTTCCTTAATGAAAATTCGGGGGTCGTGGTCGTCGAGCACCAATCCGGTGACGCTCTCGGCAGTAGCGAGCAGGGCCCTGGCTTCGCCCTCCGTGGGCGAAGTCTGGTTCATGATGGAGACGGGGTCGCGAGCTTGGCGTCGACGGACAGCGCGCACGGCTACCGTTCGATGGCGCAGTTTGCGGATCCGCTCACGACGCGGGGGCTACGGGCGCGTGTGCGCGTGCGTGGAGCAAGAGCGGGAGTTGGAACGCAATCGCCGATCGGTAGCGGGGACAGCACCATTGTCGGGGCGCCCCCTCCCAAGGTGACAGCTCTTCCTTTTGGGGCTACGCAGCAGCTGCGCGTGCAAGGTCCTGGCTCGTCAGGTCAACACGGAGGCGGGTAGGGGAGCGCAGCGATCCGATGCACTTCGAGGAGAGCCCTAGCAATTATCTGGCGATTGTCGGGCAAAGCAAGGGCGGCAGCAGGCGATGAGGGCAGGTTTGAAAGAAAAATGCAGCTTGGTTAAGAGAGTCTAGGAAGCAACGGAAACCGTGGACAATTGCTGCAATTTACGAGATTAGCACGGCCCTCCACCCTCTCCCGCCCCGCGCGGCCACAGAGCCGAGTTGCCCCTTCCTTCCCCAGCCGTGGGTAGGGTGCCAAGCATCCAATCAGAAAGCCAAGGCAAGCACTAGGATGCGGCGGCTTCCGCATGCGTTTTTGCAGTTTATTTGCAGGGCACGGCGCCGAGTTGGGTCGGGCGGGTCCCGCTTTCAGGAGCACACACTACCAGTGGAAGCACCCCTCCCCCCTGCCCGATGTCAAGCGAGGCTAAGGATACGCGGGGCTGTCAGTCTGCATTTTTTGCCTGACCCAAGAGAGAGGGTGAGCGTTTCGTCCTGGCTCCCTTAATAAGCTCCCTTGTTTCGTCTGTGCTTAATCTCCAGACCCTGAACCGTTACGAAGTCGAGACCACACTAATTGACAAGGCAGCCACAATTGTCACCTGCAAGCCTCGCGCTTTGAAACAAGTTGATTGGGCGGACGAAAATATTTGACTTTAACGTTACCACGCAATGCGGAGAAATATTGATGCGAACTTGGCCTGCGGCGTCCCCGACGGCGCAGACGCATAGTGTACGAAGAACGCACGTATGCAAAGGTGTTTTTGCCCTGCATACCGACGACCGGGTGCACACTTTGGTAGGCTAGGCTAGCAGGCGGGGTTAGCGTCTGCCCAGAAAACAGCAGCCTGAGTAGCAGCATCCCATCGTCTTCATTGAACTAACTTCCCCCACAACTGACTTCTCGAGATGATACGAGACATGTGAACCGAGACACGTGAATCCTTGCTCCTACAACTCTTCCATCAGTTTCACCGCCCCCTCAATCGTCTCATCCGGCCCAAGTGTCGCTTGCGCTGTCTTGAGCTCATCTGCCCATGCCTTCCATCTGTCCTCGTTGAATCCCTTCCACCCGCGCTGTCCATATTTGCCCGCTGAGGAGCCCATATTCCCGTCCAGGTCGCGTGTCTCGGCAGACAGCTTGCGGAGCCGCTCACCGACAAATCGCACCCACAACGAGGCCAGGCGCACTGCCGGCTTCGAGGCCGACCCCCCCTCCTCCTCGAGCGCATCTCGTAGGGCCCAGAGCGCGAACACGGAGAAGTCAAAGGGATCGGAGCCTCCGCCCGCGGACCGAGCAGTCAGCTGTGCGAGGAAAGTGGTCCAGTTCTCCCACTTGGAGATGTCCTGAGCTGTCGCCGAGGGCTCTGTTGGCTCTATTTTGAATGTTTTGGATCAGTGGTATGAACTAAAGTGAACCCGAGGCGAGGTTTCCCATACCAAAATTCCACAAATCCCTCGCAACCCAGCCAAACGTCGGCAAGTCCCTCCATACCTCGCCGTCCTCGTGCTTCAGCGCCTTGCCCTCCGCGTCCGTGACAGTCGTTCCCCGCAACTGAGCCAGAAAATCAATCAGATGCCCCTGATGCTCTGGCGGGGTGCGGCCGGCAGCCTTGAAGACGGCATTGAAGGCGTCCCAGAGGTAGTCTCCAATCGTCGAAGCGGACGCGCGAGCCTGGTTGTTGAGCCCCTGCACGGCCGCACTGACCGTATCCGCGGTCGCGGAGGGGTTAGTGAGGGGCTCGAGCAGTTGAGCCGGGGTGCTCATCTTCTTGGAGCCGAGTGATTTGAGAAATTGAACGTCGTTCGCGGGCCGATTCACGGAGCCGCGGAGGATGAGTCTGGATGGTAGTGTAAACGGGGCTAGCGGCGAGCGTAATTTGAGTTGTGTTGCGCTGGAGAACCGTTTCGAGGCAATCATGTGGTAATGTGTTCAGTGGGCTTCCATTCGTGCTAGGCAGCAGGGGCTGACCTATGGGGTAGGTCGCATTCGATCTCGGCCAGTCTCGGTGACAGTTGACGTCAGTGGGGTTGCTACCCAAGTAGCTGTCACCTTCCGTCTTGATTGAAACCAAATCCGGCAGGGGGTTCGTACACTAGTGTAGCTCCCCGATATCCGCAAACCACTCGGGACTGTGCATCTCTCCGAAGTCCAGAATTACATTCCACTGCTCCAAAATGACTTGAAAACTCGGGGAGCCGCGAAGCATGCGATCCATCATCCCTTTGCCTAACGCATGCTAACAGACAGAAGGTAAACAGCAAAGTTTACTGTAGAGCTTACACAACACTACACGACAAGTAAGGGAACAGCTGGAAGAGGCATGAATCGAATCGTGGAGCCTGTCGATCTTGGTGGATCCCAGAGACTTGGCAGGCAACCGACCCCTGACTTAGATTGTGGCGCGCTTTTCCCATTCGGCTCCATCAATTTTAATTGTCGATTCCCGAGTTTTAATTCCGGTCATGCCATCACCCGACCTGCGCACAAACGCAACTACTCACCACGACACCACCCCCCGACGCCGTGGCACCCCGGCACGGTAACATTACAGCCACGGTCTCCAACCCTCGTACCCGGCCGCAACCATGCGCAACACCATTCCGACGCTGACCCTGGCTATCTATGCCGTGGCCACGGCAGCCACTGGGTCGCTCGAGCCGCGGCAGGGCACTGATTCGCTGTCGAGTGTAACGTGCGGCAGCACCAGCTACACCAAGCAGGAGATTGACGACGCCGTGGCTGAGGGCTGCCGTCTCTATGCCGCCGGCGAGCAACTAGGAACCAACAACTACCCGCACAGGTTTAACAACCGCGAGGGCCTCACCTTTTCCATCTCGGGACCCTTCCAGGAGTTTCCCCTCCTGGCTAGCGGAGCCGTCTATTCGGGCGGTGCGTCTACCTTGTTACGATTAACTATTAGGGGTGGAGAAAAGATGAACGGAGGCGGCAAGGAGAACACGAGGACGAAGTAGAGGCTAACCTCGTCGCAGGAGCCCCCGGCCCGGACCGCGTCGTCATCAACCCTAACTACCGGGGCAGCTGCGTCTACGCCGGCGCCATGACCCACACGGGTGCGCCCAACCGCAACGGTTTTGTTAAATGCGAGGAGGAGGAAGAGAGCTCCCCTTCGGATGGTGCCGGGTCTACCACTAGGACCGCCAGTAGTACCGCCTTTTCGTCCCACACTGCTTCAAGGACGTCCACCTCCGCCACCTCCACGTCCGACCCTACTTCGACAGCAAACCCGGATGACAATGCCGCCGGGAGAGTTGTAAGCGGGACGGGCGGTCAGGGGTTGGTTATGGGAATCGTGGGGGTTGTTGCTGGGTTGTTGTTGCTCTAGGGTGCCCTTGTTGTGGGGGAGCGCGGCCCCTCCGGGACATAAGAATCGAGGTCGGACGATCGATGCTGCGAAATGCTTAATTACAAGTGGTGCTGGTGGTGCCACTTACTAATTAACCGAGAAATCAAAACAGCATCTAATTTACTAGCAGGTACCTGACCTGCCCTGAACATGATCTATATCAACCTCTAACGAAGGGAGTGTGGTGTGTCGAGTTGAAGGAAGGAGTAAGGGTGTCTATCGAGGGAAGGAAGGAAAGAAAAGCACCAGGCCATGGCGCAAAGCCACCGAGAGTTGCCGAACGCAGTTGCGAGCTCGAATAAGCGTGTGGGAGGCGTTGAGAGTAGTGGCAAGGAAGGAACAGAAAGAGTGCCCTTGTTGAACTATCTACAAAGGAGAGAAAGAGCGATATAAATTAGACAAAGGAAAGATGATCCGTGCGTCGGCGAGCCTGCAAAGTGGCTTGCATTGCTCGTGGCTAGCGTCCCAGAAGCTCGGGCGCTTCTGACAAGAGTAGATTCACTTCCCGACCAACGTGTCAAAATTAACAAGAAAGAAAGAAAGAAAGAAAGAAAAAGCCTAATTATGAGCCTATGTTTTCAAGGACCTCCTCAATGAGGTCGAAGATCTTGTAGCGAAGCCTGTGCTCGGCCTCGACGGCGATCCAGCAGGTGAAGGCGATGGCCTCTTCGGTGAGGTCGCCCGAGTGCGATCCCTGCAGGTTGAGGTACTTGGTCAGCTTCTCGGGCAGCCCGTAGGCGGCGTCCGGGCCGGCCGACCGGACGGCCTCAAGGACGGCGGCGGGCGGGGGCGCGTCGGCGGCCGGATAGCGCTGCAGCGTGCCGAGGAACAGCCGCTTCTTGTTGGGCGGGCGGCCGAGCTTCTCGGACCGTTTGCAGGATGCCCACCGGTCTTTCTCAAAGGTGGCGACGATGTTGTTGTTTGCGTCGACTAGCTGGGGACCCAATGAACGTCAGTTTGGAATTATCATGGCTTTGGTGTTTTGTTTTTCTTTTCTTTTTTTGCTCCTTCTTCTCTTCACCTAATAATTATTGCCATGATTACTTGATGGAATTCTTTCGTTCAGGGGGAAGTGCTTCACCTTAAAGTCGTGCGACACACCCTTGAGCCCCCGAAAGGCCCCCGTCTGGAAGCGCCGAGTGCCCTTCCACTGGTATCGCTGCCCGCCGAGCTCCCACTCGAGGGCGCGCCCGAGGAAGCCGCACCGCTTCATCTCAAAGACGGCGACGAGCCCTCGGACCTCCTGCGGGTCCTCGAGGGGCTCCGGCGGCGGCTTCTCGCCCTGGCAGAAGAACTTGCGCAGTTTCTGCTTGCGCTCGTACTTTTTGCGCTTCTTGACGCGTTCCTTGTTCTGGAGCACCTCGGCCACGCCGTCGCCGATCTGGATGTAAAACCTGTTCCACATCTTGGTGCGCAGGGCACGGCCGACGGGAGTGCTGAGGCCCGAGTACTTGGGGTTATCTCCGCGGTAGAAGATGGGGCGCCATGAGTTGTGGTGTTTGTGTGGTACGGGGTTGACGACAAAGAACTCGGCGGCCCGGTCAGGGTTCTCGTGCCCAAAGAAGTGCTTGCGCCCGAAGGGGAGGCGCCGGTAGAGATTTAGGGTTGAAGACGGAGGAGGCTGCCCGGACCGGCCCTGATATGGCTTCTCAGGAGCGTTGGTGTCGTCGTTGTTTGCGGAGTCAATATTCATCATTGGCTCTGGGAACGATGCGGCGGAGGTTAATTCGGACTAGGGAGGGTCGGAAGCCGCATAATTATTATAACCCGTAATACGGAGTAATTAATCGAGAACTCGCTGTCGCACCCGTTGGGAATGGCGCCCCTCCCGATCGGGCATAGCGTTGCGTACGACCAGTAATTATACTCTCAGAAACCCAGTAGCACCTGCAGCATGAATTGAGTCGCTGGCCTCCGACGTCCCTCTTTTGTGCTCTCGACATTCTCCTCCCTTTCCTTCGCTCGTTCCCTCTCAATCTCACCGATTAGTTAACATTCCCCCCAGCATAGGCCCTAATTAAAACTCATTTTGCCCATCTGCATATACTCCTCGAACGGCGGTATTCTAGCTTAGATTCCCCCTACTTCAACGGTCTCTTCAATTCCTATATACCTACCACCTCCGCCGGCGCCAGAGGATACAGGCGATCCTCGGTCTAATCAATTAGTGGTACCAAAACGCCGTTGAACGACCCTATCGAGATCTTTAGCGATGACAAGTCTAACAGCGACAATCTTGACGACGCCTAGTCTAATATAACATTTGAATCTAGCAGTGTTGCTAGGATAGTTATAGGCTTGGATTTCTCATCTAATATAAGTGGACCATAATGCTGACACAATTGGAAGCAGGAAACAATGCAGACGCTGTTCCTAGTAATTATAGTGGCAGCGGGCACGCGCCCCGGCCTTCGCCTGCCGGTTGGGCGCCCTACAAAGATGAGTCCACATCTAACCATAGGTATACTTCAGAGTCATTGTGTGTCTCGACCTCTCCTATACGCGGAGGAGGCCAATCACTTACCACTTCCCACCGTGAACTCAACTACACGGGGAAGTTCTGTCGATAGGGTCTCGGGTGTTGTAACAAACCCAGTCAGACAAGTCCTCTGAAAGGGCCTAGCGGAGTAATGCAGTACGTTGTCTGCGGACGCGTCTTTCATGTGGCCTGGATTCGACTCGTGAGCCCACCAGAATCTGGCGCCATGTCATCCCATCTCATGGCTGCGACGACCCACGTGCTGCCGCCGCCTTTGTCCATTCTTCTGGCCCTTCTTCGAGCCTGTTCGTGTTGGATCCGTCAATCCCACATCCCGCAGTTCACGAATCATGATCACCTCATGCGTTTCGCCTTTGATGCTCTCTGGAGCCCTGTCTTTCAAATCTTGACCTGCTGTTGGTTCCCTTCCCACCTCCTGGCATACATGTTCCTCTCGATGCAATCATCTGCGCAGCATCGCTCGTGTCGACGCGGTTGTGGCCGCCTCCTCTAGGGATTGCACGGCTTGGCAACTTTTCTGCTGGAGAATGGTTGGGTACTCGTCTCCACGTGCCTGGCCAATCATTTTGCTGACTAATGTTTGCAATGGCTGGGTGGCTCGGCTGAACTGCTGCAGCAGTCACGAAACATCTTCTGCTTCCAATTGACGTGAATGCCACGCAGCAATAGCAGACCAGCTACGATCAAAGATCATTGTGGAACACCCCATTAGGAACAGCCTTAACGCCTTTCGCGGTTCGTATCGGTCGATTTACAATCGCAAGAGCATTGCCTTCTCGATTAACGCGTTTGACCAGCTTGACCACGAAGGTATGGCTCGCTGAATTCGTTGCATATGCTCATCTAACTTTTATATAGATCTCGGGAAGCTTGTTCTTGCGTTTCTATCCAGGATATAGAACCTTGCTGCCGCCCGCCTGCTGCCTACGAGGGCGGGTCGTGGCACCCTACGGAGCGACCTTCTACGACTTGAGCTCTGACGACTTCGACCTCGACCGTATCAAGCCCCTCCGAAAAGTAGATCTCGCCGACGATTCCGATGATTCGTGTATATGGGACCGAGTCTACGATGCAGTCACCGAATCTACCCCGCCTCCCCGACCGGTAGCCTCTTCCGTCTAGCAAACCCCATGGCTACGTAACACGAGTAGCTTCGCTAACTCATCCGAACATCGCAGATACGTGGATAGAGTGCTGAAGCAGGACATTCTTCTCTCTCTTGATCCAGGCCGTGACGACTGTCTATACAGAGTCCGACGAATCTCAAGTGGCGTGAATCGGGTCGTATACGTCACCATCACGAACCTAAACATCATCCCTGAAGAGAAACGCACATACGGTCCCTCAGTTATCAAAGAGCTCAGCAAACTGTCAGAATGGAGTGGCGACTGGACAACACTACGCGTCTATATGGATGGTGACCGCATCCGGTGCGAAACTGACGCATTCCAACCACATGCCCTCCCAGAGGAACACGTCCTCGAGAGATACCCCAAGTACGACATATTTAGCTTCGACGTTCGGCGCTCAGTCAACCACCGAGTTTCCGAGGTGGTCTATGGCGGACGGACTGCGTTCCTCAAGATTGCCCGGTTTCCATTCGAACTGCCTCTCTTGATCCGAGAAGTCGAAGCCTACCACCGCCTAGCAGAATCTGACGTGGCACCAAAACTTATCGGATACGTTTTCGAAGAGAGTCCAGATCGCGTCGTTGGGTTCCTAGTCGAGTCGGTGGAAGGTCGCGTTGCAAATGTCGCAGACTTTGAGGAGTGTAGTAAAGCTCTTGAGAAGCTACATAACCTCGTCGTCCATGGCGATCTTTGCAGATATAACATTATTATCACTACTAATGGGCCTAAGTTTATCGACTTCGAGCACTCGACCCCTATTACGGAAGCCGAAAATGGTTTGGTAGACGATGAAAAGCAGAGTCTAGCAGAAAAATTGGTTGACGAGTCTGGAGCTGGACGCCCTTGGGACATGAATTAGTGTCAAATTTTTGACTCGACTACTGTCGCGGGATTCCCGCTCCTGTTCTTACAGGCTCATGTCTCTAGTCATGTTATATGTCACAGGCCTCTGCTCTAGTACTAAGCTCTGGTCGCATGCCTAACCTGTCATCTAGTTCTTGCTCTCATTATAGCAACAACGATCTTGTATGTGCGAGCTGGCCTGACTATGGTGCCCGTCACAACTACACTAATCCACCAATTGCCATCCCGCGCAAGCTCAGCAGTCCTCAGAACGCAAACTGTTGTTTAAGCACTCTTTAGGCATTCTCTGCACTTGTGCCCAGAAGTCTTTTCTTCTTTATATTCCCACACCCCATAACGGCAACGTTCCTCCTCCTTGTCTTCATGCTTGTGGCATTTTACGAATTCAGAGTTGATAGAATGCCCACAAGCATACCGGATTTGATACTGTGTGCAGACATCCCGTTGCGGCGGCATATTGCGAGTGGTTTGCGGGAGACTATGACTTGGGAGACCTTTGGGGTTAACACCCAACTCAATGATTTGGGCAATACGTGGAGAAGCAAATCGTGAGGTGGATAGGGAGAGAATCTGGTTCGATAAGGGTGATGCACACGTACCGGAACTAAGGTAGTTCAAGGGTGTGGGATGTGGAAAGCCTGACAAGTCACAGGAACGCTGATTAAGGAGGAGGGACTTTACTTCGCTGCGAAGACGAAGAGGAGAGTGAACTAGGAGGTATGGCACAACACCGAGAATCCTAACGGAAGATCTGCAATTTCGAAGAGCCTGTGAGAAGCGTCTGGAAGATTGAACTGAATGTTGATGATTTAGCAGTAAACAATAGAAGTCGAATGAGCGGCTTGTCCTCCCTTTATTAGTCTCTGCCTAGGTGGTTACTCTTTTGGCGCTAAACCCCTCAAGTCTCGAATAGAGAAGCAGCGCACCCGTCTGAGTCTGTAGCGCTCCAGAAATTAGTGGCAGCCATCATCAAAAGTCATAAATCCGTTTGAGCCGGCGTGTCCAATCATCCTTGCGCGCCTCAGAAAGCACGCACACGATCGCCAATGACGGCCCTCCACCCAAGCAGCAGGCCGCCCAGTTAGGACAACACGTCGCATCTGCAGCGCTTGAGAATCTTTCGTCAACAAGATGGATGTGTTGGATTGGTAACGGTTATAGGTGCCTGATCAGACATCCAATGACCTCACACTTGGGCATCAGCAAGAGGGGGATCAACTGTATGATTATTGTTGTAGTCGCAGCGACGAGTTCAACCGATGAAGTCGGCAATGTCGAGTACTATAATAATCTGTGCCTCGCCAATCAGCTACTCCGCACACGGCCCACCACATGATGCACACCTGGGGTCTTAAGAAGGTTACCAAATGCCAAATGGAAATATGGCTGCATGTAAAATCTGCATGTCTGCTTCTGCAGTTGGCCGACTTTCAGTCCTGGCGGCCCGTTGGGCTGGGCACATCTCGGATTCGTTGGTGCTAGTCTAAGTGATCCGCTCTGATATTGCTGTACTGTTTCACAGCAGCGAGATCGCGTAGCAGCGAATAACATTGAACTGCTTAGCCGTCTCTGAATGCTGCCTGGAGAGTTGGGCATTATATTCGCCCAACAATGCATGTTGGTTCCAGCCCTCGGCCTACGGATCCGTATACTTCCGTACTTTGTTGCTTTCCGGGAAAATGAGCATAAAAAGGCCAAGAGGCTCTGCTCGAGAGCCAGAAAGCTGTCATGAAGGCTTATACGACCAGGGCAACAGAGGAACTTCAAGTTGCTATTTGCGCCAGTAGCGTAGATCCACGCCATACCATTCCCAGCTACAAACATGCCGGGCAACGCGGTCAAGGCATTTGTCACGACCGGCGCTGTCATCAAGGGTGCTAAGTCCCTTACCCTTGGTGTTGCGACCCAGACATCCTTTTGGAACCGACCCGAGTCAGTCATTACCGAGACCATGAAATCAGGGTTCAAAGCAGCCGTGGAAAGGGATACCAAGGCATTTCCTGCAGAAGCCGAGAAAATCGTGATGCGGTAAGCAGCGATATTGCGAACCAAGCTCGAACCTGTAGGCTTTGGCTAATGTTCAAGGAAGCGAGTCTGAGCATGGAGATGACAATCACTATACTGCCGTCCTCCTCGATGCCGAGGGTAATTACCTTGAGTCTCGGCACTACTAGGTTATGGAGCAATACGCGAGGTAGAGGGCTTCGCATGACTAGAGCTGGATAATAGTTAGGACAAAAGAATGCTCGTTTATAGCGCATCCCGCCTTGACAGATTGGCTGATGAAGTTCGAAGGAGAACAAGCTTTGTTCATCAAAGAGGCTGGAAAGCCATTGAGCTATATTGGAGTGAAAACGCCTTGCAGTAGATCTAACTAGAGCTGAACTCGACGATGAGTATATATATCAGTCCGTGATCGATACGAGACCCTAACGCAAGCTCTCGGTCTCTAGACACCATTGAACCATGGGTGTCCCAAAATCTCTTTTGCAGTTGGGCGCTGTCTCGGGTCGATCTTCATGATGTGGCCAAAGAAATCGAGGTCCTCTTGATTGATCATATCAGAGGCGGATGACAAAGGGAATGGCCGATAGTTCACTTCGAACTGTTCTAGCAACGGCTGAATCGAGTCATCCGCCAGGCCGTGGAGCGCTTGCCTACTAATAGGCCCATAGAAGTCATTTTGGATTTGGAGGACTGCTAAGGATAATCGCGGATCGCCCGGAGGGGGGGCATTTCTTGGTAAGAATATATATCGGCCGGTTATAAGAGTAATTCCCTGTAGCTGGCATTAGAGAGTTAGATGCTACTATGATTAGAAAGCACGTACTGTGGCACCAAGGCCCCAGATGTCAGCCTTGACTGTCCAGGGGATTCCAAGCAGCACCTCTGGAGCACAGAAGAGTTCGGCACCGATTAAATGCCCTCCATCGTTCGAGGGTACGTCTGGCGTAGAACAGTCTCCTAGATCGCCAAGTTTATATAGAGTACCAGCCGGGCTATATTTGACAAGGATATTATCTGGTTTGATATCTATAGGACGATTAGCGTTACTCTGCTATATCTAGAGAGCAAACATTACGTATCTAGAACGTACCTGTGTGTACAATGTTCTTTTCATGTAGTACAACAAGTGCCTGAACCGTGGCTTTGAGGGCACGCTTGGCCTCAGCCTTAGGAAGACGCTTCGCCTTTAGCAAGTTAAATGCAGTGTCGTCCATATATTCGAGCACCAAGGATCGTGGATCCTCGACCTTATCGACCAGCTGGCGGATCGAGTCACACCCTTGGAATAGTCGGAGCATCCGGGCTTCGTTTTCTAGGCGCTTTGCTGGTGCAGCCTTCACCGTGACTCTCTCTTGCTTTGGACCACTGCTCCACGTTAGAAAGAGGTTCATAAGAGAATTGGCAGAATTACGTCCGTAGCAAGCCATGGTCCTCCCTGACGGTTGCGAAGAGCAGCAGCAATTGTATAAGAGGATATCCTGCCCTGCAGTATCTGGCCGTGTTCGAAGGGGAACATTTTCCTTGTGGATCTGCGCATGGTGGAGCGGGTCCAAACGTGAATCTTGGTTGTGGAGGCAGGTCGATTCAGCATGCCAAATCCCACTCGCAAAAAGATTTTTGGTGCTACGGCCGGAACATATTTTATCCGCGTGCTGCTGTCCGTCTGGCCGGCCGAACGGAGTGGGGACCCAGTGCCGGGGGAGCACGATCGGACGATGCTCCCAAAGCCGAGCAACTCGCGGGACGTTGCGCGTTCTCACCGTGCTGGTGGATGTCTTCCGGGTGGTATGGAAGGCGACGGATGTGAGGGCGATTTCCGAATCATTGCTGTTTGGCGTAGCTCTCTCTTTTAGGGGGTAGGGAGATGGTACACAAAGATGGTTAACCCCGCAACACAGTGACAACCCATCGAATGCCATCACCACTCTAAGCATCTCTCAGGGGGCAGGAAATATGAACATCAAAACAGCGAAGGTCCATTTTGAGACATACGGATATAGGGAAAGAAGAAAACAAGGTACATCTTCTAATACATCAAACTCGTCCACAACGATTTCGAGCCTAGGTCGGAGAATGGGTTGCATTTTCGGCTCAGGTCAAAGCCGGCAAGTCGTCGGGATCGGCAGGGTCGGGTGGAGAACCTCGTACGAGAAATCTTCCTGTGCCAAGGTCATTACGCTGCTGCTGCTATGCTGGTCGTAAGCCGGTTAGGGACCATTTGTGTTCCTTGGCTTGTCATTTTTTCCTATTCTCCGAGTCGCGGCTGGCCGCCACCCCAGATTTCTGCTCCACTCACGCCACGCTCCCCGCATCAGGCAAATCCTCAATATCCATATCCACGCTCTGACTCGGGATAGGTGGCATTTCCGGTAACTGCAGATCGAGCTCAACCTCATATGCCGGGTTGACGCCGAACATCCTGGTCTTGGGATCAAAAAAGTCAACGACTTGCCACCTCCCTCGCGCGCCGCGATGCGTACACCCAGCCACAACAACCTGTTCCTCCTCTCCAGAATCATAGAGGCTAGCTCCAGGTACTTGTCGTCATCATCAACCCTCTTGTCCGTGTTGAACCAGTTACCGGGGAAATACCGCTCGACCCAAGGGAACCCTCTCATAGCGTAGTCGTCTGGCAGCGGGCGGCGGCCGCGGCGGGCCAGGTCCAATTTCAAGGACTTGGTGTTCTCCTGGCCCCCATTGCCTGCAGAACTCTCCTCTTTCGTCGTCTTAGTAACCTCGACATCCTCGTCCTCACCCTTCCGGACCTCCCGGATGGCGGGGAACCCCTCACTCTCTAACAGATTCGAACCGTTGTGCTGCTGTTCAGCAGAAGACGAGGAAAACGAAACCAACGGATTCAGCATGAGTGCTGTCAGCTTCCAGGGTAAATGAGGGGCGACATGGGCTATGGCGTCAGGGCAGAAGGTGAGGTGGTAAATGAAAACGAGGGTGACATGTAGGTATGAGAGGATGGTGTTGTCGCCGAAGCGGCGGTAGACGATGGTATAGGTGCTGGTAAAGAGTCGGAGGGCGTGGGGGAATTTCTTGTTAGCTTCTGTACTGGTACGGTTTGAGGCGGGGGTTTCGGCGTCTTGCATCTGCGTGGTCCTCCATGGGAAGGGCGGTGGTCTTGAGGCTAAGGAAATGAAGTTGTTCTCGTCGCCGTACCCGGCTAGGGCGCAGATGTTAGAAAGACCTACGTGATACCTAGTTCATCGTTAACTCCTGTAAACTGGAACGAGACGGGATGTTGGCCCTTACCCTGGTTCAAGCCACGAGGAAGTCTGATGGCTGATATGAGTGTCAAGGTCCTGGAGTGTCCGCCTTCCTCATAGATAGCTCAGTCGACCCCCTTTTAACTCAAAAAAGTGTGCTTGCCAGCATTCCTTCTTCGTCCAACAATCACTCCCCCTACTTCGTCACTGAGAGCATCCGCCACGAGAGGTCTTTGGACTCGAGATATCAAGCAAGATGCACAACTCACTGCCATCGACTGGGTTGCCAGCGCCTCCGTACGCCGGGCAGGGCCAGAGAGTTCCACGAGACGTGCTGCCGAATCCTTAGCCGGATCTTAGCGCCGTCTGCGTACGTCTTGTGAAGGATTTTAGAGACGTTCCGCAATATGAGTTACACCTTGCGATAACTGTATTCTTGTGTAAGTGTCTGACTGGCTTACCTGCTTACGAGGAGTGGTAATAGAAGATGGTTATGGTATTTAAAATACTTTAAAAGTGTAATGTCTTCTTCCTACGTTTACTAGCCCTATGGCTCTAGTATAAGTAGAGGATAGGAATAAAGAACTGTCCGTTTGCTAGTATCTATAGGGCTTATCTTATCTAACCTTATATAATAGATATATCTATATATAATAGACTATATTAAGTCCCTTACTTAGAAGGAAAATATAATGCCTATACTATAGCTATAAATAGCTTTTAAACGTACTTTCTTTCTATAACAATATTATAATAGAAAGTAGTAGTATTATCCTATTATTATAGTGTTTTATATATTTTCCTATTAGCTACCTATAACTAAGCTTAGGACTAGAATCAAGTCCTACTTCTTATAGAGGTATCTATATAGGCGTTTGCCTTATATTTGCTACAGCTCGGTGGCTGCAATCAGTACAGCTCAGAAGGCTGCAAAGGTACGACACCACAGCGGTATTCGCGCCGTGGGCGGCACTCCTGGACCAACTGTTACGGTCTGCAGAAGTAGGTGATAAAAGCGTTAATTGTTCTAAGTGCCAGAGGCACTTAGAGAAGCTGTCTAAATATATGTTGACCCTGGCTCGTTATCCCTGTTAGTGGGTCAGTCAAATCTGACCTATAGATAGTCAAATGCTGTAATAATATTACTTAAATTGTTATAGGTTAACCTCCTTAACATACCTAGTATCTAGTAACTAACTTATATATATAGTATAGCTAGAAGTTAGTCTTCTAGATATTATATTTATAGCTAATTCTTTTGTATTTAACTAGGTACTTACTATATATAAGCTTATAATCTTAGATATATTTAAGTTTATACTTGTCTCTAGATTCTAAACTACTATTAGTATTATAGGCCTAGGCTCTACCTAGGCTAAATAATGCTAGGCTTTACCTAGTAATAGACTAGACCTACTTAGTAATAGATTAGACCTACTTGACCTACCTAAGTATATATAATTAGTCTATAAGATATTTATAGGTCATTTATAAGATATATAGCTAAGGCTTAGTTAGGGCCTAAGTTAGAGCCTAACTAGGCCCTTAATATAATATATATATACTTACTATATAAAGGGCTTACCTCTTTATAACTCCTATATTTGTTCTTCCCTTTTTCCTTCCTTAAGGTAGTTAAATAAAATATTATATACTTATCTATAGATATTATAAGGTTAGTATATTATATTTTAACTACCTTTTCACTAGTAATAACTCCCTTAGGAAGTTATTAATAATATAGTTATAGTAGATCTAAGAGTATATAGGTCTTTAAGCTTAATAGAATTATAAGAGTTTATTTACTCTCTCTAAGTAGTAGTAATATAATAGAATACTATAATTAATACCCTTTAAGCATCCTAAACCTAACCTATTCTAACCCTTAAGTTAGCTAAAATACCCTTTAAAACTTAGTAGCTATAATAGAAGCACCTCCTTATTAGATAACCTTCCCTATAAGAGGCCTACCCTAGCCTAATAGGCGGCTAGGAGCGCCCTATATAATACCCGATAGACCTATATCTCCTTTCTACAGCCTAGAACCCCTTCCCTTTTGTAACCGGTCAAGGGGGTAGTAGCTATAGAGCCTACTACTATACCCTCGGCCTTCGCTCCGGCTACCTCGAATGTAAATTAAGATCCTTTAGTAGAACACCTAAGGTAATAAACAGGCCCTTAAGGTCCTACTAGAGAAAGCTAAATACGACCTACTAGCTATCTAGGAACTGTAGATTAACCAATTTATAGGGTTAATGTACTTCCCCCTAGGCTTCGAACTATTACCTAATTTATAAGCCTAAAGGCAAGGTAGCTATTCTAGTAGCTAAGCGATTCCTAGTTAGCTAGTAGGACTATTTGGCAGAGAAGAACTAGTATAGGGTAACCTTTCTGGCCCTAGGAGAGAGGGTGTTCGAACTCTAGTTAGTCTATAATAATAAGGGAGAGTAGGCCCTCTTATAGGACCTACTAGCCCTACCCTAGCCATCTTACCTACTAGTTCTTATAGGCGACTTTAACCTTTACTACCTAGTCTAGGACCTATTTAACAGGCTTAGCTTAGAGGCTAGGGACCTCCTTAGCCTTATAGACTAGTAGGACCTTAACCTATATATACTATATAGCTAGGTAACTAAGGCCCCCTAGGGGGACTAATATAGCTAGCCTTCTATAATAAATCTACTCTAGGCCTTAGCCGGACTAGAAGTAACCTATAGGGATCTCGCGGAATAGGAGAAGTCTAACTACTACCTATAGGCCCTATACGTCTCCCTCTAGGGGATTAGTAAACCTATACTAGCTAGTAGAGGGTAGGACTAAAAGAGCCTGGATAGGGAGGTTATATAGGCCGAGGTAACCTACCTCTTACTCTAGCTTAGTAGGTAGGTATTAGCTCTGGCTAGGCTTATCTTCTAAGGCTTAGAAGAGCTTCTATAGGCCTTTAATAGGCTTATAAAGGCCCTTAAGGAGATAGCTATAGTCTTGGCTCTAGTAAAGAAGGCTAATATTAACCTAGTACCAACCCTCCAGGGCACTACTCAGCACCTCTAGAACCAAACCTCCATCTAGTCAGATAGGAAGGAGCGTCAGCTCAAAATGTCCAGGGCATCCGAGTATTCGCGGTCACAATAGGCAAGTCCGACCATCTAGACGGCAACGACGATAGGGGCGAAGGTAGCGATAACGATGTTCCTCTGGACAGACGTAAAAGAGTTTACTTACGTGGAAAAAGATACTCTAGCTTATAAAAGAAAGAAGAACCATATCCTGTCACTCTAATCTATTAGAGCAAACGGGTATTAAAAGCTATCTATTATTCTTATCTATCTTGTCCAGCGCCCCTAGATAGGTAACCCCTATTTATACCTATTATATATAGTAAAGCTCTACGGAACCGGAAAAAATAAAACTATACCCTATATCCCTCTAGTTATATTAAGAACTTCTAGCCCTAGTCTATACTTCCCCTTCGAATTCGCCTTAAGGCTCTTACTAGCGAATTCGGACCTAAAACCTTACTTACATTCCTTATAACGCTTGGCCTGTTTAGCTCTACTATTACCTTTAGGCAAGGGCCGTTTCTTAGACGCCTAATGCCTTTACTAGGCTTCTACTTTAGTATCTAGCGTATCCTAGCCTATAAACTACGGCAGGTACTTAGGAACTAGCTTAAGATCTTTAGGCCTTAAACATTTAAATAGTAGGGGCCGAGTCTATTTAGTAGGATTATCATTAGGACGATACTAACAAGCCTGTCCTTTCTTAGTAGCTTAGGTCGAGCGTATCTCCTATATCTATATTAGCTTGGCTTTGTCTTAGTCTAACTAGGCGGCTATTATATTATTAAAGGTACCTACTTGACTAGTTACTATTATTACGACCCTAAAGGTTTTCTTTAGCCTTCCGTAGCTATAAGTTATTCCTCTATCTGCTCTACCACATGCTAGTAGACAGCTATCCTTGGCTTGTAAGGGTACTCGAGTACCTATTAGAGTAGCTAAGGCGGCCTAAGCCCTTTAGGCGCCTTACTAAGAAACCGCTGGATAGTATTGTCTAGGGGGACCTGACAATCTTTCTTTATAACTAGTTACTCCTTTGTTAGTGGTAGGTTATCTTCTCCTTCCTCTGTCCGGATAGAGATAACTAATTTAGCCTATCCTAGCTATAGCTATAGCTATAGAACTAGCGGCCCGTAAAGTGGCTTATCTATAGGCTACCTAGGTAGTTAATAGGGACGGATATCCCCCTAAGGGTTCTTTGGCTTTTCTAGCCAGAGGGAGCTATTAGGTAGATAGCCTAGAGCCATCCGGATTATTCTAAGCTAGAGTATTAATATCTTATTCTTAGCCTCTATCACTTTTAGCCCTACGTATAGATGACCCTTCTGCTAGGGGAGCTTAAGCTACGCCTTATCTCCCTATCGTATCTTCTGAAAGTAGAAGCGATAGAACTTAGCAACCTAGACGCCGTATTCCTACTAGCCTTTCTACTTTAACGTTACCTATATTGTCAGCCAATATATATAACCCCTAGGCGGTAGAAAAAGAAAGCTAGGGAGAATAACCTTATCTTATAGAGTCTTAAACAGATCTTTTCGGCTCTACTTATTAGAAGGATAGGAATCTATATAATAGAGATAGGACTCTATTTAGTTATATATAGCTATAGCCTAGTATGACTATCGCAAGTGGTAGAGGATTACTTAGAATCGTTTTCTAGCTATATCTTTCTATTTTTATAGGGGTAGTGCTAACCACTCGGGCTTTAGGTCGCTAATGGCTTCTAGAAAGATATAGACGTATAGCTTATAAGATATTAATATATACTAAGGTAGGTTTAGGAGGTTATAGCCGTTTAGGTACTCCTTTCTTAATATAAGCCCTTTAATGTTATATAGGCTTATAGTAATATTATACTAACGTTAGCTAAAGTATATCTTCCCCTAGCTATACAGCTTAATATATAAGGGAAATAGGTAGCTAACGATTGTAACAAACCCAACTTAGACTTCTTCTAAAAGGGTTCAGACGGAGGTAAATTAAGCGGGATAAGCGTACAGGTCGTCTAAGGGATTCGGTAAAGCCAAAGGGTTTATAACAACACTAGAGTTGTCTCTCACAGTAGTCAGCGATGCTTAGTATAAGTACTATAATTATAGGTTACTATTACTAGTAAACTCCTAGAGTCCACTATAACGAGTGACTAGCTAGCTATATATATACAATTATCTATCCCTCTTTAATAGTTATCACTAGTACCATTTCTCCTTTTACTCTATGATTCTACGTTATTAATAGTGATATGTTATTATTACTAGTGAAGACCTTAGTCTTAGTAGTGATAGTCTTCTAATTGGTCTATCAAGTGATTAGCTATCGGAATGTCCCGTGTCCTGGCTATAGCTTGCCGGACCGTCTATATACTTATCTATGACACGATACCCCTCCTTTAAGGCTTTCGACCCGAAAGCCCTCTTAGGCCGTTTCAAATAGCGCTAATAACCCTTCGCTTGTAAGTACTATATTCTTCCTATTTCTACATTATAGTCACTATATTAACAAAATGCTAATAGAGAAATAGAAGTCGTATTCTATATATTACTATACTTTCCTTGCTTAGAATATTGCTAAGAACGGTTTTGTCGTTATACCTTGCTCTTGGTATACGTTATAAGGTCTTGTCTGTGAAATAATCGCGTGTACGAAGCGTTACGAAGCCTACGTTCGTCGAGGTCGTTCTTGTAATGGCTCTAGTATACCGCTTTCTTCCTATAAGTATATCTCCTTTCTTTTTTTTTTTTTTAAATATAATTCCTAATATTCGTTCTAGTAGATTATATTCTCTAGGAGCAACGTCATATTAAAGATATTAAACGTCGTACCGAACTTGAGCTAGATAAATCCTAACGCTATCTAGAAGAAGCCTAGCGCGAGTTGTCCGAAAAGCTCATACGGCTCCGGTGTCTTCGTTAGTAAAAGGAGTTTTTAGTAGAGAAAGGTACTAATATAGTAGTATATAGTCTATCGACCTTAGACGAGTTAGAGGAGGTTAAGCGGTAAGAGCGGTAAGAGGCGCTTACTATACCCTTGTTATAGATTAATAATACCATCGATACTATTGACTAGGGTGCCGTCTTTAGTTCTGTCCTAGGTTTTCCTTTAGTCGATCCGGGTTCTACCGGTAGAACTATTCTAGTTTCTTAAGGCAGTTTAAATTCTTAACTAGTTCTTATAAGTTATCCTCTAGTCTAAAATTAAGCTATTTAACTAGATACTATAGTTCCTTATTAATGATATATAAATCTAGAATTTTTTTGACGTCCTATTCTTCCTCTTCGTCCTCTACTTCGATATTTATAGCGGTCTTAGCATTTTTTAATGCTAGTTCGAGAAATGAAATATAAAAAATATCTGTCTGTAGTTGTATAGATGATAGTAATGATAATTGGTAGTTAGATATCGAAATTTGTTCTTTAATAACAAAGGGTCCGACCTTCTTAAAGTCTAACTTCGTACTTGGTCGTTTGGTTCGTAGGTTTCGTATAATTAGGTAGACTTTATCTCCCCTCTCTAAGTAAGGTCCCTTAAGCCTATATTTATCATAGTAGTTCTTTATTTTAGTTCTGACAAACTTAAGTTTGTTTTTAAGCTTCTTGTATAGTACGTATATTTGTTTCGCTTTGACTACTGCTCTCGGCACCGTAACCTCTAGTCCTTGCCTAAGGTCTACTTTATATCTATAGTTTATAAAGAACGGTATAACTTTGGTCGTTTCTATTAGCGTTATATTATAGGTAAGTTATACTATTAGTAATAGCATGACCTAGTCGTCTTATTAGTAGTTAACGTAAAAACGGAAGTATTACTTGATAACTTGGTTTAGTTACTCCATTTGTCTGTTAGTCTGTAGGTGATATGCCGTTAATAGCTTGCTATTAACGTCTAATCGTTATATTAACGCTTACTAGAACTTTAATATAAACTTAGTGTCTCTATCGGTAATCTATTCTTATAGCTAAGCGTATACTAATACAACTTGCTAATAGATTACGTCTGCTAGCTATTCGGCTATCTAGGACTCCTTATAGGGAAATAAGTATACCTATTTAGTCAGGCGATCTACTATAGTAAGAATACTATCATAGATTACTCCTATGGCTATATCCTTGGATTCTAGCAATTTTATAATAAAGTCTATCGTAACTGAACTCTATAGTTTGTCAGCTATTAGCAGTAGCTAAAGTAGCCTATACAGCTTATATTATACCGTTTTACTTTGATTGTAGATGTCGTAATTTCGTATAACTTCCTTGACTTGTACCGTTAACTATAGAAAATCATAGTGTTTCTTGACTTGTACGACAGTCTTTATAACTCCTTTGTATCCTCCGAGTTTCGACTTATAGAGTTTTTAAATCATTCGTAGCTATTGATCTTTGTCGTAGATATACGCTTTACCTTGGTACTAGAGTTTCCTATCTTTTTCTTCTACTCTATTAGGTACTACTAGTCTAGGTATTGCTTGATACTATGCCTTATTAATCCTTTCTTTTTAAAAGATTATATAACATTCTAGGAACAAGTCAAGTAGATCATCTTCTACAGGTGTCTACGTTTCGTAATGTAGCGTTCCGTCTATTCGTTCCTTAAATAACGGTAGCGTTGTTTCTATTCGTCCTTCTATATAATCCGTTTATCGGTTTAAGGCATCTACTTGTACGTTCTCTTTGCCCTTCTTGTAGCAGATCTTAAAATTGAATTCCGTAAGGAATTCTGCCTATTGTATTTGTCGTCTGTTAAGCTCCTTTGTCGTTATGAAGTACCGTAAATTCTTATGATCTATATATACTTCGATTATACTACTAAGGTATAGTTACTATTCCCTAAAAGCTTTAATAATTACAAGTAGTTCCTTGTTATAGATTAGATAATTAAGACATAGTCTATCGAGCTTCTTTAAAAAGAAGGCTATAGGATATAGCTTCCCTTATTTGTCTTGTTATCCTAACTGTCCTCCGATAGCATAGTCTAAAGCGTCCGTTTCTACCTTAAATGGCTTCTTAGGGTCTAGTAGCACTAGTACTAGATCTTTAGTAATGGCGTTATAGATCTATATAAATGTTTACTTATATTGTTCTTTCTATTAGAATTTAGTATTCTTCTTAGTAAGTTCATATAAAGGTCGTACGATCGCTCTAAAGTTCCTAATAAACATCTAGTAGAAGTTCGTAAACCTGATGAAACTTTATACTCCTATAACTGATGTCGGTCGTAGCTAATCCTTAATAGCTTTGACCTTTGAAGGTTCTATCCGGATTTGTCCTAGGGATATCCTGTATCCTGGAAATACTATCTTCCTAACGTGGAATTTGCTCTTTTCCTTGTTAACTAATAGCTTATACACGTATAATGCGTCCAGCACTACTCTTACGTACTTCCGGTGTTCGTCTATCGTCTTAGAGAAGATAAGTATATCGTCAAGATAATATATTATAAATTTGTCGAGAAAGGGTCAGATAGCTTAATTAATTAGGGCTTAGAACGTTACTAGCGTATTTATAAGTCTAAATAGCATGACAAGGTACTTATAGTGACGATAAGGTATCCTAAAGGCTATTTTCTACTTATTGCCTTCTTTAATCTATATATAGTTATAGGCCAATAGTAAGTCAAGATATATAAAATATTAGACTCCTACTAACTAATCTTAGAGCTATAAGATTAGTAGTAATAGGTATTAGTTTTTTATAGTCTATTTATTAAGTTACTAATAGTTAATATATAACCGTAGCTTTCTATCTTTCTTAGGTATAAATAGGATTAGGTAGCCTGCTAGTAATATCGATAGGTAGATATATCCTCTTTAAAGGTTCTCCTCTAAATATTGCTTAAGTTCTTCGTTCTATGTCTAGCTTGTATAGTAAATCTTAAAGAACTTTAGTTATACTCCTTCCTTAAGCTTAATCTTATAATCCTATAGGCCGTACTCTAGTAATCCTTCTAGATACTTCGGTTCGAATGCTAGGTATCCTTTGTATTCCTTCGGTACTTCCCTAGTCTTGTCTCGTCTCTTGTCTTTCTAATAGTATACGAACTTGGTTCCGTCTATAGTGATGCTAGCGATTTCTCCTATCTTAACCTACTACTCTAGTTATAATGCTCCGTATTCGTCAACGGAGAGAACAGCTATCGGCAGTTTAGCTTGTTCCTCCCATCGTAATGTTAGTGTCGTTATGCCGCTTCTTCTAGAGTCTATAATAGTCTACCTACCATTATTCGTCTCTTGTAGTAGATCTATAGGATATGCCTTCCTTTAAGTATCGTCTACTTACGATCCTTATATACTCCTTATCTTGCTAGTTAAATACGACTCTATTTAGGGTTATAGGTAGCTACTATTCTTCTAGCTAATGTCCGGGTTATAATCTTTATACTATAGTAACCTTAATATTATATCTTTGTCGTTACCTATATCTATAATGCTAAATATAACTACTATAGTCTTCCCTACTATAGTAATGTCAATTAGTTTAGTCTCTTTATATACCTATCATATTAGAAATAGCCCTTTAACTATACTATACTTCTGCTTCATTCTCTAAGGTATCTATAGCTAATTTATAAGCGTTAGCGAAATTAGGTTTATCTCTGCTCTACTATCTACTAGTACGAGCATTTCGTGCTATCTCTATTATACTATTATCTATAGTCGTTTGTCTTGCTACCGTTGTCTAAAGATTATAGCGATTTTCTATATTTCTGCCGGGAGGTCTCGATATAGTGGTCTTTTATATTAGTTCCTCCTATACTACGCTACTACTTGCCGCTATACAGGCGTTAATAGTTTTTAGGCCCCTCGAAGGGCCTTGACCTGTTTCCTAGGTCAGTGCTAACCTCTTTAGTTATTTAGCTAATAGCGGCTTTGTTAATTATACTTATTTCCATAAGCTATCGAGTGCTTATAGCTTCCTACTATTAGGTCTATTCTGCTTTTCGTCGTACATGCTATAGCTTTATCTAAAGTTCCCGAATTCGCGATTTCTTTTCGTCTACGTGGTAGAAGTAATCGTTACTCTAATACGAGTCCTATATGTCTTGTCCTATTCCGTAGTGTGACAAACCCAACTCAGACTTCTTCTGAAAGGGTCCAGACGGAGGTAGATTGAGCGTGACAAGCAGGCAGGTCGTCTAAGGGATTCGGTGAAGCCAAAGGGTTCACAACAACACTAGAGTTATCTCTTACAGTAATTAGCAATGCTCGGTATAAGTACTGTAATTGTAATTGTTACTACTGGTGAACTCCTAGAGTCCACCATGACGAGTGACTATTTATATGTATATATACTCCTAGGATCACTAGCAGTCGTGGTAATCATTTATACTAGCTTACCTGGCTTATATCGTGAGCTAGTGATCCTCTATTAGGATTATTTCTTACTAAGCATGATCCCGTCCTAATTAGTCTATCATTCCTTCGGCTTGATTAGCCCGTTCGTGCTAGTAGCTTAGGTAGCATCTATATATATATTTCCGTGACACGATACCCTCCCTCTGAGGCTTTCGACCTAAAAGCCCTCTTTTAGGCTGTTTTAAATAGCGCTAATATCCTTTTCTATATATACCTTGTAATTTTTCCCTTTTCCTATACTACTAGTGATTAACAAGATAGCAGATTGTGTTTCTAAGCGCCGATCCTCAAAATCCTAATAGCATACCACGCTTACTTCTTTTATTAATTCTTCTGGTATAGACGTCATACCGTGTTCGTAGTGTTTTAGGCAGAACTTAGCTTATCGTATGGCGTTAGGCTCTTCTCGCTATAGCGAGTGCATACGTTGGGGTCGTTCTTACGATGGTTCTAATATAGCGTCTGCTTATTTGTAACCTAGTTTGTTACCTTAATGTTTGTAGCTAATTCTTTATAGTAACGAAGATTATATCCGAACAAAAGCATATAGAACAAGAAGAAGCCGATGCCAAAGAGGCTCTTTTTGTCCTTTAGACTTAACTTTAGACGGCTATTGGTCGATTAGCTCGTCTTTGTCGCTAGAAACGTTTCTTAAAGGAGCGGGGTTCCAAGCTATTTTGTCAAGGTATACAGTCTCTAGAGGAAATAGAGGCGGAAGAACAGAGGGTACGGGATTCCAAAGTACGTATTATTAGTAATATACGGTCCTGGGGTGCTGACGTCCCGTTTGACTGGTCTTCTTTAGGCCTGGATTTATTGGAGGCTGACTTGGCCGTTTTGTCTAAGCTAGTGCCTACGATCGATCCAGGTTCTGCTGGTAGAACTATTCTAGTTTCTTAGGGCAGTTTAAGTTCTTGACTAGTTCTTATAAGTTATCTTCTAGTCTAAAATCAAGCCATTTAACTAGGTACTATAGTTCCCTATTAATAATATATAAATCTAGAATTTCTTCGACATCTTATTCTTCTTCCTTATCTTCTGCTTCGATATATGTAGCAACCTTAGCGTTTTTTAGTACTAGTTCGAGGAGTAAAATATAAAAAACATCTGTCTATAGTCGTATAGATGACGGTAACGATAGTCGGTAGTTAGATGTCGAAATTTGTTCTTTGATAACGAAGGGTCTATCTTTCTTAAAGTCTAGCTTCGCGCTTAGTTGTTTAGTTTGTAAGTTTCGTGCGATCAGGTAGACTTTGTCTCCCCTCTCTAGGCGAGGTCCCTTGAGCCTATGTTTGTCGTAGTAGTTCTTTATTCTGGTCTTGACAAACTCGAGTTCCTTTTTAAGCTTTTTATATAGTGTGTATATTTGTTCCGCTTTGACTGCTGCTCTCGGCACTGTGACCTCTGGTCCTTGCCTAAGGTCTACTTTATATCTGTAATTCGTAAAGAACGGTGTAACTTTGGTCATTTCCGTTAGTATTATATTATAAGCGAGTTATACTACTAGTAATAGTATAACCTAGTCATCTTGCTAGTAGTTAACGTAAGAACGGAGATACTACTTAATAACTTAGTTTAATTGTTCTATTTGCCTGTTAGTCTGCGGGTGATATGCTGTTAATAGCTTACTATTAATGCCTAATCGTCTTATTAACGCTTACTAGAACTTCGATGCGAACTTGGTGTCTCTATCGGTGATCTATTCTTGCGGCCAAGCATATACTAATATAACTTGCCGATAGATCATGTCTACTAGCTGTTTAGCTATCTAGGACTCCTTATAGGGAAAGAAGTATACCTATTTAGTCAGGCGATCTACTACAGTAAGAATACTATTGTAGATTACTCCTATAGCTATGTCCTTAGATTCTAGCAGCTTCGTAATAAAGTCTATCGTAACCAAGCTCTATAGTTTGTCAGCTATCGGCAGTAGCTAAAGTAGCCTATATAGCTTATATCGTACCGTTTTACTTCGATTACAGATGTCGTAGCTCCGTACGACTTCCTTAACTCGTACCATTAACTGTGGAAAGTCGTAGTGTTTCTTGACTTATACGACAGTCTTCGTAACTCCCTTGTGTCCTCCGAGTTTTAACTCGTAGAGTTCTCGAATCATTCGTAGCTATTAGTCTTTATCGTAGATATACGCTTTGCCTCGGTACCAGAGTTTCCTATCTTTCTCTTCCACTCCGTTAGGTACCACTAGTCCGGGTGCTACTTGATACTATGCCTCGTTGATCCTTTCCTCTCGAAAGATTACGTAGCATTCTAGGAACGAGTTAAGTAGATCATCTTCTACAGGTGTCTACGTTTCGTGATATAGCGTTCTGTCTATTTGTTCCTTAAATAACGGTGGTGTTATTCCTGTTCGTCCTTCTATATAATCCGTTCGTCGGCTTAAAATATCTACTTATATGTTTTCTTTGCCCTTCTTGTAGTAGATCTCGAAGTTAAATTCCGTAAGGAATTCTACCTATCGTATTTGTCGTCTGTTAAGTTCCTTTGTCATTATAAAGTATCGTAGGTTCTTGTAATCCGTATATACTTGTACTAGTTTAATCGTGCTACTAAGGTATAGTCGCCATTCCTTAAAAGCTTCGACAATTGTAAGTAATTCCTTATTATAGATTGGATAATTGAGACGTAGTCTGTCGAGCTTCTTTGAAAAGAAGGCTATAGGATATAGCTTCCCTTATTTGTCTCGTTATCCTAATTATCCTCCGATAGCATAGTCTAAAGCATCTATCTCTACCTCGAATGGCTTCTTAGGGTCTAGTAGTACCAGTACTAGATCTTTAGTAATGGCGTTATAGATCTACGTAAATGCTTGCTTGTGTCGCTCTTCCCATTGGAATTTAGCGTTCTTCTTAGTAAGTTCGTATAAAGGTTGTATAATCGCTCTAAAGTTCCTAATAAACATTCGGTAGAAGTTTGTAAATCCGATAAAGCTTTGTACTTCTGTGACTAACGTTGGTCGTAGCCAATTCTTAATAGCTTTAACCTTTGAAGGTTCTATCTAAATTTGTCCTAGGGATATTTTATATCCTAAAAAGACTATCTTCCTAATATAGAATTCGCTCTTTTCCTTGTTAACTAATAGCTTATACGTATATAGCGCGTCTAATACTACTTTTACGTACTTCCGGTATTCGTCTATCGTCTTAGAGAAGATAAGTATATCGTCGAGATAATATACTGTAAATTTGTCGAGAAAGGGTTGGATAGCTTGATCAATCAGGGCTTAAAACATTGCCGGCGCGTTTATAAGTCCGAATGGCATGACGAGGTACTTATAATGGCTATAGGGTATCCTAAAGGCCGTTTTCTACTTGTCGCCTTCTTTGATCTATATATAGTTATAGGCCGATGGCAAGTCAAGACGCGTAAAATATTAGGCTCTTGCTAACTGATCTCGGAGCCGTGAGATCAGTAGTAACAGGTATCGATTTTTCACGGTCTGTTTGTTAAGTTACCAATAGTTAACGTATAACCGTAGCTTTCTATCTTTCTTAGGCACAAACAGGATTAGGTAGCCTGCTAGCGATATCAATAGGCGGATATGTCCTCTTCGAAGGTTCTCCTCTAAATATCGCTTAAGTTCTTTATTCTATATCTAGCTTGTATAGTAAATCTTAAAGAACTTTAGTCATACTCCTTCCTTAAGCTTAATCTTATAATCCTATAGGCCGTGTTCTAGTAATCTTTCTAGATGCTTCGATTCGAATGCTAGGTATCCCTTATACTCCTTCGGTACTTCCCCGTTCTAGTCTCGTCTCTCGGTTTTCTAATAGTATACGAACTTGGTTCCATCTATAGCGATGCTAGTGATTTCTCCTATCTTAACCTACTACTCTAATTACAATGCTCTGCATTTGTCAACGGAGAGAATAGCTATTGGCAGTTTAGCTTGTTCCTCCTATCGCGATATCAATGTTGTTATGCCGCCTCTTCTAGAGTCTATAATGGTCTGCCTGCTACTGTCCGTCTCTTACGGTAGATCTATAGGACATACCTTCCCTTAAGCATCGTCTGCTTGCGATCCTTACGCGCTCCTTATCTTGCTAGTCAAATATAACTCTATCCGGGGTTGTAGGTAGCTACTATTCTTCTAGCTAATGTCCGGGTTATAATCTTCATACTATGGTAACCCTAATATTATATCTTTATTATTACCTATATCTATAATACTAAATACGACTGCTATAGTCTTCCCTACTATAGTGATATCGATCGGTTCGGTCTCCTTATATACCTATTACGTCGGAAATAGCCTTTTGACTATACTATACTTTTGTTTTATTCTCTAGGGTATCTATAGCTAATTTATAAGCGTCGGCAAAATCAAGTTCATCTCTGCTCTACTATCCATTAGTACGAGCATTTCGTACTATTTCTATTATGCTATTATCTATAGTCGTTTGTCTTGCCGCCGTCGTCCAAAGATTGTAGCGATTTCCTATATTTCTGCCGGGAGGTCTCGGTATAGTGGTCTCTTACGCCAGTTCCTCCTATACTACGCTACCACTTGCCGCTACACGGGCGTTAATGGTTTCCGGGCCCCTTGAAGGGCCTTAACCCGTTTCCTAGGTCAATACTAACCTCTTCGGTTGTTTAGCTAATAGCGGCTTTATCAATCATACTCATTTCCGTAAGCCATTGAGTGCTTGCGGCTTCCTACCATTAAGTCTGCTCCGCTTTTCATCGTATATACTATAGCTTCATCTAAAGCTCCCGAATTCGCGATTTCTTTTCGTCCGCGTAATAAAGGCAATCATTACTCTAGCACAAGTTCTATATATCTCGTCCGATTCTATAGTACCTAGGCTAGGCTCGTCTTAGAACT
The DNA here is from genome assembly GCF_000226095.1 of Thermothelomyces thermophilus ATCC 42464. NCBI lineage: Eukaryota > Fungi > Ascomycota > Sordariomycetes > Sordariales > Chaetomiaceae > Thermothelomyces > Thermothelomyces thermophilus. The sequence continues at coordinate 2,836,079 of NC_016476.1, read as the reverse complement.
ATTATAATACTTCCTAGATCATAGGCTTCGATCTTCTAGAGCAATTCGGCTACTCTGTTTCCTATATCGTAGACCTATTCTACAGGGCGTAAGCTTCTATCCTCATTTCCTTGTCGGGTCGGCTAGTGATTGTTTTCGAATTTGTCGCGGAAGTAGTATCGGCATTTGTATGCTATACACTAGAACTAGGGCACTTGCGTATATACCTCGTGTCGAGGGTATAGTTACGTGGCGTCACCTAGGAGGTATTAGAATTCTTTCCCGAATCCTTCCTACTATACGTAGGCTATAGGTACTCTAATGCTAAGATAAGAGTGTTTCTTCTAGTAGCTTTCCTATATACGCTCGTCTTTTCCGCGGTTTGCGCGTATAAACTAGTATTCTAGGTTCTACATATCGTTGCTAAGTTACTAATTATCAAGGTACTCGGCGTAGCTATCAGGCCTATCATATATCACAGGCTGTTCTCCTTTAATAGCTTCTACAATATATCGGAGTTCCCTTATTTCGTCCTTCGTCTTATCACTCTACTAGGCAAGTCAAGTCAAGCGCCTATCCTATTCGCGTAGTTCTATATTAAGTCGGAAAACTTTGTTATAGTACTATTCGATTTGTTCTTAGAGGAATAGAGCATTAGGTCTAGGTCTTTCGATTCCTTAGGTATCAGTTATCTATAATCTATCCTACCTCTATATAACTGTAAAACCCTACTACCTCAAGGCTAGGAGAATCGAAATTGGCGGTACATACTCTTCTGCCGTGTCCTATTCGGCGAGACCTATCTCTAGGTCTATAGTGACCAGTTCGGAGTACGGTGCTTGTTCGTCTTTACCGTTGCCGTCGTGTCCGAGACTATCTATATCACTGTCCCTATCTTTATAGCTTATAGCTGTTACTTCGATAACGTCCTTAGTAGTTTCGTCGATAGCCGTAATTTCCTTTCTAGGGACTAGTTTCTATTCTTTCTTCGGGCTCTGACATTCTCGCTTATAATGCCCTTTCTTTCTATAGTTATAGTAGATAATATTAGACTTATCTTTAGTCGTCTTCTTCTAGTCTTACTTCTACGCTATATCTATATCTATAGCTCTAGGGTACGTCCTATATAAGGTACTGATGTATACTCGCTTTTTCTTGTCATTAGCCTTAATCATAGTTCCGTTTATTTGACCTTGTTTCTATTACTCCTATATATAGAGTTAATCATCGATTCTAATAGCTTATACAATATATTTATCTAGAGTCTTAGGCTAATCGTACTTATATAGCTTGTCCTTGACCTTTTCCTTTAAGCTATTATAGAACAATTATATTAATGCCTTACCGTTAAGCTAAGACTTAAGTATGTCCTATCTAAACTATATAGTATAGGAGGCTATTAACTTAGTCTATCAGAGATTAGTAAGTCTTTCTTATATATAAATCTTCTTGTCTTTATCGCTAAAAACCTTCCGAAGCTCTTCTTCGAAACGGTTATAAGATCGGAAGACTGCCTATATAAACGCGTCTCGGTCGTCTTCGTCTTCCTCCGTAAGATAGTCGTTCTACATAGGCTCGAACTATCTAAGTGCCTTGCCCTCTAGTCTCGTAGCTATATAGAGGACTTTAGCTTTATTGTCTAGAAATATGTCATCATTAAGCCGGAAGTAAGATTAGAGGTTTATTAGGAATCCTACAAAATCTTCCTTAGTTCCTCTATATTTGCTAGGTAGTTCGATCTTGATACGCTTCGCTTTAGCGCCCTCGAGTGCCTCGATTTTGGCATAGGCCTTATTAACCAACTTCTACAAGTACTTTTCACGGTTCTCGAGTTCCTTGATTCGAGCTTAAGCAGCCTTATCTCTCTAGTCCAACTCCTAGATCCGCTACTAGAGTTAACTAAGCTAAGCAAGCAGCTGTTCGGCTGTGACATTGGTAGCTATGTTGATGTTAAGGTCGAAGTCACCTCCGTTCTAAACTATAATAGAACAAAGGGAGTGGTAATAACGTGTGACGAACCTAACTCAGACTTCTTCTAAAAGGGTCTAGACGGAGGTAGATTGAGCATGACAAGTAGGCAGGTCGTCTAAGGGATTCGGTGAAGCCAAAGGGTTTATAACAATACTAGAGTTGTCTCTTATAGTAATTAGCAATGCTTGGTATGAGTACTGTGATTGTAATTATTACTACTGGTGAACTCCTAGAGTCTACTATGACGAGTAACTATTTATATGTATATATACTCCTAGGATTACTACTAGTCATAGTAATTATTTATATTGGTTTACCTAGCTTATATTGTGAGCTAGTGATCCTCTGTTGGGATCATTTCTTGCTAAGCGTGATCCCGTCCTGATTAGTCTATCATTCCTTCGGCTTGATTAGCCCGTTCGTGCTAGTGGCTTAGGCGGCATCTGCATATATATTTCCGTGACACATAGTACCTAGGCTAGGCTTGTTTTAGAACTACTATAATGCCTTCTAGATCGCGGGCTTTGATCTTCTAGAGCAATTTGGCTGCTCTATTTCCTGTATTATAGACCTATTCTACAGGGCGGAGGCTCCTATCTTCATTTCTTTATTAGGTCGGCTAGTAATTATTTTCGAATTTATTGTAAAAGTAGTATTGGCATTTATATACTATATACTAGAACTAGGGCACTTGTATATATGCCTTATATTAAGGGTATAGTCGCGTAGCGTCGCCTAAAAGGTATTAGAATTCTTTTCTAAATCCTTCCTACTATATATAGACTATGGATATTCTAATGCTAAGGTAGGAGTGTTTCTTCTAATAGCTTTCCTATATACGCTTATCCTTTCCGCGGTTCGCGTATATAAACTAGTATTTGGAGTTCTATATGTTATAGCTAAGTTGCTAGTCATCAAAATACTCGGCGTAGCTATTAGGCCTATTATATATCATAGACCGTTCTCCTTTAATGGTTTCTACGATATATCGAAGTTCCCTTATCTTGTCCCTCATCTTATTACTCTACTAGGTAAGTCAAATTAGGCGTCTATCCTGTTTACGCAGTTCCGTATTAAGCTAGAAAACTTCGTTACAGTACTATTCGATTCGTTCTTAGAGAAATGGAACATTAGGTCTAGGTCTCTCGATTCCTTAGGTATCGGTCGTCTACGATCTATCTCGCCTCTAGGTAACTATAAAACCCTACTATCTTAAGGCTAGGAAAATCGAAATTAATAGTATATATTCTCTTGCCGTGTCCTATTCGGCAAGACCTATCTCTAGGTCTATAGTAATTAGTTTAGAGTACGGTACTTATTTATCTTTACTATCGCTATTGTGTCTAAGACTATCTATATTACTATCCCTATTTTCATAGCTTGTAGCTGCTACTTCGATAATATCCTTAGTAGTTTTGTTAATAGCCGTAATTTTCCTTCCAAGAACTAGTTTCTAGTCTTTCTTTAGGCCTCGATATTCTCGTTTATAGTGTCCTTTCTTTCTATAATTATAGTAGGTAACGTTAGACTTATCTTTAGTCGTCTTCTTCTTGTCCTGCTTCTATACTACGTCTATATCTATAGCTCTAGGATACGTCCTATACGAGGTGCTAATATATACTCGTTTTTTCTTGTCGTTAGCCTTAACTACGGTTCCGTTTATCTAACCTTATTTCTACTACTCTTGTATATAGAGTCGATTATCGATCCTGATAGCCTATATAATATATTTATCTAGGGTCTTAGGCTAGTCGTACTTATATAGCTTATCTTTAACCTTTTCCTTTAAGCTATTATAGAATAGTTACATTAATGCCTTATCGTTAAGCTAAGACTTAAGTATATCCTATCTAAACTATATAGCATAAGAGGCTACTAACTTGGTCTATTAGAGATTAGTAAGTCTTTCTTATATATAAATCTTCTTATCTTTATTACTAAAAACCTTTTAAAGCTTTTTTTTAAAACGGTTGTAAGATTAAAAGACTGCCTATATAAATGTATCTCGGTTGTCTTTATCTTCTTTAGTAAGATAGTCGTTCTATATAGGCTCGAACTATCTAAGTGCCTTGCCCTCTAGTCTTGTAGCTACGTAGAGGACTTTAGCTTTATTGTCACGGAAATATACATGCAGATACCGCCTAAGCCACTAGCACAAACGGGCTAATTAAGCCAAAGGAATAATAGACCAATCAGGACAGGATCACGCTTAGCAAGAAATGATCCTAACAGAGGATCACTAGCTCACAATATAAGCCAGGTAAGCTAGTATAAATAATCACCACAACTGCTAGTAATCCTAGGAGTATATATACATATAAATAGTCACTTATTATAGTAGACTCTAGGAGTTCACCAGTAGTAATAATCACAATCACAATACTTATACCAAGCATTGCTAATTACTATAAGAGACAACTCTAGTATTGTTATAAACCCTTTAGCTTTACCAAATCCCTTAGACGACCTGCCTACTTGTCCTGCTCAATTCACCTTCGTCTAGACCCTTTTAGAAGAAGTCTAAGTTAGGTTCGTCATACGTTATTACCACTCCCTTTGTTCTATTATAGTTCAGAACAGAGGTGACTTCGACCTTGACATCGACATAGCTACTAACGTCACGGCCGAATAGCTGCTTACTTAGCTTAGTCAACTCTAGCAGCGGATCTAGGAGTTAGACTAGAGAGATAAGGCTGCTTAAGCCTAAATCAAGGAACTCGAGAACCGCGAGAAGTACTTATAGAAGTTGGTTAACGAGGCCTATACTAAAATCGAGGCACTCGAGGGCGCCAAGGCGAAGCGTATCAAGATCAAACTACCTAGCAAATATAGAGGAACTAAGGAGGATCTTATAGGATTCCTAACAAACCTCCGATCCTACTTCCGGCTTAATGACGGCAAGTTTCCGGACGACAAAGCCAAAGTCCTCTACGTAGCTACAAGACTAGAGGGCAAGGCACTTAGATAGTTCGAGCCTATATAGAATGACTATCTTACTAAGGAAGACAAAGACGACTAAGATACATTTATATAGGCAGTCTTCCGATCTTATAACTGTTTCGAAGAAGAGCTTCGGAAAGTTTTTAGCGACAAAGATAAGAAGATTTATATACAAGAAAGACTTACTAATCTCTAATAGACTAAGTTAGTAGCCTCCTACGCCATATAGTTTAGATAGGACATACTTAAGTCTTAGCTTAATGATAAGGCATTAATATAATTATTCTATAATGGCTTAAAGGAAAAGGTCAAAGACAAGCTATATAAGTATAATTAGTTTAAAACCCTAGATAAATATATTATATAGGCCATTAGGATCGATGATCGACTCTATATATAAGAGTAGTAGAAACGAGGTCAAATAAACAGAACTACACTTAAGGCTAACGATAAGAAAAAGCGAGTATACGTTAGTACCTTGTACAGGACATACCCTAGAGCTATAGATATAAACGTAGCATAGAAGCAAGACTAGAAGAAGACAACTAAAGACAAGTCTAGTATTACCTACTATAACTATAGAAAGAAAGGGCACTATAAGCGAGAATACTAGAGCCTAAAGAAAGAATAGAAACCAGTCCCTAGAAAGGAAATTACGGCTATCGACAAAGCTACCAAGGACGTTATCAAAGTAGCGGCCACAAGCTACAAAGACAAGGACAGTGACGCGGATAGTCTCGAACACGACAGCAATAGTAAAGACGAACAAGCACCATACTCTAAACTGGTTACTATAGACCTAGAGATAGGTCTCGCCAAATGGGACACGGCAGGAGAGTATACACCGCTAATTTCAATTCTCCTAGCCTTGAGGCAGTAGGGTTTCATAGTTACGTAGAGGCGAGATAGATTGTAGACAACTAACATTTAAGGAATCGAAAGACCCGGACCTAATGCTCTATTCCTCTAGGAACGAATCGAATAGTACTATAACGAAGTTTTCTAACTTAATATAGAACTACGTAAATAGGATAGGCGCTTGACTTGACTTGCTTAATAGAGTAATAAGATAAAGGACGAAATAAGGGAACTCCGACGTATTGTAAAAGCTATTAAAGGAAAATAGCCTATGATATATAATAGGCCTAATAGCTACGCCGAGTACCTTAACGATTAGTAACTTAGTAACGACGTACGGAACCTAGAATACTAGTTTATACGAGCAAACCGTGGGAAAGACGAACGTATATGGGAAAGCTACTAGAAGAAATACTCCTATATTAGTATTAGAGTACCTATGGCCTATATATAGTAGGAAGGATTCGGGAAAGAATTCTAATACCTCCTAGGCAATGCTACGCGACTATACCCTCGATATAAGGTATATATATAAGTGCTTTGGTTCTAGTATATGGCATACAAATGCCGATACTACTTCCGTAACAAATTCGAAAACAATCACTAGCCGACCTAACAAGGAAATGAGGACGGAAGCTTACGCCCTATGGAATAGGTCTACGATACAGGAAATAGAGCGGCCGAATTGCTCTGGAAGATCGAAGCCCATAATTTAGAAGGTATCACGATAGTTCCAAGACAAGCCTAGCCTAGGTACTATAGAACTAGACAAGATATATAGGACTCGTGCTAGAGTAACGATTACCTCTATCACGTAGACGAAAAGAAATTGCGAATTCGGGAGCTTCAGACGAAGCTATAGCACGTACGACGGAAAGCAGAACGGACCTAATGGTAGGAAGCCGTAAGCACTCAATGGCTTACGGAAATGAGCACGATTGACAAAGCCGCTATTAGCCAAACAACTGAAGAGGTTAGCACTGACCTAGGAAACGGGTCAGGGCCCTTCAAGGGGCCCGAAAACTATTAACGCCTATGTAACGGCAAGTGGTAGTGTAGTACAGGAGGAACTAGCGTAAGAGACCACTATACCGAGACCTCCCGGCAGAAATATAGGAAATCGCCGTAATCTTTAGGCGGCGGCGGCAAGACAAGCGATTGTAGATAACAACACAATAGAAACAGCACGAAATGCTTATACTAGTAGATAGTAGAGTAGAGATAAACCTAATATTACCGACACTTGTAAATCAGCTACGGATACCTTAGAGAATAAAGCAGAAGCATAACATAGTCAAAGGGCTATTTCTAATGTAATAGATATATAGAGAGACCGAACCGATCGACATCACTATAGTAGGGAAGACTATAGTAGTCATATTTAGTATCGTAGACATAGGTAACGATAAAGATATGATATTAGGGTTACTATAGTATGAAGATTACGACCCGGACATTAGCTAGAAGAATAGTAACTACCTACGACCCTAAATAAAGTCGTATTCGACTAGCGAGATAGGGAGTATATAAGGATCACGAGCAGACAATACTTAGAGAAAGGCATATCCTATAGATCTACCACAAGAGACAGATAGTAGTAAGCAGACCACTATAGACTCTAGAAGAGGCAGCATAATAACATCGATATCGTAATAGGAGGAACAAGCCGAATCGCCGATAGCTGTTCTCTCTATTAATAACTACGGAGCACTATAATTAGAGCAGTAGGTTAAGACAGGAGAAATCACTAGTATCGCTATAGATAGAACCAAGTTTGTATACTATTAGAAAACCGAGAGACAAGATAAGACTAGGGAAGTACCGAAGGAGTACAAGGGATACCTAGCATTCGAACCGAAGCATCTAGAAGGATTACCAGAACATGGCCCATAGGATCACGAGATCAAGCTCAAGGAAGGAGCATAACTAAAGTTCTTTAAGATTTACTATACGAGCTAGACACAGAACGAAGAACTTAAGTGATATTTGGAGGAAAACCTTCGAAGAGGATATATCTGCCTATCGACATCGCTAGCAGGCTACCTAATCCTGTTTATGCCTAAGAAAGACGGAAAGCTACGGTTATACGTCGACTATCGGTAACTTAACGAACAGACCGTAAAAAATCGATACCCGTTACCGCTAATCTCACGGCTCCAAGATCAGTTAGTAGGAGCCTAATATTTTACGCGTCTTGACTTGCCATCGGCCTATAACTATATATAGATCAAAGAAGGTAACAAGTAGAAAACGGCCTTTAGGACACCCTATAGCTATTACAAGTACCTCGTCATGCCATTCGGACTTATAAACGTGCTAGCAACGTTCTAAGCCCTGATTGATCAAGCTATCCGACCCTTTCTTAATAAATTTGTGATATGTTATCTCGATAATATACTCATCTTCTCTAAGACGATAGACAAACACTAGAAGCACATAAAAGTAGTATTAGACACACTATATATATATAAACTATTAGTTAACAAGGAAAAGAACAAATTCCACATTAGGAAAACGGTATTTCTAGGATACAAAATATCCCTAGGACAAATTCAGATAGAACCCTCAAAGGTTAAAGCCATTAAGAATTAGCTACGACTGACGTTAGTTACGGAAGTACGAAGTTTCATCGGATTTGCAAACTTCTACCAAATATTCATTAGAAACTTTAGAGCGATCGCACGACCTTTATACGAACTTACCAAGAAGAACGCTAAATTCTAATAGGAAGAGCGATACGAGTAAGCATTTACGTAGATCCGTAACGCCATTACTAAAGATCTAATACTAGTACTACCGGACCCTAAGAAGCCATTCGAGGTAGAAATAGACGCTTTAGACTACGCCATCGGAGGACAATTAGGACAACGAGACAGACAAGGAAAGCTACATCCTATAGCCTTCTTTTCAAAGAGGCTCGATAGACTACGTCTTAATTATCCGATTCATGACAAGGAACTACTTACAATTGTCAAAGCTTTTAAGGAATAGTGACTATACCTTAGCAGCACGATTAAACCGGTATAAGTATATATAGATTATAAGAACCTATGATACTTTACGACAACGAAGGAGCTTAACGGACGACAAATACGATAGGTAGAGTTCCTTGTAGAATTTAACTTTGAGATCCGTTATAAGAAGGGCAAAGAGAACGTACAAGCGGATATCTTAAGCCGACGAACGGATCATACAGAAGGACAAACAGAAACAATACTACCATTGTTCAAGGAACAAACAGACGGAACGCTACACTACGAAACGCAGATACCTATAGAAGATAATCTACTTGACTCGTTCCTAGAATGCTACGTAATCTTTCGAGAGGAAAGGATTAACGAGGTATAGTATTAAGTAACACCCGGACCAGTGGTACCTGACGGAGTGGAAGAAAAAGATAGAAAACTCTAGTACCAAGGTAAAGCGTATATCTATAACAAAGGTCAATAGCTACGGATGATTCGAGAACTCTACGAGTCAAAACTCGGAGGATATAAAGGAGTTATAAAGACTATCGCATAAGTCAAGAAACATTACGACTTTCCACAGTTAATAGCACGAGTTAAGGAAGTTATATAGAGCTACAATATCTGCAATCGAAGCAAAACGGCACGATATAAGCCGTATAGGCTACTTTAGCTACTACTAATAGCTAACAAACTATAGAGCTTGGTTATAATAGACTTTATTATAAAGCTGCTAGAATCTAAGGACACGGCTATAGGAGTAATCTACAATAGTATTCTTATTATAGTAGATTGCCTAACTAAATAGGTATACTTCTTTCCCTACAAGGAGTCCTAGACAGCTAAATAGCTAGCAGACGTAATCTATCGGCAAGTTACATCAGTATATGCTTAGCCGCAAGAATAGATCACCAACAGAGACACTAAGTTCGTATCGAAGTTCTAGCAAGCGTTAATATAACGATTAGGCGTTAATAGCAAGCTATTAACGGCATATCACCCGCAAACCGACAGACAAACGGAGTAACTAAACCAAGTTATTAAGTAGTATCTCCGTTCTTACGTCAACTACTAGTAAGACGACTAGGTCATGCTATTACTAACAGCACAACTTACCTATAACACGACGCCGACAGAAACGACCAAAGTCACACCGTTCTTCGCGAACTACAGATATAAAGCAGACCTTAGGTAAGGACTAGAGGTTACAGTGCCGAGAGCAGCAGTCAAAGCGGAACAAATGTATATACTATATAAAAAGCTTAAAAAAGAACTCGAGTTTGTCAAGACTGGAATAAAGAACTACTATAATAAACACAGGCTCGAGGGACCTTGCCTAGAGAGGGGAGACAAAGTCTACCTAATCATATAGAACTTACGAACCAAACGACCAAGCACGAAGCTAGACTTTAAGAAGGTCGGACCCTTCGTTATTAAAGAACGAATTTCGACATCTAACTACTGACTATCGTTACCGTCATCTATACGACTATAGATAGATGTTTTTTATATTTCACTCCTCGAACCAGTACCAAAAAACACCAAGGTTGCTATATACATCGAAGCAGAAGACGAGGAAGAAGAATAGGATATCGAAGAAATTCTAGATTTATATATTATCAATAGGGAACTATAGTACCTAGTTAAATAGCTTGATTTTAGACTAGAAGACAACTCATAAGAACTAGTCAAGAACTTGAACTGCCCTAAGAAACTAGAATAGTTCTACTAGCAGAACCCGGATCGACCGTAGGCACTAGCTTAGACAAAACGGCCAAGTCGGCCTCCGACAAATCCAGGCCTAAAGAAGACTAGTCAAACGGGACGTTAGCACCCTAGGACCGTATATTACTAATAACACGTGCTTCGGACTCTCGTACCCTCCGTTCTTCCGCCTCTATTTCCTCTAGAGACTATATACCTCGACGAAATAGCTCGGAACCCCGCTCCTTCAAGAAACGTTTCTAGCGATAAAGACGAGCTAATCGACCGATAGCCGTCTAAAGTTAAGTCTAAAGGACAAAAAGGGCCTCTTCGGCATCAGCCTCTTCTTGTTCTATATACTTTTATTTGGATATAATCTTTATTATTATAAAGAATTAGCTACGAACATTAAGGTAATAAACTAGGTTACAAATAAGTAGACGCTACGTCGGAACTATCGCAAGAACGACCCCGACATATACACTTGCTATAGCGAGAAGAGCCTGACGCCATACGATAAGCCAAGTTCTGCTTAAAACACTATAAACACGGTATGACGTCTATACTAGAAGAATTAATAAAAGAAGCAAGCGTGGCACGCTATTGGGATTTCGAGGATCGGTGCTTAGAAACACGATCTGCTATTTTGTTAGTCACTAGCAGTATGGGAAAAGGGAAAAATTACAAGGTATACGTGGAAAGGATGTTAGCGCTATTTGAAACGGCCTAAAAGAGGGCTTTCGGGTCGAAAGCCTCGGAGGGAGGGCATCGTGTCATGGAAATATATATATAGATGCTGCCTAAGCCACTGGCACGAACGGGCCAATCAAGCCGAAGGAATGATAGACCAATCAGGACGGGATCACGCTTAGCAAGAAATGATCCTAATAGAGGATCACTAGCTTACGATATGAGCTAGGTAAGCTAGTATAAATGATTACTACGACTACTAGTGATCCTAGGAGTATATATACATATAAATAGTCACTCGTTATAGTAGACTCTAGGAGTTTACCAGTGGTAACAATCATAATCATAGTACTTATATTAAGCATTGCTAATTACTATGAGAGACAACTCTAGTATTGTTATAAACCCTTTGGCTTCACCGAATCCCTTAGACGACCTGCCTGCTTGTCCCGCTCAATTCACCTTCGTCTGGACCCTTTTAGAAGAAGTCTGAGTTGGGTTCGTCACACTTTATTGTCTAGAAATTTATCGTTATTAAGCTAGAAGTAGGATTAGAGGTTCGTTAGGAATCCTATAAGATCCTCCTTAGTTCCTCTGTATTTACTAGGTAGTTCGACCTTAATATAGCTCGCTTTAGCGCCTTCGAGTGCCTTAATTTTAGTATAGGCCTCGTTAACTAGCTTCTACAAGTGCTTTTCGCCGTTCTCGAGTTTCTTAATCTAAGTTTAAGTAACCTTATCTCTCTAGTCTAACTCCTAGATCTGCTACTAGAGTTGATCAAGCTAGGCAAGCAGCTATTCGGCTGTAACGTTAGTAGCTATATCGATATCAAGGTTAAAATTATCTCTATTCTAAGCTATAATAGAACAATGGGAGTAATAGCAACGTATGATAAACCTAACTTAGACTTCTTCTAAAAGGGTTTAGATAGAAGTAAATTAAGTGGGACAAGCGTATAGGTCGTCTAAGGGATTTGGTGAAGCTAAAGAGTTTATAATAATACTAGAGTTATCTCTTATAGTAGTTAGCGATGCTTGGTATAAGTACTATAATTATAGGTTGCTATTACTAGTAAACTCCTAGAGTCTATTATAACAAGTGACTAGCTAGCTATATATATATAATTATCTGTCCCTCTTTAATAGTTATTACTAGTACCATTTCTCCTTTTACTCTATGATTCTGTATTATCGATAGTGATATGTTATTATCACTAGTGAAGACCTTAGTCTTGGTAATGATAGTCTTCTAATTGGTCTGTTAAGTAATTAGCTATTAGAATGTCCTACGTCCTGGCTGTAGCCTGCCGGACCGTCTATGTGCTTATCTGTAATAACGATCTACTCATTAGTCTTAAGACTAGGACTTGTAAGCTATTTTAGCCTTCTAGCTACTACTTCCCTAGGGTAGGAAATAGGCCTAGTATATAGTTCATTAAAGAGCTTCTAGGTATTGCCGCTCCCTAGGTAGTTAGCGATTTCTTCCCTTGGAACCTAAGTCGTAAGGAGGTACTAAAGAAAGAGTCTTGGAGTTTTAGGGTCCTCTCCTAGAAGGAGTAAAGGTAGTCCTGTACTTGGTTAGTTTGGCCTTCTAGTCAGAGGGAGAGGAACTAATCCTTCTCTTCTTCTTCGATCTAACTCTCTAACGTTGTCCCTATATATGTTTTCCATCGGGAGACTTACATAGAGTCGCTTAAAACCTAGACTACCAACATTTAGAAAAGAATCGCTTAGTAGAATACTTGCCTAATAGTACCTAGCTATCTGACTAGGTAGAGAAGACATTTTATTTAGCGTTTTTGTAAATTGGCGATTTGTAGTTTATAGTTATTAGTTATAGAAAAGAGAAAGGAGAAGAAGGTTAAGTTAGGGGTATTTATAGACTTTCTAGTTCCTCCTAGACACCTTCCTTATCTAGCTATTCTAGGCTATATTTACTAGTTCTAGTGCTATCTAATAGATAACTATATTAGCCCCTATATAACTAGGTCATTCTTTATTATAATCTTAAAGAATGACCTTGACTTATATTTTATCTCGTAATAATAAAGGAGTATAACCTATTATATAATAGGTTATTCTAGCCTAGGCGTGCCTTCTTTAAATAGAAGTCTAGTAGTTTTAGTACCTTAACTATTAAACGTTTAAAGGATAAGTATCCCCTATTTCTCTTTAAACTTCTTCCTGCTTTTCTACCTTTCTAACTAACTCTTGCTTATAATCGTCTTCCTCTACTTAGACGGCTAGTACTACTTCTTCCTATATTACTTCCCCTTTGAACTTGTTATAAGCTCCCGTAAGTAAGTTCGACCACTATATCTACCAAAAGAGTTAAGCGCTGGAGATATAAATCCTCTGTCTAGGAAGACGTAGAAATCGACAAAAATACTAAGCCTATACTTCCCTTGATAACTAACCGGCCGGTAGATTTGACGACTACCTAGGATAATCGGTTCCTAGTACCTCCTAAGTTTATATAGGTAGTGAGAGTAGCTTACCTAGAAGATCCCTTAATGCCTTTAGATTACCTAGAGGTAGCCTTAATATAGTACTAGTACGAATTATTCCTTTTGTACTATAGATTCTTCTTTATTAAGCACCCTAAGATATAGGTAGTCCTATACATTTGCTAGGAGCTAAACCCTAATCCTGACGCCTTAGAGCAGATATTTGGAATCCTAAGACTTGCTCCTACCTATATAGAATTCTTCTATACCCATAAGGGAGCTCTGGCAAAGCGGTTACACCCGGTTTTCGCGGAAATCAATAATAGTGGTCTATTTAGTCGGTAGATTCACACTATAGTTACCTACTAGGCCTAAGTTCTTAGGTTGTTCATCCAGGTATTTAGGGACATATAAGAATAACTTCCTCCCTCTAGTCAGAAGAAGAGCTAATCAGGGATATAGGAATCCGGCACCGTACTAGGCCTATAAATAGTCCTACCAAAGGTCGATAACTAAGGTCACCCCTCTAAGGAACAAGAAGCCTATCACCATCTACGCTATATGACCATTCTATAGCTATATTTTAATAGGTCCTGTCCTAGATGGATGGTACGGAAACTGCTACTAGAGTGACAAGAAGTGCTTATAAGAAGATATAGTTAACGATAGCTCCTAAGATCCTAACCCTTGACTTACAGGTTAGGCCAAATTTGACCTTAATAGCTAGCTAAAGAATATCTAGCTAGTAACGTAGAAAAAGAGCTCTCTAATTTCAACAGATTTAGATAGTATAGTTAGGAATTAATAGGTAGCTTATAAATAGGGTAAACGGCGTTTATAGGTAGGGAATTAGGGAGTTAGGGAAAAGAGGTAAAGGTAGTATAGAAAAGGGGTAATTAGGGGTTTAGGTAGTAAAGAGTAAATAGAAGTAAAATCAAACGGGGTTAACTTGTACTTCTATTAATAGCTCGAAGGTCAAAATCTAGGTAGTTTCCCTCTAGTCAGTTTGACTATAAGCTCCTGTCGTTGCTGTCGTTACTCTTAGGCTTTAGATCTAGTAAGTCGGTCGCTTAGTTATAGTTACCTAGTTTGTCTAGGAGCTTCCTCTTCTACTACCACTTCTTTAAGTGCTTCCGGTAGCAAAGAACCTACTTCCTAGTTCTAGGGGTTCTGCTTGCCTAGAAAACTGTCAGATCTGTCGGCTTTAAGCTAAACTCTATCCCGCTTAAAAAACTTCTTAATACAGTTTACAGAATATAGTATCTATATAGTCATACCGTCAAGAGTCTCTAGGTAATAGGTATTTCTGTTCCTGACTTCCCGGACCTAGTACGGACTATGCCACTAGTATTAGAGTTTTCAAAACGAGCTTATATCGATCTGCCGAATGTTATTATATACTAGAATAAGATCGCCTACCTTGACTTAGGTATTCTCGGCTCTAAATTTATAGTAGTAGGCTTCGTTTTAGCGTTTAGCCATTTTTCGTCTAGCTTTAGTAACTTTTTTAGCGGTAACTTCTAGATCGAATTCTATATTAAGTAGTACCTTAGTATAGGGTTCTAATAATTGTAGACGGGCTTCTACTTGATTTTCTCTGTCTAATTAGATGGCTATAGAGTCTTAGTAAAGAATTCGCTAGGTAGGAATATCGTTTTCGATTGGGCTGATAGGATCGTAGTTATAGATAAGGTTAAAGGGTAAGCGGCTATAGCTATTTCGAACGGTAGTACGGTCAGTATATAGGACGTAGGGAAGAAGCTGTTACTAGTTCTTTCTAATCTTTACGGTTATCTTTGCTAGGGTAGCTATAATAGGTATATATCTAGCCTTATTAATATTGTTAGCCCTAGAGTTATAGGGAGAAATAATAATACATTTTACCCCTAGTTCCTCTAGGATAGCTTTTACTTCCCCTTTAAATTTAGATCCCCTATTAACGACTATAACTATTAGGAGTTCCTAACGAAGAAAAATATTATAGTTAATAAAGTTCTTTACCGCTCTAGCTAATTTGTTAGGTAGGACTTCAGCTTCTATAAATCCTATAAGATCGTTACGTACCTCGAGGAGGAAATAAGGCTTCTCCCCCTGGTTAGAGGGCATAAACTAGATATCTAAGTACCATTTCGTAAATAGGATTAGAGAAGGTTCCGAATATAAATGTACCTCCTTAAATCTTTTAGCATCCTATGCCTAATACTCTAGGTAGGTACAAATCTACTCTGCTATGTTAGCGTACATTCCCTTCTAGTAATAATAGTTAGTAACCCTCTAGTAAGTAGCTTCTCCACCCTTATAGCCTATCTTATCGTAGCAAGCCTAGAAAATTCGTTGCCTTTCTTCTAAGGTATCTACTATATGGTAAAGATTCTAGGTATCGTTTACTAGCCAAAGGAACAGATAGCCCTTATCTACTAAATATTTAAGCGCTTCCTTCTTAAACAGACGTTACCGCTAGTGTGGTCGGATGGCCATAGGTTTTTCTAGAGTAGCCAAGTACTATACGATAGCTCTAGAGTATTTAGAGTATCCTTCCTTAAGGTTCGGGTCTATAGGTTTAGAAGGATCGCTAATACGGTTAGTATAGATTTATACGTTAACCTAATCATCAATATCCTCTTTGTTTGCTTTTTCTATTTGGTTAAATAGACTAGAAGGCTTCTACGAAAGCCTATTAGTAATAGCATTTTTAGAACCTAGAATATGCTTAACTTTAAAGTTAAACAGCTAAATCTATACGATCTACTGTATTATTAAGGCTCTAGGTACATTACTAGCCGTACCGTTTAACTAGTAAACTAGGACAAGAGCGTCTGTTTCTACGATAAAGTGAACGCTAAAGAGGTACTATTAGAAACGTTTCAATAGGAAGAGTAGTCTACGGAGCTCCCGTTTGATAGGGTCATACCGTTTCTCTGCCTTAGACTATATCCTACTCTTAAACCGGTATAGGTACCTCTTTTTGTTAGGGCCGACTTGTTTAATGACTCCTCCCTAACCGAAAAGACTTACATCGGTCATCAGGTATATCTAACTATATCTAGGGTCATCAAAAACAAGTAGTACGAGGACTAGGGCAGTGGTCATTCGAGTTTAGAGTTCCTTTATAGCTTGCTATTAAGTAGGGCCCCATTCCTAATAGGCATTCTTTTTTATCAGGTCGTATAACGGCCGAGTAATAGTAGCAAAGTGCTTTATCTAGATCCGGTAGTAGCTAACGATCCCTAGGAAGGTACAAATATCCTTTAAATCCGAATAGGAAGTCTACTTAAGGATTTTCGTAACTTTAGCATTATTAGGTAGTCGCCCTTCGGGTGTATAGAGGTAGCCAAGTAACACTACTTACGGGCGGTACTACTAGGATTTCCTAGCTATAATGGTAGCTCTAGCAAGTTTAGCGTTTAGGAGAACTATATTAACGTTTTAGAGGTGTTCGACTACGAACTTCCACAACCTAGGGGCAACTTCTTCCCTGTTATAGTCAGACCGTAGTCCCTTTATATAGATATCGTCTAGGTAAACACGACAGATATCCGGAATTAGGTTCTAGAAGATCTAGGTCATCGCTCGCTAAAACTAGGTAATAGAGTTCGTTCCGCCTATAGGGAGGGTATATATCTAGAAGAGGCTAATAGGCGTTTAAAAGGTAGTAAGATCCTAGCTCCTTTCGTCAAGGCTAACTTGGTCGTACCTAGAAAACAGATCTAAGAGGGAGATAACTTTATAACCACCAAAGTCCTTACTAAATTCTTCTATAGCCGGTGGTACGAATACATCCTATATAGTTATAACGTTAGCTTTCTAGGCGTTATTGATTAGCTAGAGACTACTATTCTTTTTAAGGACTAGGAACTAGTTATTATAGTAGCTCCTATAGCTAGACTTAATAATCCTACGCTAGATCTGCTACTTTAGGAGGTTAATAACCTTTGGCATTAACGGCTTTAGGATAGGGATACTCTTTGATTACCATACTATGTAAGGAATAGTCCGGATAACCTAAGGAAGGATAATATCAGGGTAAATCTGCCTATATTTAGTAAAATCCTACGCTAGGGTAGCCTCTTAGTTCTAGAGGACCTATATAAAGAGTTCCTTCTCCTAGTTAGATAGAAAGCTTCCTATAGATATAAGTAGCATATTAAGCCGTTCGGTAGTAAGTTACGTCCTAGGCTCTAGGTCTAAAAACCGTAGTATAATAAAGCTATCCTACTCTAACCTAAACTTTATCTTTTTAGTAGCTTCCTCTAGGCACCGTTCCTACTAGTTAGGGTCACCATTAGGTACCAAACTATCGCTAGTGGCTATATCTATAGGGTGAACTTTTCTAGCTACGGACTTTCGTATAGTAAACGTCTATACCTCCTATAACCCTTTTCTAACCTCTGACGTAAGTTTCCTAAGCATTTTCTATCTATCTAGACAGCCAGGCTCGTCCGTTTCGCCCTCTGTTTTCTAGTATCTCTATTTTGAAGTGTCCTATCTAATAAGACAAAATGTCGAAACTTTAGTAAGTACATCGATAAGAGGTAGGCAAGAAATTCTTAGTATTATATTAAAAATGGCTTTACTAGCCTGATCATTAAGAAATCTAAGTAGAATTTTACTATCTTAAATACTGGCGAGTACGGGGGTAGCAGTAGTTATTATGACTAGACGCTAGAGTTCGTCCCCTATAAGTTAATGTTTTCTTTCGAACGTCGTTTTAGCTATAATATCCGAGATAATTAACGCTTTAATTAATTTATTCTTAGCGATAATATTCGCTATAACTAGATAGCCAGCTTTATAATTAAATATCAGGCTTATATTATAGATAAATGGTATACCTAGTAAGATTTAATAGTTACTAGTATCTCTATCTAAAATAAAGAAATACTTATAGATCGAGACAGCCCCTAAGATCATCGTATTAACCGTTTCCCTAGTAAACAGCCTACTATTATAAAGACCCTAGGAAATTACCATCATCATCTATATAGGGAGATAGTATCCCTATATTAGGCTAAGGGTAATTATATTATAATTAGATCTGGTGTTAATTAGAGTAAGTACCTTCTTACCCCTTAGATCCTTAAAGTTATAATAGAGCATTAGTAGTATATATATCTATATAAGTATACCTATCTAGATCTTCTAGCTAGTAGAGAGCGTATGGATTAGAGCCTAGAAAGATGTTTCGATTTCTTCCAAATCTAGCTAGTCTCGCTATCTAATAAGGTAATCGCTTTAGAAACCGTCCGTTACGACGGCCTACTAGCTATCATTAGTAACCCCCAGAAATGCCGAAACTGTAATTATAGACTCTTCTCCCTTAATGCTACTCTATCTACCTAGATAGCTAAGGTATGTCTTAACCTCTTATAGCGCTCTCCCTCTTATTTATAAAGCCGGCTTATTAGGGAAGGGAATAGCCGAGCCCTTATACTCGATTACTTTCTAAGGACTTTTATAATCCTACTTAAGGAAAGTAATTAGCGTGTTCTTAAACGCTAGTGTCACGAATAAGCACATGGGCGGCCTAGCAGGCTGTAGCCAGGACGCGGGACATTCCGACAGCCAATTACTTGACGGACCAATCAGAAGATTATCACCGCCAAGACTAAGGTCTTCACTGGTGATAATAACATGTCACCGTCGACAACGCAGAATCACGAAGTGAAAGGAGAAGTGGTACTGGTGATAACTATTGAAGAAGGACAGACAATTGTGTATATATAGCTAGCTAGTCACTCGTTATGGTGGACTCTGGGAGTTCACCAGTGGTAACAATCACAATCACAGTACTCATACCAAGCATTGCTGATTACTGTGAGAGACAACTCTAAGTGTTGTTGTGAACCCTTTGGCTTCACCGAATCCCTCAGACGACCCGCCTGCTTGTCCCGCCCAATCCACCTCCGTCTGGACCCTTTCAGAAGAAGTCTGAGTTGGGTTCGTCACAGCTAGGGAGATCCCTAAGACCTTGTCAATAGTAAGTATCTTCGCTTAAAGAGCCTTACTAACTAGAGAGAGTATATTATAGATTATATTTTCCTTAGTCGATTTCTCTAATTCCCTGAAGCGAATAGTTTGTTTCTATCTAGCTAGGGGGAGAGCTCCCTTACTAGCTAGATTAGTAGCCTTCTTAGTAGTAGCTATAACCCCCTAGCTTATAGCTAGAGAGTTAGTTCCTCTTGCTTCTATATTCCTTTTTGGTAATTAAATAGTCTTTACTTTATTAGTTCCCTCTCACCTAATAAGATCCTATATTAGCTTATCTTCTATTTCTATAAAATGGCGTTTTATAAAGGTAGTACTCTATACTATAATTACTATATTACTATCCTTATTAGAAATATCTTTACTATTAACCTCTAACTTGATAGCATTAAAAGCTTATATCGCTATCTAGTCAGACCGTAATACGTCCGTTAGTAAGCCTTTACAATCGGTGGCAAAAACGGAGTCGTCCGCCTAAGACGCCGTCTGTTTCACCTATTAGACAAGAATATATCTATCTTACTTACAATCTATCCAGAAATTGATCTCCCTAGCCTTAGTGTAATTGTAGATTAACTCTAGGGAAACTCTCTTAGTGTTAGTAGGGCGATTAAGGGAGGTTACGATTACTTCTAGTAGGTATAAGCCTTTAGTATACTAAAGGAAGGCCTTATTAGTAATAAGGTTTAGATCCGGATAGTACTCCTAGCTATATTCCTTTTAGTAACTCTCTATAAACCATTAATATGGATTCTAACTAAGAAGATCTAGCTAAAGAGAGGTATAAACGTAAATAATATGCTACTAGGTCTCCTAATTAGCTATAATAGCTATATCTTTACTAAGGATTTCGACTTACTAGCTTTCTAAAAGAGTAAGATCTCTCTTACCTAAGATCTACTTAAAACCGAGCCGATAGATAAGACTATTATAAATATCCTTTACTAGGACTAGATACCTATAGGCAAAGTACGTCTAGTCACTATAGTAGTAGTAGCTACGAGGTATAGCCGAGGTTAAACTCGGCTAGAATCCGCTACTCTTCTTTTTTTACTAAGACTCTTAAGTAGCCGATAGGTAGGTTTAGATTTCCTTGATCTCGTCATCGCTCAGGTCGTCCGTCTAGTCATAGGAACGCCTACCCCTATCCGAGGATTTATAGCCAACCTTGCCCTTGTTGATCTAAAGCTTATATAAGGCATCCGTAAGCCCGTCGACGATCTTATCAAAGGCAGTGTCCCTTTAGGCAGACAAACCTAAAGGACTTTCCTATGCCTAGAGAGCCAAAGGACTTTTCTTAACAGTCTAGCTTACCTATAGTTTGACCTTTCCTCCTTTTAAATCTAACTTATAGTATACTAACCTAGCGTTAACTCCCTTATATAGACACTCCTATATAAAATTATAGAAGTCTTCTTACTCTATGTCGTCAGCCTACGAATCACCCCTCTTATAGACCTAAAGGCTAGTCTAGAGAGCAAGGGGAAATCTATCCTATACCTTTTAGATAGCTAATAACTAATAGACCGCTTTCTTCTTCTTTAGTACTTAGGTAAGTAGGACGTTAACATACTCTAGGTAGTTATAAATAGACTTAGCCAAATCTATATACTAGGAATCTAGAAGACGCTCTAGCTCTTAAGTAGAAGTTTCCTAGTGAGAGTCATTCCACTTCTAGCGTTCCTTAATAATAGCTTCGAAAGTAGCCTAATCCTTCTTCTTTAACTCTAGCTACTAGTCTAGGATTTCCCGAAGATTGTTTATATACTACTATTCAAAGTAAGAGATCTTATCGCTATTATCTTTACTAAAGATCTCATAAACCTTTTTAAAACGCTTAAGGTATTTAATAACGTTATAACTAAAAAAGAGACTAGGTAATCCCTTGTCTATTAGTAAAGGGAATATAACCTAAATAACTTTAGTAAGTCTATCTACTATAATGTCTACTTAAGTATGTGTCACGGAAATATATATACAGATGCCGCCTAAGCTACTAGCACAAACAGGCTAATCAAATCAAAGAAACGAAAGGACCAATTACAACATAGGAAGCATAGTAATCACTACGCTCACCAATGATCAGGGTAATCACCACCATACGATCACTTACAATTACCATAATTAGGAATGATTACTAGGATTATATATATATATAGATAGTCACTCGTTATAGTAGACTCTAAGAGTTCACTAGTAATAGTAACCTATTCTACAATTATAGTACATATACTAAGTATTACTAATTACTATAAAAGATAACTCTAATATTATTATAAACCCTTCGGCTTTACCAAATCCCTTAGACGACCTGCCTACTTGTCCCGCTTAATCTACCTTCGTCTAAACCCTTTTAGAAGAAGTCTAAGTTAGGTTTGTTATACGTTATTATTACTCCCTTTATTTTATTATAGTTTAGAATAGAGGTGACTTCGACCTCGACATCGACATAGCTACTAACGTTATAGCCGAATAGCTGCTTGCCTAGCTTGGTCAACTCTATTAGCGAATCTAGGAGTTAGACTAGAGAGACAAGGCTGCTCAAGCTCGAATCAAGGAACTCGAGAATGGCGAAAAGCACTTATAGAAATTGGTTAACGAGGCCTATGCCAAAATCAAGGCACTTGAAGGCGCCAAAGCGAGCCGTATCAAGATCGAACTACCTAGCAAATACAGAGGAACTAAGGAGGATCTTATAGGATTTCTAATAAACCTCTGATCCTACTTCTGGCTTAATGACGATAAGTTTCTAGACGATAAAGCTAAAGTCCTCTATATAGTTACGAGACTAGAGGGTAAGGTACTTAGATAGTTTAAGCCTATATAGAATAACTATCTCACTAAGGAAGATAAAGATAACCGAGACGCGTTTATATAAGTAGTCTTTTGATCTTATAACCGTTTCGAAGAAGAGCTTTGGAAGGTTTTTAGTAATAAAGATAAGAAGATTTATATATAAGAAAGACTTACTAACCTCTAATAAATTAAGTTAGTAGCCTCCTATATTATATAGTTTAGATAAGATATACTTAAGTCTTAGCTTAATGACAAGGTATTAATATAATTATTCTATAATAGCTTAAAGAGAAAGGTTAAAGATAAGCTATATAGGTATAATTAGCCTAAGACCTTAAATAAATATATTATATAGGCTATTAAAATCAATAATCGACTCTATATATAAGAGTAGTAGAAATAAGGTTAAATAAACGGAACTATAGTTAAGGCTAATGACAAGAAAAAGCGAATATATATTAGTACTTTATATAAGATATACCTTAGAGTTATAGATATAGATATAGTATAGAAGCAGGACTAAAAGAAGACGACTAAAGATAAGTCTAATGTTACCTACTATAACTATAGAAAGAAAGGGCACTATAAGCGAGAATATCGAAGTCCGAAGAAAGAGTAGAAGATAGTCCCTAGAAAGGAAATTACAGCTATTGACGAAACTACTAAGGATATTATCGAAGTAGTAGCTATGAGCTACGAAGATAGGAGTAGTGACACGGATAGTCTCGGATATAACGGCAATGGTAAAGACAAACAAGTACCGTACTCTAAACTAGTCACTATAGACCTAGAGATAGGTCTTGCTAAATAAGATACGGCAGGAGAATACGTACTACTAATTTCGATTCTCTTAGCTTCAAGGTAGTAGGGTTTTACAGTCATATAGAGGTAGGATAGATTATAGATAACTAATACCTAAGGAATCGAAAGACCTAGACCTAATGTTCTATTCCTCTAGAAACAAATCGAATGGTACTATAATGAAGTATTCTAACTTAATATAGAACTATATGAATAGAATAGACGCTTAATTTGACTTACCTAGCAAAGCGATAAGATGAAGAACAAGACAAGGGAACTTTAATATATTATAGAAACTATTAAAGGAGAATAGCCTATGATATATAATAGGCCTAATAGCTACGCTAAGTACCTTAATGACTAGTAACTTAGTAACGATATACAGGACCTAGAATACTAGTTTATATATATAAACTACGGAAAAGATAAGCGTATATGGGAAAGCTACTAGAAGAAACATTCCTATCTTAGCATTAGGGTACCTACAGTCTATATACAATGGGAATGATTTAGGAAGGAATTCTAATACCTCCTAAGCAATGCTATATAACTATATCCTTAACATAAGGTATATATACAAGTGCCTTAGTTCTAGTATATAGTACACAAATACCAATATCACTTCCGTAACAAATTCGAAAACAATCACTAGCCGACCTAATAAAGAAATGAGGACAGAAGCTTACACCCTATAGAATAGGTCTACAATATAGGAAACAGAGCGGCCGAATTGCTCTAGAAGATCAAAGCCTACGATCTAGAAGGCATTACAATAGTTCTAAGACGAGCCTAGCCTAGGTACTACAGAACAGAACGAGATATATAGGACTTGTGCTAGAGCAACGATTACCTCTATCACGTAGATAAAAAGAAATCGCGAATTCAAGAGCTTCAGATAAAGCTATAGTATATACGACGAAAAGTAGAACGGACTTAATGGTAGGAAGCTATAAGTACTTAATAGCTCATAGAAATGAGCACGATCGACGAAGCCGTTATTAGCTAAATAACCGAAGAGATTAGCACTAACCTAGGAAACAGGTCAGGGCCCTTCGAGGGGCCTAGAAACTATTAATGCCTATATAATGGCAGGTAGTAGCGTAGTATAGGAGGAACTAGCGTAAGAGACTACTATATTGAGACCTCCTAGTAGAAATATAGGAAATCGCTATAATCTTTAGATGACAGTAGTAAGATAAGCGACTATAGATAATAGTATAATGGAAATAGTACGAAATGCTTATACTAGTAGATAGTAGAGTAGAGATAAACCTGATTTTACCGACGCTTATAAATTAGCTACAAATACCCTAGAGAATAAAGTAGAAGTATAATATAGTTAAAGGGCCATTTCCGATATAATAGGTATATAGGGAGACTAAACTAATTAATATTACTATGGTAAGGAAGACTATGATAGTTATATTTCGTATTATAGATATAGGTAACGATAAAGATATAATATTAAGGTTACTATAGTATAAAGATTATAACCCGGATATTAGCTAGAAGAATAGTAGCTACCTACGACCCTAAATAGAGTCGTATTCGACTAGCGAGATAGGGAGTACGTAAGGATCGCGAGCAGACAATACTTAGGGGAAGGCATATCCTATAGATCTACTATAAGAGATAGATAGTGGTAGGCAGACTACTATAGACTCTAGAAGAAGCGGCATAACGATACTAATATTACGACAGGAGGAATGAGCTAAACCGCTGATAGCTATTCTCTCCGTTAATGAATGCAGAGCACTATAATTAGAGTAGTAGGTTAAGATAGGAGAAATCGCTAGTATCGCTATAGACGGAACTAAGTTTATATACTATTAGAAAACCGAGAGACGAGACAAGACTAGGGAAGTACCAAAGGAATACGGAGGATACCTAGCATTTAAACCAAAGTATCTAAAAGGATTACTAGAGTATAGTCTATAGGATTACAAGATTAAGCTTAAGGAAGGAGTATAACTAAAGTTCTTTAAGATTTATTATATAAGTCAGATATAGAATAAAGAACTTAAGCGATATTTAGAGGAAAACCTTCGAAGAGGATATATCTGCCTGTTGACATCGCTAGCAGGCTACCTAATCCTATTTATACCTAAGAAAGACGGAAAGCTATAGTTATACGTCGACTATTAGTAACTTAACGAACAGGTTATAAAAAACTAATACCTGTTACTACTAATCTTATAGCTCTAAGATTAGTTAGCAGGAGCCTAATATTTTATATATCTTGACTTGCCATTAGCCTACAATTATATATAGATTAAAGAAGGCAATAAGTAGAAAACGGCCTTTAGGATACCCTATAGTCACTATAAGTACCTTGTCATACTATTTAGACTTATAAATACGTTAATAACGTTCTAAGCCCTAATTAATCAAGCTATCCGCCCCTTTCTCGACAAATTTACGGTATATTATCTCGACGATATACTTATCTTCTCTAAGACGATAGACGAATACTAGAAGTATATAAAAGTAATACTAGACACGCTATACGTGTATAAACTATTAGTTAATAAAGAAAAGAGCAAATTCTACATTAGGAAAATGGTATTTTTAGGATATAAGATATCCCTAGGATAAATTTAGATAGAACCTTTAAAGGTTAAAGCTATTAAGAATTAGCTACGACCAATATTAGTTATAGAAGTATAAAGCTTTATCAGATTTATAAACTTCTACCAGATGTTTATTAGGAACTTTAGAGCGATCGTACGACCTTTGTACAAACTTACTAAGAAGAATGCTAAATTCTAATAGGAAGAATAATACAAGTAAGCATTTATATAGATTCGCGACGCTATTACTAAAGATCTAGTACTAGTACTACTAGACCCTAGGAAGCCATTTAAGGTGGAAACGGACGCTTTAGACTATACCATCGGAGGATAATTAGAATAATAAGATAGATAAGGAAAGCTACATCCTATAGCCTTCTTTTTAAAGAAGCTTAATAGACTATATCTTAATTATCTAATCTATAATAAGGAACTACTTATAATTATTAAAGCTTTTAAGGAATAGTGACTATACCTTAGTAATACGATTAAACTAGTATAAGTATATATAGATTATAAGAATTTACGATACTTTACAACAACGAAGGAGCTTAACAGATAATAAATATAATAGGTAGAATTCCTCGCGGAATTCAACTTCGAGATCCGCTACAAGAAGGGTAAAGAGAACGTACAAGCAGACATCTTAAGCTAACGAACAGATCATACGGAAGGACGAACAAGAACAACACTACCATTATTCAAGGAACAAACAGATAGAACGCTACATTACAAAACGTAGACATCTGTAGAAGATAATCCATTTAACTTGTTCCTAGAGTGTTATATAATCTTTTAAGAAGAAAGGATTAACAAGGTATAGTATTAAGTAGTACCTGGACCATTAGTACCTGATAGAGTAGAAGAAAGAGATAGGAAACTCTAGTACCGAGGTAAAGTATATATCTATAACGGGGATTAATAGCTACGAATGATTCGAGAACTCTACAAGTCGAAACTCGGAGGATATAAAGGAGTTACAAAGACTATCGTATAAGTTAGGAAACACTACGACTTTCTATAGTTAACGGCACGAGTTAAGGAAGTCGTATAAAACTATAATATCTATAATTGAAGCAAAACGGTATAATATAAGCTATATAGGCTACTTTAGCTACTGCTAATAGTTAACAAACTATAGAGCTTGGTTACGATAGACTTTATTACAAAGCTGCTAAAATCTAAGGATATAGCTATAGGAGTAACCTACAATAGTATTCTTACTATAGTAGATTGCCTAACTAAATAGGTATACTTCTTTCCCTATAAGGAGTCCTAGATAGCTAAATAGTTAGTAGATATAATCTATTGGCAAGTTACATTAGTATATACTTAGCTATAAGAATAGATTACTAATAGAGATACCAAGTTCGTATTAAAGTTCTGGTAAGCGTTAATATAACGATTAGGCGTTAATAGCAAGCTATTAATAGCATATTACCCGTAGACTAACGGACAAACGGAGCGACTAAACTAAGTTATCAAGCAATACCTCTACTCTTATGTTAACTACTAGTAAGATAACTAGGTCATACTATTACTAACAGTATAACTTGCTTATAATATAATGCCAATAGAAACGACTAAAGTTATACTGTTCTTTACAAACTACAGATATAAAGCAGACCTTAGGCAAGGACTAGAGGCTACAGTGCCGAGAGCAACAGTCAAAGCGGAACAAATATATATATTATATAAAAAGCTTAAAAAGGAACTCGAGTTTATTAAGACCAGAATAAAGAACTACTACAACAAACATAGGCTCGAGGGACCTTACCTAGAGAGGGGAGACAAAGTCTATCTAATTATACGAAACTTACAAACTAAACAACCAAGCACGAAGCTAGACTTTAAGAAGGTCAGACCCTTCGTTATCAAAGAACAAATTTCGACATCTAACTACTGACTATCATTACTATCATCTATACGACTATAGATAGATGTTTTTTATATTTTACTTCTCGAACTAGTACTAAAAAACGCCAAGGTTGCTATATATATTGAAGCAAAGGACAAAGAGGAAGAATAGAATGTCAAAGAAATTCTAGATTTATATACTATTAATAGGGAACTATAGTACTTAGTTAAATAGCTTAATTTTAGACTAGAAGATAACTTATAGGAACCTATTAAGAATTTGAACTGCCCTAGGAAACTAGAATAGTTCTATTAGTAAAACCCGGATCGGCCAAAGGCAAACCTAAGATAGAACCAAAAACAGCGCCCTAGTTAATAACGTCGACACTACCATTAAGTTATACAACGGCCCCCGATTCCTACCGTTCTACTACCTCTAATTTATCTAGATTTGACAAACCCCGTATAACCATATCTGCTCCCTTCTCTACTAGGAACTCTTATTATTTATAGACCCGAGTTAGATAGGCTAACGCCTTAAAAGCTTTATATTAATATTCTTATAGCAAGGCCTTGGCTTCTTTTTCTTTAGCCTTTAAACGACGTTGCTCGTATATAATATGATCTACTACGCTACGATTAGAGACGTACCCTCACAAGGAAATAGGAACTTACAAGAAGAAACTAGAACGCTGGAACCATTATAAGTATGACCCTGACGTATACAAGCCTTGTAGCGACAAGATTTTTCAATCATTTTATATACTTGGTTATACTCTATACAATAGGAACACGCTATCACTATAAACCCGTAATTAGAAATAAACTAAGCTAAACGCTTATAATAAATAGATACTAGGGATCTACACACATTAGACGGCATAATTAATAGTATAAAGGGTAATAAGGGGCTAAGGAGAAAAACACATACAAGGAACACAAGGGATAATAGCGCTATTTGAAACGACCTAAAGAAGGCTTTTAGGTCAAAAGCCTTAGAGGGAAGGCATCATGTCACGGAAATATATATATAAATGCCGCCTAAGCCACTAGCACAAATAGGCCAATCAAGTCAAAGGAACGAAAGGACCAATTACAACATAGGAAGCATAGTAATCACTACGCTTACCAGTGATTAGGGTAATCACCACCATACGATCACTCACAATCACCGTGATCAGGAATGATCACTAGGATTATATATATATATAGATAGTTACTCGTTACGGTGGACTCTAAGAGTTCACTAGTGATAGCAACCTGTCCTATAATCACAGTACGTATACCAAGCATTACTAATTACTGTGAAAGACAACTCTAGTGTTATTATAAACCCTTCGGCTTCACCGAATCCCTTAGACGACCTGCCTGCTTGTCCTGCTCAATCTACCTTTGTCTGAACCCTTTTAGAAGAAGTCTGAGTTGGGTTTGTCATAGTACGACATTTAACTTCTAAGTCTGAAGTAAGATTTCCAAACTTTAGTAACTAAGGCAATTTTAATAGTATCCTTTCTAACAAGGTTTTAATATACCTAGATATAAGAGGCATTAAAAATAGCGATTCTAATTAAGGTATTTATTAAATTATTAAGAAGAATAGTACCTAAGGTTACTATCCTTGATCATGCCTTTCTATTTAGATAACTTCCTTAAAGATGACTCTTCCATTTAAGTAGCTAATCTAGGAAGACTTCCTCCTTTCCTTTAAGTCTTCCTATAACTAGTAAGATCGAATATAAACTTAGTCTACCGCTCTTACTCCTTTAAAGTATACCTAGTAAAGCTATTCCTAAACCTTCTAATAGGAGATACCCTATAATAATAGCGCTCTAACCCCTAAAGTCAGAACTCCTAAAATAATAGGACAAATCTACACTAGACTGCTAAAGAATAGTAATATATAGATAGATACGCCCTTACTAGCAAATAGAAAGCCCTAAGGGAGGACCTCCTCTTTATAGGTCTATTAAAGGCCTATAGGTAGCTACTCTTCTAGATACTAGCTATACTAGCCTTAGAGAGCCTATAGCTTGGCTATTTCCTAGCCTAGTTTAAAAAGGCTAAAATAGTAGTCCTCTATAAGCCTAGTAAACCCCTATAGGCTTACTTTACCCCAGGTAACTATAGGCTTATAGCACTCCTACTAATAGTAGGTAAGGTATTGGAGGCTATAGTTACCTAGAAGGTAACCGCTATTATAGAGGCCTATAGGCTTCTCCTAGCTAAATAAATAGATAACTAGAAATATAGATCTATAGAGCTAGCTATTCGGCTCATTATAGCTTAGGTCTAGGAGGCTTAGAGGTATAATGCAGCTACCTCCCTCCTATAGCTCGACATCTTAAAGGCCTTTAATACGGTTAACCACACCTAGCTACCAGCCACTCTATAGGGCTAGGGCTTCCTAAAGTAGGTAGTGGTCTAGGTTAGGGAGTAGCTATAGGATAGAGTAGTTATCCTTTACTTTAATGGCTAAGAAATAGAGGATATAGTAATAAGGGCTAGGGTTTTATAAGGGTTACCTTTCTCCCCTATACTATTTATCCTCTATATAGCCTCTCTCTACTAGGTCATTCGATAGGCCTGCCCTATAGTTAGTTTAATAGGCTTTGCTAATGATACTAACCTTCTAGCCTTTAGCAGGGCTAAGGAGGCCTATAATAGTTAGTTATAGAGAGCCTAGAAGGCCTATCTATAGTAGGTAAAGACCTAAGGTATAGCTTTTGCCCTAGAAAAATACAAACTTATCTACTTTAATAAGGGCTAGAAATAGTAATTATAACTACTAGAGCTCCTATAGCCTGGAAGGGATACTACTACTATAGCCCTATCAACGTTAGCTAGATTCCTTAGGGTTTAGCTAGATTAGAGGCTATAATAAGGCCCCTATTATATAAAGGTAGCTAAGTAGCTAGAAACCTAGGAGTTTATCCTAACTAGGCTTGCTATAAAGACCTAGGGCCCTAGCTTCCTATAGGCCTATAAGGTCTATACTAAGTATATCCATAGTGCCCTAGCCTATAGGGCCTCGAACTTCTATAAGCCTATTAAGCTAGGGGGCAAGCTAGAAGGCCTTACTAAGGAGCTATCGAAGGCCTAATATAAGGCCCTTTAAGTAATCACTAGGGCCTATAAGGCTACCCTTATCTAGTGCCTCGAAATAGAAGCCTAGGTACTACCCCTTGACCTCTATCTTAATAAGAGGCTAGCTAACTTCGAAGTTAAACTTGACTAACTACTTCTATAGACTAAGATAGGCCTAGGGGCTACCTAGGTCCCTATAAGGGCTCTTATCTAATAGGCTTATAATAGGCTAAGCTAGAGGTTCCGGAAAAGAAGGGCTAGGGCAAGGGGCTAGGAGCTAAAGCTTATAGCCTTAGAGGTAGTAAGGTCGACGGTCCGGTAATAGGTTTGAAAGGGCTATAGAGGGGGTTTACCCCCCCCATAAACCTTATAAGGAAGGCTATAGGCTATAGAACTAGCTATAGTAGCTAGCTAGAGCAACTATTAGAAGGCTAACTAAGCTAGTAGGAGGATATAGCATGTATTAGACAAGGACCCCCTATACCTAGTTTTCATAAGGGAAGGCCTATAACGGCACTACGGCCTAATAAAGACCTAGAGCTCCCTACTAGTATAGGCCTATATAGGGGCTATTAGCCTCTATGACTTCCTTTTTAGGGTTTAAGTCCCAGGGGTTAATATCCCTTACTATACCTATAGCTAGGGGAGAGAGACTATAGAGCACCTAGTCGTCTAGTGCTTAAACCTACTAAGAAGCTAGATATAGGAATCCTAGGAAATATAGTTATAAAGAGACCTAGACCTCGTTTTATAGGGTATAGGGGCCTATAACCGTAGGCTAGTAAGGAGGGTTCTATAGTAGTTAATAGACCTAGGGAGGCTTCTAGAATATCGCCTTATAAGGAGGCTAAACCGGGAAGTAAGGCCTTTATAGGCTTACTTTAGCTACTTCTCCTTTTCTTTATAGTATATTAGTATTCTAGATTAGGTGTTAAAGGCAGGATAGAGGTTTTTATCTATCCTATTAGGTATAGTTTCCTTTATATATAACTAGAGAGGCTTTAGCATGCTTATTAGCATAGCAATATAGGACTAATGTCACGATTTAGCTGCATAAGGCGACCTGACAAGGCACACAGAACTAATTAGAAACCGCAAGATCTAAGGACTAATTAGGAAGTGATCGAAGTGATCGCACTTCGATCAAGGCAAGCACCTAAACAATGATCGAAGGAACGTAGTAGCGATCATACAATTAGAACCTAAGGGGGAACACTTAGAAATAAGGGAACCAGACAAGTATATTAGATAGTTAGTCACTTATTCTAGTAGACTCTAGGAGTTTACTAGTAATAGTAACCTTATAATTATAGTATTTATACCAAGCACCGTTATTAACTACTATAAGAGATAACCCTAGTGTTATTATAAACCCTTTAGCTTTACCGAATCCCTTAGACGACCTGCCTACTTGTCTTGCTTAATCTACCTTTGTCTAAACCCTTTTAGAAGAAGTCTAAGTTAGGTTTATTATACGTTGCTATTACTCTCTTTGTTCTATTATAGTTTAGAATAGAGGTAACTTTAACTTTAATATTAATATAGTTATTAACATTATAGCTAAATAGTTGCTTGCCTAGCTTAGTTAACTCTATTAGCGAATCTAGGAGTTAGACTAGAGAGATAAGGCTGCTTAAGCTCAAATCAAGGAACTCGAGAACGGCGAAAAGCATTTGTAGAAACTGGTTAACGAGGCCTACACTAAAATCAAGGCACTCGAGGGCGCTAAAGCAAGCTGTATTAAGATCAAACTACCTAGCAAATACGGAGGAACTAAGGAGGATCTTATAGGATTCCTAATAAACCTTCGATCCTATTTCTAGCTTAATAATAATAAGTTTCTAGACGATAAAGCCAAAGTCCTCTATATAGCTATAAGACTAGAGGGCAAGGCACTTAGATAGTTTAAGCCTATATAGAATGACTACCTTACTAAGGAAGACGAAGATAACTAAGATATATTTATATAAATAGTCTTTTGATCCTATAACCGTTTTAAAGAAAAGCTTTAGAAGGTTTTTAGCGATAAAGATAAGAAGATTTATATATAAGAAAGACTCGCTAATCTCCGATAGATTAAGTTAATAGCCTCTTATACTATATAGTTTAGATAGGATATACCTAAGTCTTAGCTTAATAATAAGGTATTAATATAATTATTCTATAACGGCTTAAAGGAAAAGATTAAAGATAAACTATATAAGTATAATCGGTCTAAGACCCTAGATAAATATATTATATAGGCCATTAGAATCGATAATTAACTCTATATATAAGAGTAGTAAAAACAAGGTCAAATAAATGGAACTATAGTTAAGGCTAATGATAAGAAAAAGCAAGTATACGTTAGTACCTTATATAGGACGTACCCTAGAGCTATAAATATAGATATAGCATAGAAGTAGGACTAGAAGAAGACGACTAAAGATAAGTCTAATGTTACCTACTATAACTATGGAAAGAAAGGGCACTATAAGCGAGAATGTCAAAGCCTAAAGAAAGAGTAGAAGATAGTCTCTAGAAAGGAAATTATAGCTATCGACGAAACTACTAAGGACGTTATCAAAGTAGCGGCTACAAGCTACAAAGATAGGGGTAGTAATATAGATAGTCTTGGATACAATAGTAATGGTAAAGACGAATAAGCATCGTACTCCAAACTAGTCACTATAGACCTAGAGATAGGTCTTGTTAAATAGGATACGGTAGGAGAGTATATACCGCCAATTTCGATTTTCCTAGCCTTGAGGTAGTAGGGTTTCACGGTTATACAAAGGTAGGATAGATCGTAGACAACTAATACCTAAGGAATCAAAAGACCTGGACCTAATGTTCTATTTCTCTAGGAACGAATCGAATAATACTATAATAAAGTTTTCTAGCTTAGTATAGAACTATATAAATAGGATAGGCGCTTGATTTGACTTGTCTAGTAGAGCGATAAGATAAGGGATAAGACGAGGGAACTCTAATATATTATAGAAACCATTAGAGGAGAACAGCCTATAATATATGATAGGCCTAATAGCTATACTAAGTACCTTGATAACTAGTGACTTAGTAATGATATATAGAACCTAGAATACTAGTTTATATATACAAACCGTAGAAAAGACAAGTATACGTAGGAAAGCTACTAGAAGAAACATTCCTACCTTAGCGTTAAGGTACCTATAGTCTACATATAATAGGAAGGATTTAGGAAAAAATTCTAATACCTCCTAGGCAACGCTATATAACTATATCCTCGATATAAGGTATATATATAAGTACTTTAGTTCTAATATATAGTATACAAATGCCGATACTACTTCTATAACAAATTTGAAAACAATTACTAGCCGACCTAATAAGGAAATAAGGATAGAAGCTTACGCCCTATAGAATAGGTCTACGATATAGGAAATAGAGCAGCTAAATTGCTTTAGAAGATCGAGGCCTATAATCTAAAAGGCATTACGATAGTTCCAAGACGAGCCTAGCCTAGGTACTATGGAATAGGACGAGATATATAGGACTTGTGCTAAAGCAACGATTACCTCTATCACGCGGACGAAAAGAAATCGCGAATTCGGGAGCTTTAGATGAAGCTATAGCACGTATGACGAGAAGTAGAATAGACTTAATGGTAGAAAGCTATAAGCACTTAATGGCTTACGGAAATGAGTACGATCGACAAAGCCGCTATTAACCAAATAACCGAAGAGGTTAGTACTGACCTAGGAAATGGGTTAGGGCCCTTCAAGGAGCCTAGAAACCATTAACGCCTATATAGTAGTAAGTAGTAGCATAGTATAGGAGGAACTAGCATAAGAGACTATTATATTAAGACCTCCTAGTAGAAATATAGGAAATCGCTATAATCTTTAGACGACGGTGGTAAGATAAGCGACTATGGATAATAGTATAATGGAAATAATATGAAATGCTTATACTAGTAAATAGTAGAGTAGAGATAAACCTGATTTCGCCGACGCTTGTAAATTAGCTATAGATACCCTAGAGAATGAAGTAGAAGTATAGCATAGTTAAAGGGCTATTTCCGACGTAATAGGTATGTAGAGAGACCAAACCGATCGATATTACTATAGCAAGGAAGACTATAGTAGTCGTATTTAGTATCGTAGATATAGGTAACGACAAAGATATAATATTAGGGTTACTATAGTATAAAGACTATAACCTAGATATTAGCTAGAAGAATAGTAGCTACCTATAACCCTAAACGGAGTTATATTCGACTAGCAAGATAGGGAGCATATAAGGATCATAAGCAAACGATACTCAAGGGAAGGCATATCCTACAGATCTACCGTAAGAGACGGACAGTAGCAGACAGACTACTATAGACTCTAGAAGAGGCAGTATAACGACATTAATATCGTAATAAGAGGAACGAGCCAAACCGCCGATAGCTATTCTCTCCGTTAACGAATATAGAGCACTGCAATTAGAGTAGTAGGTTAAGATAGGAGAAATCGCTAGTATTGCTATAGACAGAACCAAGTTCGTATATTTATAGAAAACTGAGAGACGAGATAAGACTAGGGAAGTACTAAAAGAATACAAAGGATACCTAGCATTCGAACTGAAGTATCCAGAAGGATTACTAGAATATAGCCTATAGGATTATAAGATTAAGCTTAAGGAAGGAGTATAACTAAAGTTCTTTAAGATCTATTATATAAGCTAGACTTAGAACGAAGAACTTAAGCGATATTTGGAGGAGAACCTTCGAAGAGGATATATCTACCTATCAATATCACTAATAGGCTACCTAATCCTATTTATATCTAAGAAAGATGGAAAGCTATAGTTATATATTAACTATTAGCAACTTAACGAATAGACTATGAAAAATCGATACCTGTTACCGCTGATCTTATAGCTCTAAGATTAGTTAATAGGAGCCCAATATTTTATACGTCTTAACTTGCTATTGGCCTACAACTATATATAGATCAAAGGAGGCGACAAGTAGAAAACGGCCTTTAGGACACCCTATAGCCACTACAAGTACCTTATTATGCCATTCGGACTTATAAATACGCTGGTAACATTCTAAGCCCTAATTAATCAAGCTATCTAACCCTTTCTTAACAAATTTACGGTATATTATCTCGACGATATACTTATCTTCTCTAAGATAATAGACGAACACCAGAAGTATATAAAAGTAGTGCTAGACGCGCTATACGCGTATAAACTATTAGTTAACAAGGAAAAGAGCGAATTTTACATTAAGAAGATAGTATTTTTAGGATACAAAATATCCCTAGGACAAATCTAGATAGAACCCTTGAAGGTTAAAGCTATCAAGAAGTAGCTATAATTAACGTTAATTATAGAAGTACAAAGTGTAACGAACCTAACTCAGACTTCTTCTAAAAGGGTTCAGACGGAGGTAAATTAAGCGGGACAAGCGTACAGGTCATCTAAGGGATTCGGTAAAGCCAAAGGGTTTATAACAACACTAGAGTTATCTCTTACAGTAGTTAGCAATACTTGGTATAAGTACTGTGATTATAGGTTACTATCACTAGTAAACTCCTAGAGTCTACTATAACAAGTGACTAGCTAGCTATATATATATAATCATCTATCCCTCTTTAATAGTTATTACTAATACCATTTCTCCTTTTACTCCGTAATTCCGTATTATCGATAGTAATATATTATTATCACTAGTAAAGACCTTAGTCTTAGTAGTAATAGTCTTCTAATTAGTCCGTCAAGTGATTAGCTATCGGAATGTCCCACGTCCTAGCTACAGCCTACCGGACTGTCTATATACTTATCCGTGACACAATGCCCCTCCTTTAAGGCTTTCGACCCGAAAGCCCTCTTAGGCCATTTCAAATAGCGCTAATAACCCTTCGCTTGTAAGTACTATATTCTTCCTGTTTCTACATTATAGTTACTATATTGACAAAATGCCGATAAAGAAACGGAAGTTATATTCTACACGTTACCATGCTTCCCTTGCTTAGAACATTACTAAGAACGGTTTTGTCGTTATACCTTGCTCTTAGTACACATTGCAAGGTCTTGTCTATAAGATGATCGTATGTATAAAGCGTTACAAAGCCTGTATTTGTCGAGGTCGTTCTTGTAATAGCTCTAATATACCGCTTTCTTCCTATAAGCACGTTTCCTTTTTTTTTTTTTAAATGTAATTCCT
The DNA here is from genome assembly GCF_000226095.1 of Thermothelomyces thermophilus ATCC 42464. Taxonomy (NCBI): domain Eukaryota; kingdom Fungi; phylum Ascomycota; class Sordariomycetes; order Sordariales; family Chaetomiaceae; genus Thermothelomyces; species Thermothelomyces thermophilus. The sequence goes on along the minus strand of NC_016476.1, from coordinate 2,799,251 downwards.
AATGTTCGTTCTAGTAGATTATATTCTCTAAGAGCAACATTATATTAAGGATGCTAAACATTATACTAAACTTAAGCTAGATAAATTCTAATACTATCCAGAAAAAGCCTAGCGCGAGTTATCTAAAAAGCTTATACGGCTCTAGCGTCTTTATTAGCAGAAGGAGTTTTTGGTAAAGAAAGGTACCGATATAGTAGCGTATAGTCTATTAACCTTAGACGAGTTAGAGGAGGTTAAGCAGTAAGAGCGGCAAGAGGCGCTTACTATACCCTCGTTATAAATTAATAATGCTATCGATGCTATCGACTAGGGCGCTGTCTTTGGTTCTGTCCTAGGTTTTCCTTTAGTCGATCCGGATTCTACCGGTAGAACTATTCTAGTTTCTTAGGGCAGTTTAAATTCTTAACTAGTTCCTATAAGTTATCTTCTAGTCTAAAATCAAGCTATTTAACTAGATACTATAGTTCCCTATTAATAATACGTAAATCTAAAATTTTTTTAACGTTCTATTCTTCCTCTTTGTCCTCTACTTTGATATTTATAGCAGTCTTAGCATTCTTTGGTGCTAGTTCGAGAAATGAAATATGAAAAATATCTATCTGTAGTTATATAGATAATAGTAACGATAGTTAGTAGTTAGATATCGAAATTCGTTCTTTAATAACGAAGGGTCCGACCTTCTTAAAGTCTAGCTTCGTGTTTAGTCGTTTAGTTTACCGGTTTTGTATAATTAGGTGGACTTTATCTCCCCTCTCTAGGCAAGGTCCCTCAAGCCTATATTTATTGTAGTAGTTCTTTATTCTAGTTCTAACAAACTTAAGTTCGTTTTTAAGCTTCTCGTATAGTATATATATTTGTTTCACTTTGACTGCTGCTCTTCGCACTATAACCTCTAGTCCTTACCTAAGGTCTGCTTCGTATCTATAGTTTATAAAGAACGGTGTGACTTTAGTCGTTTCCGTTAGTATTATATTATAAGCGAGTTATATTATTAGTAATAGCATGACCTAGTCGTCTTACTAGTAGTTAACGTAAGAGCGGAGGTATTACTTAATAACTTAGTTTAGTCACTCCGTTTGTCTGTTAGTTTGTAGGTAATATACTATTAATAGCTTGCTATTAATGCCTAATCGTTATATTAACGCTTGCCAGAACTTCGATACGAACTTAGTATCTCTATTAGTAATCCATTCTTACGGCTAAGCGTGTACTAATGCGACTTACCAATAGATTATATCTACTAGCTATTCGGCTATCTAGGATTCCTTATAGAGAAAGAAGTATGCCTATTTAGTCAGGCGATCTACTATAGTAAGAATGCTATCATAGATTACTCCTGTAGCCGTGTCCTTAGATTCTAGCAGTTTCGTAATAAAGTCTATCGTAACTAAACTCTATAGTTTATCAGCTATTAGCAGTGGCTAAAGTAGCCTATATAGCTTATATCGTGCTGTTTTGCTTTAATTGCAGATGTCGTAGTTCTATATAACTTCCTTAACTTGTACCGTTAACTATAGAAAATCGTAGTGTTTCTTAACTTGTGCGATAGTCTTTGTAACTCCTTTATATCCTCCGAGTTTCGACTTATAGAGTTCTTAAATCATTTACAGCTATTAATCTTTATTATAGATATATACTTTACCTTAGTACTAGAGTTTCCTATCTTTTTCTTCCACTCTATCAGGTACTACTAGTCCGGGTATTACTTGATACCATACCTTGTTAATCCTTTCTTCTTAAAAGATTACGTAACATTCTAGGAACGAGTCAAGTAGATCATCTTCTATAGGTGTCTACGTTTCGTAATATAGCGTTCTGTCTATTCGTTCCTTAATTAATAGTAGCGTTATTTCCGTTTGTCCTTCTGTATAATCTGTTTATCGGTTTAAGGCATCCGCTCATACGTTCTCTTTGCCCTTCTTATAGCGGATCTCAAAATTAAATTCCGTAAGGAATTCTGCCTATTATATTTGTCGTCTATTAAGCTCCTTTATTGTCGTGAAGTACTATAAATTCTTATAATCCATATATACTTATACTAGTTCGATTATACCGCTAAGGTATAATCGCTATTCCTTAAAAGCTTCGATAATTATAAGTAGTTCCTTATTATAGATTAGATAATTAAGACGTAGTCTATTAAGCTTCTTTAAAAAGAAGGCTATAGGATGTAGCTTCCCTTATTCATCTCGTTATCCTAACTATCTTCCGATAGCATAGTCTAAAGCATCCGTTTCTATCTTAAATAGCTTCTTAAGGTCTAATAGCACTAGTACTAGATCTTTAGTAATGGCGTTACAGATCTACGTAAATGCTTGCTTATATTACTCTTCCTATTAGAATTTAGCGTTCTTCTTAGTAAGTTCGTACAAAGGTTATACGATCGCTCTAAAGTTTCTAATAAATATCCGGTAAAAGTTCGTAAACCTAATGAAACTTTGTACTTCTATAACTAATATCGGTCGTAGCTAATCCTTAATAGCTTTAACCTTTAAAGGTTCTATCTAGATTTGTCCTAGGGATATCTCGTATCCTAGAAATATTATCTTCTTAACGTAGAATTCGCTCTTTTCCTTATTAACTAATAGCTTATACACGTATAACGCGTCTAGCACTACTCTTATATACTTCCGGTGTTTGTCTATTGTCTTAGAGAAGATAAGTATATCATCGAGATAACATACCGTAAATTTATTAAGAAAGGGTTAGATAGCTTGATTAATTAGGGCTTAGAACGTTACTAGCGCGTTCGTAAGTCCGAATAGCATGACGAGGTACTTATAGTAACTATAGGGTGTCCTAAAGGCCGTTTTCCACTCGTCGCTTTCTTTAATCTATATATAGTTATAGGCCGATAGTAAGTCAAGATGCGTAAAATATTAGGCTCTTGCTAACTAATCTTAGAGCTATAAGATTAGTAGTAACAGGTATTAGTTTTTCATAGTCTGTTCATTAAGTTGCCAATAGTTAATGTATAATTGTAGCTTTCCGTCTTTCTTAGGTATAAACAGGATTAGGTAGCCTACTAGCGATATTAACAGGCAGATATATCCTCTTCAAAGGTTCTCTTCTAAATATTATTTAAGTTCTTTATTCTATATCTGGCTTATATAGTAAATCTTAAAGAACTTTAATCGTGCTCCTTCCTTAAGCTTAATCTCATAATCCTATAGGCTATACTCTAATAATCTTTCTAGATGCTTCGGTTCGAATGCTAGGTATCCTTCGTATTCCTTCGGTACTTCCCTAGTCTTATCTCGTCTCTCGGCTTTCTAATAGTATACAAACTTGGTTCCGTCTATAGCGATACTAGCGATTTCTCCTGTCTTAACTTACTACTCTAGTTATAGTGCTCTGTATTCGTTAATGGAAAGAATAGCTATCGGCGGTTTAGCTCGTTCCTCCTATCGTAACGTCGGTGTCGTTATACCACTTCTTCTAGAGTCTATAGTGGTCTGCCTGCTACTATTCGTCTCTTATAGTAGATCTGTAAGATATGCCTTCCCTTAAGTATCGTCTACTTACGATCCTTGTATACTCCCTATCTTGCTAGTCAAATATAACTCTGTTTAGGGTTATAGGTGGCTACTATTCTTCTAGCTAATGTCTAGGTTATAATCTTTATATTATAGTAACTCTAATATTATATCTTTGTCATTACCTATATTTACAATGCTAAATACGATTACTATAGTCTTCCCTACTATAGTAATGTTAATTGGTTCGGTCTCCTTATATACCTATTATATTAGAAATAGCCCTTTAACTATACTATACTTCCGCTTTATTCTCTAGGGTATCTATAGCTAATTTATAAGCGTTAGCGAAATTAGGTTTATCTCTGCTCTACTATCTACTAGTACAAGCATTTTATACTGTCTCTATTGTGCTATTATCTATAGTTGCTCGTGTTACTACTATTGTCTAAAGATTATAGCGATTTCCTATATTTCTACTAAGAGGTCTCGATATAGTAGTCTCTTATACTAGTTCCTTCTATACTACGCTACTACTTACCATTATATAGGCATTAATAGTTTTTAGGCCCCTCGAAGGGCCCTGACCCGTTTCCTAGGTTAGTGCTAACCTCTTTAGTTATTTAGCTAATAGTAGCTTCATCGATTGTACTTATTCCTGTAAGCTATCGAGTGCTTATAGCTTCCTACTATTAGGTCTGTTCTGCTTTTCATCGTACGTGCTATAGCTTTATCTAAAGTTCCTAAATTCGCGATTTCTTTTCGTCCCCGTAGTAGAGGTAATCGTTACTCTAGCACGAGTCCTATATATCTTGTCCTATTTTATAGTACCTAGGCTAGGCTCGTTTTAGAACTACTATAATACCTTCTAGATCGCGGTGTCACGATTCGACCGCATAAGGCGACCCGACAAGGCACACGGAACCAATTAGGAACCGCAAGACCTAAGGACCAATCAGGAAGTGATCGTAATGATCGCACTTCGATCAAGGCAAGCACCCGAACAATGATCGAAGGATCACAGCAGCGATTATACGATCGGAATCTAGGGGGAACACTTAGAAATAAGGAAACTAGACAAGTATATTAGATAGCTAGTCACTCGTTCTAGTAAGCTCTAGGAGTTTACTAGTAGTAATAATCACAATTACAGTACTTATACCAAGCATTGCTAATTATTATAAGAGGCAACTCTAGTATTATTGTAAACCCTTTAGCTTCACCGAATCCCTTAGATGACCTGCCTATTTGTCCCGCTTAATCTACCCCTATCTAGACCCTTTTAGAAGAGTCTAAGTTAGGTTCGTCACACGTTATTACCACTCCCTTTATTCTGTCATAGTTCAGAATGGAGGTGACTTCGACCTCGATATTGACATAGCTACCGACGTTACGGCCGAATAGCTGCTTGCTTAGCTTAGTCAACTCTAGTAGCAGATCTAAGAGTTGGACTAGAGAGATAAGGCTGCTTAAGCTCGAATTAAGGAACTCGAGAACCGCGAAAAGTACTTGCAAAAGTTGGTTAACGAGGCCTACACTAAAATCGAGGCACTCGAGGGCGCCAAAGCGAAGCGTATTAAGATCGAACTACCTAGCAAATATAGAGGAACCAATGAGGATCTCGTAAGATTCCTAACAAACCTCTGATCCTACTTCTAGCTTAATAACGACAAGTTTCTAGACGATAAAGCCAAAGTCCTCTATATAGCTACGAGACTAGAGGGTAAGGCACTTAGATAGTTCGAGCCTACGTAGAATGACTATCTTACTAAGGAAGACGAAGATGATCGAGACGCGTTTATATAGGTAGTCTTCTAATCTTATGACTATTTCGAAGAAGAGCTTTAGAAAGTTTTTAATAACAAAGATAAGAAGATTTATATATAAGAAAGACTTACTAATCTCTAATAGACCAAGTTAGCAGCCTCCTACGCTATATAGTTTAGATAGGATATGCTTAAGTCTTAGCTTAACGATAAGGTATTAATATAATTATTCTATAATGGCTTAAAGGAAAAGGTTAAGGACAAGCTATATAAGTATAATTGGCCTAAGACTCTAGACAAATATATTATATAGGCCATCAAGATCGATAATCGACTCTATATACGAGAGCAGCAGAAACGAGGTCAAATGAACGGAACTATAGTTAAGGCTAATAATAAGAAAAAGCAAGTATACGTTAGTACCTCGTATAAGACGTACCCTAGAGCTATAGATATAAATATAATATAAAAGTAGGACTAGAAGAAGACGACCAAAGATAAGTCTAATATTACCTACTATAACTATAGAAAGAAAGGGCACTATAAGCGAGAATATCAAAGCCTAAAGAAAGAGTAGAAGATAGTCCCTAGAAAGAAAATTACAGCTATCGACGAAACCACTAAGGACGTCATCGAAGTAATAGCTATAAGCTACAAAGACAGGGACAGTGACACGGACAGTCTCGGACACGACGGCGATAGTAAAGACAAACAAGCACTATACTCTGAACTAGTCACTATAGACCTGGAGATAGGTCTTGCCGAATAGGACATGGCAGGAGAATATATACCGCTAGTTTCGATTCTCCTAGCCTTGAGGTAGTAGGGTTTTATAGTCACGTAGAGGCAGGATAGATCGTAGACAACTGATACCTAAGGAATTAAAAGACCTAGACCTAATGTTTTATTCCTCTAGGAACAAATCGAATAGTATTATAACGAAGTTTTTCGGCTTAATATAGAACTATACGAATAGGATAGACGCTTAATTCGACTTGCCTACTAGAGTGATAGAATAAGGGATAAAATAAGGAAACTCTGACGTATTATAGAAACTATTAAAGGAGAACAGCCTATAATATATAATAGGCCTAATAGCTATACTAAGTATCTTGACGGCTAGCAACTTAGTAACAATATATAGAACCTAGAATACTAGTTTATATATATAAACCACAGAAAAGACCAATATATATAAGAAAGCTACTAGAAGAAACACTCCTATATTAGCACTAGAGTACCTACGATCTACGTACAATAGGAAGGATTCGGGAAAGAATTCTAATACCTCCTAGGCAACGCCACGCGACTACACCCTTGACACAAGGCACATGCGCAAGTGCCCTGGTTCTAATGTATAGCATACAAATGCCGATATCATTTCCACGACAAATTCGAAAACAATCACTAGCCGACCTGACAAGGAAATGAGGATAGAAGCTTACGCCCTATAGAATAGGTCTACAATATAGGAAATAGAGCGGCCGAATTGCTCTAGAAGATTGAGGCCTGTAGTCTAGAAAGCATTACGGTAGTTCTAAGACAAGCCTGGCCTAGGTACTACGGAACTAGACGAGATATATAGGACTCGTACTAGAGTAACGATTGCCTTTATCACGCAGACGAAAAGAAATTACGAATTCGGGAGCTTCAGATAAAGCTATGGTACGCACGACAGAAAGTAGAACGGACCTAATGGTGGGAAGCTACAAGCACCTAATGGCTTATGGAATTAAGCATAATCGACAAAGCCGCTATTAGCCAAACAACTAAAGAGGTCAATACTAACCTAGGAAACGGGTCAGGGCCCTTCAAAGGGCCCGAAAACCATTAATGCCTACGTAGCAGCAGGTAGTAGCATAGTATAGGAGGAACTAGCGCAAGAGACCACTATATCGAGACCTCCTAGCAGAAATATAGGAAATTGCTATAATCTTTGGACGATAGCAGTAAGACAAGCGACTATAGATAATAGCACAATAGAAATAGCACAAAATGCTCGCATTAGTAGATAGTAGAGCAGAGATAAACCTAATCTCGCTAATACTTATAAATTAGCTACAGATACCCTAGAGAATGAAGCGGAAGCATAGTATGATTAAAGGGCCATTTCTAATATAATAGGTATATAGGGAGACCAAACCAATTGACATTACTATAGTAGGGAAGACTATAGCAATCGTATTTAGTATCGTAGATATAGGTAACGATAAAGATATGATATTAGGATTACTATAGCATGAAGATTACGACCTAGACATTAGCTAGAAGAATGGTAGCTACCTACGACCCTAAATAGAGTTATATTTAACTAGCAAGATAAGGAGCATACAAGGATCGCGAGCGGACAATGCTCAGAGAAGGGCATATCCTATAGATCTACTATAAGAGATAGACAATGGTAGGCAGACCACTATAGACTCTAGAAGAGGCGGTACAATGATATCGATATCACAATAGGAGGAACGAGCCGAACCGCTAATAGCTGTTCTTTCCGTTGACAAATACAGAGCACTGCAATTAGAGTAATAGGTTAAGACAGGAGAAATTGCTAGCATTACTATAGATAGAACTAAGTTTATATACTATTAGAAAACCAAGAGACAAGACAAGACTAGGGAAGTACTAAAAGAATACAAAGGATACCTAGCATTCGAACCGAAGCATCTAGAAGGATTACTAGAATACAGCCTATAGGATTACGAGATCAAGCTTAAGGAAGGAGCATAACTAAAGTTCTTTAAGATTTACTATACGAGTTAGACACAGAACGAAGAACTTAAGCGATATTTGGAGGAGAACCTTCGAAGAGGACATATCCGCCTGTCGATATTACTAGCAGGCTACCTAATCCTATTTATGCCTAAGAAAGACAGAAAGCTACGGTTATACATCGACTATCGGCAACTTAACGAACAGACCGTGAAAAATCGATACCTATTACCACTAATCTTACGGCTCCGAGATCAGTTAGCAGAAGCCTAATATTTTATATATCTTGACTTGCTATCGGCCTATAACTATATACGGATCAAAGAAGGCGACGAGTGGAAAACGGCCTTTAGGACACCCTATAGCTACTATAAGTACCTCGTCATGCTATTCAGACTTACAAACGCGCTAGCAACGTTCTAAGCCCTAATTAATTAAGCTATCTGACCCTTTCTCGATAAATTTATAGTATATTATCTCGACAATATACTCATCTTCTCTAAGACAATAGACAAACACTAGAAGTACGTAAAAGCAGTACTAGACACGCTATATATATATAAGCTATTAGTTAATAAGGAAAAGAGCGAGTTCTACGTTAGGAAAACGGTATTTCTAGGATACGAAATATCCCTAGGACAAATCCAGATAGAACCTTTAAAGGTTAAAGCTATTAAGAATTGGCTATGACTAACGTCAGTTACAGAAGTATAAAGCTTCATTAGATTTACGAACTTCTACCGAATGTTCATTAGGAACTTTAGAGCGATTATACGACCTTTATATAAACTTACTAAGAAGAACGCTAAATTCCAATGGGAAGAGCGACATAAGCAAGTATTTATACAGATTCGTAACGCCATTACTAAAGATCTAGTACTAGTACTACTAGACCCTAAGAAGCCATTTAAAGTAGAAACGGACGCTTCAGACTATGCTATCGGAAGACAATTAGGACAACGAGACGAACAAGGGAAGCTACATCCTATAGCCTTCTTTTTAAAGAAGCTTAATAGACTATATCTTAATTATCCGATCTACAACAAGGAACTACTTACGATTATTAAAGCTTTCAAGGAATGGCGACTATACCTCAGTGGTACAATTAAACTAGTACAAGTATATATAGATTATAAGAACCTACGATACTTTATAATAACAAAGGAACTTAATAGACAACAAATACAATAGGCAAAATTCCTTACAGAATTTAACTTCGAGATCTGCTATAAGAAGGGCAAAGAAAATATATAAGCAGACATTTTAAGTCGACGAACGGATCATACAAAAGGACAAACAGGAACAATACTACCGTTATTCAAGGAACAAATAGACAGAACGCTATATTACAAAACATAGACACCTATAGAAGATAATCTACTTAACTCGTTCCTAGAATGCTACGCAATCTTTTGAGAAGAAAGGATCAACGAGGTATAGTATCAAGTAGCACCTAGACTAGTAGTACCTGACGGAGTGGAAGAAAAAGATGGAAAACTCTAGTACCGAGGCAAAGCGTATATCTACGACAAAGACTAATAGCTACAAATGATTCGAGAACTCTATAAGTTAAAACTCGGAGGATATAAGGGAGTTACGAAAACTATTACACAAGTCAAAAGACACTACGACTTTCTATAGTTAATGGCACGAGTTAAGGAAGTCGTATAGAGCTATAATATCTATAATCGAAGCAAAACGGCACGACATAAGCCATATAGGCTACTTTAGCCACTGCTAATAGCTAACAAACTATAGAGTTTAGTTACAATAGACTTTATTACAAAGCTACTAGAATCTAAGGACATAGCTATAGGAGTGACCTATAATAGTATTCTTACTATAGTAGATCGCCTAACTAAATAGGCATACTTCTTTCCCTACAAGGAGTCCTAGACAGCTAAATAGCTAGCAGACGTAATCTATCGGTAAGTTACATCAGTACATGCTTGGCCATAAGAATAGATCACCGACAAAGACACCAAGTTCGTATCGAAGTTCTAGTAAGCGTTAATACGACAATTAGGCATCAATAGCAAGCTATCAATGGCATATCACCTATAGACCGACAGACAAACAGAGCGACTAAACCAAGTTATTAAGCAGTACCTCCACTCTTACATTAACTACTAGCAAGACGACTAGGTCATACTATTGCCAATAGTATAACTTACTTATAACACGACGCCAATAGAAACGACCAAAGTTACACCGTTCTTCGCGAACTACAGATATAAAGCAGACCTTAGGCAAGGACCAGAGGTCACAGTGCCAAGAGCAGTAGTTAAAGTAGAACAAATATATACTCTATATAAAAAGCTCAAAAAGGAACTCGAGTTTGTCAAGACCAGAATAAAGAACTACTACGACAAACATAGGCTCGAGGGACCTTGCCTAGAGAGGGGAGACAAAGTCTACCTAATCGCACGAAACTTACAAACCAAACGACTAAGCACAAAGCTAGACTTCAAAAAGGTCAGACCCTTCGTTATCAAAGAACGAATTTCGACATCTAACTACCGACTATCGTTACTGTCATCTATATAACTATAGATAGATGTTTTTTATATTTCGCTCCTTAAACTAGTACCGAAAAGCGCTAAGGTTACTACGTACATCAAAGTAGAAGACAAGGAAGAAGAATAGGATATCAAAGAAATTCTAGATTTACACATTATTAATAGGGAACTATAGTATCTAGTCAAATAGCTTAATTTCGGACTAGAAGACAACTTATAGGAACTAGTTAAGAACCTAAATTGCCTTAAGAAACTTCAGCAGTTCCACTAGAGGAACCCTAACTAACCAAAAGCGACAGACCCGAAACTAACCCGAAATCGGCTAGCAAGGACAGATCTAAAGGAACTTCAGGATACACGGAATCCTAAAGCTATCCGAAATCGGCGGACAAGCGAGACGGGGTCGAAGAAGGCGTAGTAACCCTAGAAGCCTCCGCTGCCGCCGCCACTTTAGCCTCCTCACGTTCCACTCGCTCTAACTCCTCTATACTATCAATACCCCAAGCGATAGCCCTCATCATCTTCTCAAACCACATTCGCTTCTGTTTCCGGAGACAAAGGACCTGCTCCTTAGCAGCTATAAGCTCATCCTCAAGTTTTTGATACTAAGCCGTAATAGACTAAAGCTAAGCAAGAGAAACGCTAAGAACGTTATAATTCGAACGCTTATTACGAACGTACTCTATATATCGAGAAGAATCGCTTTTCGAAACCTCGTACAAATAAAGGCCTTTAGACTTGCATAGCATATAAGGACGTATCGTTAAAAGATTATCTAAGGAAAGAATCGCGGCTAGGAGATGGTTAGCACGAAGAGTCGACGTAGTAGGCTTAGACTTCGACTTCTTTCTTATACGATTAGTTATCTTAACGACATTATAAAAAAAAAGAGAAAGAGGGGGGGGGACTAAGGAATATAACCATATATAAGCAGGGGGTGTTAGTGTTATTTAAAACGGACCTAAGTCTTTCGAAGACAAAAGACCTAGGGGAGGGGCATCGTATCACGATTCGACCGTATAAGGCGACCCGACAAGGCACACGGAACCAATCAGGAACTACAAGACCTAAGGACCAATCAGGAAGTGATCGCAGTGATCGCACTTCGATCAAGGCAAGCACCCGAACAATGATCGAAGGATCGCAGCAGCGATCACACGATCGGAATCTAGGGGGAACACTTAGGAATAAGGAAACCAGACAAGTATATTAGATAGCTAGTCACTCGTTCTGGTAGGCTCTGGGAGTTCACCAGTAGTAACAATTACAATCACAGTACTTATACCAAGCATTGCTGATTACTATGAGAGGCAACTCTAGTGTTGTTGTGAACCCTTTGGCTTTACCGAATCCCTTAGACGACCTGCTTACTTGTCCCGCTTAATCTACCTCCGTCTGGACCCTTTTAGAAGAGTCTGAGTTAGGTTCGTCACACGCGGGCTTCGATCTTCTAGAGCAATTTGGCTGCTCTGTTTCCTACATTATAGACCTATTCCATAGGGCGGAGGCTCCTGTCCTCATTTCCTTGTTAGGTCGGCTAGTAATTGTTTTCGAATTTGTCGTAAAAGTAGTATTGGCATTTATATACTATATACTAGAACTAGGGCACTTGTATATATGCCTTATATCGAGGGTGTAGTCGTATAGCGTTACCTAGAAGATATTAGAATTCTTTTCTAAATCCTTCCTACTATATATAGACTATAGATACTCTAATGCTAAGGTAGGAGTATTTCTTCTAATAGCTTTCCTATATACGCTTATCCTTTCTACGGTTTACGTATATAAACTAGTACTTAGGGTTCTATACGTTGTAGCTAAGTTGCTAGTCATCAAAATACTCGGCGTAGCTATCAGGCCCATTATATATTATAGACCGTTCTCCTCTAATGGTTTCTACGATACGTTAGAGTTCCCTTATCTCGTCCCTTATCTTATCGCTCTACTAGGTAAGTCAAATCAGGCGTCTATCCCGTTTGTATAGTTCTATATTAAGCCGGAAAACTTTGTTATAGTACTATTCAATTCGTTCTTAGAGGAATAGAACATTAGGTCTAGGTCTCTTAATTCCTTAGGTATCGGTTGTCTATGATCTATCTTACCTTTAGGTAACTATAAAACCCTACTGCCTTAAGGCTAGGAGAATCGAAATTAGTAATGTATATTCTCTTACTATATCCTATTTAGCAAGACCTATCTCTAGGTCTATAGTAACTAGTTTAGAGTATAGTGCTTATTTGTCTTTACTATCGCTATTATGTCCGAGACTATCCATATTACTATCCTTATTTTTGTAGCTTATAGCTACTACTTCGATAATATCCTTGGCGGTTTTATTAATAGCTATAATTTCCTTTCTAGGGACTGGTTTCTAGTCTTTCTTCGGGCCTTAACATTCTCGTTTATAGTGTCCTTTCTTTCTATAGTTATAGTAGGTAACGTTAGACTTATCTTTGGTCGTCTTCTTCTTGTCCTACTTCTATGCTATATTTATATCTATAGCTCTAGGATACGTCCTATACGAGGTGCTGACGTATGCTCGTTTTTTCTTGTCGTTAGCCTTGACCGTGGTTCTATTTATCTAACCTCGTTTCTACTACTCTTGTATATAGAGTCAATTATTAATCCTAATGGCCTGTATAATATATTTGTCTAGGGTCTTAAGCTAGTTATACTTATATAGCTCGTCTTTAACCTTTTCCTTTAAGCTATTATAGAATAGTTATATTAATGTCTTATTATTAAGCTAAGACTTAAGTATATCCTATCTAAACTATATAATATAGGAGGCTACTAACTTAGTCTATTAGAGATTAGTAAGTCTTTTTTATATATAAATCTTCTTATCTTTGTCACTAAAAACCTTCTAAAGCTCTTCTTTAAAACAGTTATAAGATTAAAAGACTACCTATATAAATACGTCTCGGTCGTCTTTATCTTCCTTAATAAGATAGTCGTTCTATATAGGCTCAAACTATCTAAGTACCTTACCCTCTAGTCTTATAGCTATATAGAGGACTTTGGCTTTATCGTCCGGAAATTTGTCGTTATTAAGCCAGAAGTAGGATCGGAGGTTCGTTAGGAATCCTATAAGATTCTCCTTAGTTCCTCTATATTTGCTAGATAGTTTAATCTTAATACGGCTCGCTTTAGTGCCTTTAAGTGCCTTAATTTTGGTGTAAGCCTTGTTAACTAGCTTTTATAAGTGCTTTTCGCCGTTCTCGAGTTCCTTGATCTAAGCTTAAGCAACCTTATCTCTCTAGTCTAACTCCTAGATCCGCTACTAGAGTTAACCAAGCTAGGTAAGCAGCTATTTAGCCGTAATGTTAGTAGCTATATCGATATTAAGGTCGAAATCACCTCCGTTCTGAGCTATGACAGAACAAAGGGAGTAATAGCAACGTGTGACGAACCTAACTTAGACTTCTTCTAAAAGGGTTTAGATAGAGGTAAATTAAGCGGGATAAGTGTATAGGTCGTCTAAGGGATTCGGTGAAGCTAAAGGGTTTATAACAACACTAGAGTTGTCTCTTATAGTAGTTAGCGATGCTTGGTATAAGTACTATAATTATAGGTTGCTATTATTAGTAAACTCTTAGAGTCTACTATAACGAGTGACTAGCTAGCTATATATATATAATTATCTGTCCCTCTTTAATAGTTATTACTAGTACTATTTCTCCTTTTACTCTGTGATTCCGTGTTATCGATAGTGATATATTATTATTACTAGTGAAGACCTTAGTCTTAGTAGTAATAGTCTTCTGATTAGTCTGTTAAGTGATTGGCTATTAGAATGTCCCGTGTCCTGGCTGTAGCCTGCCGGACCGTCTATGTGCTTATCCGTGATACAAAGCTTTATTAGATTTATAAACTTCTATTAAATGTTCATTAGGAACTTTAGAGCGATTATACGACCTTTATATAAACTTATAAAAAAAACGCTAAATTCTAATAGGAAGAATGGCACGAGTAAGCATTTATATAGATCTATAATGCTATTACTAAAGATCTAGTACTAGTACTACTAGACCCTAAGAAGCTATTTAAGGTGGAAACGGACGCTTTAGACTATATTATCGGAGGACAATTAGGATAACGAGATAAATAAGGAAAGCTATATCCTATAGCCTTCTTTTTAAAGAAGCTCGATAGACTATATCTTAATTATCCGATCTATAATAAGGAACTACTTATAATTGTTAAAGCTTTTAAGGAATAGTAACTATACCTTAGTAATATAATTAAACTAGTATAAGTATATATAGATTATAAGAATTTATAATACTTTATAATGATAAAGGAGCTTAATAGACGATAAATACGATAGGCAGAATTCCTTACAGAATTTAACTTTAAGATCCGCTATAAGAAGGGCAAAGAGAACGTACGAGCAGATATCTTAAGCCGACGAACAGATTATATAAAAGGACAAACGGAAACAACACTACCGTTGTTTAAGGAACGGACAGACGGAACGTTACATTACGAAACGTAGATACCTATAGAAGATGATCTACTTGACTCGTTCCTAGAATATTATATAATCTTTCGAGAAGAAAGAATTAACGAGGTATAATATTAAGTAGCACCTAGACTACTAGTACCTAATAGAGTGGAAGAAAAAAATAGGAAACTCTAGTACCAAGGCAAAGTATATATCTATAATAGGGATTAATAGCTACGAATGATTTAAGAACTTTATAAGTCGAAACTTAGAGAATATAAAGGAGTTATAAAGACTGTTATATAAGTCAAGAAATACTATGACCTTCTATAGTTAACGGTACAAGTTAAGGAAGTTATATAGAACTATGACATTTATAATCGAAGCAAAACGGTACAATATAAGCTATATAGGCTACTTTAGCTACTACTAATAGCTGACAAACTATAGAGTTTAGTTATAATGGACTTTATTATAAAGTTATTAGAATCTAAGGATATAGCTATAGGAGTAATCTACGATAGTATTTTCACTATAGTAGATTGTTTGACTAAATGGATATACTTCTTTCCCTATAAGGAGTCTTGGATAGTAAAACAGTTAGTAAATATGATCTATTGGCAAGTTACATTAATATATGCTTAGCCGCAAGAATAGATTACTAACAGAGATACTAAGTTTATATCGAAGTTCTGGCAAGCGTTAATATAACGATTAGGCATTGATAGCAAGCTATTAATAGTATATTACCTACAAACTAACAGACAAACGGAGTGACTAAACTAAGTTATTAAGTAATACCTCCGCTCTTACGTTAACTACTAGTAAGACGACTAGGTCATGCTATTACTAATAATATAACTCGCTTATAATATAATACTAACGGAAACGACTAAAGTCACACCGTTCTTTACAAACTATAGATATAAAGTAGACCTTAGGCAAGGACTAGAGGTTATAGTGCTAAAAGCAATAGTCAAAGTAGAATAGATATATATACTATATAAGAAGCTTAAAAAGGAACTCAAGTTTATTAGGACTAGAATAAAGAACTACTATAATAAATATAGGCTTAAGGGACCTTACCTAGAGAAGGGAGATAAAGTCTACTTAATTATACAAAACCTATAAACTAAACGACTAAGTATAAAGCTAGACTTTAAGAAGGTCAGACCCTTCGTTATCAAAGAACGAATTTTGACATCTAACTACTAACTATCGTTACCGTTATCTATACGACTATAGACGGATGTTTTTTATATTTCACTTCTCGAACTAGTACCAAAGAACGCCAAGGTTACTATATACATCGAAGTAGAGGACAAAGAGGAAGAATAGGACGTCGAAGGAATTCTGGATTTATATATTATTAACGGAGAACTGTAGTATCTAGTTAAATGGCTCGATTTTGGACTAGAAGACAACTTATAGGAACCTATTAAGAATCTAAATTGCCCTAAGAAACTTTAGCAGTTCTACTAGAGGAACCCTAACTAACTAGAAGCGACAGACCCGAAACTAACCTGAAATCGGCTAGCAAGGACGGATCTAAAGGAACTTTAGGATATATAGAATCCTAAAGCTATCCGAAATCGGCAGACAAGTAAGACAGGGTTAAAAAGGGTATAGTAACCCTAGAAGCCTCTGCTATCACTTTAGCCTCCTCACGTTCTACTCGCTCTAACTCCTCTACACTGTCAATACCCTAAGTAATAGCCTTTATCATCTTCTTAAACCACATTTGCTTCTATTTCTAGAGACGAAGGACCTGCTCCTTAGCAGCTATAAGCTTATTCTTAAGTTTTTAATGCTAAGCTGTAATAGATTAAAGCTAAGCAGGAGAAACGCCAAGAACGTCACAATTCGAACGCTTATTATAAACGCACTCTATACATCAAAAGGAATCACTTTTCGAAACCTCGTACGAACTAAGGCCTTTAGACTCGTATAACATACAAGGATATATCGTTAAAAGATTATCCAAGGAAAGAATTGTAGCTAGGAGATAGTTAGTATAAAGAGTTAACGTAGCAGGCTTAGACTTTAACTTCTTTCTTATACAATTAGTCATCTTAATGGTACTATAAAAGAAAGAGAAAAAGGAAACTAAGGAATATAACTATATATAAGTAAAGAGGGGGGTATTAGCATTATTTAAAATAGACCTAAGTCTTTTAAGAACGAAAGACCTAAGGGAGGGGCATCGTATTACGATTTGGCTATATAAGGCGACCTAATAAGGCATACAGAACTAATCAGAAACCGCAAGATCTAAGGACCAATTAGGAAGTAATCAAAGTGATCACACTTCGATCAAGGCAAGCACCTAAACAATGATCAAAGGAACATAGTAGCAATTATATAATTAGAACCTAAGGGAGAACACTTAGGAATAAGGGAACTAGACAAGTATATTAGATAGTTAGTCACTTGTTCTAGTAGACTCTAGGAGTTCACTAGTAATAGTAACCTCATAATTATAGTATTTATACTAAGCACCGTTGTTAACTACTGTAAGAGATAACCCTAGTGTTGTTAAGAACCCTTTGGCTTTACCGAATCCCTTAGACGACCTGCCTGCTTGTCTTGCTTAATCTACCTTCGTCTGAACCCTTTTAGAAGAAGTCTAAGTTGGGTTCGTTATAACTAATAATAATAATAATATATAATTAGCTAGTTAACCTAGCTATTTAGACTTAATACCTCTTTATATATAAGCTTCTATTTAGGAAGGTTAAAAATATTTAACTAGAAAGACTTTAAATTAGCTTAGCTATACTAGTAAAATAAAGATCTAAAGATATAGTTAGAAGTAGTTTAGCTATTAAAAAAAGAATAGGGTAGTTATAGATCCGAACAAGCAGTTTACTATAATTAAATAGATCTACTAGGCCTAGGTTAAAGCTAGCTATATAGAGGGCTCTATAGCTAAAGAGAGCAGGTTAGAAAGTACAGAATTAGAGGCTTCCTATATTATGGTAGGTTAAATAGACGATTATATAGAAGGTTAAAGAAGATAGGTAGGTGTAGTTACGAAGATTTGCCAAGTGTTTGGAATATAGGGTGTTTAGAATATAGGGGGTCCGACTTAACCTACATCTTCTATCATTAAGAGACATTTAATTATTGAGCTATCTTGATTTTACGAATAACCCACTTATTCTATCATAGAGGCTAGGGATTTAACAAGTGTCTGAGGATTCGGTGAAGCCAAAAGGATCATAACGATTAGATCATTCCCTATAATGATTGTAATATTGATAGTAGAGAGATCCCGTAATTCTATTGCTTACGGGAGAGTTTCTAGAGCTCTCCCGGGCGGTAACTATATAATTACTTGCCATCTACCGAGGTTCCTTTGTACCTTGTTCTGCTCGTTCCGTGATATATTTTTCACAGATCATTCCTCCGATCTATCCAAGCCCTCCCCCCCTCAAGGAGCAGCGACGGTCTTCCCAGTGCCGTACTGAATGTTGAAGACGGAATCGGGCAGGCGGCCATTGGTGGTGCCGAGCTGATGCGGGCACGTAGGCTGGTTGCTGACGGCGAGGTTGAGACTGCACTGCTCATCCCAGCCCCAGTGGCAGACCGGGTCCTGGATGTTGAACAGCTGGTAGTGCTGGGCGACCCAGCTGTTGGGCTGGCCGAGGCAGCTGGCGACGTAGTTGATGCTGTTGGAGGCCGAGAGCGGAAGGCCGCCGGTCTTGAGGTGCTTGAGGCAGTTGTCGGCCGAGACGGTCTCGATCTGCATGTTGACCGCCCCGCCGGTGATCGGGTTCTGCGCGGCGCTCTGGCCGGTCTGGAGATAGGCCCAGGCGTCGTACGAGATGTCGTAGGCTCCGCCGGATTGGTCGATGCGCAGGAGGTCGACCGAGCGGCCGTTGTACGTGACCCGGACGCAGATGTTGTCGCAGTCTACGGCCATGGGCCAGTACGCCACCCGGTTGGTGTCGATCTTGCAACCGAGGACGCCGACAGAAGAGCTGTACATGTCGTGCGGCGTGATGCCGCGGGTTTCGGCAGAGACCAGCGTGGCCAGCCCGGCCAGAAGAAGAGGGGAGAGCGCGGGCATGTTGTCGATGGTGGGCAAGCTGTGATACCCGTGAAGGTAGGTAGGTAGGTAGATAGGTAGATAGGTAGGTAGGGAGTGATAGCTCGAAGAGGCTGGGGGCTTTGGGACCCTGATATCTGCACTGGAAGGCGAGTGCTGGATGATGGTGCGGAAGTTGGAACATCGCCAGGAGAACGTGCCTTATTATAAGATTTAGGTGAAGCACACCTACCCCAAGCTATGCCATTGTGGATGTATGCTCAATCCACCGACCCTTCTGTCGTGAAGCAGCCATCCCCGGCGTGAACCAGATCTGTTGTTGCCCAGAGTGGATCACCTGGTGGTCGTCGAGAAATCCTTCGGAGTTGCCGTTGGCCTTTGGGACAAAGAACTCATCTGTAATCATATTTTTACTCGGCACGGCACTCGGCCGTAGCAGTAGCCTGCCCATCAAGGTAGGTGCGAGGGCATTTACTGAGATACAGATACCACAACTGGCCGCGTTGGAAAGTGGAGCTCGAGCATCCGGGGGAGCCTCAGGGACTCGTGCGCGATTCAGGGGCTGGCATGCAAAGTTCCCAGCGTTAACGTTACTTCTATAAGCCGCCGAAGAGGGAGGAGGGAGGTAGTAACTCCGTAGAGGTTGGCGAAACAAAAAGGAAACATAATGACAAAACGGAATAAAAATGACGCACAAGCTTCAGAGGACCTTTTTTGCAGTCTGTCTATCACCCGCACCGTGGCTGCGGAACTTTTTACGCTTACACTAATACACTCACAGACACCCCTCAAAGCATCTAATAATTACCACCTCCATGCTTCTGTGCCTCATACGCAAACTCAATGTCCTCGCCTCACACTCACGAGTCATTACTTCCCCATCTGTAGCCGACACGGTATCCTGATGCTCCTCGGCATTGGGCTGCACCACCGGCTTCCTTCTGTCAGTCTTCCTCCGCAGAATGGAAACGGGGAAGGTGAATATGACGGTGGTGGTAGTGGTGGTGGTGGTGGTGGTGGTGGTGGTGGTGGTTGTTTTGGTCTAGTCGACATGCCGATCCCCAATCCTTCGGTACGTTTAAGATCCACGTGTACTGTAAAAGGGAAGTAGTGGTACGTTAACAGGGGCAGGGGTCTAGTGAATGTTTTGCGTCGTGGGCTGGCTGAGGAAAGTTATGGTGGCATAGGGGGCTTTCCCGCGAACATCTCCCGAGTGTAACGCGCTCCCGAAGGAAGAGAGTTTGACTCGCCAAGGTGGTCCCGGTCTTATATCGGCGTTTCGCTCCTGTCTATTCATATTTGGCAGGACGGACAGTTGCAGCGCAATGGCCCTAGGCGGCTGTAATCGCAAATGTCTGCCTACCGGGCGCCTACCTCATCTCATATCTAAGGTCAGCGCTGTATATAGATCACATTTGACAGTCTGGGAATAGGTATCAAGCCTTTGTTGAACCACCATCACCAAAGCAGTGATTTCTATACGGATGTAGTTTTCCATCCTTTCCTACACACTTGCTGTGATGGCATGAGTAAGCACCTTGCTAGACAGCAGAGACATTATTAATTAGCTATGTGACCTAGGGCCCGCCGCCGAGGGAACGGTTTCTGAAGGACCCGGTGAAGTCCGACGGCCAAGGCTAGACCGACGACCCCAACGGCGGCCCATAGCTTCTAATTGGATGAGGGGTCTGTGGATCTAAGTTAGCTCTGCTGTCGGCCCCACGTGGGACTGCAGCGCATCTGTAAAGTGATTAACCTGCCTAATTGGTCTTGCGTCGCTGCTGCTCATTGGCGAAACAGGCCTGACTCGCTGTTCTTTGCCCCGGATTTCGGGCAAGGATCCCTAGCCCAAAACCTGAGCTTATGAAACAAAAAGAACAAAAACCGACCAAAGTCGGCGGGAAAATCGTGTGGACTTCGCGGGAGGCCACTGTGACGATCCCTGTTTGTCTATTACGCGTCAACCCGTCAACCCGTCACAGCTCACCACAACAAGCTGAGCCCACGCATATTCGAGGCCAAAAACGTTCGCAACCACCGAAGATGAAGCTTCTCTACCCCAACATGCTCAAGCTCGACATCGCCGCTATATCAGGCTTCCCTACCATCACGCTACGCGTCTAATTACAACACCAAGGGGGCAATGCTCCCGCCCGACCTCCTGAATACCGAAATGCTCATTACCTAGGCCAATTGGGCCCACCAACCTCTCGTTCGCCGCCCAGAACCTGGCCCGGCTACCCTAGATCTAGTCGCTACCTGCGGGGCCAAACGACGTACTCGCCACCGGCTTCGATACAGCCCACGTGCAGGTGACGACTGGGTCGGGCCTGCATGACCGCACCGTGGCCGAGCACACCCTGGGCCTGCTGCTCAAACGCGACCTGGCGCTTCTACGAAATGCGCGACTGCCAGGTGCCGCTAAGCACCTGGTATATATTGAATAAGGAGCGGCTGGACTTGCTACCGAAGTAATTATATTGAGCTGGTGGCGACCCTCCGCGCCACAGCTATACACCTTCCAAGCGAAACCACTGTCTGGTCAGATGGGAAGGAGTGTTGTATGTCTGCTACGTCGGTTTCTGGTTGTTGTTGGACCTGTCCGTCTAAGCAGACTTAGAGGCGCCGCACTGGATATGTTTGAGTAGGAGCCGCTGCCCGCCGGGAACAAGCTGTATAATAAGGCGCGGAATTTGATTTTATCGCCTCATATAGTGGGTGGCAGGCCGCAAGGCGCCGAGAAGTTGATTGTAGAGAACTTGAGGAGGTTCCTGGCTGGGCAGGAGCTGTGGAACCATTTGAACGTGGCTGCGTACCTAGAAGGGCTAGAAGTCAGGCTAGGATGCCGCAAACGGCTGGAATACCAAGGTGTCTCGGTTGTAATTCCCCTTTTTTTTTTTACCTGACTAGACTTATAAATGTTGAGAAAAGATCTAAGGTTAATCTAGGTCACCCTGCTGGAACAATAGATCCTGGTGTCCTCCGTCTTCGTTCTCGTTCTCATCCCTTCCTTTCTCATGCCTGGGACACCAGCATCTACATTTTGTCCCCTCCGGCTCTCTCCCGGTTCTTCGTCTCTTTTCGGTTGGCAGATAACATTGGGTCCGTGACTCTCTGGAATCCTCCTGGTTCCCCCTTTTTTTCGCCCTTCCGTAAATGCTGCCTGGAGTATTTACAGCATCCGCACATACCCTCAAGCTTTCTTTGTCACGGATCACGTAAAGCCGTCGACGGGATCCAACAAAACATGCTCCGGGTACATTGGGTTGGGTTTCATTCATGGCGACCCTTCTTCCGTGGTCTTCTTCGCCATCTCTTACAATTTTGATTCATTAATTAATTACTCCTTGGGCGCGGTGGGCTCCCACACAAAGTTCCAGCTCGTTACGCGCGCCAACTCCTTCCGCGGCCGGACCCTGACCCGGATATCGTCGACCGGCGTCAGGATGCTCGTGGAGATGTGGTGCCTCTTAGCCGGCATCTCCCACCGGCCCCCGTCCTCGCACGGCTCCAGGTCGAACCTCAGCACCATAATGACCAGGACGCTCATGATCTCGCGCAGCGCGAGGTGCCGCCCGGGGCAGAGGGCGTTGCCGCCGCCAAAGGTGCGCCACGCCGAGGCGGGTACCTTGCGCTCTTTCTGCCTCTCCGGCAGGAAGCGGGTCGGGTCGAACGAGCGCGCCGTCGGGCCCCAGACCGCCTCGTCGCTGTGCACCGGCGCCGACGGCATGCCGAGGAACGAGCCCGCCTTGACCAGGTAGCGGCGGCCCCCCGCGCCGCCGCCGCCGCCGCCCTCGTCGAGGACCGTGTCCCGGAGCACGAACCGGGCCGACGCGCTGTTGCTCTGGACCCGGAGCACCTCCCTGACGAACGACTCGAGGAGCGGCAGGGCCTCGGCGACCTCGCAGATGTTGACCGTCACGTCTACTGCTGCGGCGGTCTGGGGCGCGCCCCCCGGGAAGACGGCGGCGTCGATACCGCGCCGCAGCTCGGCCAGGAGCGCGCGGTCCGAGTAGGCGTGGCACAGGGTCCAGCCGACGGCGGGCGCCGTGTTGACGAGCAGGGCCGTGCAGACGCCGAGGTCGAACCGGGCGATGTCCTCGTCGGAGACGCCGTACTTCTTGTTGACCTCGTAGCGCGCCTTGATGAGGTAGGATGCCGTTTCCAACCCGCCCGAGGCGTAGTACTCGCGGAAGGCCCGGAAGAACCGTTTCCGCCCCCGGCTCCCTCTGGGTGCGAGAAGATCGGGCAGCACCATGAGCCCGAGAAGCGCAAAGTCCCTGTCGACCGCCCTGGAGCAACGCGTTAGAGTATGTAATTGCTTGAGTAGGTAGATTCTCGCGGAGGACCAAAAGAAAGAGGGGGGGGAGGGGGAAACGAGGGAACGAGATATTAAGAGAGGGAAGAAAGAAGGAAACGAACAGCAGGAAGAATAATTACCTACCAAAAGCTCTCCGCAACCTCGGGATCCCTGAACGGATTCTTTTCTTCGCCATAGACGGCATCGGTGCCGGCCCTCGTCATGAACTGGCGCACCCACCCAAACAGAGGAACGCCAGCGGCCCCCTGGGCGGCGGCATCGCCGATGATGGAGTCGATATGGGTGGCCGCGCTCCGCAGCGCGACGCGCATCAGGGCGTCGAGGTGCTCGCCGGGGGCTTGCGACCGGTGCATGGCCGCCATCGTTTCTGGGCGCAGGCTGCTGCTGCTGCTGCTGCCGTCGCCACCTGAGCCCTTGGCTTCCTCCTTCTCCTCGAGCAGGTCCTCGGACAGCAGGCGGACGCTGTGCTCGCTGCCGGCCAGGATGCGCTTGCCGAACTCGACGACGTAGGGGGCGAAGGAGACCACCTTGGACCGCCGGTCGCAGGCCGCGATCAGGCCCGGGGACGTCACAATGTACATCTTGCCGCGGGGCACCCCGAGCGTGAAGATGGGCTGCTTGCACTCCTCTCTTCGGGCATGTTAGCGTGCGCTTGGGTTGATTGCGAGAATGGAAAGCCAGGATGATCCTTAAGGGGGGATCTCCTCTGTGAGGAAGAAGGGGGAACTAATTAATCGAAAGAACAAATGAAAATGAAGACGAACGAACACGAAAAGAAAAATAACCAAAAAAACCGAAGGCTCGCCAAATACATACGCAATCATTGAGTAATACCTGGTCCCATGGCGTAGCAGCCCAATTACATGGCCGATCAAGGGAATCTTTGGCCGGACCAGTGGCGGCTCTTGGGGGTCGTGCGGAAGGTTGAGAAGGCGGTCCAGGAGAAAGACGACCAGGGCAACTACTGCTGCGCCGGCGATGGGAACTAGCACGAGAGCCATTTGGGGATGCTGTGACTAGGTATCTAATTGAATATTTCCTAGCCGTAGATTGTGAACGAGATCAATGAAGGAATTAGGTCAATAAGGTTGGTGGGTAATTAATTATTCAAAAAAACAGCAAGAACATGAGATGAAGAACCAGGAGGAATGAGACAAAAAATTGTACCACACTCCGCTTTGCTGTCTGAATGGAGGGTTCGGAATTAAGATGGGTGAAGTACCTTATGTAAGGTAGCTGAGTATGTATGTACATACATACCTACCGAAGTGGGTAGGTTGGTGAGGTGATTTATCAAGCAAGGGCTGATTCGGAGCCGTTGAGGGCCTGCAGGTTCAGCCAGCCTTACTTCCAGTACTGGCCAGTGCCAAGGGCATCTCCGAACCTATGAGCACGTTTTATGCTCCGAAACACTACTTAGCGTCGGGTACTTGCATTGTGGCGGCTAGCGGAGGGGGTGCTGCGGCACAGAAGTTCCACTTTCACCACTCTTCGTCAGGTCCCGTCTTAAGGTGTCCGAGTTAAACTAAACTAAGGTGTAATCACATTACAAGGGATGTCCCTGATGTATAGATTAAAATGTATCCTATGTATTTACGAGGATGTATGGAATTCGTATCGTACCGTTAGCGCGCTTCATGCTGTGTGATAGGCAGCACCCTTTGTGCTACCTACAGTGCCGCTGGTGCTAAAACCGGACCTACCGACGCTAAAGGGGGCAGGTGGTGAGCCCCGTGTCGTCCCAAGTCTCACCCTGCTGCTGTGGCGCGGTGCGGCACGGCGGCACGGCACTTGCAACAGTCACCACCCACCCTACTGCTACGCCGCACGCTAGTGACACTTATCAGACAAGACGCGTATTATTCGTTTTTGCAAAGGGAGTGCTCCGAGTACCCCTCCCTATACGCAGTCTAACAACGCGGTTCCTTAATTAGGTAGGTACTATACCTAATTAAGGTATGTATAGTACATACCTGGTTGAGCGTAGGTCCAAGCCGCAGGGCTGCTGCCTGCACGTAATTATGCCAGGATGGACACGGCTGCGTGTTCTAGCCAGGGCGCTAGTAGCCGCTGAAAGATCATGTTTCAGCGTGGTTCCTCTGCTGTTTTTACTGGTTATTAATCTTAATAATTTACTTATTTTTCCGTCGCCACTTCCTTTTTCCGGGCTGCTTGCGAGCGGAGGAGGGAACAGAGGAATTCGGCCGGCCATTTTCCGAACTCGTGATTCTTGCAGTGCCTTCCTTCCTACTTTGGGGTAAGGAGGCAGAGGGCTCGTAGACCCCAGAGATAGTTCGCTATTAACCTCCACGGCCTGTAGTTCTACATGACTAAGTTGTTTCGTTTTTTGCTCTGATCTAGTTAGTCTTTAGTTCACAGCTCCGTGATTTCATACCACAACCTATCCATCAATTTGCAGTACTGAAATGTGTCTAAGTTGTCTGAGGCAGAGAGACGGAGAAATCATGCTAGCGAGTGACTGCTTAAATAGTTAAAAAAGCAGTTACTTAAATGCTACAGCCACGAATAGTAGGTACCTTAAAACATTTACAATTAAAAGAGAACTCAATCTAACCCCCCTCTGTCTTTGATTTCCCCCCTCCATCATGTTGCGTAAAATAATGGGTATCTCTCGTATGTTCATACTGTCATCTTGTACCACCACCTCTTAAGAAGGAGAATAAAAAGAGATCAAAGGAAGGGAAGGAAAGCGGAAAAAAGAAAAGAAAAGAAAAAATAACAACTCTCTCCTGTTAACATCCTGTCAGGGTTCCCTGGGCTTCCAGACGAGGGGCACGCGCTCCGGGTGCAAGAGCTGGAGCAGCAGGCCGCCGTAGCCCGTGTCGGCCTCGACAAAGTCGAGGAGGCGGGTGCGGGCCTCGGCAAACGTCTCGCCGTCGCGCAGCTGCGGCTCGACCTTCCAGTCCCGGAACAGGGCGGCCAGGAAGGCCACCCACTCGACGTGCGAGAAGCGCTTGCCGGGGCAGTCGCGCGCGCCCTCGGACCAGCCCAGGAAGTTGCCCCGCGACGGCGGCGGCAGCAGGATCTCGTCGCCGTCTCCGTCGCCAGCACCAGCACCAGCATCGGCGACGGCGGCGTTGTTGAACCGGGTATTATCATTCCCCGCGTGGCACGTCAGCTGGCCGTCCGCCGTGAGCACCTGGTCGCGCCGGGCGATCCACCGCTCGGGCCGCCACTCGGCGGCGTCGGGCCCCCAGTAGCGGGCGTGCTTCTGCACGTACAGGTAGCTGGGCACGACGAGGGTTCTGGGCGGTACCGTGATGCTCCTCGGACCGCCCACCCCCACCCCCATGCCGCCGCCGCCGCCGCCGCCGCCGCCGACGCCGAGGGGCAGCTGCTGGGCGCGGCCGGCCGTCCACTTGACCTCGCACACGGGCGTCTTGACGCGCAGGGTCTCGTAGAGGACGGCGAGGCAGCGGCGGAGGCGCGGGAAGTCGCCGTGGTAGGACCACTCGGAGCGGGGGCGGGTGCCGAGCACGCGGCGGATCTCGGCGGCCACCCAGGACTGGACCGACGGGTTGGCGGCCAGGAAGAAGACGGCGTAGGTGAGCAGGTGCGCCGTCGTGTCGTGGCCCGCGAAGCTGAAGACGAACATGTTGCCGTAGATCTCGTCCTCGGTCATGCCGCCGCCACCGCCACCGCCGCCGCCGATCTTGCCGGTGGCCTTGCCGGTGCCGATGCCGTAATGGCCAGCCCCCTCCTCCCAACTCTCCTCCTCCCAACTCTCCTCCTCCCCTTCCTCTTTCTTGCTGTTCTCATCCTTTTGTAGCTGCTTCTCCCAGTCCTGATTTGACTCATCTATGCTCTTCCCCAAGCGTCCCCGTGACTCGCGGACGAGGGCACCGATGAGGGTGTAGTCCCGCTTCGTCTTCTTCTTCTCCCCGTTCTCCTCCTCCCCCTCCCCCTCCCCCTCCCCCTCCTCCTCCCTCAGCGCGCGGAGCTCCCGGCGATAGAAGGAGGCCATGTGCCTCTTGAACTCCTCGCAGGCGGCGCCGAGGCGGCGCCAGGCGGGCGGCAGGGGCAGCCAGGGGCAGGTGAAGAAGCGCGGGGTCAGGGCCAGGATCAGCAGCGCGTTCTCCATCACGGTGAGCAGGGAGAAGCGGAAGCGGGCGGACGCGCTGGTCGGGGCGCGCTCGTCGTGGCCCTCGAAGGGGAAGGACTGGCCGAAGCAGGCCTTGGCCAGCACGTGCAGCGTCACGGTGCGCGAGTCCTCGCCCACGCTCGTGAAGACCCCCTTGGACGCCCAGTACCGCGCCATGGCCTCGCCCAGCGCCGCCGACTCGTCCCACACCACCGCGTTGCACCGCTCGTTCATGGCCGAGTTGGCGATCCTGCGGATCCGCCGCCACTCGTCTCCCGAGGCCTGGGATAATAGATCATCAAGGAGAGAAGGTGTAGGTTAGCCAAGGTGCCCCCTCGATATGTTTATATTTTATTATTAATTAATTAATGTGTCAAACTCGAGAGCACTTACCGTTGCGATATTGGGCCCTCCAAAGACATCCAGCATCTCTGCGTGATTCGAAAGGGGATTTGGATTGCCATGTCAGAAAATTCGAAAACAGCTTAAGAAAAGAGAGGATTTTTCTTTTTTAAGATCGACATACTCGTAATCTCGACCCAGCGAGGAAAATCCTTGCCCCGGCGGTACATGCTCATCAGGGCATCCGGATCGGCCAGGTACAGCCAGTTCCGGCACGGGGTGACCAGCACCCAGGCGTCGCCCATCTCGTCGTGGGCCCGCAGCCCATCATCCTCGTGCCAGCCGCGGTAGTTGAAACGGGTGAAGCTGTTGTTGCCCAGCGGGCCGGGCAGCCGCCGGACCAGGGACACGACCTGCTTGTCCACCAGGAGCCACAGCTTGTTGAGGTGGTCGATCGGGATGACGCGGACGGGGACGCCGAGCGTGCGGGCCTCCTGGTAGTTGCAGTACAGACAATACCACGAGTAAGCCGTCCAGGCCGCCAGCCACGCCAGCGGAGCCCAGAGCATCAACGCGAGGAGAGCCATGCTTTCTCTCTCTCTCTCTCTCCCCCTTGAAGGAGAAGTCCACTCCTGTGGAGCCGAGGAAGTGTACAAAAGGAACAGCAGAGAGAAACGGCGAGGAGACAAAAACAACTGGCCGCAGGATTCTGAAAGGATCGACTGGAACTTGGGTCTCGGGGAGGCCGATGTTGCTGTTCTTATTGTTGTTTCATGCAGGGCTTCCAACCTGGGGGGAAGAGAGGGAGAGAATTATAAACACACCTGCTGGCCTCCTCCCATTCTCCGTTCCATTCCTCTCGGAGCAAGTCATACGAACCAGCCCATCTTTGCCGCGCCTCCCCCCCCCCCCCCCCCCCCAAAGAACAACTTGCGACCGATCAGGCTGTGAAACGAGAGCGTGCCCCGTCCCCATCGCAACATCCTCCGATACCTACCTACCTACTATACGACGTCAGGGTTTAACACGCATGCCGCGCCTGCACATGCAGTTTCGGTTCAAATACCTGGTACCTGCGCCACATGGTTGGGACAGAGACAGGGGACACAGTTGCATTGCCATGGGAGCCATGCGGAGCCAGAATTTCGGGTGTGAGAGGGAAGACTGGGCGCGAGTGTGCGTTTGCCGGAGGCGGCGTAGCACACACACACGCACTCACTCTCTCCGCTTTGTATCACCCGAGCTGAACTAGGTCACGGCGTATATGTTGAGCGTATTATGTACATAATTACGCGAGACAGCTGCGGCGTGGCAACGATCCGCCCCGTACCCCGTTCCCAAGACGAGACAAACGAGAAGCCGAGACCCGCCCGATTCGAACTCGACCCTCTCGGCGATCTTTCTCCACCCCTCCGGAGGCAACGCGGCGCAGTGTCGACCGGCGCAGCGCCAGCACGGCCCAATAACTTGAGGCAGGCAGCAAAGACACGATGCCTGCTTGGGAAGGTGGGTAGGTAGGTGGGTAGTACCTGGTAGTGTAGTCAAGGTAGGTTCCCCGCGTTGCCACTTAACAGCCTGCGACCAACCTATCATTTAAGGGACTAATTGTAAAGGTATGCACATACCTTCTCTTCCCTCCCTCCCGCTCCCCACAAATACTGCTGGTCCCTTTAAAAACCAGGGAAAGGAGAACCTAAAAGCCGCCGACTTTCCGCGTTTAGAGATGCGCTAGTCGAAGTGACGACCGAGAGATCGAAAGACCGAGGGTGCCTCGCGCGACGCCGCGGCTGTTGTCCGCGGTTGTGTAACCGCGCAGGGGTCTGTGATACTACCCCATACGGAGTATTAGTGGTCTTGGATAGTTAGACCGGGCGACTGTGGTGCGGCGCAGCGCGGTGCTGCTGCTCCGGCGCCCCCGGCGGATCACCTGAACGACTTAGGACTGCCGCGCTACCATTCAGGTACGCCGGGTCTAATGCATTACTAACGCGCGTCACATTGATGGCGCTTGCGGCTCTCCCGGCCGTGCCACCCCGAGGCAGCATTAGTGCTGAATGCTGCTGAGTCGTGCGGCAGCCAGAGCAGCCCCCAAAACAACCGCCGCGCCGCCCACGTGCGCTAGTTGCCTCGTAATGATTGTATTACAGAATACACCACTGCTCTGTAATTCAGGCGGGGCAAGAATGCAACCCTTCGGCGGCTATCTCGCGCAACCAACCCCGTGCGTTGCCTGCTGCACCCGTCTCTCTGTCCAGCTCGGGCCCCCATCTGTTTTCCGTGAATGCCGGGCCGGAACGAGCATTCCTTACGGCGTCCTTCTTGTCGACTCTCGGTTCTTGTGGAGTCCGTCCCTCTGGCGAAGTTCCTCGGTGTAAGTAAGGACCAATTGATCATCTGAACCCGGGAACGGTCGGCGTGCGATGATTGACTAATGGAAGCCCTCGGACAAGAGAGGCCATAGAGATTAGGTACTGTACCTTATCTGAGGTAGGCAAGGAATTACACAGTATGTCTCCTGGGGCGTCTAGGAGAGGAAGTTGAGAGGGGGGGACGCTGCAATAGTGATGCACGCGCCCGACGGCCTGCTCAATCGAAATCGATATCCACCACATGAACAAAGGGGCCTGGAAAAAAGCTGCGACAACACCGAGCAAGTGATGATTGATACCTAGTAATAATTCATGAATTCAGCACCCTACGCCACGCCAAACCAAACCACGCCCACAAGCCCAATCCGCCGTTCCCCATGCTGCCATTGCATCGCCCATTCCCCAACAGAATGTCCTGTCACATCAATGAGAGAAAAAAATGAAGAAGAAGAAGAAAATAGCAGGAAAAGGACAAATAAAACAAAACGCAAAACAGGTCACAAAGCATAATAAAGCTACCGCGCCATCCCCACGGGCCCCAGACCCCCCCGCCTGACGTGGGCTGGCTCGGGCTCCTGCAGCAGCATCTCCTCGCTGTGCAGCGACCCTGGGCGCGTATCCATAGTATACTGTTGCTGTTGCTGCTGCTGCTCCTGCTGCTGCTGCGGGTGCTGCGGGTGCTGCGGGTGCTGCGGGTGCTGCGCATAATACTGGGGTTGTTGTTGCCGGGGATATGAGTACTGCTGATGCTGGGGATACAGGCCGTACCGGAGATACCGCTGCTGCTGCTGCTGCTGCTGCTGCTGCTGCTCAAGATCGTACCGCGGAGGGTTCTCCTGGTACGGGTCGTACGGCGACTCTACTGCTACCCCTTCTTCTTCCTCCCGGAGCGTGCTCATGGTCGTCGTCGTCGTCATGGTCGTCGTGACCGTCTTGATTATTGTGTCCTGCGCGGCCTTGCCGTTGTTGTCGTCGGTCTTGTTGTTGTTGTTGTTGTTGTTGTTGTCGTTGTTGTTGTTATTCTTGTCCGTAGACTTAATAGCGGTGTTGTTCAAGTTCCTCTTCCTCATCCAGTTGTCGTCGTCCTGAAAGTCGACCGTCATGAGGCCCGACGGCACGTGGGGCAACCAGCCGCGGCTGCGGAGCGTCTCGTCGTCGCTGCCGGACCAGCCCTCGAGGGTCCTGCACATGTCGAGCAGGCTCTCGTGCAGGTAGTGCCACCGGGCGCGCCAGCTGCGGTCGGCGCGGCGGCGGAGGGCGCTCTGGTAGGCCTTCTCGCGCAACTCCTGCTGCTGGCGGGGCGTGCTCGCCTGCTTGGACCGCTGCACGAAGAGGGAGCGGAAGGAGACGAAGCAGGCGATCAGGAAGGCCACGCTGAACTCGGTGTAGAACCAGAACCAGGTGAAGGTGGCGCTCTGCATCTGCGAGCCCTCGCCCGATGCCGCCATGCTGTACTGCTTGTGGAAGATGCTGCCCCGCACGATCGTGATGGCGATGGTGAGCCACACGAGACTGAAGACGAACGTCAGGGCGAGCTTTTTGCGCAGTGTGATGCCGCTACCCCAGAGGATCCAGACGGGCAAGCACACGACTTTTTTTTGTTTTCTCCCCGTTAGTATCATGCGCGTAATTAAATCAAGACTACTTTCTTTTTTTTTGACTGAGAGAAAATTAGGGGGTGGAAGGGGGGGAAGTGGATAAAAAGAAAGAATAATAAAAGAAATGAAATAAAGAAAAGAAGAGAAAACAAAACGTACTTAGCACGTCGGACACGGCATCAACGACGGCCGAATAGATGGCGTTGGCAAAGATGCGCGTCAGGGCGGGCTCGGCGGCGCAGTGCTCGCTAAAGATGTAGTCGGTGCTGCCAAAGAAGCAGCCAAAGGTCTGCATGCCGATCTGGGTGATGGCGCTGGCGACGGTGAAGAAGGTGACGGCCCACCAGGCAATGTTGAACTTGCGGATGCAGGTGCCGAGGCGCTTGAAGAAGATGAGGAAGTTGAGCTTGATGATGAGCACGCCGACGATGGTGATGTTGACGCTGGCGCCCAGGGCGGCGAACCCCTTCTTGGAGTTCGGGAAAAAGTCCGGGCCCATGACGGAGAAGTCGCCCTTCTCGACCGCCTCGACGTCGTACATGTACCCGACGTAGAGCTGCACCAGGACCGCCTCGGCACAGTGCAGCACCAGCGCCACCAGCATCAGGTAGTCCTCGAGCACCAGCCTCCGGAAGCAGAGGTACCGGACGTAGGCCCGCATCACGAAGGCCACCACGCAGAGCACGAAGAAGACCCAGTTCAGGACCTAATTAATTATTTGATTCAATGCCAGAGTTAGCAAGCCGTTTTGAAGTTTTGATGTAATGGCGGACGGAAAGCTGGGAGTAGCGAGACTGCCGCTGCTGCTGCCGCTGCTGCTGCAAGTCTGGTCCGCGGCCACCTACGTAAAAGGGGGTCGGGGCAATGTTGTCATTGCCCGTTGGCGCAAAGAGCGCCGAGCTCGTATCGACCGCCATTTGGCTGAAACTTTTCTTCTCTACCCCTTATTTTCTTTTGCCTTTCTTTCTGTTTTTGTTGTTGTTGTTGTTGTTGTTGTTGGGATCCAGGGTGCTGTTCTCTCGGTAAGAGGTACAGATCTGAATATGAAGGCCTTAAGTGATGTTCAAGATTTGACCGGGCCGTGGAAGACAGGGGAGACTCGGACTCGAGCAACAGAGAGAAGGAGAAGAGCGGTACTGGGTATCTAGAGATCCGATCCACCAGACCGTCATTAATTTGATTTTATGGTGAATGCTCAAGCCCGAGGAGAGAAGACACCATGTCACCGAAAGTGAAGAAGACCAAGGCGAGAACGGAGGGTCAATCTGGTCATGGATCATGAATCATATCCTCAAGACGGAACATTGCCGCCCGCTTCTTTCTCTGACCAAGAAAGTTAGCCACCCCCCCTTCTCCTCCGCTTGTCAGCGCAGAGGAGTCTCGTCCACGAGAACCTACCTAATTACACACTAAAGGCAGCTCGTTCTCTTGGGAGTGAGACGCAATGTGACACCAGCTGAGGATGAGCAGCACATTGCTACACACCACATGCCATCATCGTCGCACCACTCGAGGTACATGTGGCGCAGGGTGTGACGAAGCGTCGGAGGTGCGGCGCAGTCAGTTTCTTTCTGAGCGGGTTGTGTAACCATGTAGGGTATAGCAACACATACTACCTTGATTAATTCAGGTACATTTGCTATTATTCGAGGCAAGGTGCGTAATAATACCTTGTAATGTAATGTATGTACTATGCTAAAGTACGCTACCTTCGCACACGTGCTCTGCACTATACCACGCAGGTACTATAGTAATCCCGCTAATAAGGAAGAACAGAGTTCGGCACGATAAGTGTGCGGCACGGTACTGTGTTGCGTGCACTCAGCCCATACGCTAGTGTAGCGTGTTGGTACCTGCGCGGCGTTTGACTGTCCAATGATACACCCAGTCATCTCCTATCCCTCCCGCCCGTCCCTGTCGAGCCGATCGACGTAGCATTGGGGCCCCATCCGCTTGCCAATGTCTCTTTTCCGCGTCGCTATTCCGCTCTCGCTTTCCTTGTCCCCGGACGCGCGCTCTTGGAGCCAACACACACACACACCAACACACACACACTGGGCCCAGACGTAAACCCTGGGCACTTTTTGTCACTTTTTTTTTCTTATTTTGATTTTCTGTTCACCCTTTGCTCTGTTGGTCCGTTGGGGAACCAACAGCTCCGGAATGCCGGTTTTTCCGCATTGGAACAGCTGATTCAATTAATTGACAACATTTCAAAAGCGGCGGTTTTGCTCGTCCCCCCCTCCTACACTTTCCATCGCTCTTAACTCTCTCTCCGCTTGTGTTTCAAAGAGGCATCCCCCGCCGCCTCCGTCTCCATCCTTTACCCACGCCACTCCTCCCGTGCTTAGTGTATCCCTCTCCCTCCACCCCTCCTCCCCTCGAGGTTCTCCCATGGGCCACACCCCAATCTACAAGTTCATCCCCATTTAATTAGTGCACCAATTGTTGGGCCCTTTCCTTCAGTCCCGGGCCCCATCGTCCACTCCAAAAATCAGACGAGCTTCGCACATTGACAATTGCCCAATCAATCATGGCGCCCACGGTCAGCCTGGTGCTGGGCGGTCTCGCTGCTACCTACGTCTTCCTCCGGGTTTTGCTAACCCTCACCCAGGATGCCCGGGAACCCCCGGCCATCCTGACCGACATCCCATTTGTGCAGCCCTTGATTGGCATGATTCGGGAGAAGGCGGGCTTCTACATCCGCCTAAGGTTGGTCCTCCCCATCCCCTCCCCCCCCCCCCCCACCACCTTCTTCTACCCCCACACGACAAGATCCAACCGGCATCCCCACCCCAACAAGGGACTGGACTCGTGACTAACACAGAGGGTCCCAAGAGACGAAACACGGCTGCCCATCTACACCCTGCGGCTGCCCTTCCAGCGCATCTACGTGGTCAATGCCACCGAGCTCATCCCCGTGCTGCAGAAGCAATGGCGCGTCATCAGCTTTGCGGCCATCGCGGCCGACGCGGGCAACGTGGTGGGCATCAGCAAGGAGGGTCTCGAGATCATGAAGCGCGATCTCACGAGCGAGCACGGCTTCAGCACGAGCTGGCCCCGCTACATCATGCCGACCATGGCGCCCGGCCCGGACCTCGACGCCATCAACCGGCGCGCCATCGAGATCTACGTCGACGAG
Source organism: Thermothelomyces thermophilus ATCC 42464 (assembly GCF_000226095.1). NCBI lineage: Eukaryota > Fungi > Ascomycota > Sordariomycetes > Sordariales > Chaetomiaceae > Thermothelomyces > Thermothelomyces thermophilus. The sequence continues at coordinate 2,764,406 of NC_016476.1, read as the reverse complement.
ATGGCCCGGCTGAGGGCCCGGGCGGCGGGGGAGGAGGGGCAGCCCGGCAAGGTGGTCGTCGGCCTGTGGGAGTGGACGCGCCGCATGATGGTCGACTCGACCACCGAGGCCGTCTGGGGTCCCGAGAACCCGTACCGCGACCCGGCCGTGGCCGACGCCTGGAAGACGTTTGAGGCCGGCTTCCTGACCATGTCCATGTTCCCGCTCGCCTGGCTCCTGTTCCCCAAGCTGCACGCCGCCCGCGAGGTGGCCGCCCGCGCCATGATCGACTACATGCGCCGCGGCGGCTACAAGACGGCCTCGGGCCTCGTCCGCCGCCGCGTCGAGCACCACTGCGACCTCTTCGGCCTCTCTCTCGACGACGTCGGCCGCGGCGAGCTGGGCAACACCTTCGCCGTCCTCGGCAACACCACCCCCTGCGCCCTCTGGGTCCTCTACCAGATCGTGTCGGACGACCGGGTGCTGGCCGACGTCCGCGCCGAGCTGGAGGCCCTGGTCGAGGAAGAGGTGGTGGAGGGGGAGGAGGAGGAGGCGGAGGACGGCCCAACGCTCGTAAGCTCCATCGACCTGGCCCGGATCAAGGAGTCCTGCCCGGTCCTGCTCAGCACCTTCCAGGAGACGCTCCGGTTCCGCGCCGTCAACCCGGGCCCGCGCGTCCTGCTCGAGGACGTCTCGCTCGACGGCGGCCGCACCCTGCTCAAGAAGGGCGCCATGCTCATGATCCCCGCCCCCGTGCAGCACACCGACACGGACGCCTGGGGCGACGACGCGCGCCAGTTCGACCACCGCCGGTTCGCGCCGCCCTCCGCGGGGGACGGCGGCGGCAGCGCCCAGGGGAACAACAAGAAGAGGAAGAAGCCGAACCGGGTCGCCTTCCGGGCCTTTGGCGGCGGCCACGTGCTGTGCCCCGGTCGCCACTTCGCCAGCACCGAGATCCTCTCGCTGGCCGCCCTGCTGGTCCTCCAGTTCGACGTCGTCCCCGTCGCCGGCCGCTGGGTCGAGCCCACCTGGGACAACTCGCCCGCCCAGGCCGGATTCCCCGTCATCGACCAGGACATACCCGTCGAGCTGCGCCCCCGCGACCCCCGCCGGAAGTGGCGCGTCGTCTACTCGGGCTCCGACAAGGCCATGAACATCGTCGCCGAGGACATCTCGGCCGGCGGCCGGGGCGCCCTCTGAGAACGGGGACAGGCCATCTTCCTTTCCTCCTGCCCTGGTCTTGTGTACTACTACGCATTCGTTGCTGCTATGCGTCTTGGGTGCTCTGTGTACCATACTTGGAATGAAAAATAATTAATCATCACCTGTTTATTTCGTATTTCTTTTTTCAAAAAAATTTGAGACCGGGACAGGTTCAAACGTAATCCAGAGACCTGTTTGCGGCTTCCACAGCCTCTGATTGCCTAGGTATGTAGGTATTCTAGCAATCTCTTTTGGCGCTGATACTCTCTCGGCATGCCTACCAAGGTAGATAATTACGTCTTAGACACCTTGCCTTCTCATTGCCCCCGCTCCCGAACTACGTTGACACCTCCTCCCCTCCATTGAGAAGGGAAGGACAAAGTAAGGCCTTGAGGGTCGTTACCACGCTAGTGTATGTAGAGAACCGCTTCCCTGGTGTGTGTCGGACCGTGCCGCCTGCGCCCGGCGCTCGGCTGACTCACTATTACCTTGGCCATGTGCTGCGGATACTACCGTACAAATACATATATACCTTACCTTAGCTACCTACATACATAGGTACGCTAGTGTATGTATGTATGTATGTACTGTACATACATACGGTACCACACGCCGAGTGCAGTGTAGCCGCCGCTGTGCCGCAACTCTGCGCCGGCTGTATGGCACGATTCCTTGCTTCGGCCCGTTTCAAGTTTCCACCCCTCGCAACAGCAAAGAGACGGGGAAGAAAAGGTTCGCTCGGCAGTGACCCCGCCCCGTATTGGCTCCCCTTCTACGGAGTCCCGAGAAGCCGGGTACTTCGTGCCACTTCGCCCCCACCCGTCCGGTTTCTCTCCCTCGTCTGGTTAATCTCGCAGCCTGGAGCCTGCAGCAGCACAGCCCAGAGTCTTGGGAGAGATTGCCCGCGGGAGCGCCAAAAAAAAAAAAAAAATCAAAGAGCAACAACCGCGTTAAGAACTGGCTTGGGTTGGATATGCGACCTACATGAAGCATAATCAGGCACCTACCTAACTACCCAAGTAATAGGTCATGTTTTTCCCCTAAAACCAAGCCGTGCTATACTCAGGTGTTTACGCACTCTGCTTCCTAAGCGTTCTCGCTTGGTTAGGTACCGTTCAGATTGAATCCACGAGTGCTCATTCATATACATAGGTACTTAATTAGGTAATAGTGTATAGGTTCTAATGTAATGGAAGATGGTGGTTTCAATGGATGGAAGAAAGTTGGTAAGTTCAAAATAGTTCAAAAGTGCGATGTCTCCTTCCTACGTTGGCTGGCCCTGTGGCTCTATATAAGTAGAGGATAGGAACAAAGAACACTCCGTTTGCCAGCCCGTTTGCCAGATCCACAGGGCTTATCTTATCCAACCTTACACGATGGACGCGTCCGTAGACAACGTACTGCATCATAATGTGTCACGGGATCATATTTGACTTGGACGTACATCTACAAGTTGGAACGTACCATGATGATTGAAATCAAGAGGATGATGAGACATGATTCATATCATCGGGAATCTGCTGAGAGGAATTCATCAGGCACGGGAGTTGTGACCCTCTGACCTTCCCATGGCTGCAACAATAGCATGAGAATCGAGATTGAACTTGAGTTTTCAACCGTCACCGCGACTGTCTCTTTGCTCATCGCCTCATCCACTGCATACCAAGATATATCTACCTACCTGCTCCCTGATCCTTGCATTTCAAACCTGTTCTTCCTTTTGAATCATGATCTGTTTCTTTCTCTCTTCTAATATGTTCTTGTTATTATCCCAGAACAGCTATTACTCGAATGGAAGAATACCTTAGAATGCCACTAAATACATTCCCTTGTTGCTCCAGGGGTCCTTCGCTTTCAGATGATACCTTTGCGCGAAAGCAGCTAAGGGGAGTGAATTACAACACAACTCGTAGTCTTTGCGCGACGCGAATTAGGTAATTACCCAGCACAAGACATCTAATTAACCACCCCAATCACCCGGGGAGTTAGCCCTGCCATAACCTGCCTCCTCGGCGAGCGAGAGTGAGGTGACGTAACTGGTTCCTTTCGAAGATTCTTAAACATCACAAATCTTCAGACCAAAGGGGTGATACCACGAGGCCGAGATTTGTCGATGAATACGAGGAGGGTTGTGAGGGTTGTGAACACTTGTACGGATTACACAAATTCGGCAAGCTCCCCGCCCTTTTCCCCGGCTTGTTGTTTCCCCAAAGATATACCCTGCCTAGTGCTAGCAAACAAGACGCACTCCACAGGCCCCCCAGTCCAGAGTGACCCTGGAAACTGCTCCTTCTGCTCAAACAGGAAGGTCAATGTAACACCAACACACACCATGTGAGGAGGAACTCGCAAAAAACAGCATGGAAGCTTCCGATCCCCCGCATTCGGTACTCTAATTCGGCTGCTGTTGATGGGGAAATTTTAAGGTTATTCGATCTGTATATTTCAATTTTTACAAAAAAATATTGGCTAACGGACAAAGGTCGCGCCAAATCTGGTGAATTTGTTGTGCGGTCAAAGCAGCTCTACTACGTACACTAAGTTGGGGTCACTGGGGCCGAGGAGGGATTGGGCGCCAGGGTCCGCCGATCCTTGCGGTTTTCTCAGCTTCTCTTCCCAACCACCGGACAAGCATTTCCAGCTCCTCCCTTTAATATGTTCTTCTCCGCAAACTCTATTCCAGAAATTCATAGGCGCGCGGGGAGAAAAGCTTGCCCGGCTTCGGTGATTCTCTAGCCCACGCCTCTCAAGCCCATCATCACCGAGCGTTGCTAGCGGCCATCCTGAGTCTCGGAAACGACTCGGGGTAGAGCAAAAGGAAGGAAGAAAGAAGTATTAGGAGGACAAAGAGAAAAAAAAGAAGAAGAAAAAGAAAAGGAAAATCTGTCGCAATGTCATCAGACTCGGTCCACGAAACGGACCCCGAAAAGGCAGCGGCTGCGCACAAGGCCGAGCTTGACGCCGAGACGAACGAGGTAGGTCCGGTCGCTCCTTACCGAGCTCTATCCTAGGCCGGGGTCCCGTGAGAAGAACAGAACACCAGGAAGTCAGGCACCTTGTTATCTGAATGGTCTCATATAATAGCATTAATTATCTTACGCAGGATAATACCTGGGACTTGAGGCTGATAATTGAATGACGCTCAGAAGACGCCCGCCGACGCCGCTGTCGGCTACACGGCCGCCGAGGAGCGGGCGCTGCTGCGGAGGCAGGACTTGACCATCCTGCCGCTCTCGGCGGCCATCTACTTCCTCTGCTACCTGGACCGGTCCAACATCGGCAACGCGCGCATCCTCAACTCGACGAGCGGCGACGACATGCAGACCGAGATCGGGGCGACGCCGCGCCAGTTCAACATCGCCCTCATGGTCTTCCTCGTCGGCTACGCCCTGTTCGAGGTGCCGTCCAACGTGCTGCTCAAGAAGCTCCGCCCCTCCCGCTGGCTCGCCTTCCTCATGTTCTCGTGGGGCGCCATCACCATGGGCATGTCGGGCGTCCGCTCCTTCTCGGCCACCGCGGGCGTGCGGTTCCTGCTGGGCGCCGCCGAGGCCGGCCTGTTCCCGGGCCTGGTCTACTACCTGACCTTCTGGTACCGCGCCGACGAGCGGAGCGTGCGCGTCGCCTTCATCCTGGCCAGCGCCACCCTCGCCGGCGCCTTCGGCGGCGCCATCGCCTACGCCATCGGCCACATGAACGGCGCCCGCGGCTGGTCCGCCTGGCGCTGGCTCTTCCTCATCGAGGGCGCCCCCTCGTGCGCCTCCGCCCTGCTCGTCTGGTTCTTCCTGCCCGACTACCCGGAGGAATCCCTCTCCGGCCGCCACCGCCAGGTCGCCATCGACCGCCTCCGCGTCGAGGGCAGCAAGGCCGGCCACCGCACCATGACCTGGGCCGACGCCAAGGCCACCCTGACCGACTGGAGGCTGTACGGCCACTACATCATCTACTTTGCTGTCTCCCTCCCCTTCAGCTCCCTCTCGCTCTTCACCCCGTCCATCACGGCCGGCCTGGGCTACAAGGACTTGCAGGCCCAGCTCATGACGGTTCCTCCCTGGGCCGCCGCATATGGTGCGTTCTCCCCCCCCCCCCCCCCCCCCCCTTCCTTTTCCGTTTTGCTATTGTCATTACTGTTATCATAAATTATTTTTTGTCATTCTTTCCATTTGCTTTGGAACACCCGGTTGACCAAGGCGCCTATACAGTCACGCAGATTGTTGTCTCGTACTCGGCCGACCGGTTCAACGCCCGCGGCATTCACAGCGCCGCGCTGGCCCTGGTCGGCGGCGTCGGCTTCATGGCGTCGGCGCTGCTGCCGCCCGACGCCTACCTCCACCGCTACGGCTGCCTCATCGTCGCCACAGCCGGCTCTTTCGCCTGCATCCCCCCGCTGCTGGGCTGGCTCACGTCGAACGTGCACTCGACCGCGTCCGTGGGGCTGGCCATCGCCATCAACGTCAGCTTCGGCGCCGGCATGGGCCAGATCCCCGGCGTCTGGATCTACAAGGCCGACGAGGCCGCCAGGGGCTACCCCACCGGCCACTGGGCCAATGCCGCCATGCTCTTCCTCGTCGCCCTCGGCGCCCTCGGGCTGAGGGTCCTGTACGGGTATAGAAACAGGAAGCTGCTCAGGGAGAGCGGCGGCCAGGAGGTTCGGCTGTACAAGCTATAATTTTGTGTTCAACCAAAAAAAATGCGCGTCTGGTGTTGTTGATTGATTCACTAATCATTAATTACGGTTCAGTCACCACCAGCCGAGTCAGAGGGGATCTCGTTCCGGTCCTTTCTGTGATTGCGGATGCTATTGTGGGCACAGTCAGGGACTCTCACTGCCTAATTAATCATGGCCACGGTTCCTTCTTCTTTCACTGTCGTCTTCTTGATTGGGATCGGGCTCATGGTCGAGTGAAAATAGTAATTAATTAGTATCAAGGATCCCAGGATTGTGCCAACATAATATATCCGTTCTCGGCCTGCTGATTTTTGATAACTAATCAGATACAAAGGCATATTGACTCGCCTTGGGCCAAGGCGACAAGTGAAGGACGCCCATTCGCTGAATTCAGGTTCGACGTGCGCTTTCGAATGTGATGTCTTCGCTGAATGGTCGCATCGGAGGTTCCGCAAGAATTTCTCAGATGTCCGATCAAGACTCCGCTGCTTTGGAGCTGATCTGGACATGATTATTGCTACATGCGAGCGAACAGTCTCTGGGTGACCATAGGGGTTTCTGACTGGCCTTCCACTAACATGATACAAATTCACATTAGAATTCGCCGACCCGAGACTTCTACCCATCTCCTCGCCTTCCTGTTCGTAAGCGTTTGTCAAAGTCACTCGATATTTATTAACCCTGTACTACCCTGCACTACCTGCGTCTGTCTCCTAGCACACCTACATGGAATTACGCCGCCTTCGCGGTAATAATAATGCAATGATAGCAATATCAGGACGCAGTGAATGAAGAGAACATGTGCGTATGTACATTAATTAATCACAACCCGCCTCTGTTGATAGTTAGCACCTAATTAAAGCCAACTGGTCAAGAGGCAGACACCTCCATACCCGCATTCGCGGTATTGTTACTCTATGCTCCGAACGGACCACTTACAACTCCCATCCCATACCGGGCACTGCATCTCTCACAACTAGCTTGGTCCTGACAGGTCACAATCTAGCGCTCTCATATGATCCTGGCCCCACACAATAGGTCGCCTCGCCTTCCTTCAGACCAGAACATCATGCTCAGCGTTGAATGACGCTGTAACACACGCGCGCCCTAGCAGCCTCCCAACCCTTATTTTTTTCCGCTTTATCTTCTTCTGGGAGGGAAGAAATGGTGGTGGGGGGATCTCGGACCTCTTGTCGCCTAATCACCACTTGTTTATTTATCAATGTGTGTTACCTTGTTTTGGACTTACGAGTGGATTGTTGACTTGATAATAGGCTTGACAATTCAACCTAGCCCTCGGACTAGTCTGGCCGAAGATATCACAAGTACGGTTCTTCGTCCAGACCAAGATCTGATGCCTTGTTGCATCAGAGGTTCCAGTGGTTCCAGCGGTGCATTGAGATCAGGAACATCCCTTGCGATATTATTTGCTAGAATCACAGCCGCTTACGGGGTTCGGATTGGGCCAGCGGATCGGATTAGGTGACGTGCTTTTGGGAGAAGCACCCAACACTCAGGTCACAAGTCCGTGCAGGCAAGAACATAATATCTCGGATCCTCCACAGACCATGCTCGGACTGTATTCTCACCCCACCACCTTCTGACTTGTGTAGAGTGCTGTGGTGGAAGTCGCCGGAGGCGCCCGATAGAGGCACACTAACTAACAAGGCACTTGTTCGACCAACGAACCTGGAATTGCGCCTGCACTTCAAGATGCCCGGCGTCTCTGGAAGGCGGTCCGGAAAGCGCCATCCGAAGGAGGTATCAGCACCGACCAAGCTTGCGCATGTCCCCAGAAAAAGGCGATCCGCACTGACGGCGCCGGGATGGGCCCTCGCAACTGGTGAGTGCCCGGTCCTCATATGACGACGAGTAGATATACCTACGTCTTTCCCACGAACCAGGACCCCGGTTTACACTCGGGGGGGGGGGGGGGGGAATACTCCATGACTGCGTTTGGACAAGACGAGCATAGCAGATATTATATGTGATGCTAACATGGCCCGCCTTTCAGCGCTTATTGCCAGTACTGCCGTCTTTCTCGCCTTCAACATGCTCGCAGCCCCATTTGGTCTGTCGCGCGGGCCACGGCTGCCGGAAAAGGCTTTGCGCTGCAACCGAGTGTTCTTTGGTGATGTGCTCCCTCCAGATGCGACCCTTGAGAAGGTCGCGGTGGTCCGGGAGGGCGGGAGCTACGGCGAGGGCGAGGCAAACGTGGCATACTCGGTAGACCCGACCGGTCTTCCAGCATTGTGTGTCATTACCGTTCGGGTGAGGAGCTCTTCGACGAGCAGCTACCGGCTTGGCCTCTTTCTGCCAGATAAGTGGAACTCGAGGTTTCTGGTGGTAGGAAACGGGGGCTTCGCGGGTGGCATCAACTGGTTGGACATGTGAGCGCTTATTACCCTTTGAATGCTCCCTTGGTGGACGTCCCACCTCAACAACTACGTCGCCCAAGCCAGCCTGTACAACTTTCCCGTAACCGACCCCAAACACCTCTCCGTTGCCGACACCGCCCTTATCGCAGACGAAGTCATCCGGCAATGCGACCTGGCCGACGGCGTGCAGGATGGCATTGTCAGCACCCCGGATCGGTGCGCCCCGGAGCTGACTGTTCTCCTCTGCAGCGGCAAAGACAACGGGGCCAAGAACGCCCCAACGTCCGGGAAGGCAGATTGTCTCCGCCCGGCTCAGCTCGAGACCGCCCGAAACGTCTACAGCGACTGGACCCTTCCGCCCAACAACGAGCTCCTTCATCCGGGTCTGACCTTCTCCTCGGAGGGAGAATGGTTGCTCATCCTCAACGGCTCCGAGCCGGTGCCCTACGGGATCGGATACGCGCGCGACTTCCTGTTCGACGACGACGGCGGCGGCGGCGGCGGCGGCAGCGGCAGCGATGCCCCGCCGTGGGACTGGCGCACGTCCTTCAACGAGAGCGTCGTGCGCTACGCCGACGAGCACGACCCCGGGAACGCGACGGCGGACGACTGCGCCGCGCTGGGGGCCGTCCGAGAGAGGGGCGGAAAGGTGGTGATCTACCACGGGCTCGCGGACGGGCTGGTGCCGACAAAGGGGACCGGCGTGTACTGGAATCGGACGTTGGATGCCCTGGGCGGCCTGGGCGGCCTGGGCGGCCTGGAGGACTTCATGAGGCTGTTTCTCGTGCCCGGCATGGGACATTGTTACGGGACGGCCGTAGACGCGCCGTGGAACTTCGGGGGCGCATTTCAGGCGGGCCTGATAGGGAGCGGGGTGTGGTCGGTGCCGGGGTTCGAGGATGCGGAGCATGACGCCTTGATGGCGTTGGTCGACTGGGTCGAGAAAGGGAAGCCCTTGGACAGCATTGTCGCGACAACGTGGGAAGACCCGACAAATTCAAGTTCGGGATAAAGAGACAAAGACCAATCTGTGCGTGGCCTCGGCAGGCACTGTGGGATGGTAAAGGAGATGTTGACGATGCCACAAGTTGGAGTCGTTCGAGTTAAGAAGTCCCCGGGATTATGGGTACTATGTAGATATGAGCCCCAAGTTTGGCAGGTTTTGGATCAATTATCGCTTGACCGCCTTCTTTGTCCGGAAGTTGCCCCGCATTTCTGCCCCGCCTACGCTTGATGCATTAGCGCCCGTCGCGGCACAGTGGACTCGGTGGTGGGGTAAAGCAACTGTTCCTTTGAAGATGTTTGGGGGGCAAAGTTTGACACGATAACAATTTGGTTGCTTTCAGATGAAGTGCTCTCTTCTGGGCCAAATTGGAGTTTCCCCTTATCGTAGCACGGGCATAGTCAGGTATTTGTCGAGGGTTACAACCGTAGTCAACCATTGCCAAATATCTCGTCACCCCAGGTCGACTTCCTTTGCCGGAAGCGCTGAAACGGAACGTACTGTACCATCCATAACTACGGAGCTACACAGTACACTACTTGTTGAGAGCAGGGCACAAGAGACCCTGCTGGTTGGGTGGGCTCCAGGCAACCCCTCTGCCCCGCACCCGAGATTTTTGGCTTCGCCTCTCATCGCGTCGCGTCAAAATTTTCCCTTTTCACACCGCCAACCGTCAACGCTATCGAACCGATTACTCCCTTCCCCGCCGCTGCAACCTAACAAATCGACCAAGATGCGTTACGTCCTAGTTACCGGCGGTGTCATTTCAGGTATACCGACCGTGCCGCGGCACGTTCCGCAATTCCTGGGATAGCGAAGTGGCTAACCGACGGCAGGCGTTGGGAAGGGCATCATCGCCTCGTCCACGGGCCTGGTCCGTAGATAATTAACCCTGCGTGCACTTTTTGCTAGCTTGCCACCTGGCTCTAACTCGTGTGCGGCCGCAGCTCCTCAAAACCCTCGGCCTGCGCGTCAGCTGCATCAAGATTGACCCGTATGTGTCGGTTGATGCGGGGCTCATGGCCCCTGCCGAGCACGGCGAATGCTTCGTCTTGTGCTCCGGTAAGTCAAGAACGAACTCCGGGGCGGAGGTTCCGTAGATGCTAACATTCCACAGGCGGCGAGGTGGACCTGGATCTCGGCAACTACGAGAGGTACCTCTCGGTGCGGCTCACCAGTGACCACAACATCACGACCGGCAAGGTCTACCTGAACGTCATTCAGAAGGAGCGCCGCGGTGACTATCTCGGCAAAACGGTCCAGATCGTTCCCCATGTGACGGATTCGATCAAGGAATGGATTAGGCGCGTGTCTAAGATTCCCGTCGACGGCTCGAACGAGGAACCTGACGTGTGCATCATCGAGCTCGGGTAAGTTCCCGATTGGTATAATTGTTTTCTTCAACCCCTTGGCGGCGATTGTAAGGTATGAAGCACGTGAGGAGGTGGCTGACTTGATTTTCAACAAATAGCGGCACAATTGGTGATATCGAGAGCGTAAGTTAACGGTCATTTGCGGCTACGTGATATTTGATATGACATGGCCGCTCACACAGTTGCAGATGCCGTTTATTGAGGCTCTCACTCAATGTATGTTGGAAGAAGGAACAAAACAATTCTCCGTTGCTCGAGATCGGCTGACATTGAGAATAGTGCGCCACGAGGCCGGCAGTGGCAACTTCATGAACATCCACGTCTCGTACGTTCCTACAGTCCACGGGGAACAAAAGACGAAACCGACACAACACGCCGTCAAGTCGATCCGCAGCCACGGTTTGATCCCCGATATCGTCGCTTGCCGCTGCGAGACGCCCCTTGCCGAGTCTACCGTCGCAAAGCTCGCGCTCCACTGTCAGGTCGAGGCGGACCAAGTTCTCGTTGTCCGCGATATGCCGACCATCTACCAGGTGCCCCTGCTCTTGCGCGAGCAGGAACTCATTCGGCAGCTCCGGGCTAAGCTGGCGTTGGATAAACTGACCATCACGCCCGAGATGGTTGCACAAGGAGAAGCTCTCTGGGATTTGTGGACGTCGGTCGTTACGCCTACGTACCAGGAGGAGGTCAAGATTGCGCTTGTGGGCAAGTACGTCAGATGTCAGGACGCGTACCTTTCTGTCGTCAAGGCATTGGAACACTCGGCCATGCGAATCCGTCGCAAACTCAACCTGATGTGGATTGACTCGTCGGATCTCGAGCCCACGACTGGGGGCGGAGCGGCACAAGCCAAGTACCACAAGGCATGGCATGATGTCTCCACGGCCGAGGGCATCATCGTGCCCGGTGGGTTTGGTCACCGCGGCACGGAGGGGATGATGAGGGTCACCAAGTGGGCTAGGGAGAATAACATCCCTTTCCTCGGTGTTTGCCTGGGCTTCCAGGTTGCGGCGATTCAGTTCGCGCGTGATTTGTGCGGCATGCCCGAGGCCACCTCTGAGGAGTTCGACGCCCAGGCCAAGGATCTCGTGGTTGTCAACATGCCCGAGCTTGACAAGCAGAACATGGGTGGCACGATGCGTCTGGGTCTGCGCAAGACCATCTTCCAGCCTGGAACTGAGTGGTCGCGCGCGCGGGCTCTGTACGGAGGTGTCGAGGTCATTGAAGAAAGACATCGGCATCGGTACGAGATCAACCCGCAACTGGTCGAGACGCTCGAGAAGGCGGGCCTTCACTTTGTGGGCAAGGATGAGACGGGCGACCGGATGGAGGTCTTTGAGCTCAAGGACCATCCCTTCTTCGTCGGTGCGTAGATGCGGCCAAATGGGTGAATCCTGGCATAAGATGCTAAAATTTCAAACAGGGACGCAATTCCACGCCGAGTACCAGTCGCAAGTCGTTCACCCAAGCGTATGTTTCTCAGACCTGTTCTCTTACAGTCATGTCTAGCTGACCGTCGAACAGAGACCCTACCTCGGCTTCATCGCCGCGAGCGCGGGCTGCTTGGACAAGGTGCTCAACCAGAAGCCGGTTGAGCCATTCAAGACCGTCGCTGTCCTCAATGGGACCAAATAGACACGACATTGACACGCAAACGATCTTGATGATCCAGTTATGAGACGCTCCGGTCGGGGGATTACGGTTTCAGCGGGAACACGTGGGGATTCTGGGCTTGTTTGGAGAACACGTCAGGCGGCGTTTAGTTTGACATTCTCTCTCTTTAGAGCAGGTGAGGGCCAAGATCGGTCGCCCCGTACCTGAGAAATAGGGTCGCAAAGTGTTCCCCCCGCGCTTCTATTATATATTACAAGGCGACCTAGATTTGGCCTTGGAGTTCGGGGTTTTGCTGGGTAAAGGAGCATTTCCATGCATACGCACACATAGAATAGACGTGGCTGGCGTTCAGGATAAGGGGAGGTCATCTTGGTTTAGATTCGTAGGCTCAAAAGAATATATCTCTGCATGGGGAGACACGCACACTCTCAGTTTTTTGGCTGGTCGGCTTGCACCGATTCTCCGCGCATTGGCTTGTCTGCGTTCAGATTACAGACGGTGGGTGGACTTGGCAAAGCAAGCAAGTTAATTAATTAATTACCATGCGCTTCAAGACGGCTTATTACCCTTTCAGATTTAGCCTCTACTCCGTACACACAACCTCATTTCGCTGCGGTCCGCAGTTCGCATATGACTGAGCATCCTGTCCTCGAAACAGTATCAAGACAGACACTTTGGCAATCACAGTTTGTCAAGACATATTAATATAAAATTATCCCGGCTTCTTTCGGCGCCAGGTGGGACCCAAGTCCAATCAGTCATCTGTACGGACTAATACTACCTGAAGGGCTGTATTGTACGCAGCCGCAACTTGGGAGTCCGGACCTTGACAAACTGAGAGCTCGTAATCAAGAATGGACCATATCCTCGAGAAGCAACCGACAACAGCATCAACCTCTCTCGAAAGAGCGGAGGAGCGGCCCCCGTCGTCACATCTCCCGGGACTTGCACGAGCCAGTTTCATGACTCTCCCCTCTGAACTCCTGACCGAGATATGCACCAATCTCTGCTGGTACCTTCACGCCGAGGACGACGGCTCCTCAGACGTCGCGATCCGGGCCCGCGAAGGACAATGTGCGCTGGCGAGGCTAAGCCGGACGTGCAGGCTGATGCGGGAGATAGTACGGCCGCTGCTCTTCGGCCGCGTCTATGCCTCTCGCACCTCGGACCTCTACCTGCTGGTGCGCGCCCTCGTAGGCCGGGCCGAGCTGGGATCTACGGTCACCGAGGTCGTCGTCACCACTCCGCACCAGGCCGGGGAGATGGCCTACTCGCAGCAGATCGCCGGGATCGTGGAGGAGAACCTCGGGATCGGGGACATCTGGACGCCCGCGTGGTCGAGGTTCACGGCACGGCGGGCGACCGGTTCGCCGCCCTCGCCTCGCTGCTGCTCCACTCCGCGCCGAACCTGACGAGCGCCTCCTTCCACCTCCTGGGCCCGCCCTCGCTCGTCATCGAGCAGGCGCTCAAGCGGTGGAACACGTCGGCGGTCCAGCACCTGACGCGGCTGCGGCTCAGGCGCCTGACCCTCCGGGCCTTCGACCGCGACCACCAGTTCGTGCTCGACCAGGCCGTCTACCTGCTGCGGGCCGTGCCGTCCGAAGGGTCGAGGTCCTGCACTGCGACGGCTGCGCCGACGTGTCGGAGCAGTTCCGCGGCCTCAGCGGCCGCGCCCCCATCCCGAACCCGCCCCGCCTGCCCAACTTGACGGAGCTCATCCTGACCGACTGCGGCGTCGCCCGCCGCGGCCTGGCCAACCTCGCCCACGCCCTCGGCGACCGCCTCGCCCGGGTCACGGTCCGCAAGGACGGGCGGCGGGGCCGGGGCTGGGGTCCGGGACCGGCGGGGGGTGCCGGCGGCGCGGCGCCCGAGTTCACCATCGCGTCGCTCGAGCTCGAGGAGATCCTGGAGGCGCTGCGGCCGCGCTGGGCCGGCACGCTGCGCGAGCTGACCTACCACGTGCCCCGCGCGCTGCGGCTGTTCCCCGCGCCCGCGCCCGAGTCGCTGGCGCACTTCGGCGCGCTCGAGCTGCTCGAGCTGAGCACGGACGCGGTCGAGTTCGACGAGCTGCGGCGCCGGCCCGGCGTGTTCGCCTCCTGGCTGCCCCCGTCGCTGCGGGAGCTCCGCATCCGCGGGCCCGCCGTCCTGGTCTCGTCGCTGCGGGGGCTGCTAGATGCCGTCCTCGACGGTCGGTTGCCCTGCCTCGCGAGGATCGAGATCACCGACCAGGCGTGCGCGAGCTCCGCGTCCCCCGCGTCCCCGCCGTCCCCGGATGAGGTGCGCGAGTTTCGAGAGACGGTCGCGGGCCTTCGATCCCGGGGCGTGCATGTTATAATCCATCCCCAGGATCCCGAGCCGGAGCCCGAGGACTGAACCTGAGAGTCCAACGAGGCCCGATACGATGGGAAGATTGCTCGGGAGCGCCCAGCGTCTTGAGCAACTCACGGCGAAATTGGGTCTCAAGATAAGTTTGTTGTCCAACACCGAAAAAGTCGATATTGGCAGAGTTGCAAGGCATCGGTGAATTGACATCTCGTCCCGGGCCCCCGCACCCCATGGGAACCACATACAAGGCATTTCACGACTGAGCATGTTCCTTACGATCCTGTTGGGATTGTGGAGCAGATAGGGCGTTGGGGGTGGGGGGGGGGGTATGTCCAGCTTCTTGCCTGCTGTGCAGTCGAGTCTGTGCCCCCCCCCCCCCTCCCTTTTTTCCCTCTCCGCGCATGTCGATATATTTCGCTCGTTCCCCCGATACCCTAGAAGTACGAAGGTAGCTAATTCGAACGCCAAATACTCCCGGAAATTGTTCTCCCCATTTTACCCTTGACATCTCCTGCAGTTCAAACAGCGTAGTATCAATGGTAGCGCGCGATGGCAGCAGTCTGCCTCGACAACCAAGATCTTTTACGAACCCCGTGTGGCGGCGGGCACCGAGGCTGCGAGCCAGAGTCTTCAAGTTCGGAAGAGTGACCCTTCTGCAGCCATCTTTCGGGCTCCTTTACATCCGCCGCCGCCGCCGCCGCCGCCGCAGCAGCAGCAGCAGCAGCAGCACGATGCGCACGATTCTCGACGCGGTAGTGTTGGGAGGTCACCGGAAAAGTGTGATCCTGATCCCGAACGATAATTAGCGAGTCTAATGACGATCTCGACGATGGCGGTTTCAACACTTCTTTCCCGCCGGCAAAGAAGCTTCGCTATACACAACTATACACAACTATACACAACTATACACAACTACTATACAAAAAGCACCACCAACAACACCACCACCAGGATGGAAGGCATCTTAGCTCATCCAACTGCGAGCAATTTACATACAAACTTGATGATTCTACTCCTCTTCCGCTCCGCGAATAGTCTCCAAGCCACAGACGATCATCTCCTCGGCTTCCTCTCCTCTTTTTCTTCCTGGGGTGGACTTCATGGAATTCTCCTTAGCCTGGATAATATCCTGAATCCTTGCAAACCTTATCGTTGGCATTCTCTTTCCAACCTCTTACGGCCCTGTGGCTCGTAAGCCTCCATTTCCTTGGTTAATTAAGTGGTCAATCTGGCCCAGGCCTTTAAACATGCAATCTCTGCGTTCTTGGCACCCAAAGCCTTGGCTGCCTTGGCTAACGGAGTCCTCATAAGCCGTTCACTAGTCGATTCGTCATGATCACTCTCGGACCCTTTCTAACTTTTGATATTCACTTGTTAATTAATTGGTTGCGCCTAACAAGGTGCTATTTGAACTAGGTCTGTGCTCAGATTTTTTTTTAAAAAAAAAGAGGAAAAAAAAGAGGAATGTGATTCTCAGGGGCCACTCAAACGTAAAGCGAATCCGAATTGCAACTCGAAGGTTTTTTTGCGGCAGCTGACGCTGAGGCCGATCATTAATAATTACACCGCGCATCCGTACAGGGCAGGAGCCCATTTGAATAGTTCCCATTGTTAGGTTCGTTCGCTCCTGGCCAGAGATGCCCACACTCGCCCGAATCATCTCATCCAGTCCTATTCAAAGTGGCAATGAGCTGAGCCTCGGAAGAAAGGTCTCTCCCTGATCCCGCCGGTAATTAAGCAAGTACTTAAGTAACAACCATCGTATTGAATCGGTAACCCTTGCTGCTGGGACTTGATAGAACACTACATGCGAGTAAGGGTAGCCCTCTGCATGGCCAAACAAGCCGAACAAACTAACAAAACTTTCAAAGGTACGAACCGGCTAACTCGAGAAGAAAAAAAAATACTCGTTAAAGTCCCGCCGTACTTAATGACTACCCCGTGCAACCATGCTCGATGGGCCAAGAGGTCCAACTGCTCCAAATAACACCATCCCAATGAACCGAAGGCCAATCATTGGCCGATGTCGCCGAGGATGTCTATCACGCCGTATCCCGGAGGCCTGGCGTGCGGGCTTGCCCGACGTGGTTCTTCTTCCTCGTCAATAGCCTTGACAGAAGCGGGTGTAAAATTTCGCGAACGTTTAGGGGCGGTGCTGCCGGTCCCGTTATTGACTGTCTTGCTACTGCCGAGGGCGCCGCTGCTGCTCTGGCCGCTGGACGAGCTCGGCTCTGTTGGGCCAGAACTACTCAGGCTGGGCAGCGAGGTGCCGCTATGATCGCTTCCAATGCTCGTTCCTATGCAGCCGAATTCACCACACGAGGACGACGACGAATTTGAGGCGGAAGCTGTGGTCTCCCTAGCGTTGCTTCGACCGAGTGACGCCTGCTGCCTGTCTTTGTTTGGTTTCGAGTCCGTCGCCGAAAGGCCAGGATTGCAGTGATGGACGGGAAGCGGAAATGGTTGGTTCAAGAGCGACCGCGTGAGGGAAGACGCGAAGTCGGATGGTAGGACGGTGGGCTGTTTCATTTGAAGCGGAGGGTCCTGCCCCTCGTCCGCCTCACCGGTGGGCGTGTTTGTGGGAACTTTTAGGCTCATCGGCTCATCCTCCAAGCTGGGCCCCGAGATGTGCATTGGTTCTGCCGTTTGCGAAGGAACGTAATCAGGCATGATCGTGTCCGAGGGACACTGCCTCTGACCCTGCCCGCTCGTGGGCCACGTTGACGCCCCGTCCCACATATCCGCTGTCTGAGCGTTCATGAGTGCGTTAGCCCAGTTGAGATACGCCGAATCGGTGAAAGGATCGGGATATGAGGGTGTATTGGCAGATCCCGTAGTGCTAGATCCGAGATATGGCATCTGAAAGGGCGGGTTGCCGAGAAAATCAGTCCCTGTCTGATTCTGGAAAACGTTGTTGACCGTAATTTGCGCTGGGAGCCCGGGATTCTTAAGATTCCTTAGCGGGAGCGAATTCCTGCCAGGGGAATGCGCATGCGAGCTCGGCCCGTCCTCTAACTGATACGTGGGTACGGGCATCACCGGGTTAAGTCCTGAACATTGCCACATGGATTGGTTTGGCCAGGCGATGGCATTGCTCTCGAGTATTTCTGCGACCCTTTGTCAGTAATAACTGAACCGATGGAAACTCCAGCATGTGTGCTCACCTAACGGAGCATGCTGGAACGAGAACGCCACGACGTTTTTAACTCGCTCAATCGGGGCTGAGAGCGAGTCTCGAGGAAATCCTTCGCTTATAACAAGCTTGATGCGGCCGATATCGTCGCCTGGTCTCCAGTGGTTTTGGTACAGCAGTTCGCGGCGAAAGTGCGGGAACCTCAGCCGTTCGAGTTCGCCCGTCTTGGTGAACTCTGCCGCGCTGGGTCAGCATGGTATGAGCTTCATCGTCGTCATAGGAGTATTGGCAACTGACCACATGTGCTCGTAATTAGATGCGGGCCGTTGACTTCACGATCAAGGACGGTGGATCTGAATGCCTGGTTAGCATTCTCATTCCCATGTCCATGTCATCGTACGGAAACCCACGCAACCAGTCGTCCATCGATTAGAATGCGAGCTTCGAATTTGATCAGCTCCGTGTGCTTGCTATATGCACGAGTGAATTGGCTAAGGTTGGGCTTGCGCCAGCAGTGGATGGATATCTGAAATGCGGTGCCTGGCGCCAGGCTCGGAACAAAGCAAGTCATGACGGGAATGCCCACAGCGCCATGGATGTGGGCCAGCTCGAGGTCAGGAACGACATGGCAGGCGACCCTGAACTCCTTGAATGGTATTTTTGAGTCTCGGCCCGCGGGGAATAGAATGACATCCCAGTCGTCGTAGCGCATCCTGCTGGTCAGAGAGTTGGCTTGACTGCTCCAGCGAACGGGGACAGCGTAACTAAGAATTGCTAGATGAGAATGGAGGATTGCACCAAGAGACGAAAGGGTAAGCCAAGGAGTCACAGAAAACAAGGTGCGTGGGAAAACAAGGGGGAAAAAAACCAAAATGCCGTCGTCCTGTTGCGTGGTGGGCAACGATTCCAAAAGTAGCGGGCGAGGCCAGCCGCAGACCTCCACCCTGGATGACAGTGTTAGAGCCCATTGTCAGGCAGCAAGTGAGAGCATGGCGTGCCTAAGCACATGCTTGTTTAAGTGTGCTCCTTCTGTTTTTGACAGGATCGCGACTGCTCAGGTTACGAATGCCCCCTTCCGCAAGCTCTCGGTCCCGATCTGCGATATAACTTACTACCTTATGCATTAGGGGTACTTCATTCGTGTTATCCATTGGCTCTACCTACTACCCAGGGAGCATTGGGCAACGCTGGCAGATGTCGGGATGGCGGGGGAATGGAGGCTGCACTGGGCTGGATTTAAGTGTTCGATAGTGAGAGAGAGCAGGTGCGGATGGGACCCAATGATGTCCCAGCGGAGTTCCGGGCGGTTGGGTTTTTAGCGGTACTTTATTGGAAGTGCTCTTCCATTGATATGTGCGCTCTGCTTGCCCATTGCCCACTTAGCCCCGCCTGGACCCTGACACACGTTGGGCGAACACGCCGGGACCTTCTCTGAACCAATGCCCGTGAGGTCAGCAATCAGAATCGCCCGCTTGCTTGTGGCAAAGAACAGATGGGACGGTAGGCTAGAGAGAGATAGGGCGGGAACAACTCTAGCCCAGACATCCGAGGCTGAAATGTTGCATTGCCAGGAGACAAAAGGACTTCGGTTGACGTAGTCAGCTTCTTGCTATTCGGATATACACTGCTTTGTTCACAACAATATTTACGGGTCCTCGTCACCCTCCATTCTGGCCTAAGTGAACTAGTTAGCACCAGTTCGCGTCGACAGGGTGCTACAGCCTGACTTACCCTCACGGCACCAGGTCCGCCTAGCTCCCTCTCCAGCCCGCCCTCAAACTCGCGTGGGTAGCTGACCCGGTCCGGATACGTCAACTTGACCCCGTAGCACACACTAAGGAAGACCGCCACGAAGACGCCGATCTGGAACAGGCCTTTGCCCGTACCAATCCATGTGTACTCCCAAGGCGAGAACATGCCGAGAATATCGTGATCCTCGTGAACCGGCTCGCCAAAGTTCCTCCGCTCTTGCTTATCCCACCAGTCGGCGTGAGGATCACGGAATTGACGCTTGATACGAGGGGGGTTGATGTAGCCACCGTTCTGCGCGAAATTGTCAGTCAATGTTGCGCACCGCGTTGTTTCTTGCTCCAGCGCACCATGTCCGGGTCCTCCGCATCCGTGAGCGTCGGATAGTCCGAGTCGGGGTACTTCTCATCGATCTTGCTCTTGCCAACCATGGACTGGGGGAGGAAGGTTCGTTGCTGGATGAAAGGGAGTCGTCGCGCGGCCATCGGAAGGGCAGTCGCTCGGATGGGCGACGCCCGCACAATGCGGCAGGTCAGCATCTGTGTCCAATTAGCTTCGCACACATTCTGCTGCGATCACAACGTATCAGACATGCCTTGGCGTTGGTGGTGCCGCAATGCCAATCGGTCGGTGGGAAGGTGTGATGATGTCGTTTGCCAGTCGCACCCGCGAGCTACGGAGGTTTGAGTTCGGGGTGCGTTGATGGCAGCTCTCATTGGTCCATTTCGCCCCACTTCGCCGCTATCAACTGCCAAGGCAGAACAGCTGCTGTGGACACCTCAGGCACCAACTGCGCGGCCAACAGTCCGCCGCGAGCCTCGCCTTCAGTTCAGGCTTGGGGGGCGGTGGGAATTTTTTGTCGGTTGGCAAAGTTTTGCTGACAAGAAGGATTTTCAACAGAAATCACCCCGTAGCAAGCCTCACAGAGCCGTGGTCATGCCCAAAACTTGAGACAAGATACTTCTAGGTTTCAGCATTTTCCTGACCCTATTTTCGTCCTGCCAGATGCCAGATTCGTCGAGATCTCGGCCGTTTCTCCGTCGCGGTACCCCTTGTTACTATGACAGAGATCGCGTCACCCAGCCCAACACACGCAATTCCGCCTGCAGCTTCTGGCGACAATAGTCAACACCCCGAGCAACCGCCATCCAACACGACCCCTGATCCCGCCGAATCCGTCAAACGAGAGCTCGACAATCCACACAACGGATTCGGCAAGCACGGGCAAGATTCTGAAAACCTTGCAGAACGGCACGCCGAAGCCGAACTTCAGGAAAGAAGCGGCACTCGTGACGCGCGTGAGGCGACCAGCACAGACGATGGCCCCCCGGCCAAAAGGCGCCGGATACGCGGCGCAACGCCGAATAACACGGTGCGCAAACCGAAACCCGAATCGCCGCCGTGGAAGAAAATAGAACCCGATGGACCATCGACATTTGTGACGGACGATGGGCGACGGAAGTCGGGGAGAATCAATGCCGTTCCCCTGGAGCTGCAGCCCAGTGACAAACGTATAACGAGACAGGTCTTGCAAAACCAGCACTCTAGCCCGACGAAGAACCGTAATGTTGCGACGAATGGTTACGGTAGCAACCGTGTTTCGACGCCTAACAGCGCGACCGTCGCCAAACGTGCCGTTTCTTCGGGCAAACAACCACCGCCCAAGTCGCCAGCTAACAGGACGCCTCAACGCAAACCTGCAGCCCAGGATTCGAAATCGAGTGCGCGCAGCCGCCGGCGCTCTCCCTCCCCCAAACGCCCTGCAACCCCTGCGAAGCAGTCTCTCGGAACGCGTCGTTCTACGCGTAACCTCCGCCGAGTCGACCATGATGGCGAGGATACGGCTCCTAGCGGGACTCGCACGACGCCCCGCATCAAGTTGCGAGTCAGACCACCGTTGACGACGATCCCGCTTGTCCACCGGGATCAGGCAAATCTCCGTCCCAAGCTCGGCCCCAGTTTCGAGGAGTTTTTCGAGCGCGCTGCGGAGATACCAGTCGAGGAGGGTGGGCTCTTCGTGGCAGCTGAGGATGGTCCGCGGTACACGGAGGAGTCGTTGAGGGAAGACGCTCGACTCATCCTCCGAGTTGAGAAGGAGGTAGAACCCGGTGGTATCCTTTCCGGGGAGAGGTGCTCAGTGTTCGAGCCCGAACCTGAGGAAGAACCGCCAAGGCAGTGGGCGCACGCGGACCATCTCACAAAGGCGATGTCCAATTTTCGAAAGCTGATGCTTCTTGAACAGCAGCGACACAGAGCCACAGCAAAGCGACTTGCCATTGCTTGCCAAGCCGAGTGGATACGACGAAATCCACAACCAAAGACAGCGGAGGAGATCGAACTGGAAGAGTTGGAGCAGAACAAGTTGAAATGGCGACAAGTCAATAAGGTCATATCGGGAACTTGGGAGAATGTCAAAGCCGAGGTCAACCGCCGGCGGTTGGCAGACTGGGAGGCTGAAGAACAGCGCAGGGTCAAAGCCGCGTTGAATCAGGCCGTAAACCTCTCGGAGCAAAAGTTGCAAGCCAGGCAAGCCCGCTTTGACACGGAGGAACTCTCGGACGACAGCCTCACTGACGACATGGTTTCCGACGGCGACGACGAAACTGGCTCGGATGACGATTCCGACGGTTCTGGCGACGTAACGACGGAGGGCGAAGATGACGAGGATAACATGTCCTCCTCAGACGACGAAGAGGACGGAGAATCTGAGTTGTCTGATGAGGGGCTCACGCAGGAGCAGTTACGGGAGAAATACGCCAACCTGCCAGATTTGGATGATCTGATTGGAAACAACAGTGCTTCCAGGAGAGGGGTCCTTGCCGATGAAGCTGCCGATGGAGGACACAATGACGATGACACCAGTGACGAATCAATTGACATGGATGATGATCTTGGGTCCTCAGAGGACGAGTCCTCAGAGGAGGGCAACGACTCAGGCAGTGATGACGACGATGAATCTGAGGACGAGCCTACTGGGCTTCTTGGACTGTTTTTTGGAAAGTCGGAGCTGAAGAAGCTACAGGCTGAGGCTGCTGCTTCTGAACAGACAGAAGACAAGGAGGACGTGCAGATGCTAGACGCTGAAGCTACACCGGGGCCTGAGGCTGCAGAGAACGTCCATGACGAGGCTGCCGTGAAGAAAGAGAACGAGCAGCCTACGCTTGATACGGCAATTGGAGGCGAAGCGGAACAGGGACCAACCAACGACGGACCTCCTTCCCAGCCGCTTCCAAAAATCCTAGGCGACGAACATTCGCGGGCTATACCACAGGGTGTCCAGCCGCCTACAGACGATGGCCAAACGACACAGCCGACAACGCTCGCGACGGTATGTGAGACTCGATCCCATGATGAACAGCGTTCCGCGGAGGATCTTCCCATGACCGATCCTCCAGAGGATTCGGGAAAAGCCGAGGATCATGCTATCCCGACAATACAACAACACAGTCCGGAGACCGAGCCGATCACAAACGGGCATAGTCCATCCCGGAGCCAATCCCCTCGAGCATCGGACGTCACCAAGCCGACGGATGTCGAGACGCCCACGTCAGTGTCTCTGTTGAACGTGCCCAAGACGGACAGCAGATCGACGTCGCCGCAACCAACAGCGCCGAGGACGGAGATACCATTCCTCCTGCGCGGGAAACTTCGCGAGTATCAGCACCTGGGACTTGATTGGCTTGCTGCACTGTACGCCAACAATACGAACGGGATCCTAGCCGATGAAATGGGTTTAGGGAAAACCATTCAGACCATTGCACTTCTGGCACATCTCGCCTGTCATCATGAAGTCTGGGGACCTCACCTCGTCATTGTACCAACGAGTGTAATGCTCAACTGGGAAATGGAGTTCAAGAAATGGTGTCCAGGGTTCAAGATCCTCACGTACTACGGCAATCAGGAAGAGCGCAAGAGGAAACGCCAAGGGTGGACCAACGACGATGTGTGGAATGTGTGCATCACGTCTTACCAAATGGTTCTTCAAGATCAACAAGTATTCCGACGGAGGCGGTGGCATTACATGATCCTCGACGAAGCACACAACATCAAGAACTTCAAGTCTCAGCGGTGGCAAACTCTTCTCGGCTTCAACACGCACTCCCGTCTTCTGCTGACCGGCACGCCACTGCAAAACAACTTGACAGAGCTGTGGTCGCTGTTGTACTTCTTAGCGCCGCCCGAGAACGGCGAAGGTGGCTTCGTTGACCTTAAGGAGTTCCACAACTGGTTTTCCAGGCCAGAATCGCAGATTCTCGAGAGCGGGCGGGAACAACTAGACGATGAAGCACGCGCCATCATCTCCAAGCTCCACAAAGTTCTGCGGCCTTACCTTCTCCGCCGACTCAAGTCGGATGTGGAGAAGCAGATGCCGGCGAAGTATGAGCACGTCGAGTTCTGCCGACTCTCCAAACGCCAGCGCGAGCTCTACGATGGCTTCTTGTCTCGCGCGGACACACGAGAGACCCTGGCTTCTGGGAACTACATGTCGATCATCAACTGCCTAATGCAGCTCCGGAAGGTTTGCAATCACCCTGATCTCTTCGTCGATCGGCCCATCATGACGTCGTTCCGCATGCCGCGCTCGGTTGCGGCGGAGTATGAAGTCCACGAGCAGGTCGTCAAGAAAAAGCTTCTGGCCGTCAAGGGGATGGAGGTCGTGAGCCTCAAGTTCCTCAACATGATTCCCACGGAGTATGAGGGAATGTCGACCTCAGATGCGGACCGAATATATCAACTGAGCACTCACCGGATACTTCACGATCTCAGGGAGGCACAAAAGGTGCGGGCCAACAATGCGTACCATGCCTTAGACCCCGCGTCGGTCAAGTCCAACTTGGTGTACCTGGAGAGCGCCGCACGGTGGGGTCGGTTTGAGGAACTGCAACACTGTGTTTACCTTAACGCACTCCGCCGGCAGCAACGGCCCATCTACGGCAAGCGACTTACTGAACTCTTGACGCTCGATACGCACCGTCGACCACACAAGCAGCGGCCCAAGGTGCCCCAGAAGATTATGAGCTGGTTTGAAGAAGACTCTTTTCTTCTGCACAACGCCATCCCGACGCTCCAACAGCGTGCTGACTCCATGGAGACAATTATCAGCAAGTTTGCCTGTGTCACCCCCGCCGTCGTGACAGGGGACATGACTAGGCTACTTTTGGGGGAGAAGGGAGTCCAGGCCTTCGAGGAGGCTGATCTGCGTCTGTCAGCGCCCGTCAAATATGCACCCTACATGCCCAAAGAGCGGCCTCCGGACCCGTGGCACGAAGCGCGCATGCGGTTGTCAATCCAGTTCCCCGACAAGCGGCTCCTGCAGTACGACTGTGGCAAACTCCAAGTACTAGACAAGCTCCTCCGCCGACTACAAGCCGGAGGGCACCGCGCCCTGATCTTTACGCAGATGACCAAAGTGCTCGACATATTGGAGCGGTTCCTCAACATTCACGGGCACAAGTATCTCCGGCTGGATGGCGCGACCAAGGTAGAACAACGCCAGATCCTCACGGATCGTTTCAACCATGACCCTCGCATCCTCTGCTTCATCCTCTCGACCCGGTCCGGCGGCCTCGGCATCAATCTCACAGGTGCGGACACGGTGATCTTTTACGATCAGGACTGGAACCCGGCCATGGACAAGCAGTGCCAGGACCGGTGCCACCGCATCGGGCAGACGCGTGACGTGCACATCTACCGGCTCGTTAGCGAGCACACGATTGAGGCCAACATCCTCCGCAAGGCTAGCCAGAAGCAGATGTTGGACGATGTTGTGATCCAGGAGGGCGAGTTCACCACCGATTACTTCAACAAGCTCTCGGTGCGGGACGTTGTCAACACCAACGGCGAGGTGGTCGCTAATGAGGACGACATTGCTGCCAACGCTGCCATGGATAGGGTGCTTGGCGGCGTTGAGAGCGCCAACCCTCGCAGTGCGGCTCGCGTGTTGGAGCAGGCAGAGGACAAGGAGGATGTCGCAGCCGCCCGCGTGGCGGAGAAAGAGATCCGGCAGGACGATGCCGATTTTTTGGAGCAACAGCCTGTCTCGGGCAGAGCTTCTGGAATCTCGAGCGTCGGGCAGGGCACGCCACGGGAGGGCACCACAGAGCCCGCGTCTGCTCTTGGCAAGTCTGGGCTGGGCTTGTTCGCAGGATCGGCAGACGAAGCGGTTGTGGAAGAGGAGATGGAGTACAATGCATTCGGAGAGCGGATGGGGACGATTGACGACTACATGTTGCGGTTCATGACCAAGGCGCTGGAGAGCACGCCACTGGAGCTGCCGAAGGATAAGAAGAAGAGTAGAAAGAGGGGCAGGGATACAAGAAAGCGATAGGGACGCACTTGTTAGCGACCGATGGGCAGGGTAACATGGGTATGGCAGGCGCTCGGGTAGACGTTTGTTTGTTTTTTGTATTATAGAATTAGCATCCGAGAAAAGGGGTGGGGGGGGGGGGGGAGTGGCGCGCGTCGTGTGCGACAAGTTTGCGGTTCACCCCATATCAGACATGGGGAGCTCTGAGCATGGAAAGATTGGACGGATCAAGGAGGGATACGGAGTTTATTACAGATGAAGCAGAAAAAAAAGAGACGCAACTCGTAATGTGGAAACAAGCGCTCAGCAACAGCTCACTGGTTTTTCGCAAGGAACTCATTCCAGGCCTCCTTCTTGAAGCGAAGCTGGTCCACCAACCCCTTCGTCCTGGCCGCCTCGGGCGCGATCCGTAGCAGGACGGCCTCGATCCCGTGCCGCCAACGCCGGATGCATCTCGTCCCCCAGCCGTTGCAGCGCCGAGTCCACCTCGCGGACGGCGTCCCGCCCCCGAACCGGTCGGCGATCGGCGCGCTCGGGGGCACCCCGCGGCAGATGCTGTGGCTGCGCACCTCGCCGGGGAGGAGGACGAGGCTGTCGACGTGCACCGTCTCCGGGCGAGCGGCCAGCTCGCGGGTCAGCCCGGCGCCGAAGCCGGCGAGGGCCAGAATGACCCCGTTCGTCATGCTGTTATACTTCTCGCGCGCGACTCGGCTGTGAGATCTCGCAATTCGGCGTTATCAGACGAAGGAGTGACCATTGCACCGTCACTCTGGCGTCCGGTACTTGTTTTGATCTTCTGATACGGCTCGAGATTGAAGCGAGCCGACGAATCATTGCCAGAGACCTTTCGCATCTTGTCTCAATTATCCTGCATCATGAACCCAGGCCTTGTACTAATTACGCCAAACAGTGCGGACCTCGGATTGGGCCTGCATGAGATGCGAGAGCCAGAGGTTTGCCGGAACGTCCGACAAGATGTGCCGCTGACTTCGCTGAGACCAGAAGCCGGGTGCGCGACTACTCGTCACTCCAAGAAGGCAAAGGCGAGAAGACAACTGGATGTGACCGGAGGGGGGCATCACTCCAGGTTTCGCTCCAGCAGGATGGAGGAAGACGCGTGGTGAATGCAGTGCAGTTCAACATCAACTCCCTTGTTATACATGAATCCTCTTCACTACGACCGCGGCGATGGCATAGAAGAAGGCGCTCGCCACGTAAGGTAAGGGCAGGATCTCCACGCCCAAGCCCGTCACCCACAGAGCGGGCATCACGACGGCGCCAACCAGTGTCCCCAGCGTCCTCACCAACATGACGACCGAGAAGACGGGCGCGCCAAGCCCGTCCCCCCCTTCTTCTCCATCGCCGCCGCCGCCGCCACCACCACCACCCCGATTCCAGCCCCGGCCCCGGCCCCGGCTCCCGCTCCGGCTCCGGTCCCGCCCGCCCCTTTTCCCCACCAGTCCCATGCCGGGCGCCCTCAGAAGCGAGTAGGTAAACATGGGCAGGGCGATGCCCAGTGCGTACAGCCCGAGCGAGGGCACCAGGAGCCCGATGCTGGGCGAGCCGGCGATGCACGAGGCCCCCGCCGCCGAGAGCCACAGGCAGGTCTCGGCGTTGCGCAGCACGTCCCGCCAGTCCGCGTCCGTGTCCAGCTCGTCGGGCGTTGAGGGCCTGGACGAGAAAGATCCAGACCTATCACCATTCCCACCACCACCACCACCACCACCACCACCACCAACAGCAACCGGAGTGGTAGCAGTAGTGGTAGCAGTGCTACTACTACTGCTCCTCCTCCTAGTGCCCTCCTGTCTGCGCCCCAGCTGCTTCCGCCGTTGCTTCCGCCGTTGCTGCTGCTGCTGCTGCCAGCGCAGCACGCGGGGGACGGCGACCCAGAGGAGGAAGAAGTTGAAGAGGGCCTTGGCGGAGAGGAGGTAGCCGACCGAGGCGAAGGTCCAGGCGTAGCGGTTGGAGATGTAGAGCGGCAGGAGCTTGGTGTCGGAGGAGGCGAGGGAGGCGAGGAAGAAGACGGACAGCAGGAGGACCAGGCTGCGGGTCGGGCTCGCGAGCAGGGCGAGGAGGGCGCCGACGCGGCGCGCGGCGAGGGATCGCAGGGTGGACGTGTGCGGGTGTCCCCCTCGTCCTCCTCCTCCTCCTCCTCCTCCTGCTGCTACCGCTGCTGCTGCCGCTGCTGCGAGGAGAGGGGTGGCGTGGTGATGTGGGTCGTCGGCCGCCTCTTCTTCGTCGACGATGCCGGTGATGGTGGCGCTGCCGGGATAGGACCTCGTCGACGGGAGCGGGAGGGCGGAGATGACCGGGATGGCGAGGAGCAAGATGGCGATGCCCAGCCAGAGGGGCAGCCACAGGAGAGTGCTCATGGTGGCCGAGGCGAGAGCGGGCCCCAGTTGAGAGGAGAAGATGGAGGAGACGGCGTTGACATAGCCGAAAAATGTCGCGCTACCGGGCCCGGTGTGTCAGCGTCCAGGGAATGGGTACTCAAGTAAGTGGGTGGGTGGGTGAAGTAAGTTAGGTAGGTGGCTTGAGTATGAGTTCGCGACGGTAGTGACAAAGGCACACAGGGGAAGGGGACGTGATGTTAATACCGAAGCACGTTGTCATCTGCCAAGTCCGAAACTATGGCGTAGACAATCGAGTTGAAGACGCAATCGCCACCGAGGAAAGAAAAGACGGGAGCGGCCAGGATCGCGTCGACCGGGAGCGCATGGTCGAAGTAGCCGACGGCGAAGGTCCAGGCGAGCAGCAAGACGCGAGGGACCAGGTTGAGCCACAGCACAAAGCGATGTCCCAGGTGATCTGCGAGGCAAACGAGCGGGATGGTCATCAAGAAGTCTATTGTAGACATAGTTAACTTAGCATACCACTTTTGTATTCTACGGCCAAGTTCTGAAAAAATAAAAAAAAACAAAAGTCCGGAGGTAACGGTGTCCGGCTAAGCTTTGCGTACCACCAGCGACCCAGGCCGCCTCCGTCATTCCCTGGATCCGGCCAAGCGGCTGCTGGACCGGGTCGATCTTGCAGAGCTGCTCCGGGACGGACCCGTCCGGACGCAGAACCGAGGGATCGCGGGCGGCATAGTGTTCCCGGCACAAGCGGCTCTCCAGCACGCGACTCAGGGGGAGTTGGTATAGGCTCCAAGCGAGATTGACGAGGGCGACGAGCAGCAGCAGCGGCCGGACTGCGCGGCGGGATGCTGCCGGTGAGCGATAATACTTGGGATGTGGCGGCGGCACATCCGCGGGGTCGCCGGCAGCGGGTGGTGTCGTCTCCGTCATTGCCCGTTGGCGCGTCCCCGAAAGGGGGGGTGTAAAAGGAGTTGTTGGCCTGGGTCTGTGAAAGAACGGAAGAGCGCAGTTCCGGTGGAGCGGAGCGGAGCGGTCGGTGTGAGCTCGCTCCGTAGGTGGTTCCTGCAAGGGTTCGGAATAGCGAGCAGGCAGGCACAGCAGGCACCAGCCAGCCGATCTGGTGGGGCAGGTGGATCGATAATGCCGCGGCGGGCCGCACCCTTCATCGGCCCTCGCGACCCCCGCCTCTTCGCTATCACCCCGCCATCTTCCCGTCTCGACTTTCAGTTCTGCCCACAATGCGAAACATTCTGCCAGAGTCGACGGAGTCCACCGCGAAAGCAGTCCACTGAGAGAGAAAGAGAGCGGAAGCGCCTGAAGCGTAAGAAATGTAGATGGGCCCATCCTGAGAAAGGGATCACTTTATGCCCAGCTGCAATGCAAAGAATACCCATCATTCCAATTGTTTCCCAATTGTTTTTTCCTGTTCCCATTGCCCGTTCGCGCAATGCAGCAATCGGTTGCTCATTCCGCATACTGCGGAGGTGGAGACCTCGGCGGGAAGCCGCCATGCTGCAGCAGGGAATCTGACTGCGCGGGAGTGACGGGTGACACCTGGTTCTGGGTGGAAGGTGTCGCGTGTTCTTGTTGCTTGGACGTAGGATCGAGCTCGGCGCTGCCGTGGCCGTGCGGGTCCATCTCGTACTTGCCGTTGTCGTTGGCCAGCTCGACGCGGTACCGGCCATCCATCTCGTAAGGGCCGGTTATCTTCTGCACCACGGGCTGGTGGTGCTGGCTCGACGAAAACTCGCTCGGCGTCGGCATCGGCGTCTGCGTCTGCGTCTGAGACTTGGGCTCGCCCGCGTCCGAGGATGCCGCCGCGGTCGAAGAGGTGCCCGACCTGAGCAACTTGCTCGAGAGGCGGCTAGCCGCGCCCCCGCGCCCGCCCCTCGACCGCCGGAAATACCAAATGGCCAGAGCCGCCGCGAGAAGGAAGAGCACCCCGCCGACGACCCCGACCGCGATGCCGATGATGGTGCCGTGGGACATGCTATTACTACTGCCCTTCGACGGGTCCCAGACCCAGCCCGCTGAATGAACCGTGTCAGCACACTTTAATCCACTCTCTCTCTTCTGCCTGAGTTGGGCAAAATAAATAAGAAAAATAATAATTATTATTTTTTTTTAAAAAAAACTTACCGGGCGGAGCGCTGTGGTCGCACAGGTACACCTGCGAGCATGTGGTCTTGGCGTACTTGTACAGGTCCTTGCTGTACATCTGGTAGCAGCTAAAGTTGCCGTAGCCGTTGTTGCCGATGCCGGCGAACTCGCCGTCCTTGACGTGCGGGCCGATCAGGGCGGTGAAGGTGACGCCCGTGGTCGTGAAGAGGGCCGACGTGTTGTCGTTGACCCATAGCGCCGTCTGGCCCTCCTTGGTCTCGACCACGGCCACGTCCTGGGGCGACGGGCCCGGGTCGCCGGGGAAGTAGGCGATCTGCGAAGACAGCACGCCGGCCGTGTCGACGCAGTCGGCGAGGACTACGTGCTCGCCCTCGTTGCGTACCTGGAGCGGAGACGGGAGGGACCGGGGAGACCGGGGTGCCGCGGGAGCCGCGGGAGCCTGGAGACATTGTCTGGCCGCGACGGCAGCGGCGGCAGCGCCGGCCGGGGCGATGGGGGATGATGGGTTGATGAAGAGCCCGGCGAC
The DNA here is from genome assembly GCF_000226095.1 of Thermothelomyces thermophilus ATCC 42464. Taxonomy (NCBI): domain Eukaryota; kingdom Fungi; phylum Ascomycota; class Sordariomycetes; order Sordariales; family Chaetomiaceae; genus Thermothelomyces; species Thermothelomyces thermophilus. Next base: position 2,733,669 of record NC_016476.1, on the reverse strand, counting down.
CAGCGCGAGATTGGGCAGCCGCGGCCCGAGAGCGCGCTGTCGCCGTGTCCGGTCCGAGGCCTTGTCCATCATTCACAGAACACAGAAAATGGTAGTTAACGTAGTGGGGCCGCTTTTTTGTTCTTCGGGCCGCCGAGCGCTGCCAACCGGTCCCGACGGACAGATCCAGTCCTCGTTAGCGTCGCTAAAGTAAGTTCTCGCTTCGCAGAAAACGGGGAAGCTAGTCGGGCTTAGGGTAGGTATTTGACTAGAGAAGCGACGTGGAAAGACCCAGGATCATGTTAAGGTGCTTCGTCATGTTCTTCTATCTACGCTAAGGTTGTTTTAGTGTAGCGTGCGGCCCTACCCCCGCCGAGAGCCAGCAATTGGGGAGGCTGCAAAGTCCCGAAGTGCTTCCTTTCGTCCCCCCAGAAAAATGGCTTGGCTGGGGATGACCTCGAAAAGAACAACAACAAAAAAAAATGGCTTTGCGACTTTTTGATGCAGCGACTACGGCATTACCACCCAATCAGCGTTGGCTGATGGGCGAGTAGCTGACATTACATTAGTGCTGACACTCCATCTTCGTTTGTGCGCTTGGGGCGGTCTAGGCCCGCTGGACTTTGGGGAAGGTGGGAACGAAAACTGCGGATAAGAACAACGGGAGAGAGGTGTCTGGGGAGGGGAGGGAACGAGGAACAACCGGTTCGTCCCTTTCCAGACATATCAATCGCGCTCAGTCCGTTGTCTTCTCCTGAGCTGAACCGTCTCAGCTCAGACATCGTTCCAATTGCCCCAAACGTGCATGCCCTCACGCCAGGTGCGGTCAGGGAAATTGTCGGTGGGACTGATTTGAAGCAGGGAAGTACGAGAAGTACCCGTGAATGGCAACGCAACAGCAGGTTGCAACCAATCACCCCGAAATCCTCGTGAGTAGGATTGAGTACCCTGGTGGTTTATTATGGGACGGAAGACGTAGTATGAGGGGTCATGCAGGTCTATAATTACACTTAAGGATCCGTACGATCGACGCTACTCCGTACAACGAGATCTGCATCTTTCTTCTTCCGTCTTCTCCACACACTAAAAGGGCATGCCCTGTCAACACCATACACCACTACGCTATCGTGAGCACCACTCACATCGTTGGGCGGCACGATAATTTGACAAAACTACCTTACAGAACCAAGCCAAAGTGACGGATGTTATATTCTCGACAAGGTACGGGCCCACTTTGGTAGCCATTATGCATTGTAAGCCCATGTGTCATTTTAGATAAACAGAATTGCGGGTTCTATACGGAGGAGGTGTTCTTAAGAGAGTGCCGGAAAGCTTGGCTGACCCGGCGGACCCGGCGAACCCAGACTCTGGAGGTTAATATCGTGCGGGTAGATATGTACATAAGGTGCATAACGACATCCCCATTAGAGGTACCCGGTAAAATCCGTACGCCTCCGAGATTTACAACAGAGTTTCATGTCTAATTACTAGTGGCCTGACTCACGGAACATTGGGTGGTAGGTTATGATTGAAGCATCCAATAGCAAATGTAAATCACATTTGTCAATGGGGGGATCACGAGAACACACCAAGAGCGCTTATACACTACGTGCTATCAACATGTCCCTTTCCCATCTGGATACCAGTTATGATTTCTCCGCGTTCTGGATCTTTTTGGTCACAAACCGAGCGGGTTGTAGCCGCTCAAAGCCATGTCGACGGCCCGCTTGGTGGCCTCATCGAGGTCCTCCTTGGGCAGGCCGAGGATCGGGTTGGCCTCGCCGACGTAGTTGCTGACGGGGTTGGAGGCGTCAAAGATGCCCCCGTACAGCACCTTGGCGAAGCCGCGGAGGTCCTTGTTCCGCATCTGCTCCTCGCCGTCCTTGAGGCGCTTCTCGACCGGCTCGTACGTGATCTGCCAGTCGGCGTCGGTGGTGCCTAGCACGCGGTGCACGCTGTCGAGCATGTCGCGCTGCGAGAGGTGCCAGCTCTCGACCAGCACGCCCTTGTCGTTGATGAAGTCGGCCAGTGAAGGGGAGGAGCCCCGCTGAGGCAGGCTCAGCAAGGCGGCGATGGCGCGGCCGCACTGATCCCAGGTGCTGACGGTGATGGGCCGCTTGCCGTCGTCGAAGAAGGTCACCTTGCGCTGTGCAATGTCGATGCCGAACCACGGGTCTCCGAGCGCCAGGCTCCACTCGTACCAGAAGCCGCACGCCATGTGGACCCGGGTCGAGAAGCCATTGCGGGTGACTTCACTGAGCCGTTCTAGCGAGAGCTTGGTGTAGATGTCGGTGCTGCCGGTGATGGTGTGGTGCGGGTAGCCGTAGTAGTTGGGCATGACGTACGGCACTTTGGCCTTACCCGCCGCATCCGTGATCTTGCTGTGTAGTTCTGGGGGTGCACTCACGCCGAGGGTGATGATCAGGAACTCTTGGCCGACGAGCGCCTCCACGATCGAGTCCTGGTTGTCGTAGTCGACCTCGACCTTTTTGGCGCCCTCGGGGATCTCGCCATTGCTGCCTTTACGGGTCAAGGCCGTAACAGTGTGCTTGCCGCCCTGAAGTAACGCCCGGGCAAACGCGCCTCCGATGCGGCCGGATGCCTAGTAGTAGAAGAGGGAAGACGAGACAGACTCGTGTGAGAATGTGCCACTGCAGAGCAAGTACCTGGTGAGGTCCCCGGGGGGGGGGGGGTGTGGGGTGGGGGGGCGAGGGGTAGGGGATGATGAACTTACGCCGACAATAGCGACTTTTGTGACAGGGTCAGTAGCAGACATGGTGGCGGCTCTCGAAAGAGGTTTGTTAATTCGTTGAATTTTGCGTGGAGGCTCTGGAAAAGAGGCTGGGTTGAAGGACTCTGATAACTCCCGTCGAAGACTTAATTATTAATTAAGTAATTATGTGCCTTGGGTTAGGTTTTCCGTCGGGTGTGGCTGCGGTGATTGAAGAGCCGAGCAGAACCTAAACGGGATCACCAGCTTGGACTTTAATAGAATTTCCAGTCCCAGCTTCCATGTTCGCAATCCCGATGCACCTCGCCCCGATAGAATCAAAAGTGCATTTTCGCGGAGCCCGGTGTTAAGCCCCGGAGATACATTTCTATGAGGCAAATGGAAACTCCGATCACGCGTGACCGGCGTTTCGATCATAAAGGCCGGCTTACGCAATTCGCGGTCTCTTATTGGGGATGAAGAGAGTCCGCTCTTGATAATTCGCATCTCAAATATCTCCGAGCCGGCAGAGCAATCCGTCCGAGCAGTGCGTCACTGGTGCGCCTTGTGTAGCGTTCCAAAGTTGTAGTTCTACTAGAGCCGGTAAATCCGTGTGCCCACCCCAGCTCCTATTGGCAACAAGCGCTAGGAAGGATCTTGATCGCTAGAAGAGCTGCATTGTGCCAGATATGTATGTACCATGTCGCTGAATCCTTCAATCTTCGGCGAAAATGGTCTGCCTTCACAAATCCTGCGGCGTTTAACCTTGCTTCGCCGAGTTTTGTCTTTAGTTCGTGATATACCTACTAGTTTTAGTGGGGGAGAGCCGATCGGAGCATTCCAAAGTCCGAGGTCACAGACTTGAGACTATCCCACTGACCTCCGTGGGTTGCCCAATCATTTGTCTTTCGTCCTTGATAGAAGATGGTGGTTCCAATAGATGGAAAAGGTTGTAGTATTGTAAATAGTTCAAAAGTGCGATGTCCCCTTCCTACGTTTGCTGGCCCTGTGGCTCTGTATAAGTAGAGGATAGGAACAAAGAACACTCCGTTTGCCAGCCCGTTTGCCAGATCCACAGGGCTTATCTTATCCAACCTTACATGATGGACGCGTCCGTAGACAACGTACTGCATCAGTCCTCCATATCGGGCAATCTTGGTATTCGAGGTAGCAACTACTAATTAAAACACTTTCATCACGAGATTCCACTTTTCTTTCCTTTGTTTTCTTTTTTGTTCCTATTTTTCCTGGCACTCTTTTCTTCTTCTTTCAATGATTGTGTGGCAATGGCAGACAATCGAAGGTCTTTTGCTGGAAGTGTCACCCATAATCTCCTCTCCCAAGCTGGATAGCGGCTTGCAATCAGGATATCCTCAAATTTAATCCATAAACTCGATCTCAAAGCGTTTTTCCCACTGTCTTTGTTACGTTTCTGAACCTGGAGTTCCTATGTTGAAAGCCAAGGCTGTATGATAGGTTGGTGTGCTTGTTTAGCCGACGGGCATGCTCAAGCCTGTGAATGCGAGCCTGCCACACTTACGTACCTACCCTGGTTACAATCACGAGGGGCTATCTCAAGTCAGCGACGGTAGGAGAAAGGACAGTCCGATCCACGCAGCCTCAGGTCACTCCATTTAATAATCAGCCCCGAGTTGGGAAGGCTTCCTGGTATCACTTGCCTACCTCTACTCCTACATTCTTGTGATATCTGAGGTTACCCTCCTTGGATTTTGAACCTCGGACTTCCCATTATCCGGGTCAGGCCTTCCGCATCGTTCCAGGTATCGACCCTCCAACCCAACTCCAACTCCACAGGCTGCGTCATTACCGAACAGGTTCGTGTCAGTTGCGAAAGCGTGGTTCGTTCCATACCATGCAACCACACCATGAAAATCGAAGAACAAGCCGTCGAGCTGACCCATCTGTCTAATTCTTAGTTTACGAGTATGAAAGTGCGTGCGGTGTACATAATTACAACAATGCGTCTTCCTCCTGCATGACCAATTTCCCGGAACCGCCAAGGTGCCTGCCATGGACTGCCACCTAAACAAAAAGGGACTAAAAGGATCGTAACTCGAACTGGACCCGGAGCTCCTGCCTTTCGGCCTGCGGGTAATTTAGCCAGGCCAATGATCGGTACAAGCAAATTCCGCCCGCTGCAACCGCTTGAGCTCTCCCAACAGACCACAGTGGTTCACTTGGATGAGATTCTGAAAAAAAAAAGAAACTATCAGCTGTCGTTCAATTTCCGAGATTGATGACATAATAATCGGTTGCCGTTGGAGAGAAGGAGACGGCCAGACGGATTCCCCGACCCCCTGCCCCCTTCCTCCCTCTCCCGCGCAGGACCCGAGGTCGATCTCGCAAGAGCCGGGCACAAGACGCTCCGGATTGAGGCCGGCGGGGACGAGGGCGACAACCCGACCTAGACCGACATTGCCAACTTCAACTAGGCGGCCAACGACGAACTGACGCGCTGGGACTTTTGGTTCAAGCATTCGGACGACCCGGCCGAGGAGCTGGCCCGCTTCAACATCACGCTGGTCAAGGACCTTCCAGGCGTGGGCGAGAACCTGGGCGATAACTACGAGGGTTCCCTGCTCGCCCTGGGCGCCGCCCCAATCGACTCGGGCCTCATCACCCTGCTCCTACGCACACCCTCGGCCCCGACCGCCAGGCGTAACATCTTCGCCTGGTGCGGCGCCTTCTCCTTTGAGGGCTTCTGGCCCCGGTTTCCCCACCTACCACGGCCCGACCCAGTACGAGTGCGCCCTGGTGCACCTGGCGCCCAAGTCCCAGGCCGGCTCTGTCCGTCTCGTCTCGGCCGACCCGCAGGATCGACCCGAAATCAACTTCCGCTTCTTCCGCGACCGCGGCGACGAGGACCCTGAAGGAGCTGGTCGAGGCCGCCAACCTGCTACGCGAGGCCTGGCGGGCCGCTGGCGAGCCCGCCCTGCCCTTTGACGAGCTACACCCCTGCCCGGACAAAAGTGCTCCGACGAGTCCCAGGCCGAGTATATCAAGCTCCAGGCCTACTCGCACCACGCGACATCGACCTGGGCCATCGGCGCCGACGACGACCTCATGGCCGTGCTCGATCACAAATTCCGCGTCCGGGGTGTCGAAGGCCTCCGCGTCGTCGACGCGAGCGCCTTCCCCGCCGTCCCTGGCGCGTTCCCGAGCTGCCCGACTATGGTGCTCAGTGCCAAAGCCGCTGAGGTCATCCTGGCGGATGCCTCCGAGAGGCTCCGGTAATATGGGCGCCTTGTTGGCCACGTGATTACCTAACAACCTTTAGGTAGGTATTATTAGTTGCTCTACGGGGTCGTGCTAGGTGCGGAAGAGCCAGGTTGTCCTGGGGATATCGGACGTGAGGTATTAGTAGTAAAATGCGAAGACGCTGTTAGGACACAAGATAGAGTGGAAATTGAAACAATGTTCCGAGTTGAAGACGCATAAGCATTATTTATTACCTACTTTTGCACCACCACCACCGCCCTTCTTCGAACCAGAACGTTTCCTCATCATGATCATGACAGATTCGTCTTTTCGCTGTTTAGCTGCTCTCAATTTATGCGCCTCTCGTCTAGTTAACAATATGCAATGCCAAAAAAAGAAGAGTAATAACTATAGGTATCTTGCCTCTTCGCTATCCAGCAAGCGTTCATTGGGAATAAGACAACGACCATCATACCATCTCTCTTAGGAGACGAGAACTCGCTCACATCTTGGCCTTCATCTCCCTCACCCACCGCTCGTCAATCATCATCTCCTCCCTCCTACCGCCGCCAGCCGCTGCCGCGGCCTCTCTTCTCCTCCTCCGCTCCGCCTCCGCCGCTTCGTGCTCCCGCCGCCACAGCGCCAGCTCGCCGGGCAGGAACTCGGCGACGGCGTCGGCGCACTCGGCCACCTTCTCCATGGCCACCAGGTGGCCGCAGTCCAGCACCGCCTCCCGCACCCGGCCCCGCGCCGCCCCGCCGCTGCCCCCGACCCCGGTCCCCGTCCGGGCCATCTTGGCCCGCCTCGCCTCGGGCCCAGACATGTCCGACCGTGCCCCGAACACGTACAGCACCCCGGGCCGCAGCTCCGGAAGCCGCTCGAACGCCTGTCGCGGCTCCGCCCGGTAGAACGGGTACCGGCTCTTCTGGGAGGAGGAGTCGGAGTCGTTGCCGTCGTGGCCTGCCCAATCACGCAAGTCGCTCCCCGCGCGGTAGGTCGGCCGTAGGAAGGTGAAGAGCTCTTGGTGCTTGGTCGTTGTCAGCGTGACGGGCGGGCCTCCGCCGCCGCCGCCGCCGCTTGCTGCATTCCCGGAAGACGAAGGGGGAGAAGAAGGATACAGCTCGGTCGGGAGGTCGCGCAGGCCGTAGCGCACCCACAGGTCGAACACGCGCCGGTCCCAGGCCTGGTAGAAGGGGGACTGGGCGAACTTGGCGGCCGCGGCGGCGCGCGAGTCCCACAGGTCGCGCCGCCACGTGGATGCCCGGGCCGGCCCCAGGCCCGTGGTGCCCGTCTCGATGACCGGGTCGATCAGGATGAGCGAGTGCAGCAAGCGCGGGTTTTGCAGGGCGAGATGGGTGCTGTTAATTTCACAAAGGGAAATCAAGAGTTGGTTATTATCTGAGTTCTGAACCGCTCTCTCGCCAGTCTTACCGAGGACCAGGGAGGGAGAGTAATTAGTGGGGAATGCTCACAGTTGTGCGGCGCCCATGCTGTGGCCGATGCCGACCAGGGGGTGCGGCATCTCATCGCGCTTCAGGTTGATCAGGTTGGCCAGGTCCCTGGTGTGATCCAACCAGCTAGCTGCGGAGTAAATTAGCTTCGCTGCTGTTCCTTGTGGTTCCCATCCCCACGCCCACCGGGGAGTCATTGGTGAGTACATACGATCGTTTCCGAGAATCTTCTCGTTCAGCACCCCGGACTGCCCTTGATTCCACATGTCGGCAATCCAGATGGACCGGATGCGGATACCGCTCTTTGTTATCCTCTTGTGGATTTCATCCCACAGCGGCTCGTATAGCTCCTGAAATTGGGAATATGGTCAGAATGGGAAAAGGAGGTTGTGGGGGGGGGGGGTTGAAAATGATCAAGGGGCATCATGATGAAGTTGACAGTTGACATCACAGCAAGACTGCTGACCTTGGGGAATGCGTTGGCATGTGCGGCAATGATGGTCACATCGCCTGGTTGCGGGTTCGGGTTGTCGAGCGGGATGTATTGTTTGACGGCGAGTTGGGGCCTGTCGGCGTCTCCATTCGCGGTCGCTCCGACATACTCGCGCGAATGAGAGCAACTGACCGTGTGCTCGACGACACGGAAAAATTCTGGCATCTTCCTCGACAGAATGCCAGGATTTAGAGTTTGGAATGAGAGTATGCTTTTGCCCCCCCAAGAACTGAATGTAAAAAGCCCCGACTTTCTCCTTCGTTGAGTGTGAAGCCGACGTCGCCGCCGGGCACCCTAGTAGGGCAGGAACTGATGTTTGCTGGAAGACGGGAGTACGGATAATAATAATACATACGGATAGTACAACAGTAAACGTTCTTGGCGGGTTTGTTGCTCGGCTTCTGAACAACCTCGGTTTCAATGCCAGTGGAGAATTCCATTCGGACCCTCCAATTGGACAGCATCGGTCCCCGGCTAAGCTTCTCCGCATCATTCAACCGCGCTTCTTGCGTATAAGTAATCAGAAAATCGGAATATCAGATGCTCAACATCGCGATAGATGCCATACTTGAAAGCAAGCCACTAATCCATAGGTTATAATAACTATAGAATGAGTGAATGACAGGTCCAGTTGAGGTGGTAATAGAGGAAGTGATGGGACTGCAAGTTCCCGATCGGCAGATATAATTAAGATGATTATGTCAGAAGCTTGAGGGGTCCAAACCTGCCTGGTTATCCTAGCTTGTCATACCGTGGACGAGAGAAGGATGGAAAGAAGGCGAGTTGCTCCGCAGCGCCGACATGCTTACCTAATTATGCACGGATGACATGCCGTTTTCGCATGGCTGTATTAGGTATGTACATGCCTAGTTTAAACCGTCTTTCCTGCGGTAATAATGCTTAAGAGACCAAAACTGTAGAACACAAAAACATTATATTATATTATCAATTACCATTGGACATCGGGTGCCCAGGAAACGAATCTAACCGTCGACGCCGCCTCCCCCAAACAAACCTCCCACCCCCAGCCTGGCATTGTGCCACGAAATCTACCGATTCTGAAATCTCTGATGATAACTGACGGGGGACGGTCGTGGGACTTGACCGTACGAGGTTGTCTTTGGTCGGCAATTAGGGTTAGTCTAACATCGCAAACTGGAATTATTAAATAATCCTCACGACACGGTCATGACTTGGGGGCTCACCATTTCTCGCTGCGCCAACATCTCCTCCTGCGACTCGGCAATGTCGGAACCGGAGCCGGCCACCGACTTCACGTTGCTACTGTCTCTTTTGAGCGAGCCGAGCGCGACGCTCCTGGCACTCTTGACGCTCTTGTGCGTGCCGAAGCTGGAATGTTTTGGTTGGGTCGCTCGGGAAGCGCCGCCCGAGCGGCTCTCGGAGGCGCGGGCGCGGGTAGTAATCAGCACCTTGAGTGCAGGAAGGGTTCCGACAAGGACAGCTGTGGGAGATCCTAAAGTCAGTTCTGTCCTTGTCAAAGGGGTAGGCAAGTGGAGGGAGGCGTCAGAACGACGACAAGAAAAACAAGCGCGGAAGATTGGGGGGGGGGGGGGGGTGCTTACAAATTGACGCTGCCAGCGTGGACCAGACGAGGAGTAGGGTCAGGTTGACGAAGCCCTGCTGGGCCAGGCTCTGGTTTGCCCGGATGATGGCAAAGACGATCATGACGAACCCCAGGCTGAAGACGCAGACGAGACCGAGCTTCTGCTTCAGCGAGACCTTGATGTTGTAGATGAGGCGCAGCGGCATGGCCATGATGCACAGGTCGGTGAAGACGTCGACGGCGGTGCTGAAGTAGACGCTAAAGTTGCTCGACCACACGTTCTTGGGCCCGGCGCACGTGTTGAAGCCAAAGAAGTTCCTGACATCCGGGCCGCACGACAGGGCCAGCGTCGTCACGCAACCCCCGTATGCGAGCACGGTGAACACGGTCAGGACGAACCACGCTCCTCGGTACCACGTCAGGTCGCGGAAGAGACGCCAGTACAGGGCCAGAAAGGCCCCCTTGACGGACCAGAGCACGGTCCAGAAGAGGATGACGATGGGGAACTGATAACGCAGGTAGTTTTTGGTGTGGGACATGACCCCCTCGGCCGACATGAGCTCTAGATCGCCCGAGAGCACGCTCGTGATGTAGTACAGGCTGGGGAGCTGGATCGTCTCGAGGACGCACAGGGCGAGCAGCGCGGCCAGGGCTAGGAAGATCCAGCAGTCTTCGAGGGGCCCGAGCCGGCGGGTGCTTGCGGGGGAGCGGACGCGGATGATGGTGCGCAGCGCGACGAAGAGGCAAGCGGCCGAGAAGCAAACCCAGATGAGGATGAGGAGCGACTTGCGCGGGAGGACGTCGTCGGTCGTCCCGGACTCGGCGGACGCCATCGTCGGTCACGTTGGCTTCGGCCCCGTCTCTATGGCGGCGGAGAAGGCGGGTGTCTCGGTGTCTGGCATGACACCCTCTCGTCGTCTTAGAACTCCAGAGTCTCGGTCGCCAAGACGGTCAAAGTCTCAAGACACAAACAACCAAGGAACCCGGACGAAGCCCTGTAGGGCAGAGGGATAGGTACCTTTTTGTATGTCTCGTGGGATATTTTCGGACGCCCCTGGCGGCGGGGTTGAGTGAGCGCTGTTGGCTGTCACGTTATTATCAACTTTGGTCCCCCCCCCCCCCCCGGCTGGATCGGAGCGGAGGCCAAAACTGCAACATGGCATGACAATGGACAATAAATGGCCTTTAAGCGTGGACTAGTTGAGTCGCTGACCGGGGACGATAGGGGTATCTCGAGTGCCGAGAACAGCGGCTCTGGCCAACGGAAAGGCACGCCATCCTAGTCTCGGGTTCGGCTGCCGCCGTCACACGTTCCCTTGGCATCTGGTGGTTGCTATAGGCTCGACGACGTTCCAGTGCTTGGCCGGCACAGATTGCGGGGTGCCCTGAATCTGTGCCTGACTGGCCGCAGAGGTTGGAGCCAGCCGCCACTGCTCGTTCTTGTCCCTCGCCGTCGTGATGGAATCGCGATTCCCATTGGTTCGTCTGGCGACCCCAAACCGCCAATGAGAGTGGCAGAGGACCGAATTGCACGAGTAATTACTGCAGACGCGCGAGGGAGCCTATTTTCTGGTCGCGGGATGGGTATGTTGATTTTGTTGGTCGTCTCGCAAGCGTAGCTGAATATAACAACAGCATTACCGAGCCATGCATCCGCCTTCTGGTTCGGATTCGGTTCAGAGCTCTCCAGTCAATCGAGTCGAGCTCTCATCTGGGCGCTGCTGGGATTTGCGACGCTGCTGCACGCAATCGCATGGTTCGCTTCCATGGCCCCCGGTGTTGCTTGCAGGTTCGCCGCTTCCCGGGAATTCGTCCGGATTTCTATGCGTCGCTGTGCAACGTATTTTTTTCAACTTCTCTTTCTGTTCATTCAGAGGCAGATGGTTGTTACCTGAGGCCTGCAAACCTCAGGCTCTTATCACCTGGTCACCGACCTGGAAGCTGAGGTAACCCGACCCCATTCAGGTTTCTTGCTATCTTGGGCTAGGTTGGCTAACAATTTTTCAACAAAGTTCCGCTGAAGCCCAACACAGCACTTCCACATCCCGCAGGAATGTCAACCAACATCAATTCATCAAGCAAGGCTGCACACAAGGCCGGGCATCAACGACCACGGCGGCCTCGTGTTCGGAAACGCCTTTAACCTTTCAAGCCCTGCCATGGCAATAGCCCACAGCCCGCATGCCATGATGTCAAGCCCTTCCACAAATCCGGGTCGGCCCTCGCTGTCGGTCCCGGCGCTTTTGGTTCGCTGAGAGGGCCCCGTTCGAAGAACCCCGACCAGCTTCTTTCCCAGAACACGTCACCCGGCCGCTGGACCATGCGGGCTTTGCATACAGTTCCTTGGACCTCAATGCACCCTTCGTTGCGGAGCACGAATACCAGTCCGACACATCGGTAACATCTACCGATGGTTGTATGCAATTAGGGTAATGGTCCGGGGTTGGTCGTCCTCCTTACCCTCTCGGATTAGGTTGCACCGATTCCATGGGGGAAAAAAAATGACGAGCCCCCCCCGCTTGCGTCTTTTGCGATCTTGTTATCTTTGGGGTTAGCCCGCCCCGAATGGCATGGTTGACCGCCACGTTGCCGAGCCGATGAACTGGGTCCAGCACAGGGATTGGGGAAAAAATCAACATTGGCAGTTGATGCGCCATGCCGACGGGCTTGCAACACAGGCCGGGCGAGGAGGTATTTATTAAGGTCCTCGGATGCCCTCGCGCAGGGTGGGCTTAGACTGGAACGATGAAATATCCGAACCACCATGCAGATAAGATGTTCCGGCTCAACCTCACGTTCGTCGCAGTCGCATGGGCTCTGTTGCAAGCCCATCTCATATTAATATCAGTAACGATCCCGCAAGCACACGCCTGGCCAACGCCAACAAAGTGGCTGCCGCACTTCAAAAGCCAGCGGCCTCAGCGCGATTATGCACGACGCAATCTCAAGACCATCTCGAGCATCTACAACCTGACTGTCTACCCCAACCAACTTCCCATCTTCCAGGCCGGTGGCGCGGGCGTCCCCAATGGCCTCTTCAACAAGAACGTGGTCGGGCGGGTCGACCCGGTAGGCAACTTCACGGATTTTGAGGAGTCGGTCGAGTACTTCTTTGCCCTGTCTCCACTACCGCAGGGCAACCCGGCGAAGGCAGCCATTACGGGCTACCAGATCACCGAGTTCAGCTCGCAGTGCCGCGACGTCGCCGCCTCGGTCGTCTACCTGTACTGCAGCGTCGTGAACCCAGGCTGCGCCGACCACGGCAAGCCACTGCCGCCGCTGAAGCAAGTCGCGTTTTGGCGCTTTGACGAGCACGGCGCAGTGCTCAAGTACGACGCCTGGATCCCGAATCTGAACACCTGGGTTGAGTCCACCACAGCCGCCAACGCCGACGACCCACAATCCCGTGCCTCCGCCATTGCTCAAATCTGCGGCGCCACTCAGACGAGGTGCCAGGGCCCCAACGCGCAGTGGAGCAGCGTCGAGGAGTGCATGACGGCTCTGTCGCAGAAGAGCTACGGCTCGTACGACGAGGCGTGGGGCGACAACATCGTCTGCCGGAGCATCCACGTGGTGCTTACGCAGGTGCGACCTGATGTGAGTCCAAAATCCCAACGTCTGACGCTCAACGAAGCCGTTCAAAACTGACCTCAGTAACAGGTTCACTGTCCCCACGTCGGGCCGACGGGAGGCGGCAAGTGCGTGGACGAGCCATATCCCGCCAACTACTTTTCCGATAAGGCGCTATACGGCCAGCCTACGGGCGAAACCTTCATGTGCGATTAGACGACGACCATGACTGACGGATAACGACCCCTTTAATGTGTACCTGTGTATAGACGGCGTGCATTACGCTCCTTTAATCAGTAGTAGACTGGAGCTTACGAGTTTACGACGAGACGAGTTATGACGGGCGGCATCAGTTTGAGTTCGCGCTTCGACCTCGCTGGACAGCGGCAATTTGGGTTGGTTGTGGAGTGTGTTATCATTCGTTTACGCATAGAGTTGGCTATATTACGAACAACGAGGCAGAGTGTCGTCTGAGCTTTTATGTCCTCTCGAATCTCTCCAGATCATCGGTTTCCTTTTTTTTAAAAAATAAAACTCAGGTAGAGACTCTGTCGCCCTTTGGTCGCCGCCGACGGATGCCCTTGTTGTCTCCACACACTCCAGTCTTTCACTGCCCATGCTATAGCACGGCTGGTGGTGCTGCAAGTATGGTCAACCACAGCGGTGCGAGCGCTGTGGCAGGCACTGCTGGAACTCTCGTATGGTCCTCAGAAGTGGTGATGATAAATGGTTGTTGATTACCGTCAAGTGCCGGAGGCACTGGTAGAAGCTCTCTAAATTTTTGTTTCGGAATCCGCTCGTCAGGGGCGGCCATTGCTAGCTACGTCCAGGCCTCGTCGATCGTCCAAGGCACTGACAGGCGGGAAGCAAGAACGGCAATAGCATCCATCTTCTGCACAATAATGGACCCTAGATAACCATGGGTCGAACGCGGAAGAGAACTCTCCAATATCACGCACTCGACGACCGCAATCGGAGGGGCCGTCCTGACCTCGCGACAGGGCAAGCTATCGTACCTATCCTGCTCAGTCTCCATCCACAATTACCACCGTGTCGAGATTGGTGCATTCGACAGCGATCTCTCAACATCCTGTGACAAGGTGTCATGACCTTCGGGATGGAATGCTTCTGCTTCCGAGATTGAGTCCGCAGGCAACAACAACAACAACAACAACAACAACAACAAAAAAATCCGCCAAAGATTCCTGCTTGATCTAGCGCCCCCGCTTTCAGGAGACTGGGGATAAGGTGCATGGAGCATCGCCTTGCTATCTCCTACTGCTTGACTCGCTGTCTCCTTCGACAATCGGCATCCCTGATTACAGCAAGGCAGCTGAATCCTGGGAAAGCCATGTTGCTCAGAAAATGGTGGAGCAGCAAAATCCAAACTTAATAGCGGCAACTGATCGATGGCGAAGTAGATGTTCTTAATGTGCCGGGGCACCATATATCCAAATCTAGGACTCAATACGTATGCCCATCAGCCATGTGAGCTATCTCGAGTTCCTCTACGTCTTTTGTGGGACCTTCTTCGCCTCTACGACGTAGAAGAACTTATAGCGCAGCTCTGCCAGTACTGGCTATATACCATACAATCTAGAGAGAATGCTTTCCAAGCTGCCTGGGATGTTAAGCTTCCTACGCCGACACCTCCCAACTCACGGCCTGACACTATACAGTCCTAGGTTTTCCAGACACCGCACAACCCGCGAAAGGCCGAGTTGCAGTCAACGCTCATCGAGACTCGCATTGCTAACCATCAAAATAGCTCCTAGACTTCAATGTTTGCTGCTATAATTAGGAACTAACTTACCCTGGGTATAATGGCTTAAGTAATTCAGCGTCGGAGAGCGCGGCCCTCCCCCTACAAAAAGAGGAACGCTGTCCGGCTTGGACATAGAAGTGTAGAGTTAGCCTACAATGTTCATAATGGACATTAACAGGTAGTCAGTTCTCTCTAGTGTTGCAACTTAGTCAAGTGCCTTGCTTGGCATCCTCTAATGAATATTTATACGTGGAAATGATTCTACCTATCGTAGTGACCCACAGGTTTTGCAGACATATACGAACACATGTTACAAAACGGCACCTTAAAGTCCAAGAAAACTGGCTATATGCTAGCTAAGAGAAGAACAGGGGTCTAACTGAAACCCAGGAAACAACAGAAAAAAATGAAACATACAACACTCGGAATTCGCTGGTCGTCACCGACCCAACTACTACTCGAGCCCTCGCCAGTTTAACTAAGGGAGAGCGGACGGGATCCCGTGTTCTCTGGCGGGTATGGTCGTATATGCTAGGGTGGCATTCAAAATCAATTGATATTGAACGGATCAGAGAGAAGATACCCCGACTGTGGTGGACGGTTCGCTGCACCTTCGCTTTAGGCCCGTACCTGGGAGTTCCTATAAAGTAAGTTTGTAGCTGGTTGATTACCTCGTTTCATTTGTCGTTTTGCGGTAATCGTCAAAATCACAGCCCTTTCTAGCTAATATGGCCATTTTTACTTACCTTAATTAGTCTCCCTACCCACCTCTACACAAATGGATAACTACATGGCGATGACGATATATCTGCATCTGAGAGCCATTTTCGAGGAAAAGAGCACCGAGGGCGGGCAGAAATAATTATAGCATCAACAGGCTGTACAGAGGATTAGATGTATTGTCAGAAGCTGTAGAGCTTCTAAGAGTATTAGCCACATACGTGCCACAGCGTATGAGGCGTCGTTGCCAACGCATTAGCCAGTTCCTTTGTCTATAAATATCAGTCGTTTTGTCTCCTTTGTAGATAGTTTAACAAGGCACTGTCTCCTTCGTATAGCCACCTACTACAGACTGCTTTCAACGCTCCCGGAGCTCCCACTACGTTCGGCAGTTATGAGCCCGGCGCCTTGACTGCTCCTCTGCCGACGTATCTTTAATATCAGTGGTAGCTTCTTCTATTACAAACTCTCTTACCCTGCTTTAATATACTTTCGACGACGTATCTGTCTATTATGTCCGAGATCCTAGTCGAGACTTCTACGCGCCTTATAGGGCCTAGTTCCTAGAACTTGTAGTATATCGAACTATAGTTATAGGCTGAATTTGCTAGTATATAGGGATTCGTTAACCCTGACGGCGACCGTAAGCTAGATCTAGAAGTTCTATAGTGCCTAACCTGTAAGTAAGCTAGAGATAACCTTATCCTAGCTTCCTAGGAGTAGCTCTAAGAAGGATTGTTACCTTTGATGTCTATAGATTTAATACCTTCTAATATAGCTATCGTAGCCGAATTCGTATGACTATAAGACTCCTTTTATAAGGATATCGTATATGCTATAGACGTTAGTAAGCGGATAGGATAGCTATAATACTAGCTAGTGTATACTATAGATTCTAAACTCTATAAAGCTATAAAAGTATATAAGAAGAAGGATATTAACCTTATTAAGGGGATTATCTAGGTACTTTACTCTATATTTATACTATCTATCGTAATACTCTATATAATAGTTACTATATGATATATAACTAGTCTTAATATAGCTAAGCGTTTAGGAGTTAATCTATAGTATTAGATTTGTAACTTTAATGTCGCCTTCTAGCGAGCTATTTAATATGATATCCTAGAAGTATAGGGCGTATAAGGACTTTATACCTTTCTTGATACTATCACTATATATATCTTACTAACCTAGGTAGCAAATAAGAGGATAGAAATCGAGCTTATTAATGGTATAGGATAGCTACTTCCAGAGCTTAGTACCCTTATTACGATAGCCGAGATCCTAATTAATAACGATATATAACCTAGAGTCTCTCGGAAGTATAGAATCTTTTTAATAACTTATATACTAATACTTCCTATAGTTTAGAAGAGTGGTAAGGAGAGAAGTAGAGACTTATATAGAGACTCTTATAGCGGTTAATAGTATAATACGAGATATCCTCATAAGCGTCTAAGATATCTGTAGGATCTAGTGGACCATTACGTGCTTAAGTAAGCTATCTATAGTAACGAGTAATGCTTGTACCTTTCTGATAAGGAGTGTAAGAGGATTTGCTAAGAGCTTGACAAGCCAAAGTAGGCTAGACTGGAAAATTAACTTATTATTAAGTAGGGGGAGCTATCCTATTTTAAGTAATTAGGGGATACCCTAGTTCCTTTAATATATTAATTATTAGCCCTTAACTACTTAGCGAGCTCTTGACTTACTATAGAGCGTTTAGTATAGTTACTTTATAATATTATCCTCTTTTAGAAAGCACTTTACTAGACTTATATAGTACGACCTACCTAATTAATGATAAGAAGTTCCTTTTACCTAGGATATTCGTTAAGGTAGAGGATTTTAAGTTTATTAAAGTAGGTATAATAACCTTTCTTATTAGTAGGAAGGGTACTTAGGTAATTAAGAACGTTCTAGATAGACTATATGGACTGTATACTAAGAGCCTGACGCTTAAGGATATTACTATCGTTAAAGGATTTTATATTAATATTGTCTTAGAAGCTCTATTACTTAAGGTAGGCACTTAGTACTATAGCTTAGATTGCTCTCTACGTTTTAGAACACTAGAAAATAACGTCATCCTTCGTAAGTTAGAATATAAGTATAATCTTACCTTCCTCGAATATAAGCTACTTTCTTGCTACTTAAGCTTCCTAGACTATGTCTTAACTAGTGAAGCAGGTATTGTAAACGTTTGTATATCCTTATAGAATGTACTTACTACGTACGGTAGAAGGTCCTAGATACGAGCGTTACCTACCGTGAGAGAGGACACTAAGGATCTTTGGCACTTGAGAGCTAGCTACCTTGGACTAGAAGCGTTAAAAGCGCTTGTTAATAACGCTAGAAACGTCTTTATTAAGGGGATAGTATATATTAAGTATAAGAGCTATACTTATACTTATATAAGTAAGGTTATCTCTAGGAAAATATTACCTAAGTAGAAGTCTATATACCTATTCTAGCAAGTAGCCTAGGATCTGTTTGACCATCCTAAAGCGATTAATAGATCGTAATAGCTACTTATAATTATTAATAAGTATAGTAAGAAGCTCTTCCCTTTCCTCTTAATAACAAAGTCGCTAGACTAGATTATAGGAGTTATATAGAATTTCGAGAGCTAGGTAAGACGCTAATATAGGCTTGCTATCTATAAGATCAAGTAGGATAACGATACTACGACGATTAGTTTAGTAGGGCGTATACTAATACGCTACTGGACTTAGGCTATAGAAAGTAGTATTAATTTTGAACTCTTACCTTTGTATACCTATAAGCCTAATAGACTAGTAGAGCAAGTAGGGCAAGAGCTAATCTTACGCTTAATTAAGATATTTAATAACGCGAATCTCCTTATAAAGCTCTGGTTAGAAAGCGTATAAGTGGTAGCGTACTTATATATGATAAGCCCGAGCCGTACTTACTTGTTTAGAACTCCTAACGAAGTGCTTTATAGCTAGTTTAAATAGTATTTTCGCTAGTATAAACCTGGCTTAATAATTACGTTAACTAGTGACTTATACCTAGACTAGAGTAGCATCTTTATATATAGATGCTAGGTATATATTCTCTATAAGGATAGGGAAGTAGAGTAACGTATAAAGGACTTTAAGGTAGTGCTATATAGGCTAATAGGGTATCTTATAGGATATCGTGTATCTAATATCTATTGCGTTTAGATACCTAAGCTTGATAGGGTCATTATAACTTATAACGTTCGCTTTAATAAGAAGACTTTCTACCGTCTAGGCAAAGAGCAGCCGACAAAGTCATTACTAGCGGTAGCGAGCTAGGAAGTTAATTAGTTCGATCTTAGCAAAGATTCCTAGGATACTGACTTTCTCTAGGAAGCGTTATAATAGACCTAGTAACTAGTAGAAGACTTTATTATAGTGGCTTAGCTACCTTTATTATAAGAGAGTCCGGCGGTAGGCTAACCTCTCTGATAGGGTTAAGACTTAGGGGTAAGGGAGCTCTTTGATATATAGCCTGTAAGCGAGTAATTAGTTCTAGAGACTCTTATGGTAGAGACATAAGCAATAGACGAACTTACCAAATGGATAGAGAGCTTTAGAGGACTCTTAACCCCTGAATATATGCCTAAGCCCTCGGTGACTTGCCCTATACTAGCTAGTAAAAAGGATATCTACTAGGAAGTAGGAGGGTTTAAATTAGGGCCTTCTCAGTTACTAGCTAGCTAACTAGATGCTAGAGAGAGCAGGGGAGCTATCGAATCTAATAAAGGAATACCTTCTATAGAAGAATCTAGCGTACACGACAAGTGGACGGAAGAGCTAGGAGCTAGGGACGGTACTACTAATATATTATACCTAGCTAGGTTAGAGGAGCAGAGCGTTAAGCGAAGTCTAGATTAGCTAACGTATCCTCTAGAAGGTAGAAGCAAAGGAGAAGCTATTCGGCAACCTCCTATAAGGAGAGATAGAGGTAGGAGGAGGGCTTACGAGCCTAGGGACCTTATCTAGTTAAGCGAAAGGCTATAAAATAAGGAAAGGGTTAATTATTACTACTCCTTTATCTACGTAATGAAGGAACTCTAGCAATAGTTCTATAAGACCTACCTACCTAATTAGTAAGAAGCTTACCTAGAGGACTAGAGTATAAGAACAATATATATGGTATTTGCTACTACTATATAATAAAAGGATATTATATATCTCGGAGTAGCCCTAAATAAGCTATATTAGTATATTAACGATCTTACTTATATTCCTACTAACTAGCGAGACCTATATAACTACCTGTTGGGATAATAGTTTAAAGATACGGCTCGCGAGGAGATACGTAACTTAGAGAGTAGGAGAACGTAGAAGATCGTACCATACGAGCAGGCAAAAGCGCGACCTATCCCGTTAAAATAGGTCTTCGTGTATGAGTTTGATAAGGACGGTTTCTTAGAGAAATATAAGGCAAGGATCTATATATAAGGAGATCTATAAGATATTAGCTTAGTGGAAAGTACGTATATAGCTACTTTAGTAGCGTAATCGTTCCGTATAATAATAGCGATCGCTACGTACTTTGACTTGGAAGTCAAGTAGTTCGATATAATATAAGCGTTCCTTAACGCCGAACAACCAGAAGACGATCCTATCGTCTGCGAATTGCTAGAAGGATTCAAGTAGCTAGGGAAATACGTAGAGTTACGAAGAGCTCTATATGGCTTGAGAGACTTACTACTCTTATAGTATAAGGAGTTCTATAAAACGCTATCAGATCTAGGTATAGAACCATTAGGTAAAGAGAAGTGCCTCTTCTTAAGCTATAATAAATAAGTTATCTTAACCTTCTATATTGACGACTTCTTGGTCTTCTTTTATAAAAGTAACGTTATAGTAGCCGAGTATATAATAGAAGGAATTAAAGCTTAATATAATATCTATAAGTAAGGTAATGTCGATTAGTTCCTTAGTATTAGGGTGATTCGAGACCGACTTATATATAAGATATAGTTAGTCTATAACTAATATATTAGAAAGGTAGTAAGAAGATATAGACTAGATATATTTAGTATGTACGAGCTAACTCCTTTAAGCTGTAAAGAACTTAAGAAGTTTAAAGGGAGTATTACTAGTATATGGATCAAAGAGTATTAGGAGCTTATCGGATTGATCCTATATTACGTAGTTATACTATATCTAGACGTTATATATATCTGTTTAGTACTCTCTTAATACCTGACTAACCTAGGACTAGACCACTTATTAAAGGTATAGCAAGTAGTAAGATATCTATTTAGGAGCTCTTACCTATTAATCTAATATAGAGGTAAGCAAGTGCTAGATAGTTCGATGCTTATAATTGCTAGGGACGTGTTATACGTAGATAATCTAGATATATAGTATTCGTCGTAAGGATATATCTTCTTCCTGTTTAGAGGTCTTATCGCGTAGAAGGCGTTACGCTAGAATACTATTATAACGTTAAGTACTAAAGTAGAACTTCTAACGCTCTCCTTTATAGTAAGAGAGGCTATAGCATTTAAAAGGCTATTTATAGATATTGATCTTAAGCTTAGAGAACCCTAGAATATCTACTATAATAATTAGCAAACTATTCGACTAGTAATAGCTAAGAACGAATATATTAATACTTGCCTATAGTATATAGATATCTATAATATATAGTTATACTAGGAAGTAGCGAAAGGGACGTTTAAAGCTATATATCTACTAATTAGTTAGATACTAGTAGATAGGCTTATTAAATGACTTAGCTAATAAGCCTTCGAGCGTTAAAGGGCTTTTCTTAATCTTTAAGATATTAGTTATAGGCTTATATAACTAGGGGGTAGAAAATAAGTCAAATTCGCCAAATAAAATACTACCTAATACTCCCTATCTATTACTATTAGCCATTACTAGGATTAATAGCCTTGCCCTTGCCTTTATCCTAGCCAGGCAATAATATAGCACTGTGACGAACCCAACTCAGACTGCTTCTGAAAGGGTCCAGACGGAGGTGGGTGAAGCGGGACAAGCAGGCAGGTCGTCTGAGGGATTCGGTGAAGCCAAAGGGTTCACAACAACACTTAGAGTTGTCTCTCACAGTAATCAGCAATGCTTGGTATGAGTACTGTGATTGTGATTGTTACCACTGGTGAACTCCCAGAGTTCGCCAGAACGAGTGACTATATACAATTTCCTTGTCCTTTCCCCCTTGAGTCTTGATCGTGCGATCGCTGCTGCGATCCTGCGATCGTTACCCAAGTGCTCGTCTTGATCGAAGTGCGATCACTGCGATCACTTCCTGATTGGTCCTTAGGTCTTGTGGTTCCTGATTGGTTCTGTGCGCCTTGCCGGGTCGCCTTATGCAGCCAAATCGTGACACGATGCCCCTCCTTCAGGTCTTTCGTCCTCGAAAGACTCCGGTCCGTTTCAAATAGCGCCATCATCCCCTGTCTGTACGTAATTGCGTTTCCCAGTTTCTTCCTTCCTTTGCCTTCCCACGATGTTGTCGAGATGGCTGATCGTGTGAGAAAGAAGTCGAAATCTAAACCTGCTGCGTCGACTCTTCGTGCCAACCATCTCCTGGCCGCGATTCTCTCCTCGGATAATCTTTTAACGATGCGTCCTTGTACGCCGTGCGAGTCCAAAGGCCTTAGTTCGTGCGAGGTTTCGAAAAGCGATTCTTCTCGATGCGCAGAGTGCGTTCGCAACAAGCGTTCGAATTGTGACGTTCTTGGCGTTTCTCCTGCTCAGCTTCGGTCTATTGCGGCTCAGCATCAAAAACTTGAGGATGAGCTTATGGCTGCTGAGGAGCGGGTCCTTCGTCTCCGGAAACAGAAGCGAATGTGGTTTGAGAAGATGATGAGGGCTATCGCTCGGGGTATCGACAGTGTGGAGGAGTTGGAGCGAGTGGAACGTGAGGAGGCTGCGGCGGCGGTGGCAGCGGAAGCTTCTGGGGTTACTGCGTCTTCTTCGACCCCATCTCGCCTGTCCGCCGATTTCGGACAGCTTTGGGATGCCGTGTATCCTGAAGTTCCTTTGGATCCGTCCTTGCTGGCCGATTTCGGGTTGGTTTCGGGTTCGTCGCTTTCGGTCGGTCAGGGTTCCTCTGGTGGAACTGCTGAAGTTTCTCGGGGCAACTCAGGTTCTTAACTGGTTCCCATGAGTTGTCTTCTGGCCCAAAATCAAGCCATTTGACCAGGTACTGCAGTT
The DNA here is from genome assembly GCF_000226095.1 of Thermothelomyces thermophilus ATCC 42464. Taxonomy (NCBI): domain Eukaryota; kingdom Fungi; phylum Ascomycota; class Sordariomycetes; order Sordariales; family Chaetomiaceae; genus Thermothelomyces; species Thermothelomyces thermophilus. The sequence continues at coordinate 2,711,008 of NC_016476.1, read as the reverse complement.
CTCCGTTGATGATGCGTGAATCCAGAATTTCTTCGACGTCCCATTCTTCCTCTTCGTCCTCTGCTTCGATGTGCGTGGCAACCTTGGCGTTCTTTGGTGCTGGTTCGAGAAGTGAAATATGAAAAACATCCGTCCGTAGTCGCATAGATGACGGTAACGATAGTCGGTAGTTGGATGTCGAAATTCGTTCTTTGATAACGAAGGGTCCGACCTTCTTGAAGTCCAGCTTCGTGCTTGGTCGTTTGGTTCGCAAGTTTCGTGCGATCAGGTAGACTTTATCTCCCCTCTCTAGGCGAGGTCCCTCGAGCCTGTGTTTGTCGTAGTAGTTCTTCATTCTGGTCTTGACAAACTCGAGTTCCTTCTTGAGCTTCTCGTGCAGTGCGTGCATCTGTTCTGCTTTGACTGCTGCTCTTGGCACTGTGACCTCTGGTCCTTGCCTAAGGTCTGCTTCATATCCGTAGTTCGCGAAGAACGGTGTGACTTTGGTCGTTTCTGTCGGCGTCGTGTTGTAGGCGAGTTGTGCTGTTGGTAACAGCATGACCCAGTCGTTTTGCTGGTAGTTGACGTAAGAGCGGAGGTACTGCTCAACAACTTGGTTTAGTCGCTCCGTTTGTCCGTCAGTCTGTGGGTGATATGCCGTTGACAGCTTGCTGTTAACGCCCAATCGTTGCATTAACGCTTGCCAGAACTTCGATGCGAACTTGGTGTCTCTGTCGGTGATCCATTCTTGCGGCCAAGCATGCACTGATGCAACTTGCCGATAGATCACGTCTGCCAACTGTTCCGCTGTCCAGGACTCCTTGTAGGGAAAGAAGTATGCCCACTTAGTCAGGCGATCTACTACAGTAAGAATACTGTCGTAGGTCACTCCTGTGGCCGTGTCCTTGGATTCTGGCAGCTTCGTAATGAAGTCCATCGTAACTGAACTCCATGGTTTGTCAGCTGTTGGTAGTGGCTGAAGTAGCCCGTACGGCTTGTGTCGTGCCGTTTTGCTCCGATTGCAGATGTCGCAGTTCCGTACGACTTCCTTAACTCGTGTCGTCAACTGTGGAAAGTCGTAGTGTTTCTTGACTTGTGCGACAGTCTTCGTAACTCCTTTGTGTCCTCCGAGTTTCGACTCGTGGAGTTCTCGAATCATCCGCAGCTGTTGACCTTTGTCGTGGATGTACGCTTTGCCTCGGTACCAGAGTTTCCCATCTTTCTCTTCTACTCCGTCAGGTACCACTGGTCCGGGTGCTGCTTGATACTGTGCCTCGTTGATCCTTTCTTCTCGAAAGATTGCGCAGCATTCGAGGAACGAGTCAAGTGGATCATCTTCCACGGGTGTCTGCGTCTCGTGATGCAGCGTTCCGTCTGTCCGTTCCTTGAACAACGGTGGTGTCGTTCCCGTTCGTCCTTCCGTGTGATCCGTTCGTCGACTTAAGATGTCCGCTCGTGCGTTCTCTTTGCCCTTCTTGTAGCGGATCTCAAAGTTGAATTCCGCGAGGAATTCTGCCCATCGTATTTGTCGTCCGTTGAGTTCCTTCGTCGTCGTGAAGTATCGCAAATTCTTGTGATCCGTATATACTTGTACCGGTTCAATCGTGCCGCTGAGGTATGGTCGCCATTCCTTGAAAGCTTCGACAATCGCAAGTAGTTCCTTGTCGTGGATTGGATAGTTGAGACGTGGTCCGTCGAGCTTCTTTGAAAAGAAGGCTACAGGATGTAGCTTCCCTTGTTTGTCTCGTTGTCCCAACTGTCCTCCGATGGCGTAGTCTGAAGCGTCCGTTTCTACCTCGAATGGCTTCTTGGGGTCTGGCAGTACCAGTACCGGATCTTCGGTAATGGCATTCCGGATCTGCGTGAATGCTTGCTCATGTCGCTCTTCCCATTGGAACTCAGCGCCCTTCTTGGTAAGTTCGTGTAATGGTCGCGCGATCGCTCCAAAGTTCCTGATGAACATTCGGTAGAAATTCGCAAATCCGATGAAACTTCGTACTTCCGTGACTGACGTCGGTCGTGGCCAATTCTTGATAGCTTCAACCTTTGAAGGTTCCATCCGGATTTGTCCTGGGGATATCTCGTATCCCAGAAACACCGTTTTCCTGACGTGGAATTCGCTCTTTCCCTTGTTGACTGATAGCTTGTACGCGTGCAGCGCGTCCAGCACTGCTTTTACGTGCTTCCGGTGTTCGTCCATCGTCTTGGAGAAGATGAGTATATCGTCGAGATAACATACCGCAAATTTGTCGAGAAAGGGTCGGATAGCTTGATCAATCAGGGCTTGGAACGTTGCCGGCGCGTTCGTAAGTCCAAATGGCATGACGAGGTACTCGTAGTGGCCATAAGGTGTCCTAAAGGCCGTTTTCCACTCGTCGCCTTCTTTGATCCGTATGTGGTTGTAGGCCGATGGCAAGTCAAGACGCGTGAAATATTGGGCTCCTGCCAACTGATCTCGGAGCCGTGAGATCAGCGGTAACGGGTATCGATTTTTCACGGTCTGTTCGTTGAGTTGCCGATAGTCGACGCATAACCGTAGCTTTCCGTCTTTCTTGGGCACAAACAGGATTGGGTAGCCTGCTGGCGATGTCGACGGGCGGATATGTCCTCTTCGAAGGTTCTCCTCCAAATATCGCTTAAGTTCTTCGTTCTGTGTCTGGCTCGTGTGGTAAATCTTGAAGAACTTCAGTCGTGCTCCTTCCTTGAGCTTGATCTCGTGATCCCATGGGCCGTGTTCTGGTAATCCTTCCAGATGCTTCGGTTCGAATGCTGGGTGTCCTTCGTATTCCTTCGGTACTTCCCCAGTCTTGTCTCGTCTCTCGGTTTTCTGGTAGTATGCGAACTTGGTTCCGTCCATGGCGATACTGGCGATTTCTCCTGTCTCAACCCACTGCTCCCATTGCAGTGCTCCGCATTCGTCAACGGAGAGAACAGCTATCGGCGATTCAGCTCGTTCCTCCTGTCGCAACGTCGGTATCGTTATGCCGCTTCTTCCAGAGTCCGTAGTGGTCTGCCTGCCACTGTCCGTCTCTTGCGGTGGATCCGTAGGACATGCCTTTCTCTGAGCATCGTCCGCTCGCGATCCTTGCGCGCTCCCCATCTCGCTGGTCGAATACGACTCCATTCGGGGTCGCAGGTGGCCACCATTCTTCCAGCTGATGTCCGGGTCGTAATCTTCATGCCATGGTAATCCCAATATCATGTCTTTGTCGTCGCCCATGTCCACGATGCTGAATACGACTGCTGTGGTTTTCCCTGCCACAGTGATGTCGATCGGTTCGGTCTCCCTGCGTACCCATTGCGTCGGAAATGGCCCTTTGACTATGCCATGCTTCCGCTTCATTCTCCAGGGTATCCGCAGCTGATTCACAAGTGTCGGCGAAATCAGATTCATCTCTGCTCCACTGTCCACTAGTGCGAGCATTTCGTGCTGTTTCCACTGTGCTGTTATCCACAGCCGCTTGTCTTGCCGCCGTCGTCCAAAGATTGCGGCGATTTCCCATGTTTCTGCCGGGAGGTCTCGGTATAGTGGTCTCTTGCGCCAGTTCCTCCTGTACTGCGCTACCACTCGCCGCTGCGCGGGCGTTAATGGTTTCCGGGCCCCTCGAAGGGCCCTGACCCGTTTCCCAGGTCAGTGCTGACCTCTTCGGTTGTTCGGCTGATAGCGGCTTCGTCGATCGTGCTCATTTCCGTGAGCCATTGAGTGCTTGCGGCTTCCCACCATTGGGTCCGTTCTGCTTTCCGTCGTGCGTGCCATAGCTTCATCTGAAGCTCCCGAATTCGCAATTTCTTTTCGTCCGCGTGATAGAGGCAATCGTTGCTCCAGCACGAGTCCCATGTGTCTCGTCCCGTTCCGCAGTGCCTAGGCCAGGCTCGTCTTGGAACTATCGTGATGCTTTCTAGATCGCGGGCTTCGATCTTCCAAAGCAATTCGGCCGCTCTGTTTCCTGCATCGTAGACCCATTCCACAGGGCACAAGCCTCCGTCCCTGTTTTCCTGTCGGGTCGGCCAGTGATTGTTTTCGAATTTGTCGCGGAAGTGGTATCGGCATTCGTGTGCCACACACTGGAACCAGGGCACTTGCGCATGTGCCTCGTGTCGAGGGTGCAGTCGCGTGGCGTCGCCTGGAAGGTATTGGAACTCTTTCCCGAATCCTTCCCATTGTACGTGGACCGTAGGTACTCCAGTGCTGACATAGGAGTGTTTCTTCCAGTAGCTTTCCCACGTACGCTCATCTTTTCCGCGGTTCGCGCGCATGAACTGGTATTCTGGGTTCCGCACATCGTTGCTGAGTTGCTGATCGTCAAGGTACTCGGCGTAGCTATCGGGCCCATCATATGTCACAGGCTGTTCCCCTTTGATGGTTTCCACGATACGTCGGAGTTCCCTCATTTCGTCCTTCATCTCATCGCTCTGCTGGGCGAGTCGAGTCAAGCGCCCATCCCGTTCGCGCAGTTCCGTGTTGAGTCGGAAAACTTCGTTGCGGTACCATTCGATTCGTTCCTGGAGGAATAGAGCATTGGGTCCGGGTCTTTCGATTCCTTGGGTGTCGGTTGTCCACGATCCATCCCGCCTCTGCGTGACTGTGAAACCCCACTGCCTCAAGATTGGGAGAATCGAAATTGGCGGCGCATACTCTCCTGCCATGTCCCATTCGGCAAGACCTGTCTCTGGGTCCACAGTGACCAGTTCGGAGTACGGTGCTTGTTCGTCTTCACCGTTGCCGTCGTGTCCGAGACTGTCCGTGTCACTGTCCTTGTCTTCGTAGCTCGTGGCTGCTACTTCGGTGACGTTCTTGGTGGTTTCGTCGATGGCCGCAATTTCCTTTCCAGGGACTGGCTTCCATTCTTTCTTCGGGCTCCGGCATTCTCGCTTGTAATGCCCTTTCTTTCCGCAGTTGTAGCAGGTAACATTGGACTTGTCTTTGGTCGCCTTCTTCTGGTCCTGCTTCTGCGCTGCGTCCACATCCATGGCTCCGGGGTGCGTCCCGTACGAGGTACTAACGTACGCTCGCTTTTTCTTGTCGTTGGCCTTAACCGTGGTTCCGTTCATTCGACCTCGTTTCTGCTGCTCTCGTGCGTAGAGTCGATCATCGATCCTGATGGCCTGCGCGATGTATTCATCCAGAGTCTCAGGCCGATCGTACTTGTACAGCTCGTCCTTGACCTTTTCCTTCAAGCCGTTGTAGAACAGTTGCATCAACGCCTCGTCGTTAAGCTGAGACTTGAGCATGTCCTGTCTGAACTGTGCGGCGTAGGAGGCTGCTGACTTGGTCTGTCGGAGATTGGCGAGTCTTTCTTGCGCATGAATCTTCTCGTCTTTGTCGCCAAAAACTTTCCGAAGCTCTTCTTCGAAACGGTCGTAAGATCGGAAGACTGCCCGTGTAAACGCGTCTCGATCGTCTTCGTCTTCCTCCGTGAGATAGTCGTTCCACGTAGGCTCGAACCATCTGAGTGCCTTGCCCTCTAGTCTCGTGGCTGCGTAGAGGACTTTGGCTTTGTCGTCCGGAAACTTGTCGTCATTGAGCCGGAAGTAGGATCGGAGGTTTGTCAGGAATCCTGCGAGATCCTCCTTGGTTCCTCCGTATTTACCAGGTGGTTCGATCTTGATGCGGCTCGCCTTGGCGGTCTCGAGCGCTTCGATTTTGGCGTAGGCTTCGTTGACCAACTTCTGCGAGTACTTTTCGCGGTTCTCGAGTTCCTTGATTCGAGCTTGAGCAGCCTTGTCTCTCTGGTCCAACTCCTGGATCCGCTGCTGGAGTTGACCAAGCTGAGCGAGCAGCTGTTCGGCCGTGACGTTGGTAGCCATGTCGATGTCGAGGTCGAAGTCACCTCCGTTCTGAACCATGACAGAACAAAGGGAGTGGTAACAACGTGTGACGAACCCAACTCAGACTGCTTCTGAAAGGGTCCAGACGGAGGTGGGTGAAGCGGGACAAGCAGGCAGGTCGTCTGAGGGATTCGGTGAAGCCAAAGGGTTCACAACAACACTTAGAGTTGTCTCTCACAGTAATCAGCAATGCTTGGTATGAGTACTGTGATTGTGATTGTTACCACTGGTGAACTCCCAGAGTTCGCCAGAACGAGTGACTATATACAATTTCCTTGTCCTTTCCCCCTTGAGTCTTGATCGTGCGATCGCTGCTGCGATCCTGCGATCGTTACCCAAGTGCTCGTCTTGATCGAAGTGCGATCACTGCGATCACTTCCTGATTGGTCCTTAGGTCTTGTGGTTCCTGATTGGTTCTGTGCGCCTTGCCGGGTCGCCTTATGCAGCCAAATCGTGACAAGCACTTAACGTGTCATCGGACGTACTAACGTAAGTATTATAAGCCTCCTTGATCTTACCTAACTAGTAGAAGATATCGTATACTAAGCAGGCGATCTTCGTAAAATACGTAAGTTTAGCCTTATCAAGCTCGTACTCCTCTATATCGTTTATACTAGTACGTTTTAGGTCACTCCGAAGGACTATATATAACTTCTTAAGATCCTATATATAACTATTAACGATTCGCCTATATATTAGGGGTAGAGGTTTAGGATCTAGGGACTTATAGAAGCCTTAGCTCTATCTAATAGAGCCTTTAGCAAATCCTTTACTAACCTAACGTAAGAAGCAAAACTACCATTATAATTAATATAAATATTATAAGAGCTATTAAATATATAAGCGATTAGTATATATCTCCTTACACTTATAGGAATAGTAGGTATAATAGTAATAGTAGGAGCTAGCACCGGAATGATCGTAACATTTGCCGAAAGAACGTCCTACTAGAGCCGACCGTATATACATTCCGTAGGGCACCTCGCAAAGCTCGCTAGCAGTGATATCGCTATATTTAGTCAGCTCGAACGATCCTAACATAACTAGTAAAGCGCCGGGAAACGGCAAAACCGGTAGGGACAACAGGAACACTTACGGTTTGGAAGCTAGTTTAGAAGCTTTAGCGTGCTTACGCTTTTAAGGCATTACAGGAGCAGGAGTCGACCTACTAGTAGTAGCCGTGTTTGTAATAGGCGTACCTGACAAGTCATCTATTGATTCGAGCGTAGGAGGCGCTATCCTATTATTACTACGATTAAAACTAGTAATACTATCGCTACTACGGTTATAATGGCTATATTTGATCTATAGCTTCAAAGGAATCGCTCTACCATACTTGACTCTTTCAGACTTCCGAATACAGAAGGCAGGCCCCTAAAGGAGCTATCGAGGTAAGAGTAATAAAGGATATAACACTAAGAATAGTATTACCATAAAGCGTAGTTAAACGACTATTATATGACGAACCTAACTCAGACTTCTTCCAAAAGGGTTCAGACGAAGGTAGATTGAGCAGGACAAGTAGGCAGGTCGTCTAAGGGATTTGGTAAAGCCAAAGGGTTCACAATAATACTAGAGTTATCTCTCACAGTAGTTAATAACAATACTTGGTATAAGTACTATAATTATAAGTTACTATTACCAGTAAACTCCTAGAGTTTACCGTAACAAGTGACTATCTATATATATATATAATCCTAGGATCACTCTTTACTTAGTGATCCTTTGCCGTCAGGATCACAGCTATATTGGTGATCCTATAGTGTATAGATCACTTTGCTAAGCGTGATCCTTTCCTAATTGGTCCGTTCGTGCCTGTTGTCCTATTGGCCTGCCGAGGAAGGCAGCTTAGGTAGCGTCCTATATATATATTTCCGTGACACGATGCCCTTTCTTTAAGGCTTTCGACCTAAAAGCCTATCTTAGGCCATTTCAAATAGCGCTAATACCCCTAAGTAAGTTATATCCCGTTTTTCCCCTTTTCCTTCTATATACTATTAATAATATACCTTATATAGTAAAGCGTTCGATAAAAAGGTCTATAAAAACCGAGGAGCATATTACCTTAGTTGCTGCTATTAACGAGCTAGGGTTCGAAGTAATACCTTGTTTCTATTATTTTTCTTGCGGCCTCTACTGCTATATAATAGAGAGCTCTTCTTGTTATGGCGAATACGTTTATTATAGGAGGTTATACGACGGTTCTAGGGTTCTAGTCTTGTCTTGTCTATATTCCCTTATTAGTATATTTTTCCTATACTAACTTCTATAGTATCCTATATTGTAGACAAGTCAAAGCGCCTCGACCGATTAGAACAAGATGCTAAGGAGGCTCTCCATACCGATCGCGATTCGTTAATAATAGCATAGTGTCGTCTAGACAAGTCTCCAGCTCGCTTAGACCGTATTCGTCGTCAGAAGCGATTGTTGTTATCTCGAGGGTCGGAGATAGTTCGCCAAGGTCTTGCGTCTTTAGATGAATTAGAAGAGGTGGGGCAGCAGGAATTGGAGGCGGTTCTAGGTATGTAGCTTAATGGTAGCGTCGACGTTATTAACTAGGGCGCTGTTTTCGGTTCTATCCTAGGTTTGCCTTTAGCCGATCCGGGTTCTGCCGATAGAACTATTTTAGTTTCTTAGGGTAGTTTAAATTCTTAATTAGTTTCTATGAGTTATCTTCTAATCCGAAATTAAGCTATTTGACTAGATACTATAGTTCCTTATTAATGATATATAAATCTAGAATTTCTTTGACGTCCTATTCTTCCTCTTCGTCCTCTACTTCAATATATGTAGTAACCTTGGCGTTCTTTAGTGCTAGTTCGAGAAGTGAAATATAAAAAATATCTGTCTATAGTTATATAGATAACGGTAACGATAGTCGGTAGTTAGATGTCGAAATTCGTTCTTTAATAATGAAGGGTCTAACCTTCTTAAAGTCTAGCTTTATACTTGGTTATTTGGTTTATAAGTTTTATATGATTAGGTAGACTTTGTCTCCCCTCTCTAGGCAAGGTCCCTTAAGCCTATATTTATTATAGTAGTTCTTTATTCTAGTCTTGACAAACTCGAGTTCCGTTTTAAGCTTTTTATATAATATATATATTTGTTCTACTTTAACTACTGCTCTCGGCACTATAACCTCTAGTCTTTACCTAAGGTCTGCTTTATATCTGTAGTTCGCAAAGAACGGTATAACTTTAGTTATTTCTATTAGCGTTATATTATAAGCGAGTTATACTATTAGTAATAGCATGACCTAGTCGTCTTACTAGTAGTTAACGTAAGAGCGGAGATACTACTTAATAACCTGGTTTAGTCGCTCCGTTTATCTATTAGTCTATAGGTAATATGCCGTTAATAGCTTGTTATTAACGCCTAATCATTATATTAATGCTTACTAGAACTTCGATACGAACTTAGTGTCTCTGTCGGTGATTTATTCTTATGGCTAAGTATATACTAATATAACTTGCCGATAGATTACATCTATTAACTATTCTACTATCTAGGACTCCTTATAGGGAAAGAAGTATACCCATTTAGTTAGGCAATCTACTATAGTAAGAATATTATTATAGATTACTCCTATAGCTATATCCTTAGATTTTAGTAGCTTTATAATGAAATCTATCGTAACTAAACTCTATAGTTTGTCAGCTATTAGCAGTAGCTAAAGTAGCCTATACGGCTTATATCGTACCGTTTTGCTTCGATTACAAATGTCGTAGTTCTATATGACTTCCTTAACTTATACCGTTAACTATAGAAAGTTATAGTGTTTCCTGACTTATGCGACAGTCTTTATAACTCCTTTGTGTCCTCTAAGTTTCGACTTATAGAGTTCTTAAATCATTTATAGCTATTAATCCCTGTTATAGATGTATACTTTGCCTTGGTACTAGAGTTTCCTATCTCTTTCTTCTACTCCGTTAGGTACTACTGGTCTAGGTGCTACTTAATACTATGTCTCGTTAATCCTTTTTTCTTGAAAGATTATATAACATTCTAGGAACAAGTCAAGTGGATCATCTCTTATAGGTGTCTACGTTTTATAATATAGTGTTCCGTCTGTTTGTTCCTTAAATAACAATAGTATTATTTCCGTTCGTCCTTCTGTATGATCCGTTTATCGGCTTAAGATGTCTGCTTATACTATTCTTTTCATTGGAATTTAGTGTTCTTCTTTATAAGTTCATACAAAGGTCATATAATCGCTCTAAAGTTCCTAATGAACATTCGGTAGAAGTTTACAAATCCGATAAAGCTTTATACTTCCGTGACTAACGTTAGTCATAGCTAATTCTTAATAGCTTTAACCTTTAAAGGTTCCATCCGAATTTGTCCTAGGGATATCTTATATCCTAAAAATACCGTTTTCCTAACGTAGAATTTGCTCTTTTCTTTATTAACTAATAGTTTATACATGTATAGCGTGTCTAGTACTACTTTCACGTACTTCCGGTATTTGTCTATCGTCTTAGAGAAGATAAGTATATCGTCGAGATAATATACCGTAAATTTGTCGAGAAAGGGTCGGATAGCTTAATCAATTAGGGCTTAGAACGTTACTAGCGCGTTTGTAAGTCTAAATGGCATGATAAGGTACTTGTAGTAACTATAGGGTATCTTAAAGGCCGTTTTCCACTCATTACCTTCTTTAATCTATATATAGTTATAGGCTAATAGCAAGTTAAGACACGTAAAATATTAGGCTCCTGCTAACTAATCTCGGAGCCGTAAGATTAGTAGTAATAGGTATCGATTTTTTATAGTCTGTTTGTTAAGTTACTAATAGTCGACATATAACTATAGCTTTCTGTCTTTCTTAGGTATAAATAGGATTAGGTAGCCTACTAGCAATGTCAACGGGCAGATATATCCTCTTCGAAGGTTCTCCTCTAAATATCGCTTAAGTTCTTCATTCTATATCTGGCTTGTATAGTAAATCTTAAAGAACTTTAGTCGTGTTCCTTCTTTAAGCTTGATCTTGTGATCCTATAGGCCGTGTTCTAGTAATCCTTCTAGATACTTTAGTTCGAATGCTAGGTGTCCTTTGTATTCTTTTGGTACTTCCCTAGTCTTGTCTCGTCTCTTAGTTTTCTAATAGTATACGAACTTGGTTCTATCTATAGCGATACTAGCGATTTCTCCTATCTTAACCTATTACTCTAATTATAGTGCTCTGTATTCGTTAACGGAGGGAATAGCTATTAGTAGTTTAGCTTGTTCTTCTTATTATAATGTCGGTATTATTATATCGCTTCTTCTAGAGTCTATAGTAGTCTGCCTACTATTACTTGTCTCTTGCGGTAGATCTATAGGATATGCCTTCCCCTGAGCATCGTCTGCTTATAATCCTTATATACTCCCTATCTTGCTAGTCGAATATAACTCTATTTAGGGTTATAGGTAGCTACTATTCTTCTAGCTAATATCTAGGTTATAATCTTTATATTATAGTAACCCTAATATCATATCTTTATTATTACCTATATTTATAATACTAAATATAACTGTTATAGTCTTCCCTACTATAATAATATCAATTGGTTTGGTCTTCTTATATATCTATTATATTAGAAATAGCCCTTTAACTATACTATACTTTTGCTTTATTCTCTAGGGTATCTATAGCTAATTTATAAGCATCGGCAAAATTAGGTTTATCTCTACTCTACTATCTACTAGTATAAGCATTTCGTGCTATTTTTATTATACTATTATCCATAGTCGCTTATCTTATTGCTGTCGTCTAAAGATTATAGTAATTTCCTATGTTTCTACCAGGAGGTCTTGATATAGTGGTCTCTTACGCTAGTTCCTCCTATACTATACTACTACCTGCCGCTATACAGGCGTTAATGGTTTCTAGGCCCCTCGAAGAGCCCTAACCCGTTTCCTAGGTCAGTGCTAACCTCTTTAGTTATTTGGCTAATAGCGGCTTCGTTGATTATATTTATTTCCGTAAGCCATTAAGTACTTACGGCTTTCTACTATTAAGTCTATTCTACTTCTCGTCATATATGCTATAGCTTTATCTAAAGCTCCCGAATTCGCGATTTCTTTTTATCTATATGATAGAGGCAATTGTTGCTCTAGTATAAGTCTTATATATCTCGTCCTATTCTGTAGTACCTAGGCTAGGCTCGTCTTAGAACTATCGTAATGCCTTCTAGATTATAGGCTTCGATCTTCTAGAGCAATTTAGCCGCTCTATTTCCTGTATTGTAGACCTATTCTATAGGGCAGAGGCTTCCGTCCTCATTTCCTTATCGGGTCGGCTAGTAATTGTTTTCGAATTTGTCGCGGAAGTAATATTAGCATTTGTATACTATATACTAGAACTAGGGCACTTGCGTATATGCCTTGTATTAAGGGTATAGTTATATAGCGTTGCCTAGGAGGTATTAGAATTCTTTCCTAAATCCTTCCTATTATATATAGACTATAGGTACTCTAATACTATGGTAGGAGTATTTCTTCTAGTAGCTTCCCTATATACGCTTATCTTTTCTACGGTTCGCGCGTATAAACTAGTATTCTAGGTTCCATATATCGTTACTAAGTTACTAGTTGTTAAAATACTTAGTATAGCTATTAGGCCTATTATATATATAGGCTATTCTCTTTTAATAGTTTCTACGATACGTCAAAGTTCCCTTATCTCGTCCTTTATCTTATTATTCTACTAGGTAAGTCGAATTAAGCGTCTATCCCGTTCGCGTAGTTCCGTATTAAGCCGGAAAACTTTATTATAGTACTATTTAATTCGTTCCTAAAGGAATAGAACATTAGGTCTAGGTCTTTCGATTCCTTAGGTATTAGTTGTCTATAATCTATCCTACCTCTATATAACCGTAAAACCCTACTACCTTAAGGCTAGGAGAATCGAAATTAGTAGTATATACTCTCCTACCATATCCCATTTAGCAAGACCTATCTCTAGGTCTATAGTGACTAGTTCGGAGTATAGTGCTTGTTCGTCTTTACTATTGCTATCGTGTCTAAGACTATCCGTATTATTACCCTTATCTTCGTAGCCTATAGCCGTTACCTTGATAATATCCTTAGTAGTTTCGTCGATAACCGTAATTTCCTTTTTAGGGACTGTTTTCTACTCTTTCTTTAGGCTTTGATATTCTTGCTTATAGTGCCCTTTCTTTCTATAGTTATAGTAGGTAATATTAGGCTTATCTTTGGTTATCTTCTTCTAGTCTTGCTTCTATACTATATCTATATCTATAGCTCTAGGGTATATCTTATATAAGGTACTAATATATGCTTGCTTTTTCTTATTATTAGCCTTAATTATAGTTCCATTTATTTAGCCTTGTTTTTACTATTTTTATATATAGAGTTAATTATCGATTTTAATAGCCTATATAATATATTTATCTAGAGTCTTAGGCTAATTATACTTATATAGCTTGTCTTTAACCTTTTCCTTTAAGCTATTATGAAATAATTATATTAATATCTTATTATTAAGCTAAGACTTAAGTATATCTTATCTAAACTATATAATATAGGAGGCTATTAACTTAGTCTATTAGAGATTAATAAGTCTTTCTTATATATAAATCTTTTTATCTTTATTACTAAAAACTTTTTAAAGCTCTTCTTTAAAACAGTTATAGGATCGAAAGACTACCTATATAAATACGTCTTAGTTATCTTTATCTTCCTTAGTAAGGTAGTCATTCTATATAGGCTTAAACTATCTAAATACCTTACCCTCTAGTCTCGTAGCTATATAGAGAACTTTAGCTTTATTATCCGGAAACTTGTTATCATTAAGCCAGAAGTAGGATTAAAGGTTTATTAGGAATCCTACAAGATCTTCCTTAGTTCCTTTATATTTACTAGGTAGTTTAATTTTAATATAGCTTACTTTAGCGCCCTCGAGTGCTTTGATTTTGGTATAGGCCTTGTTAACCAGCTTCTATAAGTGCTTTTTGCCGTTCTCGAGTTCCTTAATTCGAGCTTAAGCAGCCTTATCTCTCTAGTCTAACTCCTAGATCTGCTAATAGAGTTAACCAAGCTAAGCAAGCAGCTATTCGGCCGTAACGTTAGTAACTATGTCGATATCGAGGTCAAAGTTACCTCTATTCTAAACTATAATAGAACAAAGGGAGTAATAGCAACGTGTAACGAACCTAACTTAGACTTCTTCTAAAAGGGTTCAGACGAAGGTAGATTGAGCAGGACAAGTAGGCAGGTTGTCTAAGGGATTTGGTGAAGTTAAAGGGTTTATAATAACACTAGAGTTATCTTTTATGGTAGTTAATAACGATACTTAGTATAAGTACTATAATTGTAAGTTACTATTACTAGTAAACTCCTAGAGTCTACTGTAATGAGTGACTATCTATATATATATATAATCCTGGGATTACTCTTTACTTAGTGATCCTTTGCTGTCAGGATCACGGCTATGTTGGTAATCCCGTAGTGTATAGATCACTTTGCTAAGCGTGATCCTTTCCTGATTAGTCTGTTCGTGCCTGTTGTCTTATTGGCCTGCCGAGGAAGGCGGCTCAGGCGGTGTCCTGTATATATATTTCTGTGACATATTGCCTTTAACTAAGGGGTGTGTCAGAAGCTGTAGAGCTTCTAAGAGTATTAGCTATATATGTGCCATAGCGTATGAGGCGTCGTTGCTAACGTATTGGCTAGTTCCTTTGTCTATAAATATTAGTCGTTTTGTCTCCTTTGTAGATAGTTTAATAAGGCACTGTCTCCTTTGTATAGCCACCTACTGTAGACTGCTTTTAACGCTCCCGGAGCTCCTACTGCGTTCGGCATGTATTAATCTTAGGGTATAATTATTAATTAATTATTGGTCATTATCTAGACGTGTATTAGCTCCCTCCCTTTGCTCGGAGAACACGTCAGAGACTTACCTCAGGTGATGGGAGGTTAGAGACATATGTAGGCTTGAATTGAGGGGCGTTGTGTCACAGGGCGGAAACGACACGCCCTCGAGCATGTGGCGTAATTACTATAATTAACAGACATGTGTGAATTAACCAAGGGCCAATCATCAACGAAAAAAACCTTGCTGTAATCGGGCATCTCCCTCAAATCTCGATATTATCTAAGTAGATATACCTGAGATATGGTAAGATTACCTAACAATTAATTCAATACATCACATCTCTAATTAGTCAAACAAGCCGAGGCTGGCCAACCCCTTGATGGTACCCTCGAAACCGACGACCTCGTCCGGGCCGATTCCGAGCTCCTCGGGGGAGATGAAGTCGTCGCGGACGGCCCAGGGGTCGCAGAGCTCGCCGAACTTGAACTGCCACGCCAGCTCGGTGCCGGCGGGGCCCCAGAGCCGGGTCCAGGCCTCCTCGGTGACCTGGACGACGACGCCCCGCTTGCCCGTGATCTCGGACCACTTGTCCATCATCTGCCGGAACGACCAGCGCTCGAGCGCCACGTTGGCGTACCGGCCGAACGCGGGCGCGCCGGTCGCGAGCGCCTGCCGCACCCAGATGCCCGGGTTGATCGACATGTCGCCGGCCAGGAGGATCTTGGCCTCCGGATCGGTGGCCAAGAGCTGGACGTACTGGCCGTTTCCGGGCTGGATGGAGATTGTGTTAGCATTCGAGAAGAAAGAGAGAGAGAGAGAGAGAGAGGAATGACGAGAAAGAAGTGACTGACCAATTGAAAGGGCTTGAGCAGGGGAAAGTAAGCCATGTTCTGGGGATAGTAACCAAAGTAGAGGTAGGTGGTCTTGCGTGCCAGGTCGGGCAGCTCGGCCTTGATGCGGTCGTCGACGTTGGCCTTGTAGTCCATGTGCGGGGTCTCGAGCCGGCCCGGGAGGCGGCGCTTCGCGCTCGGCTGGGTGGACCAGAGGTAGTGCTCGAGGGTGGGCGTGCGGGCGGCGGCGCGGGCGAGGTTCATGCCGTGGCGCTCCTCGATCTCGCCGGCCTCCCACTGCGACTTGCCCGAGAAGAGGGCCTCCCACCAGTTGGTGACGGCGAAGACGGCGGCGGCGCCCTCGAAGGCCCGGACCAGCGACTCCTCGTCGTCGAAGTCGGCGCGGACCACCTCGACGAGCCCGTCGGCCGCCAGCTTCTTGGCCGCCTCGCTCTCCGGCTTGCGCGTGATGGCCCGGACCCGCCAGCCGGCCGTCTTCTTCAACATGTTGACGACCCCGCCGCCCTGGGCGCCGGTGGCGCCCGTCACCGCAATGATCTTGACGTCGGACATGGAAGCCAACCTTATCCTTCAAGTCGGGGAATAGAGAAACTGCTTGGACCCGAAGCAACGCAACGCAACGCCACGTACTTGGGGGCCGTCAGTGACAGGGGCAATCTTTTATGTATAGGCTAGGGTGAGATGGGAGAAGTGAATGAGGTTGCGGATCGGGCAAGCTGCAAAGCTGAATAATTAAGTAATAAGTGTCGGTAAGTTGATTAATACCTACGTAGGCAGGTAACTAGGCAAGGTGCGCATCCTAACACTACTGCATGTACGGATTACAATACATACATACACAAGTTCATGCAGCTACACTAATCAAGAGCTTTTATGTGAGGGTCTTGGACTGCGGGGTTGACGGTCAATTCCGCCATTGCTCGAACCCTTGCTTACTGAGCAAGTGATAGGTACATACATACCTAGGTACGGAGTAGCGTATGTAGTGTACTGTGTACAGTACGTGTACTGGGCTATGTGCGGTGTGTGGGTTGTATCCTGCGAAGGGCTCCCCCTGAATCCATCCCATGCTGGTAGGTCTCTCCCTCCCCCACGGCCACACCAGTCGTGGTCATAAAGTCGTAAGTTCCCACCGTTACACTAACTAGGCCCCATGGAGCCGCTTGCGTTGATGCCGAGCGAATTGGTGCGACTCGAGAGCTTGACTAGACTAGGCTCATCACAAGAACTGTTCCGTACTCTACTCGGAAACGAAACACCCCGAATTCGCGCGGGGGCAGTCCTCATTGCCACTCACTTCCCACCTCGTGCCCACTAATTACCAACTCAACTCGGTAATCGAAACCCCCATTCGCGGGAGCAATGCTCAACACCACTCACTCTCGTTCTTACCTCATGCCCACTGCCAACTCCTCGGCGCGACCAGCATCCTCGGCATTCCCCTCGGGCGGCCCCTGTAGCGCGTTCTCGAGCCCGCTCTTCTCGCCGTGCATGGCGGCAAACCACGGCTCGTAGACGGCCATGTTGCGCACATTGAGCTTCCCGGCCTTGAGCTCCGGCATCTCGTGCCAGAAAAGCCGGTCGTGCGCCGTCTCGACCGTCTCACCCGTCCGCTGGTTCTCGGCGTCATCGATGAAGACGTCATACGCCTCGAGGATGGTGCTGGGGAGGACAAGCCTGCAAGGACACAGGCGCAGAGAGAGAGAGGCCCAGCGGGTCAGCAACTGGTTCAAAAGGAGAAAATTTAAATGTAGAACAAATGTCACAAAATGAAAAAAATAAAACATAAAATAAAAACCAAGAAAAATTGTTGGAAAAGGAGAGGAGGGGGAGGCGGGGTTCACTCACTCCTCGGGCAGGAAGGCCTTAGCAAACCCGGGCATGACGGGGGTGATGACGGGCCCCATCATGACGGCGTTGATGGTGATGTTCTCCTTGAGCTTGAGCAGCGGCGCGCTGACGCGGACCCATTGGATGACGCCCGCCTCGGCCGCCCCGTACTCGGGGAAGGTCGGGCAGGGATGGAGGCCGAGCATGCTGCTGGTGGCGATGATCTTGCCGCCGGGCGAGGGCTTGTTGTGGCGCATAAAGTGCGTCGCCAGCCGGGTGCCGTACATGACGCCCTTGAGGTGCGTGTCCGTGCAGCTGCTGTCGGGCTCGGGCGGCAGGTCGTCGACGCCGGCGCCGCGGCCGCCAAAGTTGTACCACGACCCGTGGTCGACGTTGCCGGCGTTGGCGATCAGCAGGTCCAGCCGCCCCCATCTGGCCCATACCGACCTGAACA
This sequence comes from Thermothelomyces thermophilus ATCC 42464, assembly GCF_000226095.1. Classification (NCBI taxonomy): domain Eukaryota; kingdom Fungi; phylum Ascomycota; class Sordariomycetes; order Sordariales; family Chaetomiaceae; genus Thermothelomyces; species Thermothelomyces thermophilus. The sequence goes on along the minus strand of NC_016476.1, from coordinate 2,693,247 downwards.
TGGCCGCCTGGGACGAGTACGAGGACACGTCGCACTGCTCGAACACTGCCCTCTCGCCCGAGCGGTCGAGAAGCGCCGTCTTCGGGGCGCCCACGTCCGCCCGTCGCCCGACGAGGGCAACACGCCAGCCCTTTGCATGCAGATGCCGGGAAAGGAGGAGCCCAATGCCGCTCTTTGGACGTTTTTTTTATCGACGCCTTTGTCAGCTCTGGTGGTCCCTGGGGAATGCACCGCGAAGCAAGCCTGGTGGAAAAGAGGAAGGAAAAGAGGAGGAAGAGGTGGAAGAGGGGGGAGATGGGGCAACGAGGGAGAGCAAGGGGGTCGACCAACCGTCCCACCGGTAACAATGGCGACTCTAGCCGCGTTCGGCTCAACAGATCCCATTTTTGGTGTGATTACTTGGTTTGCTCTGGATTTTAAGTGCTGACACCGAAGCTGCGGCAAAGGTATTATAATGGGGTATAATTATTGGGAACCAGAACGCCGGGTCTCGACTGCAGCGGGATCAAGATTTATTAAGCTTGTTTTCACACTACGGGTTACTTAATAGTACTTAACATAAAACACTATGCTACCGCAGTACTGTTGTACACTGGCACCGTACTAGTATGGACGGCACATCGCCGTGTTCGCCGTGTTGCCCTTCCGGTAGCAAATCAGATTCTGCGGAGGTCCGGGGATACCTGCCCCGCTCCATCCGAAGCCTGCAGCGACCCGATAATGGTAGCGAAGATACACTAGGTGCAAGCTCCATCCCACAGGTTCCCAAGTCTGCAAGGGTTGCAATACACTACTTGACAAGGGACATGGGTTAGCGATTGCCCGCTGCAATCGAGTCCTTCGGGAGCTTTCTCCCTTGTCGGTCCACTTTAGAGGGGGAAAGGGGAGAAGCGGGAGGCAGGGTATAAAGTATCCACTCCTTCCATTTTCCACTCCAACATCACAGAATGTGAGGAAAGAAAAAGAAAAAAACGAGAACCAAAAAGGGCACTGCGAAATGAAATGGCGTGGTTTCCCCCGAGACAAAGCATTACCACGCCACCCGTCCACCTGCTGACACACCGGGCGGCGCAACCGACCAAGTCCCTTGTCAGAATGAAATTCACGTTCCCTGATGCCTCGCGCGCTGTGTGGCTACATATATTCCTCCGTATGGCGACCGAATCCTCAAGTCGACTGCATACGCCAGACACTCCGGATTACTTCGAGAGGAATTACTACACTAGTATCCAGGGACCTGATGGTGCGCTGATCGTACCAGATTCGTCATGTTGATATGCGAGTCCTTGGTGCACAGTACTGTTTGTCAGCATACCTACGAAGTTATGTACATACATACTGCGTAGCGTAGTAGCAAGTACGGATCTGTACATTAATTATCTGGTGTTCGTCCTCTGTCTCCGCTGTCTGGTTTGTTGCTCAGCCCGGGATTTCGCCGCCCTCTAACATTTCCTTATTTGGTATTGGTTGTATCGGCAATTCCTTCCCCCCTTCTGTTTGGAATCGTATCAATAAAGGATATGATTTTCAATTTGGAGACTCGACAACCCACTTCTCGTCGACGTACATACATACACTAGTACGCAGTACACTAATTAGTCTCTCGGACTCCACAACCCGTTTTTCCCCAGCCTACCGGATTCCTCGACCTCCGCAAGGGGATCCCCCAAGGCCCGCGGTGTTGGGAAGAGGCGCACGGGTGGTGGGAGAACCGAATCCGTACACGGCACGATTTTTGTCCGGACAACGTAAGGAGCCCCCCCGCGGAACCGGCCTCACGTTCCCGGCATTCGTTCCGTTGCCCCCCACTGTCCATATGTATGTACATATCTATGCATGTATGTACACTACATACATACAGTACAGTACCTGCTGCGTTCGGTAACTGTCCGCACAGGACCCTCGAGCTTTAGTGAGAGCGGCTGTTGCGCACTTCTGTTTACACTGGTGCATGGATATAATAAACACTCTATATTTTATACACACTACTAACGGGGTCGAGAAACCAAACAGCTAGCCGGCGGTGGGAATACCTTGAATACATGCGAACAAGGGGTGGCCTGGGAGTTGAGTGAGGTGACGTGATTTGTTTTTTCTTGCTTTCGCTCTTGGTAACCACCCACCCGCGCCTCCTCCTCCCCCCCCTCTTCTCTCCCACTTGCCGAGGCGAGGTGCCCGGCTGAGTGCGACGCAACCCAAACACGTTACTCCGTACTGGTCTCTCTTACGGTATCATTCCAGGTGTGGCTTTTTTTTGGGGGGGGGGGGGTTTTCCAATCTCCTTCATTACAGGGACCCACGAATCTGGGACGAGAAGTTGCTCTCATCCTTTCTTTTTCTCTTCTACTCCGTAAGGGATACCCAACTTTGTTGGCGAGCATAAGTTTCATCCATGCTCAGGTAATTAACCTTTTGCGGCGCGCCGAAATCGACCACGGCTGCCAACTTTCGCAGACATCCACCAACGAAAGCCCCCGTTTGTACCCAAAGTAGGGAGAAGTAAAACCTTACAACCTAATACTGCGTAGTGTGGTGTATGAAGTCCATCACAAGTGTATAACCGGGATGATGATCCATCTCGGCGCCCCTGGCATTCTGCCGTTTGTTCTTAATTACTTAACCACACACAAGTACTCCAGACCACAGCCGATGTCCATAAACCTAGTCAAGGGGAGGAGAGAGAAAGAAGAGGGGAGAGAAGGATAATAATTAGTTGACTGTTCCGTCAAGCATGCGACCCGGCAGTCCCGCTTGCCTCTGAGCGATATCTTCTTCGCTACGCGATCGTTGTTAGTTAGGCCAACGACGACGGTAGGTGTGTCGAGTGCTCTAAGGAGGTCCTGCCTACGCTGAGCTCGAAAGGCTTTCCGTGTGCTTGGAGCCATCTGTCTGCGACTACTGCCCCATCACTTGGCGCTTCGAGAGGCGGTGGGACAACTATAACCACATGAACTCGACCATCTACAGGTAGGGCCCCTTCCAGATAGATAAGTCCCAGCTGTGGCCGTATACGGAGAATCTTCCCTCGGGACTTCGCCTGTTGTTCAATGCACCTTCGCTACATCTAGTTAACATGACGCGCCCCATGAGGCATTCTTGACTTTGCTTACCTTGTCTTCCTCGGTGTTGTATGCCCTGACAACTTCCGCGATCTCCGGTCGTAGTAGTTCTCGTTGTTCTTCTAATGGCACGGCCCGTAGACCTTCCATTTTCAGGGTTAGATCTTCGTTCCTGAGACCGGCTTTCGTAACGCGACTCCGGAAACCGTCTGTCGACTTGATGAGATATATATTAATAGCAAAAATCAATTTGTATTAGAGGTCTGAAGATATTTGAGTAGAAATTGCTAACATTAAATATCGGTTGTCGTGCAAGCTCTAGAGCTGTTGTCGAACTTGGCTTAGGACTAAAAATGCACCTTATAAGTTATTACTACCAGACGTCTGATAAAAGTGTAAACAAGGCTCTTATCCTAGGTTAGGGTTATAAGGGCATCTTGCTTACGTTATACAAAGTCGCTTATTCAAATAACCAAGAGGAAGAGAGCAGATAAGAATAAAACTTAGCTAAGCGATATAAGCCTATAACCGGTTTATATCTATTACTTAGCTTAAAGAACCATTTATCTTTATTAGTATAAGTCCAAACCTAGCCACAAATCTGTATAGAATAACAAGATAGCTAAAGGTAAACCTAAGAATACCACCTTCAGATGTACTAACAATCCTTCACGCTTTTCCATATACGTTCGCATTCGTACCAGATATCTGTTAGGGTGGACCTTCGCTGATTTATAGCTTACGTTCTGAAATGATGGTATCTTATTTGTCTGATTTAGGGAACCCTATTTTGTCTGCGGCTTTGTCGTCAAGGTATTGCATGAAATCACCGCCAGGGCTTGGTGGTGGTGTGGGAGGAGGAAGGGGTAGGGGAGAATTAGAACGGGGAGTAGGAGGAGGAGAAGGCTGGTCGTTATTCTTCTATTTGCTAGTCAGATCCGAGGAGTTGTTTAACATGTTTTCTATAGAAATCTTAGGGATTAACGATCTCTTAATATACCCCTTTCCCGAGGAGTATAAATCTCTGGAGGGGTCTAATGAAGATCTGGATTAGAAAGTGCCTACCTTGTTGTCTGCTCTTGAGTATAATGGGTGGTTGAGTTCGTGATATGTTTAGATAGCTGTACACAGACTACGAGGTTTATAGCCGCTCCGCTGCTTTAGAGCGTTTCCTTGAGGAATGAGGGACTCCTGATTGTGATTACAGCCTGCCCCTAGCATTACGTTAGTATATATCCTTAGATAACCTATAGATAGAATGCCTAAACCTTTAGATCTGTCAACGGCGGTTATAATACCCAAAGCTACATAAGAAAGGATCGGACGTAGTACTAAGGTGGTAGTAAAGTTCTTGAAAAGAAGTATTCTTTATCTACTGGATGGTAAATAAACAGGTATTCCCAGACTAAGTAGGAGTTCTTGATAGGAAATAGGGCATCCTTATACCTGCTGACTGGTAAGCTTAGATACGGACTGCTTAGGCGACTGACGGAGGTGTGTAGGCGCTTCCGAACTGAACTCCGTCGATACTTGCCTTTGCTCCCTAATGTAACTCGGCCGTTGACAATTCCTTACCACTCCCCGGTTCCCATCGTAGCCGACTATATAAGAGAAGCAGGCACTTTTACGTTGCCAGTACATCAGAATGTAGCCATTAACCACTAAAACGTCGTGGCCATTTCAGCTTGGTCCCTATCTAGCAATAGAAACTAGGTAGACGTATATGCAGACATGGATCCCCAGTCGATATAGATCGTTTTCTCTACCGTAGAGCGATCTACGCGAACCAATATATATAATTAGCATCTTGACTGGATCGCCCTGACCGATGGTCTGCTTTCCCTAGTTCCGGAACACCATACAGCTTCTAATACGGTTGCGTAGGCCGTTTTGTCAGGGCGTGTGGCTACTCCTGCGGTATGTATCACGAATCGTCATGATTGTTACCTTACCGGGTTGTAAGCGATCTCCGCGAAGTGCGTGATTAGGGTTACTAGCTGATAACAGTCTGCTTCTCCCCTGCTCGACATGCCCTTGGATGTGGGCCAAGGGCATACTTGGCCTTAATAACAAGTCGAGTATCGTTGGTATAGCCTATAAGCGCAAAGCTATCTAGGCTACGGATGCCTTTATTAACCTACCTTCATTAACCTACCTTTATAAACCTACCTTCAATTAATCCACCTTCACTAACCAACCACTAACCTACCTTTACTAACCTACCTTTACTAACCTACCTTTACCAACCTATCTTCATTAACCTACCTTCTTGTAGGTGGATAAGCGGATAGAACTGACGATCTTCGTATCTCTGCTACGTAGTTGGCGATGGTTCTTGAGGAAGAAGGACGGAGGCGTCCAGAGCCAACCTGTAGGAAGATGTGGGTGGCTGCAACCTCGGTAGGGCTAGAGCCCTGGTGGGCCCAGTCCACCACATACCTTCACTAACCCGCATTCGCTAAACCCACATCCCTTTCTGCCTAATTATCGGGAAGCTACCCCACCAAGTGGAATTTAGCAGGTAGGGTGGCAGATCGCGGCAAAACCACCGGCTTCCACCGGATACTCACCTGCATTTATGCCCGATTCCTCGTGGTCAGGGAGCAATTTACAGAACTCTTCTCGGGTAGCAACCTCCATACCAAACCTCTCAGGTGCTATAGGGAGGTATTTCTTGATTCCTGAAGCCTTCTCCGCGAACGTTCTTAATAGACACTTGAAAGCAAACCTCTACTGCTACTGCTAGTCCCGGACTTGTCCTGCCTTGCCTACTCTTAAACACCGCCGATAGCTGTTCTATCTTAAGTGATCCTCAGATCCTGAATGGTATGTCCTTACATATATAATCAAGGCCTCTCTCTAATATACCCTTTAGCCGTTCCAAAAAGAGGATCTCACTCCCAAAGACGACGAGTTCTTTAGTGATGCTAAGGAACCGCCGATCAATGTCCGGGGTTCGGGTCAAATGGTATATTGGAAGGCGTGTTCTATTCGGGTCTTCAGAGCTGGCGATACAACGAAAACAATAGATATATATAGTACATGCGATGGACAAGGAAGGGTGGACAAGGACACTTGGCTTTGGTTTGGTGGGACGGGTGGAAAGGTGAAAGAAGAGTGATAGTTACAATATGGGATTGTTCGATATCATTTAAACAGTTTGTCCTTGATTTCTGTTCCATAATCCATCGCTGTCCCGTCCCGTCCAGTCCTTCTCCTAACCCGACTCGAACTGACCTGACCTCTCTGTCGCGCCATCGCCAGACAGGGCCGCGCCAATAAGCCAAAATGGACTCGACAGGAGCTGCTCCTCCAACTCCTCAGTGGCGAGGACCTACAATCCCCATCGAAAATAGCAGGCAAGTCGCCATGCTGGTCACCTCGGCCTTTGCCATGGTCATCCCGACGATCCTCGTGGGCCTTCGCTTCTGGGCCGGCCATATCATCCACCGACGCCTCGACGCCAGCGACGTGTGCATCCTGGCCGCCCTCCTCTTCACCATCGGTCTGCACGTCGACATGTACATCATGGTGCTGCGCGGCGGCTTCGGCTTCCACGGGCAGGACATCGTCCTCCGCTTCGGCATGGACACGCTGGTGCTCTTCCTCAAGTGCATCCTGGCCTTCCCCATCATCTGGAACTTCACCATCTGCCTCAGCAAGCTGTCGGTCCTGTTCATGTACGCCAACGTCATCCCCGTCCCCAGGATGAAGATCGCCTGCCGCGTCGTCGGGCTCCTCATCATCCTCTGGAACACGGGGGGCATTCTCGGCGCCCTTCTCCTCTGCCGCCCCATCGCCAAAAACTGGGACAAGACGATCCCGGGCACCTGCGGCGACAACCGGCTCTTCTACATCTGGCTCGGCATCATCAACGTCATCGTCGAGGCCGTCATCCTGCTGCTGCCCGTTCCGTTTATTCTCCGGCTGCAGATGAAGACGTTTAAGAAAGTCGTCGTCGTCGGCATGTTTAGCGTCGGGTGGATGTGAGTCAATTTCTCCCCCCAACCCCCCCTTCCCCGTTTGTTTTTTCTTCATTCCTCTTCTCTAAGAACACACTCGCTCACTCCCCCCCCGGGTTCCAGGACCTGCGCCGTCACCATCTACCGCCAAGCGACGCTCCCGCACCTGTATTTCGAGGACATGACGTACACGGGCGTGCTGGCGACCATCTTCACGGGCGTCGAGCCGTCGGGGGCGCTCTCGGTCGCCTGCGTCCCCTTCCTCCGGCCGCTGATCGGGCGCGGCAGCGGTGGGGTCGGCAAGGGCAGCGGCAGCGGCAGCGGCAGCGGCACGGGCGGGTCGTCGTCGTACGCGCACGCGCACTCGCACGACAGCCGCCGCCGGCGGTACGGGAGCGGCAGCGGCGCCGGCTCCGCCCTCCGGAGCGCCGGGCGCGGCCGGCAGCAGGAAGGGTTCAAGGAGCTCCAGGACGACTCGTCCGAGATCCAGCTCCGCCCCGTCGGCGCCGACTCGCTCAGGTACGAGGCCGACGCCGCCCCGGAGAACAGGCAGCCGACGACGTCCGATTCGGCGGGCGGCGGCATAGTCGTCAAGAAGGGCTGGAACGTCGTCTCGGGGTCCCGGTCTGCTTCGTCTTGATGAGCATGAATGACCAAGACGGACGACGACGAGAGTTGATGATGATGCAAAGTGCGGGCCGTGTGGTTTCAGGGGCTGGGTAAGAAAGGAAAAGGAAAAAAAAAAAGGGGGGGGGGGGAGGGGGTTGTGGTCCTGTCAAAGCCCAAGACAAGCCGAGTTAGAGTTCTTATCTAATTACCTACCTACCCACCCCAATCCCTCCCTAGCTGGGTACCTACCTACCTTACACTTCATATCTGAATCCCTTGGACTGAGCGAGGCACTGCCAGCGCGGGCGCGTCCGCCGTGATCTCTTCCAAGGGTATATTGAACTGGCAGAAGGGAAAAAAAGAGATGGAAATGAATCCAATCTTTGTTACATGGCAATGGTTTGATCAGTTTTTATGTGAAGAGAGCACTGTCCGGTGGGAAATCATGTTCATGGAATGATAGTTGCACAGCAAGCAGGGGGACTCTGAAAACACTTGCCAAGACTCGTGATGGAGTAAACAGGAAGCAAAAAAAAACATACAACACCCGGGATTCGCTGGTCGTCACCGACCCAACTACTAATCGGGCCCTCGCCAGTTTAACTAAGGGAGAGCGGACGGGATCCCGTGCTTTCTGGCGGGTATGGTCGTATGTGATAGTTCTCTACTCTCAGATGCATTATGTTTCTGGTCTGAGAGTTCGCCGGCCGGAGAAAAAGTAGCCTTGGTGCCCAGTCCCCCGATCGTAGACCAACGGCCTTTTACCACTGACCTAAACGTGCCGGTCTTGAGGAACTGCCGCCGTCGAGCGGATGCCGGCTCAGCCAACCGTTTAGTGCTCACACGTAATATTCGCGTCTGGTTGCTTAACCAGATTGTGTGTGGGACAGACAATGCTCCCCTGTTTGGCTTGCTCTGTACCGACGAAGCAGACTCTAGATTAGTCCTCTTCATACACTGTCCGGGTAGCACTCCCTAATTACCAGTTTCCTAAGAAGATTAAATCTAAGCCTAGCGGCCGGAAAGTATAAGAATGCCTCTCTTTTCCCGTCAAAGAACTCTATTATTACTAGCAACGCAATAAATATATCTAGTTTTCTACCATCGACCAGCATTTACCTGTCTCCATTCACCTCCTACGAACTTCGAGGACCTCCAGGCGAGTGTAAGGAACTCCTCTAGGGAATGCTCTCTCACTGTCGGAGGAATCCCTACCATGTCGGATAACGGTGACTCCGATAAGAAAACGGGTCCTCCAGCTCCTCCATCTACCGCGGTAAGTTCCACTCGACCAGCTGACCGAAACTGGACTGACAGGTCAACCGAGCAGATCAACCCTCCGAATGACTGGATTGAAGACAGGAAAGGAGTGGAAGAAGTTGTCCCGGAGGTTGACAATTCACCTCTAGGTCCTGCTAGCGGCGATAGAGATAAAGGCAGATCCTGAAGATGTCGAGCCCTGCGCGGAAGACCCAGCCGCTCGTCGAGGCGCACTACGGCGTGTCCGCTTCTTGGCCGAGTCCTACTTGGCCGGGTCGTGCTTCTTGCGCGGCCGGGAATTCGACGGGGGACTGTTAGAAGCTCTGTTCCGCTTCGAACTGGTTTGGCTCTGTACGGTAAAGCTCGACGTAAAGCTTGTAGCAAAGCTCATGGCCGGTTCAGCACCAAGCAACGTAGGCTGCTGGCTGGGTTCTTCCTCCTCTTCGTGAAGGTACTCGGGAAGAGTCAGCCCCTCGCCGACGTCCTGGGATGTAGCGTGGTTCTCGGTGCCGACAGCTTGTGATTCGACATAGTCTTCACAGTCCACGGATTCGTCAGCAGTTGAGTCTTCATACTGCTCTGCCACAGCGACTGTGATTTCTGCTTCAGACAGCGCCTCCGTGTCGGTTTGGCGTGCTCTTGCATTAGCTGCCTGGATGAACCTGTCGCGGTGCTCTTTCGCCAAGTCCCTCGCATTCCGGAAGGCGGTCACTCCTCGCCGAAAACAGTCGATGTTTCCCGTCAAATCCCAGCCATCAACCTGAGTCATGTGGTACTCGGGCCGCCCGCCCGGCGTGGTCGGCGCCGTGACGTGGTGCGCGTACAGCTTGAGCGTGCCCGTGCCGGCGTGGTAGGTCGAGCTGTAGGTGTACGCATTGCCGTCAAAGGCGGGCTCCTCCTTGCCGTAGTTCTGCAGGGCGTGCATCGCGCGGGCGCCGATGGCTCCGTCAAGGCCCGCTTGCCGTTTGGCGACGTCCGCCCGCCCCAATGGGGCTTTAGCCTCGAGAAAGAAATTCGGCGCTATTGGGCGCCTAGCTGCGTTCGTGTTTGAAGGTATTATTAGACTATTCAGGTCATTTCTCACCGCTGCATCGATGTCACCAAAATAAGCCCCATCATAGAAGTCGGGTTTGACGTCACCCATAGTGCCGTCAGTGATCGATTCCAGATTGTTGAAAAGCATTTCCCCACTATTATGAATATTCGTGCTGCCACTTATGACCGGAATTATTTTGCGCATAACATCTCCTTCGGAACCCAGATGATCGTGTTCGTCCTGGAAGCGTTCAAATGCGCTATCGGAGAACTTCGACGGTGAAAGCGATAGTCTTGACTCGTACAGGTCTACTTTGTTATTCGGCTTCGACTTCCGACCGTGTAGATAGACATTGTTGTCATTAAGGTGCTGCTCGAAGTTCTTGTCGTATGCTGATGATGGCTTGGTTCTCGAAGACACATCTGTTGCTTCTGTAGACTTCGTCGACTTTGTTCGCTGGCTGGATGATGCTATGGAACGGCTGCAAGAAATGGTACGTACGGCGCTCTTCGGTTCGGGATACTAAGGCACTTAGCCAACGTCAATTACGGATCAGCTTAATACAGACGTACCCCCCAAAGATGGCGAAGATCTGGGCCGCCGTGTCTCGCAAACCGGGCAAGATCGGTGGTATATACTACAGGCATCGCGGGTTCTGGGGCCCGAGTGCTGTTCCGCCGGTCGAGTTCTCGCAGAGCGCGCGGGGTGAGCCAGATCTTGGACAGGTTGTCCCAGAATTCCGGCGGGAAGTTCGACGACCCGTGAAGCCTGTCTCTCGACTTGATCTTCTTGTTCGGACAGTGCTCTTGCGAGAGGTCGTCTGCGCGGGCTCTCTTTCGAGGTTGTGCTCTCGCCATAAGCTGCCACTACAGGAAGTTCGTATCGAGGGAAAATCCGTGGGGATATTCAGGTCGCGTTCGAGAGCTATCACTGAGCTGGCACTACAGGACATGTTGGGTTGGTGTGCGCGGCAGCAGAATGATTGGGCCGGAACGCGTTGTTGCCTGCGGGATAACGCGTAACTCATTCGAGCGTGTCGCACTCGGGGAAGACATCAGTTAACCATTAGCCGCTGTGTAGCAGGGATACGGCGTAGGCTGCGGGGTAATCGACTAAAGACGGCGCGGGTGGAAGCCGAAACAACCATATACGGAGGGCACTAGGTATTGTATGTATGTATCCGCTTGGTCTGTGTTTGTAGAGCAAAAGATAAGAATTGGGCGGGGAGTAGTACGGGGAATTCGCGTCTGCTCTAGCGGGGTGGGCCTTGTTCTGCGTCTCGCCGCTTTTGCCCATGGCGCACTTCGTGCTGATGCAACGGTGGCATACGGCCTCGAGCAGCTTCCTTCACTTCGTTGCTTCAGCTGCCATTTCACAATGAAGGTATAAGTCTCCTACTACTCTACTGTACGGTAGAGACTGCTCATATACCCTCCAGGACATTCTTATCGGCGACAGGTACCGTGTTGACCGCAGGATCGGCGCAGGAGGCTTCGGCCTCGTTTATTTTGGTATGCCGCTGTCCCTTGCTGCTCCGACTATCGCTGACCTGCTAGGAACCGATCTCGAATTGGGTGAGGAGGTCGCTATAAAGCTTACACACGTTCGAGATAACCCCGAGGTGCTCCGAAGCGAGAAGGAGACATACGAGGCGCTGTCTGGGGTGGTCGGCATCCTATAAGTACGGTGGTTCGGGCAGGAATGCGATTACTATACGCTTGTCTATAACCTGCTTGGTCTGTCGCTTGAGCATTTGTTTAACTATTGCGGCCGAAAGTTTTCGCTTAAGACTATCCTCCTTATCGCCGACTAGGCCATCTCCCGAATCTAATATATCTACTTAAAGGGCTTCCTCTATCGTGACATCAAGCCGGATAACTTCCTGATAGGGATTGGCAAGTAGGGAAACACCCTCTATACTATTGATTTTGGCCTTACCAAGGAGTTCTCCGACACTAAGCGTTACAAGAATGTGGAGGGTCTCCTACTAGGCGGTACGACACGGTATACAAGCATTAATAACCACAATGGCCGCCGTAGGTACCTAATTACAATCCTATCTATTTGTTTACTAAATAAATCACGGGGAAGAACAGTCTTAGGGGGACGACCTAGAGTCCCTTAGATATATCTTTATATATTTCGCCTACAGCTCTTTGTCGTGGCAAGGCCTAAAGGCCGTAGCAGACGAGAAGGAGAAAAAGATCAAGGAAAAGAAGGAGAGCCTATCAGGCGAAGTACTCTCTGACGGCTTTCTCCCTAGAGAATTTGCTATATATATTGACTATACCCGGTCCCTAGGTTTCCATGACAGGCCCGACTATTTATACCTTCGTAGGCTTTTCCGTCGTCTGTTCCATGCCAAGGGGTTCAAGCACGACAATGTCTTTGACTAGACAAAAAAGATGTTCGACGAGATGCAGCGCAAAGTTAGTCTGACGGTACCTTCGATACAGGAGCCGAAGAGACGGGTGCCAAAACCGAAGAGACATAGGAAAAACCTATCGCAGAGAGGTCGGGGAACTCCGAATCCCAAGAGGCCGATAAAAGGCCCGCGCCTTAAGGGCCGGGCTAGCACGAGAGCGCGAGTGGTAGGAGATACGTTATGTAGATGATGGTTTGAAACGTGCTGCCTCGATCATTTACGATTTTGGTGACCCGACGTCCTATTAGTGATCGGTATTGATGTGTCTTGCTCGGTGAGCATCCCTTTTTCGTAGCTGTTGGTAAATCTGTCTCTTTGTATGGGGACACTTGGGGTAGTACGTCATAGCCGAAACAGTCTATACTCTCCCGAGTTTAGCCGAAAACTATAGTCTAGAGCTATAGTCGTTAAGTACCCCTTAGTGCCGCCTTTAAACTGTAGATAGATATCTAGAAGAGTAAGCCAATTCAAACAAAAATAGAACTGTCGTAATGGTAGCGAAGGTCGGCAACGAGCAAAAGTCTGATTACTAGCTCACTATAGCATTAGATATGTCTACGTAGTTAAAAGTGTCCCTGGCCTTAAAGAACGAGCACTATAGGGCTACTAAGCATCTCGAAGGAGTATGGTGCTCCTATAAGCCATGGTGATGACCTGTTGATGGTATTGAACAGAGAAGTATTACGTAGGTACGGTTGCCAATTCAGCTGGTGAAGCGTGAACCAGTTCATTGTTCGGTCTGAACATGTACAAGTTTGCGCACCTGAGTGCCGGGTTCACACACCTCAGTGCCATTTTCCCACGACCTTGGAGCCCGTTCTTCTCCCTCATGCTGCTTTTCGACTCCCACGCGTGACCTCCATCGCTTTCCACAGCCAACAATTAGATTTCGCTGCACTTTTGCCCCTCCTTCTCCATCTGCGATAATTAAATGTCAAGTGTTGTAGGATATCCCACCTGCGCCTTACAGTATTAACAAGAGGATGTGCCTAGTCATCCGGTACATTTGCCCTTTTTGCAGGGCTCCCTGCGGCAAGTCGGCCATCGTACGCACCCATAACGGGAGCATCTGTCTCGATGTTGTCGAGCTGGAACGGTACATGAAAGCAACACATTTCGAGAATTGGTTTTGTAGCACCGAAGAATGCGCCTACAGCAAGAAAAGCCAAAGCATGGCCGAGGCCGAGGAAAATGCTATTCTTCTGGCAAACCGGGCGGGCAGAGCACCTCGCGCCGAAGGGGCGATCGAGGACAACAACGGTGAGCCCGGGCAATGCAGGTGCGATCAGAAGATGTGAGTCACTGACCATGCAAGATCCGTTTAGACGGCCATAACAAACCAGTTGAAGCTTCAGCGCCCCTTGGGCACGCGGCGGAAGAAGAGAACCAGGGAGAGGTCTCGGAGGGCGAGGCCAATGCGACCTGCGACGCGTCTTTGACATGTAACACTGTAAGGGACAATGCGGCACCCCTATCGCGGGTCCCTTCGCCGCAGCCATCACCCCGATCGCAGCCATCATTGTCACACCAACTGCCCACACAAGAGCTGGTGGCAGCCATCGCCGATGAACCGGCCCTGTCCGCCGTCGACACGGACTCTACCGATTCCCACTTCAGCCCCAAGACAGCGGCAAGAGTCCGAGAGCTCCGCGACGTGATCGCCTCGTATGAGGCCGACGACAAGACCAAAAAGTGGTACCCCGAAGAGGAGGAGCTCCTGCGGATTCTCCGGGAAAGCGAGTTGTCCTACCACCGCGTCGCCGTAAGTGCATCTTTCCTCCAACAATTCAACTATTAAGCCTTGATCTACTAGAAGCAACAGCAGCTGATCCACAGCTTCAAATAATTCGATTAATTACGCGTTTCAGTCGTACCTGCCTCGTCATTCTGTCAATGCGTGCCGCTCCCGGTTTGTATGGCTCAAGAATCGCCAGTCACAGCCAGAAAAGATGGCCTGAAGACCCTCTTCCTCTCCGAAGACATTGGGATCCACGAAAGGGCGGTGCCGGTGATCGGCTGGACAAGATGGAAATTGAGAGTGAAGGTCACCTACCTAGGGAGTTGGTACCACCATGGCATGATCGAGACTTTTGTTGGATCAAACAAGACAAGAGTTGAGCACAGCCTCGAACTTGATGTTTATTATGATTTGAAGGAGTATGTAATTAATTATCATGGGGTTGCGAATTAGTTTACTCGAGGGATAAGTTATGACGCGGCCGCGAAGAAACTGCGCCCGGGTGTGACACCGAATAGAGATTGTTTTTCCATCCCATCTCGACGCGTGTTCTATCACCGCGTTGCTCATCGTTTTTCTTCCGCGGTCTGTTAAGTCTCTAGTTCTTGTGGGAAACTCAGTTTCGAAGACTGACTGGCATCAACCTCCCAACTCCTTACATCGCTTGTCTCTGCCCCCAAGACTCTCTCATTGAACTCATCCTCCACCACCACAACCACCACCACCACCATCAATCATCATCATAATTATCCATCATCCATCATCCGTCATCTTCTTGTTTTCTACCATGTGCATCCGAATCGTCTTCCTCTGTCCTTCCTGCCGAGCTCCTTCGGGCCAGACGACCACGTTGCGGTTGCATGGTCCCAGCTGCTGGGACCGCGTCCTCGTCGAGCGGCTCATGCAGTCCCAGCACTTCCATCCCGGCTGGTACTGCACGACTCCGGACTGCGGTTACAGCAGGGATAGCCAGGAGCGCGATGCCAAGGAGATAAAGCAGATTCGATTGAATCAGGCGCGAAACGACACGAGCAGCGACGCCGACGACGAACTGTACGGTATGTCGAAGTGAACGATCACTCATCATTCCGCCTTTTGCTCGTTTCTCGCCCCAAAGACTAATTAACTCTTTCAAAGACACGGATGATGAGAGAGATGAGGCGATGGAGGACTGCGAGGCAGACACGGACACAAAACCTGCCAATGCGGAGTCCGGGGGCCTTGTCAACCTACAGCCCGGCCCTTCAATTTATTATCCATCTGCGAAACCGTGTGTGAAGAGGCGTCATAATAACAGTAAGGGTGGCAGCTACCCTGTCAAGACCGAACCCGCGGATCCAACGACACGTCCCCTGGGCCGAGGGCTCGGTACCCTTCACCATGGAGCAAAGGGGGTTCGGCGAGACAACCTTGGCACCGCCCGGCCACGACACCGAGGCAGTCGCATGCCGGTCGGCCTTGACAGCCCGACGAGAGACCGCATCGGCAAACTGCTTTCGAGAATTGTGCTCCATGCGGACGCCCATCCGGAGAAGTCGAAGTGGCTCGAGGAAGAAGAGGAGCTCCTGGAAATCCTCCGCGCCCACAAAGTGTCGTACCGTCAAATTGCCGAGGTCAGTATTAACTCGTGTCCTAATCACGAAAGATGTGTTGAATGGTGTTTTTTTTTCCTCCTTTTATCTTCTGCCGTCTTCTTCCTTCCCTTTCCTCGTGGGCATTAGAAGAGCTAATTAATAAGTTCCAAACCTGTTCTTCCCGATGGCAGCACTACTTGGTTCGACACACCCACAATGCATGCGCAACCCGTCTGGTGATATTAAAGGGACGCGGAGCTGCTCAAAAATAAGCGAAGGGATAATTGCGTTGTATGACATTGGACTACCCTGGCTGGCAGCTGCGAGTGGTAGAGTACATCAAATAATACTACGAATTACTCCGAAGGAGGTGGTTTCAAACATGACATTGCGAGAGTATATGTAAGATCTAATTAGGAGAACCATAATCTGATGTCATGGGCGATGAGTCAATTAGACTATCCGAGTGTGTTCTCACTATCTTCGTCACGGAAACGTGATTCATACGGCCCATTCTTGATCTTTCATGATCAGGACTATATGAAGTCACTATCTAATTATATCCTAGATCTCTCGTTGGTTCAAATTCCCAAGCGGTGTGTTGATGCTCTGCCACTCCTCCACCTCCGGCTGTCTTTTCAAAGACAAAGCAACCATGACAACCGTTAGGCCGCTGCCCCCCCCCCCCCCTTTCCTTTTCCGGAGATCTTTTTACATCTTGAGAATCCAGTTCTGTTCTATTATTGATTGTACCCAGGACTCGGGCGCAGTCTTTTTCTTTCATGCATGGTTCGGAGATAAAGAGAAGATAGTTAAACTTTATCATAGTCTTTATTGAGTAGACTCGTACCCCCAGCCGTGTCTGTGCCCCTGTTCGTAATGATGCCCACGGCTTCGCAAAAACACGGCTTCTCAGGCTCACCAGTGCGAATTCAAATGTGGCCCGGCCGGGTCCGGTTGGAGGAAGCCAGCCAGCCAGTTTAATCGCCTCGACTTTCTCAAGTTCAGTTGTTGTGCTGCACACCTTCCTCGTTCAACGCTTCCATTAACAGTTTTGCGTCTGGTCCGCCCCTTTGCTTCAAACCTACGCAGCAACCTTGATATTTTCAGTCTTCTCCCCTAAATCATCATGTGTCTCAGACTCAGTCGAACCTGTCCTGGCTGCGGCGTGGTCGCCGACTCGAGCGAGACCGATACCTGCGACGACCCGGCGAACTGCAACGGCTTCACGACGTACAAGCTGCCCCTGCGCCGCGAACACCACAACGAATGGGCCTGCTCCACGCCCAGATGCCCATTCAACCACGAGTACATGTACGATCTCGAGCGCGAGTACCTCCGGGTGAGGCTCGCCCAGAGGGAGGGCGATATACAGAGACTCGCTCCTCATCTGACTCTTGACGGTAAGTCTGCGCTTAATTTTCTGCCCCATTTTGCCCTCCAGACGGCGAGAACAGCGCTAACGTTTAATAATTACAGATCGCGATATCCTTGATGATGACTCGGGCCCTCGTTCGGGCGCGCCGGTCAACTTGGTTCCCGAGCGGCGCGACGGGGCGGCGGCCGCCGCCGCGGGGAACCAGCAGGCGCGGCCGCGGATCCGCGCAACCGAGGACGTCAACATCAGCACGCTGCCTTACGCGACCCAGCAGCGGATCCAGCACCTCGTGGCCAACATCGCTGCCAGGCGCCCGCCGGCGCCCCGGTACGCCCGGCGCGGCGCCCCGCGGCGAAGGGCCGAGAGGTGGCTCCCCGAGGAGGACGAGCTCCTCCTTCTGCTGCGCAACAGCGGGATGGGCTACAACCAAATCGAAGGCTACTTCCCCTGGCGCAATCGGTGGTCTCTGGAGCGGCGAGTCACCACGCTCAACCAACGGAGCTAAAAGGAAAACAAGAGGGATGCGTTCGAGCACAACATGTGCCCTGTTGGCGCCCCACTTCCCACCCCGCCATTAGTCAGCCCCGAAGCCAAGCGAACCGAAAATCTCCATCTCCCACACCATCCATCTAACCGTTCCTCCGTAACCATCCCAGACCATCCACCCGCCGCAGAAATGTCGGGCAAGCGAGCTCGTTCCCGTGACGTGTTCGTCTGGGATCTGAACGACAATGAAGATCGCATTCCCTTAGGTGGCTTAGTCCTTACAGCTGGCATTACCAATACGGACTTTCGCCAAATGCTTGACATTCTCATTACCTCATGTGATTATGTCGTCCAAAACGAACATGGAGACGAAGTCCTACGAGATAACCAGCCCCTTCTCCCCGGAGATTATTTTATTATTGCAGACGAGGTCGAGGTTAGTTTATCTACTAGTTATTAAGTCTTTTCTAACATTACTACAGGTTAATAACGAAGTCGTATATACACGAGCATGCTCTATTGCTTCGGGCACTCGAGTACAATCATTTATAGAACAAGTCCAAGCTCGCGACGGTCGTTGTATTGTTTCGAAAGTCGAAAATGCTCGAGCTGTAGATGGATTTTGGTGGGGATTTGAAGCCGCACATATCTTCCCACTGGCATACGAACAACAATGGCTAGAGAACAACTATAGCCGTTGGATTACAATTGATCCACCTCAAGGGGGCAAGATCAACTCTGTACAGAATGGTATCCTCCTCAGAAGTGATCTACATCAACTATTCGACAACTATACGTTCTCTATTAATCCTGATGTAAGTTTCCTCATTATTATTTACATATTTTACTCTTACTAACATAATAAACTTTTAGAACGGATATAAGATTATCTATTTTGTAAAGGACTGTGAGCAATTGGCTGGGAAAAGCCTTGATAGTCGCCTGCTCGACGATCCCCGCCGTCCGCCGGACTCGCTCTTCCGCTGGCATTTCCGCCAGGCGGTCCTTACAAACATGAGAGGGATAGGAGAACCTGCTTATGAACACGATTTCCCGCCAGGCTCAGATATAATGGGAGAGATCCAGGCCGGCCCTAAGGCTGCTGAGCGTATGGAATTTGAGCTATTCGACCGGCTGGCCCACCATGTAGAGATTTTATAAGGGAGTTCTTGATATGTTTGGCTGCCTTCTCCAAATTTTCAGGTGTCAACGGTTGCTACCCCTAATTAATTACCGTGTATGAGTCATGGTCTGCTCAAGACTCCATCCGCTTGGAACAGGCGAGCCACGTTCTCGACCTTTATTCAACTTACAATTGATCCCAGCGGGATGTAGTCCGGCAAACAAAATAACGAGTTGAGATTTGAGAAGACGCTATTTATGGTTTAATGATGCCAACTACATCTCAAGCGCAGGCAGCAAGGCATATCTATCACTCTAGCAATGGCCCTCTCCCCTGCTCCTCCAGCTTTGCTCCCTTGCCTCCATAGTTAGGCGGCAGCCTCTCTCCCAGCTTGGAGACCTTGCTGTCTCCAAACTCGGCCGCCAAGGTCTGGCCGTTGGACATGGGGTGGAACTTCTTGATGGTCTTGGGGGCGACAAAGAGCTTCATGAAGGTGTAGATGAAGCCCATGATGGCGGGCACGTTGACGAAGAACTTCTCCTTGAGCAGCTCCGGGTAGTTCTGGGCGAACACCTTGATGGTCTCTTGGCTCGCCGTCTTGACTTGAGGCGACTGGCGCAGGAAGCTGATGGACTTGTAGTCGTGCACCTGGAAGATCTTGTAAGGGTCGTACTCGGCCGTGATCTCCTTGGTCGCCGACGCGATGTCCAGCTCCTGCAGGGCCAGCTCCATCAACGCGACCCTCCACTCCAGGAACCTAGGTGGATGATTATGATTATTAGTCAGATAAGCAAGGCGGCGGGCACTGTCAGCGAGGCGCGCCTGTCCGGCAACCCCACCACCTCGGGCACCGTCGAGGGCTGCGGATCGGAGCGGATAATTAATACTCACTCGTCGAGCTTCCCAAAGGTTTCCTCGATGGACTTGACGCCTCCGTAGATGTTCCACGTGAAGACCTCCTTGCCCTCGGGCTCGCCGGACCCGTCCTCCTGGTAGCGGGTGACGTAGCCCAGTCCGTCAAACTTGGCCTTGCTGAAGACCTTCTTGACCAGCTCCAAGGGTTTCGTCTTGGCTCGCCATTCCAGGGTCTTGGTCAGCTGGTCCTTGGCCTTGGCCAGATCGCCGTCGTTGGCGTTGAGATACTTCTGCAGGACGATGCGGGTGGGCACGTGGCTGGAGGGGTCCGCAAGCGTCACTCCCCAGATCTCCGGGTGCCCGCTTGCTCTTGCGGCGGCCCATAGCTGACCAATGGGCGTCTCCGACGGGGTGGATTCCTTCTTCTCCTCGGACGTGGGCGCGGACGCGGCGGCTTCTGTAGCGGTGGCCGGGGCTGCCGGGGCCGTCTGGGCCTCCGGAGTCTCCGAGGCCTCCGGCGCTTTGGCAGCGGGTGCGGTACTCGGAGTAGCATCGGTCCCTTCCGCTGCTGGCGCCGATTCCGGAGCGGCCTTGCTTCCGGCCGGGGTTGAGTTCTCTGGTTCCTTCTCGGCAGCACTCATTGTGACAGGATCCGATAACTACCTGGGACGATGTCTTTCGCGTCTGCAAGCGTTACAGACGAAGTTGAGGCCATCGAATGATATGACGGGCGGGTGAGTTGAAGCGAGTGGGGGATTGCATGTTCCGATTGTGTTCCTGGCGTGTGATCAGCTGTGGGTCCGGGTTTTGCCGGTGCCTGGGTCAGTCTGGGCAGGCTGCAGTGCTCTCACCCAGGGAACGAAGCCAACGGCCCGCGCCTTCCTGAGGACATCACATTCCTCACTTTATGACTGTTCGTCGTCAAGTAATTATGTGTCAACTATTTCTAATTGATCCAATAAAATGGAAAGTACACTGAATCAGCTCTAGCAGGTCAACGTACTGGAACTGCCGACTCCTCAGGTCGCTGCTTCTTTGTCTCCTAATCCGCATTGTTCACCCCCCGAGAGACCGTACAGCGTTCAGTGGTTGTTTGACTTGGAGGCATGTAGGTAAACTGAGACTGACGGATAGTTACAGCTTTCAGGTTTGCAGCTTCATTTTGCAACACGGTATGCCGTATAGCTTGGAGCAAGCCGCACCTCCCCGGCCTCCATTGACCACCGGGATGGCCGGGCCACTCTTTGGTCCTTGGATCAATGAATGCACGAATTATGCAGTTGGCGGTGGAAGGAGGAAGGGACAGCGGGCAATGTTTCACCGGATTTTTGAACTGCATCTTGGGTTGCATTCCGGCCACTAGTATTGTTGCTGGAAACGCGTTGCCATTATCCAGCTCCGGCCTATTTCGCTAGGACTGCACGAAAACTGTGGTCCATGCCACGCGAATTTGATAATAGCGCTGTTGACATTGTTCCGATGTGTCGGTGGCATTTTAGGAGGTTGCACAAACCGAGAGAGGGCAAATCAGAGCCCTATATTATGCTCACTGATTGATTAAGTGTCGGGGATAATTAGGTATTCCTGCCATCTCAGTCTGCTCCTGGTGAAGTTAGAGGGAAGTTGACTGGCAATATTACCAAAGGAGATCAACACGTCATCCAGCTTTGAGAACTTATCATGATCCTGAAGATGCTCCCATTACTCCCGGTGTGGCTCGCCCTCCATGTCGGCGTGACATTGGGAGCAGCACACCCCAGAGCCTTGGAACACTCGGGCCCGGCACCGCAACACCTGTCGCCGTTTCAACTGAGTGGCGACCTCTCGGATCGGCGAGGTCACGGGCGGCCTGTTAACATTGACCTCTCCGTGTGGAGGAAAGGTCAGACGGAGCTGCAGTGGTACGGCGAGATCACGGTCGGCACTCCGCCCCAGAAGTTGTACGTTGAAACCGCTGATTAATTAGCAGACGACCCTGTTTTCTTCTTCTTTTCTCTCTCTCTCTTTTTCCTTCTTTTTTTCGTAACGGCCTCCCACTAATAATCCGCTCCACAGCAAACTCATCTTCGACACGGCCGCATCGCTGATGCTGATCGCCCACAAAAACTGCACCACCTGCGGCGACCATCCTCTCTACGACCCGGACCGGTCCAGCACCTTCTCGCCGCTACCCGGATACAGAGGCGAGGTCACCTTTGGCAGCCCGGGCGGCGGCACCATCTCGAGCCCGGAGGTGCAAGGGGCCAACTGCACCGTGGTCACCGACACGGTCCGCATGGCCGGCCGGGGCGCGCCCAGCGAGTTCATGATGTGCGACAACTACTCGTCCGGGCTGCGCGACCAGCCGCCCGACGGCATCTTCGGCCTGAGCTCGACCCCGTACGCCGTCTGGGACCCGACCGCGGGCGGCAACGCGACCGCATACGCGCCCGTGTTCTGGAACCTCGTCCGGAGCGGCCAGCTTCCCGGCCCGGAGTTCAGCTTCTCCTTCGTCCCGGACCGCCGCCGCGCCGGGGTGCTCACGCTGGGCGGCGTCGACCGGTCGCAGTACGTGCCCGGCACGCTGAGAAAGATCCCGCTCAACTGGCCCCTGTCCGCGTCGCGGTGGCGGTGGGTGGTGGATGTGCGCGGGGCCCGGGTGGTGGTGGCGGTCGGCGGCGGCGGCGGCGGCGGCGGCGGATCCGCGCCGCTCGGCAACTCGACCGATGCCGTGGCGCTGGTGGACACGGGCGGGGCGACCATCGTGACGCCGGACCGGGAGACGACGCGGGAGCTGTACGGGCGCATGTCGGGCGAGATCCGGCCGCTCGACGACCGCGGCGCCTGGGGCGCCCCCTGCGCGGTGCTGGACCGCGCCGCGCGCGACGTCGTCTTCCGCGTGGGCAGCGCCGACCGGCACGTCGACGCCGCCGTCCGCAGGGAGTTCGTCAACGTCGGCGAGTTCCCCGGCCGCCCGGGCATCTGCCAGGGCGTCTTCACCGACCCGGAGCGTGTCGCCCGCGAGCCCATCCGCGGCCGTCCCGCCTGGATCTTCGGCACCCCCTGGCTCCGGTCCTACTATACCGTCTGGAACGGCGCCGATCGCACCCTGGGCTTCGCCACCCCGTCACACAGAAACCGGGACTAAGATCTGTGGATGGCAGCGCGATAGATTGGCGATGCCAGCTCAGCTTGCGCCTCGTTGTTTATATGCTTTGTTTTCTCTCTCTCTCTCTCTCCCTCCTCTTTTTCACGTTTTTTTTTTTTCATCATTCCTTCCTTCGCACATTTTTTGTCGCGTGGTTCTCTCAGGCAATTAGTTCGCTCTGTGCCTACCTTTGATTGTTTGAAGGGGCTAAGGCCTGCTGATATTTAATAGGCACGCGGGGCCAAGGATTGGTCGCCTGCCCTTTCGGTGTGGCCCTCTTTTGACTCCCACGTGGGCGCTGTCCACTCCGCCTTGATCAAGCTGCGTGACAAGTGACGGCAGCTGATCGCAACAACTCAAGCTCATGGGAAAACGCCTCTTAAATATCATGCCCCTCGGCGGCATGGTCAGACGCAATTACTCTCTGAGGAGGGGGTTGTAATTGGGACTCAGCGGCTCAAAACCCAGTTCGACAAGAAGCTGCGATGAATGACACACTCTCAGGTGCAAGTTTTAAATCCAAGTATAATAGGGGTGGACTGCATCCGAGAAAGAGAAAATAGAGAATGCAACGTTTAAACCTCTCTCTTCCTCGTCCGAACTCACTTCTCGATAATTATCCAATTATTAGCTTAGCCACCATCTCTCAAAAGCGTCGCGTTTGTCGTTCTTTTGCTTTGGTCGGCTTATCCTCGCAACTACGTTCATTTATTACCATCCGAGGAGATAAGTTCTGTGTGCCCATACGATCGCTCTTAACAATGATTCAACCGCGCGACTGGATCGAGTGGATGGACTGGTGTCCAATCTGCCAGCGATACGCCACCTTCTATACCTGGCGATGCCACTATTCCCACCGCTATGCCTACCACTGCCGGCACTGCGGAGAGGATGTCTCGATCTGCCTGTGCGAACGCCGGAGACGACGGGCTCGACGGCACCGTTCCGGGCGCTTCCGAATCCAAGTCTACGCCTGATTCGCCCGGTCGCTCTTTCGATCGCCTAGTTTGATCACGACTCGGTCGCAAAAGCTGGGACCTGCGCCTTCACATTTCTTGTTCTTTCCATTTTCTGTTTTCTTTCCGTCTTTTTGTGTCCCGCCAAAGATGAAGCGCGTCCGAAATTGGGCGACGAACTGGCTGTATGAGTTGTGTTTTCCCGGGCTTGACATCCTTATTATGTCACCTCTGCAAGCAGCCGTGTGTTGCTCGCTATTGAATACCAGCTGACAGATACACTAAGCAAGTCAGAAAGCCTGTGTCTCTCGTACTTGTTTATTTTTGGGATGCTAGTTTCGTGGAGTTTGTCATGCTGACCATTCCCCCCCCCCCCCCCCCTTATTTATCCGAGTCTGATTTCCGTGTCGTTTGCCAGCTTCTGTTCGAATATCTGCTACAGCTCGGTGACTGCAAATCAGTACAGCTCAGAAAGGCTGCAAGGTACGACACCACAGCGGTATTCGCGCCGTGGGCGGTACTCCTGGACCAACTGCTACGGTCTGCAGAAGTAGGTGATAAAAGCGTTGATTGTTCTAAGTGCCAGAGGCACTCAGAGAAGCTGTCTAAATATATGTTGACCCTGGCTCGTTATCCCTGTTGGTGGGTCGGTCAGATCTGGCCCACTGGCAGTCATATACGGAGTACTGTAACAATATCGCTCAGCCCTGTTTTCCTGTTCCTGAGCTCCTAGACTTCGTTAGAGTCGGTCAAGTGATCCCAGTAGCCAATCCTCCTTTTCGGCCTTTCGAGGTTGCCTCGTGCGGCCTTGACAGAGATTGTTGTCTCGATTAGGTTATAACTTTATTTTTGTCCTTGACATGGAATGCTCGTGATCTTCCTTCTGAGAGAGAAACGTTTTAGAATGCTACGTGCTTTACGTAGGTAATTACGGATTATTTAATACATATTTACTTGCTTAAGGTGCGTATTTACCTTTGTACCCGATTACAGGGTTAAGCGCTTCACCATCGGGGAATTATTGCTATTTCTCTGGCATAGACAATAATTTCTCTCGGCAACAAATGCTGTGAATCAGCATGTTTGCGTAGTGTTCTGTTGCAAGGGAGATGGTAGAATAATTAGGGATCCCGGGTACGCGGGCCGCGTGTTTAACAGCGATGTACCAGGTCTCTCGTGTGGTCATCACGTGCGCCAAAAACATGTCTTATCACCACAATTCAACCCATCCGTACACTAGGTAATGTAGTCCGTAGTATAGGCAATAATCAGCGCGCCACAACCTGCCACTTGACCCACTCAGGGTGAGTACGGATACGTCGGTATGTATGTATGTACATACTTCGAACTCCGTACGTACATATCTAATCACTGCACTGATTACTCTACATGTACTACCTCCTCGTACCGTTCTCCTGGGCAAGCAGTGCCGTGGCGGTGACGGTTTGGTCCAAGTATGAGTACCTAACTATCGATGCTAGTGCCGCATGGGCGTCTAGGGCCCCTGATCATCGACGACACCGCTTAATCCAGTTTTGAGGGCCTAAAAGGGGGTCTTCTTTCTGCCTCTCGACATTGATTTGAGGACGGATAATTGCTGTGATTCAGGATGAGGCAACCACTCTTATCTTCCTAACGTTGTTTACAACGCTTAGCAGCTCGCTCGCCCTGAATATCCCTCGGGCGCGACCCAGAGGCGTTCCTGCAGCCACGACAGGCGGCGTGTGAAAACAAGCCTACGTGTCGGAACTGCTGGGGAGATTACAACATCGATACCAACTACTACGAAGTCGTTCCCGACACTGGAGGTCCGCCCAAGGACAGAAATGGCTCTCTGTTGTTGAAGGGCCCTGCTCCCTCGACGGCTTCAACCGGACGTGCATGATGACCTTCAACGGCACCGTCTCCAGGCCGACCATCATCGCCGACTGGGGCGACGATGTCACCATCCATGTGACCAACAACATGGCGTCCAACGGCACGAGCATCCACTGGCACGTGGCCAGGCTGGGCGCAGCGCCCGTCATGCAGAACGGCCTGATCAACGGCACCAACTCGTACAACTGCACCGGCGAGAGCGACGTCAGGTGCGTGGGCGGCGGCAAGAGGTTTTAGATGGTCTGAGCGCAACAAGAAGTACCTGTTCCGGCTCATCAACGTTGCCGTCGACGGCGTGTTCGAGTTCAGCATCGACGGGCACGGCCTGCAGGTAGTGGACCACGATCTCGTGCCCATCGTGCCCTACAAGACCGACAGCGTCCAGCTGACCATCGGGCAGCGGTACGACGTGATCAGCGAGGCCAACGCGGAGCCGGGAAGCTACTGGCTGCGGTCCGGCTGGAACACAGACTGTGCCCGGAACGGGAACGCGGCCGACATCATGGGCATCGTGCGCTACGACTCCAGCAGCACCGCCGACCGAGTCGGAGAGCACCGTCACACTGTCGGATTCTTGCCTCGACGAGCCGCCGGCCAAGACCGTGCCCCATCTCTCACTGGACGTAACCAACATGTGCGGAGGCGTGGTGTACGAGAACATGAACTCCACGCTCGCCATCGCCTTCCGCCTGGACAGCCCGGGCGCCTGGCTCGTCCACTGCCACATCGTCTGGCACGCCAGCCAGGCCCTGGCGCTCGAGTTCGTCGAGAGCCAGTCGCGCATCCCGCCAGACGACCGCAGTACCTGGATGTACCGCAAGACGTGCGACTCCTGGGTGGCCTGGACGCCCATCTGGGACCAGGAGGAATCTGGGATATGAGGGAGTGAGAGACGCCATTCTCATTTCTAATCACCCCAGGTGATATCTGTTGCGAGTAATTAGTTTCCATTGGCGAGGGTGGTTCTTTATATAATTATTCGTCTTGGATTCGGGATTCGGACAGGCTTAAACTGTGAACTGAGAGAGATAGACCGGGTCGGGGAGCTTGGGGGTACGGGATCCTCTTCTGTTTGTATATATTGGACTAGACTTGGGCTTGTACACGATTGTAATAATTAATTAGACGTACTATCATCTGCAGCATAAAGTTCGCTGCCCAATAAAAAAAATCGCAATTAACAATGCTCAAGGACCGAAGATTGGAAAATTGGTATGGCCCCAACGGCGACGCACTCACCCACTGCGTGGCTAGCAACGTAACCTTGAACAGTCTGGTACTTCTTTTCATCTTTCAGTGCTGGTCGATTCTTGTCGCGTTGCAAGACAGGGTGCCTTTTCTCTCGCATTTGGACTTTTTGGCACGCTAAATTACCTTAAATAGCGGCCAGTGGGTTGTTTTGGGTCCTTACTACTCCGTAAAGTAGAGGAGAGAGCCGACCCGCAAACGGAAGGAAGATGGAGGCCAGACAGCCCAAGACGGGCAGCCAACTGTCAACAGCTGCCGAATTGAAAGCTTGGCGCAAACGCGGTCTGCAACCGTTTTCATTGGGAGCGTTTCCGTCGCGTCAGTCAGTAATAACTCGAGCAACCGCTTTGCTCGACGTCTTAGACTGAAGCCAGCCATGAGCCGGATCTCGACGGCGGAACTTAGCAGATACCTGCTGACGGGCCGGTTCAGCCGCCGGGGCTGTCTGAATTCTCGCCTTTCCCGGATTGCACCTGTGCGCCAAACGAGTCTAAGTAGCCAAGGTCGATCGTTGGGCACGAGCGCCGAGACGGCGACAGCAGCCCCTCCCAGTGCGACTGCCGCGCCCATCACGCCCCTCCGCAAGCAGCTGAAAGAGCAGGCCAAGGCCCTCAAGGCGTCGGGGAAGAAGAAGAAGAAGAACAAAGCGGACAACCAGACGGTCCCCGGGTGGGAGCTGACGGTCGGCATCGAAATCCACGCCCAACTCAACTCGGCCCGCAAGCTGTTCTCGCCCGCTGCCACCTCGTTCAACGACAAGCCCAACAGCCATGTCGCCCTCTTCGACGTCGCCATGCCGGGCTCCCAGCCCCTCTTCCAACCCGAGGTCCTGATCCCCGCCGTGCGCGCAGCCCTGGCCCTGAACTGCGCCATCCAGCCGATCAGCCGGTTCGACCGGAAGCACTACTTCCACTGGGACCAGCCAGCCGGCTACCAGATCACGCAGTACTACCACCCCTTTGCCCGCGACGGCCGCGTCGTCCTGCATGCTCGCGACGGCATCGCGCCCGAGGACGGCGACCGCGTCGAGATCGGCATAAAGCAGGTCCAGATGGAGCAGGACACGGCCAAGACGACGGCCCAGCCCGGCGACGTGCACTGGCTCGACTTCAACCGCGTCGGCCTGCCGCTGATCGAGATCATCACGCTGCCCCAGATCCACCATCCCGCCACCGCCGCCGCCCTCGTGCGCAAGGTCCAGATGCTGCTCGCCTCGGTCGACGCCTGCGTCTCGGGCATGGAGGCCGGCGGCTTGCGCGCCGACGTCAACGTCTCGGTCCGGAGGACCGACGACGCAGCCGCCGGCGGGAAGCTGGGCACGCGCACCGAGATCAAGAACCTGAGCAGCTTCAAGGCCGTCGAGGACGCCATCATTGCCGAGCGCGACCGCCAGATCGCCGTCTTGGAGGCCGGCGGCGTGGTCGAGGCCGAGACGCGCGGCTGGTCCCTGGGCAGCACGGAGACGCGCCGCCTGCGCGGCAAGGAGGGCGAGGTGGACTACCGGTACATGCCCGACCCGGACCTCGGCCCGGTCGTCATCGGCGACGACCTCGTTGCCCACCTGGCCTCGTCGATGGGCGTCCTGCCCGATGCCGAGATCGACGAGCTGGTCGGCAGGTACGGCCTGAGCGCCAAGGACGCCCTCTCGCTCACCACGGTGGACGACGGCGCCCGGGTCCAGTATTTCTACAACGTCCTCGACGCGCTGGAGGCGCGGCTCGGGCTCGACAAGACCGGCGCCGCGTCCGACCAGCGCCATGCCCTGCTCGCCGCCAACTGGTGTCTGCACGAGCTGGGCAAGCTCACCGAGCTGTCCTCCGACCTCGGCATGACCCCCGAAGGCGAGTGCAACGTGCCGTCGGCCGCCCTGGCTGCCATCTTGGCACACCTGCACCGCAGAGAGATCACGGCCAAGGTCGCCAAAGAGCTGCTCTGGGACGCCTTCCGCGGGGAGGTCACGGCCGACAGCGTCACGCAGAAGATCGATGCGGACAAGCTGTGGTTCAAGGAGTTGTCCGAGGACGAGTATGCCCAGCTTGCCGACCAGGTCGTCCAGGGCGAGGACAAGGTCCTGGGCGAGTTCTTGCGCTTCAAGCAGGGCAAGGCGAAAGCCTACCCGCAGGGGAAGCTCATGTTCCTGGTCGGCAAGATGATGCGGGCTGGCACCGAGCAGCGGATGGATCCCGCTTCTGCCGAGAGGGTGTTGAGAGCAAGGATCGAAGACGTTTACTTGCCGAGATTAGAGGGCAGGTGATTGGCGATTGCCTTCTCCCGGGGACCGCCGTGTAATACATTATGAAGAGACTGTTGGTTAGGATACCCACTCAATTTTCGTGATTGCCGCCCTGACCACATTCTCGAGTGGTTAAAACCACACTGCGTTAGCCTTGACCCGGCCATATCCTCTAATTGTTACAAGATACCTAGCTATCTCTTGGGGCGCCCCTGGTTCACGTTGACTTTATGATCCTCTAGAGCCGGAACGAGTGCGAAGAGAAGAATCGCCACACGAGCTGTGTAAAGGTCTGCAGATTTACCCGTGGCTCTGCGGTTGAGATGTTATTGAAGCAGTCTACAATGCAGAAGTAATAACGACTGGTAATCCTGGCGCTGGCAACGACGCGAATGCGGACCTTTCAATGCCAGCTCTCACTTCCTGTAAACAAGTAACAGCTTCTGAAATCAGGGAGAAAAGACGTTGCCCGGAAATTGGCTCCTCCCGTGCATAGAGGCAGCGGAGACCGCCCTCCTTTGGCATCTAATAAGTGGCCTGACTACTTATTTAATAGTCCAATTTGGAAGAGTGATACTGTACTTCCTGGTTAAAAGTGATGTGCTTACCAGGTATGTGCACCGCTCGATGCCGCCGTGACCCTGTCAAGTAGTGAGAGCTCTCAGCGACCTCTCCTTCTACTCGATCAATGGCACAATGTGTCACCGCAGCCAGGGCTCTGCGTGGTAGCAGTGTCTCGAGGTTGTCACACTTCGATATAATTACTTAACACATCAATCTGATCTCTAGGTATTATAAGAAGTCAACATGCATGGGCGGTTATACAAGTTTTGAACTGAGAAGGGCAAACACCCGTCGCCATAACCAACTCTCGGAATGAAGAAGACGTCGCCGGTGCTCGTTTTCAAAGGACCTCCCTGGACCTCGACGTGAGGTTGACAAAGCTTGACCTTGACCGAAACACGCGATAGCTTCCTCGCGTGCGTGTTCCAGACTCGACCTGCTTCTTATTCTTCTTCCTCGGCTTCCCGCTCGGCCTCCTCCAAAGCTCTCCATAAGGCGCGCACGCCCTCGATGTTTTCATGCTCCTGCCCTCCATACAGACGCCACATCTTGTCGGTCTCGGCGACAAACTCCCGGGCCCTCTCAAGGTCATCGAGCGCCATGTACGCTTTGGCAAACTGCTGATAATACTCGACGAGCTGCGGTTTCAGCTCTTCCTTCTCTATCAAGCTCACAGCCTCGGCCACGAGATCGCGGACCCGCTGGCTGCCGAGTTCCTCGGCATGGTTTAGAGTGCTGTGGATCTCCAGCAGGCGTTCGCGCCGCCAGTCCGAGAGACTTCGCTCTTCGTGCGATGCCGAGCATAGCGCGCACCGGCACTGGAACCCCCAGGCCCGTAATACCGCCTTGCGCTCCTCGTATGTGTAGCCGAGCGGCGCGTCTGCCACTGGTGAGATGCCGTGTCGCTGC
Source organism: Thermothelomyces thermophilus ATCC 42464 (assembly GCF_000226095.1). Classification (NCBI taxonomy): domain Eukaryota; kingdom Fungi; phylum Ascomycota; class Sordariomycetes; order Sordariales; family Chaetomiaceae; genus Thermothelomyces; species Thermothelomyces thermophilus. Next base: position 2,662,827 of record NC_016476.1, on the reverse strand, counting down.
GCCGTACGGACATTGTAATAATTATTGTAATTATCTCACTTACAGCTGTGTGCGATTTCCTCGCCAGGCCGAACATCGCGTAGCGCAACGACTTCCATGGCTATGCTGCTACCGCTGTATCGCCAAAAGGAACTGTGGTCATCTCGCGTCAGTTTGCGAATTAGGTCCTCGAGTGCCATCATCTTCGCAATAAAGAGGAGTGAATGGTAATACTAGTTAATTAATAATAATAGTCACTCACTTTGGCCGGCAGTTATGGTTGACTCTCTTCAAGATGATGACCGTCTTGCGTTAGCGGGCGAAAAAAAAAAAAAACATGATCGCTCCCCGATCAAGGGGCTCTGGGAGATGACGGCCCTGGTCTGGAAAGTCAGGCAGAGGCGAACTCACCGAACCATCCAAGAACACTGCCAAGTGTTGAACCCCATCAATCTCGATCCCGAACCCATTGGTGCGGATGATATCGAGGATGGGCTCGCCACCAGTACTCCGTGCGAGCGACTTTAGCGCCCAGCTCTGCTTTGGTGGAAGCTGCTTCACGCTTGTTTCCATCATGACTCGCTTCCCTCGGTCGGTGAGGCCATCACCGTTCAGAAAATCCAGCCTGACGACGAGTACTGGATAGCCGACCATGATCGTCTCGTGCTCTGCAAATTTGCGCTTCGCGACCATTCCCTTTCCCCGTCCCGGGAGGTCTCTAATTTCATATGCTGCAGTTTGCCCTCTTCCACGCCCCACGTCCGCCAGCTGATATCTGAGCCCAGGTGGTACCCGCGAGTCATCGAGGTTGGTGGCAATGCTGGCCGCAAGATTGGGCGTGGTGATCAAGCTGATCCCCTGGTTGCCTCGGAACGCGGTGAGCGTGAAGACGCAGTCTGCCGGCGCTGGTTCGTCCTCCTCTGTGGCGGGCTTGAGACAGAAGGGTTGATATGACCAAGGCGACCAGTCACTCGCGAGCGGGCAGTTTTCATGTTGTGGCTGTGTAACCAGCGACCAACTTCCGTGTCCGTCCCGCAAACAGACTGTCCCAGTCTCTAGTGTGGTTCATCACAGCCGAGGAGCTCAAGGCTACCGTTGCCTGTAGGCTGGCGGAGAGAAGAAGGGTCCCAAGGAACGGGAAGAGCCGAGACTTTGGGTAATCGCGCCACGGAAGTAAGTTCTTCGGTCTTGCCATGACGAAGAGAAAAAAAAGGGAAAAGAAGGGAAAAAAAAAGAGGAAAGGAAACACGGCCCAAGCGTGCTCCACGGACTTGCTGAAAGCAACCCCGAGGTTCGTTTGTTTTGGAAGCGTGACTGGAGAAGCTCGTGACACAAGTAATTAGTTGCTGCGTTCAGTACTACGTATATAGGTACTTCACCTGGCGCTGTTTCGGCGTGGGAGACATAACACATGTCATTTTGTTGATTTTCAGCGTATTGAGATCAAAGTTGCATCCAAAGATTCCGACTAGCCGTCGGATAAACTTGAAGGATTCATAGGGAGGGGTGCCTTGAAATCGATATAGCATTATATTTATCCGGTTCACGGTTTGGCGCTCGTACTAACAGGAGAGTTTCTTGCTGTGCATACAGAGTACATACCTGAAGTGGTAGTGCTTTCGGTCCTCGTTCACTGAGTTTTAGAGATTATTAACTTTTCAGTTTTACTTGGGCACTTTCTAGCTCTCTTCTCTTTTGGGTCAAAGTGCCTATAATAAAAAAAGTACTATAATTAATACTAACATTAGCTTCTTCTTGTAATTAGACTTTCCGTCGCTTAATGCAATATGCATTGTAAGAAACATGTTTACACAGTGCGTACATAATTACATATAGACCACCTAATATTGCTTCTATATCCCAAGGCCGGTTTCCGGTGTGCACCTAGGGAATTCAATGTGTGGTTTGATGCGTTCCCGGCTAGGAGTTACAAGCACGTGCCCGACCGAATTAGCTACGCCGTCAATACGCGTATATATCAGGGAACGGGCTAATTCATTGATCATGGTCCTCTCAAAGTGTCAAAGAGTGGCAGCGGATACCCTAGTCGGCCACTTGGCGTTGATAATTACTGGCAATCGCCTAGGAATGGATGTAGTTAGGACAAAGATGTTTCTCGAAATCTTGTCTCGGGACCATCTCTTTCTTGTTCCAGTCTGCTTGCGTAACTGGCGTAGCTGAAGTAGCCCAGCTCACAAAGCACGAATAGACATCTCATCAAAGTTTGGCACATGGATCGCTTGCCTCGCACAGGCATCCTAACCAAAAAGTCACGCTACACTGATTGATCTTGTCCAATCACAGGGTTGAGAGGCCGCAGTGGGGAACGGCCTCAGCCAATAAAACTAGCAGGAGGCCGGAAAAAGAGAAAAAGAGAAAAGAAAGAAAAAAAAAAGGAAAATGAGAAAGAAAGAAAGAGGAAGAACAAAGGCAGGTCTCCATCTCTTCCCCTCCATCCTTCGACACTCCTCCATCCACCTTTCTTAGCCTCTCTTATTCCTTCTTCCTTCCTTTTTCATTTTCCTTTCTCGCCCAGTTTTCAATCTCCGCATCATCTTCCAATTCCCATCTTCTTACGCCACCCCTTCCTTCCTCCATTTTCCCTTTCAATCATCAATTTTCAGCCCAATCAATCAAAATCGTCAACGGCAGATCAGCTACCAAATTTCATTTCGAGGGCCATCCCATGGCACCCACAGTCAAGCGCACTGGTGAAATGGTGTGTTTCTGATTCCTCCTGCCTTGGAACTGCCATCTCCTCCTGGTTTCCACACCAGAACGCCCTTTGCGCATTCTTCCCTGCGCAGATATCTGGAGCCAGTACCGCCAATGACGCACGCGATAGAATCTGGCTGGGCTGACGAATGTCGCAGAAGGCAAAGGCAGAGTCAGGTCCTCGAAATAGCATCACAGTAGCCGCTGGAACTCCTGCTGGGCCGGAGAGGAGTCCGGGAAGAGAGACGGAATCTGCCCGTAGCAGCCCGGGGGAGGTGGCGGGCCCTGATGACGAGGGTGTCCGACCCAGCATCCCCATTCACACCGGCAAGGACGGAGAAAAGGACGTCATGGAAGGTAGCAACATCAACGGGCACACGGTTGCTCCGGCTGCGAGCCAGGAGGCGGCGGGAACAACCGCTTCGGGCCGAGACTACTATCACGAGTACGAGTTCTCGGACCTCGACGAGATCACGGTGCGCCAGCTGAACGAGGACATTCTGGCTTACCGGTACGACCTCGAGTACTGCAAATCGCAGCTGGAGGAGGCCGACCTGACGCCCCAGGAAATGCGCACGCTGCAGCTGCGCACCCTTGACCTCGGCCACCAGCTCCGGCATTGCAAGCACCGGATCGAGATCATCAAGGCGCAGTCGCGGAAGCGGCCCTCGCGCGCCGCCCACGGCAACGCCGGCGCCGTGTCCTACTCGACCGGTAGTACCACCGGCCCCAGCGCGAGGCAGCATCGGGCCGACAGCGGTATGCTTCCGGCCCGGCGCGTGGCTTCAACGCCGTCTCAGGCGGCCGGCAGCTCAAAGCGCCCTGCGGCGGGGTCGGCGGACGAGGAATCCGGGGGCGGCGTCAAGCGGGCCAAGATGGCGTCGCCCGATTCCGACGTGGCGGGGCCGGGCACAGATGACGGCAGCGTAAACACGTCGCTGCAGCGCCTCGGGTTCTGGAAGTGCCGCCTCTGCTCGGCCCCCAAGTACCTGCTGGCCGGGTCCGGCCGGTCGCCGGCGGCGCCGTGCAAGTGGCCGCTCAAGGACATCTCCAAGATGATCACCCACTTTACGGAAATGCATGGCGAGCACACGCCCAGCGAGCGATGCGTCGAGCTTGGCGCAGCTCTCTCTCACAATCGTACGTGCCTTCCCGCCCGATCCCTCCCGCCGCTTCCAACGGGTCACTTCTCCCCTTCTTGGTGCCTCACAGATGGAGCCTTACAGACCCTTTGGTTAACTCCCCTTCTGCATTGAACTTCCAAATTGCTTGTGGCTTCTTTGCTGACGAACCGGGTACGCCAGGTGGCCCCTTCGAGTACTGGCTCCGGAGGACCCGCGCGCAAAACATCAGCGACAGTGGCGTCATCGACGACTGCCTTGAAACCCTGCTCGACGGCGAGATGCCCGACCTCCTCCGGCGCCATAGCCGGGCAGCCGCCAGCATGCCCGTAGACTAACCGAGGTCGGTGGCCTCTTGTCTTTCTTTTCCGAGCGATTTAATCACTCAGGGCCCGTGTCTTTGCCCTACATTCTGTTTCGGCCCGTTTCTAGATTTGGTCTCGCGTTTATCATGCAAGGTCTGGTTCGGATGGATGGTGGTGTTCCTTCAATCTTTGGGGGTGGGGGGGGAGGGAGGGAATGGTCAATCTACGGGGATATCGGGCTAGAGTTGCGGACTGGAATCGTCGACGAGGGAAACGGTTGTCAGTGTTGCTTAGCGGCGATGGGATATGGCAGAGGTACCATACGCGTATGGGGGTACTTTCGGGACTGGGAAGCTAGATATTCAAGTAATCATGCTATAAAAATTTCGAGATCTGGAGAATGCTCCACACTTCATAACAACCAAGTATTTACGCAGTTTCCTTTGGAAATTGTTCTACATGCTCCGTACATACATACATACCATATTAATCATCTACTATGTGAGGTATGTACAGTTATCGCATAGTTGAACCTGCGCCACAAGCTAGCCTCCTAATTAAATATCATCAGCATCTCCGGGATCAATCGGGTGGGAATGGGAAAGTGACGAGGATGTGCAGTGGGTCCTGAATCTTGGTTAACGGTTTTTGTCTGCCGTTACGAAGAGAATTCCGACGTTAACACCCGACTCCGGAGCTTTGGATGTGGATATGGACTTCGACGATGCGTAGCCAATCATGACGTAGCTCTGCCGGGCGCCAGCGGGTCTCGTCAGCCGAAAAGAGCGATGAGAGCGAGGAAGGTAGCAGGCGAAATACCCCATTGTACCCCTTGTTTTGCGGCGCCGTGATGTGATCTCCAGAGTTTTTGTTTTGACCTCCTGTCTTCTGTCTCTTGTTCATCGCGCTCAACTCCATCGGGCAGTCATGGGAATCATCAAGAAAGTAAATCTCGGGACTGTGGGGCTCGGGGCCGGCGCACTGGGTTACCTAGGCCTCTCGACGACCATCGTCAGCCCGCTTCCGGCGGACGACCCGCTGTGGCGGTCCAAGAGTTACGCCCAATTCAACACCCATCACAACGCGTCGACGCAGGATGTTTGTCTGAAGCGGATCCCACTCAGCAAGATCAAGCCGGAGCTGCTCCAGCGCGATGGCGATCTCGCGCTTGAATTTTGCCGCGGGGTCTGGAGCGGCATAGGTGAGCACAACACGACCAGATTCGGGGGGGTGACGCAATCGTGAGATCGCAACCATCGGGTCGCTGACCAACGTTTTTCTCTGATTCTCAATCTACCGAGACGCTAGGCTACCGCTTCCAGCGCGCATACCTTGCTCGCAAATACCAGGGGCCCGCCACCGCCGGTCAGCTGTGGACCGTTGAGCAGCTCGCGCGGTCGACGTATGAGCCCGGCACCCAGCTCACCGACCACTTCGAGGTGGTCGAAAAGACTCCATCCGAGATCACTGTCCGCTGCGGTGATTCCCCGAGAAACCCGAACCCTCGGGACTCGGATGGCTTGTTCGCCATCGGTGCGGCCGTCGATCGCGAGCGCGGCGAGGCGGTGCTGGCACTCAAGAGCTGCTTCTTCAACAGCAGGATCAAGGTGGAGGGGATCCAGGGGCCGATGCCCGGCTGGATAGAGTTGCTGCACAGATGGTATTCCCGGCTCTTGATCGAGACGGGATCCTGGAGAGTAACCCGCTAGATTGTTTTCGTGTGCAACCAGGACGAACGACACGTGCCTGTGCCCTGCCAATGTTTAGACTGCTGTCTCCGAGATACTCGCAGGCTACCTACCAAGATATTAAATTGGAAACCCCATTCATCGTTTTCAGAGGCTCGCTTTCGTCGTGAATCAATGTGGGGGATGCGGGGAAGTCAGAGCCACCTTCCCCTGCCTGAGATTCATTCCTCTTTGGTAATTAATATTTACCCCAAGGTGTTCAAGAGCTCATGCCTCAGGCCGGGGCCTTCGGTGACCAAAAGATCGTATGTATGTACCTGAAACGGGAGCTGCAGTGCGGCAACCCCACGCCCCCAATCCGCTGCCGGATTCTCGTTGATAGCAACGATGGAACAAACCGAAACTTTCTTCTCTGACTGGACGGCGTCCCACTACACTGAGACGGTTATCTGCAGCTCGAGTGGCCCGATGACCACTAGGCGAGCACCGCTTTCAGCTTCTCGCCGAGGAATGTTACCCCTCCCGATAGGAATCTATAATGTTCATGCCTCTCTTTTCTAGGACTACGCGACGGAAACTACCTGATTGACCGCGCGATTTACCTCCGATCTTGTTGAACACTCTGGTCCGAGAGGAGCTGTTCTTGATTGACCAATCTAGCCTCGATCAGAATTGAATTTTTCTTTTTGACTTACTCTCTACTGCCTTCTTTTGGTTATGTTCAAATCGTTATCCTTTAATTACCTTATCCTGGGGCCGACGCTGCTACCTCCTTTCATCTCTTTAGCCCACGGAGTCACACCCTTCGTTTGCATCGAAGTCCCGGCTTCGAACTCGCGAGTTTAAAGCTTCAAGATCAGCACAAATGAATGGTCATTCAAGTCCTCGCCAGGGGCCCGAGGTAAGTCAGGGACGCCTTGGCCATGAAAGGCGCTATTGTTCAGGAATCATCTCATGCTTCGCAGCCTCGGGCCCATCCGCTAGGTCCTCTTACGGCACAGGAGATTACTCAGACTGCGGCACTTATTCGTGCATGTTGGCCGGACAACATCGATTGCCACTTCAAGGTCGTGACTCTGCTCGAACCTCCCAAAGCTCAACTGGCCCCCTATCTGGCTGCGGAACGAGAAGGGCAGGATCCGGGCAGCATAGACCGGCGGGCATTCGTGGTCTACTATCTCAGGGGAACAGTCAGTTCTTGGTCTCCTGGCGCGGGTGGGGGGGTTTTTACTGACGCTGGCTTCTAGCACAACCTCCACGAGGCGGTGGTGAACATCACCACAGGCAGGGTCGAAGCCAATGCCAAACTAGGCCCGTTTACGCATCCAAACGGAGACGGAGAGGAGATCATCGCGGTAGAAAAGGCGTTGCTCGCGCACCCAGAGGTTCAAGCGGAATTAGCCAAACTTCAACTCCCTCCCGGGACGGTGGTGGTGTCGGATCCGTGGCTCTATGGTACGACCACTGCGAGGCGAGGATCTAATAAGAGCTTAGGCTTCGCTGACGTTCTTGTGTATCAGGTGCCGATGGTGTCAAGGAGGGCAAGTTCTACGACGACAAGCGAGTCATGCAGTGTTTCTTGTACATGCGGGATCCGCAGAACCCGTCCGAGCCGGACAGCTGCCATTACGCCTTTCCTCTTCCCTTCTCCCCCGTCATGGACCCCATCACGCTGGAATTGGTCCGCATCGACTATCTACCCACGGGGCACGATGAGAAGGTGAAGCCCCCGGCTCCGTGGCAGCCGGCACCGCCTAGCGAGTACATCCCCGAGGCTCAAACGCTGCGCAAGGACCTCAAGCCGCTGCGTGTCACGCAACCAGAAGCAGCGTCCTTCTCGGTCGAGCACTTCTCGGAGCTGGGCCGCCTGATCCGTTGGCAGAAGTGGGACTTCAAGGTCGGCTTCAATCAGCGGGAGGGCATGGTCCTCTACGACGTGCACTACGACAACAAGCCCCTGTTCTACCGGCTCAGCCTGTCCGACATGTGCATCCCTTACGCCGACCCGCGGAACCCGTTCCATCGCAAGGCGGCGTTCGACCTCGGAGACGTTGGGGCCGGCATCATGGCCAACAACCTGCAACTGGGTTGCGACTGCCTGGGCAGTATTTACTACATCGACGGAGTGCTGGTCAACGGCAAGGGAGAGCCTATCCGCATGCCCAACGTGATATGCGTCCATGAGCAGGATGCGGGCATCCTGTGGAAGCACACCAACTACCGAACGAACCGGGCCGTCGTGGTCCGAAACCGCGAGTTGGTGCTGCAGACCATCCTGACGGTGAGCAACTACGAGTACATACTCTCTTTCGTCTTCAACACGGCGGGGGATCTCGCCTATGAGGCGCGGGCCACGGGGATCTTGTCGACGCAGCCTGTCGACCGCGACCTAACCGCAACGCCGCATCCGTTCGGCACCGTCGTGCACCCGGGAGTGCTCGGCGGATTCCATCAGCACTTCTTCAGCCTCCGGATCGACCCCATGATTGCCGGGCACGGCAACTCGATTGTGTACGACGAGGCGGTGCCAATCCCGCGCGACCCAAAGCTCAACCCGCACGGCGTGGGATACACGGTGCAGCGGACCGAGGTGGAAACGTCGGGCGGCTTCGACCTGGACACTACCAAGAACCGCACCTTCAAGATCATTAACCCGGCCGTGCACAACCCGGTCAACGGGGCGGCGGTCGGGTACAAGGTCGTGGTCCCACCCATGCAGCCCATCCTGGCCGACAGGGACAGCTTCCATTACAGGCGCGCCGAGTTCACCGACCACAGCATCTACGTCACCCGCTACGCGGACGGGGAGCTCTACGCCGGCGGCCTCTACACCAACCAGAGCCGCGGCGGGAACGGCGTGCGCAGCTGGGCCGACCGCAAGGACAGCCTCAAGGGAGGCGACCCGGTGCTCTGGGTCCAGTTCGGCATCAACCACATCCCGCGCGTCGAGGACTTCCCCGTCATGCCCGCGGAGACGCTGCGGGTCACGTTGAGGCCGGTCAACTTCTTCGACCGGAACCCGGCCATCGACGTGCCGCCCAGCAGGCAAGAGGTGAACCGAAGCGTGAGTCTGAACGAGCCGGGGGACGACGTACAAGAGAATATGAACGGGCTGTCCCTGGGAGGCGAGGGTGGGAGCCTGGGTTCTTGTTGCGCCTCTCACGGGAGCGTTTGACTGGGAAAATGCGGCAGCACGGCAAATTCGCTCCTGGAGGTCGAATTCAATCAAAGCCGAGTGTCCTGAAGAAAAAGAAGCGAAGAAAGAGGTGATGGTAATTAGCAGGCGTGTTGTCCATCGATATCTTCAGCAAAGGTGCATGAGACTCCCAAAGCAAGATTGGTAACATCTTCTCACTCCCATTTCCCCTACCCGATTTGCAGAAAGTTGGTAGTCTCGGGTTTGATGAGCTGGGTCCCCCCGCATTGATTGAGGCCCCCATTCCCCCAAACTGTATCCGTAATCCGTAAAGTTTCGAAGTGGGTCTGCATGATGGAGACGCGCCCTTTGCTGGTCCCGGCACGCGACGTCATCCTCCCCGCATATGGTTCGTTGTTATCGCGTTTCATGCAAGGTCTGTTTGGGAAGGGCAGGCAACACTTTCCATTCCGGCTTGTCAGCTGCTCTTTGTTGAGTTTTGTGAATGCACAATACTAGTATACCGCGCTGTATATACATAGATCATGCAATTCTCTTACAAGAATAAGATAGGTACTCTGTAAAGAGAACCTACCTGGGTACGCGAACCTTGGTGGATACGCTTTGCAAACCGAGATAAGATTGAAGCAATCTTGGGGTAAGTTCCCTCCACTACATCCCCCTCCTGACACTGCCTCCGTGGCGCCTTCAAGGATGGCCCTTCATGACTAAACAAGCGCGAATTTATATTAGCTCGGCTGCGAAGTCCACCCCGCGATCGATTCCCGATCGAATTTGAAGACTTCCTCGCGGTTTTGAGGGCCACGCTTGCCATTGACAATCTTCAGCTCCTCATTTATTCTCCGAATCGCCATCCAACCGTGACCTGAGCAACAATGTCGCAACAACCATCACAGCCATCACAGCCGACCTTGATCAACCTCCCGCAACCGCCATCACATCCAGATACCCCTTCCGAAATACCGTGGGTCTTCCCACCCGTCCAGATGGTTTAGGGCATGCCCCGCAGCCCAGGCGACCCTTTGCTAACCCATGCCCCTCGCTGCGCCGTTCAGTGGTACACCCACGAGCACGACCACCTCTCTCTCCGCCCTATCCACAACTGCTATCAAAGATGGCCACCGCGGCGCTCTCCATCACCGCGGGCACCAACACAGTCCATCCACCAATAGCCTCGAAGCCGAGCGCGCCGACCGGATCAGCCGCCTGACCGGCCTGTCGAGCGTCTCGACCCTCCGCGGCACGCCCCCGGGTTTCGGCCACCAGCAGCAACAACAACAACAGCAGCAGCAGCAGCAACACAGCGCCCATTCTCCCCACGCGATCACGACCTCTTCCGGGTCCCCCGCGAACGCCGTCGCCGCCGCCGCCGCCGCGCTCTCCCCGGCCTACTTCGACGCGGCCGGACAACCCGTGGCCGTGACCAAGGTCAGCACGGTCGGATCGGCGAGCGCGACGGACAGCGTCGGTGGGCGCACGACGGCCACAACCGCCGACACGGGCGCCGACACCTCCACGCTGGGCGAGGAGGACCACGACGAGGACATGCTGACAGAGATGGACTCGGCGAGCGCGAGCGGCTACATGGGCCCCGACACCGACGCTGACGCCATGGACGAGGACCTGGACAACCTCACGTCGCGCAGCGTCGGCGGCTTCGAGGACCGCATGTCGGACGACGGCACCGCCAGCCTGGTCGGCTTCGGCGAGGGTGCCGGCAGCACCGTCTCCGGCCCCATCTACCACCGCCGCCCGCTCCCCTCCCAAGGCGGCGGCGGCGGCGGTGGAGGCGGCGCGTGCGGCCTTGAGCGGAGCAGCTCCGGGCTGAGCGAGGGCGCCATCGCGTCGCCCAACCCTCACCATGGCGGCGGCGGTGGGGGGCGCAGGGAGGCTGCGCGACGGTCGTGGGAGCCGGACCGGGAGCGCGAGGACACACCCGTCAGCCAGTCGGCGGTGCGCGAGAGGCGGGAGGCGCGCATGATGGACGGCGTGGCGCTCGACGCAGCAGCAGCAGCAGCAGCAGCAGCGGACGACGACGACGACAACGACAACGACGACAACGACAATGACAACGACTACGACGACAGCGACGACGTCTTTGTCGACACAACCACCAGCGGGCCCGTGCCGGATGACCGCCCCGTGCCCCCCGCACACGCCACTACCGCCGCCAACACCAACAACAACAACAACAAACCCCTCCGCGAGAGGCAGCATCGCCCGCATCATCGCCATCATCGTCAACATCAACATCATCCACCTCACGCCACCGCGCAAACGCAGCAACCGTCTCTGACGTCAACACCTCCGCGCGAGCCTGCGGAGTGTCTGGTTCGCGAGAGACAGGACGAGGGAGGGCAGGGCCGAGCCCGGAGTCCTGCGTTGGGGAGCACCAAGGGAGGGGAACGACTGGGCAAGTTCTTTTTCGAGGATCGTTAGACCAGGAAGGCCGGGAGTTTTTTTTTTTTTTTTTTGTTGTTGTTGTTGTTGTTGTTGGGGGGGGGGGGGGGGGGGGGGAAGGGTGGAGGGGATGCTCGATTACTGAGCTTTGCCCCCTTCTTTCTTGAACAGCCGCAAGGCTGACATGGATGCTTGACTTTTCTTTTCTCTTTTTTTTTTTTTTTTCTCTTCTGGCTTCTGTTTTAAGTTACCTCGATTCCCTCTCTCGTTGACTCTTATATTAGTCAGGGCAACCAACCGGGACCTGGAAAGAGATGGAAAGAGTGGCGACTTGGGTCTTCTGTTCTGTCGCGGGTGTGTTTGTGGGATCAAACGTGGGTTGGCTGTATCGGTTACTTTGGCTTTGGGATCGATGGCGTTTGCTCACCAGTGTATCATAACGGCGGTGTCACAGATACGGGCGTATTCCAGTCTCGTTTCACAATGACTGTAGTTGCCCAACTGACATGCTGTTCCCGGAACAGCATGTGGATTTTCAAATTGCGATTTGTCGCCAAGAACAGGGAGGAAATTCGGGCTCCAATTGACAGTTGGGCGGAGACCTGCGCATCTTCCAAGAGCACACCGAGTCCGCAGACCTTCTTGTTCCAAGAATGCTCGTGGCTTAAAGTCTCCTAGAATTCCACGTACAACAACGTCAGACCCGACAGCAATGCCCATCCATCCCAAGCAATTAGCTGCAATGTCGGCTAATGCGCAGCCTGGCTCGACACAGGCAATGTCGCGGGGATATCCTCCATATCATCCATGTCACTGCTGATGACGCTCCAAGACTTCCCATAGCTTTCCGGTGCCTTGTCTTCCCTGGTCCTGGGCGAAGCGATCCCATCAGCCTCTGCCTTTGAAGACGAACTCAGCGTCTTTCGTTTCTTGAGCTTGGGGCTCTCAATATCCTCCACATCGGACAGAGATGCGCGACGCTGCCTCTTCGAAAATTTCGAAGCCTTGGTCTCAGACCCCAGTGGCCGAAATTCCTTGCCCTTGCCCTTGCCCTTGACGCTCCCCCTCTCCACCGTACTCCCTATTCTCTCGCGCCTTCTGAACCGGGCAGCCTGGGCTTCTATACTGGGTGACAACTCTGCCTGTCCACTGTTGAGTTCCGGGCTCTGTTCCTTCTCCGCCTGGCGTGGCCTCTTCCCGCTGTATGGGTCGGTGCGCGATTCTACGGGGGCAGATTCTTCTGTCTGCACATCCAGATCTGCAGCATCTCCGGTCCGTTCCGATGGTGCATCTGTGGATGCATCTGTGGCTGTCTTCCTCCCCTTGTTGCCACGCTTCGGGAGAAATCCTCTGGATGCTGAATCGTTGTCCTCGTTTATCGTAGATGGTACGATCTCAGCCTCCTTGGACTGAGCTCCGGTCGTCGCTGTCTCGAGACTCGGCGCTATCTCGTCGTCTGTGGACGTCGGGCGAACCACTTTCTTGCCCTTTCGTCGTTTCTTGTTGGCAGAAACGGCCGCGTTTTCTTCGTCTTCGGCTGTTTCGGCGATCTCAGAAGAGCCAAAGTGGCCTTCGTTCTCGTACATTTCGCATAGATACTGGGCACAGTCGCGCGTTGTCTTGGTCTCCCAGTCCGGCACTGCCTTCCGCAGCCTCCCCCATGTGACGACGAGTGCCGTCCGCTCAAACACACCCTGAAACGTGCCCTTGATGATCGGCTTCCAGTTGATTTTCGCGTCTGTTTCCACTCCCGAATCGCGGATTGCACACATCAAGCGGTACTTGTCCTCTGCTGTCATCTTCCGTAGATCCTCGCGCGCCTTTTCTAGGCGCCATGAGTTGCCCTGCGGTAACACAGTCGGGACTGTGTCGGGCAATGGCTCGGCTGCGCGCATCCTCTTCCACTTCTCCATGCATTGGAGCCGGGACCTGGTGTAGCCCATGGCTTGGCTGATATCGAGCCAGTTGATGAGCGCCTCGGCTGGTTTCTTGCTGTCTTTCCCGACTCCCTCCCGAATCTTCTCGATGGCTTTCTCCACCACCTCGCGGAACCTCTCTTCTTCGCCCTCGGACCACGCGTCGGTTCTAACGGTGTCGCGGCAAACCAGGTAGTTTCTCCATCGATCACGGACGTCCTTTTGATAGCGATTGATCAGCCCCGCGATGTAGCTCCACTTCTTCCCGTGCTTCGCGACCAGGTCCACCAACTCATCGTCCTGTTCTGGGGTCCAGGTACCCCGCCCTGCCCAGTTGTTATACCGTTGTCTGCACCACTCGATCAACTTTCTCCGGGGTCGGGTCGGGCATGCATCCTGTATCGTGGCCCAGAGTTGACGGTGGATTGGCCGCTCACTCTTCTGGGGATTGTCGTGGATCACCTGGTTGAGTTCTTGTTGGGTCAAGCCCTCGTTCTCCCGAAACCGCTCCATCGCTCTGGTGATCTGGTTCTCCTCGGTTTGCGAAAGGGGGCCGGTCCTGTACCGTGATCCCTCCGGCTGAGCCTGCGCATCCGGTTCGTTGGCAGCCACCGCAGTCTCTGCCTCGGGCCGTCGCTTTTGCTTCTTGGGCTTCGGCTTGCGGGCAGTATCTGACGGGTCAGCCTCGCCTGGCACTGGTGACTCGGCCCCTGGCCGCCGCCTTGACTGCTCTTGAGAGGTGGCGGCATCCTGGGTGGGTTCAGCAGCTGTACGCGCACTTTCCTCCTCTCCGCGAGAAAAAAATGGCACCTTTGTCTTCCTCTTGGCGCTAGAACGGGAACTTGAGGTTTTGGCAACCGATTCGAACGGAGCCACTGCTGTGTCAGAGTCGTGCTGCGAGGGAGCACTCTCGACTGCGTCATCGTTCAACTCTCCGTTTGCGACATTCGCGTCTGCGGGTGAGTTTGGCGTCGGGGATGCGACAGGTGAACGGTGCAAGTCAGACGCAACCGAGATCTCGTCATCGTCATTTTGATTCGCTTGATCACCTGCTGCGAGATGGTCATCACCTCGCAGCTGTGGCGAGCCTCTACGCTCTAGGGCATCCCCTTCATGTTCTCGCTGAGGCATGCCTTGAACCTCGGCTTCTTCGTATCCAGAGTCGGAGTTTGAACGTTGAGAACCATGGTTGGAAGTAGTTGATGCTCGACGCGCTGCACCGTCGGCGGATATGCGTTCCTCGAGCACAGGTGATGATGAGCGCGCCGCCTCCGTCATATCTGTTTCTCCTTCCCTTCCAGTACCGCCACCACGGTCAAGCTGGAAATCAGCATTGGTGCCTTCCAGAGCCAGTCTGTCGATAGGTTCTTCCGAACGCCCTGCCTCCAAGCCATCATCTAGTCCTAAGTTCGAGGACCGGGATGACTTCCGGTTTTTGCGTGGTTTGGAATCGCTATCTCGCCGGGGTCGCTTTCCTTGTGGCCGCGCGCTTGATGGGGCGTCGTCGTCGCCTTCGAGGTCGAATATCGAGCGGCCATGTACAGTCGTAGCTTCCTCTTCGCCGTCCCCCGTAGTGACCTCCGTCCCCAGCCCCTTGTACTTCTTGCTGAGCCGGGAATGCTTCAGTGACTGGCTTCGTGGAGAGGTCGCTTCCACCAGCTCATTATAGGGTTCGGGGTCGCCGGTCGCCTGCTCTCCGTCCCGTGGGGGGAAGGGAGAAGGTGCGGTTGAACGATGCCTGCGCTTTTTGTGATCCTGAATTGCCGCTTCAACCCTAACGGCCTCATCATGTGCGGCTTTGGCTGCCTCCTTGAGCTCGGCTTTCCTCTTCTTCTCCGAAGACTTTTTTTTGGCGCGCTTTGACTTTACACGGGTAGGTTGGGTCGCAGGCAGCGAAAGCTCTGCCGTAGATACCGCATGAGCCGTAAGCGGGAATTCTTGATCGTCAGCCGGGTGCTCATTGTCCGACAACTCAAACGGAGGTGAGGCGCGAGGCAACTCTGGGGAGAGGGCACGGGCTCGTCGCCGCCGCCGATGCCAGGCAAGCGAGCCAGGTGCGCCTGGAGGGCCTGAGCCCTCGTTCGCAACTTGGAGCGACGCGGGCATTGTTGACGGAAGAGCAGACAAGCTGTCGGCAGCGTCGGGCGAAAGCTGATAGTCCCGCGGAAGTGGAGACAGGGAGCGAGACCTACCCTCGAGCTGCTCGGGCCTGCTTGACTCGTTACCCATGGTGCATGTTCTTTCCGGTAATATCAAGCAGGCAAATTTTCGCCGCGGCCCATGGGATATGTGATGGAGGCAAGGGCAACCGAATGGCGACTGGAGGACAGTGGCAACCGAGGCGGCAACCGAGCCGGCAACCGAATTAATTGGGCAGAAAGGTAGGTAGTGTGCACGGTAGGCAGTCGTATGGAATACGCTACCGATCAAGGAATTCGGTGGGGAAGAAACGCGAGAGTTTTGGCGTTGAAGTCCTGTCACGCGTTTCTTGGTTGGAGAATTGTGGGGAACTCTACAATAAAGTTATCGCCTCATGGGGCCGCTGTCCCACTGCACTTCTCTACGCTATCTCGGCAAGGTGGAGAGAATCGAAGTTGGGGACCCACTGATACCAACGGCCAGGTCTCATAAGAGGGATCATTCAACAACATGGAACTGTATGTACGGACACATACGTCCCTTGCTTGATATGCGTCCAGTACCTCGCGATTTGATCCAGATTTGTGCAGTACACACATCACAAACTTACTGCACACTGTGTCGGAAAGCACAAAGGGAGTACCGTACTCCGTATTAATTATACTGCAGGCGCTTGAAGTGTTACTAATTATCAGTCATCTCGTGCAGCTCGTTGACATTAGCATCACGCTTGTTAAAGACAATGGCAAAACCGCTGACATGAACAAGAATAAGAATATCATTGCACTTTTGGAGGGAGCCATGAAACAGTCGTGCCGGATGTTACCTAGGCAAAATTAATTGAGGATAACCATCGAAGACCGACCAGTGCGATATCCCCAGACTTTGTTGATTCCCGTGAGCAGCATCTTTGCCATCTTCCATTCTCCCGCCGTCCGCCGGAAGAGAAACGAAAAGGGAAAAGAAAAAGGAAAGGAAAAAGGAAAAAAAGGAAAAACAGCGTGGATTTGATATGGAACGGGTACGGCACCGCCAGCATCTTGCTGAGAGGCGTCTGAGACCTATTACTGCAGCATGGGTTGATATTCTGCAATGCAGAAGAGCCCGAGTTGCTGACGGGATTTGCAATCACCAATCACCTGTTGATTAACTAGTTTTCGGTCTTGCTGCCCCTGCGGGACCCCGAAGAGCCCGATGTGGACCTCCCAACCGATACTGCGGATTTGCCAGCTTCGGTTGCGGTTTGCTTCTGGAAAAAGCTCGACTTTCTGGGGCGCAGCTTGGAGAAGCTGAGAACTTTCTTCAGCCTCTTCATCTTGGACTCCTTCTCGTCCTCGCTGTCGGAACTGTCGGAACTCCAGCGCGAGGTCACAGCCACCTCGTCGTCCGAGGTAGGCATTGCCGCTCTGGGCGCTGATGCGCATGCGGCGGCCGGGCTCGAAGTAGATCCGGACTTGTTCGACCGTGGGTCCCGTCTCGCAACCGCTCCTGCGTTACCCTGGTTTTCCGGGAGATGAGGCTGCTGCGACAGATCAGGAGGGTGTTGCAAAAAGCTGGGAGGGTTGAGCAAGAAGTCGGGGAGCGGATGTCGCAATGGCAACGGCGGCCGCACCTGCTTTGACTGAGCTTGAGCTGGACCAAACCTTTGCGGGAGAGGATGGTAATGCACTTCGTCGCGATTTCGAAGGATCGAGGCAGAGACGGCTCGTCCAGCCGAATGGACGGCAGCCGGCTGTTGAGCGCTCGGCCACGGGTTGGGCATCGACACGTTTCGCTCTCGTGGAGCGGCGACAAGCTGCCGTCGAGATGCGCGTGGAGTGATTGTCCTTTCTGAGTCCGCGTCGTCGTCGTCATCATCGTCGTCATCGTTGTTGTCACGGTTCGGGTCCGAATTCTCTGTCAACTTTCCGGAATGTCGGGATGATATTCCCGGTGTCGTGCGCGGCACCACAGCCAAGCGCCGAGCCTGGTGCGCACCCGCGCCGGGGTTCATATTCCCTGCTGGCTGTTCCGGAACCCGAGGCAAGGGCCTGGCGGGAGGAGGATGCGCGGGTGGAGGGAACGAAGGATCCGCCCATGTAGCCCCTTTGATTCTCGGCGCAGGATCAGAGAGTGTTGCGAGTGGAACGGCGGTCTTGTCCTGTGTTTCTTCTTTGTCTATCCCATCAGACCAGCATTCATCCACCAATTCATCTATCAGGCGCAAGATATCTTGTGTGCCGGAGCCGTGACGACTGCTGTCGGACTCTGCAGGGCACCGAATCCTTTGCTGTACTCCTCTTCTAGGGGAAATTCTTAATGGGGCAATTGGCAGGTCTGTGAAAGGCGTTCTCTCATTCACATTGCTGCGGCCGCTGCTTGTCAGAGGACCGGGAACACCGGGAACTTCGGTTCCTTCATCGCGCTCCCTCGAAGGTAGGGACCGGAAGTCCTGAGATGAAGCGCCTCCTCTCAGAGATGGGCTGGGCATCTCATAACTAAGGCCGTAGATGTGCGCGACCTGCCACAGCTGCACCTCGACCCCATCGAGCGAGATTCGTGTACAAGGATTGGCCAGTTCCTCCTGTGTAAGCCGGGGGAGGCGCCGGTCGCCTCTGCCCATCTTGTCTCGCTATATCCTCCTAAAGACCTTAGTATCCCTAAAAGCTGTATACTTAAGAGCAGAGTCCCAATAACATACCGCGCGACTGTAGATTCGTGATCCTCACGTGGAAAGTATGAGAAGAACCCACCAGCTTGAACGCTTCAAGGGAAACAGGGCTCGCTGCTCACTCCATCGAAGCTGGCCAATGATTGACTCCTGGTAGTGTCTGGTAATAAAGACTTAATCAATTGCGTGCAAAGAGAAGTTATAAAGTTGGTGGGAAAAGAATAGGGCAGAACGATCGACCGCAGGACTGCTAGCTATGTTCGAAGGAAAGGCAACCAGGAATTGCGGCGGTGGAAAAATGGTTTGTGCAGTCATATTGGCAAGATCAGGAGAGAGAACGCGTCGACTTCGGACGAGCAACACAGAGTTCGGACGGTAGAGGTGACAGCTGGTCATCACGAGTTACTCAGTCTCACCGGGACAACTGGTAACAATTATGTTTTGACAAGACTCCTTCGGAGTCTAAGGAGCTTGTAGTTAATAGCCTATCTAGTATTTCCAGTTACTTCAGACCTCCAAGAAGATATTATCAATAAAGAGTGTTGGCAAGTCAATCTTCTTGTTACTACTAAAAGCAAATCGACATACCTATGTTAGTATTCGGTGCAGATACAGAACTAGTACGATGAATATTTATATTTAACTCTCTAACACAAGTGATTACCTACCTTTCGTTGAGGATAAAAGGTTTTCGAATTTGCAAGGATAGCAATTTAACAGTGGAAAACATACAAGCATAAACAACATTAATACATTGTAAATGCTATCCACCTCATCATTTGTGCCTCGCTCGGCGATCCATACAAGATGGCGAAACCCTCTCCTTCCTTTTGAGGCTTGTTTCCTCCCGTTCCTTGCTTGTCATTTTACCCCCTCCCTCCCTCTCTCTCTCTCTCTATCCTTTATTATGAAGACGTAGGATTGCTTCGTGTTGATTCCCTTGCTTCTTGTTTAATGTTAAAGTGCAAGGTAATTAAATGAGTTGTACAGCATGCTAGACAGGCTTAGTAAGTCCAAGTAGAAATCCCATCATTCAGGTCATTTACCACAAAATTGAGTAGTTACAAATCTCAGATGTGTTAGGTCCTTGCCATACTCCGTACCATGTGTTGAAACATTAGACTGTTGTTTATTTTCTGGCCCAGGGGCTCAGGGGCTACCCAGGTAACCGATGGCAGCTGTCAACAGTTGGCATACTTTTCCACCGGAAGTGCAGTCCCACCCTTTTTAGCCAAGACAGCGCTAACCTGGAGCTTCAGCTGCCACGAACTGCGCTTGTTCAAGGATCTATCCCGGTCCCAACAGCGAGTGACCGCGCCGGCGCCCTCACAAACGCCGCATCCTCGGCCGCGCGGCGCAAGAACTGGCCGTTTCGCTCGCTCCATTCCATTCCCTTCGTTCAAGTTATCAATTCGTTCACAGTCGCTCACTCAGCCCTTGTCTCTTTCTTTCTTCTTGGTTTCATGTGGGAGGAAGTTCCTGGTCTTTTAATTCTTTTCTCATTCGCCAAGATACCTTTACCGATTTGCAGCATGTTTTTAGCAAGAGCGGTGAGTCGCTCAGTCTTAACGACTGCAAAAGGCCACCGCATCGCCATTGCGACAGGTTCGCCAGTCCGATGCGCAGCACCAAGACTTTGGAGACCGTTCTCCAGTGAGCGGATCCGACCGCCCGGTATGTTCGCGTTCTTCTTTTTTTTTCTCTCTCTCATTACCCCAAGCATAGTTCAGGAGCTTAGGCAACTCCATCATTCTGCGGAGAGAGAGAGAACTGCTGCTGCGGGTGAACCTCTGCTCCCCAGGTATACAAGTACTCCGTAGACTTTTTTGTTCATGTTCCGTGTTGATTGGCTCAATGAGCACCCGACCTTGTCGTGTAACCGAACCCCTGGGCCATTGTCGCGGATGCCATTTGCTTTCAACAGCATTGCAGCCATGACCAGGACTCCGGTCAACAAGGCCCTCTTCCCGTCGCCACCATTTCAGTCGACTGCGGAATCTTAACGTGGCTTTCGACCACTTGTTGCTAACATTAGCCCAGAGCCAGACAATGGCTCATCATCATCATCATCATCATCATCATCATCACCACCACCACCGCCGCCGCCACCGCCACCGCCGCCCCCGGGACAGGATGCCCAACCTTCTCTTCTGTCGAAAATGCTGGAGGCGGCCGCCACCTCGTTGGCCTCCATAATCGTCCTCGGAGCCGGTTTTGGCCTAGCCGCCTATGCTTACCATAAGGGTTACAAGTACATGGTGCTTCACAAGATGGCCAACGCCTTTGAGCCCGGCGACCCCGTCCTAGAGCTTGCCGCAATAGGCAAAGATCTCCCGCTCTCCAAGACGGCCGCGGCCACCCACTGGGTGGAGCGGCCGGAGCAGCCCATCGTCGACGACATCGTCGCCGGCCGCAGCGTCGGTCACTACCACCTGTTCATCGGGGACAAGGGCACCGGCAAGAGCAGCATGCTCCTGGAAGCGATGCGCAAGATCGACGGCGACGGCGTGGCCATGTTCGAAGCCCATGCCGATCTCGAGATCTTCAGGATCCGCCTGGGCAAGGCGCTGGACTACGAGTTCCACGAGGACTACATCGGCGGCTACTTCAGCGAGCGCGGGCCGAGGGACACCACCGCCCTGCTCGACATCGAGCGCGCCCTCAACAAGCTGGAGAAGGTGGCGCTCCGCAGACGGGCCAAGGTCGGGCGCCCGCTCGTCGTCATCATCAACCAGATGCACCTGATCAGGGACGACGAAGACGGCAAGGATCTGATCGAGCTGCTGCAGCAGCGGGCCGAGCAGTGGGCGGCCGCGCACCTGGTCACCATGGTCTTCAACAGCGACGACTACTGGGTCTACGAGCGGCTGAAGCAGCTGGCGACCCGCATGGACGTCCTCACCATCATGGACCTGCCCAAGGCGCAGGCGACGGCCGCCCTCAGGAACTACCGCCAGCGCTACTTCCACGAGGACCCTCCGTCCGAGATCCTCGAGGAGGTCTACAACCGCGTCGGCGGCCGACTCAACTTCCTGAACCGCGTGGCCAAGAGCAACGACATGCTGGATGCCTGCGACAAGATCAAGGAGACCGAGAAGACCTGGTTCTTGAATCAATGCTGGATCCTCGGAAAAGACATGGACGACGACGTCATGGACCAGCAAAAGTGGGCTGTACGTTTCTTTTTTTTCGTTTCCTTTTTTATTCTATATTCTGTTTCTTTTTCTTTTGTCTTCTTTTTACCCCATTCCTTATCTGTGCTAATCTGTTATCCCTCTCACTTCAGGCGGCCGCGGTGGTCCTAGCGGCCGCTCTGGTAGACAAGGAGAAGGAGATGGAGACGACGTACGACCCCGTGGTGGGCCACGTGCTCCCGTCGTTTCCGCTCTACAAGGCCCAGGAGATCATGACCCGGGTCGACTTTGTGCGCGCCTTCGATCGCCTGAACCTGTTTAGCATCACGAGCGACGCCCAGGTCCGGGCCAGCTCCGTGCCCATGCACCTCGCCTTCCGGGAGATCGTCTCCCAGCCCGGCTTCCGCGAGCATCTCCAGGGCACCATCGACCGCATCGCCGCCATCGAGAGCCTCGGCCGCACACGGGAGCTTGTGGCCAAGGACTTGGTCCTCGGCGGGAAGTATGAGATACGGAAGATCCCTGGAGGCATTGACGTGTCACTACGGGAGAAGGAAGAAGAGGAAGCCACGGGCGATGACGACAAGAACTGATCGAATCCGCTATATCTTGATAAAGTTACTCCCTCGCGGGCGATTCGAAGGGCACGAAACAAAACAATATATGATTCGGTACCCCCGGTTGCAATGTACATACGTTCGCGTACGATACGATCGGAATTGACACCGCCTGGATGGAGGCTTTTTTTTTTTTTTTTTTGAAGGCTTACTTAGATGGAGCGGAACAAGACAGCGCTCAAGGGGGGAAGAGGGCGGGGCCGAGATGGGTCTCGCCCTTTTAAAGCATACCGAGAAGAGAAATCCGGGGCGAGACAGAGTGAGGAACGTTCAAGAGAAGGCCGAAACAGCAGATTACCCGTTAACGCTGGGTAACATGATGCTCGTGGCTTGACGAATCCTATATCCCCAGCATAACACTCTCTTATGACGCCAAGTCGTAACGGCCCGTGCTGATGACGGTTCACCTTCGCCTCCCAGCAGGCTGCTTCTCCCTTGAGATGTGGACGCCGTAAATTAAGCTCAGGAAAGGATAGTTCTCTTTCATCGATCCGTTTCAAACAAAACTTCTTCTGAGATAAAGTCATTCCTTCTTTCCAATACCATATACCCGCACGCCCAAAACACCCGAAATTGGCAAACCCCCCCGGATCCCAAAAAAAAAAAAAAAAAAAAATTTCCCCTATTCTTTCGAGCACCACTCCGTCGTCTGAATTCAGACTGCTGGTCCGGCAATTGATTCTTGCGTTTTCCCATCCAAGTTCAAAAAAAAGTTCACAACCCCTTGTCCGTACCGTAGCCGCCGAGAAGGTATAATCATCAGGAAAGACAGTGGGAAAAAAAAAAAAGAAAACGGACAACCAGACTGTCCAGGAGTATTTAGTACAGAAGACCAAAAAGTTCGTCAGCTCTGTCGGGCAGGAGTATGCATTGACAGAGGAAAGGCTGCCTGCAGCTACGCAACAATTCTGCAAGATGATGTGATCTCGAAAAAAAAAAATAAAAAGAAAAGAAAGAAAGGAGGAAAAGCCGGGCGGCTTTGCTCCTCCATAAAGCGAGGGAAATGCTGCGGAGCACACCTCCTTCATCCTTGGGACACCCTTTCATGCAGGGATGAAGTCCAGTCCTAGATTCTCGGCCACTCCAGGCCAGTCCCACGCCGCGACCCAGTCGCCGGCCTCCATGAGCCGCCAGACTTCCTCGAGGAGCTGAAGCACGCAGTCTGCGTTCCGCAGCCCAGTGTAGCCCTTGACGGCCCTGATGGCAGCACGGACGCGCTGCTGCTGTGAGGGCCTGAAGCAGGCCGTCCCGACCAAGAAGCACGGGAGGAGAAGGAGGGTCTGACAAGGGTCACTAGGCTTGAACCACTCCAACAGATTCAGTGACTCTTCGACGGCCTGGGCGAGGTCAGGATCGAGGTCCGGCGGCTGTCGGGTTGGGGCAGGGGATTCCGCTCGGTTGTCGCGCCCGGCTGCGGTCACTCCGCTGTCTGCTGCAATGCTGCCCTGTGGGCGAGACGTCGGGCCCAGGCGCGAATTCGGTCGGCCATCGCTATGGTTTGACTCATGGCCGGAGGCGGTGAGCTGGGGAGAGGAGGCGCAACTGGTTGACGCGGATTGCGGAGGCGTATTGACCACCGAGGCCGGATACCGGCCATGGCAAGGTTGACTATTGTTCGATAAGAGGGATGTCGAGGACGATGCCATGGACGACGGCGTCGAAGATGGCAGATGGACGGTCCGGTTGAGGTATATCCACAGCATCTGCTTGTACAGGAGGGTGACCTGCTGGCGGCTGTCTCCGGGGGGCCAATAGGTTGTGAAATCGCGAATGGCGCCATCGATCTCGCTGCCTTGATAGAGCACTTGGTAGTCAACGGCTAGGTCCACCTGTGCCATCATCTTGCTCCGAATGGTGTTGCGGATCTCGGTGATCTGGGACAGGTAATTCAGCAGGCCGTCGGCGACGCCGAGCAACCGGGGTTTATCCATGGTGGGAAACGGCGGGAGAGGCTCAAGGCGACGAGCGGCGTGGCCATTGAGGCCGGGGATGAGTTCGGCGGCGAATATGTAGTATTGGAAGACCTCGGCAATAAAGGACAGGAAGGGGGAGTCCTCGGGTGGTGAGCTGGAGATAAGATTGCAGTAAGCCTGGAGATGCGGCCTGTGTTCACTTCTCGAGTCGCCCTCGACGAGAGCCTCGAGGAGGAAACAAAGCATTTGGCCATACCGGGCCTCGGTCGAAACTCTGTCGATCGTGTGCGGTGCCTTCCTGGCCGCATCAATGTCCCGGTACATGTTGAACCGCGCTTGTTGGTGATGGTAGAACGAGCGCTGTTTCAGAGCCTCGAGGGTGGTGTTGGGATTGTTCCTCAGGATGTTGAGACCGTATGGCGTCTCGTAGTCGATGTGCTTGCTCGCCAGGGACAGGATGGAGTGCATCAACCCTCGGTGCTTCACCGCGATTGGAATCATCATGTCTTTGAAGGCGTTCTTGTGCTCGCTCTCGACGGTCAGCACAGCGCTAAGGTGTTCGTTGTAATGTTTCCAAAATATCCTGTCCTCGACCGTCTCGAGACAGTGGAAGAGGGGGCGCATGGTGATGGACGGGAAGCCCCGGCACCTGAGGCGTTCTGCGTCTGAGGTCAGAGGAGAGCTGTCATAAGAAAAAGAAGAGCTGGTGGTCACTGCCGTACCCTCTTCGGCCCTTTCTTTTCCGCTTTTCCAGATCTGCTTCTCTGGGTAGCCCTCGCAAACAACTGCATTTTTTTCGCAGTTCATGCCTGTGAAGCGGGTAAGGAGCCTATCCAGAAAGACGCGACTGCTCGCGAATCAGCGAAGACAAGCTTACATCGTGGCTTAGCTTCATCGCATTTCTTTTTCCGTTTCCGACAGGTCAAGCATCCCGTCTTGGACCGACCCTTGGTGATCTTGTTGTGTGTGACGACGTTCGGTACGAACGGGTGCTTCCGTGGTCGTCCCCTCGGTCTCTTCTGCTTCGAGTGTTCCAAGGCTTCTTCTTGCGGTGGGTGGCCGGGGAGCGCGCGGGTAGCGAAGGGCGAAGGAGCCTCCTGGAAGTCATTCATACAGAAGTCATCGTCCTCCATCGGTTCCAGCTTGGGAACCAAAACCTCGGCTACGTCCCCCCCTTCTGAGGCAGCAGCATCCCGGTGTTGTGCATCGTAGCGCTCCTCGGGACCGGGAAGTGGAGAGGGGTTTTCGGGGCCAACACAACCTGGCGGCGGCCAGGCGGGGGTTTGGACAGACGACGATGCCGGACGGGATGTGGCCGTCACCGAGGGAGACTGAGACGGAGAGGCGAGACTGGCGGAGCCGTGGACAGCTCCACAGGGCAGGTCCACGCCGTTGCTGATGGGCGAAAGCTGGCCGGTGTGGGAGAACCCCAGGCTCGAAGAAGAGGCTGAGACCGAGCTGGACCCCGTCGAGCGAGAGCCCAGCCAAGGCGAGGGCATTGCGACTGACCGAGCGTCGTCCGAGTCGATGCTATGGCTATCCGACCACTTCAGGTCCCCGTTGCCTGGACCGACGGAAAGGAGACAATTCATCGCTCGTCAATAGCGAGACCATGCCAACACAGCGGTATGGACAAGCAAGGGGGGAATGGGCGACTCCGGTTGGAAGACGGCCGCTGGGTCTTAAGGCGAATGACTGCAGCCGCGCAGGGTGGGGAGAGCCGCTTTGGGGCCAGCGGCGCCCAGCCTGGTTGGTTCGCCGATCAGATATATCTCGGGGGCATGCCAAAGGCTACGGAATGGTCCATGCGGAGAAAGAAAGCATCAAAAGAGGAGTAGAAAAAACGAGAGAGAGAAATGCAAGAATTGAGAGACAAGGGAGAGTTAGCAAAACGCGACCCCATCATTCCGCCTTCCTCCCGTAACATCCCCCCCCTCTTCCCCGGCGGGGCCCTACTCCAAGTTTGACTGACAGTCAGCTTCACGGCGAGGCGTCGTTCGAAACCCCGCGTATTGTGTACTGTATGTATGTATGTGCACTGCGCACATCGCAGTACATTTGCAAGAGGCAGCAAGGTTCGTGGGGAGCGGCCGGCGCTTCGCAGGGCTCTCTGCCTGCTGAAAAGAGCAACGTGCAACGCCCACGCCTTGTCCATCTTCGGCAGCAAACCGGGGTCTTGTTGCATGGAGGCGCTGAGCCATGGGTTCCGTCCAGCTTGGTTTCTCCACCGTGCCATCGTCCCGTCTCAGAGCACGGGGTCCATCCGGCCAATGCCCCTCCTCAAGATCCCGGCAAAAGGAACGTCGAGGCTGAACTGAGGGAAACGTGAGGCAAACATCCCGGCCGGTTCCTCTTCAGCTACGAACTTTTCTTGAAAAAAAAAAAAAAGGAAAAGGGATAGTGGTGTGTCCAAAAAGAATATTAGAGTATAACAGAACAAAGAAAGGCATCCCGGCATTTTCCCTATGCCTTCCTCAGAAAACCGTGCAAGCTGGTGCAGAAGCGCGTCGAAGACGCGGGATGGCGCGGGGAGAGAGAGAGGGGCGGAGATTTGACGAGGATCACAAATGCGGGAGATGTGGGGCTTGTGCTCTTTCCGCCCGCACCCTAGCTTCCTTCCATCTTCAGAAAGCACGCGCCCCGCCAAGAGCCATCACCCGTCGCAGTGGAGCTCAGCGCTTGGCAGATTACCCCCCCTCCTCCGCCCGGGACTTTCCCGCCTTCCCGCCTGCCCGTCTCGATTCTGCGGTGGCCATCTACTGATCGACGACACGGCCCTGCAACCTGCAAGAGCTGCACGCCTGCATCGACTTAGCATCCTCGGGCCAAAATGTTTCACTATCAGAACATGACAGTCCAGCGTCTAACCCCCCAACCTAGGGACAACGGAGGGTGCCCCCGAGGACTGTGTTCGTCCAGTTTTGTCTCGCGGATCGCCGGGAGGTCTAAAATAGCCCCTGATGTCTCGGAACATCCATACACACACTAGGCCAGATTAGTGGAGTGTTTACTGGCCACTCGAAAAGAGTCAAAGGGCGAGCCGTTCGCCGGGAAACATCTGGCAGGATTACCTTGGCGAAGCGGATCGAGAGCATGATTTCCGTCAATTTTTCTTTTTCTTGGGCGACCATTTAATGATGTCACCACGGCAAGTTTCGAGGTTGTCCGCTAGCCCGAATCCCCCCGTGCATATGTAACTCGCTGAAAAGGGAGCATGCCAGACGAACGCCGAATGTTCTCTCGGTGCTTTTGAAGCGAAATGGGGCCCCCGCTTATCCTGTGAACAGAGATGCTCGTAGGCATTTTCTTTATTGGTACTCGACTCCTGCGCTTCTGTTGGCTGTGCTTTTGTTGGCAACGGTTTATTTCTCCTTCAGTAGCCGTCTATGGCAAACATCCTCCAATACCAGGGGCTACGAGGTGGGCTCGCTCACCTTAATTAGCTACTATTCGGCAGGACGTAGGTCATGATGGTGACCGGGCGGTTATGTTTACCCACCTTCCTCGTGGCCGGGTCTCTCTATTGAGAACAGCCGTTTCCTGCAGACAACGGCATTGCTGGGCATGACGAACGAACGGGGCTTGCCTATACAACAGCGATTGCAGCCTGATCTCCCATCTCAGACCTGCACGCCCCCGGTGCTGCATGGTGCTCCGCGGGACCGAAATCAAGGGACGTCCTCTTTTGTGGGGTGCATGTGTGCCCAACGCTCACACCATATAAGCGGCCCAGCCGTGCTAGCCAGCCTCCCGAGTCAATTTTATTTAGGGTGCTACACATATGTAAGTAGCCTGATCGAGATGCTGTACTAACTCGCAGGGTACTGCCGGTGGATGTACATACGTACGTACGTATGTACATACATACATACATACATACATACAATACTGTACGGAATACATACAGAAGGCAGCATGCTGCATGCCGATCCGCCGGCTCTCCACTCTCATACTCTGCTAGGACCTCACTTAACTGGTCGACTTCGCAATGTGCGTAAAGCTGGCCGTTGCGCCCAGTCCGGCAACAGGGAGGAATAGTTTCCATCCAGCGGTCTGCGCTGAGAGTAGAAGAGGTAGAGTATGTACATACATACCACGGCCCAGACCATAGGCTGCACAAAAGGTAGTGTAAACCTTGTTCCTCGCTGGCCGCCAGGTTACAGTGTTGCCAGTGCTGTTTCCATCGTGGCCGGGAGGGGCGACTCTCTGGACGCCAGACACGCACACACGAAAAACGGGCGCTCCTATTTCGGTGGGGCAGGAACACCAGCCGCATGTCGTCATAGTGGGACCTTGCTGCCGTTTTCTCGCTTTGATGTTTCGCTTCCCATTTCAAAAAAGTTTTGAGCGGATTGTTAGTTGCAGTACTCCAGCTTCAAGGCTTGTTCCCATGTTGGCATGGTCTGAGGGAGATTGGTTATCTTTTCGCTTAGTTAATTGGAATTATCAGGCCGCTTTAGTCACCCCAGCCACATTGGCACATGACAAGCAGACTTCTTCTAACATTGCTAAATCAAGCCAAGGTTACCTGCCCTACATTTTCAGGTACAGTACATACGTTCTGACCCTTAGTTTGCCTTACGTACTGGGTTTGATGTTGAAAGGGGGGGGGGTTCTGGTACCTATGACAAGACAGCTCATTCGGCATCCTCTTTCAAAGAGTCGAGCTCTCCGAAGTCGGTCATAGTCGGTTCTGGCAGCTTTCTGGCAGCCGACGCAACCTCGAAAACCCGAAAACCCCGTTGGTCAGCGGGATCCGCAAGAGATTCGCGGTATTGTGCGGCCTGCTTCGGCTTCTGGTCAGGAAGCATATCGCTTGGCTTTGAATGGGTCGTTTCTCATCTGCAGCATGTACTCGTAGAAAGCTTCAACGCTGGAGTGTTGGGAGTGGGGGTGGCGTGCTTGACGGGGTCCTGCGCTGATCCATCCGCCGAACGAGAGCAATGTCTTGGCATAATGCAACACGCCAAGGAAAGGGAGCCTCCAAAGACGACTGCGCAAAGCCTCATTATTCTCACAAGTCGTCCATTGTGGTTAACGTTACCACACTTGCGGACTCTCCACGTAAGCCGTCCAATCAATGAATGTACACTACGGTGCTCATCGGACAACGAGAAGGGGATCAGAGATCCACGAGTGGGTCGAGCGCGAGAGAGAAGAGACCGACTGGTTTTTTTCCCTCTTCCTCTTCTTTTCAGTTCCGCTCCCTCCAACGCTTATTATGAACAAGTACACACATACATACCTCTTGACCATCAGCAGCCTAAGTCATTAGTGTAGGACCCCTGGTATTGGGTACATACCTACATACAGTACATACACTACGCAGCACACAATAACGAGCAACGTAGCCACTGGAAGAGTGATGTCTGAAAGGTGGTGGAGCGTCCTGTATCAATGGAACCTCAACCAACTTCCCGGGCCCGGCAACAACGAGTCGAGCCGCCGGAGTGCGTCAGACTGTGAAACCGCCTCTGTTCGCCTTGCAAAGGTCTCAGTGAAGAGGGCTAATGGGTACACGACATATGCATCGCATGCGATCTATATGCGCGTATATTTTTCTCTCGTCGTCCCTCCCTCTGACCAACGCTGGGAGGGAAGAGGGGTGAAGGAGGAGGAGGGAAGGGAAGGGAGGGGCGGGGAGGGGCCGGAACCCATCGACGAGAGTAAAAACTTGGGAGGGACCCGTGCCACCCCTCCCATCCGGCGTCGTACTCGATCTCATCTCGCTCATGATCCCAGCACATCCGAAGCACACCGCCCCGCCTAGCGAGCGTGATGTCCGCCCATCTCTCTCAGGCCCCAACCCCCTCCCCTACGCACGGTGCGTTTGTGGATGCTTACCGCCTCCCCGGTAGCGAGATGGTGTATGTATGTATGTACATACACGCTCTGTACAGAGGCAGTGTGTGCGGGTGTGTGAAGCGTTGCATACCGGTATTGTGTATACCCGAATTTGTATGTACCTTCTCTGGACCCGGGCTGGTTCGACCCATCGCCGTGTGGTTTTTCGTAAGCCCCACAGGAAATCCCACGAGCTCACTCATCAACGACAGGCCACGCGAAAGCTGGCCTCGTCAGTGACGGCCAGGCGCCACGGCGGGGTCAGAGCCAATCAAGCATCCTGGGACACTTGCTTCGACCTCTGTCACACCGATTATCCCTCTGCCTCGAGACATTGTCAAATCTGAATCAAACGTGGGTAGAAATGAACTGTGTTGATTCTCCTGAAATCTAGAACTTTGACTTAAGCGAGGGTAAAAGAATATGTGTTCAAGAAAACAACGTAAAAAAAAAAAAAGAAGAAGAAGAAGAAGAAGAAGAAGAAGAAGAAGGAGAAAAAGGGGAAGGAGAAGAGAAGAGAGACCTCTCTCCTTCCGTTTCAAGATGAGCCTGGACAGCTAGCTGTGTCTGCGCTCGTTCATCCGCCTATCTATAATTATTTCCAGCAGAAACTTGCACACTCTCCACGCACTAAACTAATGAAAACAACAGTCACCCTGGCCACCTCACGGCTGGACGACCGCCAGACGTCCTCGTACCGGCACGTTCACCGGGCTCCGGATCTCGGGGAATCCGCTGACCCGGACTCCGTTTTGGAGGAGCAGACAGCAAGCCGACCCGCCGAAATGGAACATACCGATCTCGTCGCCCTTCTGGACGCGCTGGCCCTCCGTGACCGTGATTTCGCACGTGCTCACCTCCGTCAAGCCGATAGCGATGAACGCCACCAGGCCGATCGCCGGGTTGTCGGCTTCGACGAAGACGATGCCGCGCGTGGCCATCGCCGAAGCGTAACCCTGCGTCGCGAGGTGGCCCTTGGCATCGCCGCCGTCCGCGAACAAATCGGACAGCGAGATGCTAAAGTAGGTGCCCTCTTGCACGAAGCAGCGCTTGATCTTGCCCGAGACTGGCGCGTGCCATCTGTGGTATGACATGGCCGACAAGAAGGCATGGCAGACCGTCGCGCCGGCGAAATGTTCTGCCAGAGGGTCGTGCCCGAGCATGTCGGCGACCGAGTACCGCAGCCCCTTGATCCAGAACTTGTCGCGCAGCTTGGAGTTGTAGGCAATGTTGAGGATGGTCGACTCGCAAGGGCTCGCGATGACATTGTCGTCGTCGGGAGAGGCGACTGGTCTCACCGACTCGTGAAACTGGCGGGTGAAGAAGTCTGGAGATGTTCCCAAGTCAACAGGGGGGTTTTCTGTAGTTGCGACTGACCGGCGCATGCTAACTTACCGTCCCATGACTTAAACCCAAAGTGCTCCTTCGACGGATCGCATTTGTATAACTCCTCCAACCTGAAGGAGGTGTTATAGGGCGCGTTGGCGACCTCAAGGAGCTCTTTGAACGCCGCTTGGCAGAACCAGCCGTTTTCATGATCGCCCAGAACCTCTACGGACTCCGGAGTCTGATCCGGTTTTAGACATGCATAAATTGTCCGGGCGTGCGAGTTCCTGGGCAAGGGTATGAGCATACCTGCAGGTACTTGCCCCACGCGTTGAGGATCTTCTTGAACATGAGGTTGACATCAGGATCCAGGAACGCAGCATGGCCACTCGGGGTGCTCATGGCCTCGTCGAACATCGCCACCAGAGGTACGCCGGCGAGGCCGGCGCTCGCGGCTGCCTGGGTCCTGTTTCAGACACATCTCAGCCACGGCACCGTGAGGCAGGGTCAAGGGTGGGGCGGCGTACCACTCAGGTGCTGCCACAAGCACATGGTTCATAACCTGCAACATTTGCTCGTAGTCGCGGATCCGAGGCTGCACCGTTGGATTTTTCGGATCTGGCTCCTTGACCGGGATTTCTTCCCACATCCCTGTGAAGTACATGTAGAAGCGGGGATCCGACGTGATAAGCTCTCTGAACTCTTGCAGCACAGGAAGAAGCTCCTGCTCTCCATGTTTGTCAATGTGGTCAAGAATTTGGCCCAGCCACGCTCCATAGTCGCGGGTGTCGGAAGGCACACATGTCCGTCCTCTGAAGCAACCAGTCAACGTTTGAGGCTCAATGAAGGGTTATTGCAGCAGTGTTTGTTTACCTGTCGCTCCGGTGCCCATTTGGGGTATTAACATGGTCACCGTCCTTAAGCCCCTTCTCACCGTTCTTGAGCTCCATCTTGCCGTTCTCAAGCCCGGTCTGGCCGTTCTGAAGCCTCATCTCGTCGTTCTGAAGACCCATCTCGCCCCGAGTTCGACGGTCCGCCGAGTGAATGCAAGAAAGGATTGCCCACGAAGAACGCAAGGAAACGAAGGCATCGCTGAAGGGTCCGGCGGGTCCGGCGAGAACCGAGTGCCATATAAGAATAAGCTCTCAGATCGCGAGAGACACCGCAGGCCTAAGTCAGCTGAGCAACAGGATAAGACAATCCCACCACTGCTGAAAACGACGGGTCATTTGTTTCTTTTTCAGCCGCTTTCGCCGAGTCAAACACGCATTATAGCCTGCAGAAAATATCGAGTGGATGTCTGAGTCCATCGTCATGCCGTCTTCCTCCTTTTTCGGGAAGAGGCCGCATGCCGCCG
Source organism: Thermothelomyces thermophilus ATCC 42464 (assembly GCF_000226095.1). Taxonomy (NCBI): domain Eukaryota; kingdom Fungi; phylum Ascomycota; class Sordariomycetes; order Sordariales; family Chaetomiaceae; genus Thermothelomyces; species Thermothelomyces thermophilus. The sequence goes on along the minus strand of NC_016476.1, from coordinate 2,630,566 downwards.
GTTGTGTTCTTTCCTGTCCTTTTCGTTGAAAGGGTTGTACAGAATGTCGCAAACGCCACACAATATAAATCCCGGTTCTTTCTGGACCGACAGGCTCAGTGTCGTCTGCATCATGTCTTTGACTGGCTGTTTGTACGCTCGTTTTTTCGGTTTCACTCGCCCGTCAGTCGAGACGCCGACTGTCCAGTCATGCCGGCCTAGGGTGTTGGTTGGAAGCTCGCCCAAAGCCTCTGTCGGTGGGTCATGAGGTGATCCAAGGGAGCAGTCGGGATTGTCAGCAGATTCGTCGCGTTCCCCATCGGTTTCTGCTCCCTCGACTGCGTTCACATTCCCAACATTAATCGGCCTCCCAACATCATCTCTTGAAACCTCCCCCACCTCGCCGAACTGGGGCCGCGTGGTCAGTCTCCTTCGGGGGTTTGCTCCTCTCAACTCCGGAGAGATGCGCGGTGTCAGAGGAGGCTCAATGGTCCCAAAAGCTGCGACTTTTGACAACGCCTTGTCTGTGCTCGGGAGAACGGGACGGAAATACGCCAGAATTGATCCGCGGTTCGGCCGTTTGGCTTCTGCCGGTCGTTCTGCCTCGGATTGAGATTGGAGCACTGGGTGCTGATCAGGCACTTCCGCTGGTATTGAGTTTGCCATCATAGTAGTAGGATCTCGGTCACTTTGCGTCGCCTCCTGCTCCTGCGCCCTCGTCTGGATCGTTCGTCGACTATAGGTTCGCAGGGGACGTTTGCGTCCCTGGGACACCGCCGTCGGTGTTGCCCAGGGAGAGTCCATGACGTGGTCGAGTTGACATGTCGACATGCTCTGGGCGGTCCAGGTCTTGGGTGTTGACACGATGGAAGCACGAAAGGAACGGATATCGGCGCGCTGAGAGAAGAAGAAGAATGCCGAACTAGAGATTAAATACAATATGCTGTTGGCATGTCTAAAGGCAACGTACTAAAAAGTCATGAAGATGTCTCGCTAGCCGGTTTTGTCGATTGATTCTCGTTTAGAGGCCAAAGTTGTCCCCGCAGCAGGTCGTAAACTAGAAGTGTGAAGCGTCGCGTTTGACGCGTCTGATTCGCGCTCAGCGCGCGCCGGCCGAACGCCCCGCGTAGTGTAATGACGTGGGGCTCTTGGGCGGTCCGGACACGCGTTTTCAGCAGTCTTTACTATGTACGGTGAGTGCCGTGTTCTGGATTCCGCACCCCATCCTGCATGTGCGTACTGAATAAACAGGGAACAGCAAGAGGTCATAGCAGAACATATGCGCTAAGATCGGGATGAAGATCGTGAAAAAAAAAATAAAATAAAATAAATAATAAATAAGTAAAAATAAAATAAATAAAAATGTATCGTCCCAGATCAATTATGTTGCAGCTAATCAGAAGTGTTGCAGGAACTTCTCCGCTTCCTTACATCCTTGTGCCGCCTTCGAAGGGTTGCGTCTTCGTCCCGAGATTCCCCGCCAACCACAGTGGCTTTGGTTTCGGCACCAACGGTCCAAGTCTGGACGACTTCTTTGACCTCATTTATCGTTTTGTCCTTCTTCTTAGCTTGACTAAGGTGCCATATGTAACCAGAATAGACGGCGACCTCGGCGATGCCAACGACGAGGCTCCCGGCCATGGTCAAGAACAGTCGCGCAGGCGTGCTCCACCACCTCGCCGCGATCCAAAGCGTGGCGGCGACCCCAAGGATACTCGCAACGAAATTCAGGATGAGCATCAACTGGCGGTGCACGTCCCCGTAGGTGACATCATCGTCACCCATGTCTGCCTGGTTACTCGGTCGATTCACGGCAGCGAACGACTGAGCCATGCTTGCGCCATTCACGTACCGTTGGGAAAATGTTCCCATTGGCGGCAGCGGGTTCGTCATACGTTCGTACTCTCTCTGGTCCTGCTCCCGGCGGAGTCGTGCCATGAGCTCTTTGTATTCATTCGACTTCAGCGGTGTTAGCCTGGGAGATATCTCGAGTCTGCCGGAGAGAGGGCTCAACTCACTGGCTCAGGCTTCGGAGGCGGCGGTAGAACGTAGATTTTGGAGCCTTTCAGGAGCGTCTCCAGGGTGTACTCTCCATGTCCGGCCTCCTTGAGAGCTTTCCACAAATTCACGATTTGTGAATGAGAGACGGGGTTGCCGACGGCAGGCGCTCCAAGCGACGGCTCAGGCTCGTTTTGCACCAGAGTCGCGGTTGCTGCCTTGCTCAGTGCCTGCAGTCCCGCAACGATGCTAGGGGTCATCGTGAGTAAGACCATCTTATCGGCCAATACCGGACAGCGCCGGGTTCGGGCCAGTTGGGAAGCGATGGAACTGTGGATGACGGCAATTCTCTTGTCTCTCAAAACTATCCGTACTTTGTTGGCGATGCTTCACAAGGCTACAGCCGTCCTTCAGGGCGAGTCCGAGAGCTGACAAGGTCGACCCACAGCGCCAAGATGGCCAGACGCGCAAGGTGACCGGTGCCCAAGTGCATGCTCCGGCCACTAAAGATGCCCCACAAAATTAGCCACACCACGCCAAAGAAAAAAACCGCCTCCAGAAATTGCCGGCAAGGAAGTTTTCGGGATCCACGGGGGAACGAACAGGCCAGAGACGATTTTGTGGTCCAATCGCGCGCTTCTTTCCACCCCCAACTCTCCATCTCGTCCCAAATGCGCGAGACGACCGAACGGTGACGCTTGGCAGTCCATTGGTTCTATCCGAGGAGGAACGCGCGAGGAAATGCAGTTAGGGGCGGGGGTTTCGGTGGTTCGCGGAGCCGGAAGCGCCACACGAGTCGGCCGGGTTGCGCGGATACGACGGCCGACGTGCGCAGAGTGCCTCGGGGCGGTGTCGCTCGACGGCCGGTCACCTCAGTCTAGGGTCTTGTTCCACTCGGGGCGGCCGCGGCCGTCGGCGTGGGCGGCCGCCGTCTCCGTCGCCGGCAACATCGTCTCGAATGCCGTCACGAGGGCGACCAAGGGCGACCTGCCCACCATCGATCCCCTCCGGATCGTGGCCAAGGAGATGAAGTTCCTGACGGGCAACATCAGGAAGCTCCTCGGCTCCGGCCACCCTTCGCTCGACCGCGCCGCCAAGTACTACACCCAGTCCGAGGGGAAACACATCCGGCCGCTCATAGTCCTGCTGATGTCGCGGGCAACATCGCTCTGCCCCAAAGCGCCACACCGCCAACAGGCGACCCTGCAGGCCTCGGCCGCCATCGACACCTCCATCTCCCCGCTGTCGATCCTCGCCGATTACAACCCGTCCGCCGGCGCCGAGAGCGAGCCGGTCCTCGCCGACGCCGATGGCATCCTCCCGTCGCAGCGGAGGCTAGCCGAGATCACGGAGCTGATCCACACGGCCTCGCTATTACACGACGACGTCATCGACCATTCCGTGTCGCGGCGCGGGGCGCCGTCGGCGAACCTCGAGTTCGGCAACAAGATGGCCGTGCTGGCGGGCGACTTCCTCCTCGGGAGGGCGTCGGTTGCGCTGGCGCGCCTGCGACACGCCGAGGTGATCGAGCTGCTGGCCACCGTCATCGCCAACCTGGTGGAGGGCGAGTTCATGCAGCTGAAGAACACGGCGCGCGACGAGACCAACCCGCAATGGTCCGAGGACACCCTGACCTACTACCTGCAAAAGACGTACCTCAAGACGGCGTCCCTGATCAGCAAGAGCTGCCGCGCGGCCGCCCTGCTGGGCGGCGCGGACGCGCAGACGGTCGACGCGGCGTACAACTATGGCAAGAACCTCGGGCTGGCGTTCCAGCTGGTGGACGACATGCTCGACTACACTCGCAGCGAGAAGGAGCTGGGCAAGCCCGCCGGCGCGGACCTGGAACTGGGCCTAGCGACCGCCCCGCTGCTGTTCGCCTGGAAGACAATACCGGAACTCGGGGCACTGGTGGGGAGGAAATTTTCCCAAGAAGGCGATGTTGAACGGGTGAGTAATTGAGACGCGGCCGGCCTTTCTTGAAGAGGGGGGGGGGGGGGGAAGCCGAAGGCGGGACGTGCTAACAAGGCATATATCTGTAGGCACGGAATCTGGTGATGCAAAGTGACGGCATTGAGCAGACGCGCGCTCTTGCTCAGGACTATGCCGATAAGGCCATCGCCTCCCTCAGCCTGTTCCCGGAGAGCGAGGCCAAGGATGGCCTCGTCGAGATGGCTGTCAAGACGCTACAGCGGAAGAAGTGAAAGACAGGGAAAAAAAATAATCTGTTAACGAGGGTCGAGTCGAATTGACCACGCTGTACTAACACGATGATTCGCCTGGTTGTAATTTTTGCAGGGCGCCAGAGAGATGTGCGGGGTCCGGAGTATACTTTTAGAAGTGCATACCATGGGGCTGGGTGTACGGCAGAGACGGGCCTTGAGACTTTGCAATCGCCTTTTCTCTTTTCATTTTTTTTGTTCTCACTGTGGACAAGGGGCTGGCAATGTGTACGATGGAGAATGCATCATCTGGCGCTATCAGGATGGGACGATACATCACTCGAATTCAGCTCAAACCGATGCCATTCCGTGTGGTTGGATATTTTAACTCGAAATGTATACCCCTGGGTTTTATCTGCACCATCCTATCCTGTACCTTTTTCTCCGTCGACGTCACATCCTGGAATCGAGCGCCGTAGTTTGCGGGTAAGGCGACACAAGGAGCAGTAAGTACTCCGTACTCCTACTACTAATAACTAATAAGGGTACTCGGTAGCCTTGATGTCCGGGAAAGGGTTCCACAGACATGTTACCCATCCAGGCGGAACTCGACCTGTCTGTAAATTAGGTTCGGTACTTTTGGAGTACACTGTACCCCCCGGTATTGAGGATTGGACATGCATACGGAGTACCTACAACCAGAGGAAGGTGCGCCGGGGGTTGTGGAACGTGCTGCAAGGTCCCGAGGCTCGGGGGCCCGGGTTCAGTGCCAACCTCGGCTCGGCTCCGCCCAAAGTAAAATACACTACGAAGTCGAGAGAGCGGAGCGGTGCGATCTGTCCCAGAAACTGCTCCATCTCGCCCCTGGGGGGATTATTAATATCAAAAGTACCTACCTAGGTAGGGTAGTTACTCCAATTCATGCAATTTGTACTGTACCTCGGGTACGCGACGTGCAGTGGTTTGAACAACGCTACTACAAGTACGAAATACTGCCGCCGACGAACCATTGAGGACTGGGCCGGTGTTGCCCTTCACGCTACACCATCCTCCTACGGCTACATTACATTAAACCCCCAAATCCCCCCCCCTTTGCCTTAGACGCCTTGGTTGCGTGATTGGATACAGGGACATAAAGTAGGTTATCAACAAACAATACCTACGGAGGTACTTAGAACTACCTACCTTACAGGTCACCCTCCCTTAAGGTATGTACATACCTACGGCTTACATTACGGGTACAGTACCTGACCTATATATATACTTTGTTTTAGGTGGCCCACAACCACTCCAGTGTCAGCTTTTTAACCGTCGCCGCCGCCGCCACCGCCGCCGCCAACCAAATGGCACGACAGTCGCTGCAGCTCGAGCTCGCCGAGCGGCCGACGGGCGCGATCGTACCCGGCAGGACGTTCCGGCAGCGGCGGGTGCCGGCGCCGACCGAGGCGGACCTGCGGGAGGGCGAGCTGCTGCTCGAGTGCCTGTACGTGTCCTTCGACCCGGCCATGCGCGGCTGGCTCGACGACCGGCGCTCGTACGTGCCGCCCGTGCGGATCGGCGAGGTCATGCGCGCCGCCACCATCGCGCGCGTGCTCGCCTCCCGCTCGGCCCGCGCCCGCCCGGGAGACATCGTCACGGCCCTGATGGGCATCCGCGAGGTCGGCATCGTGTCCGAGGACAAGGTCGAGCCCGCGCCCCCCGGGTTCGCCCGCGCCGGTGCCGGCGCCAGGGTGACGGACCTGCTGGGCGTCTTCGGCCTGACCGGCATGACGGCCTACTTTGGCATGCTCCGCATCGGCGAGCCCAAGCCCGGCGAGACGGTGGTCGTCTCGGCTGCCGCGGGCGCCACCGGCAGCGTGGCCGCCCAGATCGCAAAGATTGCCGGCGCCCGCGTCGTCGGCATCGCCGGCAGCGACGAGAAGTGCAGGTGGCTCACCGAGGAGCTCGGCCTGGACGTTGCCCTTAACTACAAGGACCCGGACTTCAAGGCCAAGTTCAAGAAGGCCACCCCCAACTTCATCGACGTCTTCTTTGACAACGGTAAAAAGAACATTCTTCCCGGCTACCCTTATTCTCCGAGACGGATGTGTGTGAAGGATATAAACGGCGAATAAAAAAAATAAATAAAAAAAAAATACATGCTGACACAGTGGGGTATGTTAGTCGGAGGCGAGCAACTCGATATGGCGCTTGGCCGGGCCAACGCGTTTGCCCGCTTCGTCATGTGCGGCGGCATCTCTCAGTACAACGCGGAGAACAAGTCGGGGCCGGTGAGTGTTCTTGGATGTTCCAAATTCCCTCCCTGGCCCCTTACCGATGTAGAACGATGGCACAGGACCCAAACTAACGACATGACGACTGCAGAAAAATTTTAACAGCGTCATCAGCCAGAGGATCAAGTAAGACTCAACCAGTCTCTTCTGCAGGCACTCCCCGCCGGGGAGGAGAGGTTTCAAAGAGAAAAGTAGGGCTAACATGCTCCCTCAGAATGCAGGGCTTCATCGTGTTCGACTTTGCCAAGGAGTACCCTGCGGCGCGGGAGCAGATCGGCCGGTGGCTCGCCGAGGGCAAGCTCAAGAGGAGGGAGACCATCATCAAGGGCGGCGTCGCAGCGTCCGAAGAGGCGTTCAAGCAGCTATTCGAGGGCGGAAACATCGGTACGTAATCGAGAACCATAAACCACGAAACGACAGGATGAACCGAGGGCGGACGGGCGGACGGCTAACCTTTTGAACAGGGAAACTCTTGGTCGAGGTCAAGAACCCGGATGAGGTGGCACGGCTGTGAGGTCTCGTATTTTGAGCCCCGAAAACATACTCCGTACATATTTGGAATGAATGTCTGTACACACATGTACATACTATGTACGCAGTAGCAGGCAAATGAGTCTTGAGGTGCATGGATGTGTCCTGGGCTTCTACGGAGCTAAGCCCCCTAAATTAGGAAAAGTCAACTGACCTCCGTTTTCCGCCCGGGCTTATACGTTTTACGTAACAGCCGAATGCAAAGCCCAGCAGGGGCTCGGCCACCCCCTATTAGCGACCTTGTGACAACGTTTCCGCATGTCTTGCTTGTTGAACCCGTCCAATGGCAGTACCGTATAGTAGGCGTACCTAAGACCCATCAGCTGCCGGGTGTCAAAGACGTCCTCCGTCCGTCCTGGTCTGGACGACAGACAATCAACCCAATTTCAGGAATCACTGCGCCTTAAGAGGAGAAAGCCACTGCGAGAACACGTGTTGCGCGGAGCCGCTGTGTATGCAGTGTTGGAGAGCTGCCCTCGTCTACTTCCACTAGCGCTTGGAGCAGGCCTCGTGACTTCGCGTTTTGATGGCTCGTGTCTCTACCATGGGGGCTCAGGGCTTCCATCCGCGTTACTCGAACGTCTCTACAGGCCGTCTCGATCGGTTTAACTCGAGGGGCCGCAATAGAAGGAGATTGAAGAGTTGATGCTGGAGGACCAGAAGGCAACACGAAGAGGACTTTCCATGACTCGGTGAGCGAACTGTCTAGACTAGGCGGGTGGTGAGCAGATGTCTCTCGCGCCGCCAGGTTGTGGATACCGATAACCCGAACACCGAGTTCCCCGCCGTACCGGGGCCGGGGCAAACCGCGGTGGGGCAAAGAAATTTCATCCGGCGCCCCGGGGCTGGGTGGAACCTTTTCCGCCCCAAACGGCCTCGTGTGAAAATTTGACTCGGTGGTCAGTGCTGGTTTGAATACCCACTCCCCACAAACCGCTCTTTGTTGGATTTCTTATTATTAGTACACGGACATGGTGGGAGGCCATCGGCCGAGTCTTGTTCCGCGAGTGCCGCCGCAACTTTAATGGAGCAGCGCCGCGGAAACGCGTTGTTGCGGATGAGACTTTCCCCCAGAGTTAGTCTATTCCAATACAATACTTTGTTAGGGAGGTATAACGTACAAACATGACGCGTTGCAGAGCGCCCGTTTACGTTGCTTCTTTGCATGGGAAGGACCCCGAACGGACCTGAGGTGGGCTGTGGTGGCGAATCAGAATTGCAGGCTTCTCCAGGTTACTCGATCGTTACTCGATGGAAATCTCACATCTCAACCACGATAGCTTCGGATGGTCGCCAAAAAAGGAAACAGGGGGCGGTGTCGGCAAAGTCCAAAGCGTTTAACAGGGATAACGCTTTGTTTGTCAACGGCACCGTGATTGGCTGGCTTCTGGTGGTATGACCCAATTGCCTGTTCGGAGAGCGGCTGGCTCCGAGCCTTGAGAGCCCGGCCAATGACCGTTGCCGGATAAGCCAGTTGCTGGGATCCGACAACGGGCTTAGGTGACGCTTTGAACAGCGGAAGGCCGCATGGGCAATTTCAGAACAGAATATGTAGGACGGCCAGCATTCTTATTTTTCTTTTCCTCGCCGTGCCGGGGGTTGGGGGGGGGGGGGGGTTGTGTGTGTTTGTGCGTGTGTGTACGAGTATGTGTGTGTGCGTTTTACGAGCCCCTGGAAGGCTTGTACTGTGTACGTGTATTTCGAGGTCAGTTGCGGGCCGGTGGGCCTCTCTGGGGCTCTCTCTTGCGTCGAGACTCCTTGAGCCCACATATCTTCCTTTGCGTTGGATCGGTCGGAGAAGTTGAAAACGGAGACCGTGTGCCGGCCAAACTCGGGAGGGCCGCTCTTGGGCCACCTTCCTTTATCTCTTGGGCCCTTACCCACCTGTCTCATTTGTCCCATCATAACCTCTTTCCCGCTCGGCTTATCTGCGCTCCCGACGTCGATAATGAATCAGTTTGTTCCCCCGTTCCAACTCACTCCTACCCACTTTGCCCGAGCCACCCGATAGACGAAGAGAAGAAGGACTTCGTCCTTCCGATCGTAGGCCCGTCTCTCCCCATACCTATCACCGTTATCAGCGCCTCTCTCGTTCCCCTCTTTTCCCCGAGAAGCCACCGTTTGAGAGCACTGCCCGTTATTCAAGATGACGGTCCCGACCCCCTCCCACGATGAGCCCGTCGTCGTCTTGGCCTCGACGAGGACCGTCATCACGCTTCCGGATGACTCGCTCGTGCTCACCCCCGCAACGATAATCATCTCGCCGGCCACTGGCAAGATCCTCTCCGTCGTCTCACAGGTCCTCCCTCAGAGCTCCTTTCCGCCGGAGACCCTATACCATGACTATAGCCCGAAGCTCTTGCTCCCGGGGCTCGTCGATGCTCATGTGCACCTGAACGAGCCCGGTCGCACAGAGTGGGAAGGCTTCAACACGGGCACTCAGGCTGCGGCCTCCGGAGGTGTCACCACCGTCATTGACATGCCATTGAATGCCATCCCTCCCACAACCACCCTCAAGGGCTTCCAGGAGAAGCTCGCTGCTAGCCAGGGGCAGTGCTGGGTCGACGTTGGCTTCTACGGCGGCGTCATCCCCGGCAATGCTCACGAGCTGCTCCCTTTGGTAGAAGCCGGCGTCCGTGGCTTCAAGGGCTTCCTCATCGACTCAGGCGTGAGTCTCGCTGACGGGAGACAAAACATTGAGCTGAATGGATCACTGACCCAACAGCCAGGTCGAGGAGTTTCCTGCCGTGTCGCCAAGTGACATTGCACTAGCAATGAAGACGTTGAATGGCACGCCCACCACGCTGATGTTCCACGCCGAGATGGTCCCTCCGGCTGCCGCCCCCGAAGGAGACGCAGCGCAGCAATCCGAAGCCCCGGCCCAGCCCGCCGGCGAACCGGGCAGCTACGGCACTTTCTTGGACTCGCGACCGCCCGTCTTCGAGACGACCGCCGTGGAGCAGATCTTGTCGCTGGCCCACCTGGCCCCGCAGCTGCACTTGCACATTGTTCACCTTTCCGCGGCCGAGTGCGTTCCCGTCCTGCGCAAGGCGCGCCAGGACGGCATCAACATCACGGCCGAGACGTGCTTCCACTACCTCGGCCTCGCGTCCGACGACATCCCGGACGGCGACACCAGGCACAAGTGCTGCCCGCCGATCCGCGCGCAGACGAACCAGGACAAGCTCTGGGACGAGATCACCGACGCCGACGGGTGCATTAAGACCATCGTCTCGGACCACTCCCCGTGCACGCCGGAGCTCAAGCTGCTGCCGCCGCACCTTCAGACCGCCTACCAGGAGGGGCCCCGGCCGGCCGTGCGGCACGCCGACTCTGGCATCGAGGTGCCGCAGCTAGGAGGGGAACAGGGGATTGGAGGGGGGGGAGCGAAGAAGGAGAGGAGGCGAGAGAAAGAAGCGAAAGCAGAACTTCGAGCACGAGGACGGGAAAAGGAAAAGGAGGATGAGGATGAGGATGCCGTCGACTTGCTTCCCGGGGCCCAAACGCCCGGCGCAGCCACAACGGCGGCGGCGGCGGAAGGATCCCCCGCCGCCTGCGCAGCCGAAGCCAAAGAGCAAGGCGACTTCCTCGCCGCGTGGGGCGGCATCTCGTCGGTCGGCCTCGGGCTGCCGATCCTGCACACGACGGCGGCGGAGCGGGCGGCGCGCGGGGACCGGGCGCCGTCCGTCGTCGACATTGTGCGCATGTGCTCCCAGGCGACGGCGCGGCAGGTCGGGCTGGCGCACCGCAAGGGCGGGCTGCGCGCCGGCATGGACGCCGACGTGTGCGTCTTCGACGACGCCGACGTCTGGACCCTGCGCGCGGCCGAGATGCGCTGGAAGAACCGCGTCTCCCCCTGGGAGGGCCACACCTTCACCGGCCGCGTCCGCGAGACCTGGGTCCGCGGCCAGAGAGTATTCCAGCTTGGTGGGCCGAACTCCGGCTTCGTGATGGGCAGGCCGGTGGGGCAGCCGATCGTCGAGCGGCGGACCGAGTAAGTGTGGGGTAGGTGGTGGCGCCCTTTTGATTTTTTCTCTTTTTCTTTCCTTGTTTTTCTTTGGTTTCTCATGCGTGGTCTGGGCACTGGGAAGCGCGGTGGCGTCCGGCTGTTGTTGATGTTCCTGCCGATACCCGGATGGTGTTGATGTGGACCTGATGAGTGATGAATGAGACGTCTGTTCCAAGATGACTTGATACTGTACGCTGTAGTTAATCCTAGAGACAGTAATATCATTAGTTAGACCTCAGGGTACTTGATGTTCATCGCTGCGCTGCACCGTTGTAACCAGTCCTCTCCCGTTTATGATATACTGCTTCTTGCAGGGCTCACGCTGTCTGCCAGTTTTGCTGAGCCTTGTTTGGGAGTAGCTGCGAGTAAAAACTGGAGATTGAATTGATGTGCGAAACCTGAAGGAAACCTGAAGGTGGAGGATGTCCTAAATATTCGTGGACAACCAAACCCCCGCATCACTTCACAAACATGTAGTTATGGATTACTTGCTCGTGAATGTATGTACTGTATATATGTACATACAGTACGTATGTCTGTCCCCAGAGCAAGGCACTGGTCTGTTACAGTGCCACTGTAGCCTACCCTTGCCCATCTCCTCAACAGCGAGAAGAGTGACGACACAAGGTGGAACAGCCGAGCTGCCGGCCTTCCGATTCTGGGTGGGGCAATCAGCAGAGGCCTCTCCTTCCAGGCACCGGAACCAGGGGGATGGCGAAATGAATCCCTGCAAATTGAGGTTCGAAAATCAAGCAACGGCCGAATCAGGCTTGTCCGTTATTTTGGCATTGGTAACAATCCAAAAATCCAGCGAAATCGGGTATTAGACGGATAGCTATGGCAGAGACGTTCCTCAACAAAAGCTTCGCTTCTCGAGAATGAACCAGCTGACTGGTTACCTCTAGTGTGTTATTAGTGTTAATCCGCAGTAATCTCCAGCCCCTGTATGCGCTGCCAAGGAGGTGCCCGACGATACTGCGTGGTTCGCAAGGAAGCACGGTGCGTACCTGATTGATGGGAGGCGATACGAGGATGAAATGAAGAGAAAAAAAAAAGGAGGCCGACAATCTATGTCGCCGAGGAATGAAGAGGAAAAGCAAAACGAGAGCATAACGTTATCATGCCTGACTGATAACAAGTCGAGAAAGGTAGGTGGTATGTGAGGTTATTCTACTTCAAGAGTACATTTTCCGTCGTGCTCTCGCATTGCAAACGCACTAAAGTCGCGTACCTAACTAAGGTAGTGTAACCTTTGGTAGGTCGCTCGGTATCTAATAAGGCACTACCCAGCTGCTACCCGAAGCCCTGCGCCCCGTAACTGCCCTGCCAACTGGAAATGCCATACCGCGGGTGGTGGTCCGGCTCCATGCGCTGTGCTCCATTTCCTTGTTGTCAGCGGAGCTTCAATTGGGCAAGGTCGGCCCACACAATTTCTCCTCACAGCTGCGCCAAGTTCCAACCCCCGAGCCCGTCCCTTGGCCCCGGTCACCACAGCCACCGCGAACGAGCGTTCCCTTGTTGCCGTTCCGCGCTGCTCTGCTTTCCACACTTCGTACACGTCGAATGATACAGGCGGTGCTATACCGTCGCAATTGCCCGCTGCCACGCATCTCAACGAGTTTTCTTGATGCCGCTGATTGGAAAGAGAACTGGGCAAATCACCAACGAGCGACCTCAGTTCCAGCTCCGCTCGCCTGGTTCCTAAACGTCCCGCCGCCCAGAAACAACTAGACCGCCAAGCGCAACCCTGACGACAACACGCCAGAGAGCCGAGCATTCCCCTCCCCCCCTTTATGACCCTATCCGACGACGACATCGCGCCGAACCTTCATTTATCAATTCGCTACTCAATTTTGGCCTCCCCGAGCATGTTTGCAGCTGCCGGCCGGGCCTGATCTTGGACCTTCGCCGACGGAGTCACAGTTGCCGAGCGCATCCCGACCCCCATCGCCGGCCCCGAAATGCCCTCCTTCGTGTCGGACGCGAACACGGCAATTGACTCGCAGTCCTCGGGTGTTGTGCACCTCGACCGGGCCGTCGAGTACGGCTTAACCCAACCGAAAGCCCATGGACAAATGGTTCGCCAGCCGCATTCGCACACGTCCAACGAGAGCTTTGGCGGGAGTTCGGCCAACTCGACGACTTCATCCAGCACATCCGAAACGTCCATCGAACCGGACCAGCGGGCTGCCAAGGACTCATCCGGCCCACGGAGTATGAGTTCGTCACGGAATGGACCTTCTGGCGGAGAACCTAATGGTGTGGCCGGTGTCGAGTCTGCCAGCCGAAGATCGCTGCAATCTACTCACTCGGCAACACTCGTCGATCGGACGGTCCCAAACTCGGGGAATAGGGGGGCCGGCGATGATTTGCAGGGCCGAAAGCTGAGCGACGGAATTCCACGCGCCACACCCGAGAACGGCAATCCACAGTCACTACCGAGTGTTGAAGTGCACTTGCATCCTGCCGGTAAAGGCGACGTTCGCACGGTTGACGGTGGGCCTTCCTCGCCGAGCGTCCCTGCCGCCAGCCCGCCTGCGCCCGGGGCGAGCGCAGCCTCGAGCCAGAGAAATCAGAAATCGCCCCATCGATACTCTTCACCTCCCATCTACGACCAGCCAAACTCGTCTGGCCAGTTGCAGTCTCCTCCCACGCCCGGGATCAAGCATCGGCACACCCTAGAAGTGCCCAAGACGTCATCCGCGCGCGGCTCGCGAGACGGATTTGACACCGCCTATTCAAGCGGCAGATTCTCGCCGACCATCACGCCGTCTGGTGGGCGCCGGGCGTCTCTGAGCTTGGCGAGGAGAAACACGCGTTCCCTGCATTCTGATGGCCCGCGGGACGAGGTCATCCCTGACGAGGACGCCATGCGTTGGGCAGAGGCGTACAGACAGAAGCGTGCCAGTAAGAGGAGGAGGAGGGAGCTCGAGGATGACGACAGGGTGCTGGTCGGGACAAAGGTTGACGAGACGCACGCGAACTGGGTGACGGCCTATAACATGCTGACTGGCATCCGCGTGGCCGTCTCACGAACCAATGCCAAGCTCGACCGGCCCCTGACCGACGCCGATTTCGACGTGAAGCAGAAGTCCACCTTTGATATCGCCGGAAACGAGCTGGTCCCGTCAGCCAAGTACGACTTCAAGTTCAAGGATTACGCCCCTTGGGTGTTTCGCCACCTGCGCGCCCTCTTCCGGCTGGATCCTGCCGACTACCTCATGTCGCTGACCGGAAAGTACATCCTGTCAGAACTCGGGTCCCCGGGAAAGAGCGGGAGCTTTTTCTACTTTTCCCGGGACTACAAGTACATCATCAAGACCATCCACCACGCTGAGCATAAGTTCCTCCGCAGGATCTTGAAGGATTACTACCAACACGTCAAGGAAAACCCCAACACGCTCCTTTCACAGTTCTACGGACTTCACCGGGTCAAGATGCCGTACGGGAGAAAGATCCATTTTGTCGTCATGAACAACTTATTCCCGCCTCACAGGGACATCCACCAAACATTTGACTTGAAGGGCTCGACTATCGGTCGGGATTACAAGGAAGAAGACTTGGAACACAATCCAAGGGCCACCCTGAAGGATCTGAACTGGCTCCGGCGGAAGAGAAATCTCGAGCTGGGCCTCCAAAAAAGACAACTCTTCCTGGAGCAACTGTACAAAGATGTGCGGCTCTTGCAAAGATTGCAGATTATGGATTACTCTTTGCTCATAGGCATCCACGATCTCCAGAGGGGCAACGAGGAGAATCTGCGGGATAAAACGCTACGCGTCTTCAACCCGGGCGGGAGTAACAGTGCCTCAGAAGACTTCGACCCTCATTCAGTTCTCATGCGGACGCCCTCCAAGTTGGAAAACCAACGCAAGGCTCGAGAGCTGCGCCAAATGATCCAGTCTGAAAAGCCCGTGCCGATGGGAGAGACCAGCAGCCGGATGCCGGATGAACTCGAGGAAGGCCAGGGCCGGCCAGGATTTATCTTCAACCAGGATGACGGTGGCTTTAGGGCGACGCATGAGGACAATGCTCCAGCAGATGAGATCTACTACTTGGGCGTGATCGACTGCCTCACCCATGTATGCTGAACCCCCTTCCCTCCGCAGGACTCTCTCACGCTTTAACTGGACTGAGCTAACTTCCTCGTTATTAGTACGGTATCGTCAAGAAGATAGAACACTTCTGGAAAGGCCTTTCAAGTGATCGCAGTCAGATTTCGGCCCTCCCGCCCCAAGAATATGGCGAGCGGTTTATCAACTTTATTTCGAGCATGACCATGTCGCGAGAAGAAGCTTCCAGGGCCGCGCAAGAGCGGGATGCTGCGCTCGCGGCCGAATCGGCTGCTGCAGTCCCCCCTGTCCCGAGCCGCGGGCCTCCATTACCCCCCACCTCTTCGCCACCGGGCCAAACCCGGGCAGCGCAGCAGACGAGAGCCTGGGAGGGAGCTGGGACAGAGGAAGACGTACCGGAGCGGGTTCTCAGAACGACCATCACCGCTCCTACCTCAAACAACGCGGGGCCCGGCAAATCCAGCCAGAATGGGAGTCCGTCGGCAACCGAGCGCAGAGAGACGACTATTCTTCCCGTCGTGGAAGAAGCGGCTGAGGGCACATCAACGGGAGACCGCAGCCGAAACAGTCACGTTAGTAGCCTCACAACGGAAAGCGAGGGCCGGCCATTGACCCCCGCTAAGGAGGGCGACGAGCTGGCACCGGGATTCGCAAACCCGCTCCTTGGCAGCCGCAGTGGCAGCAAGGGAAGCAGCAACATGAACGCACGGCCTCCACCAACTCCGCCGAAGACGGGGCATGGGTATACCGGGCAAGCGAAGCCGAACAGTGCCGATAGTGGATACGGTATTGGCAGCGGCAACGGCAGCAACGGCGGCCCCCGCAGTCTCGGAGGGTCCCAGAAGTCCCTGAGCATACCACAGCAGCTCAGTCGCGAAAGCCTCGACAAGGCGTTGCCGCCCCTTCCAAAGGCGGGTTCGGCTCGTGCTCAATCCACGTCGTAGTGCGATGATGTTGAGTCGTCGCAGCGGGGCGAGGTGCCACAACAACCATCGGTGTTGGAGGCGCAGCCCGTCCGGCTGGAGTGGGAGCAAGTTCGACCTCGACTTCTGCAAAGAATGGTGCGCAGTCGGGTCTTGGGCAAGATCCGCGCCGGTAGAATAGCCGGACGATTTACACCAGAGAGAAGCTCGGCATTGGAAGCGGAAAGGGAAAGGTGAATGGTGGGAACTGTACGAGCCCGGTGGTTTTTCATCTCAACATCTGTCTCATTGCACACAACATGATACCACGAAGCATCAAGCAGCATACACACCACGCAAGTTCCTTTGTCCTGTACTTTTTTTTTTCTTCTGTCAGTCTTGTCTTTCTTTCCTATACGGTTATGTTCACACCAGTTTCTCTTTTCCATGTCGGTTGGATCCGTATTTCGCTTCTCCTCTAATCACCCATGGCCGGGACAGGCTGTCGCTAGAATCGCACTAGCAAGTCATTCAACTAGACCTCTGTTGTGGGCAATGGACATATTCTTGGTCACCCAGGACTTCCAACATCGGGACTATCGGTCTTTGTGTGATCAATCCGTAACGTGCTATCGTGTGATGTTATTCTTGCTCCTTGGTCAGATGGTCTTTGAGAGGAGGAGCATATCTCGGATGAAGGCCAGGTACGGATACAATATGATGTCGGACTTGGGATATTGTCCTCGTGGGTTTCGGTCGGCTAAGAAACCGTAGCCCAAGCAATCCCCAGATACGGAAGACCCGACTCTAATCTCTAGTGTATTGAGATGTTCAACAGTGTTGCCTAGACCCAATCCAAACCGACGCCGAGTATTCAGAGGATCATCCCAAATGCGCAAGAAGACCATATTACATCGTATAATACATTCTGCCTGTCTTGTGCAACTCGCACAGCACCAGCCAGCAGCAAGACCGTGTCCTGGATCACCTCCTAGGGGCGAACTCGGTCTGCACGTCCATCTTATTCGCCCCCTGCGCCTCGAGCTCCTTCAGCCTCGCCTTCTTCTGGATGTCCTGCACCCGCCACTTCTTGAAGTATGTGACCTGCCGCCCGCCAAACCAGGCGCCTGTGTCAGTAAATTCTCTCTCTCTCTCTCTCTCTCTCTGTCTGTCTGTCTGAGAAACAAACGCCATGCCCGCCATAGGCAGGCAGGTCTCCGCCACCGCCCAGCGAACAGCAGATAAACAATAGCGGTAATCAATCAAACTAACTCACCCATTGGGCGGCGCAATCCTTCTCGAACTGCGCGCCCTCCCCGCCGCACGCCGCGGCCGCCTTCTTGTCGTCCTTGATCGCGTCGACGATGTTGTGGGCGTCGAGGCACGCAAAGTAGGCGTCGCGCGCGGCCCAGCACTTCTGCCGCTCGGCGCGGGTCGGGGCGACGGCACCCGTGCGGACCTCGGCCGCGCGCTTTTCCTCCTCGGACGGGGAGAAGATGTTGAAGAGGCCCATGGTTTGGCGCGAAGAGAGAGAGAAGGAGGGGTTGTCTCGGTCGAATCGTCTGCCGTTCGGTCTTTTTGCTCCGTGCCTCTCTTCTGGGTGAACAGCTACCGGGGAAGAGAGTTCAAGGTGCTTTGCTTGGTTCGAGCGTTCGCGGTCGGAGTAGGTACTGGATAGGTAGGGATATCGTTGGCGGGAACGTTGACTTTGATTCAGGACTTTCGTATTTTTCCTTTTCTTTTTTTGGTGTACGCAGCCGTTTATTCGAGCTTGACAGAGCTTCCGAAGCCTCGAACGAATTCGGAATGTCCCGCTTTCCGGGCTGCGAGCGGGAAGCTGAGACCGAGTGGGTCGGTGGGGCCGGCCTGCTGAACTACACTACACCTTGATTAGGTGTTCCGTATTTGGTTGGTGGCCCTGGTCCGCTGGAAATTACCTGCCCTTACGTGCAAAGTGTCTGGACATTACAGAGAGGGCTGCAGGTAACGAACGGCAGTCATTGCCCTGGCGCATGTCGCTCTGTCCAGCAAGACGGTTTCTAGGCATGCTTCATGGCGCGAACCATCAGCAGGGACTGATCGGGCATCGCATCGCCTGCAAGAATTACAATCACTTGACCTTGGACGCTGAAGGCAACCCTCAACCTTTTCCATTGCGCCCCGCCCATCAGTCGCTGCCGACACCGAGTTGCGCGCGACAACGAGCCGTCTCCCGAAGAGTTGTGTCCTACAACCTCGACCGGTACCGGTCCGCTCCTGTCCACACAACCCATCGACTGCGCAGTACGAGGATTCGAGACCTTCGTAGTCGACGACAAGGAACCGCACGCCCTCGGGCCTCTCCTTTTCCAACCACAGCAACCTCATGGCGCGTCGGCGACGGCCGCCGCGCCCCGGCGCCCTCTCCGAGCTCCCGCCGCTCAAGATCCTCAGCCAGATCGCCGCGCTGCAGGGGCTGTACTATGCCGTCGCACTGATCCTGATGCTCTTTACCGTGCTAATAGCGGGCACCAAGTTCAGCTTGGACCTTGTCTTTGGCTGGGACGCCGTGCGCGGCGACACGACGCAGGGGTGGCTGATGGGGTTCGTGTGGGTTCTGGATGGGGGATTGGCGATGTAAGTTTGTTCCTTTCCTGGCTGCCCGCATGGCGCCACTATCCTCTTCCTCGCCTCCCTTCCCCCCCCCCCCCCCCGGCGGCCCCCCTCTCACGGACCTCGTGGGAAAGATAGCTGACTCTCGAAACGCAAATTTACAGGGCCGTCGCGATAGTGATCCTCGTCGGCCGCTCCAAACTCGTCCTCGACTTCGCGCTGTCCCTACACGCCATCCATCTCGTCGTCGTGACGTTGTATTCGGGACAGCTGCCGCGGCACAAGGGGTGGTGGCTCGCCATGGCGGTGGCAAGCGCCGTGTCGGTCACCCTGGCTACGTGGGGCTGTCGCTATCGCCAGCTGCAGCCGATATCGTTTGGAGGGGGCGGCGCGGCGTCGACAGCCGGGGGGACGGGCGGAAACAATGGCGACGGCGGGGAAAGCGGTGCGGATGGGCACGAGGAGGAGGCAGGCTTTACGCGGGGCAGAGGACGAGGGAGAGGGAGAGGCGGTGCCGGGGAGTACGAGATGGTCAACCTGCCTGCTGACACGGGTAGGTAGTGCGGGACTGCGGGACACACCAGGCCTCGCATGGTTTCGGACAGCAGTGTTCAAGTAGAGAGCATCGCACGGCGTTATGGGGAAAAGAGGGAAGGGGGTTGGCCGGTCTGTATGTGTATATATGTATGGGTATGCGGCTTTGTATCATCTCTCCTTCTCCCGGTTGAGTAATCGCTTGACTTTGAGGAGGAAAATCCAGTTTTGCCACATCCTTGAAGAAAGTTCTTCACTACTAACATCTCCCGAGTTTATATCTGCCCAGCCAGCGGGCCATGAGGGAGAGACAGACATCACCGCGTGATGAGCGGCTTGGGTGAGACGTAACCCTAACCCTTCTCGGCCGGTTCATCTCGGTCAACAACACCCGAACAAAGCCGGCTAGCACTGGGGGGGGGGAGGGGGGAGCGCCCACCGCGTCTCCACGACGGCGCTGGAAAACGATCCCCCGATGACGGCGATCCTCGCGATATCCCGAGGCATGAGCGGGGGAATGCTTGGCTTGACACTTGTTGGTAATAAGCATTGATACAATACCACGAAACAGAACAAGCATCCCGTACGCAGAACATCTCTCTAACAGCAATGTCGCGTCTCCTCCTGCGACGACTGCCCACGAGGGCTCTTGTCCATCGCCCATCGCACGCGGTTAGGACTTATGCCTCATCAACTCCTGCCGTCCCGCAGTTCAACTGGGAAGACCCGCTCGGGTCCAGGAACTTGTTGACCGAAGAGGAACTGGCCATCTCGGAAACAGCTGAGCGGTACTGTCAGGAGCACCTGCTGCCGCGAGTGCTCCGTAAGACGCTTCGGCCTTTTGCACCATGTTTTTTTTTTTTTATTGACCCCTTCGAGACTGACATGGAATACCAGAGGCGTACCGGGATGAACACTATGATCCCAAGATCCTCCAAGAGATGGGCGAGCTGGGCCTGCTCGGTGCCACCATCAACGGATACGGCTGTGCTGGTGTCTCGACCGTCGCCGGCGCGCTGATCACTCGGGCGGTGGAACGCGTCGATAGCGGGTACCGGAGCAGCATGTCTGTGCAGTCGTCGCTGGTCATGGGCGCTATCAATGACTTTGGCTCCGCCGAGCAGAAGGACAAGTATCTCCCCGCCATGGCAAAGGGCAAGATCATCGGTGCCTTCGGCCTGACCGAGCCGAACCACGGCAGCGACCCTGGCTCGATGGAGGCCGTCGCGCGCGAGCACCCGCAGAAGAAGGGATACTACCTGCTCAAAGGGTCCAAGACGTGGATCACCAACTCGCCCATCGCCGACGTGCTCGTTGTGTGGGCGAAGCTGCAGGAGACGGGCAAGATCCGCGGCTTCCTGGTCGACAGGAAGCAGTGCCCCGCCGGGACGCTGGAGACGCCCGCCATCAAGAACAAGACCGGACTCCGCGCCTCGATTACCGGCATGATCCATCTGGAGGACTGTCCCGTTCCGAAGGAGAACATGTTTCCCGATATCGAGGGCCTCAAGGGACCCTTCACCTGCCTCAACAGCGCCCGATACGGCATTGCCCTCGGCGTCATCGGCGCCCTCGAGGACTGCATCGCGCGGGCCAGGGCCTATGCGCTCGAGCGGAAGCAGTTCAAGGGCAACCCCCTCGCCAAATATCAGCTAATCCAGAAGAAACTGGCAGATGCGACCACGGATGCCGCCTACGGTACTCTCGCGGCCATCCAGGTCGGCCGGCTCAAGGACGAAGGCAAGGCGACGCCCGAGATGATCAGCATGATCAAGCGCCAGAACTGCGACAGGGCCCTCCACAACGCGAGGGTCCTGCAGGAGATCTTTGGCGGCAACGCCGTCAGCGACGAGTACATGATCGGCCGCCATGTTGCGAACCTCTATGTCACCCAGACCTACGAGGGTCAGAGCGACATTCACAGTGAGTCAAGGGAGCTGCTGACGTTTGAGACCTCATGAGCTAACGCACGAGACTAGGCCTCATTCTCGGCCGGGCCATTACTGGGGTTCAGGCCTTTGTCTAGATATTGGGCCGGCTCTTCCGTCTAGGGATGCTTGAAGGTACAGGGGCCCGTGCGCTGCTGCATGTACGTACATCTATGTCCAAGAGATGTGCACGAGATAATATAGAGCACCCGGTTTGCTCGCCATCGGCCCTCCCGGTTACGGACGAGCAGGGCTCGCATAACCAAGGGCCGAAGACAGCCCGCTACCTTACGGCTGCCAGAGCTTATGGCTGGAGAATGATCCTGAAAGAGGCTTTCTCCTCGAAAAAGTCTTTGGATCAGTTGGAGGATTACCGGGTTGCTGATCCGCCACTGCTGTGTGTGTTTGTGTGTGTGTTGAGTTGAGTTGAGCATGCAGATGCATATTTTTGCAAGTTTGGAGAAGGCAGAGAGTGCGCTGGCTCCCATCAGATACGGTATCGCCAATGTATGCATATGATCCGTATTTACACCGGAATGTGTTCCGTGGATGCCTTGGCGTATACAAAACGCGGTCCCCAGGCTGACCGTGTGGCAACGACATCGAGTCCTTGTTTGATGCTCTTCCGGGTCGCTCGGGTTGCAACGGTATCAGTGACTTTGCTACTAACAGTCATGCTCGTGACTTACTCGCAAACGTGTTAATGGTCGGCGGCGCCGTCAAGTCAGTGTGGTCACCCGGCGAATGGCGTCGCGTGAGCAAACCACCAAACCCACTAACTAATGAAGAGCGCTGATTGGCGATTGGGCGTCAACTCGGCGACCCCAGCAGCAGCTCGGTTCTTGCCTGAAAATCCGCTTGGCCAACATTGCCTGGGCTCAGCCTTGGGCAGAGTGGGGGCCTTGAACCCGTCCTTTGTCGACCCGCACCCTCCCCCCCTCACTTTCCTTCTTGCAACCTAACGAACCTTCGCCAAACTTCGGATTCTCGTCATTCTCATCGGCGATCCTACTCAACACTCTCTTAAGCTCCATCTGCTGTTAACTGGTAAAACGTCCCGCCTGCATCTCTTGCGCTTGCCCTTTTTGCACCCGACTTTTCTCGCCACACTACAGGCGCTCGCTGCATCATTTCAGTTGGATTCTGTGTCCTTCCACAGCCAAAGTGCTGACATCCTTCAAATACAGACAGCGCGCCCCCAGGCTCTCGACGTCGAACCCCGTCGTCAAAACACACATCACATATCCCCAGACATGGCTCTGAAGCGCATTAACAAGGAACTCACTGACCTCGGCCGGTATGTCTCCCTTGTGTCCTTTTTTTTTCCCTCGCTTCCCTGTCCGCCGAGCCTGCGGGCACCCTGAAGTGCCGTCATTCGATTGCCCGCCATGGTGGGGCTACAAAGGGCGGGGTCCGCGACCCCAACCTTGGGAGACCGGTCGCCGTGGCAGGAATCGAAAGATGCGTTTCATCGTTTCGATAAACTTGTTCTCCATGTGATGGCGGTTGCTAACTTGATGCAGCGATCCGCCCTCGTCGTGCTCTGCCGGCCCTTCGGGCGAGGATCTCGTAGGTCCCCCCCCCCCCCCAACTCAAACGAAAACAACAAAATGCCCGCCGCATATAACGCGCTACTATCGACATATCCTGACTCTATCGTTCACTGCTAACACGTTTCTTTGATTAGTTCCACTGGCAAGCGACAATCATGGGTCCTGTAAGTTTTGACCTCTGACTGCTCAGTGTGTCGCCTTTCCCGAGCATGGTCAAGGCTAACGCGCCCAAACAGGCTGACTCGCCGTACGCTGGCGGGGTTTTCTTCCTCCAGATCCAGTTCCCTACCGACTATCCCTTCAAGCCTCCAAAGGTCCAATTCAATACGAGGATCTACCACCCCAACATCAACGCAAACGGCAGCATCTGCCTCGACATTCTCCGTGACCAGTGGAGCCCGGCATTGACCATCTCAAAGGGTACGAGATTGGCCGATTCGCGTGTGTTGCCATACTCCGAGACACAAAACACTAACTTTCCTTGTTAAGTCTTGCTCTCCATCTGCTCGATGCTGACCGACCCGAACCCCGACGACCCGTTGGTGCCCGAGATCGCTCATGTATACAAGACGGACCGAGCCAAGTATGAGCAGACAGCCCGCGAGTGGACCCGGAAGTATGCTGTTTAGCAGTTACGACCGGGTGGGGGAGGGAGCGTCGGTTTGAATGCGATCGTCGATCGGACCGGGTTCCGGGCGCTTCGCGTTGTCTACGGGCCGGCTTGGGTCTCTGGACCTGGGATCTCTGCCTCTTGGACTCCGCGGCGGGGACAGCGTCTTTGTTGAATAAGGGCGCGGTATACCCGCGGAACGGTTTAACATGGGGAATCGATGGGAGCGATATTAATTTGCCAGAGGGACCACAGGCTGGCAGCATCGCCTCCATCATTCATACTGCATCATGTAGCCTGGAAATCGGAAGAGTTCGACCACTACATTTGCCGTCGGCGGATCATCTCAATTGCCTGTGGAACATGTGCGCGTTGTTGAGCCGCCTGGCACTCCAGTCGTCCCCTAATTTGGGCCTAGAGACCTGGAACTATAATTGTTTGGTTTACTTGCGAGTGCCTTCTGCTACGTTGATCTCAGTAATAGTCTAGCTGCCGGCTGATTTCATCGAAGTTTCGCTGGCGCAACACGTAGCAGCGTCTACTCGATGGCCGTAACTTGCAACCTTTTGCGTTGCCATGACCCAAAAGATGCTCGGGCGCATAAGGGTAAGGCGCCTCCAAGCTGATCAGCCTCAGGTCAACCACACGACTGTAGTTTGCACCGTCTGGAAGCAGCATTTTCGCCTCCCCTAGCGAGTTTGCTTTGGTAAGAGACATAAAAAACTACTTCGTACATATCTCGGTTCGTTATCAGGCGAGGCACAGCATCTCACGCACCGCAACCCACCTGGACCTGGCAATGAGCCTCACCTAGCTCCTATGTCGATCCATTTTCCTCGATCACTTCGTTCGCGGAACACTGTGGGTATCTTGCGCCACCTCGGCCAGACAGCTGGGTACATTGGCCATCGGGTTGGCTGGCACTCTGCCCTCCAAGGAGCATTGGCAGATTGCTGGGCAGATGCGCTCGAGTAGCCGTACGGAGGGCATAATAGTGGAGAGGGGAGACGATGCTGCGTGAAGGACCGGATGAGTCTTCTTTGTTGGTCGGCACGCTGACCAGATGATCATGTAATGACCGAGAGGATGCCAGCCCATCCTCCTCAGATAGAACGCGATCCGTCCATGGACAGGTTCGGAGCGCTCTATAATGTAATGGGTACACTACGTGCCGTGCTCATGTTGGGATCACAAGGCCCCCAGGATGACCGACCTCTAGTGTAAGCCCGCGGCCGGCGATCTGGGAAGCCTGAGATCTGCTCAGGGATAAATAGGCGCCGCTAATTTTGGAATGGCCACACCTAAACAAACGTATGGCTCCCAAGGGCGGTGTCGATGACGGCACCACAATCACACTCCAACAAGATCGCTAAGTACACGATAATTTCTTCAACATACGATGTTGAATTCCCGCATCTTTATCCAGGTACAGTACAGTGCCTAGCCAGTACAAGGAGCAGCCAGAGAGTTGCAAAATGTAACTGGCACCTCCTGACCGAACGAATGTGCCACAGCTGAGAGCTGTGGCTAATAACTAAGTCTAGACTCCCTCATGGAGGCGCCGCAAAGCTTTGTCTCGGTTCAGCCCACAAACCATCATGGGTCCATTCTGCTGATCGAGTCGTGTCTTTAGCCCTACCTTCGCCCCTCCCCTCCCCCACACAACCTCTGGCACACGGCGCAGTACGGAGTGCTCCGTAATACGTAGTACGTCTGTATGCATCTTGCTGGGGGTCTGGTCGAGCATTGAAGCACTGCCGGAGTGCGACGTTTGGCTGGCGCCAGGCCAGGCGAACCGCCGCCTGTGTGTATCAGGATCCTTGGCCGAAACAGTAACTCGCAACGCAGGCCGGCCTCCCTGGCCACCTTCTGACCAATCAGAGAGGGGCTTATGGAGGCCTCGAGTCGCACAAAACCGGGTCTTGGCAAACCACCTCCCGCTCCACCTATGAACGTAGCGCTGATATCCCAGACGCAGCGCCTCGCCAGCCTCTACTGTGTACGCAGCGGCGGACGGGGAAAAAAGATGAAGCAAAACCCTGGGCTTGTCCATCTCAAAGATGGCGCCATTACCCACCCTCAGTTCCCTGTCGCTCCGAGAGATCGGTCTGATCTCTCGTTCCCACCTGACAAGTCTATGACCCCAGTCATTTTCGACACCGATGGCAGGTCGTCGTCATCATTGAAAAAAAGCCCAGAAACAACGAAGCTCCTGCGAGGCTTTGAGATGGATGAGATGTTGTACGAGGGCGCCTCTTGGTCTCTTCCGTTGCCATGTCCCGGGTGATGTATGCACATACACTATCAATTGGTAGTATTACGTCCACACCAGCCGAATTTGCGGCAAACGGTCGCAAGTCAGCTAGTTACCTGAGGCCTCGCAGACAACAGCCGGGCCTGGCCCCAAAAGAAAGGTCGGATTGTGGAGGGAGCGAACCGGGCTGCCCAGGCCCGATACCCTCGCACGCGACGGACATGGCTCGTTTGCAGCAGAGCCTCGCAGCTCCCTGTCCTTCCCCCCAGGTCCATTGCAACCTTCGCAGCAGGGCTTTTGTTTCGACGACATGGGATCTCATTCGATTCTTTCCCAATCTTGCCCGTGAACAGGCGTCCCTGCCCCTTGATGGCGTCTTCACTTTCCCCGTAGTGTACGGATTACGCACAGGAGTGCTGCTTGCGCATGCCATTCTCCCCCCTCGTTGCCAGACACGAGGTGTAACACAGGCCCCCCCAGGAGGGTCCCACTGTTTCCAACGCTTTTGTTCACGGCAAAGGACCGTCTCGTCAACAGCGCCTGCCCCTTTTCGAGTCATTTGCCAGTCGCTTCCTCCTCGCTCCTCGAGACCCACGTTTCTCTTCGTTTCTTGCGCTCTTCTGCGTTGGCACGAGCCTAAACTGTGCCTTCTCGACTTTTTCTTTTTTTTCGCCCCCCTCGTTTGCGCAACAGAAGCCGCCGCGAGTAGGCATTTGTGGACAGGTATGATCTACGCGAATCAGCAACATGTTTCCGGGTGCTTGAATCGCTTGGCGCCTCTTTAATCACTTTACCCTACCTCCCGCCGCGCCCGAGCCGCTGACCATCTCCCCCCGTCCCTTCTTTCCCTGCACTCTTCTCTGTCGGTGCTGCCCATCTCTCCCAGGTGCTTGGACTGACCATCACCGCCTCGCCTCCCGTGGCAACAGCAGGCTCCCATAATCCGCTCCTTAAATTTTGCTATTCGACGACTCTCTTTCTCGAACGCCATCTTGATGGATATCGTTCGCCGGTTCAGCAGGTTCTGAGTCCGATTTTTTTTTACTACTTCGTAGACACCTTTTTTTTCCCTTCACCGACCGACGGCTTGGTCGCTGGATTGACACAGGGCCTCGGGCATTGACTGCCTGCTGGAGGGCTCGAGGAAGACGATTGAGGACAAGAGACCAAAATCTCGGAACGAGGTTTTGGGGGGAAATATCCGAGGGAAAAGGGTGGACCCAGCGTGCTTGCGAGTTGCGACCACAACACCCGAGGCAACGAGATGGCGAGTTACGGAGGATACGGCGGCTCCGGCGGGGGCAATTGGGGTAGCGGGGGGTCGACGAAGCCGTCGGAAAGGTCACGATGGACGCCGCTCACCCGCATGTTGCTGTCCGGCGAGATGACGCAGGAGAAGCAAAAAGAACTGACGCCCAGGGAGAAATTCGATCGGTGGATGGTGAACGAAGGGTACCGCCGAATGTAGGTTTTGCCCTCCCAGGTTGTCCGCTACACCGCACGGCACTCGGGCTAATCGCCGCCGCAGTTTCGTCTTCGTGTTCATGTTGCTCCACGCGACCGTGTTCGCGTTCGGTTTCGTGCACTACTCGCTCAAGGACAGCCTCCAGGTCGCGCGGGATACGTTTGGGCCGACGTTCATGATTGCCCGTTCTTCTGCCCTGGTCCTCCACGTCGATGTCGCCCTGATCCTCTTCCCAGTCTGCCGCACGCTCATCTCGCTGGCGAGGCAGACCCCGCTCAACGGCATCATCCAGTTCGACAAGAACATCACGTTCCACATCACCACGGCGTGGTCCATCTTTTTCTTCTCTTGGGTTCACACGATTGCCCACTGGAACAACTTTGCCCAGATCGCCGCCAAGAATAACCTCGGCTTCTACGGATTCCTGCTGGCCAACCTGGTCTCGGGTCCCGGTTGGACGGGATACGTCATGCTGATCGCCCTGACGGGCATGGTCATCACGTCGGTTGAGAAGACGCGTCGCGCCAACTACGAGCGGTTCTGGTACACGCACCACATGTTCATCGTCTTCTTCTTCTTCTGGTCCATCCACGGCGCTTTCTGCATGATCCAGTCCGACTTCGCACCCTTCTGTGTCTCGACCGGCGCCTCGGCTATCGGCGTCTTCTGGCAATACTGGATGTACGGCGGCTTCGCCTACCTCGCCGAGCGCATTGCCCGCGAGATCCGCGGCCGGCACAAGACGTACATCGCCAAGGTCATCCAGCACCCGAGCAACGTGTGCGAGATCCAGATCAAGAAGGAAAACACAAAGACGAGAGCCGGGCAGTACATCTTCTTCTGCTGCCCCGCCGTCTCGCTGTGGCAGTATCACCCGTTCACCCTGACCAGCGCGCCCGAGGAGGATTACATCTCGATCCACATGCGCGTCGTGGGCGACTTCACGCGAGCGGTTGCCGAGACCCTCGGGTGCGAGTTCGACAAGAAGAAGAGCGATTCGTCCAAGGTTGTCGGCGTCGACCAGGACAACAACGAGGTGGATCCGGCTTTGAGGCGGGTGCTTCCCCGAGTCTACATCGACGGGCCGTTTGGATCGGCATCCGAGGACGTGTTCAAGTATGAGATCTCGATCCTGTGCGGCGCTGGTATCGGCGTGACGCCGTTCGCTTCCATCCTCAAGTCGATCTGGTACCGGATGAACTACCCGCAGAAAAAGACGCGGCTCAGCAAGGTGTACTTTTTCTGGATCTGCAGAGACTTCGGCTCCTTCGAGTGGTTCCGCTCCCTGCTTCTTGCCATCGAGGCACAAGACGTGGATAACCGTATCGAGATTCACACCTACCTGACTGCCAAGATCAAGGTCGACGATGCCACCAACATCATGATCAACGATGCCAACGCCGACAAGGACACGATTACCGGGTTGCGCTCACCGACCAACTTTGGCCGTCCTAACTGGGATATGATCTTTAGAGGCATCAGGAAGCTACACAGTCCCTCCGAGGCCGGTGTGTTCTTCTGTGGTCCCAAGGGATTGGGAAGCACGTTACATATCTTGTGCAACAAGTACAGCGAGCCTGGGTAAGTCGAATCCCTAGCTTGTAGGCTCTTGAGTGCCCCCACTGACAAATGATCCAGGTTCAACTTTGTTTGGGGCAAGGAGAATTTCTGAACCACTCTCTTCCTCAAGCTGCGCGAGACCCGTTTTCGAGAGGAAGAAAAGAAAAAAAGATGGAAGGCTTTTACCCTCTCTCTTTTTTTTTCTCCCCGCTTCTGTTCTCCGTTCTTTTAACGGGGCGCAGGACGCCAGCAGCGCCGGCAATTGAGCCCACAGGCTCGTTTACTCTGCATATGCGAAGACGACAGCAGCTTGTTGGTCTGTCGACGTCTGGGTCATGTAACACTTGCGGCATCTCACGACGTCGATGCCGGGTGCGGCCCCTCTGCCAGGGCAAACGTACAGCGAAGAAAACAGGGTATCCCCCATCAAAGCCGCTTGAGCTGGACACGCTCGCTTTTTCGCTACTTCGGGTCTATATTTGAAGCTTGTGTTGAATCTCCCGGTCGCCATCGCCTGTTTTCTCCATACAGTGGTTGAATCACGGCTTAATAGGGCCTGATAAATGCCTATGGCAGGGAGCAGACACGGATCAACATCTTTGGTATATAAACTGTCTAAAATAGTTGTTTCTGTATCAAGGCATCTATTTTTTTTTTGCGAATTCACTTTGGTTTTGCTATCTACCCCTCAAGTACAGTACATACAAGGGTATACGAGACGGAAGTTCGAGGATATTCTGAGCCTTTCCTGCATTCGGTCATCCTCTGCAATAGACGCGCATGCAATTCAGGCGTTGTAAGGGAGCATCACGCGTACAACTAGCGATTCGAGCATTCATTATATATCTCGGTATTTCTGTGCACGACACTGCACATCATGCATTCTTCAATCTCTTGCAAGAGTTTCAACCCCGCTGCGGGCTGGGAGCGTGTGTAATGGGCTCCACTTTAATTCGCGGTAAGGCGCGTCGCACGCCCTTGAACGGGTCGCGTTTGGACCTCCAAACCTGTGACATCACGAATGCGCCTGCTACCTTCCCCTACTTGCCGTCCCTTCAACTTCTTTTCCAATACCTATTTATTAACGACAATTACTTTCACCCATCTTTTCGGAGAGAGCGGTTTCGGCTACTGTCACCAGCGTAAGACACGCAGTAAAGATGGGTATAAAACAACTCTTCTCCATCATCAAGGAGGAAGCTCCGGATGCCATCAAGGAAGGCGACATCAAGAATCAGTTCGGCCGCAAGGTCGCAATTGTAAGTTCCTCCGTCGGCGACTTCTGGCTTTCAGGCTAACAGATCATAGGATGCGTACGATCTAGCATACAATCCGATGCGCAAGAGGCCTCATCTAACCGGACAATAGTTCAATGAGCATCTACAGCTTCCTCATCGCCGTGCGATCAGACGGCCAACAACTCATGAACGAAAGCGGCGAGACGACGTCACACCTGATGGGAATGTTTTACCGCACGCTTCGCATGGTCGACAACGGGATCAAGCCGCTCTACGTTTTCGACGGCGCTCCGCCGAAGCTCAAGTCCGGCGAGCTGGCCCGGCGGTTCCAGAGGAAACAGGAGGCGACCGAGGGGCTCGAGGAGGCAAAGGAGACGGGTACGTCCGAAGACGTGGAGAAGTTCTCACGAAGGACGGTGCGCGTGACGAAGGAACACAACGCCGAGTGCCAGCGGCTGCTCAAGCTGATGGGCGTCCCCTACATCGTCGCGCCCACCGAGGCCGAGGCCCAATGCGCGGTGCTAGCGCGCGCCGGCAAGGTCTACGCTGCCGCCAGCGAGGATATGGATACCCTCTGCTTTGACGCCCCGATCTTGCTGCGTCATCTTACCTTCAGCGAGCAGCGCAAGGAGCCGATTCAAGAAATTCATGTCAGCAAAGTCTTGGAGGGCCTGAACATGGACAGGAAGCAGGTTGGTGACCCCGATGGCTCCTGAAGTAGCCTCTTTTCTTTTCTTCCCAAAAAAAAAATATCTTGTACTTTGTTTATTATCCCATCTATCGTTTTAGATGTTCAGATGCTAATTTCCTTTCTCGTCGTTCCAGTTTGTCGATCTTTGCATTCTGCTCGGTTGTGACTATCTCGACCCGATCCCCAAAGTGGGCCCGTCCACAGCGCTCAAACTGATCCGCGAACACGGTAGCCTGGAAAAGGTCGTTGAGTTCATGAAGAATGACCCCAAGGGCCGCTACACGGTACCGGACGACTGGCCGTTTGAGGACGCGCGCGAGCTCTTCTTCTCGCCTGACGTGCGGCAGGCGGACGACCCGCTGTGCGACTTCAAGTGGGAGAAGCCCGACATCGAGGGGCTGGTGCAATTCCTGGTGCACGAAAAGGGATTCTCGGAGGACCGGGTGCGCGCGGGTGGCGCGCGCCTCGAGAAGAATCTCAAGAGTTCGCAGCAATCGCGCATTGAAGGCTTCTTCAAGGTGTTACCCAAGACCGAGGAGGAAAAGGCCGCGCACAAGCGCAAGCTCGAAGAGCAGAACGAAGCCAAGAAGAAGAAGCTCAAGGAGGAGAAGAAGGAGAAGGCAAAGTCGAAGGCGAAGCCGCGTGGTGCTGTTTGAGAGGCGCCTCAACTTGGTCTCAATGCCGGTTCTCGAAATGAGGAGCGCGCCTGTCTTATTATCAACGATCCGTTTTGTAGCTTCATTCTGCTTCGTTTTCGATTTTCTAACAGTCGGGAGAGGATCGCACTTGGGCTCGGCGTTGGTGGTGTTGCGGTCAGGGCAATAGTCAGGAACTCTTGCAAATCCGATATCACGGATCACATGGGCACGAAGAAACCATCTTGCTACCGCTGAAATTCGCAGAATATACTCGCAAGGCTCACAGATGCATCTTGCGCCAAAGTGTACCTTGGGCATGCAGCTCGGTGATGTCTGGCATTGCTCGGCATTGCTTCCAGTAATTCTCTCGTCCTGCGTGCGTGCAGAGAACATCTGCACTGCGTTATGTGCTCGTACGCTACTCCGTATGAATACTCCGTACGTTCCCCATCAACCCCCAAAATCCACTGGGTAACGTGGTCCTCCCACTTCCTTTTAGCCCCTATCCGTATTTAACGGAGCCTTCAAAGGGCGCTTCTGATGCTCCGGCCCGCGCGAGTCGCGTGCATATCCACAATTGCTTCAGAGATAATGTGACAAGGGTTGGTATTTGCCTCGGCTGATACGTAGCATGGATTACTATTCCCCACAACCATTGGCCAAGGACAACATGACATCAGCCGAGGGTCGTTACGGAGTACCTAGCGGTGCTTGCGGGTCGGGCCAAAACGCCGTCTGTCACATGCAACATTCAAGAAGGAAACCCCAGATTGCCCCTCCAGAGAGATGCGGGCGCTTCTGTCGATACAATGTCCTGCCATGCGACGCAGCAGTTTGATTTCTTCGAACTTTCGGCCCATGACTTCCTAATGAGGAGTAAAGTAGATAGGTAGGAAGGAATATGTTAACAAGGACGGCTTTAGGGCATACAACACATACAGTGTGTATGTACTGTGTGTATGTACAACGTGCAGAAACAACATACAAGTAGTTCGCGAATCAAGGGCTCGCCAATTAGTCTGACCCTCCGCGGTCTACCCCATACTTTGGCGGACCGAAGACGGGGTTTACTGCCGTTGAAGGATCGGTAATCACCAGTTAGTTAGTGGGCTATGGAGTCCAAAATGGAGATGCATGTGTCCCGGATCCCGGATCTGGTGTCTCTCGGAGTGCAGGGAACCGACCCCGTGTCAGTGATGGCTGTTCGCATGTGATTGTGCAGGACCGACCCTTTATTGGACACACATTCCAACCAACCTTCCCTCTCCCGCCAACTTCTCTTAATAAGCTTTCCAAAGCCCTCCTTATTTCATAGGTAGCTTCCTTCTTTTTTCCCTCCGAAGCCTCACCTTTTTTTCCTTTCCACCCCTCGCACAAGGCCTGCGAGATTCACCTAGAGAATAATACTGTGTTATCCGCAGCCATGTCTAAGACATTCACTCAGAGCGACGTCGCGTCGCACAACAAGGCCGATTCCCTGTGGATCGTAATTGACGGTGACGTCTATGATCTCACCAAGTTTCAGGACGACCATCCGGGTAGGTAGCGACTCAGCACAGAACTCGAACGCGTGATGCGCAAGTTCTGACCAAGCATCTGAATACAGGCGGCAAGAAGATTCTCCAGAGGGTTGCCGGCAAGGATGCGTCCAAGCAGTTCTGGAAATACCACAACGAGGGCATCCTCAAGAAGTACCAGAAGCAGCTTCAAATCGGCTCCCTAGACACCAAGCCCAAGCCCGCTGCTCCTCCCGCGCCGGCGCCCACCCCTAAGAAGGCGGCGCCCAAGCCCAAGGCTGCTGCCGCCGCTGCTGCCGCCCCTGCAGAGGAAGCCGAGGCTCTCGAGCCTTTCGGCCTGCAGATTCCGTTCGCTGATCCCAGCTGGTACCAGGGCGTGAGTAAACCTTCAGAGTCTCGACTCGGGAGAGGCGGTTCCATAACAAGCGCTGACCAATTACACCTGCAGCACCATTCCCCGTACTTCAACGAGACACACGCTGCGCTCCGAGCCGAGGTCCGCGAGTGGATCGAGACTGAGATTGAGCCCCACATCACCGAGTGGGATGAGAAGAAGGAGGTCCCAGCCGAGATCTACAAGGAAATGGGCCGCCGCGGCTACCTAGCCGGCCTGCTCGGCACTCACTATCAGAAGGACTATGTCCAAAACCCTATCAAGTCGGTCCCCCCCGAGAAGTGGGATCTCTTCCACGAGATGCTCCTCACCGACGAGCTCAGCCGGACCGGCTCGGGTGGTTTCGTCTGGAACGTCATCGGTGGCTTTGGCATTGGCTGCCCGCCGCTCGTCAAGTTCGGCAAGAAGTCGCTGGTCGACCGCATTCTCCCGGGCATCCTCAATGGCGACAAGCGCATCTGCCTTGCCATCACCGAGCCCGATGCCGGCAGCGATGTCGCCAACCTGACTTGCGAGGCCAAGCTCAGCGAGGATGGCAAGTACTACATCGTCAACGGCGAGAAGAAGTGGATCACCAACGGCATTTGGGCCGACTACTTCACCACTGCCGTGCGCACCGGCGGCCCCGGTATGAACGGCGTGTCGCTGCTGCTCATCGAGCGCGATTTTGGCGGCGTTTCGACCCGCCGCATGGACTGCCAGGGTGTGTGGTCGAGCGGCACCACCTACATCACGTTCGAGGACGTCAAGGTGCCTGTCGAGAACCTGATTGGCAAGGAGAACCAGGGCTTCCGCGTCATCATGACCAACTTTAATCACGAGCGCATTGGCATCATCATCCAGTGCCTGCGCTTCTCGCGCGTGTGCTTCGAGGAGTCGGTCAAGTACGCCAACAAGCGCAAGACGTTCGGCAAGAAGCTCATCGATCACCCCGTCATCCGCCTCAAGCTCGCCCACATGGCCCGCCAGATCGAGGCCAGCTACAACTGGCTCGAGAACATCATCTACCAGTGTCAGAAGATGGGCGAGACCGAGGCCATGCTGCGCCTGGGCGGCCCCATCGCTGGCCTCAAGGCGCAGGCCACCGTGACCTTCGAGTTCTGCGCCCGCGAGGCCTCGCAGATCTTCGGCGGTCTCTCGTATTCACGTGGCGGCCAGGGCGGCAAGGTTGAGCGCCTGTACCGTGATGTCCGTGCCTATGCCATCCCTGGTGGCAGTGAGGAGATCATGCTCGACCTGAGCATCAGGCAGAGCATGAGGGTGGCCAAGATGCTGGGTATGAAGCTGTAGACGAAGTTATGAGTTGGGCGCGTAATACGGAAAAGGGAAAAGAGGAGAGGTTTTCTGGTTAGCTGTACCAGCTTGTGCAACCATTGTTTGGTCGGATTGGTTCTTACGGTGGTCATATCGGGGTTTATTTTTTTATTTTTCGACTCTTTCACGGTCGTTCTATGTAGTATGACAACAATAGCATCGCCGATAGAGACTGGCGTAACGGAGAAGACTATGGATAGTTAACTGTCTTGATCGTCGATTCTTATCCTTCTGCCTCTCGACAAACGCTTATCACCGTGATAGTGTGGATATCTGCGTGATCCCAACCGAGTATACGCTTGTTCACTTCGTAGTTGCCTGTGGGTTGGGTGGAGGGTTGCCAATAGAAAGACTGTACAGGTAAACCTTTGACTTTATGCGGTCAGAATCACTATTTGAGCTTCGGAAACAAGTGGCCGGCGCCGGCACTACGGAGAACAAGTGTTACACCTATCCGCTAAGGAGCGAAGGAAATGGATGCTTGTAAGGGTAGAAACGAAGCGGGAAGCTGGGGCCCCCAAGAAGTTTAAGAAAACACCTGGTTAACCCTTGCCGTTGTACGCCATCACAACTCACAACTAATTGAGCACAGAGTTGGCTGTTTCAAGACTTTGCAGGATTATGACCAACGTAGAGAAGACGGTACAGGAGAAATTCTACCGATGAGCTTGGCATGGAGTCGGGCATGAATAACGGGGAGACGGTGGGTTCACCTGATGATGGTAGGAGTTCCCCTAGTCAACTAGTCAAAACCGAGAATTGGTGTATGGTTGCCAGGTGAACTGCAATTGCAGCAACGAAGACAGAGAGATATGGGAAGAGAAGCGTGGAAGAGCAAGCATGCTATGACCAGCGCAGGAGAATATTCACCTATATATATAACACATATCAGCGAATGAAGAGAGACTAAGTCTGAACAACGACAAGGGCAGTGACTTTAAAGATTCAGAAATAGAACAATGTAGGTGATTGAGTGAAATCATAACAGCTGTTCATAAACAGCCTCTTGAAATATCATCATGTGCAAGGGGTGTGGTTGGGGAAGACAGAAGAAAAAGTCACACCTCCTAGAAAGACATCGGGAGCAGAACCGGATGGCGTCCTGCGACAGCATAGGTACCAGAACTAGAGGTCAATCAATACCTAGCAAAATCCCGCATTTGTCAGCAAATCTGGAACAATACCGAAGCAAGCTGACATTAAATGAGAGTGGTGGACGTCAGAAATAGAACAATGTAGGTGATTTGGAATAATCATGACAGCTGTTCATAAACAGCCTCTTGAAAATGTCATCATATTGTGGGAAATTGGAAGGTTGTTGTGATGAGGGAACTCGACTCATACCTTTGCACACGCGGGGGGGGAAGGGTGGCTCGAAACAGAGCACTCCGGCAACAACCCACGTGTATGGCACAGCTTCCCATTCCCTAAGGTGGCTAGCACCAGTCTCTCTTGTGCTATATGTACTGTACACAGCCCGCATCAGGCCACCCCCGCGTCCGCTCACGCAGCATCGGGGTCCGCGCTGACCGTCTGGATCTCGATGCCATACTTCTCCTTGATCCTCTCTCGCCTCCGCTCCTCGTACCCCGGAGGCTTGATACCTGGAAACGAGTTAGTTAACCATCACCGAGGAAGCTGAAACGCGGCCGCCCGAGCCACGCTAAGTACTTGCCTCTGCCTTCTCCGATCTCAGCCAGCGTCTCCTCGATTGGCCTCCTCCTGTTCTTGCGGATCATCTCCTTTCGTTCATACTCGTCCTCGTCATGGCGATTCAAGTATCCTTTCAGAGTACCGCCTGTATACTCGAATGCAGCCAGGGCGACGGATGCGAGGGCGCCGTAGCCGAGAACACGGGGCATACGACCGGCTGAAAAGGGGGGGCCCCGATGTCAGCAACTCCATAGTGTGTGTGTGTGTGTTTGTGTGTGGGAAGAGTTCATTGGATGCGCCCTTACTTCTGACGCCCACGGCGGCGCCCGCAAAGAAGCCACCGACCGCGTGGTTCCAGTAGTCGTCCTTTTCGCGCAGATTGGCAGAGGCGCAACGGGTGAACTCGAAGGCGGCGCCGGCGGCAGCTGGTTGACTTCAGATTAGCGCGACGAGGTCCCGCGCGTACCAACCGAAGAAAGGCATACCGAAGCTCGCGATGATGCCGCCATTCCTGGTGAACGTGGTCCACGGGCCGATGTTGTTCTTCGCGAGCGAGTTCTTCACGGCAGCGAAGAGAAGGCCGGCGCCGCCAAACATCAAGCCCTGGTTGATGCTTTCATGAATGGCATCCTTGGGATGGTAACCGTCGTCCCCGGTCGGCGCCATTGTTGCCGGCTGGTGGTGGTAGCAGCAGTGAAGGGCGAGGGGGGGGGGCAAGACACTGAGCTGCGCGAGTAGAGGACCAAGCTGAGTTCGATTTGACGACTGACGGTTAATTCACGGCTCGAATTGGAGTCGGAAGCTGGGGCCATCACCGAGCTCTTCAAGGGTTGCCATTGGTTTAAAATGATTGGCTGCACCGCTCGGCAAGCGTCTGTGGGGTCTTGTCATCTTGAAGCGTGGATGTCGGTATTCCGTAATTACTTGGTACTGTACGTACGCAGTACAGCGTTGGTTTAGCTTGTGGCCGTGGAATACCTCACCCATCTAGAGCAATAGGAAGGCAACAGCGCAGGGTGAAGTAGTACATACAAATGGACAATGAGTCTGTTTGTTTTGTGGAGATTACCCAAGTCACACAAATCTAACGTTAGTCCACTTGCGCTGTACATACACTATTCAAAAAACGTTAGATACCGGGCAAAATTACCAACCCTCCCAGTGGCGCTTACCTAAGTCTCCAAGCTATCTTGTGGTGCTTCAGTGTCTTGGAAGTCGCGGAGTACGAACCACCACGAGGCAACTTCCCAGGCTCCTGGGAGTTTAAGGCGATTCGTTTCGTTATCCGCCCAAATTGCGAACCTCGTCTGTGCCTATCCATCCGTGCATGAGAGCTAACTCAACCGACCGGGCGACAAGGGTATCAATTCATGTTTTGTTCTCTTTCCAGGCTCCATTAGTTATTAGCGAGGTGCTGCCCGTTGCTGGCCAGCCTATTCAGCGATCAACCTACTGCAACCCGATCACCCTCCCCTCGGCCATTAGCGGCAGCAACGGCCACACTCAATGTGATGGTTTAGCATATCGGCTGGTATCTTTCTCGGGAGTTTATTTTTCCAAGGTCTGTCTCTTGCATCTATGCGAGCAATCTACAAGCAAAGTTTGCTCAAACTTCCCAGCGACAAGTCGGTTCCAAACGCGACCGGAGGCCTTGCCTCTGGCCCCGCATCTTCACACTCATCATCCATTCACTGCCCCCTTGTGCTCTCCCAACCAACCGCGGCTGCAGTGGTGCGCCAAACTGCCTAATCCACGTCCTCGAATTCTTCGCCAAAGGGTCCTTGATCCATCCTCTTCATTTCAGAAGGACATTCAGAGAAGCACTGAGATCGCCGGCCCCCTCGGCTTCTCAAAAAGTAATCAGACACCCCACTCTCTCTGCCCGTCTTGGGCTGCGCTTCTTCGTCATCGGCTCAGTATTCCGTACACCTTCTCTCTTTGTCACTCGTCATGCCTGCCGACCAAGTTACAGCCGGGATCGCAAGGCTGGCTCTTGGCACATCACACACCATTGCTAACTCGCCATCACCAGTGGTGCAACCTCCAGGGCCAAGTCCTTCCGGGAATGGTGAGTAACTTGCCAAAGCTCCTTTCCTCCTTCTTCTGAGCCTAGGATCTAATCGATGTTCAGGCGGACGGCTGGCCTCCCGGCTAGTCCAAGATTGGCTCGCCGGCTGTCCTTTGCAGGGCAAGCACGGCGAACCACTGATCGAGTGCCCCCCGCTACGTGTTTTCCCCCATCGTCCCGATGGGGGTCCCGATCACGACCTTGTGTCCTTGCCCTCTCAGAGCTATGTCGCGGCACACGATCCAGAGGGTCGAGGCAGGACTCTGCTCTCCTGTATGTGCAGTCACTGCCGCTACCACTTTGTCTTCCGGATCTACCCTCCCCCTCTTCAGGAGCAGAGCACGGCACACCTGCAGCACCACTTCCGTATTGAGGAAGCTGAATGGGATACTACTGCATTGGAGCCTGCCATGTCCCGGCCGTCCACACAGAGCTCTGTTTTGGGCAGGTTTCGGTATGTCTGCACCCTTTGTGGCATTGTCGTTAGCCTGGATATCTCTCTGCCCCGGCTGAGGCCGGAGTGGTTGAAGATGATCTCAGATGAGGACAGGATCAGGAAGTCCCTCAAGGCCGCCAGGGAGGAAGACCCACAGCGTTATGCAGATGTCGGCACAGAGAAGGAGACACATTATAGGACAACAGCTCTCCACACCTTGAATCAGTATATCAAGAATATACTGGAAGAGAGCGGTACAGGGCCCCGTAAAAGGATCTCGTTCCGGAACAAGACATTCCAGGTCCAGTTTGGCCGGGATTGCGACGAGATTTTCCGATATCTCGGTTTTGAGGAGGACCACGACGCAAATACCAACGAGTCATACTGGATCCCTCCGCGATTACCGCCCCCCGAGGGCAAAACACCAATCGGATCCTCTAGGGCCTTCTACGAGGATGTGAGGTCCGAAGTGCAGAGCGTCTTTGCTGGTAAACCACCTGCGCAGGGCGAGCCAACGGTCATGCCCGTCTCACCGGCACCCCGCGACGAACTCGAGAAGGTGCTGGGGTGTGACAAGAGCCGCCGCTGTTTTAGCACCCTCCCCGTGATCGAAAATGAGGCCCGACACTTTGCCACGCTCGGTGCCCCGGTCGATGCCGACGATGCCCTTCTCAAGTTCGCGTACAGTCGGCAGGCGGAGTTGGACCCGGAAAATACCTCGACCTACTTGGAAGCGCTCGGCACCCTCGCCGGTCGCCGGTCCGAGGAACTCCAGATGTTTGTCTTCACTCACCAGGAGTTGCTCGCAAGACAGCAAAAGGAGGCCGCCGCCGGAGGGCCCAACGCGAGCCCGGTTGAGAAAGCGTACGCTCATTTCGGCCTCACCAAGTCCTGCCCTGAGGATCCTGCCTTTTTCATTGGCGTGTACAGGACCTATAGGGACCAGTCTCCTGCGCAGAAGTCCGACCACCGACTCGCCCTGCTCCAGATCGCCAACGACCGCCAAAGTGATGAGATCAGGAACGAGGTCTTTGGAAAGCCGATGGATTTGCAGGAAGCTTGTCAGTTTCTCCGCGTGGAACCGGGATGGCCAATGGACAGCATTGCAGTCATGGCACAAAGTATATCCTCCGTACGTCTGCGCCGACCCGTTTCGACCGAAGAGCGGAATGCTAATCATGTTATAGGACTCGGACATGGATCAACTAGATCTTCTCCTTCTTGCTCTCGATGCGATCTCGCTCTCCCGGGGAACGGACGACCCGAACCGTCCTGAGTTCGAGAGCGTCTTGGCCGAGCTACGGTCCATTCGGCGGTCTCAACTAACTTCTTCCGGCACTGAGCACGTCGGCGCTGCGGTCTCAGCGTCCGACCACGCTAGTGACGCTGTGGATCTGGAGCTGCCGGTCGGGCTGGCCAACCTTCGCAACACGTGTTACCTCAATAGCATACTGCAATATTTCTACTCTGTGAATGCCGTCAGGGATCTGGCATTGAACACGGACTTCCCTGCCCTAGAACCGACCGAAGCGAATCTCAGCAATCTTTTACGTACGGATAGCAGCAGCAACACCGGCCATGATCAGAGGCGGACTGATTTGGAGACCGGTCGAGCCTTCGTTGGCCACGAGTGTAGGGCCAAATCTTCCTGAAGCAACACTGTTGTTCGATGCTAACCACACTCATTCAGTCGCGCGTGAGCTGAGCACCCTATTCCGTTCCCTAAATGCTTCTGCGGAAAACTCGATCACGCCTCGCCAACGTCTTGCCAACGCTGCCTTGTTGAGGCCCGAGAAGCTCCGTCCACAGTCAGCAGATCCCACAGCTGTCCCAGGTGCAAGCAACGATGATGCGCCGCCGCTGCCGCCGCGTATAGCCAAGGGTGCTGTCACAGAAGCCAAAGACACGCCCATGGCAGGAGTTGAACAATCCGACGCCGCAAGTTCCGGAAGCTCGGAGACGCTGGTCGATCAATCCAGCGGAGAAAGTCCTCTAATTTTTGCACTCGAGGAGGAGGATTTGAAGGAGAAAGCTGCTGCGGCCGCAGTGACATCGGCAGCAGGTGGCTCCAACAGACCAGCAAGCGAACCGCAGACTATCAGCCGAACGAGTGAACCTGAGGTGAAAATGTCGAAGCTCACCGTTGAGGAGCTCGCCGTAGAACTCGACAAGCCTAATGTTGGGTCCGACCAGATGGACGTTGACGAGGTCATGGGGAATGCCATCGACCACCTGCGAGCCGCCTTCAAGGTTTCCACCGTCGGCAATTCTGCAGCCCCGCCAGATCCCATCGAGCAGGCTTTCTTCTCAACCTTCATCGACAACCGCAAGAAGATCGGTGACTCGGAATGGAACCGGACCACCAGGTCTGATCGCTGGGTTACAGCGTATCCTGCTCAATCCGGGACGTTGGACCTGTACGATGCTTTGGCCAACTCGTTCGACATTGAGCCCCTACCGGGCAACCTCTTATCTTTCACCACCATCGAACGGCCCGCGCCGCATTTTCACGTATGTATCCAGCGATCCGACGGCGTTCGGAAGAACTCCAACCCCATCACCATACCCGAGACATTGTATCTCGATCGATTCATGCATACCGCCGAGACTCAATCCTCTCTCTTCAAAAGGAGAAAGAGGAAGTGGGACATCAAAACAAGATTGAGCGAAATGGTAACCCCTGCAAAAAAGCGTCTGGAAACAGCGAAACAGCAGTCGCAGATTGGAGGCCGTCCCTCAAAGGCCGGCGCTCAGGATGATGGGCTCACTGAAGAGGAGATCGATGGATTTCTGGTCCTTGGGGGTCTGGATACGCGGTATCAGATTCCATCCTCGTCTATGGTTGATGGCGTTGGTGTCTCGAATGACGAACCCGAGACTCAGAGCTTCTTCGCCCTTGATCCGGACCTAAAGCGGTTGGCGAATAAATACGGCGTTGAAGAGCCCGATCTCTCTCTGACCGTCGCTGCAGACCCGCCCCCAAAGAGCGATGCAACCACAACATTTCCCCCGTCAGACTTGGATGAATTTTGGGAAAGATTTGCGGCCGAGGAGGCTGAAGAGAAGGAGCGTCTGATTACCGAGCGAGACAGACTCTTCAGCGATGCTCAAAACGTCGCTTACCGCCTCCATGCAGTGGTGTGCCACGCAGGATCTTCTGCCTCTGCCGGGCACTATTGGGTATGGATCCATGACTTTGAGCGAGATGTTTGGCGGAAGTACAACGACACCACGGTTTCGGTGCACCCAGCCGAGTTCGTCTTCGGGGAGCTCAACACCAAAGGTGAGCCCTACTACCTCGCATATGTCAAGGCCGACGAGGTCCAGAATCTCGTCAGTATACCACGCCGTCAACCGCAAGCTCCGCCACCTGTGCCACCGCGGCCGAGGTCGAGTCTGGGTGCCGTCAAGGCCGACGGGGAAGACAATGTCATGGCTAGCATTGAGCACTGGGAAGACGTGGAGATGCTGCCGCCTCCGTACTCAAACCCTTAGAAGGTTGATCAAGGCGTCGGCTATCGCGTTGTTGCCTGGAGGACATTGGTCCTGCCTGTATAGCGTCAGAGGGCTCTGTTTTCCCAGTATCGGCGGTGGAGCTCGTCGAGAACAAGCGGGCATGCTTCTGGACTGCGTTGGGATGCTAATAGTGCGAGTCCATCACACTCGGGGGCGAAATAGGCAGGCATCCGGAAAGGATGACGGATACTTCGTGTTTTGAGTGTGACGCTGAGAGGCCGAGGCAAGGGCATGTATGTACAGGAACTATTGGTAGACTAGGTAACGGCATTCTCACAAGGCACTGCGTTGCTGGTTGGTGTCTTGACCTTGGCGTCATCCAGTGTAGACGACATCTTTTGGCGGTTATCTTGTGGCCCTGTATCCTGTAGCTTAGTTAGTCTCCGAACTCGTTGCCTGCCTTAACCCCCCCGTTTGCTCTCGGGGTATTTGGCGAGGCTTATTAAGAGGAAGTGTCATTCATTTGGTGTCTAGAGTTACGTCTTGAACATGCACAGGCCGGGGCAGTATATACAGGTTCTGAGCATCCCATGCCGAGACTGTCGACTCTCAACACCTACATGTATGCACAGGCAGACAGAAGCTGGAAGGTAGAACTCTCATTATGCTACAGAATTCCAATTTTCTGGTTATACACCCTGCTTCGTCCTTAACGCCCAGCAAACAGAATAGCAACTAGAATTCAAGTCCCTTGCTTATTATGCCGACTGACATTCCGCTGGTTCATTGAGCAATCCCTTCCATTAATATCCCGCAATACCCACCCAACCAAAGGATGCTGTTGAGCAGCCCGAGTCCCGGCCTACCCATATGTTTACAACGCCCTGACGCTTTGGAAGAATGGGTTCGCCAGTAGCTTCTCATCCTTCCCCACCATCTCCCTCAGCCGCGCAACCATCTCCGCCTTGGACATGGACCCGGCCCGAACCTCGTCCTTCCAGCGCACGAGCAGGTCCTTGAGCAGGGCGCTACCCTCCTCAACGTCGCGTTTGCTGTACTCTGCGCCGGCAAGGACCGCAGTTGTCGTCGTCGTCGTCGTCGTCGGGGTAGCAGCAGTCTTGCCGTCGCCGTCCTGCTTAGCCGAGGTGAAGTCCTCAAGCTCGTCGGCCTTGCGCTTGGCCATGCGCACGACCTTGTCCGGGAAGCGCACCAGCTCGGCCACGTGGATGCCGAAGCTCTGGTCGCAGACGCCCGGTTCGACTTTGTAGAGGAGCGTGACCTCGCGCTTCTCGGTCCCCGTCTTCTTCTTGGAAGACGACGAATCGGTGCCACTGATGTGCGCCGTGACGTGCAGGTTACGCACCTGCGGGTACTGGTCCGCGAGGGCGGTCAGCTCGTGGAAATGGGTGGCGAAGAGGGCGAAGCAGCCGATCTCCTTGACGATGTGCTCTGAGATGGCCCACGCTAGGCCGAACCCGTCGTAGGTTGACGTGCCGCGGCCGAGCTCATCGATGATGATGAGACTCTCGGCCGTCGCCGACTTGAGGATGTTGGCCGTTTCGAGCATCTCGGCCATGAAGGTCGAGACGCCCTTGAGCTGGCTGTCGCTCGCGCCTACGCGCGCCAGTATGCTATCGAAGATGGTCAGCTCGGCTGTGCTACAGGGCACAAAGCAGCCGATCTGGGCCATCAGAGCAATCACGCCAATCTGGCGGATGTATGTCGATTTGCCACCCATGTTGGGACCGGTAATGACGAGAAAAGACGACTTGTCTCGCGTCAGCTCAACATCGTTGGTAATGAATTGAACGTCGTCCTGCATCTCGAGGCAGGGATGGCGGGCTTCCGTCAGAATCGTTTGACCTTCGCCCCGTGGATGGATTTTGGGCCGCACGTAGGAGATGGGAGCATGCACGGAACAATGTGCGAAGGAAACGATCACGTCCAGATGGGCGAGGATGCCGGCGAGCCTCTCAAGAACGGGAGTATAGGACGCAGCCACCCCGACAACCTCGTTTACAAGACCGCTTTGAGTCCTGTTGTAGGTCTGAGATAGCTGGTCGAATTCGCGACGATACCCTTGAAGGGTCTTGGTTGTGAAGTAGACGCCGTTCTTCTGTGTCGAGCACTCCATATACCGGGACTTATTCCGAATGCAGCCAGCCTCGGTCCGAGTCAACCGCATGCACCAGCCGTGAACTTTGTGGTTCTCGAGGAATATCTTCTTGTCCCTCTCCTGGCCCAGGTCGCTCGCCACATCGGCGAACTCTCTGTTCATGTCTGTTCGTAACTTGTCGAGTTTCTTCCGGATGATGCGCAAGCTATCGTCAAA
This sequence comes from Thermothelomyces thermophilus ATCC 42464, assembly GCF_000226095.1. NCBI lineage: Eukaryota > Fungi > Ascomycota > Sordariomycetes > Sordariales > Chaetomiaceae > Thermothelomyces > Thermothelomyces thermophilus. The sequence goes on along the minus strand of NC_016476.1, from coordinate 2,586,406 downwards.
CTCTGGTTTGATGATGAACTCGTGGTTGTCGAGTGCGTCAAGGTCGACGGTTGTCTCCACCATTTCTTGCAGTTTTGCCAAGCTGTCAGACAATCCTCGAAGCTGGTTGGTGTAAGCCTCATCCAAAGGGTCGCGGTAGGTTTCGTCCATCACCCCTTCAAGCGTGCCCAGGAAGCCGGGAAGGCGGATGGCCACCTGATACACTCTGACAACGTCTTCCAGGTTCGCCTTCTTGCGTTGAAATCGCTTCGCCAGGCGGTAGAGGTCAGGGATGGCCCTCAAGTGTTCCTCTTGCATCGTCTGGCGCAGTTCCGTGTCGTTGACAAACGCCTCAACCAGTTGCTGACGCTTTTCGATTTCGCTCTTGTCCATTAAGGGCTGCTTCAACCATTGCGCCAGCAGCCTGCTTCCTAATGGTGTCCTGCAGTGGTTAAGCAACCCAAACAGGCTCATCGTCTTGGCACCGTCTCTTGCACTCGGCATCAGGTTCAGTGCCTTGAGTGCAGCAGCGTCAAGTTTCATGAACTGGGCCAGGTCGTGTTGGTAGAGCTGGTACTGGCCGAAGTTGGAAGGATCGTGCAGGACGCCAAGGTACTTGATGAGGGCGGAGGCTGCGCCCATAGCAAGCTTCAGATCAGTCTGCGGCAGCAAGGTAGCAGACCGCTCATCTTTCAGCAGCCTCGCCAAGTCCTGCTCAATATCTTTGGTGCCGAAATCCGCAGCCGGTCTCTCAGAGATGGCGATGCCGCAGTTGTCGATGATCTGCCTTAGCTTCGCTAGCTCCGGATCCTTCTCCTTGTCCGCTTTCTCCATGTGGATCAGACACTCCTTGACGCCAAGTTGAATCAGGAGAGCCTCAAAGTTGGAATAGAGGTCGTTATCGAGAAATTCGCTGACGCCGAGCTCCCTGACGCTCGCATCGGCGAAGCATACTCCAACAGACCTAGCTTCCGATGCCTTTGTCGAGATTTTGACGGCCAGAATGATGGGCGCCGCCTCGGAAAGGCTTCCCAGATCCTCCTCAACGTCTTGGAGGTTTCCCGGGGAGGCTTGCTTGACGATTTTCCAATTCATACGCCCGTTGGGGCTCGCCCAAATCTCGACCCGTTTCCCTAGTTTGTACAAGGCTTCACGGAGGAACTGTCGGAAGACGGTCACCGTCATGGTGACGGATGGCAAGCCGGTGCTGTCATTGCGCCCGAGCTGTCGTACGACCGAAGTAGTCTTGTAGACCTGCCGAAAGAGTCAGTCGGCGGGTAGGAATGGAAACAGTGCGCAGCGGAAACGGACAGTCTTTGCGATGAAGTTTGCATTTTCACCATGTGCAGTGTACCAGTCTCCTCGGTCGAAGATGCGGACTACGTCGTCATCTACAACCGGAAGAGACTTAAAGAACCGGATAAAGCCGTGTTCATCGTCGACCTGAAGTTTGCAATCGTCGAGTCAGCGCTCGAAGCAAGAGGTTGCAAATGGGAAGAGACTGGGAAGATGTGGGTTGCAAACCTTAAGTTCTGGTCGTGAGGACATGTTAATTGTAACCTGGTTTTATCGAACTCCATACACCTCTTTACGTTGACATTGCAGGAGAAAGACGATAGTGGGATGCGGTCGGTTGGCTCCTCCGATCCTAAGGAAACAGGACGACCCTGGTCCGAGTTGGAAGACGCGTCTCAATTAAAGTTTGCGGCGAAAGACGCGACGCAGCGCGATTGACACTGGGCCTTACCGCCTATTCGTCATGTACATACAATATGCGAAATACAAGTACTGTATGTGCCACGTATGTTCTGTACGTACGGAACGTTCCAATACGCTTCGTAGGTACAGTACTGTACAAGTACGCTACAGTACTGGATACACTAGGTAAGTGGGGTGGGGCACCACCACCCGCAAGAGTCGAGGAACTCGGGGACCCCACACGTCCAAGGTTTTACGAAAACACGTCGTTTCCCTTCTTCCCTTATGATGAATTGAAAATGGCGACAGACGAAAGCCCACACGCCGCTGCGGATGCGGATATGCCCGAAGCACCAGATTCCGGAGAAGCAACCGAAAATGGCACTCTGTCTGGCGCCAATGGCAAGCGGAAGGCGGAAAACGAGCTTGAGCGGCCTGCGAAAAGAAGCTCGCCAGCAAGTGAGAGTCAAGAACCGACAGCTAGCGAGTCCGGCGCCGGGGGGGATGGAGAGGCGGGGGGGAATGGGGATAAACCGCTGTCGAAGAATCAGCTCAAACGCTTAAGACGGAAACAGCAGTGGGAGGAATACAAGCAGGAGCGGCGGGCAAAACGGAAGGACAAGCGGCACGAACGTCAGGCTCGGAAGCGTGAAGAAAGAGAAGCCAAGATCGCCGAGGCTAAAGCAGCCGGCATCGACCCCGCGACGGTCTTGCCGCAAAGAGAGCCCTGGAAATACCGCCCGGTACCTGTCTCGTTCATCATTGACTGCGATTTTGAGCAGTACATGCGCGAGCAGGAGCTGGTGTCGCTGTCCAGCCAGCTAGTCCGGTCCTACGCGATGAACCGCAAAGCCAAGTACCAGGCATGCCTGCACTTCAGCTCCTGGAAAGGAAAGCTCAAGGAGCGTTTCGAGACGGTGCTTCAGAATGCTCATCGCAATTGGAAGAACGTGAGCTTCCACGAGGGCGACTTCAAGGAGGCTGCGAAGAAAGCTCAGGAACAAATGGCCGGGCTCCAAGGAGGCGAAATAATCGATCTGATCAAGCCCAGCGATGGCGGGCAGGGCAGCTCTTCTGACAACAACGGTGGCGGAACACACCCTACAACCGAAGCTGAGCCAGAAGGCGAGGATGTAGATCGATCCGTTGTCTACCTCACGTCGGAATCGCCATATACGCTTGACAGGCTAGAGGCGAATACCAGTTATGTCATTGGTGGAATAGTGGACAAGAACAGAGAAAAGGGGCTTTGCTACAAGCGGGCTAAGGAGTTCAAGGTCCGGACGGCGAAGCTTCCTATCGGCGAATACATGGCCATGCAGAGCCGCTTTGTTCTGACTACAAATCAAGTGGTAGAAATCATGGCTAAGTGGTTGGAATGTGGTGACTGGGGTCAGGCTTTCCTAGAAGTGATCCCTAAACGTAAAGGAGGGACGCTGAAGGATGACGCGGCGAAAAGCTCAGCAGTGAAGGATAAAGGGGACAGGGAGGGTAGTTACGGCGAGGAGCATAGCAGTCACGAGGATGAAACGCCGACAGGGGACCAGACAGTGTCCGGAACAAATCAGGTTGCCCAAGGCCTGAATCATCGGAGTGAAAACCACGGCGGCACGACATTGCTGCCAAGCAACCGAGGGTAGTAGGATGGGCGGAACGCGCCCCAAGAGAAGTCATCGCCCATATCGATAGCGTTAAAGAAACACAGCCTGATGCGACAGTTCCTCTCACATAGTGGACGGTGGGCCCGCCGCAGATATCCCAAACCCAGACCATGTCCGCGTGTATGTACCCATATAAGGGCGCTAATCAGAAGTCCAGCGACTCAACTTTGACCTGAACTTCATCCTCCTCACGCTCCCTCTTCACACCGGGTTCCCTCTCGTCCTTCATTAACGCAGTAACAAACGACCTGAAATATTCAATATAAGGTTTCAGACTCGTTTTCTCCCAGTCCTGAACGGGCTTCACTTCCTGGCTACTACCCCCCGACCCTCCCATCGCTGCGCCGTCGGCTTCGGTCCACGCGTCAATCTCCGTTACCAACCTTTGTAGCGTCGGCACGTTGAGCGGATCGAACCCGTCGAGATTGTTCATGTCGATGGGCACGCAGACACGCCCGGTTCCCGGGTGGATGACGAAGGGGCTCTTGAGCAAGTGGTTCAGCTTCTGGGAAACAGCCGTATCGAGACGCGGATACGTATACTCGATAACGATGTCTTGCTTGGCGTCGAGCAGCTCCTTGGGGTCCAACGCGGCGCTGGCGTTGGTCTGTGCCAGCGCGTCGATGTCGGCCCATCTTGCGGTGGATGAGCGCCCCGGAGAGGATTCCCACTTCTTGCGGAGGGCTTCGCGCAGTTGGTGGTCGGGGATCTGCTGGAGGAGGTTCTCGGCCCTTTCGGGGCTTCTCCAGGGGTCTTGGGTCTCGAGGACGTCTTTCTGGAAGTGGTCCTTGAGAATGTCGATGCTCCTCCTGTGGAGTGATCGGTTAGTGTCAACTATGTCACCCGGAGGGGAATCAACTGGCGGGCGGTAACTTACGAGAGGTGGGGATGCAACGGCCGACGGAGATTAACCCTCTTGCCACCTTGCTTGCCGGTCACCACCTCCAAGTAGGCAGCGATGGCCTTTCGGTGTTTGTCTTCCAACGTCCTTGCCTGTTTATCGCAGACCCATGCATGGACACCACGACGACCCGAGTACACCCAGAGGATGTGGTTGTAGCCAAAGTCCTCTCGCAGCGCGGTATCGATAACCTTGATGGCCATGATCATGAATTTCCAGCACTTGTGGCAGATGTTAGCCATGTCGCAGCACGTCCGGATGTCGTCGTAGTCTGTCAAGTCAATATCGAAACACAGCTCCTTCGCTATCGGCTGGAAGGCGCTCGCGGTCCGGAAAGTCTTGCGATCTCTGGGGTCCGCCGTGTAGACAGGTCCGATCTCGATACGTCTCGGCATCAGCCGCAATACGTCTTTGCGGAATCTGTTCAGAAAGGTCAACAAACAATCAAAGAGGCGGGAACATGGTCCACTAACAGGTCTGAAGTGGAAAATGACTGATACCGCAAGACGGCGTCGTTGTGCAGCCACAAACTGAACTCGCGATGCTTGAAATCCTTGGTGGGGACCGGGCTGTGATTCAGCCATTGGAACATGTACCGCCAAGGGAAGAAGCGCTGGTAGTATATGCGTAAGAGCTCAATAGACGTGTCCTGAGCGTTGTTCTCGCTGGCTTGGAGTTAGCACTCGCCGTGGACTTGGGGAGCGGGTGGAACTGACGCGTGTCCAGGCTCCTGGCTGTTCAGATGGTTGCTAGAAGTGGGAAACTCGTCGTCGTCCGAGTCAATCCCGTCAAAGAGATCCTCCAGCTTTACCTCCGCTTTGCTCTCCTGCTTGATCTCTACACCCATGTCCTCGTCATCGGCGGGTTGGGCCAGAGACTTTTCCACTGCCTGCATGGAAGCCGGATCTGCTACACCCTGAACTTCCCCAGCCTCGACCATGACAGTGTCCTCTTCTATTGCTGTCGTCATCGCTTCTCTTTCCATCTGAGTGACTTGACGAAGCGGTGCCGTTTGGCCCAACAGCGGGCGTCTCGGAATGCGGTATGGTCTCCTTCGTACTTGTGCGACCTCAGGCCCCGTTTTCAGGATGTTGGATGTTGAACGAGTAGAGAGGTAGAGCCTGAATCGAAAACTGCAACGGTCTTCGGTTTCAAGAGTCGTTCGTGTTCAATGTTCCTGCTCCTTGGGCTGTTGCTCTCGAGATGGTTCGCAGAGTACGGATACGGCGTTCAAGACGCGCCAAGACCAAGAAACCGTGTCGCGCGTAAAGTGGCACTTGACGCGCGCGGCCTGGGGAGAACTGCCAAGCACGGAAGTACCTAGGTTTCTCCATGCCTTATGAATTAAGAAATGTAACCTGGACCCTGTCCTCTACAACCCTAACCCGAACATCAGCTACTTTAGAGGACCTTCTCCTGTAATCAGATGAACAGCACCTTCCGCCAACTACTCATACCGGGCATCTTGGTGGTTGCTGTCCAGGCCCCAGGAAACAAGGCCTTTTTCTCTGGTGTCGAGTTCCCGTTTTTTTTGTCCTCGAAGACTGTTTTGCGGAGGCCCGCGATAAAGGTGCTGTTGGCGGTCGGTGCAGCTCTGTGTCACCGAGTTGTTACCTCTGTTTGGTCCGTTCGACGTCATTCAACCCGCCGGAGGCGGCCTTCCAACTCCGATTCCGTCCCACGGATCTCGTGTCGTGTCGCTCGCCCACCCCTACCCCTGGATCACACGAAACCTTGCTCGGTCAATGAGAATGACAAACCTCCGTCTCACGATCGAAGACGGCAAGTTCCGCGACGGCTACGGCAGGCAAGTCCTTCTCAGAGGCATCAACGTCGCCGGCGAAGCCAAGTACCCCAGCAAGCCCAACCAGCCGTCGCACGTGCCAGAAGACTTCTTCGATGGAGACAATGTCAGCTTCGTCGGCCGGCCCTTTTCCAAGGAGGAGGCTCATCTCCATTTTTCGCGGTTAAAGCGCTGCGGGTACAACACCATCCGCTATGTCTTCACTTGGGAGGCTATCGAAGCCGCCGGTCCGGGCATCTACGATGAGGCATGGATAGACGAAACAATAGAGGTGCTGAGGGCGGCAAAAAGTTACGGTTTCTATGTCTTCATGGACCCGCATCAGGATGTGGTGCGTGTTCTGACTCCTGCCCGCCGGCTCGCGATATGGGCAGGGCACAAGGTCGAAGGAGCTGACGCGTGTGATTCTAGTGGTCTCGTTTCTCGGGAGGCTCGGGCGCTCCCATGTGGACGCTCTACGCAGCTGGGCTTAACCCCCAGAGTTTTGCGGCGACAGAGGCCGCCATCGTCCATAACACCTACCCAGAACCCGACGCGTTTCCCAAGATGATCTGGTCGACAAACTACTACCGCCTGGCCGCGGCCACCATGTTCACCTTATTCTTTGCCGGGAGAGACTTTGCACCACGGTGTATCATCGACGGGGTCAACATTCAAGATTACTTACAGGGTCACTTCCTCCGCGCCTGTGCTCATCTAGCGCAGCGCATCCACGAGGCCGGCGACATCGAGAACGACGTGGTGTTTGGCTGGGAGAGCTTAAACGAGCCGAATAAAGGCATGATAGGCTACCAAGACATCAGTGTCATACCGAAAGAGCAGGCCCTCAAAAAAGGAACTTGCCCGACAATATGGCAGACCATGCTTACGGGGTCTGGGAGAGCAGTCGAGGTCGAGACCTGGGACATGGGGGGACTTGGCCCTTACAGGGTGGGGCGCACGCTTGTTGATCCGCATGGCGAGGTTGCCTGGCTCCCAGAAGGCTATGATGAGTCGCGGTACGGCTACAAGAGAGATCCAGGGTGGAAGCTGGGCGAGTGCATCTGGGCACAGCATGGCGTCTGGGACCCGTCGACGGACACGCTTCTCAGAAAGGACTATTTTGCGAAGCATCCGGCAACGGGGGAAACCATTGACTATTCCTACTTCACCAACACCTACTTTATGGATTTTTTCCGAAAATACCGCGACACGGTCCGGTCAGTACACAAGAACGCCATCATTCTTCTGCAAGGTCCCACCATGGAACTTCCACCACTCATCAAAGACACCCCGGACGGCGATGATCCATTTCTAGTCTATTCCCCTCACTGGTACGATGGCATCACCTTGATGACCAAGAAATGGAACCGGAATTGGAACGTGGACGTGATAGGCGTGCTCCGCGGGCGGTATTGGCACCCAGCCCTTGCCGTGAAGCTGGGGGAGACGGCAATCCGGAACTGCTTCCGAGACCAACACGCGGCCATGAGAAAGGAGGGTCTCGATCGCATGGGGAACCACCCATGTTTGATGACGGAATTCGGCATTCCGTACGATATGGATGACAAGTACGCATACAAGACGGGCGACTACTCGAGTCAATCGGCTGCTATGGACGCCAATCATTTCGGAGTGGAGGCCGCCGGCTTGGAAGGTTACACCCTTTGGCTATACATGGCCTCAAACGATCACGAAAAGGGAGATCAGTGGAATGGCGAAGATCTCTCCATCGTCTCGGTCGATGATAAGCTGCTACCACTCTCGGCTCACCCCCGCATCCCAAGCCTCGAAGACTCGACTTCGAACCTACGAACACCGGCTGCTAGGAAAGAGTTGGACGACGACGAGAGTGTTACACCCGCTAACCTCAGACGCTCCATCACAAATCCTTCCATTTCTTTAGAGGCTACCTCGCGTCAGCCCGAACTCACGGCTTCCCCGGGCTACCGTGCAGCAGAGGCGTACGTGCGGCCAGCGCCGGTCGCTACGGCCGGAGTCATAACGGATTATGGGTTCGATCTCCGAAAATGCCTCTTCACGTTGACGATCCAAGCTCCCAGAGTGGCAGATCCGGAGGCGCCGACAGTAGTGTTCCTCCCGGAGTACCATTTCCCCAAGGACGAGTGCTCGGTCGAGGTGAGCTCGGGTAAGTGGGAGATAAGCAGCGATGAGGAGGAGACGGTGCTCATCCAGCGGCTGCGCTGGTGGCATGGTGATGGGCAGCAGACCTTGAGGGTTTCCGGGGTCATCAAGAAGCACAACATCGGAGAGAGCGCCGAGGATACGGGTTATTACGAGCAATGTAACCAGGGGGCATGGAGCAGTTGCACGGCCATGTAAGGTCCTTAGCGCTACGGGACTGCGGGTAGCGCAGAAAGCGATGCGTCTGGTGGTTTGTTTTTGTTTTCTTTCCTTTCCTTTTCTTTTTTCTTCTTACGGCTTCAGGTCGTAGTTCACACAGCATTATCATCAGTAGGGCTATGTGGGGGGAATTGGGGCATGTCCGAGGCTCAGGTACTCCGTAATTTCGTAGCTGGTATTGAGAAGCGATGGATCCAAGGATTCCGCCCCTCAGATCGACCGCAATTCATCAAGAGGATCTAGGAGAAACAATCCTTGCATTTGAGGAGCACCGATACGTCGGCCTGGCAACCTGCACGAGGCGAAACTACCGTCGCATGTGCCACACACTCCGCGGGAATATATATCGCAATGGGCTGCAGGAACAACAGAGTCGGAATCCGGCTTTCACGTTGGGTGGTGCAGATCTCAAATATACCTATTGGTAAAGAAACCGCGGCGACCTCGAGTGGGGATTTGACTCCTTAGAAAGCGTACTTGTATTGACTTCGAGGGGTATCTGACACCCGAGGCAGAGCATTGATGCCCCTTGGACTTTAAGATGGCGGCGCCGTCATGTCTGGTCTTGACGCAGAGAGTGTGGATTTGGGGTGATTTGCTACAATGGCACTGCAGCCCCACCACTAATGAGCCATGGGTGGGCGAGAGCTAAAGGCATGCGCCCAGTTGATTGGCCGAGTCCTCTAGGATTCAAAGCAGGAAGCTGCAGGGTGCAGGCAGCTGTATCACAAAACCGAACCACTGCCGCCGCCAGACCCTGGGCTGGGCCCGAAACGAGGAACGCGCAGACGACAAAGAGCACCCGAGCAAAAAAGAGGAGCAGCAGGCGGCGGCTTGCACCAACCTGACCACGCCCACCTCCCGCTCCCGCTCTCACAGCTGTCATGCCGCCATCCCATATTTCCCTCGAAATGAAGTCTGGACGGTAGACTTCGTTCGTTTCATTGTGTCTGTTACCCAACGCCCTTCACAGCTTTGGCGCCCGCATCTCCGGGGTACCGCACCGGAGAGTCTTACGTTAAACTAGTTACCTACTTGGGCAGGGACGCCTAAGCTGGGTTAACCTGTGCCGCTCCAAAGGTGGTCCGATACCAGCCGTGCGCCCCGGGGCCGTCGAGAACAAGTCACGGCGGCCATCATTCCCGTCTCCTCCGTGTTTGCACGGATCAGTGAATTAGTCTCGATCATCAGCTATCCTAATTCCCTCGCCTGTGTCTGCACCGACTTTCGTCGATACCGACTCGGGCTTCCCCCGCGCGCTCGGCCCTTGCAGATCCCCCCGACCGCGCACCGCTTTCGACCCTGCGACAGCACCGATAACTCGCTCTCGCCCCTCCTGCCCTTTGCTTCGTGAGCGTGGCTGCTAGCCATGTATCAAAATGGCCAACGGGACACCCGTCCCTTCCAGGTGCCCCCTCCGCCTCCGCCCATGTCGCCGCCGCCGCCCGTCGGAATCAGCAACATGATGGCCATCCCCCCTCCGCCCCCTCGGTACCCAAGTGCCCCCACGACCGGCGGCAATGTGTTACTCCCACCGCCCCCGGGGCCACCGCCAAATACTACATTTCCGTCGAGCGCCATCGGACCGCCCAGCGCCTTGGGCAACGCGCCATGGCACGGGCAGTGGGGTCGCGCCTACGACGGGCGGACGGCCTTCAACGTCCCCCCTCCCCCGCCGGTCGTCGGCAACACCGGGCTGCAGGCCTATAACCCAATGTCTCACGCGCAAACGCATGCGCAGGCCATCGCTGCCGCCAATTCCACGACGATGTCGTCTGGCCAGACCAATCTTACGGTGCCTCCCCCACCGCCTCCGAGCGAGCAGATGAGTGCGACATACATTCCGACAAAAGATACCTACGGGGAGGGCGTGGGCATTCCGGGGCTGTGGATCCCCGACGACGGCACCCACTCGGGCCAGACCGGGATGGACTCGGCCGCTGCGACACCGTTGGAGGAGACGTCGGGCCGTGACGGGCTGTATGCTGCGGCCATGGGTGCGAAAGCGCGGCCCAATACCAGCGGCGGGACATCGTCAGTTCCGGCCGAGCTCGCAGCTCAGTGGCCGCTGGAAAGAGTCCTGGCATGGCTACGGGCAAACAATTTCTCCAAAGACTGGCAGGAGACCTTCGAGCTCCTCGATATCCACGGCGCGAAGTTTCTGGAGCTCGGGAGTAGCCATGGCGGTCGCGGAAACTTTGGCATGATGCACCAGCAAGTGTACCCGATGCTGGCCAGGGTGTGCCCGAAGAATGGGGGCGTATGGGACCAGCCTAGGGAGAGAGAAGAGGGTAAGAGAATGCGGCGGCTGATCCGGAGCGTCGTCACGGGTCGTCCGCCAGATCCGTCAATGGTGATGGCCAGCCACGCTCGCAAAGCGTCCTCTAGTGCCGTGGGCGTGCCTAGTACCGCGAACGAGTCGGCCGAGTCCCCAAACACTCCGATCAAGGCCCCAGGTCCCGGCTTCAGCGGTAGGAGATTCTCGCAGTCGCGGTCAGCAACCATGCCTACGTCCAACAACACCATGAGCTCGGACTCATCGAACCACAGGAGCCTCATGAAGAACATCGATACCGCGATTGCCCGCCGTCATAGTCCGAACCCGAGCGAGTCCGGCGAGGTCGGCTCCCTCCGCGAGTCTAACCTGCTGGGAAGGGACAGCCCCGGTGGCAGCCCCGTTCCTCAGTCCGGCCTGCTCCCTCCTTCTTCCACCGCAGGGAACGTCTCCGCCTCCCCCCATAGAAGCAGCTTCGGCCACCGTTCGCGCAACAGCACTGACTCGATATCCTCAAACGCCGCAATCTACGGTTCTGGGGTCCCGCCCGATGCGGCAGCGTTGCTCAAGAACGGGGTTAGCCTTGGTGACCTGGTGAACGCGCCCCGCGGGTCCGACGAACACGGTCAGCGGTCCGGCCAAGATGGCAACAGACACTCGCCGCAGGATACCGGTGACCGAAGCGCAGGGACAGATCCTCCGGGCAGCGCCAAAGGCAGCTCGTTCTTTTCGTCGATATTTAAGGGCCTGAAGAAGCCTGACGACCATGACTCGCCAACCAGCCCGAGTGTCTGCAAATACTGCCGCCATAGTAACGCGGGCGAGAACTCGCAGGAACGACCGGCCTCAAAGCGGGCTGGCAGCGGGCGCGTCCTCATACTTGCAACTGCCGATTGCTGGAATTACCGTATGGTAGACGTCACTGATGTTGGGACGCCCTCCGAGTTGCGACAACTTATTTGTATCAACCTGGGCCTTCCGAGCAGCGACGGTGCTCAAATCTATCTGACAGAGCTGGGAAGATTCGAGCATGACGAAGAACCACTTGATGATGCGAAGCTACTAAGCACCAAAACCCATGTTGGGGATTCGGTCGGGTCGTTGAAATTCTTTGTCCGCCCGAGCATGTTCCAGAATGGGAGTCCTGCGACAACATCGTTTGGGAATGGGCCTGTCGCTGTGGAGGAAGGGGATGTCAATGCAAAGGACGGGCGACAGCGGTCCGGTTCCTCCGCGGCCACCTCGAAACAAGAACCGCTCGAAGGCAGGGAGCGAGACGACAAGATGTTGACAGCCGAGGCCATCCAATACAGGGCGGAACAGCTCCGGAAGCAGGAGGAGTATCTCGCGAAGCGTAGGCAAATGATTGACGCCAAGGAGAGCAGCCCGTCTGCGGAAACGCCCTACGGCATTGTAGGCAGGACCGTGAACTTTGACGTCCCCAGAGTATCGCCGTACGAGGATCGGAAGGTGGACACCTTGTTCCCGCAGCGCAAGGCCCCGGCGCCCCCGGAGAACCCGTCGGCTACGCTTCTCCGGGCAGAATCGCGGAGGAAGAACCACGGCACACGCTTGTCGCAAGATAGTAATACGAGCGGCGGCCGTCCGAAACGCGCGTCGTCCGACTTGCGCGAGGAGGTCGCATTCGAGAAGCAGAGGAAACGACCAGGCATGCCAAATCCAGAGGACGGTATTCACGGTCTGCTGGTAGGCATGGGGGAGCGGATGGCTGGTATCGGACGCCCCACCCCGAGCGGTCACAGAGGGTTGTCGCCACACCGGGTGTCGTCGATGCCGGTGACAAACACCGAAGCCAATGCTCAAGGTGAGTGAGCTCTGTCAACCATTAATCTCGGCCAGCGGACACGCTCCGGCTCAGGCAAGAGTAGTCCCAAGACCGGACCCGTTCCGGGGTCACCGGGCTCTACCACCTGGAGTGCTAAGAATGTGCCGTTCCTGGTTCCGGACTACTCGCCGTACCCCGGTCCTGACAACCGGGGTTTCGCCGGAGCGGTTCCAGGCCCTGACCAATTCCGCGGAGGGACAGGTGATGCTAAGATTCATCGATCAGCACGTGTTCCATCGCCAGGAGATGTCAGCCCAAGCTCTCGCGAGCCAAGCCATGCCCTCGCGACCACAACCAGCGAGAAGCGCAAGTCGCACGGGCCCGACACGGACTTCCAAGGCAACGACGTCAGGTTCTCGCAAGCCTCGACCCTCCACGAGAACAGCAACGAAAACCGGAACGCGGCCGGCGACGACTCCGGAGATGACTCCGACGACGGTTTGTTTGCTGTTCCCCTCTCGGCACGCAATAACGCTACGTCCCGGAAGACGGGAGCATCCGCGGAAGGCGGCGAGTCCGACGGCAGCGGTAAACGGCCAAGTCTGCGGGTGAACACGAAACGCTCTCGGAAGGCCGTATCGGTCGCCTTCCAGTCCCCGCAGTCCAGTGGCGACAGCAAAACGCCGGCCGACGGTGAAGAAGACGGAGCAAACGGCCGGTCGTCGCAGATTGATGACCCCGAAGTGAAGCTGAGCAGGCGCAAGTCGTTCATCGAGAAGGACGTTTGGGCCAACCGCCCGCCTACCGATGCACTTATCAACAATCTCGAGGACTTCTTCCCCAATGTTGACGTTGACCAGCCAGTTCTCGAGGACGGGGAGGGGCCTTCACCCATCGACGAGGCAGACGAGAGCGAGCAGCAAAACGCGGGAGCGTCCTCTTCTGTTCCGCCTATCCCTCCGCTGCCCGCTGGCCTGGCCTCCGGGGCCGGCCGAGCTGGTTCCACCTACAACGAGAGCGATACGCTTGGGTCCGATGAGTCAACCCTCAAGGCGCTCGACTCACGACCCACGTCGATGCAGACGCTGGCGGGTCGGAGCGTGCGCCGTTCTGGTGGGCTAGGACGCATGAAGTCGATCAGGGAAGTTGCTCGCGGTGCGCACGAGGCAAGCAAGCGGTACACGCAGGCTTCGGGACCGCTGAACTCCCGGGCCGGGACGGGGCCTGGTGATAGGAACACCAACCTGATGCGGCGCAAGAGCACCAAGATGTTCAACGCCAATATCGTGCAGATCCAGCCCGAGCGCGGGTCGCTCAACATGGCCCTGAGTCAGAGCACGATCCCGCAAGACAACTTACCGACGCAGCAGGGCAACCGTGACAACATTCCCAAGCGGCAGACGACGTTCCGCTGGTTCAAGGGCCAGCTCATCGGCAAGGGCACGTTCGGGCGGGTCTACCTGGGCATGAACGCCACGACAGGCGAGTTCCTGGCGGTCAAGGAGGTCGAAGTGAACCCGAAGGCGGCGCAGGGTGACCAGAAGAAGATGCAGGAGCTGGTGGCGGCGCTGAACCGCGAGATCGATACGATGCAGCACCTCGACCACGTCAACATTGTGCAGTACCTCGGCTGCGAGCGCAAGGAGCGCAGCATTTCCATCTTCCTCGAGTACATATCGGGCGGCTCGATTGGCTCGTGCCTGCGGAAGCACGGCAAGTTCGAGGAACCCGTGGTCGCCTCGCTGACGCGGCAGACCCTGTCCGGGCTGGCGTACCTGCACAGAGAGGGCATCCTGCACCGCGACCTGAAGGCGGATAATATCCTGCTGGACCTGGACGGCACGTGCAAGATCAGCGACTTTGGCATCAGCAAGAAGACGGACAACATCTACGGCAATGACAAGACGAACTCGATGCAGGGGTCGGTGTTCTGGATGGCGCCCGAGGTGGTGCGGTCGCAGGGGGAAGGGTACAGCGCCAAGGTGGACATCTGGTCAACCGGGTGCGTGGTGCTCGAGATGTTTGCCGGGCGCCGGCCGTGGAGCAAGGACGAGGCGGTCGGTGCTATCTACAAGATTGCCAACGGAGAGACGCCGCCGATTCCGGACGACATTCGCGAGGAGATCAGTCCGATTGCGATCGCCTTCATGCTGGACTGCTTTACCGTGTACGTTGTTCTCTTTATCCTTTCCTCTTTTTTTTTTTTTTTTTCTCCTCGTCTTCTTTCGTTGTCCCCATTAGAAAGGCTAACACCGGATCTTCCCATAGGGATCCTACGGACCGCCCGACTGCCGACGTGCTTCTCTCACAGCATCCGTTCTGCGAGCACGATCCCAACTACAGTTTCTACGATACGGAGCTCTACGCCAAGATCAGGCATGCCTTGTAGCGGCATGGAGGAGGCTGTGCTACTGTTTTGTGTGGATGATTTGGACGAAGAGGAACAGCGGAACTGGTGTCCGCTGGAAGGGCATGGTAGCGTGGTGGTTATGGTTGCCACGGAGGCCATGCCATGGGACGCAAAGGTTGTTGTTATGTTGTCGGGTACAGGCAGTTTCGATGGAAATGATTTTGAATTTCATGCATGCAGTAGTAGTGTTGAGTGTGGTAGCTGTCGCCAGCAATACCTACCTAAGCACACAGCACAGCACTGGTGTTTCTCGTATTGGAGGACGGTCTGTCCGGCGCTCGGCACGTTAAGCCCACTTTAACTGGAATCCTCCCGAAACGGGGTGGCCGGCTGGGTCCGCAAGTCCCTGCGTCTGCTATTTCAAGGGTTGTCCTTGCGTCAGATCATGGGTTCCAGGTTCCACCCACGCTATTCGTGGTTCGGGAATATCAAACCCCTTTCCCTTCTTAATACCAAGCAGTTTCACTCGAAAGAAGCGGGAGGCGCAGTTTCGTTGCGAGCAATGGACGACGACAAGTCGCTTAAGAGACGAGATTCTCTCGATCGGGATGAGGAATTTGTAAGGTAACGTAGTAATTTGTTTGCGCTTTGTATGCACATGCAGCGTACGCTACACTAGTGTAGTTATACTGCACTATCATCACGCATGTTATCCTTCGCACAACTCTACCCCACAAGTTGCGAGCTACACTATCCGTAGCTGCGATAGTTAGTTACCCGGACCTATCTGTCCGCTTGTGGCGGCTGGAGCTCCGAGTACTACCGTGACAGTAGGTAGGCTAAATAAAAGGCATGTTCTTTTTTTCCAGATGATGACGGCCCCCGCACTCTCCAATCTGGCCAATGCAACCGGCAGTTGCATCGCTCGCACACAAGTCGACGAAGTGTGGGAGAAGAGTGCACGGATTACATTCGACATGACGAGACAGCCAACGGATTCCAGCAACAGCTCAAGAGGACAGCTCCTACTTGTAGTGTAGTGTAGTGTAGGAGTAGTTTAGTAAGGGGAAGAGATCATATGTAACCATCAAATTCTCGCCAGGAGCTCCTACACTTACTGTGCCTATGTAATCCGTATTTAGTAAGCTAACCGGAGCTTTGGGTGGAACTTAAGCCCTGCCATTACTCCACTTGGACCAACCTTGTTGGGCGTGAACCCCGGCTCCGCTCGCCCCCCCTGCACATGCCAAGACTCTAGACCAGAAAAACCAATGACCAACGTTGGAATGTGGGACAAGAACGCCGTCTTGGCGCGATCCAGCGTTCATGGCGCTCCCTCAACCAAGTATGGAGTACTGTTATGTCTCAGATAGCCACTGTCACTCCTTACACAGTAGTGCACCGCATCCCGGGAGGGCCTGGTCCGCTCCTTTTCATTCACCCTTTGCCATTGCTTTCCGCCCCTCCTCGGGGAGTCTTGGCTAGTGCGGCTTCTTCTCTTGTATGTACCGTACCTACCTTATGTAGAGTACCTCCATACATACCCCAACTTGCATGCGTTCCTTCCCTTCCTCTTCTTCTCTCTCTCTCTCTCTCCCTCTCTCTCTCCCTCTCTCTCGTCTCTCCCAGTGGAAGGTCTGCGCGCAGACCCCATCGTCTCCTCCAAGTCGTGTTTTGTGAGCAGCACGCCGCCATGCGACTTCCGAAACCCAGCTAGGAAGATTCCCACTTTCAAGTACCGACCTGCGCGAGCGCTGCATTTCCCGATTTCCCGATCGGGGCTTCTCGCGGGCTAGTCGATCCCGTCTCCGTCATGTTTCGCCCAAGACGGCACCGCGTGGTGCTCATCTGCGCCTTCGTCATCACTGTGCTGCTCTACCACGTCTCCAAGAACTCGCAATGGGACCAGCCGAGGGAGACGTGGCGCGGCAAGACGAGTCCCAACACCCATCCAAGACCCGAGCCTCTGCCTCCACCGCCGCCCGCACCCAACCCGCACCAAGGTCCCCCGCCTCACGTTCCCCCACCGCACGATCCTCCGCCGCGCGCTTCGCCATTGCCGGATCCGGAGCCCATCCGGATCCCGCAGCTGAAGGAGGCCGACGAGGAGCAAGGCACTTACGGCCTTCCTACCGAGCCTGCCGCCGTCGTGCCCGAGAGGAAGCCGCCCACCCACCACGACGGGTATCACGATGCGCAAGCCGAAGACGTCGGGGTCCTGGACCCGGCAACCCCTACCTCCGCCGTCGTACACTGGCAGAAGCCTTACGAGTGGTTTCCCGTGCCCGAGGAGTCGCTCATTCCGCTTCCCACGGGAAATCCCAAGCCCATTCCGTCGGTGCAGGTCTCGTTTGCCCAAGAGTCGCCCGCGGCCAAGGAGAAGCGCGAGCAGCGCCTGGCCAAGGTCAGGGCCGAAGCCCTGCACGCCTGGACCGGCTACAAGAAGTACGCCTGGAACCACGACGAGCTCATGCCCGTCTCCAACAGGTCCAGGGACCCTTTTTGCGGCTGGGCCGCTACCCTTGTCGACTCTCTCGATACCCTCTGGATCATGGGCCTGAAGGACGAGTTTGACGAAGCCGTGGACGCCGTGAGGGGGATTGACTTCACCACGACGCCCTACCGCGAGGAAATCCCCGTCTTTGAGACCATCATCCGCTATCTGGGCGGTCTTCTTGGGGCGTACGACGTAACGGGCAACGACCCCCGATACCGCGTGCTCTTGGACAAGGCGGTCGAACTTGCCGAGATCCTGATGGGAGTCTTCGACACGCCCAACCGCTTGCCCATCCTCTTTTACAACTGGAAGCCGGACTACGCCGAGAGACCGAAACGGGCTTCCACCAGCGCGAGCGTGGCCGAGCTCGGCTCCATGAGTATGGAGTTCACCCGCCTAGCTCAGCTTACCGGCCAAAACAAGTATTACGACGCAATCGCCCGCATCACCGACGCTTTTGAGGACCTCCAAAACCGCGAGAACGGCACGGCCATCCCGGGCATCTTCCCCGAGCGCCTGGACGCTTCTGGCTGCAATAGGACCGCTCCGCCGCCGTCATCCTCCTCAGCGACGCCGGCCGGTGGCGCCGCAACCGTGCAGCACGGCACCGATGACCTGAAGCGTGCACTTGCGGGCCACCACGAAGCTCAGAGTCCGGAGGGCTCCGCCCTGGGCACGGGCATCGGCAGCATCACCACGGAGTTTTATGGTGGGCCCCAAAAGCGAACAGATGGTCCCCGTGGCGGAGATCAAACCTCGCTCAACGCGAAGGAACTGCCCCCAAACTGGGACTGCGCCGCTCAGCCCCTGACGGGAACCAGCTGGGGAACGGGCTCGTACAGCATGGGCGGCAGCCAAGACTCCACGTATGAGTATTTTCCGAAGCAATATCTCATGCTGGGTGGCCTCGAACCCAAGTACCGCACCATGCACGAGAAGACGGTCGATGCCGTCAAGGAGTATCTGCTCTTCCGTCCCATGGCCGAGGGCGACCCAGACATCCTCTTCTCCGCCAAGGCCTACTCCTCCGACGGCACCGCGGACAAGCTGACGTACGAGTGGGAGGTCACGCACCTCACCTGCTTCCTCGGTGGCATGTTTGGCCTGGGTGGCAAGATCTTTGACCGCCCCGAAGATGTCGAGATTGCCAAGAAGCTCGCCGACGGCTGCGTGTGGGCGTACGAGGTGATGCCCGCTGGTGTCATGCCCGAGTATGCGCGCGTCCTGCCCTGCAAGAGCAGGGACGACTGTCACTACGATCAAGCGGCGTGGTACACGGCTCTGGATCCCAGGGCGGAGCAACGCGAAGCCGAGATGGAGGAATACTACACCCAGCTGGCCGAGTGGAAGGAGCAAGTGGAGAAACTCAAGAAGGAGGACGCTCTGCGGAAGCAGGCCGAGGAGCCGGCACGTGAGGTCGAGTCGCAGAGTAAGCCTGCTGCGGAGACGGCACAATATGGTGATTCGGGGGATTTCCCTGCCGAACCAACGGAGAACGACAAGAACAAATCTCCTGACGGTTTCAATTTCCGTTCCGACAACCAAGGCATTTCCAACAACCAGCAACCCATGAGAAGCGACAAGCTTGTTTTCCCTCCTGCACCCATGAAGCCAGTCACCCATAAAGAATACGTTGCGCAGCGGATCGAGAACGAGCGCATCCCTCCGGGCTTCGTCACCCTCACCGACAAGCGGTACCTCCTCAGGTAAGCCGTGTTCACCACCTCTCCCCCCCCCCCCCCCCCCAAAAAAAAAAACCCAAAAAAACCACCTCGGCGACATTTCTCAACCACCCTTTCATCCAAAGTTGACTGACTGACTAACGCCTTGTCTACCATAGGCCCGAGGCAATCGAGTCCGTCTGGTACATGTACCGCATCACGGGTGACCCGTCCTGGCAGGAAAAGGGGTGGCGCATGTTCGAGGCCGTTATCGGCGCGACCCGGACAGAGGCCGGCCACAGCGCCATCCGCGATGTGACCACTAAGGACCCCGGCAACGCCAAAGACATGGAGGACAACATGGAGAGCTTCTGGCTCGCCGAGACGCTCAAGTACTTTTACCTGCTCTTTGAGACCCCCGACGTAATCTCGTTGGACAACTGGGTCTTGAATACCGAGGCGCATCCCTTCAAACGCCCAACTTAGCGTGGTTGCCGTCTTTTTTTAAAAAAAAAAAAAATAGTCAAATTTTTATGGGAGGGTATCGGTAAGGTTGGCAAGGATATTATGCCGAGGAAATAGGTCCCTCTGTCCAATAGTTGGGGAAAGGATGTTGGATGTTGGTTCGACCCGTCAAGCAAGCCTGTAATTATATACATATACGCATCTTGGCATGGGGTATGGGATGAGAGGACGGTCTTCCGCTGATCATAGCAACTGGGCATGGCGAGCAATGGCGTTTATGGGGGTTTGGTTATTTTAATTAGGCAGTAAATATTGAGCCATTAGGAAGTGTTTTTGTCATTCTTGCTCCCACAAACCTTGTTCTATTTCCTTCATGTTCTTTCCTTTTTTTTTTTTTTTCTTTTTTGGCTTTCTCCTCTTTTCCGCTCCTGGTATATTGCTGCATGGTCGGCCTATTCAGTCTAATGTCTCCGGTTTGATTATGCCCGATTTGATCAGTTTGCTTTCTTGGGGCTTTTTTGTCAATAGATGTTCACTTGTTGAGCACATTTGAGGCATTACATGTGGTCCTCGAGGCGCAAAGGGTACACACGAAGCTCACATGTTTCACCTAACTACAACGTTGGAGAAAATCAAGAGACACCTGGCCATCGATCAAACTCCATCCCTGTTTATGATCGCTCGCTTCTCGCTATATACCGACACCATCAACGACAGAGACCTCCAATGCATTGCTTCGTGCCGTCTCCCCAGTATATATATACGCACACATGGATGGAGAAAGTGAGAAAACACCAAAAACAAAGAAAATGGGAAACAATCGAACATGCTCCATATAAACAAGTCTGTCCACCAATATCATAGCTTAGCCGTACCTCTCCGCCGCCAAAATAAGTTCCCCCTCCCCTCCCCCGCAATATGCCCAATTTGCTTAACAACCCCTGTGCGGGCGCAACATCCGTCGTTCAGAGTCGTCGCTAGCCAACCGGTTGGCTCCAGCAGCCACGTCGTATGTACCATAAACAACACAAAACAGCCGTTCATACCATCCATGGACTCGTAGCCCCCATCTTCTTCATCCCTCGAACCCAATAACTCGTTCCAGTCGTTGCATGCCAGCACAGATGGCACGCGCCCTCAACAAGATCCCCTGTCTCATCCTATGGCGTCTCGTGGCCATCGTCGTCGTTTGTCGTCATCGTCGTCGCAAAAAGACGGGAAGGATTTAAAAAAATCAATCATTAATCCATGATATGCTCCAGCACCTGCATACTCAATATCATGACCAGCAGGCCGATGGTCACAATGATGAGCAGCGTGAAGCTGAACCAGCCCATGACCATCGCCGAGGTACCGACGCCCGAGCGCACGCTTCCGTTGGCCAGGTCCTGCGCGATGATACTGGCGGCGACCGAGGCCGTGTGCTGCCAGAGGACCGATACCAGGACAAAGATGGACGAGATGAAGATGATGGCCAGCGCGACCTGGCTGACGGGCCGCGAGGGGAACGGCTTGACCTCGCGCTCGGACCCCTCGCTGTCCTCCTCCTCGTGCCAGCCGGGAAAGGTAGCGAGGAGCAACAGGCAGATGAAGGCAAAGATGATTGCGATGATGCTGTTTCCGCGGAGAGACGGTGGTGTCAGTTTCTCAGCTCCTTCCCGCGGAAGGTGAGAAGAAGGGGGAAAAAAAAGGGGGGGGATATGCGTACAGTAGGTAGGGGAAGACAATCATGTCCTTGAACTGGCTGGCCAGCCAGATGAGGTTGAGCGGGTCTTGATCGAGCGACACCTCGTTCGCTAGAGTCGTCGCGTTGTTGCTGCACAACCACGACCCGCCGTCGGGGCTC
Organism: Thermothelomyces thermophilus ATCC 42464; assembly: GCF_000226095.1. NCBI lineage: Eukaryota > Fungi > Ascomycota > Sordariomycetes > Sordariales > Chaetomiaceae > Thermothelomyces > Thermothelomyces thermophilus. The sequence continues at coordinate 2,565,140 of NC_016476.1, read as the reverse complement.
ACGCAGATGCCGAAGAAGCCCACGCGCGCCTGGAGCCGAGCGTCGCCCACAATGTCGGCGATGGCATTATGGACGTTGTAGTCGACCTGTGCCGTATCGGGCGTGGCCGTGTAGCGCATGTAGTAGAGCGAGAGGAGGAAGATATCGGGGATGAGGGGTGATGAAGAAGAGCATCCGGCAAGCAGGAGAGCTGGGTGAGGGCTAGCGTCAGTAACCAAAGCAGCGAGAGCAGTATTACAGGACGAGGAAACCTACACAACAATATTATCGCCACCGCTATCAAGATCATCAACACGTGGTGATAGCCCAGGAATGGTACCCAGCCTGTGGTCGAACGGATGGTCAGTCAGGAATGCTTCCCGCGGATTCAGAAGCCGTAAACCGCCGCGCGCGCGCGCCCTAGAGCCACGGATAGGAGCTCAAAACTTGTTTACTTACGATACCACCCCAATTGGAATCTGGTCGCCATCTTGATTCTTCCTAGAGTGCGCTTGGTCTAAGTTTCGTTATCCGAGTGCGCGATGCCGCTCCGGGAACCCGCACCGGTCCTCCGCGAGCTTCGTCGGAGTGACGGCCGGGGCTGGACAGCGCCGGCGGCGGCAGCGCCCGATCGAGGCAAGCGATGGGACGTCGTCGTGCCGAGAGGCCAAGGACGGCGGACTTGCTGTCGCTGCGCTGGAATGCGACAGGCAGCCTCTCCTCGCGTCTCGCCTCGCCCTGTCCTGATAGGGGATGTCTCGCGTCGTCTCGGCAAGGAGGCGAGTTGCGACAGCGCCAGGATTCGCCGACGATCGATCGGTCGGGTGATCGAGCGGGACGACAAGACCTATTCACAGCAAAGATTAAGGAGAGCGCCAGCGCCGCCAGTCCTGGCGGGACAAGTCAAGCTGCTTTGGCCGACAAGGATATTAAGACGAGTGACTTTTGGGTGACGGGTGATGGGACACCGGTTTACCAGTTTTGTCACTCGCCAGACTTGGGCTGGCTGTTCCGAACTGCAATGCGTGACACACGAGCGTTAGGGCGACGGAATGCAACAGCGGGAAAGCAGGAAACGTGCGTACCGGCGGACGCTCTGGTATGCAGTGTGGGAAAAGAGAAAGTGTGCGCAGGAGCTACTCACCTCACGACTTCCCTCAGCAGCTCGATCTGCGGAACGAATGTCGGTGGCTGGAGTGGTAGGTCCGGACGATGGAGCGGTCGAAAAGAGAAACAGGAGACAAGCTCGAGCTGGCGCAGAGATCTAGCCCGCCATCCGATTTTCCTAATGAGTGTGGAAGGCGCAGGGCGACTGGCTGTATCCCTGATGCCGTTGTCCCAACCACCGACTTTTATTTACTTTAACCTCGTTGGCCGGGCACTGGCGCCAAGCTTGCGCTGGCGCCGGGTCTTGGCGGCAGGAACAAGCGGCGCAGGCTGCAGCCACCAACCCTGGTCCGCCAGACTGCCCCGCTTGGTGACGCTTGGTGACGCATTGGCTTGCCAGGGTCCCGAATCGCTTACTACCCATAACTCGCTCGTCGGCTCGCTTGCAAGCTGAAATTCATTGCGGTCAATTCGGAGTAGAGTATGATCAATTCCTCTGAGCTTCCTGCTTGCAATTCTTCTGCTGTCATCTTTGTATATACATTACTTCTCCTGAGTCCACATCGCCGTGGTCCGCAGTTCCTCTGCGCGGGGTTTTGGGCGCACCGGTTAATCGGATGCATTGCCGACCCCCGTTACCTCACTCAGGTGTTACCTCAGCTGCCTGTTAATGGAATCCAAGTATGTAGATTGTTTTGACCTCGGGACTCCGTTAGCTGCTGCTGTCCATCAACGCGAGATACCGACATTGAAGAACGCAATACGGTGAGTTCCTCGTGAGGTCTTAAGGGGCCATTAAGACTTGCTTGCTGGAAGAGCACGAAACGCAGCTTCGGTGACTATCGGAGAGTTTGAAAAAACCGGGCTTTCGGAGATTTGTCATCAATGCCCGCAGCTGGCTCCTAATGATGCGATTGAGGTACGACTTAAGGAGGCATGAATATCCGCAGTCTCGGAAGGTCGAAGCAACTGATTCTCACCTTGGCTGCTCTGCTTTCGTAAAGTAGCACACACTGCTCCGTATAGCGAGTACGCTCGATTGACAGAACCCACTTCTAAAAAATGACCAATTTCAACATCAAGATCGTCTCCGACGCGATCTGTCCTTGGGTGAGTGCTCTTATCCTGCGATTGCGCGGTTCCCACCTGCTGATTCATACATCTACGTGCACTAGTGCTACGTTGGAAAGAAACGTCTAGAGCGCGCCATCGAATTGTACAAAAGAGACGTACCCGGCGGCGCCAATGACTCCTTCAACATCAGCTGGCATCCCTTCTACCTGGACCCAACCCTTCCAAAGAGTGGTGTCGACTTCAACGACCACCTCGCCGGGAAGTACGGGCCTGAGCGAGCAGCGATGATAAAAGCACACCTCAGGGCGGTGGGCGAGGCCGAGGGAATCAAATTCTCGCTGCAGGGCAGAGTCGGCAACACCCGTGACGCCCACCGGCTCATTCAGCTAGCCAAGACCAAGTCGGGCGATGTCCAGGACCGAGTCATTTCGACCCTCTTCCAGAGCCACTTCGAGGAGGACGCCGATATCACGTCCCAAAGCGTGCTGGTCGCGGTCGGCGAGAAGGCCGGGCTTGACAAGAACGAGGTCCGGGACTGGCTGAACCAGGGGAAGGGCGGCGAGGAAGTGGACCGCGAAGTGGAGGACGCCTATCGGAAAGGCATACATGGTGTCCCCAACTTCACCATCAACGGCCGCTATGAACTGAACGGCGCTCAGGATCCGCAGAAGTTCCTTGAGGTGTTTGCCCGGGCCAAGAAGTCCTCTCCGGATGTCAGCATCGAGTCATCCAAAGGGCCGAGCTGCTAGCGAGATCAAATAGAAACTGACTGACCTTTCTTCTCAAGTGCAACCCGCATTCAGGCCTCCCATTCGGCGCAGCGACGATAATGCGTGGATCGCATCTCCGTTTCCCCCCCCGTCCCTGCCCCCGTTAGATGTTCAGTAGGCCACCTAGGTCAGTTTCGAGAGCTCTCAACCGTGCCTGCAACTCCCTCTTCTTCCGCTCCAGTTGCCTGGCCTCTTCCTCCTCCCTCCTCAGATCCTCCTCCGTCATGCCCACTTCCTCCTCCTCCTCCTCCCCCCCTTCCTTCTCTTCCTCCTGCCCCTCCCCTTCGTCCTCGTCCAAGGCCCTCTCAAGGTTCATCCGCTCCAACGCCTCCTGCTGCTCCGCCACCTTCCCCTCGTAATACGCCAGCGTCGCCTTCTGCTGCGCATACTTTTGGCGCAGCGCGGGGATCCGCTCCAGAGCGCCCGGCAACGCGTACACGGCGCACAGCTTCTCGGCGCCGTGCAGGAGCACCTCGATGTCGACGTCCGCCCCCGGCTGTCCCGGCTGGTGCTGCTGCCCCCCGCGGCGGACGATCTGCGCGTGCAAGTCGCCGCCTAGGACCGCGGCGACCGCCGTGTTACGGCGTGCCGCGAGCCCCGCGCCGCGGGACGAGCTGGACGGCGGGCCGGTTGTAACCTCTCCTCCCGTCACGTTGAAGACGGTCTTTCGGCGGGACGATGGGTTGGGGGCCTCGGCCTTGTTCTGGCGGCCTGCTGTTGCTGATGCTGATGCTGATGCTGTTTGTTGAGTCGGCGGCGGCGGTGCGGGGACGGAGAACAGGGCGCGCTCGTGGGCTTCTGTGTCGCGAATGAGAGAGGTAATGTCCGGTTTGGAGAGGAGGGCATTGGTGAAGATCTTGGGTGGTGGGAACCTATGTCCGGGGCTTGCGGTCAGCACGCGTCTGTTTACTTGAGTGCAAGGCTTGCGTGTTCCGGAGCTGGGTAGGGTAGCCGGGCTTACGGGAGACTGTCAATGCCCCGACACGATATGGAGATTTGCTCCAAATGCGCAGAAAGGAGTGACATGATGGCCGCTTAAGGTCACCGTAAGGATGGTAATGTAGATGGTACAGAGTTGGCCGTTGCTCAACTGTTGGGTCCTTGAAGTCTTGGCGTGTTTTCCTCCCGTATCCTGCGTAGCGTACGAAGTACTGTCCCACAAGCGCAAGACTCAGCATTGAGGTACTGTACTATCCGTATGTAGTGTGCTGTAGCTGTCTAATCCATCCTCCGCAGAGGGTCCGCAACCACTCAATTACCCCGCCTATCACGTGGCAGTGATACATACCGAGAGCTCTGGGCCGGACTAGAGAGAGCTCATCTTGCGCATACCATGGAAGCTATAATCCAAACTGATACCTGCATAAGGTACCTGGATATGTATTGTACTAGTAGGACTCATTAGGTTGATGCTGCTATTTTCACTTCCTTGTTTACCTGCCCCAATTTGGTTTGCGACGTATTCCTGCGCCCACAATGCAACACTTTCCCGTATGTTTTCAATATTTGACACGCCGCTAATGCATACAGCTTATATCGAACGAGAGACCTAACTGTTGTGATTGAGCGGGGGCCGCAGAATAATTCTTGTCTTTCCCAGACTGAGGATAGACGATGGAACAGGGGACGCCCAAGATGCGCGCGTTCCTGAGAGCCCAACGGACACTATCTGCAGCTCCACAAGCTTCTATTCTGGACCGCACTTTCCAGAGATGGCAGAACATAGTTAGCTAAAAGGTTCGATGGTCTGAGTGAATCTGACTGTGCTTTTGCGAAATGGAATGGCAACAACATTGGATGCGCGTATCATTTGTATGCTTAACGGTGCTCGCGCACTTTTTTTTATCAGGGGCATGCTCCCGTTCTGCCAGCTCTTACTCCTTGCTGTTGGTACACTAGCCCACTTCTTTCCCTCCTTCTGTCTCCCTTCCTCATTGGGCATGGCTCCAGTTGGGACAGACCTTGCAGATTTTCAGACTGAAAGCTGGCTATTTCGGTGGCGGCTGGGCTTCTGATTCGCTATTGGCTTAATCAAAGAACCACCAGCTTTCGTCTGCTCCGTTGCGCAGTTGCTGACACGATGGACAACTCAACAGCCACCATGGTCTGTCTTGACACAGCATGAAGTAAGTCACCATGATTTCTGAGGTGCGTTGCGCTGACCGCCGGCGTCGCTCCTCGTCCTCTTCCCGCTGAGTCGCTCTTGCAGGCTCCTTACCCCATACAGCTTTCGCTTGCGGCCGTTGTCGTCCAGGGACATGTCAGGGGTACCGGAGCATTGCTGCCCAAACTGCCGCTATGCCTCCGAACCGCGTCCGGCCAACGAGGTTTTGGCTCCAGAGAGATCTCTTGAAGGGACTGGCCGACGGTTCTTGCTCCTTTCCCGGCTGGCCCGCCGGCGGCGTTGGTAGGGCTTGACAACCCTGCACCAAGACACTGCGCAAGTGACTGGCAAAACTATAAGACGGTTCCTCAGTCCGGTGCCCAACTGTGCTTTGTGATCCTGGAAACTTGACCGTCTCGGAGCTTGGAGAGTTTGGAGAGCTTGGAAGACATCATTGTAACAAAGGCCAAAAGGAACAACAATCCGCCGCACGCAGAGCAACGCTGTGGGAGCCACCGCGGTTCTGGTCCTGCCCTTGACTTGAGGTCCTGACTGCCCGTCACAGCGGTTGAGTTGGCATCCCCCGCTCTCCCGACAAGCCGGCCCTAGAGCTGCCCGTACTGTACATACCAAGGCTCGGACCAGCCATTGCTTTGCAGCCATTGCTTTGCGCACCGACAACGAGCAGCGCAACGGCGCACATCCGAGCCGTGGCACCACCCAACGATTTGCGCAGCGCTGCTCGCCCACTCTCCAGCAGCACCCCCCGCGTCATCCCAATTGCTCAACTCCATCTGCTCAGTGCTCAGATTTCATCCACCCCCCTCCCACCCCCAAAGCACTATCGGGAATCAGCCTGCGCTGCACGCAACACTGCCTAGAGTCCGCACGATATTATCATGACAAGCAACCGAAGCCCAACTTCTTCTCCGTGCTGGAGGTTTATTCTTTGGGTCCTGACGCCCTGATCTTGCGCGATTCCCCGACACCTTCTCTTTCTTTTTCTTTCTCTTCCTTCACTCTCCATCTGCCCCGCCATTTATCCCGTCTACCCCACACTCGCGGCGCAAGGGCCATCGATAAGATCCTTGTCCCTCGGGAGACGACGCAATTATTGGAAGTCGAAGCCCAACCGAATCTGTCCGGGCTGCAGTTGAAAGCCGCAGACGATGTGGCCAGCGGCGACAAATTCGAAAATTTCCCAAAACGTGGGGCCATCGTCACCGCCAGAGACCCCCAGGACCGCATCTCCCGTTTTTGGCCGCAAGAGCAGCCCCCGGCCTGAGGAACGGTCGCGGAAGGTTCCTCTTCGCCCAATGGCGCCGCCACCGTCGACCGGCCGGACAGCGGTCAACGGGCTAGATTTTAGCCATCCGCCCTCGATCCGCCCAGAACAGCTCTCTCCACGCTCCACCAGCTCATCCTCTGAGCCGCTTTCGGAGTCGGAAGATTCCGAGGTTTCGGAGGCTTCCAATGCAGCAGCCGGCCTCTCCCCGTCGGCGGCCACGGAGCGGCGACCGGCTGCAGCCCCACCGACGCCGCCAGCAAGGACGGGCCGCGTGGTGACACAAAGCAATTTTGACGTCGAAGAGCTGAGCGACTTTGATGACAACGACAACGACCGGGTCGACATGGTTCGGCCCTGGGCCATCGAGTACGCCGAATCCGACCGGAGCCGCTCTACCTCGCGAACCCGGCCCGAGATTGACCAGAAAATGATGTACAACCTGAACAACCTTAACTGCAGCGACGATTCGGACATAAGCTTGAACGAGGAAGAGTATCACGAGTTTCTCATGAAGCGCCGTGCTGAACGCCGGCACAAACGAATGACCTCGGGCAGCATCGGCAAGCGGACCATCAGCGAAAGCATCGGCAGTGACACGGACCGCGAGGACATCAGGTCCTTCTTGAACGCCGAGCAGGCTGGCTCCAGCGCACGTCGCCTGCGTCGGAGAGTTGGTGACCGGCGGAGCCTACAGTTCCAAGACCCGCCACCGCCAAGGATCGATGAGCTCGACGAGCCGGGCTCGAGTGAGGACGAGATCTTCATCGGCGAGTCGCTCGCGCGGGAACTTCCCTACTATGAATACGTTAGCATGGAGGTTGATTCTCCATGATAACGCCGGCTGTCCACTGCTTCATTCTCCAATTACCGTGACAACGTGGGTAACCTTCGGCGCGGCTCGGCATGATGACAAGCCTTTTATTTGACCTTATCTCCATTCTCGAACCTATACCCCAATAACGATAACGACGGCCATTGGTGACAACGACGATTATGAGTTGATGAGATGCAAAGAAAAAAACAACAACAACTGTGATGACGACCATCGCGTTCTATTTAGTGCATGTATATCGGGTGGCGGGCGGCATCTTGGACCGGCATCTCTTCCAATTGGCTCCAACACGACTTCATCATGGCAGCGGCCGGATATCCACCGGGGACTGCCTCTCCACTCATGGACACTGGGATGTGGCGCTTCACATTACGTTTACGGTTGATGATATGTGATAGAGGTGGGATTGTGGATCTTGGGCAGACGGGTTGGGCGGCATGCTCAGTTCAACGCTCCTGGTTTGAACCGTTGGCTGGCGGGTGAGGGGCGCTGTTGTTACCTTTGGGAATGGATCCTCGCTTTGTACAGGTTCTTTTCGGAGTGATAGACTGTTGCCATAGACGGCGATTCTATGCTCAAAACCAATGTATCCGGGACTGGTTCGCTTTACGGAGAGAAAACGGTATGCTCAAATGCATGGCGCTTTGAATGTACGGAATACAGACACCGGGCCGCAGATCACTCCTCGACTTCGCGAAGTGGTGTGTCGAGAGCATCCATTGAACGGTCAGCGGGGAGCCAGAGCGCAAGGCTGAGCAATACGGAGTACTTGTGGCGGTTATGTGGCAGGCGTTTGGCGAGGCTGTCCAATCAATGTAGAGAACTTATGCTCACCCAGCCACAAAATCCTGGCCTGGCCGGCTCGACTCCACCCACCTAAACTCCCGAACGCCTTCTGCTTGGTAAAGGACGCGTCGACCTCGACCGTTTCCTCCCCTCCCAACAAAGGTTTCATGTCTGTGCATCCCAACACTCGACGAATCATCGCTGGCGCCTTTCAGGAAACGAGGTTGATTCAAACGGGGTTCTCCCGCATCGCGACGTCGACGTCGAAACGCACCAATACCTTAACTCCCATACCTCCGCGTGAACACGTGGAAACCTGCACATACAATCTCTCAACTGGCCGATATGAACCCAGCACCAGGCCAAGGTCAAGGCCTGGCGGGTCGGGCGCCCGCTCAAAATGCCCAGGTTGCTGGCCAACCGAACCGACAGCAAGGTACCCTTTTATATCGGCCCGAGATGATGCGCGGGATCGCCTATCTCGGCGAGGAGGAAAAGATCAAATACGAGAAAGGGCTTGCTAGCCTCTGGAAAATGCACGACACCGCCCCGCCTGGGTCTCCTCAACAAGAGGATGCGAAGAAGAAAATTGCCGAATTCGGAAGGATGCTCTCGCAAAAACTACAACAGCGTCGCCAAGCTCAACAACAACAGAACCAGCAACAGCAGCAACAGCAGCAACAGCAACAGCAACAGCAACAGCAGCAGTCCTTGCAGCAGCCCGGCCAAGCTCAGTCGGCGCAGCATGGCCAACAAGCTTCCGCTGCTCAGGGAGGCAGTGGGCCATCCGGCTCCATGGCCAATCCTCCTTCCCAACCACCTGCAACTGCTCCTCAGGCTGCGGCCGCCCAAGCGAGAACGTTGCCTCCCCATATCGTGAGCCACCTTAACGAGATTCAGTTCCAGGCTCCGCCCAACGTTCAGGACAAGGCGAAATGGCTGGAAGAGATCAAGACGAAGTACGCACGGGCTCTGTGGCAGATGGATAATGCCCGCAGCGCGACCAAGTCAATCGAGCAGACCCTGCAGGAGAACCAGGCGCTGCCGCCGGAAGAGAGGAAGAAGTTGGAGGATCGCAAGGCGCAACTTCAGAAGCAATATACCGACGCAATCTCGTTCGCCAATCTCGTGCGGAAGCAATATGGTATCGGCGGTAACCAGAGGACAGCACAGAATGGCGCCTCGGTCGCCGCAAACCAGCAGCGTCCACAAACTGCAGGAGCGCAAGGCGCCGTCCAGCCTGGCCCTGGAGTTAACAATGGAGCGCCCGGCGCGGCTCCCGCAAACTCGATGCAAAACTCGACCGCTGCTGTCAACGCGGCCATTGAGGCTGCCAAAAAACAGCAGTTGGCGGCCGGCCGTGTGCCAGGTGCGGTGAATGCGCTGCCGGCGCAGCAAGGACCGCACCCCCAGCACCAGTCACAAGGTCCGGCAACACCCGCACAGGCGCAACAGTCTCCGGTCACCCAAGCGCCTCCGGCGCAACCGATTTCCTCGCAGCCCCAATCGCAACAGCCTCATCAAATCCAGCATCCGGCGGCGCCCGTCAAAGTCGAACCCGGGACGCAAGCCGCCCTTCCTACGCCTCTCAACACGGCCATCGCCGCGGCGGCGTCTGTTGGTGGGATACCGTCCGCGGGTACGCCGACGCAGAATTCCGCCCGCCTCCAGACTCCGCAGTCGGCCACCCCGACGACCGCGAACGCCAATATTCGACCTCTCACGCACGCTGCTGCCGTCAATCTCGCGTCGCAGCGCCCCGGTGTGATTCCGGCACCGCCCACAACCGGACCCGGAAGCAACCAAGCCCCGGGACTTGGGGTGATCGGCGCAGCGCAGCAGCAAGGCCATTCCCACGCGCACCCCCCGCAACCGCAGCCCACCCCGCAAGCCAACTTGCAATCTAAACTCCCGATTCCAAAGGTGCTCCATGAGAAGGCCGCCCAAATGCCGACCCCCGTCCCTAACATTGGAGGCATTGGCAGCGCCGGTCGCCCCACCTACAGCGGTGGCGGCGGCATCGGAGGCGGAGTCATGAATCAGCCCGCGCTTCCCAAGACCCCGGCATATCAGCTCGAGGGCGAGGGCGAGCGCATACTCAACAAGAAGAAGCTGGACGAGCTTGTGCGCCAGGTCTGCGGTGGTACGGCCGAGGGCCAAGAGGGCAACCTATTGACTCCAGAAGTAGAGGAGGTGAGTAGAATTCAATACTTGATTCTTGTGGTCGGAAATGCTTCTTCTGTTTTATATTCTCTTGCTGACACAAACCAGTCTGTCCTCAGCATGGCCGATTCGTTTGTCGACAATGTCCTCCACCAGGCTTGCCGCAATGCCAAGGAGCGAGGCTCCAAGGTGCTCGAGATCCGCGACATTCAGCTTGTGCTGGAGCGGACCTACAACATCCGCATACCCGGCTACTCGAGCGAGGAGCTGAGGACCGTTCGCAAGATCCAGCCCAACAGCTCGTGGATCAAGAAGATGAGCGCCGTGCAAGCTGCCAAGGTTGTCCCCGGCAAGAGTGATATTTGATTGGTTCTTCTATCTTTCTCTCTCGCTTCCCGCACCAGCTTCGGGGATCGTGCTACGGTTACCCTGGTGTATTCTGGGGGGACTTATTTCTGGTATCGGCATTCTGGCTTCTCAGCAGCTCGGGTTGATCTGGCAGCGGGCGCAAAGGACTCGCTCTTTGCTTCGAATATTTGGGGGACACGCCGGCTTTTCCTTTGCACTTATAGCATCTGGCGTTTGGATGGAACGGATACGGGGTGGGCTATGAACAGCGGGATATTCTCTGCAACGGATGAACAAACTCGTCGCGGCATGATAGTTTTCGTTTCTTTGCTGCCTGGCTGTCACGGCTCGGTCTTTTTTGAAGGAATTATCTCGTATCTGGTTGGTGTTATGTTGAGTGGCGACGAATTCGAAATGTTTTACACAGAGTATTTTGACAGCCCCTGTTTAGTGCTTTCCTTTCGCCTTTAACCCAAGTTGAGACACGAATCCTTCTCTATAGCACGAGCATGCTTTCATACATGATCTTGAACTCACTCCTTACCCGTTCGCCCCAGAGGAGAGATGGTTTGACGTTCCTATTATCACCGCCTTTTACGAGTATTGTCTCTCTCTCTCTCTCCCCCCCCCCCCCCCCCCTTTTTTTTTTTTTTTGGTAGTACTCCTTGGTCGTCTAGTTCGAGCGTCTCCCGGGGTTACTCTACCAGCGAATGGGTGATGAACAGTCTTTACGCATAATTACGTTCTGGCACTGCCCCTGAACAGGTTGTTTGATATGTTCCGCATTGCGAAATGCTTGTAAGCTTATTATTTTCATATCTTTCAGCGGCGTAATCAAGGCTCTGTGTATGTATGTACAGTACATACACGCTCGGCGGCCACGATGGGCATGGGGCCTTGAAATGCCAGGATATTGGGATCTAAATACCTTAGCTAGGGCAACCTCCACTTCTCCGGTCGTGTTCTGGTCCATGTGCTGCGCTTTGACAGACTGCAAAGAAACTCTAGTTGTTCGCCCAGGAAGCCACGGCACTAAGTTAGCGAACCTGTTATCCGTAGCGTATCCGTATGTATTGCGGCGCCTGAAAAACCCTCTGTTGGAGGTGAAGCGACGAAGACCCTCGATGGGGAATGACTATGATTGCTTGGCAAAGACCCTCTATTCCAGGCAGTGAAATCAGGGCTTCCAGGTTCCTGCTGCTGCCCGAGTCAGGCCCCAGCTGAGTTGTGCGGAAGCAACAAGAGCAAGCGAAGAAGCTGGGACCAACAGGCAGCAAATCGACAACGTCACAAAGCGGTTGCTCAGCCCAAGTGGGCCTGAGGCGAGCCGCATCCACTGCCCGCTGCCCTGTTGCAGGCGCATCAGTTTTGGCGCAGCGTATCACGGAAGGTACTGCGGCCCGAGCTTCTACTTCTCTAAACGCAGGGAAATGCCGCTAAGCTAAGGTACCACTCCCTAGCCGGGTACCTTTACCTACCTTCCCCCCCATTGTGCCGCTGCTCGTGTCACGTTTGGCGACTGCCTCCCAGCTCCCAATCTCCGACTGCCCTCGAGCTTTCGGAGTCTTCCATTTCTGCACCACCCATCGCCAACCCTAGCACAACAAATTCCATCCACCGCGGCGATAGTAACTCTGGGTGCCTGTAGCACATTGCACCTGCGCTCCAGGCATTTTTTTCGTCTTCGCGCTCGCCGGGCCGACCTTTGACCGTCCGCATTCCAACAAACAGTTTCGGGGCGGGTTGCCCACCTGACCCACGCCAACAAGCCGCCGCCGCGCCTCGCGATCGTCCCGTGTTCCATCTCAAGCGCCTTCTGTCTCTCATCGGCGGGAGCGCATCCGAGAAGCTCTACCGTTCGGGTCGATTTTCGGACATGCCCGGCAAAACACCTGACAAAGAGCCCGTCGAGAACGGCGGTTACCGCGGGGGCAAGGACCTCAAGCCCAAGGGCAAGAAGGCCAGCAAGAAGGAAGGTGACGACGAGATGACCGTGGTGGTGCCTCCGTCAAAATCATCCAAGCAGTCCTCGGTCCCGCCGCCGAACGACGCCGAAGGCGACGTGGCCATGGACGACGCGGAGAAGACTGCCGAAGGCGAGGCCAAGGTCGACCCCGTTGCCCAGACCATCAACGGTATGCCCGGCGCCATCTGCTGCTTCAGGCCGCCGATACTAACCAGGGATCGTGTTCCACAGACATCAAGAGCAATTTCGCCCTCCTAGACCGTGCCGTCGCCCTTTTCGACGCCCGGTTCTCCCTGCGGGCCTTGCGGTCCATCTCGTCGATCAGGAAGCGCCTCACGCCCGATATCCTCGCCCAGGCCATCTCCGAGACTTACGCCTCGTCATCGGCGAGCGCAAATGTCGCGAGGCAGATGTTGCTGGCCATCGGCCGGTCGGACGTGCCCCTCGGTCAGCAGCTCGGACCGGACATGGAGGTCGACAGCGAGCCGAAGCCGTCTAGCAAGAATGGCGCGAAGAAGGAGGCCAAGGAGGTGATTCCCGAGGTGGATGTCTTCCTCGGTATTCTCACACAGGTTCTCCTGCACGACAGCAAACAGCACCAGCAAGGCTTCGAGTTCTCTCAATTCCTGGTTGACCAGATCCGGTCCCTCAACCGCCGCACTCTCGATAGTCTCGCCGCGAAGGTCTACTTCTACTACTCGTTGTTTGCTGAGCAGATTGCTCCGCTGCCGCCGTCTCTTCAGTCGCCAATCGTGTCGATTCGACCTACTCTTCTGGCTGCTCTCCGGACAGCTGTGCTGCGCAAAGACGTCGACACACAAGCCACGGTCATCGTTCTCCTACTTCGAAACTACCTCCTCACGTCGCACATCTCGCAAGCCGACCTCCTGGTTTCGCACACGCAGTTTCCCGAGAATGCCGCGAACAACCAGGTTGCCCGTTTCCTCTACTACCTCGGCCGCACGCGTGCTATTCAGCTCCGCTACACTGAAGCCCACGAGCACTTGACGGCCGCAACGCGGAAGGCCCCTTCGAGCGCCTGCGCCCTCGGTTTCAGCATAACCGCTACCAAGCTGCTGCTCGTCGTAGAGCTGCTGATGGGCGACATTCCCGACCGGGCAACCTTTCGCCAGCCGAACATGGAGACGGCCCTGCGCCCCTACTTCCTGCTCGTTCAGGCCGTCCGCGTCGGCAACCTGGGGGATTTTGAGACGATCATTGCCGAGCACGCCGATGCATTCCGCCGCGACGGTACCTACACGCTGATTCTACGCCTCCGCCAAAACGTGATTAAGACGGGCATTCGCATGATGAGCCTCAGCTACAGCCGCATCTCGCTGCGCGACATCTGCATCCGCCTGCATCTGGGCTCCGAGGAGAGCGCAGAGTACATCGTGGCCAAGGCGATCCGCGACGGCGTCATCGAAGCGACGCTCGACCGTGAGCGGGGGTTCATGAAGAGCAAAGAGGTCGGCGACGTGTACGCCACGCGGGAGCCGGGCGAGGCGTTCCACGACCGCATCCGCGCGTGTCTGGCGTTGCACGACGAGAGCGTCAAGGTATGTTTTCTATCTATACAGTTTCTTACCCCGCTACACGTCATCCTATATCGGTCACGCCTTACTAACGCGGCATCTTTTTCACTCTTCCAGGCCATGCGATTCCCCATGAACCAACATCGCCTTGAGCTTAAGAATGCGCAGGAGGCCCGTGAGCGCGAACGTGAGATGGCCAAGGAGATTCAGGAAGGTGATCTGGACGAGGACGACCTCGGCGGCGAGTTCGAGGGCATGTAATTATCCCAACCAACCGTGCCATTATGCACCTGACTTTTCCATCACCCTTGGGTTCTCTGTAAACTTTATGTCCGAAGGGAAGAGGGGGAGTGGGAGAGAGTGAGAGGGCTGAGAGGTTGATTGAGGGCAGTAGTAGGAAGAATACGACGGAGATTCAATGGACCTGGAACGCCCAGCTCCCTTTTATCATGGCCGTGGTCACGATGACCGGTACTTGATAGGCAACATCAAGGTCAGGTTGCTTTGAGAGGAATGGAGATGCTGCATCATGGTTTTGGTGGCGATGGCATCTGCGGATTGCTGTCCTGCCATTTCAGTTGGACTAGATGAATTGCTGGGCTGCATAGATTCCAACAATCAGCAGCGTTAATTAAGCAGGAGAATAGAGAAGGACTTGAACCACTCAAGCGTAACGTGACCAGGAATTTGCAGGATCGACACCGTCGTCGTGTTTACGTAGGTGTTACCTTGACTTCATCAGCACCATGCCGCTCTGCGGTTGGTGGGTTGCTAGGGTCAGATAGTAAATTTTCTTCTTTTTTGAGACTACAACGTTCGAAACTCGTTATCAAGCTAGGGAGACAGAGTTGGATGGGATTTGAGCGTCGGGAGAGAGAGCCGAGGATACTCCCCCAGCAACGAGGGCGATGAGACGAATGCAGATTGGCGCATCTACAAGGCCGACCCCCTTGGCTCAAGCCTCCATACCGTGCTTTCACTTTCCGAGGTAGAACGGGACCGATGTGGACAGCAACTGGTCCCTCTCTATTCAAACAAGTTTTGTCCTCTCGTGAGAGGGTCGCTCGGTGCTCGAGTCCCCATGGTGGATGAAACCGTACTCGAATCGGCCTCATCCTCCAAAACCTTGGAAGCACTTCAGAGCTCAGCGACCCTGGCCTCATCCGTCCGTCCGGCATCCACGCCTCGCCTGCAGCATGCACGGTTAAGGGTTGAGCATTTAATTAGCCATTTGTCTAGACCCGGACGCGCATGGCTGCTGTTGGGGGTTGGGGGTTGGGGGGGATAGGGGGCGGAAGTCGATTCTGGCAACCCGTGCAAGAACCTTCCAGCTTAGGTTCTACGGACCCCAACGGTATCCGCGCAGCTGAATTCCGCCGTTTGAATTGGCATAAGTGTCCGGAGGCGAGCTTTTTCGAACCTCGTCCTCTCACTTCTCTCAGCAACGAGAAGGGCCGGACACAGCCGTAACCGGCCGCCCGCTGATTTCGCGCTGACCACCACGCGGTGTGTTGGAAAAAAAACCAATCGTCGTCGTGCTGATTATCCGCGGCCCTCTGGGCTCTCATCCACCTCCTTGCGTATCTCCTCGAGCTCGAGCTCGACTCACCCTTCCTTCCCTTGGCTTTCCACTCGCTCGCCTCTTCCTCTTCCCTACGGGACTTGCGTGCGCCCCCCGGCGGGCCACCCAATGATCCCCGCCACGGTCCCGCCACCATCTTCCCGCCTCGTCCTCACCGGCGGCGGAACCGCCTTCATCACCGTTATCGTTCTCGCCGTCCTCACTATCACCACGACTCACGACGTCCCGAGGAGCGTCGGGGCCGGGCTCGGGGTACTGGACCTCCCGATCCCAGGCGGCGAGTCCCACGGCCGGACTGCGCAGCCAGTTGCGCAGCTCGTGCAGCAACAGGCGCGCGTGGTCCCGCCCCAAGAAGTCGGCGAGCATCGCCTCGGCCTGGCCGGCGCTGCCCTGTATGTCGACCGTCTTGAGGATGGCGATGATGTACTCGAGGAGGAACTCGGCGTTGTTGCGGCGGCGGCGATCTTCCCGGTTCGTGCTGGTCGCGGTGCTGGCGGGATCGGGCTCGTCATTGGTGGAGGAGGAGGAGGAGGAGAGGAAGGAAAAGACCTGGAGCTCGCGGCGGATCCAGAGCCGGGCACGCGAGACGAGGTGCGGGGTGGAAGCGAACTGGGCCGGGGTCGGGTGCGGGCGGTACCGGGAGATGCGGTTGGACCCTATGTCTTCTCTGGGGGGTTAGTCGAAATCCGTGGCGGGAACGTAGCGCAGCGCGGGGAGGGGGAAAGGGCTTACGGAGGGAGTATAGCTGGTGTCGGTAGACGTAGCGGCGCCGCTGGATGGCCTCGTCCACAGTGGGAGGCGGTCTCGGCGGCCGTCTCTCTCTCTCTCGGAGCAGCAGCAGCCCGCTTTGGGAGGCGAATCTTCGCCTTCGTATTGTGGCGTCTAAGGAGTTTGTGCTGTTGTTTTGGGCGCCTCCCCCGTCATTTCGAGTCCTGGGCGCGTTGGGCACGCGATAGAAGGCCTCGGCTTTCTGGTCGTCCGCATAGCGAACCTTGTAGACGTTGGCCTTGCATAACGGGCAATTTGGGTGTTCCTGAAGCCAGCTCACGAGGCAGAGAAAGTCGAAATGGGCGTGGCCGCAGGGGAGGGCGGCACAGGGATCGGAAATGGCATCAAGGCAGATTACGCAGCAGTCGCGATCGCGATCGCGAGACTCGTCGGAATCCGCGGAACCCAGTCGCCTTGTCTTGATCTCGGCAAGTGTAGCATTCAGCACTTGAGCTTGGATATCTTCTGGCGCGTCAACAGCTGCTCCAGCATCCATGGGCTCCCGAGACATCAATGGTCGATGTTCTGGGAGAGAGGAGCCTGTGGTGGCGCATCGTGAACCCGGGTCCATGTCAAGATGCACATGCCCCACTCTGATCATGGTGCCCTGGTGTTGCCGAGTTTGTGGCCTTGTAGTGTAACCACCTGTGAGTGCGGGGCGGTTACATCTCCTTACCTGTAATTACCACTGCAGTTCGCGCCAAGCATGATCTCATGTGGGGCCCATGATTAAACGCGTCTCGATTAAGAACGCGTCTTGAATGTTAATACCCACTCAACTCAAAGTCGTGTTACGGGGTTCTGTCCTTCGAAGTATTGCACCTTTTCCTTTCCGTCTTCCTCCGAGCGATTGGACCCCGTCCTTCATGAACAACATCACAACCCAAGCTCGATGCCGCACAAAACAATGGATGAGCAGGCCAGGGCGGCCTATGAGAGTCAGTGCCTCCAACTGCGGGCCGAGCTCAAGAAATGGGAGAGCGACTGGGCAATTGCGCACGCCGGGAAGAAGCCCGGCCGTGACGACATCAAACAAAGGCCAGACATTGGTACGTATGCCCACCGCCTCGTTCGATGCGTGCGTGCTCTCTTCGGCTAAGACAGACGGCTTCGCGGACTGCAGCCCACAAATACAAACAGTACAACAAGCTACGGGACATACTCGCAGGCAAGCTCCCGCCCCCGCCGTCCGGTCCCGTAGAAGACGCCCGCGGCCACCAGCAGCGCAAGCGGACCCAATCCGACGCTGCTCTCCCTCCCCAGACCCCATCCAAGAGATCCAAGCCGGCCCAGACGCCAAAGAAGACGCACCTTTGTCAGTCCGACGCCGTGGAGGCCGGTACTCGCACGCCTTCGGCACGTCACGCCGCCGCCGCCACCCCCTCTATGAATCGAGCGTCCCTTACCCCGGCCGCAGCGGCGCCGACCTCGATCAGCCCAACTCCGCAGAAAGACGGCCGCGTCCTGGGCCTCTTCGACCTGCTCGGTCGCACCCCATCGGGGTCCTCCGCGGGCCCCCCAACTGCCGACGCCCACCCCGTCGTGGCGACTCCAAGTAAACGATGTACCAATGATGCGTTCCCCCAACCAACAGCGATCCCATCAACGGCCATGACGCCGACCTCTGCCCGCTTCGCCACCACGCCGCAGTCCAGGCGCACCACAGCCAGGGCTGCAGCGGCCCTCCACAGCAGGAAGGACAACGGCAACGCGCCCTTCAGAACCCCGACGATCAATCGGAACTCCGAGGAGAAGCCCAACGGTAACGCCACACCTTCAAACGCAACCCCGTCCTTCCTGCGCCGGCGGACCGTCTCGATCGGAATGTCGGCGGCGGCGGCGGCAGCCAGCAGAACGGGCCTTGCGCGCATCGATGAGAAGAAGGAGGAAGGGGCCGCCAACGACGGCGGCAGAACGGACGAGGAGAAGGAGGAGGAGGAGGCGTGGAGAAAAATCGGCCCGCTGAGGCTGCCGCGGAAGCTGGGATTTGGACGGAGCCTGAGCAGCGTGGTTGCCGACCTGAGGAAGATGGAAGAGGAAGCCTTTGGCGACGACGAGGAGGCTCTGCGGGAGATGGAGATGGCGGGCTCGAGCGGTGGCGGGGGAATCGATCGACCTCTCACTGTTGACAAGACGATGCGGAAGCGAGGGGCCGGGACCAAGGATAGCCAGGGGGCGGCGGTCCAACTGGGCCGCGATCCGCCCGGTAAGGCGGACGCTCGAGGAACAACGGAGCCCGCGGTTGGGCTGCTGTCGGGCTTCGACGAGGAAGGACTCTACGACAGCCCTGACGAGGAGGAACAGAAAGGAGCACAGCAACAACCCCTCCGGCAGTTCAAGAAGCGCGGCCAAAAGCGCACCACCCGGTTGGTCAAGATGCGGCCGACCCGCACCAAACGGCCTACGCAGGCCAATGTTGAAGACGAAAGTGACGAAGCGGAAGTCGACGACATGGTGCCCGAGACACAATTGGACGCCTCTTCCGAGCCCGCTGCAGCAGCCGGTGACGACGGCCTGCGCCTCTCGGAGGTCGACTCCGCCTCGGACGCTGACTTTGACGCCGCCGCCGCCGCCGCCGCTGACGACGACGACGAGGACGAGGAGCGAGGAGGCAAGTCCAAGACGAAGAACTCTCGGTCAGCAACGGCCAAGAACAAAGACAAAGACAACAAGACCAACAACGGCCGCAGCGGCAGCGGCGACGGCGACGGCAAGGACAAAGGCGAAGGCGTCGTCAGGCGGGCCGTGCGCAAGGTCAAGGCGACGGCGCACGCCAACTTCAAGCGTCTCAAGCTGCGGAACTCGGGGGCCAAGGGCGGGCCGGCGCACAACAGTCGGTTCAGGAGGAGGCGGTGAACGAGCAAGCAAGCAAACAAGCAGGCAGGCAGGCAAGCAGGCGGGGTTGTGTGGCATGTACCCCCGGGGGGAGAGGGGGGGGCTGCTCCGCATGGAGCTCTCACAACAGTTTAACGACTCACTACTGCATGGGGTGGCATGGCATAGCATGGCATGGCATATGGGTCGTTTTGCAGGTATACATAACATACCCGGGGTTGCTGGGGCGCGGTCGCATGGCGTTGGGAGCATGGCTTTTGTGTGGAAATGGTTGCTTGGTAGAGATGGCATGTCTGGGTCTCCTGCTGTACTCGCTTTCAAATACCCACGGAAACGCTATTCTGTATGTCCTAGCGAGTGAACTGAACTGCCAGCTTTGGTGAACAAGTGTACCCCGTACAGGGCTTCCTTCTGATCACGGTTACGCCACAGACATGGGCTAAACCTCGCCGTGTCCCGGTGAGAGAGTGTGGCCGCCGTAGTTAGACCACGTTAGCGAAACAGTTCTCATTTGGAAGTTTGAAGGTGGGTTGCTATCAACTTCAGCTTATTGATTCTATAAATGCAAGGAGTAATCCGTACAGCTAAGACTTCGCAAAACAATTAAATATTCTCGCCGCCCAGCGACTCAAGTGCCACATAATTCAGACGCTGCCAGAAAGGAGACATAACGACGAGTTGAATAATAAAAATCCGAACCACAGAATAGCTGAGAGTGTATGGGCAGTCGTGGACATGAATTACCTACCATACTCGATTCCCCCATTCTTATGTCTGGGCAATGCAGTTAAAAGAGCCCAGGCCTTTGCAGATCATCAGCGTAAAACAAGCGCACAATGGCTTATCTAGTCATAATTGAATCTACAACCACCACGCTCCCCAGCCTCACCGTCGTAGTAACAGTAGCAGTATCGGTGGTAGTCACCCTCTCCTTTTCCGTCACTGTCACGAGCTGTGTGACTGTCACTGAGACGGGACCATCGACTGCGCCGTTCGCCGAGCCGGGCGTCGAGGTCATTGTTGTTGTTGTTGTAGACACCGGAGGCTCCATCTCTGTCTCTGTGGGAGTTTCCGTGGGCGTTTCGACCGACGTGGCACTTGTCGTGGTTGTGGCGGTCGTACTCTCAATGGGGATGACAACGAGCGACTCGCGGGTCGACGTCGACGATGACAACGATGTCGTAGTGCTGCTGGTGGTTGTCGAATGGGGCACGGTGGTGAAGACAATAGAGGGAACAGTGAAGTTGCTTCCGGGGGGACTCTTGTGAAAGGGTGGTCCCTGGGAGGTGGTCGATTCGTCGGGAGAAGGTGGCAATGCTGTTGGGTGGATGTTCGGATCGATCGTGAAGGTAATGGTTGCCGTTTCGGTACCGACTACTATGACTGCGGTGCGGGTGATGGGTTGGATGACCGCTGTGTCGGAACTGGACGTGGTACTGGTCTCCGAGGATGGCGACTGAGAGAGGGAGAGGGTACTGGGCACTGACGACTCGGCGGTGGTGCTGGGGTCGACAGTCACCGTTACGGTCTCGATGCCGCTGGTGACGGTAACGATGGATGTGCGGGTTCTACGGCCGGTCGAGCTAGCTGTGGGCAACGCATCGGCTGACGAACCGGTTGAGGTTGAGAGTGTAGTCGAGGCCGTTGCCGACACGGTGGAGGACGAGCCCGGCAGCAGCGCATCCGGAATCGATTCGAGAACTTGTTTGGCCAGGGTAACGTCGGTGCAGCCCAGAACCGCGCCATCGGTTGTGTTCATGGGCATCGCAAGACAGGCAGTGCCCAACTCCGGGCAGGGGGCAATATCCCAGGTACCACCTTCGGCGCAGGTGGCGACCCCCCCGGCGATACATGCGACTTGACCTTGACTGCAGGCGGTTTGTTCCGTCAGGGTTGCAAAGATTTTGTTGTAGCCACGCGCCTCCTCGATATTGCGCTGGTACACGTCCGGCGACACAGTGGTAGTCGCTGGCGGCGGTGGCTCTAATACTGTCGGGATGTCCGGGTTGGGCGACCCTGTGACGACGGGGGCCGTAGAGGAGGAGCTGGAAGAGAGAGCGGCAGAACTGGGAAGCCCTGTGATCGTGGCGGAGCCCAAGGTAGTCGCCGTGGCCGTTGAGTTCAAGAAGAAGCCAGAAGTCGATGAAACCTGGCCGGACCCGGTACCCAAGATGAGCGTGCCAGTGGTAGCGCTGATACTTGACAACAAATCAGAGCTCTCGGGCGCTGTAAGCGACGACAAAGTGGACGATGCATCTGGATCCTGTCTGAAGGAGGTCACCACAGGCCTCCCGGTCGTCGTGCTCGTGAGGGAAAGTTCGACAGCGCTGTGGAGCAGTGTCCCACTGGACGTTGAAGACCCGAGGCCGCCTGAGAGTGGACGCTCTGAGCTGGAAGAAGTTGGATTCACCGTTATCATCGGAGTGACAAAGGTGGAGCTTTCTGAGAATACAATGGATGTCAACAACGACGACAGCGATGACGTGGCTGACAAGGTAGGAATGTCGGAGCACTCGGCGTCGGTAGTAGTCGTTATTGTTGCCGGCAGCGACGGAGAAGCGCTCTCTGTTGAATTACTCGCCACGCGTTCGGAGCCGGATTCTGCTTGTCTTGGTATCCTGAGTGCCTGTGCCCGTCGCCATGATTGGTTCCTCAGAGGGCCCGCATCGGCGGAGGCGACGAGCGACAGGGCGTGTAATATCAGTGTTGTCGTACGCATCCTTGCTGCGCGTGTGGGTATGAGCGTATGAGTGTGTGTCTGCGTGTGTTTCCCTTTCTGAAGCCGATGACGGGAAGAGGGGGAAAGACGTCAAGACTGTTGCGGAGAGGGCCTGCCCGAGACAAGAACGAGAGAAATAAGACTAATGAGGAGAACAAAAAGAGAGGTTTGCTGTCGCGGGATGATTAAAAAGAAGTATCCGTTCTTTGGCAGTTGGCGATTATCACCAAGCCAGCCTGGAACAATCACGGGCAATGTGAATGACAAAGGACACAAATGGTGACAAAAAGGACCCGGCCACGAACAGCCAAAAGATATGGACAAGGGAAAACGACTGGATGACCGCGACGGACCTGGTAGAGGAGAGAGGGGAACGGAGAGGTGAAAGAAAGATATGCAGGGGAGAAGAAATGACTAGAGTTCCGAAGAGCGACCGCTGAACGATGACTCCATCGTCTCCTGGTCGCCGTCGCAAAAGAACAGCAACGCTGTCCGTGCTAAGGTAGCTTTGAGCTATTGTCCCGTCTACCCAAGCGCGTCAGGCGGCCGACGCGGCGCGGCAAGTCGAACGGTCAGGATTTGTCCCTCGGACCTGGGAGAGGGAGCATGGTGTGCTTCTTCAGCATGCGAGATGACGGGGGTGCCTGCGGCCGCCATGGTCGCGTTGATCCGCATCCAATCGCCTCACAGAAACCTGGGGATGTTTGAAAAGCCGCCATGTTTGACGGGCCCCTCGGGCTATGTGCCCTTGCCTCGTAATTCTCGATGTTCACTATTTGTTTGGTGTAAGCGCCTCGTCTTGAGGCTACCTTCCGTGCATTTTGGTGGTTGTTTCTGGATCGCCCTTGCGGCAACCGCGGGCGGGTTCTAATTGGCTGGCTACGAAAGGCAGGCGCGGAATTGAGAGATGACAGCCAACCAAATTTCCCACCTTAGCAAGCGCTGAGACCACTGTAGCAAGAAGCATGGGGTTTCCGTGGTCTCGACTTCTGTCTCTACGCACTCCGTGCCTACCTTAAAATATATGCATCTTACTCTTCGGAGAGAGAAGAGTGTTGCACTTGCGGTCGTTTGGAGGTTGAATCTCTCAGTTTTGTTCGCACAATGTTTCAAAATTCAATGCTGCCACCGAAATGCAGAATCTAGACTCTGCTGACACAAGCTATGCAATCCGACTTAATTACTAATAATCAGTAAACTGATGGAGGTCGTCGCCGTTTGGCCCTGGTTCATTGCTTCCTAGCTCTTCCGGTGACCACAGTCGAACAATTGTCGGGCCTGCCCTTGCTGGTTTTTCCCCTTCTACGGCCGGGCTCGGCGGAACCACGGGTCGGGGATCTGCCAGCCGTGCCCGGACATCATTACCACCACCCGGCATAGGCCTGGGCTCGGGTGCCGTGAGTCGTGGTGGAGCCGGCGTCGACTCCCTGCTTTCTAATCGTCCAACTTTTGAAGATCGTGCCTCTGGTGCTGCCTGCTGACGCTGGGACAGACGCCGTTTCCTGATCGTGTTGATATTGGCTGATAGCTCTTGCGAGCCCCCGCGACGACGGCTAGCTCGTTCAGTCGTATCTGGCGCCAAGGTGAGGTCGATAATCTCGCGAAAGTCGCACTGTGTCTGCTCGTTATCCGTTTCTACTGCTCTCGGCTCATCCTCGACCGCTGCAGTGAGGTCGACAATCTCCCGGGGCGTGCTCGGACGGCGTCCGGTCCGCTTCACCATTCCCGCATCCACAACCGGCGTCCCCTCAAGGCTGACGCCCACACTGGCGCTCGCCTTTGAGCTCCCTTCTCTCCCCTCCAGTGTGGCAGAGCTGCGAGCCCATGCCTCGCGGAATCGCAGCCCCAGCGCCAGCGCCATCTGCCGGGCAACACTATTGCCCACCAACTTCCACTGGTCTGCCAATGTGCCCAGCAGTACCTCTTGATCCGGGAATCCCTGCGCCCTCCTGATCTCCTGGACCGTCAGCGGCCGATTATCGATCCAGTGCAGGCCCGTGCCAGCCCTCGCGTCCGTCGGCTGGCTGCGCGTGGTCACCGTCTGGAAGACGTCCCCCGGCCTGACGCGGCGCCATCCCTGCGAGATTGGGCTGACGCGAGCGCCGTCGGCCGGGAAGAGGGCCCTGTCGGCCAGCGTCATGACGCCGTCGCCCCCGTGCCACGCCCTGGCAAAGGACATACCGTACGGGTGGGTCGGAATGGCGGCGATCTGGTGGCGCAGCTTGGGAGTCAGGCCGGCGCAGACCCGATGGTCTGGGAAAGCAACGGCGGGCTCGGCCTTCCCGTCGCCAATGAGGGGCAGGTCGGACGTGCCTTCGGCTGCGCTGACGTATTTGAAAGGCGTCGGCTGGAAGGACCGGCTGACAAAGGGCTCGCCGTTGCACATCTCGCCGAGGCCGCGGGAGTTGACGCCAGCGTAGTGGGAGTGGGATAGGAGGGGCGCGTCTGGGAGGTGTAGGCCGGGCGCCGCAAAGTAGAGGAAGACGCGGCTGCGGCCTTGCGGCGCCCCGTGAGACCAAGCGTCGCCGAGTACGAGCTGGGCTTGGTAACCCATGCCGACTATGGCGCAGAAGAGCTGCGAGAGGACGTCCTGGGACCGGTTGTGTCGGGCTTGGACGATGGTCACTACGTTCTCCAAAATCCCATACTTCGGCCTGTAAAAGTCGACAAAGGACGCAAAGGATGCTACCAGGGACTGATTCTTGACCTGTGCGAGCGTCGTTTTGTCCGGCGTGAGTAAAGAGAAGCCGGGACAGGGGCTGCCGGCCGAGATAAACTCGACCTCGCCTGGCCGTGGGACATTTTCCGCGTATTTTCCTTGTAGCGCACGCCGGAGCAGGTCGTCAACTGAACCTAGAAAGGGCTTGATTGACTTTGGCTCGGGGCTATTCGCCATATAGGTGTGGATTGCCCGGTCCCAGATGTCGTTCGCCCATAACATCTCGACCGCTCCACCCTCCTCGAGTCCTCGCCCAAAATTGCCGCTGCCGCAAAAGAGATCCATGCCTCTGAGCCTGCGAGGGACTGGTTGGGCAGGGTCGAAGCCCTGCCGGAGAGAAGTCGGGAAGTCGCCGTCAAAGGGCACACATTTTTCACCTCCGTCATCCCCGGAGACAAGACGGTGGGTGATGTAGAAGAGATTACCGGTGCCGCCCCTGTCATAGGGGGTCGGTACTTGCTCCGTCGGCCTGAAGAAGCGGATGGCGCATTTCCCAATTACCTTGTCCGGCTTGGCCACCACAAGTTGATCGGTGTAGACCAGTTCGTTTGGGGCGGTGTCGGCTTGCGGGTCGACTTGGCAACGACGGAGGAGCCTCCGCAGCCGCACGAACTGATGATCGCCTTGCCTAAAGACTTTAACCACCTCGTACGGCTCAGCGTTGGCTTCCGGTGACTTGGAGAGTACGGCGAGGACAGTATCGCCCGTCTTGCAACCGAGCTTCTCGCGGCCGTGCGAGCATACCATATGAGCTTTCTGCAAAGTCACCCAGCGGCGGTCCTCGACGAGATAAGTTTGGCGCACAAAGAATTCTCCTCCGCCGCCCTTTTCCGGGCTGCCGAACCAGTCAATATTATGCACACCCAGAACCTCGTGCTCCTTGACTCGGGAGCGGTGGCCTTCCTGACAGGTGCAGTGGTCGGACAGAAATAGCTCGTTCGGCCAGGGATATTTCATCATACAGCACGGCGTCTCGACCGGCCGATAAAACCAGGTAACATCAAAGCTGCGGGACCCGTCATTCGCAACGTGGACTCTTTGAACAAGGCCAAACCATCTGTCGTCCTTCGCAGCCCCCTTGGACGCCATATTGCGCCATTTGGTATCTGTCGTCTCTCCATCGCGAGGCGTTGAGATGGTGTCACCGACTCTGATTCGCTCAATGGCGTCTAGCGGGATGAAGCAGGCTTCACTAGTACGGGTCCGCTTGCTCGATGGGAGCCTGTCGGGAAGTGCCGAGGACCTCTCGCCTGACATGTCCGAATGTTGCCGTACCGGGATCCTAGCACGAGCGATCGGGTTCTTGATAGCTTTCAAGATCTTGCCGATAACCATGTGCCCGAAGCAGTCCTTAACGTACGGCGTCACGATGGTGGGGGCCGCGCTCTCCCTTCCCTGCACGACCATCGGGAGCGGCCGCGAGACAGTCTGCTTGTATCTTGTGAAGAAGACGGTCTCCTGGAACAAGGGCATCGAGAGCGCCTTTTTCCGTCCCAGGACGCCGTTGACCTCCTTCCAAATGAAGTCAATGTTCGCGGCGACCGATGTGCGATAGTCACCGCTCGGATGCTGTGCCCGCCAACGCCGGAATTCTGGCGAGTTGCCATGTGTCCGGCGCAACCAGCGCATGAAGTGCGCCTTGAAAGAGTTGATCTGAACGGGGCGGCCTCGGTCTATCATGGCGGCCGAGAAGTCCACAACATGCTTGGCCAAGTCAGCCACCCACAGAAACGGTGCGTAGAATCGGTCATATTCCTTGCTCGGCTGGGTCAGGAGGTAGTACACATCCGCCTTCGAATTCAGCCTCGACCGAGCCCAGATCTGCCCTCGAACGGTGGCATGCTCGGTGCCATAGTTCCCAATGGGCAGCTCCGAGACCTCGACGTTTTGCACGTAGTGTCTGGTGCCACCGACGCGAAGCACACCATCAAAGTAGAACTGGTCGTGCCCAATTCTCGTCGCCATGTGCTGGAGCGGTCGCATCTCGTAAGGGTATACGGCCGAGTTGATGTAGAAACTAAAAGATTCGAGCTCAATCTCGGCAAACCCTTTCTTCTTTCGAGACCCGGCGAGTTCGAGCAACGAGAGGACTGCATCACTTTCCGGGGTGGGTGGTAATGGCGGTACGTAGCCTTGATACTGAGACTTTGGGTGGACAAGCGTGGACGGCGGCAAGTCGACACGAATGTGCTTGCTGCGGCAAACTTCGTACGCAGCGGAACCAGACGAGACCGACCCCTGATCGGCGAGGGTCTGGGAGGAGGCTCGTGATGACTCTGGCAGCGGAGGATCCTGGCCTTGCCCCCGTGGTAGCCCAAGGACAACCCCCTCATTTTGACTTTCGACAAAGGGCCGAGAGTCAGACTCGAGAGCGAGGGCGTGGATTGTCGGCGTCCCCGCAGGAGCTGCCTCCCAATCTTGACCTTGGAGTCGCAGTGACGGATCGGGTCCAGCCCGAGTCTGGCCCAGAGGATCATGCTCCTCGACTGGGCATGTTACCGATGCACTCATCGGCTCTGCAAACTTGATAAAGAGAGACTGTGATGATCGTAGATTTCGCTTCTCGTCGCAAGTGATATCGGATGAGGCCAAGGAACGAGCTGCTCTCCTGGAAGAATTTTTTCCAAGAGCCAGAAACTAAGAACCTGGCCTAAGAACAACCCAGCCTGAAGGCAGGCTGAACATGGTGCTGGCCGGTAATAGTGAGTGAGGGGTATTGTGGAGGTATGAATGGGTGAGAAGAATACCTTCGAGAAAGTGAATAAAGAAAAGGAATGAGAATGCCTGCAAACGGGGGAATGGAGAGGAGACCCCGGACTAAGAAGAAGAATCCACTACTCCGTATTTGTTGCATATAACGCCTTGTTTCTGGCCAGCACCGAGCTGCAAAATAGCACCAAAGCGACAGTGATAATAGGAATAGTAGAGATTCATTATTTTTTTTAATCCAACAATCTCAACTTGGAGTCGCGGCCATGCACTCCGTATGGACTATGGGAACACCGGAGCGTAAACCGACAATGAAAGTGGCTGCTGCCAAACGAGAGGCGCGCAGCAAACGCGCATTGGTGACGCGCCGAGGAGACAGGGGTCGGAATGAACGAGGAGACGGAATTGGCCAATCGGCGGTTAGAGAGGGTGCAGGGTCCTACACTAGGAACAGAGCGAACAAAGAAGTCTGGATAAAGTTAGCACGGTCACCCCCATGAGACTCTTGTTCATGAAAAGGTTCCACATTCCAGATGGGCTCTTCTTGGGTCCGTCCCGACAAGGACGAGGGTGCAGAAGCAGGAACAACACGCGAAATTTAGCAGGGCCAAGGGCAGAAGGCATCTACTGTAGTACAGTACTCCGTACATACGCCTTTAATTGTAACAAGCGTTCTACATAACCTTGAATTGTACATGTATGCGCATGTGTACAACCAGCCGAAGCCTCTCTCCATCGGCCTGATCTCACTCGGGGTCCTCCTCCAGCGTGTCGGTGGAGTTAATCATCTGCCTCAACCGCGGCCAGCGTTCAATGACCACCAAGTCCGTCTCCAGCTCGGGAAGAGCCTGCTCCTCCGTTGGCCCTTGCCAGCCCTCTTGAGGCCAGAACCAGGTGCACCCCTTTTCCCAGCGCATGTCCTCCAGCCGCTGCCTCAGCCGGTCCAGCTCGGCCGGCTCGACCAGCTCCCTGCCCATCTCGGCAAAGTAGGCGATCGTCCGTATCGTGTAGTGGTAGTCGAGGTTGTGCGACGTCTTGGCCTCCTCGCGGATGTATTCCTGGTCCCACCCGTCCAGCAGCCAGTCCATCAGCCGCACCATCCCTTTGTGGTCGCCGCAACACGCCAGCGCTAGCATGTATTTGTGCAAGGGGCGTCCGACCACGTTGAAGCGGAGCATCCCCGGCGTCGCCCAATCGTCAGCCTCTTCCATTTCATCATCATCATCATCCTCCTCCTCCTCCTCATTGATCGTTCCGACGGCATGTCCAGAAGGTGCATCGGCTCCCTCTAGCCGCTCGTCGGGAACGGGCGATGTCAGCATCTCAAACGTCTTCACCGCATGGCGGTGCGCCCTCCAGAGCAGCTTCTCCATCACGGCGGTGTCGGCCATGTACGGACGCGGGACCATTTTGCCGCCCTCAACTTTCTCGAAAGTCATCAATTTCAGCGCCTTGCGAATCATGAGGCAGAGCGCCTCAAAGGCGACCGGGTCGATGCCCTTGGATGCCGTAGTCCGCTCGTAGATGCGTAGGAATGTCATCAACGTCTCGAGAACGTTGAACTCGGCGCCCCGTTGGCTGTAGAGGATCTTGCGCCCCGCCAGCGCCTGCATGATGGTGTGCCAGGGCTGCCGGTCATGGTGCGCCGCCTTGGCGTTGTGCGCCTGGAACGCCGTTGCGAGCGTGATGGCCTCCGGGATCGAACCGCCCTGGGACACCTCGCCGGACCGCCGTTCATGCTCGCCGTTGTCTTTCGCATTCGCGTTATTCGCCACGTGCGCACCTTCGGCATTTGGTTGGGAGTCGGGCCTGGCGCTCTTCTCCTGCGGCGCTCGGGTATGGAGGCGGCAGAGCATGGCAATCCAGGCGTTGAATATGTTGAGCGGGAGTTCGGACAGCGCTTTCAAGCTCTCGGCGTCCGCCCGTGAAGCAGGTACGCGGAGCGCTTGGATGCAGGGCTTGTATGGACTGTCGCCCAAATATCGCAATGCCGTCGCCCTCGAAGGCGAATTGCGAATGAGAACCGCAAGGCAAAAGCCGGTCGGCCTGAGCTTGTCTTGTAGCAGCATGAGGTCGTACAACTCCTCGGGACTTGGGGGCGTGAGCCTGGCGATTTCGAATTCGCTTAGGTTGCCGTCGTACACGGGGAACGCTTCTCTCACATCCCCTGGTCGGATCGCTGGTGACTCCGATGCTGGGCGGGCATAGAGCTTTTCGAACATCTCGCCGTAGATTTGCGCCGTCGGCCGAAGTCCCGGTTCGGGCGGGTTCTCAAACACTATCCAGGCTTCCCTGGCGTTTCTTGTCGCCCGCAGTTGCGCAGCCCACTCGGCAAAAATATTATGACTGGCCAGTCTGCCCGAGTAGAACGCGGGAGGGAGTGATCTGGTCTGTATTGTGGGAGCCTGACCGAACGTCGACCCGCCAAGGGCGCTCAGCGCTCGGTCGACGACGTCGTCGCTGTAGCCCGCCGCTCTGACGAGAATGCCAGCCTTGGCACTCCTACTGAGGTCGTCCTCTGGGTCCCGGCGCTCGTCTATCCCGTCCAAGGTGCGCCGGTACGGTGGCCATGTCTGTGCTGAACGGTCCGCATTTCTCGCCTCGCCCTTGGTTTTACGCAAGGCGATCAGGACCGCCCTGACAGCTCGGTACCCGTTTTGGTCCATGACAAGAGGCGGCTCGGCGGTCGCCGCAAGCCGTAGGAGATGTCTCTGTGCGGCCCAATTATGCTCCATATGGTCGATGGGGCGGACCCGTGCTGGCCAGGAAAAGTACCGGAGCGACTTGTTCAAGACCAGTGACCGAGCCTGGTATCCGGTCAACGCCCGTGCTTTACTATCCAGGCGCATCGTGCCGATGTAATCGGCCGTCAGACGAGCGAGCAAGGGCATGGCCGCAGGCCACCCCTCCCGGCAATGCCACACGAGCCGGTAGAGAAAGACTAGATAATGCCACCACGTCACGGCACGTCCCTGCCCTTTGTACGCCGGGTGATTCAGCTCGTCCTGCGGGCGGTCAGCCAAGACGTAATTTTCCCTCATGAACTTCAGCAGCCCGAGAAAGGTGGCCGGCTCATGAATTTTCTTGTCCTTGGCCAGGAGCAGCTGCAGGAGGAACAGGGGTTTGCGGCATTTGCTTTTGAGAAACCTCTGGATCTTGGCATCTCCGCTCTCGGGGGAGAGAATCCAGAGCCACTGTTTGATGTCGGCCTCAGAGACGCCAGTCTGGCTCTCGAGCTCGGCCAGCCGGGCCTTCCACTCTTTAGTCCCGCCCAAGTACCGCTCTATCTTCAGTTCCACGCCGCGCCGACGAGCCAAAAGGGTGTGTCGCCGAAGGAAGGCCTGCGCCGTCAGCACCGGAAGCCGCAGGCTACGATTACCGGCGATAGCCCGTGCGAGCCTCCATTGTTGAGCAGTCCATGCACGGTCGCGCCAGCGGTGTAACAATCCAATCACCTTGGAGGGCGAATAAGGCGGATAGTCGTGATTATACGGCGCATGCTTGCCAGGGTCTTCCAGCTCCCACTCCTTGCCAAGACGCTCTTCTGCGTGCACTATCCAGAGTTCTTCCTGCTGCTCCTGCTCCGTCATGTCGCTGAAGCCTGTCGGAAGCGCTTTCAGCTTGACCGGATCTGTCGGAAGTTGCAAGAATGGCAACTCGTGGTCTGTGTTCTCAAGCGGTCTTGACTTCTCTGGCGCTGCGTCGCTCGTAATCCTGCCTGCTGTGGTCCCAAACACTCGGTCCGGCGTCGTTCGCGGGTGTTCAAATGGCCGCCCACCCTCTCCTGTACCGTTCACACAAGGCAGTGGATCGTCAAGGACATTCCGCGACGTGATTGCATCTTCCTTCGTCTCTCCAAGGATCTCGTCGAATGCGTCTTCCTCTGAGGATTGTCTTTGCGGGGCACCGACAGCTTTGACCATCCTGGTCGGTTCAAAGGGCCCGGGAAATCTCCCGGACGCGTCTCGGTAGCATCTTGACCCGTCGCCTGGTGGCGCTGCGTTGGCTATGGTTGTGGCGTAGCGCTTGTAGACGTAAGACTGCTCCGGCTGTCGAGGTCGGGCCTGCGCCGCCAATTCGGTGCCATCGTAGTCGGTCGATTTCCAACGAGAACTTGTGGTTGTATAGCTGAGCCGCTAGAAAGCAATTGAAGTCAACAGCTTGAACGGGAACAAAAAAAAGTAAAAAAAAAAAAAAAAAAAAAAAAAAAAAAAAGCACATGCGACGACGCACCAGATGAACGAGCGCTCTGGATTTCTCGGCCCGTCTCAAGGCAGTGATTCGCGCGCTCAGCATTGCCCCTAGTTGCCACTCATCGTAGCAAGAGCATTGAGTAGCTTTGGCCGCGATAGCACCACCAGTCGCGTCCTTCAACCTCTCCGTCGCGGGAACATGGGACACGATGAAGCATTCGAACTTTCGCATCCAAATCCACGACGCTAAAAGTGTGGAGCCCCACTCTGTTTGACAACTGGACCCACCCTTAGGGGCGCGAAAGTGGGCACGGAGAGGAATGCCGCCTACACTAACTCGATGCGGTTTCTGGGTGTGCTCAGTTCCCCAAAGTCGCACGAGAACCCCTGTAGCTTCGCCCATCTTACACTACACTAGAGATAACCACGGATTTACCCCGTACCTGTCTTACATCTGACCTTGTGCGACTGGACAACAACCGGCACTTGGTACAAGGCCCAGCGTCGCCAACACATATGCCGGCTCACCTCAAGAGAAAACGTCCTCCGGGGGGACAGGAATCATCCGCCACTGCTGCTGCCGCCACCGCCCCCGCAACAACGCAGCGCCGAGCGACGCGCCAAAGCTCAATACCCCCGCTCCCGGCTCCCCAAGACCCCGAGCCGCGACGCCGACGGCGACGCACCGATGCCAATGGCCAACCCGCCGACCATTTGCAGCCCACTAGTTCTCCGCG
Organism: Thermothelomyces thermophilus ATCC 42464; assembly: GCF_000226095.1. Taxonomy (NCBI): domain Eukaryota; kingdom Fungi; phylum Ascomycota; class Sordariomycetes; order Sordariales; family Chaetomiaceae; genus Thermothelomyces; species Thermothelomyces thermophilus. The sequence goes on along the minus strand of NC_016476.1, from coordinate 2,532,926 downwards.
TGGGAAGGAAAACGTGCTTATACACTCGGAGCAACAACAGCGCGATCAGTTGCCGCCGAAGCTGTTGACGCGCTCGACCCGCCGGAGCTCCAGCCGAGAAGCACAAGCTGCTCCCCGTCCTTCTCGTCCCAATACCTCCGACGCCAAACAAGCCGCCCATCCCGCCTCTACCCCGGCCCTCCCGATGACACACCTTGAGATGCAACAGGCGGCGGCGGCGGCGGCCTCGCGGCCCGCTCCATCGCTGTCGGCCGCAATGCCCAAGAGGCATGGACCCCGCTCGTCGACAGCTGATGCGTTCGTGCCCCACCAGCAATCCGTCTCGCTTGGTCGCAACAAGCCCATCATCATGACCACCTCAGTCGGTCAACTCGGCCAGAAGAACCCAGCTTCGAAACCGAATGAGAGGCCCGGCGGCGCCGCTGGCGGGGCCGACAGCACTCCGCGCCCCGACCGCAACATCGACAAGGTTGTGCTGGGCGACATCTGCTTCCGCGCATGGTACCCGTCATACTACGGAAAGGACGTACTCGGCGACAGCTCGGGCAACAGCACCAAGGGCGGCAAGGAGACGAAGAGCCACGGCGGCGGCGGCGGCGGCGGCGGGTTAGCGGCGCACCAACACCACGACGGCAAGGACGACACGACAAGCGCGAAAACACACGGACGTCGAGACCGCGATCACCATCCGCCCATGCTAGACAGGCTGTACGTCTGTCCGCGCTGCTTCAAGTATTCCAAGGAATTGGTCACATGGTGGAAGCACGTCCGCTGGTGCGAGAGGCGCGGGTACTTGCCGGGCCGCCTGATCTACACCCACCCCAAGGGGAAGCGGACGGTGCTGGTGGCGGCGGGTCCGGCGCCAAAGCAGGGACGGGGCAGCAAGCGCGGCAGTGTTGGGCAGAGGTTGGTCGAGCAGGTCGTGCAGGACGAGGGCGAATGGAGCATCCGGGAGGTCGACGGCGAGCAAGACGTGCTCTTCTGCCAGAACCTCTCCCTCTTCGCCAAGCTCTTCCTCGACAACAAGTCGGTCTTCTTCGACGTCACCGGCTTCAACTACTTTCTCCTCGTCTACACCCCGCCACCCTCGGCCCCTTCCCCCGCAGCCACATCCCCGACCACCGCCAATCCCGAGATGCGGTCAGTAAGGCCTGCCCCCGTACGGAACAGGAGCCAGATTGTCGGCTTTTTCTCCAAGGAGAAAATGTCCTGGGACAACAACAACCTCGCCTGCATCCTCGTCTTCCCGCCCTGGCAGCGCAAGGGCCTGGGCTCGCTGCTCATGGGCGTCTCGTACGAGATCTCCCGCCGCGAAGGCGTGCTCGGCGGGCCCGAGAAGCCCATCTCGGATCTCGGAAAGAAAGGATACAAGCGATTCTGGGCCGGAGAAATATGTCGGTGGATTCTGGGGCTCTCTGGTGCTGGTGCCGACACTACGGGTAGCGATGCTGACAGTTGTGGCGGCGGTGGTGGTGGTGGTGGTGGTGGTGGCGCAAATGGAGAAGAGAAGGGAAACAAAGAGATTGTGGTGGACATCGAAGCCTGTAGCCGGGCGACATGGATTGCGCCTGAAGATTGCTTGTCGGTGCTGCGGGAGATGGGGCTGGCCGAAGATGCCGGAGCCGGGCCCCCTCTTGGCTCGAAGGTGCAGGCGCCGAAGAGGGCCGACGAGAGCGCCAACCCAAACGGCTCCGGCGCCTTCACGACGGAAACGGCGTCCTCGTCGCCGGATCAAGTGGTGCAGAGGGTCCGCATCTCGCAGGCTGCCGTCAGGGAGTGGGTTGCTACGAACAAGATTAGCCTCGAGAGGACCTGTGATCCAGACGGGTTCGTGGAGGGATACGCCCTGAAGGGAAGGACGGCGCAGTTGGAGGAGCCTGTTTGAACGTTGTGTTTTGAGAACAGAGTGCTTTGTGATGGAGGTTTTCTCGATCTTAAAGTTGGCCATTGGGTGTCAGGCGGTACACTTATCGAGTCTCGTGTGAGGAAACCGGTTTGGTTACTATACCCCTATCTCTATGTGAACATGGGCCTGCAGCGCTATGTAATGACTTATCCAGTTCGGGAGTTGGTCAAACGTCACTAATTCAAGAATCTACATAGGAATTCTCCGTCGTATGCCATGGTCCCAGGCAAATGAAGAATGTTGACGACGCAGGCAAACCCAACCTTCAGGAGCGGGCAGTTCACTTCGAGTGGACGTTTTTGAACCTTGTCGAAATGAACAATCAAGGCAACAAAAATTGTAACTCGAATTTCCAGGGCTTTATTCCAGGTTCTGCGAAATAAAACACTTCGCAATTGAGTCGGGTAAGCTGGGTCGCGTAATTCATTTGTATACTCGCGTCGGTAGCGAGCCAACTGTATGTACTATGTAGTACGGAGTACGGACGACGGATTACGGAGTACCAGATTCAGATTGATGGACAGGAGGCAGGTTGCCAAGAAATCATCTGTTCCCCGAATCTCACCTTTTTGACTTAAACTAGTTATCAGCCACAGCAATTTGTGTGGTAGTGAGTGTACCCGGTGGCTGGAAGCCATAGGACGATCAGCTCACGAATGCCGGCAAACCGGAAGTACGGATTACTATACAGAGTACCGCGGTCCGGAACATTAGCAGCCAATCACCACAACGAATTGCGCCGGGAGATCCGACCCGCACTCGCATTGGAAGACGCTGTGTAACCTTCGCAAACACGGTTTCGGGTCCGTGAAAAAGATTAGCTTGAAAAAAGTCACATCGACTCGCGAACCAGCTCTCTACTTTCCTTTATTCGTCATTTGACAAGGAGATCTCAAGAACCGCTGCATGCTCTCTGTGCAAATTGACTCCCTGTCAATCTCAAGTGATAGCTTCGACAGAGTACGGAGTCCTGCTAGGAAGAGCGGAGAGAGGCATTTTTCCTCATCCTGTCGTCATTCCCCGGCCCCTGATGTCGCGGTGGATTATCTGTGGAACCTGTGCCGCGATGTTGGCGACTGGCAATCGGCCATTTCTCTTCCAAGTGGGGGCTGCGTGGGGGCATTCAGGACACCCTGGTAAGGAAAACGGGAGCCTCATTGCGTGAGACTTCACACCCGGTTTGAAAATTTTCGGCGACGCCCAACAACAGGCCAATGTTCAGTTTGCCCGCCAGATCCAAAGCCCCAGGAGCTCCCAAGGAGCGCTAAACGGAACAGCGATGGCTTCCACCATTGTTGGGGCCCACGTATTTTGTGTCCACCAGGAGCAATTGAGGCTGAGAATCGAAGTTGTTGCTGGAGGAAGCAGGCCGAAAAGAGCGGCTCAGCCACGGGGGGTCGATCGACCACGGTTTCCTGTGCGCGCCGCGTCCGAGATTGCCCGACCATTTCCTAAAGTGCCGCAGCAAATTTTTCCCTCTCCCGCGACTGTTGTCCCAGCTTGGAGCCGTGACCCACCGTGAGCTCCAAGTGGAGAGTTTTGCGCCAGCGAGCATCGAATTGGCCACTCACGTCCCTTGGTTGTGCTGCTCGAGCCCGTTGCCCGGACCAGCCCGAGGTTCCGCTTCCCCAGCTGACCACCTGTTTTTCACTTTCGCTCTTCCCTTCCTCCTCTTTTTCTCTCTCCCACTCAGCAGTCGAGCCATCGCCTCTGCCTCAACCTTCAAGAGTACCATCTCGCCAATCCTCCCCGACCCGTCTTTGCATTCTCTGCATTACTCTTCCCATCAGTCACAATGGCCTCCACCCGTGTGCTCGCCTCGAGACTGGCCTCTCAGATGGCCACCAAGGCCGCTCGCCCGGCCGCTCGTGTCTCGCTTGCCAACACCAGCAAGCGGACCCTGACTGGTGAGTTTGGCGTGCCTGCCGCGGCTATAGCACCGTGGCGATCATGATCCGGACCAGCAATCTAACGGGACTTTTCTCGCGCGTTCGCAGTCGCCAGCAAGTCCTCTCCTCTCCAGGCCGTCAAGCGTCAGCAGATGTCGTCCATCATCAACGCCACCACCCGCCAGGCCTTCGCTGTCCAGCGCCGTGCCTACTCCTCCGAGATTGCCCAGGCCATGGTTGAGGTCTCCAAGAACATTGGTATGGGCTCTGCCGCCATCGGTCTGACTGGTGCCGGTATCGGTATCGGTCTCGTCTTCGCCGCCCTCCTGAACGGCGTCGCCCGCAACCCTGCCCTCCGTGGCCAGCTCTTCTCGTACGCCATTCTGGGTTTCGCCTTCGTCGAAGCCATCGGTCTTTTCGACCTCATGGTTGCCCTCATGGCCAAGTTCGTAAGTATTATCCGTAGAGCAACAAGCTTCCAGCGGATCCTGAATCGCAATTTTAACCGTCGACCAGACCTAAACGCATCCCTCTATCGAATGGGATCGGCGTCGATACCTCGCTCGGAGCGGTCGATTGCCTGTACATAATGGGGACGTGGGGACGAGATCGGAGGGTTGGTGTGTACGAGAGGTTCATAGGTCTCTGCGACTTGATCGCATCGCGTGGACTGATGAAACGGACGGAAGTGTGCATGGGATAATGGCGGGGAATCGCATCAACATAGATGGGGCCATATAGACCTAGATCGGGGAGAACTTCCAGGGCGATCCGACCGTCTTGCTGTCGGCACTGCCGACATAACCTTGTACATTACCCACGGCGATTCTTCCCTCCGGGTTTACTGGGGGAAACTCCATCACAAAAATTTCACTTTTGTCTCAGAAACTCCCTTCCAGGTGCACCATGTCGAAGCCCGCCGGGACGTTCTGTTGAGCTCATTCACCTGCTCTGACTCCTGCACTGGCAGTGGCATACGCCTTGCTGAGATGTCAACAGAAAAGAAAAGAATGGGTGGTGGCAGGGGACGCAGTCTGTATGAAGAGATGAGCAAAGAAAGGCGAAGAACCCAAACCTAACTTTGGGAGGTTTCGACCACTTCACCGACTGCTGCTCCACTCTGGCACGCGAGTCTCCCGGTGGAAACGTGGTCCGCGATTGTTTGCTCCACCGCGAGCCCACTTGGGCCGCTGCAAGCGTCTCCCCGTTAACCATGGGCGCTAGTACTCGAGGCACATCAAATTGTTGACATCGCGTGTCCGTTGTTCATGCGGATTGTTGGTGCTGTCGTTGTCATCGAAGATGTCTGCATGTGTACCACGCTCAAAAACAAGAGGAAATGGGGGAAGAGGAGGAGAATTGGTTGAAGTTGGATAATTGCCGGGAGCCGTCCTCTTATTTGTTGCGACTGCGTGCGCGCCCTTTTCCCTTTGGGTTATTTCCAGCATTGGGGTCGCCCTTTTCCCGAGCCGCTGTTTCCCTTTTCGATCTTCCCCTCACGGCTCTCATGCAATAGGCAAGGAAGTGCGACTCGGGGTGTCAGGTGATTTGTCCATGTCAAGGTATCTGTGCTGCGAAGGAATGCGGGCAGGATACTTTGAGAAGGTTCTTTTCGGAACCAGCATCCTGCATGGTTTCGGTCATCCCCCGCATTTCAAACCTGGGGAGGGTGGCATGCGGAGGGTGTCACTACCACCGTGCGCCTCTGTGTTACACTGAGTTGCAGCCTGGCTAAGGAGGCGAACAAGGAACTTTTGAGACCCGAGGGTAGCAATGGAACCTTTTGGTAATGGAGGTCTCCAAATCGTTGCCCATGGAACGAGGACGTCCAAAGGCGAAGTCGACGGGGGAAGTACACGCTACGGAGAACATATGTGTGGTACACTTTGCGCGGCGGCAATTTCTTGGAACACCTCGCAGCCTGCTGACGCTGCTGGGATCAGCGCTAGTACCACACCGAGCACGCCGAGGACTCGGGACGATCATTTGCTGAGTGTATCAGATCGGGTTGTGCGGGGTACCTTTCCTGCGGTCTATTGCCGAGCGTCTATCATCTAGGTGTAGGATGTATGTTCGAATCTCTTCTTTGCCGTCGTAGCCATCTCCCGTCCAGCTCTCCCAAGCTTATTTATGCCTTGACGAGCAGGTTTGTGCCCGTCATCTCCTCAGGCACGGGCAGACCCATGGCAGTAAGGACAGTCGGGGCCACGTCTCCGAGGACGCCGCCTTCCTTCTTCAGACTCCAGCCTTCAGGAGCATTGGCCATGATGAAAGGGACCTTGTTGGTGGTGTGCGAGGTCTTGGGCTTGCCGTCAGGGAACTTCATCTCCTCGGCATTACCGTGATCGGCAGTGATGAAGAGGATGTAACCATTCTTCTTGCAGCTCTCGTAAATCTTGCCAATTGCCTTGTCAGTCGCAGCGCAACCGACGATGGCAGCCTCGTAGACACCAGTGTGGCCAACCATGTCCGGAGGGGCAAAGTTGTTCATGACGAAGGGGAACCTCCCCTCCGACAACCGCTTGCACACCTGCTCGGCGACTCCATCGGCACTCATCTCGGGGGCCTTGTCGTACGTTGGGACGCTCTTGTTCGAGGGCACCAAGTCCTGCGACTCGTCACGCGTCTCGAGCGGGAAGACCTTCTCGACACCGCCGTTGAAGAAAAAGGTGACGTGAGCGTACTTCTCGGTCTCGGCGACATGGACTTGTTCCACGCCCTGCTTGCCAAGCCACTCGGCCAAGACGTTGCCCATGTGCTGGGGCTTGAAAGCAATCTCGAACGGGTAGTCGAGCTTGTACTGTGTCATGGTGACCAGATTAACTTTGGGGTAGGGGAAATCGGGCAAAGGCGAGCGGTCAACATCGCCCAGGAGCTGGGTGATCTGCCGAACACGGTCGGACCGGTAGTTGAAGAAGAAGACGTTGTCACCGTCTGGATAAATAGTCAGCATCTCGACTCGCCATGCTAAGCCAAGACGGGGCGCTCACCCTTGATGCGCGCCTCATCGCCGCCGACAATAATGGGCTTGAGGAACTCGTCTGTTTCGCCCTTCTCATAGCGCTCCCTGACCGTCTTGACCGGATCATCGCTCTGCTCGCCCTCGCCTAGGACCATGCCCTGGAGCGCAACCTCGTTTCTCTCCCACCTCTTGTCGCGGTCCATGGCGTAATACCGGCCGACGACGGTAGCGATCTGTCCAGTGCCAATCTCGTTGATCGTAGACAACAGCTCTTCCATGTATCCAGCGCCGGACTTGGGGTCGGTGTCGCGGCCATCTCCGAAGAAGTGGATGAAGACCTTGGGAACGCCGACCTCCTTAGCAGCCCTGAGGAGGGCGTAGAGATGGGTTTGCTTCGAGTGCTACGGGCAGTCAGCATTCTTAAGAACTCTGGCGACGTCACAGGTATCCAGGTACTGACCACACCACCATGGGAAACGAGACCGCAGAGGTGAAGGCGCCCGTTGGTGTTCTTGGACGCCTCTAGGACCTTCTTGACTACATCGTTGCTGCTAAACTCGCCCTTCTTGACGGATTGGTCGATGCGAACAACATCTTGCCAGACGACGCGGCCGGCTCCAATGTTGAGATGTCCGACTTCGGAGTTGCCCATTAGGCCCTCTGGGAGGCCGACAGCGAGCGACGAGGCCTCGAGTTCGGTGTAGCCGGTGGCGCTCTTAGAGAACTCGTCCATGACGGGGGTCTCGGCGGCGGCGATGGCGTCGCCATCCTTGGGCGAATCCTCGGATGGAATACCCCAGCCGTCAATCACGACTAGAGGACCGCAGAAGCATCATGATCAGCCATCCCGCCTCGAGGTATATCAGGACGTAACATGCGAACAGGACGTAGTCTGGGCGGCGGGACGTACTCAGGCAGGCCTTGTGTTCGGGAGCCATTGTTGTCTTGTGGGGAGCCTTGTCTCGGGGTTTGTTTGATATGACGTGAAAAAATCCGTGGCAGTTAAAACGGTGCGGCTGAGGAAGTCAGCCGAGATAGGTAGGGAAAAAAGTTGACCAGACTTGTTGAGACGGGATGGCGGGGTAGGTCGGGCCTGTGTTCCTGGAAAGTCCCCCCACCTGACGTACCGCATCGAACGGTTTTTGCCTTAAACCAGCTTAGCGCGCCGCTAATAACAGAGCGATCAGTGGTGGTGCTGCCTCCGGTCCCCACCCAAAACCCGACATCCAACCCACCAACAGCAGGAACGCGTCTTATCTTTTGCGGGGGGGGGGGGGCGGGCATCTTGTTAGTTACTCAGCATAGGATCTCTCCGCGGCTCTCCTGAATGCCCCGTAACAATGGCGACACACCTTCCCGCGGGCCTCTCCCCCGATGCCGTTGACGTGGTAACTGAGCTGTCCTCAATCATCACGCGCCTGCGCGCCGCACAGCAATCAAGCTCGCCCAGCGGTGCCAATGCGACAGGCGCGACAGCAGCTTCCGCCGGCGGCGGCGGCAATAAGCCACAAGGCGGCGTAACCGGCACGACACCTCTCCCAACCTCGGTCCCGACCCCGAACCCCTCATCATCCAACAATATCATAACCAACAGCAACACCGCCAACGCCGCCAACGCCGCCGCCGCCGCATCGTCATCAACAGCAGGAGCAGCAAACCCGAACCCGAACCCGAACCAACAGAGTACTACCACCGGGTCCGGCCCAGGGTCCGGCGACAAGGAACTGCTCTCCGTCAAAGACCTCCCCTTCGCGACAGACAACCTCAAGCACAAGCTCCAGCGGGCGCGGGCTGCGGTGCGCATGCTGGGGGGCGTGCGGCGGGCGCTGGCGCAGCAGGAGGCCGAGGCGCGGGCGCTGGAAGAGCGGCGGGCGAACCAGGCAGCGCGGCTGGCGCGCACGCAGGAGGACGGGCTGCTCTTCGTCAAGGCCAAGAGGGAGGAGAGCGAGGGGGTCGTTGTCATGGGGGATGTGGACGTCGACGATGGCGGTCGCGGCGCTGGTAAGGAGGGGGATGGGAATGGGCAGGCCGGAGCGGGGGAGAGGATGGTTGAGTGAGGACAAGTTTTAAGAGAGGGCCCTGGGTGCGGTGTGGAATGGGGATGGGTAAGACATAGGCGATCATATTCATGGCGTTGGGGCTACAATTGGCGGGTTGATACCAGCTTGATTCTGCAGCATCGTTCTAGGAGTTGGTGGTCCGTTGACTGGTTTATCCGAGACCGAATTAAAAAAAAAAAAAAAAACCTCTGATTCATTCCGCAAAGGGGAGGGGCGTGCGGTAAACACCCCACGTGTCGGTGTTGGGTATCTATGACTCGAGATGTTAGATGATGGCCTTGACAAAATGCTGGGATAAGACAGGCAGCAGTAACTAAGACGGCCTGAGAGACAGCCGGTGCGAGAAATCATGGTTGATTGTGTACGAAAGCTACGCCGAGCTCTTGACCAAACGTCTCTCTCCCTTAGAGGGAGCAAAGCACACACCACCTTCCCCGGTATAAACGACTTCCCGACGAGGCATCTCTTCCCACCAAATCCCCGCTCCTTAGGTCTCCTTCCCAGCGCCGAGACCCTTCTCAACGCCCAGCATGCGGAGCGTATCGTCAATGAGCGTACCGGGCTTGCCATCGAGGGCCTTTTTCCAAACATCCTCCGGCACGACTTGGTCGTCAGGCAGCAGGCTCCAGTTGGGTGAGCTGAACGTCTTGAGCCACTTGAAGTCGTCAACCTGGTCGTATAGGTTGGCCTCCTTCTTCTCCTTCTCCGTCAGCTACACAGACGCACGCCATGTTAGCACAGCCATCGCTTTCAAATTGGAACGAAAACAAAAGGGGGGAGGGAGAAGCAAAGCTTACAAAGATCTCGGGTGCTTTCGCGAACTGCACACCCGTGCAGTCTTCCACAATCGGCCTGCTCACGCAATGCAGATAGAAGACGACATTGCGGCACTCGTGGATGCGCACCTGGCGCGCAATGACCATGACCACGCTGTCGCGCACGCCCGTGACGTGGACCGGCCCGTTGACGTGGCCGGCAACGATGGCGCTGCTCCGGATGTCCTTGAGGGTCAGGCTGGCGAAGGGGGTACCGGGCCCGCTGCCGGTGGTGCTGCTCGATGTGGGCAGGGTCATGTCGACGACACACTGATGCAGGTCCGTCAGAGTGCCGGAGGAGGTGGCACGAGAGGCCGAGGCTGGCAGGGTGATGTGCACGCGGATGTGGTCGGACAGGTGGACGTCGCGGGCCGCCGAGAAGGACGGCTTGCGAACGCCTACGCCCTTAGCTGTGGCGTCGTCGCGAGAGATCTCGGCGTTGTAGTTCTTGCTGCTGGTCGGCAGCGACGAGGAAGCCGGGAGCGCGCCGATGGTGTCCTTAGCTTCCGTCTGTGCGGATGCGACATCCGTGGACGATCTGGTGTTGGCGGTCAGGTCCAGGCGACGAGTGTCAGGCTTCGCCGTGGCAGCGTCGCTGTTCTCGGGCCGCTTCCTGAACTGGAAGCGGTTCTTGGGCATCAACTTAGCCTGCGCCTCATTGAGCTGGTCCTTGAGCGACTTCACGGTGTCGGAGTAGATCCGCAGATCATGGGCTGGGATGAATTCAGTGGCATCGGCTACCTCCTTGGAGAGGTGGGAAAGGCCACCCAGAATGTGGTCGACAGCATCCTGGCGCTCAGGGCCGACGCTGGCAAAGGAAGAGAGCTGGTTGATCTGCTCATGGATGGCTTGGTGTGTACTTGTTTAGAGACGCTGAATCAAGGAGCTAGATGCCCAGAACTTACTCGTGACTGAAGTCTGGAACTGGCGGTAGAAGCGTTCCTTGGGGTCCTGTGAACTCATTTTGAAGAGACTGTAAATCGGGGAGGAAGGGTTCAGGTGCCGAAAAAATGACTGAATGATTATTGCTGTTTAGCAACATGCCGAATATCACACAAGGAGAAGGAAAGATCCCATTATTGTTGGGAGAAAAAGGGATATTCCCACTTACAAGTGCGAGCTTGGCGCCCGTGAGGAGAAGCGCCCTAAACTTCGCCAACGCTGAAATTCACTCTTGGGCGCGTAAGGAGCTAGGATGTGGCAACATCCAACCTTACAGAAATCAGGGCATCTATAGATGGAAATCTCACGATTGTTTCGTCGTTTGCTGTGTATGTAGCTGGAGTCTTTAGAGTTGCATTAAAGGTGCAGCAGAAGAGTATATAGTGGGGCCACTAGATGAGAGATCGCGGGGTCAAGCTAGTCCCAGGTCCAGCCATGATCTAGACGCGGGCGAACGCGTTCTGATTTTTGGAGATTGAGCACACGAGACGAAAAGGAAGGGGTTTGATGGTTGCGCGTGCTTCTTCCGTTTGTGGAGCTGAGATGCTGCTTCCCCAAGGTCCGCTGCGCTGCATAGGTACCTAGGTACCTAGGTAACGCAAGATTTCTACATCGGTGAATTGCATAAGGTACCGGCCTCTCTCATACAAATGCTGCGTATGTTAGCCATAACGTGAGGAAAAGTGGCAGGTATGGTGAGTTTGTTAGCTCATTGCCCGGCAGTCGTACCTAAGCTCTTCAGTCTTGTTGAGAACAACCGAAATATAACTTGGAGCTCCTCAGCCGATCGCTTGCCAGCTACAGGTGCCCAAGGGGCAACAGGATCAGTTGTTATCTGAGTTTAACCTCCCCCTCCCTTTTTTTTTTTTCCCTCTAAGATTGTTGGACTGGCAGAACTACAGCAGAAGCGACCATTCACCACTCAGGAGGTTTCCTCTGATCAGAGCAATGCCTTCGCCCATTTATTACGTTCTAGTGCGATGTAAATAACCGTGTTTACCGGCTCTACCCATAACCTCGTGACCTCCCCCCGCCATAATTGCTGGGGAACGTTTTCCCGTTCGCCAGGATTGGCACATGCACCGGCGCCCCCCGCTTCTTGGACTCCGGCAGCGAATTGACCGCGTTCCACATCTCCATAACACCCGCTCTCCGCGCCGGTAGCATGCTGTACTGGAGGCTGTACAGGTTCTTGCGGTTCAGCGGCGGGACAAACTTTCCGGTGAGAAGACAGAGCAACACCCGCGGCGAGAGATAGTGTTTGCGGATCCGCTGTCCCATTTGAAAGTATTGGTGGAACATGGCCTTGAATTTCAGGGGAACGGACTGCCTGCGGTCAGTTCGGTGAACGTTGGACGATAGGTCAGGAGTAGCTCACTTTTAGGTATATTACTGAAGTCGAAGGCAGCTTTTGTGTGGGCGAGTTAATAGTAATGGGTGATCTGAAGTCTTGGGTATCTCGAAGCTCAAACCGGATCCCGCCTGCCGTCGAGTAAGCCTACTAACCCGAACAAACGGCCTTGTAACACAGGTACATACCAGGAAGCCTCCCAGGATCCTTGATCCGAAGCATGAGCGCGAAAAGAGGGAAGTGATTCAAGCAAGACAGCATCGTGTCGAAGACGGCCTTGAGCGAGATGATCACCATGCGTGCGATAGCAAAATTAAGGTAAAACACCACCACAGTCGGTAGCAAAAAGAAGAGAAGAGTGAAGAGGATGGTGCCAACGAGCAGCTGGTCAAGATCGTAATCGCACGAGTCGATCCGATTTCTGAGGACGTTGTGCTTCTTGCCCCTGAACAGGTGGAACAGCGATATCAGGATATTCAGCTGCCAGTGGTAGATTCGGGCCGAGGCTAGGTAAAAAGAGTAGATGTGCACCGTCAGGATGGAGAGAAGGTCCGAAAACAAGGCTATCGGCATGCTTGCTCCGGCAAAGCTCGAGAAGCCTATGAACCAGATGATGCGAGGCAGATATGGGCGAAGAGCCTCGATGAAGCCTGGTTTTGGTCAGCGATATCCTGTTCCTGACTCGCTGAGAGGGACTTACTTGACCAATAATCAATGACCCATAGAAACAAGTCGCCGAGGAATGCCCCTAGCTCATTGTTCAGCTTCAACCCGGCGGGCCATCCCATGAGCCAGGAGATGCTGCTCTGCAGCGCGTCCACCGTGTACTGACTGAGGAGCTGGTTGACCTCCTCAGCAACCCAGCCGGCGTTATCAATGATGTAAGACCCCAGAGCGATGCCGATGATCACATCGTTGGCCACAAGCCAGAGGCTGTTATAAAAGCGGATGTAGTCGGGGTGGCTGGTTGTCACGCTCTCCCAGTCGTTCTTCCTCAACCGAAGAGTGACATACTGCATCGGCCAGTAGCAGAACTGCTGCAGACGAATCTCGACCTGCTGAGCGGTGGCAGAGATGTCCTTCAGGGCGGCGTACCTTGGCTGCGCCCGCCATTCCAGGATCCGCAAGAGCATTTCGGCGGCGATCCGATGGGCCAATAGCCCCATGACAAAGACCCGTTTGATGACAGGCCAAACGTAGACGGTAAAAAGATCCCACATCCACACCACCATCATGTCGCGCGCCGTCGTTGCTGACTCAACAACCCTCTCGGAGACACTAAGACTCCGCTTAGGGCGCGTGCCAATGCGAGAAACGTTCTTCTGGAGCAGCTTCTCGAGCTCCCATGACCAGTTGATCTGGTTCACAATCTTGGCGAGTGCCTTTTCTTTCTCGGAAGGCACACGCTTAAAGATTGAATGCTGCTTCAGCTTCTCGACGAGCTGTCTCTGTTGCTCCTTCTTCCTGCGCTCCTCCTTCTCGTCATCGTCTTCAATTCCATCAGACACATCTTGCCGGAAACTATCGTGCTTGTCGTCAAGAGCCAACTCGATTGGGTTTAGGGAAATATATTGCATTCTAGTGGGATTCGGTCTCTCAAAGAGGATCAGCTGAATGCTCGAGGCTCGCGGACATGTGATGGCAGGGACACGGCGCTTGGGCCCGACCGTGACGCGTATCCATGACGGATCAATCTCGACCGAGTCTGGGGTGTTGGACAGGCCGAGGACGCATATCGATGTCTGGCCGCACAGCTCGTAGATGCGGCTTACGGGATGGGGAGCGTTGCGGAGGAGCGTGCCAATCTTGAGGGCGAATTCGACATTCCGAAGCTAGGGGTTGAGTCAGCAATCTCACCCTCCACTGTCCTCAATGTTCGCCTACGCGCACACACCTCGACCTCTTCCAGGATGGCCAGCACAAATACGTCCAGAGCCGAGTTCCTCCACCCCACTACCACGCCCTTCAGGTCCGACCGCGGCAGATCGGCCGGCCAAAACACGCGCATCAGACCATCATTATCTGGCATGTCCGACAGCAAGAGCGCAGTCGAATCAGCTAAAAAGAACCCCGCCGTCTGAGTTGCTCCCTGGCCGAGATGCCGGATGAAGTCGAGCGCGGATGCTGAAACGGGCAGTCAGCTCTAACTGGAAGCTTGACCAAGGCGCGTGAAATGCAGTGTCGTACCAGGTCCCCCTCTCGCGTCGCAAGCCGCTCCACCGGGAGAAATATGCTGAGGAAAACCAGGCTGAGCACGACAAAGCCCTTGGCGGCGCGTGTCTGCACAAGAGAAGGCTTCGTCAGAATTCGATCGGCGTTCGGCGCAGAAAGGCGTTCGGCGCAGAAACGCAGAAGCAGCGTCGCCGCCAGGTGGGGAGGGGGGAGGGGGAGGGGGGCCGTTGCTTACGACCACTCCGTAGTTCCAGGCGAAAATGGCAAGCTCATAGAGACGGGTGACGAGGTCCCATCGAGCGGTGATGTAGCCAGCTACAAAGATGCCAAGAGTCAAGATGGAGAAGGGGTGCATAGAATCGCGCTGTGGGCTATGGCCAGAGCATTCCGGGCAGAGGCTGAGGCGATCCGATGGTTGGGGACGAAATGCCGGCGCGACTGTTGGTGAACCCACGTTTCGGCGTCGGCGCAGGTATATCGAGCAGCGAGGGTGAGCTCGACCGTGGTCTAACACTTGCGTTTCACAGTATCCAAGTGTGAAAGGGGAATTGAAACCCCGAGGTCCAGAACCTTGAATTCCACTTAGCGTGCGAATCCGGAGTTTGTGGAGATTGGTGGGTGGGTCCTACGTACTAAGTAGGATGTTCACTGGCCCACTGCACTCTCGTAAAAACATGGTATAAATGATGGTAGTACTCCGTACCTTACGGTAGTGTATTGCCTATTCGGGAGTACTGGTAGCCGAAGCCCTGGATTCGATGAAGAACTTGGGTATTACTTAATAAGTGGCTTTGGCATCCTAGCTTGGACTGCGGAAAGGCTGAAATTGCTCGAACCTACATCCTGCAGATCTAGGAGGCCAAAGGCGCATCCATGCCTGGCATGAGGAGAAATGTAGCACGGCAACAACAGGTAGAGCTCAGAGACCAGTGAAGAATACGAGGGACATCTCCTTCATTCAATTGGCTGCACGCCTCATCCTGCAAACTACCAGCAGACTTGCTCTTGTGTTCCTGGGAGGAATGGCTGTAAGTATATCAATGACCTCTTGGTTTCCTCCTCTATGGGGGCGGTGGCCCTGTTGGAAGAAATGCCTAGAAACGATGACAATTTACTCATAATAGTTCTAGCACATATTCTACAAACATTCGTGACTACATATTCTACAAACATTCGTGACTAAGGTGAGGTGTCGGCCTCTCGAACCAAGATACTCCTCGGCTAGCCTGATGGCCGCCTTCCTAACTGAACGAACCAATTGGTTTGATTATGTTGCCCGTTGCATTAATTGACAATACATATAACCAAGAGGCATCTGAGCTAGTAGACGAGTTCGCAATGCAATCTACCAATTCAAGCAATTTACGTACACAGAGCTTTGTAGACGGGATTGCTTAGGGCAAACCGCGGACCAGTCATGACGCTCACTTACTGCTTGCTTAATTAGAGCTGCGCAAGCAATGAGTGTAAGTGTTTCTTCCCCAAGGCCATAATATTGCCAGGAGCTGGTCCTACTAGACAAATTTGAGAGGAGTACTTCATCTGGAATCTCATGTCGATGTCATCTCGATGAAAATGTTGCAACTGTTGTAGAGTACTTTTCCGTCCCATTCACCGTTTATCTTTCTAACAAACCCCTATATTAATGCTTGTTTTGTCTAAGCCCATCCAAAGCGCTTGATTCGAACTATTTTACACTTCAGGATTACCAGAGACACAACATGACTGAACTCTGGATGAGTGGATGCGCGTATGGACGTTGATGACACAAATACTGCGTACAATAATCGTACAGAACTTCTGCAGGCCAGATGACTGCAGGCTGGGGGTATGGAATGCCTCGGGAATGCTTCCGCTCTAGAGGCAAAGGCCCGTCAGATTTATCACTCACCGGCTCGAGACTCGGGGTCACTTACATTTCTTCTTCCCCATCAACGTTGCATCATTATCCTTATTGTCTTCCCGAGCTTCATCCAGCAGTTTATCAATACCGCGCTCCTTGAGTGCTCCCTAGTGAACAGACCCATCAGCCCTGTGAAGAAGTAGCGTATTTCGTGGAAGATGTGAGCCACCCTACTTTCAAACAGGAGCTGTACTCCTTAAACAAGCCAGCACATTCATTATTGTCTGTCGTGCCGATCCCACGGAGGTATTCTGCCCATATGGATCATAAGTGTCAAAAGATCACACCAAAAAAGAAGAGAACCGCCAAAAACTTACTTTCGCTGTACCATTTCAAGAAGCAAGTGTCGTAGCGTCTTCGTAAGCAGCCGTTGTCAGCCTGATCACGACATGCAATAGTTCAAGTTCACTCACTCCTTGATTTCGTTGCACTCTGGCGCGAGTGATTGAGACATCTTGGACGTTGATGCCTGGATGAGCTATGGTGTCTGTCTTCGCAAACGCTCTTGTAAGGATGTCATGTATCGAGACCGATGCTGAGTTCTGCGCTACTGATCATCTAAGCTCCAGGTGTGATTCACCGGATGCAAGTCCCGAGTCGTACTCTGTAGTACGGAGTACTTTGCGCTCCACTACTCCGTAGATTGTGAGAAACAGGGTCAACTGCCTGCACCACTCCTACCCTACAGTATGGTAGCCGCATCAAAGCTTATCTTATCAATTGTACCCACACTGCATAAATAACACACTTGATTGGCCGAACTGAGTGTCTGCTTTTGCTGCAACTTTCGTCAGGTACCTTATCGAATCAGTCCCAGACAAAGCGGGCCCTCGAAAAGTTCCCTTCCTAGGTCAGGCGCGGATCGAGAATGGGGACTCCCCGAATAAAAGCACTCGTGTCGCCAATTGCCTCCGCCATATAAGATTCCTGGGCGCCGGCATCGCGAGTATCATGGAGTCATCTCAGGACCTCAAGTCGTTGCGGGACACCGTTCATTCTGCGCTGGTCACGGTAACACGGTCTGTCAACGCGCTCGCAAACGAGGACCTCCAGTTTCAGCGGACAGTCCACCCTTCGGTCGCGACTCGCCTCGATCAGAATACGGAACGTATCCTGCGATTAGCGCGCGGCGTCCTTAAGTCGGCTAGCAACTTCACCTCCCAACGGGAACCTCAGCTGGAAGATGTGGACGATGTAGAGATCCAATGGAAAGGCGTGGTGGACGTGATTGACTCGCTCTTGGAGAAGTCGGACACTTGCCTGGACGAGTACACGGGTCTGGTTAAGAGGAAAGATGCGCCGACTGCCGAACTTGTACGAGCGCTTAGTTTCTATCATCTGTCGCGCCGTTGACTGACCAACTCCAGGGCCGAGAGCTCAAACGCTCGAGATCGACCACCAGCAGGCTCGACTGGTCGATGAAGCGTGCCAATATCTTGAAGCCCCAGAACGCTTTCGAAAGGAAGATAGACAATTTTGATTCGGGACCATGGAAGCCTCTAATGACAAGCAAACCTCACGCTCGTGTTCCGCTGGAGACGAGTCTTGACACCTTTGTCGACGAAGAAGGCCGCACCCAGTACGCATGCCTCATTTCATAGCTTCACGCGTTTTGCAACTAGAGAAGACGTTGACCATTTGCAGGTACAAGCATCCGTACGAGCAGGAGATCACCAACATGCAATATCCCGAACAGGTCTATCGGTCCTGCGAGCCCATAAAGTATCTGCCGATGGAGACGACGAAGGCAATCTGGGTCGACACCTACGAAGGGGTTTTGGAGATGCTGCAAGAACTGAAGCAGGCAACCGAGATTGCTGTCGATCTAGAGCATCATGATTTCAGGACTTATGCAGGGCTTTTATCGCTGATGCAAATCAGCACAAGAGAGAAGGACTGGATAGTTGACACACTGGTTCCCTGGAGACACAAGCTCGAGGTGCTCAACGAAGTTTTCGCGGACCCGAAGATTGTCAAGGTGAGCAAGCACGGAAGAATCGGGAGCGGCGTGCCGCTAACCAGCGCTAGGTACTTCATGGCGCGTTTATGGACGTCATCTGGCTCCAGCGAGACCTTGGGCTCTATATAGTGGGCCTTTTTGATACTTTTTATGCCAGCGACACCCTCGGGTATGCAGGCAAGAGTTTGGCGTTCTTACTGAAGAAGTTCGCCGACTTTGACGCGGACAAAAAGTATCAACTTGCGGATTGGCGGATAAGGTAAGCTCGTGCTCAGTCTCTCGATGCAAGCATCTTGACTAACGAGATTAACCCGGCAGACCTCTCCCCGAAGAGATGTTTTACTACGCTCGATCAGACACACACTTCCTGCTTTACATTTACGACATGCTGCGGAACGAGCTTGCCGAGCTTGCCTCTCAGAATAACCCCGATGGAAACCCGATCGACCGTGTTATTCAGAAGTCGAAGGAGGTGTCTTTGCAGCGTTACGAGCACCCCGTCTGTGACCCTGAGACTGGAGCCGGCAACCGGGGTTGGTACAATACTTTGATCAAATCACCGACGCTGTACAACGGCGAGCAGTTCGCCGTCTACAAGGCGGTGCACAAGTGGCGGGATGATGTGGCCCGCCAGGAAGATGAGAGCCCGTTCTTCATTATGACCCAGCAGGTCCTCAGCGACATAGCACGCATCATTCCCACCGACATGAAGGCTCTGTGGAGTCTATTGGAGTCAAACGCACGGGGGCTCAAAGGTCGTCTCGAGGAGCTATTTCAGGTTATTCAAGAAGCTCGGGCAAGGGGTGTGAACGGCCCCACCATGCTTCAGTTCTTCCGAGAATTGTCATCAGGCGCCTCTCAGACTTCGCTCGGGGTCAGGAAGGTGGCAGCTGCCGCGGCAGAGGACAGTGAGCCGCTCAGCATCGAAGAACTGAAATGTGACCGCTCCCAGCTCTGGGGGGATGTGGCGCTCAACTCGTCGTTAGACGGGACGTCCAAGGCCCGGCCGATACGCGAGGAAGATATGATTCCGCTGTACACGTTTGACTTTGGTGCTATTAAGGAGGAGTTGCCGGAAACCAACCAACCGTCACCCAGGCGTGTCGCTGAACAAGACACCAAGGGTCTCCCTGTTCTCGAAGAAGAAGGTTTCACTCTGAAGGCTGGTCGAAAGCGGAAGTCTAGGGATGTTGATGTTGAGTCAGCATCCGAAGCCGAAGCAGTTTCCGACATCGAGATGGGTGGAGATAGTTCCGCAGGCAAAGACCACCCGAAGTCTCCTAGTGTCGAGCAGGAAGTTGAGGGTGGTGATGACAAGGCCGCCAAGCAGGCAAAGAAACAAGCCAAGAAGGCTGCTCGAGAAGAGTTCAAGCGTGCTCAGCTCTTGGCAGAGCAACTGGCTCAAAACGGAGACATAAAGGGAGCAAAGGAACTCAAGGCTCAAGCCAGGAAGGCACTTCGAGCCGCCAAGAAAGCCCAGAAGCAGCAGCAGCAGCAGCAGCAGCAGACATCTGCCTCCGCCGCGACCTCGGCAGCCGACGAACAGACCTCGGGCGAACAGGAGGAAGGCCATGATGACGATGCCGAGCAGGAGCCGTTTGACTACAGCAAGGCGTCGTCCGTGCTACATGCTGCGCAGGCGACAAACGGCGATGATGGTGATGATGATGGCGGCAGAAAAGAGGTGCGGGGCAAGTTTGCACCCTTTGATCCGTACGGCATGAAGTCAGGGGATGCGCCACAAGGCGCAAGGAAAATGAATCACGTGAAGGGAGGGAGGACGGCGACCTTTAAAAAATGAGCTTACCATGTCATTGTCTGGATAGGAAGGTTGAAGCGTGTGGGATGTCGGCTTCTGCTACGTGATACATCCACGGGTAATGACATTGCAAGGGTTGACGGGGATTGGGACGCGGTTGGTATGGGACAGGGCGTAGGTCAAACTCAAAAAATTATACCCCTGTGACGCGTAGGTAGGCTTTTTCAAAGAGGACGCCTTTGCTCTCCTCGGCGAAGCAGATTGTGCAACTGCCTGCGTACTCAAGTCCAGACTTGTTATCAAACCACTTCAGCCCGCCGATGCTCGTACACGAAAAAATTTCACTCCTGCTAAGGTTCCTAGACAGATCCTATAACAAAATCAAACGACAACTCTCTTGAGCAACTAGATACAGACCACAGTCCAAAGCCCGATTCCCAGACTCCCCGTATTACCCATCGTCTTTCCCTGCCGCCCATCCTTCAATCACTTGGCCTCAGCCAGACCGACGGTGTCGGCGCCAAGGTCATAAATGGAGTAATACCTCCGGAGGAAGGCATCGCCCAGGATCGCAAGTGGCCCAGTAGGAGCCGGGAAATCCATGCCCATAAAGGTAGAAATGCAGCTGCCCTGGACCTCGAGAACGTAGTCGTAGGGGCCGAGCGTGAAATTGTAGCCAGCCAGGTTGAACGTGACATCCTTGAGGGAGTCGCGCTTGTTGCAGTCGATGGTGTACTGGCCAGTGTAGCTCTTCTTAGCGCCGATCTGAGCGTTGAGCATCTCGGCGAGCTGGCTGGGCAGAGCGATCAGAGAAGTACCGGTGTCCAGGATGATGCCAGTGTTCTCAAGCTCGGCAGTGTCGTCGCCGTAAGAAATGGCATCGAAGTCAACCTCCCAGTAGGCCTTGCGCCTCAACGGAATGGTGGTGATCTTGCCCTTGTACTTGTCGTGGTCAACACCGCCAAAGACAACCTCAGACTGGCCATTGGTATCGGCCAGGTAGAAGGCGAAGACGGGCTCATCGATGAGCTTCTGCTCGACCATCTTGTAAAAAGGCGGGACGATGCCGTTGACTGAGATCCGGTCGTAGCCAAGGCCAAGGATACCGTCGAAACGGCCAAAGGCAAAGGCAAGACCGGGCTCGCTGGTCGCCTCGGCAAAGTCCTGGCCCTGGATAGTGATATCGCCGATGGACACTGTGTCCTGAGAGACAAACCCGCTCAGGCTGCCTGACCCGTAGCGGATCTCGAACGAGGTTCCGTTCTTCTTGTAGGTGGACGAGGCAGATGAGTCATACTTCGAGTGCAGGTAACAAGCAATCGAGCCGCACTCGACTGATGGAACCCACAGGTTGGAGCTACCGGTATCGAGGACCACCTTGAATGACTGAGGGGGTGTTCCAATCGTGATCTCGGAGAAGTCTAGGGTGCTCCAGTGTCAGTCTCCGAATTGAGGACGAGCCATCCATGCCACCACAGTGGCGTCACATACACTGTGCGTTCATGAAGTTGGAGATGGGAATAGGATGGTTGCCCTTGACGTCGGCAACCATGCCCTTAAAGATGGCATCGGCTTGAGATTCACGTGGGCGCAACCCCATGTATTTTTGGCCGAGATGCTCGAGCTGGGTGTTGATGGGAACCGCCTCCTGGACGCGATAAGGTCAGTAGCCGCTGACGCGTGCTTGAACGGGGTCAGACGTACAAGCTGCTCAGAGAGAGGGATCTTCTGCAGCTTCATTTTGTGAACTGCTCCCTGGGCGGAGCCGAGCAGCACAGCTGCGGTCAGCAAAAAAGCATCCTTCATTTTGGGCGACTGTCTGGTCCGGTCGGTCGGCGTGAAGGACGAATGGAAGTCAAGGCGATGCGACGATCGAAGCGAACAAATCTATCGCCGATGGTGATGATAACGACGATGAGACACGACGCGAAAAGGTGATGTCGAGTCTCGGAAGTAGTTGATGGAAAGGTTGGGGAAGCGGGTTGGGACGGATGCGGAGGCGAAGGGGGTAGGTCAGGTGTGAGGTGTTCCTGCAGTGCATCGCCCCGATTACGTAGTGGCCGGGGAAAGCTCGCTACACCGGTTCGGCTACGTCGTCGCCACCGTGCGTCTGTTTACAGTTAGTTTTAGGCACCCAACCTGGGGCCCCGGCACCTTCATGCGCAGCAGGCTCATCCAAGGAAGTCATCAACAACGAACTACCTACCAGGGTACATCCCCCATGAGCAACGGGCCATCCTGCTGAGAAACAATAGTTTGATTGACGGCTCTGAAGGATACAGATTACTCCAATTTACTCCATATGGGGTGTCTCTTGAAACGTTTGGCAGTGCTCTACGTGGCTGCTTCCCGCCGACGCTGCGAATGCGGTGACAAAACGGGGCGACCAATCATGCTCGCCCTGTCCGAATCATCCAGGTACAGTAATAATGGGTGCAAACATATTCAAGTGATCCTGCATACAACACCTCCGGTATTGGAAGATTGGTGTTTCAAAACGCAGAATGCCTCGTCCTGAGTGTACATACAACTAGTTGACACCTCAGCCTGAGACACCCTCGCCGTGGAGAGCTATCAAGCTACTCCCCCCATTTCCTGCGAGCGTAATCCGAATCACTGCGTTTGTCTTCCCGCTATCATTCTGGGCTGATACCGCGACGCGGTACAGAGAGGGATGGGTCGTCCACAGATTCATGGGACCGGGATGCAAATGGCGGTTGGGCACGGCCGGGCTTGTGGAGCACCGCAGCTGGCTGGCGAGGTTTGAGCACAGTAACACAATCAGAAGAAGGTGCTTGCTGCGCGAAGCGTTAGCGCCGTACTCGAGAAACTAAAGAATTCTACGCACTAGTCAGTGCAGGTGTCGTAGATAGTTGTACTGCTGTACATACACTACGAACGAAGCAGGTGCAACCAAATAGAGAATGGGGCAGCGCATGGAGAAAGGTACAGTACTCCGTACATACAGAGAGCATCCAACACACGGGCGCTTCGTACCACACAGCAATCCGGATACAAAGTACTTTGTAGCGTCGACCCCTGCTACCCCACATCTTCACCTTGCTCCCTACGAGGAGTACCTCGCTGCCCACTCGACCCCGCCATGAATTTTTGGCCAGCAGCTTGAGAACGGCTTGACCTAAACTAGGTACCAAACCCGACGTCACTCCGTTGGCTCGGGTTAACAGTCGCTTGCAGTATCCTTCCACTGCAACATGTGAGAATTTGTCCAAGATGGCGAGCACAGACAAGGAAGCAGCAGCAAGGTAACCAAACTTTCCCTCCCCCGCGGGCGCCATTCTAGCATATGCACTCTGGCTGTTATTGCTGACTGACCACCTGCACGAGACAGGGACGCCACACCCTCCAATCCTCGTGGCATTCCGTATGCGCCATTCGTCGACAAGGTCGAGGACTATGTCACGTCACGAGCAGATGTTGAGCCGACGCTGCGTCGGTTCCAAGAGATGATTGCGTGAGCTCTCCCGGTTAAGATTGAAATCCAGCCTTGACGGACGGCGTTCGGCTGATACGTGGTCGGCGTGCAGGAAATACCAGTTCATGGAGCAGAACCTGCAGCGGAGGGTAGCGGGACTAAAGGACAAAATGCCCGACATTCGGAAAACGCTGGAGGCTGTCCGCTTTTTGAAGCTGAGGACGGTAGGGCGAGGCGTTGCCACTCTCGATGAGCGGCCATGGTGCTGATCGGCGGTTGATTGTGGCAGGGCGAATCTGATCCGATAGAGACAACATTCGAATTGAACGACACTCTCTATGCGAAGGCCGAGATACCGCCGACGGACGAGGTTTACTTGTGGCTTGGGGTAGGAACCTTTCCAACGAGAGTGGGAGTGTGCTTCTAGAGGCTGACATTTGGCAGGCCAACGTCATGCTGTCTTACCCAATCGACGAGGCCGAGGCGCTCCTTGAGTCAAAGTTGCAGGCTGCGAAGCAGAGTTTGTCCAACTGCGAGGAGGACCTGGACTTCCTGCGGGAGCAAATAACGGTGAGCCAGCCTTGCGCTTAAGCTGCTTTGGTAAGGAAGTTTTGCTAACCGCGGGCAGACGATGGAAGTCGCGGTAGCAAGGGTATACAACTGGGATGTCGTGCAAAAGCGCAAGGAGAAGGAGGAGGAGGAGAAAGGGAAAGGGAAAAATTCTCAGAACTCCGGGAGCTGAGGCGAATCTGGAAGGCCATGTTCATGGTTTGTCCCTTGTCGCACGGGACTGCGGCAGGCGTCTCTGCTTCCAGATAGTTTCCGTCCCGGTGGCGGTTGTCTCTGTTTAGTATTCATCGTCCCAAAAGACCGAGTCGCTGGCACAACTGCATTGCCAAGTGTGTTTGGACGGAAGGCCCGGTATGGATAGTGCCAATGCTGAAGGGCCAATCCTCGGCACGCAACACATTAGAGCCGAGAAGAAGGAGAAAAAGGGAAGAGCCCTTAAGTTCTAAAACGGCTTTTTTCGTAAACAAAAATCGTGACGTTATGGAGGAAAGAGGTCTGCGTTATATAGACTCGGACTGAAACCTTCTGTTGTGAGGCGTTCCTGGCGTGTCGTTGGTTGGGCAGGGCCGACGAGGGCGGCAGAGGCGGCCGAGTCCTTTTGTTGCCCGACTTCAGCCAGCAGCAGGTGCGGCACTGCCGCTCGGTCGAGTAAGCTTAACGATCGCTAAGCGTTGGGGTTCGGCCCCGGCCAACCTACGTTGTCAGGCGCTTTATACGACTTGTCCATAGTACTCTGTAAAGGGATGCCAGATCTCCAGATCGCCCAGACGGTGGGGAGCCCGAGGGGCTAGGCGACCATTGTGCGGGGCGTTTGCTGGCCAAGTGGAGAGTGATTGACCGCAACATTCAACCCCCCCCCCTAGCACGCCGTCACCCAGTCACCCGCGCCAAAAAATCAACGGCGCTGGGCCCCTTGACCTATTTCAGGACCCGTCAACACTCTGCACCCTTCCCCCAACTCCCCAAGCCCTTTCTTTTGCCACGAACCGCCGGTTTCTTCGCCCCTATCCACACGCTCGGCGCCTGTCTTGAAACCCGCAAGACACCTCCACAGACGGCATCCAAAACTAGCGGGGAAATTGAGTCCTGGGCAACTTCCCCTTTACCTACACCCTGTCCTTTTCATCGCGGAACAACTCCTACCAGCGGTTAAACAGACGCGTACAAAATGGCTGAGCCCGCACCCGCACCCTTGGAGCTCGATCCCAAGTACGATGACTACGACTACCCGACTACGGCCCCAACCCCCCAGAGCGGGCATCCCGGCTACCTGACGCCTCAACAGCAGGCCCAGGTCCACCAGCTGAGGCTGCTCCTCGAATCGGAGGGTTACAAGGAGCGGCTTGACACGCTCACGCTGGTATGATTGAACGCTCGGAGAGAACAATATCGGCTGGGGACGGCTACTGACAAAATGTGGTAGCTGCGTTTCCTGCGTGCCCGCAAGTTTGATGTTGAGCTGGCCAAGACCATGTAAGCAATTTGAAAGAAGGCGGTGTCGATGCGTGGGTATTGACGGAATGATGCTAGGTTCATCGAATGCGAGAAGTGGCGGCAAGAGACCAAGCTCGACGAATTGCTGCCGACTTGGGAATACCCCGAGAAGGAGGAGGTTTTCAAGTACTATCCCCAGTACTACCACAAGACCGACAAGGTATGCATATCTCGACCCAGTTTAGTGCTCGTTACCCGGCGCTCAATCTAACGGTCGTCTCGCTATTCAATTCAGGATGGACGCCCCGTCTACATCGAGCAGCTCGGAGGGATCGACCTGACGGCCATGTACAAGATCACGACGGCGGAGCGCATGCTGACAAACCTGGCGGTTGAGTACGAGCGGGTGGCGGACCCGCGGCTGCCGGCGTGCAGCCGCAAGGCGGGCACGCTGCTTGAGACTTGCTGCACCATCATGGACTTCAAGGGCGTCGGCCTGGCAAAGGCGCCGCAGGTGTACGGGTACGTTAAGCAGGCCAGCGCCCTCAGCCAAAACTACTACCCGGAGCGCCTCGGCCATCTGTACCTGATCAACACCCCTTGGGGCTTCAGCACCGTCTGGAGCGTCGTCAAGGGCTGGCTGGACCCCGTCACGGTCAAGAAGATCCATGTGCTCGGCAGCAACTACCAGAAGGAGCTGCTCGCCCAGATCCCCGCCGAGAACCTGCCCAAGCAGTTTGGCGGTACGTGCGAGTGCGAGGGCGGGTGCCATCTCAGCGACATGGGTCCGTGGCGCGAGGAGCAGTGGGCCAGGCCCGCTAAGTGGGAGAAGAAGAAGAAGGAAGCCGAGGCCGCGGCCAAGAACGAGCCCGCGGCGGCCAAGGAGGGCACCGAGGCCGATGCTGGCGCGCCTGCTGCTGCCGAGGCTGCCGACGCAGCCAAGGAGGACGCTGCTGTTCCGGCTGCCGCGTAGGGAATCAGCAGCCAGACAAGGCTGGGCGTCTGAACAGGATGGCGCGGGCTGGCTGGAGAGCGGGTCCTTGAGTCTCAGGTCCAACAAGATCTACCGCTTGTTCTGCTGGAACAGCAGAGTTCCAGCAGCAAGGGGGAAGCCATGATCTTTGCAGAGTTTCTGTGGGCGTCACTGTGTGACACGTAGACTTTGTTGTGTTCTTGGTAATACTTTAGCCATTTGCATGGATACACAATAGATAGATTAGTTGAATGCCTGGTATGGCCTTGAATTTTCAACTCTACATATAGCCTGTCCCGATGTAAAAAACGCCCTCCCCCATCCCCTTCCCCTGAACGCCAAAACGCCGGAACACCTGAGTGGAAGGAATGAGAGCTCGGCAAAAGGGCTCGTTCCTTTTTGGTCATTTCCCAACGCTACTCCCAGTCACATAGCCGGCCGCAACCCTGGCCCTCTCCATCTTGGCGACCACGGCCGGCATATCCCTCTTCAACCTCCCGAGCGTCCCGACCGCATCCCCAAACCGGGCCTCCACGTCGGCCTGCCTCTCGAGCGGGCCCATCCCCTCGAGCGCCTTCTTGCCGCTGACGGCGCCCTCCTCGGCCACCCTCTCGCACGCGGCCTGGAGGGCCGCCTCGTCGGCGACGACGGCCGCGCCCGTGGCCTCCGCCCACCTGGACGCCGTCGACTGCGGCACGCGCCGCTTGAGCTGGGCGATGCCGCGCAGGAGGTCCTCCTCCTCCGAGATGAGCTGCTCGATGCGGTCGCGCTTGCGGGGGTCGAACGGCTCGTACTCGTACTGCACCTGGGGCTCGTCGCCGTCACCGCCGCCGCCGCCGCCACCACCGCCACCGCGGTCGAGGAAGCGCGAGGGGTCGGATATTGGCAGGCCGTTGATTGTCAGATTGGGCGCGGCGAGAGTGAAGGTTCGGATGATGTACTTTTATTTTTTTGTTGTCGGGCGCCGGCGTCGACAAAGTGTTAGTATGGCGTGTTTTTCTGTTCTCCTCTCTTTTCTTCTTTTTAAGAGGATAAGAGGAGAAATGTGAAGCGCGGGGAAACGAGGAAGACCGGGAGGGAATATTGACTCACGTCATTAACCAGCTGTTCAATCTGGTTGCGCAGTTCGTCTTCTTGGTCGTCGAGTGGGTTGTCTACTGGCGGGAAGGCCGCGTTGATGCTATCTGTGGCTGCGCGCCGCACGTTGTCAATTAGATAGGTCAAATCCTCCGGTGACTGGAGCTCGATGCGCCGGTGCGCGGGTTCGTCCATCTTTCTAACACGGGGGGGGGGGGGGGTTTCAAATTCGCCAGTTGTTCGTTAGTAGGTGTTGGTATTGGTTGACGAAGGTGTTGATACCAATCCGTTGATTAGAATCCTCGAGTTCTTCCAAAAAAATATTATACTTCCCCAGCATAGCAGAGAAATGGGTTTGCTAACCGGGGTAAGGCGTCCTCGATCTCTCGAAGTATGTATGGATTGTCTGTACAATCCACCACTTTGTAAAGAATGCTGCGATGCCGTGATCGCGACGCGTTGGCTTATCGATACCACAGCAAAGAAACACCCGTGCACTGCCCCACGATTATCAGCACGAACTTATCGGTGTGGGGTTGCCCGAGCCGGATGCGGTCAGTGGTGGGGCTCTACCTCGCCATCTCAGGGTCAGATCAGGGAACCACCGATGCACGGGAGCAATGTTGGCTGGCCGGTGCGAGTTGCATGCCCATGACGCAGGGACGCTGCACCCCGGAAGCTGAGATGTTACAATTCCAGGCGGCAACATGCTGGACCTCTGTTGGGACTAACGCTGCATTCGGTATCTTTTCGCTCGAACGCCCGGTACGCCACGCTTACTGTTGTTGGTGCTGGTGTGGTATGAGGTCTGGCTTTGCATGCTCTTTCCAGATGGGCCCATTGCAGTTTGACTTTCTCTGATCCGGGACATAGTGCCGCTTGTCTTGGAACGCAGGCGCTCCGGCATCACCCGTCAGCAGATAAGCCTCGCACCGCAGTATTTGGGTCCCGTGTCAACTGAGGCTGGTCGATGACTTATAGAAGGCCAACCGCTGAGGAGTCACCCAAGCCCAATTTATGTCATGTACATATGTATGTACAGTACAGTACATAGGTACAGTACATAAGGTATGTATGTATGTACCATACTAAGGTACCTGCCCACTAGCGAGATGACGACTGTGGAAAATGAAATCGAGATACCCGGTGTCAATGTGCGACTTGGAAAGGCAAGACATGGGCAATACAATAACTACCGGTCTGCTTAGGTCACCATTTACAACACAAAGGGTTACGCCGAAGCTGGACGCTTTGGATAGCTTGTCTCGAATGACTTGGCCCCCCAGACGTGGATTTTGGTAATGCTGCTAGAAATGAGATGGGAACGCCCGAATCAACGAACTCCTCTCTGGATATAAATGACAACCCGTTTCCCGTACCCATGATCTGTTCCAAAACTCCTCTGCTCTCGTTCACAAATCCTTGAATGCAAATTTGAAAGTGGTGATGGCACTCGGTGTGCCAGCGATTGGCCTCCATCCGTCCAGGTAGACTGATACCTCAACACCATGAAGTAGTGTACAGCAAGTTGGTCGAATATCTCTACTGAGGGATGATTTTACGCCCGGTTTTCAAGATCAACGCCTTCAACTCCGGAGAAACTGGTGCTAGTGAAATGTTGACCCGCATCGCGACTATTCGCCGCCGGATGACGTGATGTACATGGGCTCCTTACCAAAGCACTCGTTGCTCTGGGCTGGGGGCGCCATGTTACCTGTTCATTGCGGCAGTATCTTTTTGATCTCCTCGTCGCTCAGGTAGATTTCATGGACGGGATCGCGGCGTTGCTCGAGTGGGACGTAGTCGTAATCACAAAACGACGGCACAAAGATCTCGGGGTTCCAGACAAAGCCCTGGTCGGAAGAGAGGTAGGTAATCTAGAGAAAATGGATGTGAGCGATGATTGTGCAGCTTTCGGCGGCAGCACAATATCACGCAGCCGTCAGGATACAAGCTTACCAGTCGCATAGGCCCCTCCGGATCGTCACCGATCTTGATGGTCGTGCATTCTTGCTGGGTGAAGGCCGAGCCTGCCAATAACGTTAGCTGGGGGTTGCACGTTTCCTGCAGAGAAGGCGACCGACTCAGCAGGCTCGGTCGTCTAGTATGCAGTAGCTTCCGCTTCTGTGCCGCCTTGGTCGACGGTTCTGGCGAGGAGCTCGGCGAGCTCGAGTATGACGACGGCGAGGATCCGGCCTCGGCGTGGACCGCCCGATGGCGTTGTTCGGGAATAGTGATGGACGTTGAGTTGTTCTCCATTGATGATGATCGGTGGCAGCGGGTGTGTGAAGTTGCAAATGCGTCGAGAGGGTCACAGTCACGAGTGGCGATGGGCGATTGCGTGCGATAGGACTGGTGCTGCTGCTGCTGCCGGGCGGACGTGCAGAGCGACACGGCGAGATGAGACCATGAACTCAGGCAGGCAGGTGTTGCAGAATTGGGAATACAAGCAACTTGGAGACAGACCCTGAGGTGGGGAGTGAGACAACTTTCCTGGCCGCGGGCTTCGACAATCTGGGGTAGATGCAGACTGCAGGGAAGAGTAGGAAAGAAGGAAAGGGATGGCCTGGGCTTTGGATGATTGAGAGGCAGGTGGAGAGGAACCAGGCCTAGAGGCAGCACCCTGGCCGGCAACATCTCCGGCCTACACTAGTGACTAATAAGACGGACTGGGGCGTGGTGAGGGAGCGGGCAAGGCGCACGACCGTTGGACCAACCAATGCTTGCAACGGAAGCGGCAGAGTCACTCACCACATGGCATTCCCCGCGGGCGTTGTCCAGGACCCCAGCACTTGCTGCTGCTGCCGGTTGGTGGCTGATGCGCTGCTGTCATGACAGCAAACGCAGCTCACGGTGGCATCATCCCGCCCTGATCTTCGCCGTGGGATTGCAGAGCCTACCTACGCATGTAATCCGTACATAAGGTACCAACAAAGGTAAGGTATGTATGGATTTGTACCTAGAATTTCAGTGCAAGCCTAGCTACGTTGAAATCGGTACAGATGAATGGTAATAAAGGCAATGCAGCAACGGAAATTGGATAGACCTTGAGCTTAGCCATCAAGGTCGTAAATGAGGAAGTGCACAACTACAAGTCACCACGCAGCGGCCGAGCGATAGCATGTGGATACTTCCCAGTCGCCTTATCGGGTACTCATACGCTAGCTCCTCACGTTACAGGCAGATCACGAGAGCCAATCCTCTCCCAATTCGATGGCGGGTACCTCGACGTATTAAGAAACTCCACATCAGTTTGATCTTCGGCATTCCAATATGGTCTGGAAGCCAGCTGATGAGACGGACGTCGCTATCGAGGAGTGCTTGTAGCGAGCCACAAGCCTCATGTACTGTATGTGTGTACGGAAAACCGTAGAGATTGCAGGTGTATTACTACCGTAGTGGTCTTTGCTATGAATGTGAGGTGCTACTGTAAGGAGTATAAACCATACCTTCTCCACAACGCACGACACCAGTTGGACAGTGTGGGAAGGCCGATCTCTGCACAAGCACGGACCACTACCTGCCGCCTCACCTTGACAAGGAAACCGGTGTGTGGGTCAGCCTTCAGGCTCCGGGCAGATGACGAGCCACTGTTTGGCTACCGCCAAGATAACGCAGGCTAGGCTGGACTGCGCACGCAACGAGGCGACAGAACGGCACCGAAGCAACTTCAACACAAACCGCCGAATCTGCGATTGCAGGCACCACAAATCAACAGCACCGATCTCGTTGACGCCAACAAATCCCGCATCGATCCCGGTCCGTCAGTCATTCGCACCCTGCTAAATACTATACACAAGCCAGCCAAGGCCGAGACAGCAGTCAAAATGGGTGACGTCCTGGTCGAGAACGCCACCAACAGCACCCAGCCGCTCAAGAAGAACACCACCTCGACCATCCCTAGTATCGAGAACTTCGAGGGCGTGCCAACAGAAGGCGGCGATGAGTACGCGACGCTGAAGCGGCTGCAACGGCAACTCGAGTACATCCAGCTGCAGGAAGAATACATCAAGGATGAGCAGAGGAGCTTGAAGCGGGAACTGGTCCGGGCACAGGAGGAGATCAAGCGCATCCAGAGCGTACCTCTAGTCATCGGTCAGTTCATGGAAGCGATCGATCAGAAGTGAGTCCCCCCGTTCGAGCTCCGCAAAACCGCACCGCCAACAACCCCGCTTGCCTAACCCTGCTCCCAGCACCGGCATCGTCCAGTCTAGCACGGGGTCCAACTATGTCGTCCGTATCCTGTCGACGCTTGATCGCGAGCTCCTCAAGCCGTCCTCCTCGGTTGCCCTGCACCGCCACTCCAACGCGCTCGTGGACATCCTCCCGCCCGAGGCCGACTCGTCGATTGCCATGCTCAACGCCGACGAGAAGCCCGACGTGACATATGCGGACGTCGGCGGTTTGGACATGCAAAAGCAGGAGATCCGCGAGGCCGTCGAGCTGCCCTTGACACACTTTGACCTCTACAAGCAGATCGGCATCGACCCGCCCCGCGGCGTCCTGTTGTACGGGCCCCCCGGCACGGGCAAGACCATGCTCGTCAAGGCTGTCGCCAACTCGACGACGGCCAACTTCATCCGGGTGGTCGGTTCCGAGTTCGTGCAGAAGTATCTCGGCGAGGGACCGCGGATGGTGCGAGACGTGTTCCGGATGGCGCGCGAGAACGCGCCGGCCATCATCTTCATTGACGAGATCGACGCCATCGCGACCAAGCGCTTCGACGCCCAGACGGGCGCCGACCGCGAGGTCCAGCGCATCCTGCTCGAGCTGCTCAATCAGATGGACGGTTTCGACCAGACGGCCAACGTCAAGGTCATCATGGCGACCAACCGCGCCGACACGCTCGACCCTGCCCTGCTCCGCCCGGGCCGCCTCGACCGCAAGATCGAGTTCCCCAGCTTGCGCGACCGCCGCGAGCGCCGTCTCATCTTCACCACCATTGCCAGCAAGATGAGCCTTGCGCCCGAGGTCGATCTCGACAGCCTGATTGTGCGCAACGACCCGCTGAGCGGCGCCGTCATCGCCGCCATCATGCAAGAAGCCGGCCTGCGCGCCGTCCGCAAGAACCGGTACAACATCATCCAGTCTGATCTCGAGGATGCCTACAGCAGCCAGGTCAAGGGGTCGAGCGACGAGAACAAGTTCGATTTCTATAAATAGACGACCGACGGCCACTCGATTGTCCCTGTTGGTGAGGGGATCAGATGAGCTCTGGACTGGAAAGAGGGGACCGGAATACCAGACGACAACAAGCCGTGGGGAGGTGGATCGCGGCATGCATGTACAGAAAAGAAAAAGAAAAACCACCACCCGGATCACGCTGTAGCAAACCATAGAACGAATCGGCTTGCTCTTTGATCGGTCATCGAGGCCATGAGCGGGGACGCCTGCACGGCCTTACCTTGGTAAGATTCAAAAGAGTCCAGCCCGCCTTGATTCAATATACCCGTGGCCTTGTTTCCCTCGTCAGAACCGGACGTTCCCCTTGCATTCAGTAGCGTGACAGGCCTGTCGGTTATCTCTTCTATACACAACAGAACATGACATACATACTTCGAATCTTGATCTGGTGCCGACAACGTCAGCAGCCCTAGAGATTATATAGTACAAACAGCGGCTCGTTCCGCCGAGCAGAAGCCATCAAAACCGCACCATCTTCCCCTCCCATTCCCGCTCCTCTGGGTATCAGCGTTCGAAAGCAAAGAAAGAAAAAGAGCACGACAGCAACGATGGAGGAAGACGACAACGACAGGCCACCCGGCTGCCCAGACCAAACTCCTCCTTGCTCGCTCGTCTCCCTCTTGTTCTTGGATATTCATAGAAGAACGACATCAGCCACGCCCTCTGTGCAGAATTATGTGACGATCAATGCAGGTCCCACTGATATCCCTTTCCCTCCCAAATGCATGTATCCCTAATGCAAGTAGTCCATTCCCGCATCCAGCCTCAGCCTTCTATTAGCGCCTGATATCCGTCTAAACCCGTGATTATGTTGAGATTTGTGTGTCCCGTTGCTTGGGATAGTAGGTTGGAGCTGAGAACCTCGTGTTGTGATTGTTCAAGGTTGTAGCACATAGAGAAGAGGCGCCAGGATCGGGAGCCGGGGCGTGGAACCAACCATCGACTCAGCATCCATGACCCAGTCCAGTGCTTGTTCCAATTGTGATGCAAATCTTTCGGCCGCGCGGTAGGTGGTTTGCACAAAACCAACCTTCTACTAACAAGGTTGTGAGGTAGAAGTGAAGGCTTGTTGTTGTGTCGAAGCGGTCGAAGCAGGCGGAGCAGGCAGAGTAGGTGGAGCAGGGAGCATGGCAGAGTGTTGTGCTGCCTGCCTCCATCATCGAGACCGCCGCAAATCCTCCAAAGGACAGGACAGAGGTTGTCCGCTGCGGCTTGCTGGGGTTCACGACCCAACCATAACTCCAATCTCGAGTAACAACCGGACAAACTTGGCATGCAGCTCGATGAAGAAGTCGGGCAGCCCGACTAGCTCCGCCAGTCCGCGCTGTTTGAGAGCAACCCCGGAGCCTCCAAAGCCGCCACCCATTCGCCGCGACAGGCCGCCAATGCCTCCCGTCAGGAAGCTACTGTTACCCCCAGAGACGGGTGGCGCGACCGGCTCAGAGTGGAAGCTCCCGTATCCCGGGCCGGGGGCGACCGGGCTGTTTCCTGACGAGCCGGTCGACTCGGCAAGGGCGCGCTCGGCTTCTGCCTCTGCGAGTTCCTGGATCCAAGAAGCCATGTCCCGAAAGGCGGAAGAAAGAAAGGTAAAAGTCTTGACGGCAGTGGGCTCCGGGTGCGTGCTAAGCGCCAAGAAGGCGTAGACGCGTTTGTGCCCGCGAGCATGGACGTCGGGAACTCGGAAGATGTAGGCTGTGGTATAGCCGACCTTTCGGTCGCCGAAGAAGATTGAACCACCTGACGCG
Source organism: Thermothelomyces thermophilus ATCC 42464 (assembly GCF_000226095.1). Classification (NCBI taxonomy): domain Eukaryota; kingdom Fungi; phylum Ascomycota; class Sordariomycetes; order Sordariales; family Chaetomiaceae; genus Thermothelomyces; species Thermothelomyces thermophilus. The sequence goes on along the minus strand of NC_016476.1, from coordinate 2,498,788 downwards.
GCCGAGCCGATGCTGTGAGTCGTGACATAGGCCGGGCTTTTTGGCGAGCCGCTTGGGGTGGGCATGGTAGCTCCGGCGGCAGCGGGGCTTGTCGCTGGCGCGCGGGGGAGAGTCTCCAATGACAGCGTGCGCAAACACGATGCGCGAACAAGGGAGAAGGATTCGGGCGCAAGGGGCTCGTGAGTCGACGTGTAGTCGAGAAAGTGCATGTGCGAGTTGGCACTCGCGCTGTCAGAGGTGCCGCTGGAACGAGAGGTCACCGAGAGGCCAGTCCCGGTTCGACGGTGGGATGGTGGACGTTGCTGGTTGCCGGACTCGTCTTCAGACGGGGCCGACGAGGATGACCGGGACGTCGGCGGTGACATATGGTTATCGACTCCTGTAAATACTCGCGCATATGGAGCTCGCGTCCTCAGGGTAGGACCTCGGTCAGGCCGCGACCCCGTGCTTACGTCCTTGCCATTTTCCTGTCGCTTAGGTAAAGTCAGGGCGCAGTTGTCACATGGACCGGCGCGCCGCGTCACATATTCGTCGTAGGTTCTGCGGAAGCCAGAATCCTGTCGCGGTTTCTGCTGCTGCGCTCCAGGGCCTGGGGCGAGACACGGGCTCTGAGGAGGGGTCTCGATGGCAGAGCCGGTAGTTGAGGCAGCAGCTGCCCGAGCCGCCTGCCGTATGGAGGCGCGGCGGGACTGGGCTTCCTGTTCCGTGACAGGCTCAGACGAGCTCCGCTGAGCTTCGGAGAAGTTGATGCGGCGGAGGGCTTCCGTGATGGCGGCTACATGTGAAGATTCGCCCGAACTTGGGGCTTTTGGGTCAGACTTGTCGCGCGAAGAGGCAGGACCGGGAGGAGCCTCGTCACAGATGCTGCAAGGGACTGGAAGGCCCTCCGTGACCATCAGGGGCGTCGGCCCATGGAGGTCACAATAGTGCGCTAAACAAAGCTGCAAAGGGCAGATTAGCATCATGTGTCGCATCTCCTCCAAGCTTTGGATGGAATCTGGTATGTTTGAAAAGGGGAAGGGTTCGTGCGCATGCGCATCATGGTAAGGCCAACAAGGAAGGGGGAGAAAGGGCCGTTTTGAACGGGATGCAGCCTGGTCGGGTTCAACTTGGACCCGAGCACCAAGCGCTGCGCAGATATAGCCCCAATCCAACGCCTCGGGACCGCCGCACGTGGGAGCGTCTCGAGCTCAGATCACAGGGCCGCACTCAGTGACGTTTGGACAATGCCGGGGCCCAGCTGCGCCGACGTGCGGGTACAGCAGGCAGCCTTGCGCCTGTCGAACGCACTCGCCCGAAAACAAGGGGCAGGATCTGAGGCGGTGAGGGTGTCGGGGTTACATTGGGAAAAGTGCGACAAGGCCCACCAAACGACTGATTGACGCCTTCCCTTTCGTTGCCGCATCCATGTCCTTGTGTGGAAGGTATGGAGGGCCAGAAGGAACGAGGGGGGATGGGAGGGGGGAGGGGCACACCAAACTCACAATTGACGTCATGATCGGGGCAGCGTTATTGAATAATCGTCATTGTTCTCTCGGTTGGAGTCGGATCGCTGATAGGTGTAAGCCCGGGAGAAGATGGCAAACAGCTCGCTCGCCCGGATCCGTGATGGATGCTTCCCTCCCTCAGACAGCGCTCGGTCGGGTTGCGACGGGATCGGACCAGGATGGGGTAAGCCGCAATAAGGATCAGGAGGGGCCTCTGTTGCGCGCAGAGTCTCGAGGCGGTAAATCAGCGGCCGGACGCTCAATGAAGCGAACGGCAATCGTCAGTCAAGTCGGTGCCTCGGAAGTCGAGAGCGCGAAATGACCAGACTACACAATGCGCTCCAATGACTGTGGGAGGGGGGTTGGTTAGGTTCGCTTGAGGATTGCTTGAATTGCTGCACGTCAGATCCGAAGGCCTGGTCTCGTGCCTCTCCAGTTTTCCCCAAAGATGCACGCGCTGAGAAGCCGCAGGTGCGGTTCCGGCTGCTTTTCTTCTTTTCGGCGCTGATTTCGGGATTCGGACGAGGATTCAATAACCTCGGAACGAGTTATCGCGAGCCATGGCGGCGCCTGCAGAATCCCGGCCAAGCGATGGAAAAAAAAAAAAATGCCCCGCCCTGTGTGGCCTGCGCCCGGCGCAGCGTGCTGAAGGGACCCGTGGTGGGAACAACTTCACAACCCAGATACTCGACTGTGTAAGAAAGGGCTGAGATGTCGAGAATAGAAATGCACCGTCGTGCTGACCCAAGGGCTGGCAGGCCAATGGATACTCCGAAATGTCGAGAGGAGCCGTGCTGGATTGAGGTCAACGACCAAAGAACCAAGGTCCCGAGAAGCGAGGTCTGGAAGACCTTCTTGACTGCAGGGCTGATCGGGTCCTCTTAAAGAATCCTTCCAGAACGAAAAGAAAGCACCACTGTGGGTTCCAGCGCTACCTAGTACTTTGCCTAATCTGGCCATCCCGGCCTTCCCGGACCGTTGTGCGCGCGCTCTCTTTACTAGTAGCGTACTTGTCGCGGTGGGGCAATTGGGGACTGCGACCTTTTTGATGGAGCCTGCCCTTCGGAGCAATGCTAGTGAAGGAATCGGGCCATGAGATTCATCTCAGCGCCGCTCCTGTCAAACTGCCCTGGAAACCGCTATCCGCCGTAGCCTGTTGCGGACTGAGCTCCCAAATGTGAGAATGAGGGCTGGGGTACGGCGAGCGAGTGTAGGCAATGGGACAAACAGCAAGGGCTTTCCGCTGTTCGCTGTGGGCTTGTTGGCCCTGCCTTGCTTTTTTGGTGGCTGTCCTCCAAGCAACCACGGTGGGATGAAAGCTTCCCAACGGGAGTGTTTACTATTTCCGCGCCAGGCTAGGCCCTCGGATGGCTGCACCCGCCCTGCACCGTCCCTCGATGCAGCTTACCCTGATTTTCATCACATCACCCGCTCTCTGCGATCGTTATTTCTGCAGCTGCTCATCTCCCCTCATCGCGTCTACGCTGACAAGAAAGCCGAATCTCGGCCCTCGGGAATGCAGGATAAATCGCAGCGCTGGGTCGGCTCACGCCTGGCCCGATCTGGCAGCGAAGGGAGACAAGTGCAGGGTGAGAGACCTTCATCTCCCGGAGCGGACGCCCGCTGTACGGAGTACATAGTAACTAACAGGACGAATTTGGCGCCTGAACGCCTGGGTCCCCACGTGGGAATCAGCGTGTTGCCCCACCCCGCTCGAGCCGCCAGGTTGGAGGCACCCCAGGAGTGCGGACTTGGCAGGCTCCAAGCTGCGAATTGTGCGACGGCCTTCACCGAGCCGACTGCCGTGCAATCACCGTGTTCACGAGGTCTTTGAGTGACCAAGTCTGGCTGTGACCGGCAAGGCGGGATTGGGGGCCGCGCACTACTGCGCAATTGGAATGCTGAGACGGATGGGCCCGTGGACGCCGTGAGACCGTTGCTGAGAGTTCTAGTGTATCCGTTGCTCCCTGCCGTTTTGCGGCGTACGGAATGCAGGACGTGGCAGGACAAAGTTTGGTGAGAGGACGACGAGACTTCCTCAGGAGAGCCGGGGCTCTGGATTTTCTGTCCTAAGGATCTTCGCGCTCCCTCCGTCTGAAGACTCCTTTACCATTTTCTCTCTTTCAAATTTCCTCTCTTTTCGGCAATTTCTCTTGCTTCCAACTAATTCTTCACTTTTTAAATCCCCCCGCCCCTCCCCTGTATGTTCATGTGTTTCTTTTTTTTTTCTCCGAGGTCACCATCAACCCCCCTGTCTAGCAACTCACCCAACACACCCGGGGTCCATGCCTCAATTCAAAACCCTTGTTGTTCCAACCCTTTTACACTACTGTGCAAGGCCTAAACCTGTCCTAGAACTGCCCCGTCTTGCCTAACCTACACTAAGCCACCTTACCGGACTCTCCGTCGGTCAAACGGGAGACTGTTGTTTTCAATTGGGCGATACCGTACGGAGTAGTCATATGATGAAGGTATTCGACCAACAAAGTTCCTGTGTCTTTGGCGTAAGCTGAAATGACCGAGCACATACACTTTGTACTTTGGTACGTACTGTGAGTAATCCGTACTCCGTACTTGTTACATAATGGTGGTACCGCATGGTAAAAATGCACACAATCTGGCACACTTGTGCAATCTGACCACTCGCCCATTGTTGCATTGCCGAGCGTGGTCAAACAAGCGATGACACATGCGGCATCAACGCTAACTAGCGCAACGGCTCGACAGACCAATTTTAGCCGTAACGGCCCGAGAACCTGCCCTACTACGGTCCGTACACTACATGCTTTGAGTGGGCCGTTCCTGCCACCTCTCGACCTCGACTAGTGTGCACTACCTGCCGAGCTGTGTTTAGCGCCACGGTAATGCTACCTTACCGTTACAGAGCTTGTTCTATTTGCGAGCCTGGAAGGAACAGTATTTCTTCGATGGTAAGGGGTGGGTATACGGAGTTTGGAACAATTATTTTGCGAAATGCATGTTCTTTAGGTAAGGTACCTGCTTCGTAGGTACACAGTCCCATATGAGCATTCTTTACCGGTATCGGCATGAGTAAGCCAAGCCACGCAAATAACAGAAAGAAGAAAGGAAAAGGAAAAAACAAGAAAAGGAAAAACAGAAAAAGGAAAGAAAGGCAAGACATGATTATGCGGAAGTGTCGCGCCACTTAGCGGTCAGTGACGACACCATCCGAGGGAAATTTGGGATTGCGAGACACAGCTCGAGGCGAGCCGTGCCGAACATGGTGGGACCACGGCAGCTAATCCATCTAGATACTTTACACTACATCGTAGGGGTCCTCTATCAGGAACACCTCAGTCCTTAAGAGTGCCGTTTCCTTGTGCGATGTCTGGGAGGCCTACATACGTCCGGGTTGTAAACAGCCTTGAAGGCACTACTAACCTAGCGCACACTTGCTATGTCCGAGAGCATAAGGTACGGCGTACGTAGCAGGTATTGAGATGTTGATCGATGCGCAGGGAACAGGGAATGCTGAGACGTCCCAGTCGAACCCGATTGTGTTTAGCGGTCAGCGAAGCCAACCTGTCAATCACACAGCGCCTCCCAGTCACAGTCAAAAGTCCTGCAGTAACGGGTTGATACGGCCCTCCTCAGCGTGAAGAAAGAGCGATCCGATTCAACTTTCAAGGGACAGGGCCACATAGTAAGGTTAGCGGCCGCCTCTTGAATTGATCCACTCACCACTGTTGGAACACGAAGTTTTTTTCTTTTTCTTTTTTTTCTTTTTTGTACTGAAAGAGGTAACAAGGCAAGCCTCTGCACCAATATCCGATGCCCTTATTGGGCGTGTGATCCAGGCGGATGTGTGCCTGAACTACAACCATGGTTGTCTGTCTGTGACTGCAAGGGGAGTTTGCTGCAAGCCACCGGGTAAGATGCCCGGCTTTTCCGCCTGTCCATTTCGTCTTCCGTATTCGACTATGACCCTCCGTACACGGAGGGTCTTCTCGATATGAGCATGTCAAGGTAGTAGTATAAGGTTCCTTTGGAGAGGCTTCAGAATTTCCCGCCGAGATATTCCCAAGCAGGCCTGCTCTAAAAGGAGTGACTGACTCGGGGAGAACTCCTCCGACACAGAAATGCCGTCCATGGCTATGATTCGTGGGAGGATGCATTGAAGCTTAATCCATACCTACATGGGAAGAAAAGATTCTGCGGAACACCTCATCTTACAGCCCGCCAACCCATGCTTTTGCTCGTAGACTGGAAAGGAAGCAAAAGGCGTCATAGCCTGCTGCGGGTGGGAAGACTCGGTGTTCTGGGTAAGATGGCCAACAGAATGGGATAAGTCATCGGAGGACTCGCCATGAGCAGCAAAACAATTAGAACTCCCCAATGTATTGCCACTTAACCCCAGACTCAGTCAAGTGACACTAATCCCTCGGCAGCAAGTTGATACGCCGTTGACGTTGTATGCTAAACTGAGAACCACGCCAAAGAAAATGTCGTTAGAATGGAGCCATATTCATGATCCATCTATGCTCGACTTCTATGCCACCCGCCCGTCGCCTACCCCACGGAACCCATCTCGTCAACGAACCTATATGCCACCGCCCCATGTAGCCTCTATGCATTAATATTCCCGGTCAAGCTAGAGAAGAAAAAAAAAAAGACAAGAAAAAAAAAGACAAGAAGGAAGAGGAAGACAGCAGCAACTATCCATACCAACCCCAACTCGCCGGCCGCCAAACCTTCTCTACTGCTCAGTAGATGGGTCAACCTCCAACCTCTTAGCCGCTCGCTCCCCATCTCCATCACCTTTCCCATCGGCACCCGGCATCACTTCCTTGCCCCCTCCACCCTCTCCCTCCTCTCCCTCCTCCTGCCCGTCCGCCTGTGGGGGTCCGTACTTTTCAATCCACAACTGCCTCAGAACCCTATAGATGAACAAGTATTGCAACTCGGCTTGCACCATAGCGCGCCGCTGCTCCCGGAGCGAATTGACCGTCTCGAAGATTAGATCCGGCCCTTGCCCTTGCGGCTGCAGTTCCGGGCCCTCCGTCTCGCCGCTTCCGCTCTCGCTGCTTCGCTCCCTCCCTTCCTCTCCCCCGTCCAGCTCCTCCTCCACCGCCTCCTCCTCCTCCTCCTCCTCCTCCTTCTCATCCACCTTCTTTCCAGGAGACGGTGTAGTCTTCGAGCCGGCGCCGGCGCCGGCGCCGGCAGCCCGCTCGTCCCAATCCTCGAGGACCCCTGCTTCCAGCTCGCGCATGAGATACTCGAGCGCGATGAATGTGCCGGAGCGACCAACGCCGGCGCTGCAATGCACGACGCGCGGGTTTCGCGGAGAGGCGTTCTTCTCGCGCGAGAGGCGCATCAGCGTGAAAAATGAATCGAGGTCGTCGAGGGAAGGCACGCCAAAATCGGGCCAGTTCTTGTAAAGAAAGTGGTAAATAATCTTTTCCTCGTAAGACCCTTCCTCCCCCGAAGCGTTCGGTTGCTGGTCCCGTTCTTGCTGTTGGTCCGTAGGCGAGACTTCGTTGGTTTCAGTAGTAGCGGCGGTCTGCTGGGAAGAAGATTCTGTCGGGGAGGAGGAATTGCCCTGACTGGGCTCGGATTGAGCCGGTGTCCTTGGCCGCGGATGGACACGGATGACGAGCTTTCGCAGCTCGATCGCGTCGCCGGCTGGAGTCTCCTCCATGCCCTCGCACCGCACCGTAGCTCGGAACCCGTCGCCGAACTCGTCTCGCTCGTTGACCTCGACGGGCGGGTCGTCTTTGCTGCGCGGGAAGTACGGGAAGCACTTCTCCAAGTGCCCCTCGTGCGTCTCCGTCAGCATCACCACAACACCCGGGCTTTCGAGCTGCTCCACCAGCATCCTCCAGACGTGGTCCATAGACGCCTGCTTAGGCCCTTGCATGGCAATGTACCGGTCCGGTTCGCGGACCGGGCCCGGGCGGCCGTCGGGCGTGGGACACGGCAAGGGCTCGAGGACGATGGGTGAGGCATTGACGTAGTCGACGTGCCCCTCGGGAACCCGCAGCTTGATCCGGTTGTTGTGCCACGGCTGTATGTTGAGATACCGGTCGAGGGTCTTGAGGTGCGGGCCCGTCACGCGCGCCCACCGGAAGTCGGGCGACGGGTTGGTGACCGAGAGCATGAGCCGGTTACGCTCGCGCCATACAAGTTCGGAGAACCTGTTCTCGATCTCTGCGATTTTCCGCCGAGTCAGCCGGGAGGCGGGTGACAGCGCATGGGGTAAAAGCCGGACAGAACCCACCTTCGTCACTCAAATCCAGGAACGCAGGCATCTTGTACTGTTTGGCCGGTTTCTGTACCTCGTCGCTCGCTGCCTCCATCTTTAGCGACAGGGGGGACACCGGGCGGCCATCGGTGTAGTCTGCTGGCGGCACCGGTGCGCCAGCCGGGGAGTGTGGTAGCGACGCCGGGGGCGAGTCGCGCGCCCGCTTGCCCGACGAGCGATGGAACACTCTAAAACGACTGAGCTTCTGGAAAGACCGCTTCGGCGAACTGGGCGGTAGATCGGCCGAAGACGGCGTTGACTTGCCCGGCAGGTTGCTGGTAATCAGGGTCGGCGGGGCGACATCCTTTTTGCGCCGGTGAAATCGGGGAAGATTGGTCATCCTGCACTCCCGAATCCTGCGTCGTGACTCGACGAATGCGACCGCGGGGCTACTGTGTATGATACAGGATTGCGAGGGGAAGGTGGCAAGGACGCGGCAGCGGAGGCGATGCAGCCTGTTCAGAAATCGCGCCTCGGAAGGGCGGTCAAAGCGATGTCTTGGATGAAGTAGAAGTATCGTGAGTTATGCGTCACCGAGAAGCATGCCGATCCCCCGGGGCCGGCACGGGAGAATAGACGAGGGGCACGTGCGGAATGCAGATGCACGGAAATGCGGAGTTGTCGATCCTTTGCGTGTAATAAGATCGGGGAGCGAGGTCGATTTCAGTCGGAAGAAGGGGCACGAGTTCGCTAACTGCACCATTCAGAGGCTCCAGGCCGAACTTTCGGGCAGTTTCTCACTCAGGTTAGGAGATCGTCCAAATCCGGTCCGACAGCATACACAACAAGCATGGGTATTTTTTAGGACGCGTGCGTTTCCCAAAAACAGCCCAGCGCGGGATCGAAGGGGGAAATGAGACGATCAGAAGTGCTTGCAGGGCGTCCCGTTCGGGATGGCGCACCCGCTGGAATGGTCAAGCGATTCTCCGGTAATCCACAGCGATGTCACCTCCACCAACGCAGGGGACCGGGCCGCCCGCTACCAGGTGACCCACCCAATCACCGTGCCTCAAAGAGCCTTTCCCCCACTTAGCCGCGATTGCCCCAACTGAAACCCATATCCCGTGTGCTTCCCAACAACCTGGGAAGTCCAGCGCAGGCTAGGATGAACTACGGAATAGCTACCCGGACCTAGTGTATCTTATCTGCTCCTTCCGTAAAAAACGCTACCTTATCATGTATTGAACCGAAACGTTGAGCAAACTGGAGGATAAGCATGATCGAAGAACAAAGCTCATACATGCGATGGACAAAAAGACATAGTGTATGACTAACGCGGCATCTCGGAAACTTTAATCGCAGCAGCAGCAGGTGAAGGCAAACCCGTGGCGCTTACCGAGATCCCAAAATAACCACGAATTGCACTACGCTGATTACGCTCGTGGTACCGCACCATGCGGATGGTTCCCGCCCGCATCTGGGGCTGAGGACAACCCCCCCTCCAGCCAACGCGCCGCTCAGGGGACCGCCAACCAGGCTCCGAGCTCCAGCTTAGCATTGAGCTTGTGATCCTCAGTAGGCGCGCCTTGTTCCTGCATATCCAGTAGACTGCGTAATTAAATCAAAGGCTGCAACGAGGGAGGGAAGAACGCAATGCGGCCTATCGGTTCAGAAAATCGAAAGACACGTGACAATTCTCTTTTCTAGACATTCGGCTTACCGCTCAACAAGAGCATGAGGTGGATTGATGAATATTCAGAAGTGTACACGTATCAGAGTTGTCGCGGCTTTTGTTTGAAATTAGAGAATAAAAGGGGGAGTTGCATTCTCCGGTGATGATAAATACATAAGAAAAAAACGAATAACTAAGGGGCGCTTGTCCCAGAACCCTCCGTGCCTTTTGTAATGTACATCACAATCAACCTTGCGCCATCCCATTCGCCCGTTTCAAAGATAGATTCCTGGGCAACCCTGTTCAAGAACGAGTTTTGACGGAACCCCCCCCCCTTCCCCCCTTCTCTTCATGCCCCCGAGTAGACGGCCGTGACAAAACGGCCGCACTCGATCCGCTGCTCGACGCTAGCCTTCCGACCCTTCCCTCCCTCACCCAGCCGCACCGTCGTCCTCGGCGTGAGCTGGAAACGCGGCGGTTCGCCAACCCCGCTCTTGTCCGCATCTCCCGCCCGCCCGCCGTCCAGCGGAGCGATGTACACGGGCACGCTGACGTTGTTCCGCTTGCCCGTGCCCAGCTGGTAATGCTCGTTACCGCCCCACCAGAGGACGTCGGCGCCAAAGTTGGTGTCCGTGTCCGAGCCGGACGTCGAGCTGCGCGGTGCGGTCAGGCGGGTCAGGTTGTCGAGGACGGCGCAGGCGTGGGTGCTGCCGACGGCGAGCCGGGCCAGGCGGATGGGCGTGACGCGGTTCGTCGCCTCGTCGTACTCGTACAGGTTGGACAGCGCCTTGATCTTGGTCGGGACGGCCGAGACGTGCGTCCACTTGCCCGTGCCCAGCCCGCCGTAAATGCCGGCGCCGCACGCCCACGTGTCTGCGACGGTCCGGCCAACTTCCTGGGCGTCCTGGCCCTGGGTCTTGGTGGCGTCTACGGTGAAGTAGCTGTTATGCCCTCCCGCGCCGATCGAGGTGACCTTGGGCACGAGGCCCGTGCCACTGTAGAGCTTGTGCACCGGGAGGAGCGAAGGCTTGTCGACGATGGCTGCGATGTCGGTCTCGAACCCTAGCTGGCCGCTGCTGTTGTCCCCGAACGAGAAGGCGCGCCCTCGATCATCGAGAGCCAGCGAGTGCTATCAACAACAATTGTTAGAGACTTTAGTTCCCCCTCATCCGGGCCCCGACCTGCCGAGACTGTTTCGGGAGCAGAACGACAGTTTCGGGAGGGCAAGGGCATCTCGATACGATCCTAGAGGAAGGAGAGGGAAGCAAATAGCATAAAAGGTGGCTTACAAATGCGCCTGCTGCGATGGCCTTGATGTTGCTCAGAGCTTTCACCTCGTGCGGCTGGTCATAAGGACCGGCCGGTCGTGTGTGCCAGGTCAAGCCTGGGACGCCGAGCTGTCCCTTGGAAGGGAACTCCTCCGAGCTAGAGGCGGCCGAGAATACACGGCCCTTGGAAGTCAAGAGCAGGCAATGCTCTTGTCCGCTCTTAACGTCGATGACCTTCTCGCCCCAGCCCAGGCTCGGGGGAGTGAGCAATCGGTAGCTCATGGATGCCTCGGAGGACCAGAAGGGTAGCCAAGACTTGCTGGTGGGCTTCTCGCCGGATTCCTGGTCTGACTTGGCGACGGGAATGGAGTAGACGGATCCGTTGGACGAAAGCGCAATGATGCGGTCGCGCGAAACGGCGATCTTGGACAGGTCCTTGCCTTTGAGGGTGACGGTAGGAGTTACGGCGTCCTTGGAGAAGGCGGTGCCCCACTGAACGAGGTCGCCTTCCTCGGTGACAGCGACGCCAAAGTCACGGTCAAGCTTCAGATCGCGAAGGAGCTTGCCGTCGAAGTAGGGGATCCGCCGTGGTGTCTTGATGACGGTCTCGTCGGAGTCTGGCGCAACCACCTTCCCAGCGTTGGACCCCCAGGCATAGACGCCGGGGTGCTCCCAGCTCCTCTTGACCTGAACATGCTGCGGGCTCACAAGCTCGCGGCTCTCCTCCTTGTCAGCCGCCTTCTTCCGAGGTTTCTCGTAGACAATCTCGGCGGCCTCGGGCTGAGCGGGGCCGGCCGGCTGCGGCTCGCCGAAGAGGCGCGGGTAAGCCCAGAGGGTGCCGGCGCCGGAGGCAACGGCAACGGTCAGCAGGCCAACAGCGCGCGCGCTCACGCGCTGGGTCGGCCCGGTTGAGCTGGAGTAGCGTGCGCATTGCGCCGACGTGGCTGCCAGCGTTCGAAGTGACGAGGGCTGCCGGAAGGCAGTCCGTGTCAAGAAGGGTGAGGCCGTCTTAAACATTTTGCTTCTCTTCTCTGATCATCAATCACTTAAGTGTATGTACCTGGAGCCCCTGCCATTGCCGGTGCAATCATTGATTGCCGTCGAGGGCCGCCTCAGTGCCAAGGATTTGGATCTGACAGCTGAAGAATGTGGAGCTCGGCGTTGAAGATGCTGGTGCAGGCGGGTCCTTTGCCTTTTTCACAACTGGTGGTTAAGAGAGCTCCGAGTAAGAGCTTCTCGGCCTCGGCGTCAGCAGCTGCCCCCTGGTCCGAGCTACGGTAGTGAAAGGTACACTACTCCGTAAGGTAGGTACGGTACGGTACGTACGGTAACTGCCTAATCCGTCCTTGGCAGTAATTATCATCCACTTTTGGTCTGTGCGCGAACCCCGGATTGGGGACAGACCCACCGGCGGAAACGCCCCCCACTGGCCGAGCTCAATGGCCCCAAGAGGTGCTGCTCATATCCGCGGCTGCTGCAGATAGAGAGCAGCATCGGTCCAACCCGCCCAGCGTCTTTAAAATGTACGAAGACTCCTGGTACAGCTTTGTGCCGGAGTTATCACAGCACCAGCCGGCTTTCGTAGTTCAGACTGCAGGCCACCGACGGAAGCAATCGCTGTCGCAGCAGCCGAATGTGGGTGTCCCCGACCCCAAAAGCGTGTCAATGCGTGCTTCGTTGTGTTGGCCAGATGGGCACTGACACACTTCTTTGCTCTTACCAGAACACGGCCGATGATGCCGGCGCTGTGGAACCCCTACCAACGCTCTTCGAAGATCAGAAAGACGCCGCCTCGCCACCAGAGCCGACGCTCTCGCGGCGCGCCAAGTCATACTCGGATTTTTACGACATCGTGAGGGCGCAGCTGGCCGTTCATGCACCCAAGAAGAAGAGGAAGAGGAGGCGGAGCGACCGCAGCTGGGAGGCTTTGGCGGTCCCGGATTCTGCGGCAGCGAGCCTGCCAGAGGAAGAGGAGGACTACAATGGCACTTTGGGAAAGGAACTCATACGAGCGAGCCAGCAGGAATACTGGTTCGTGGGACAACCCGGTGCCCGCTGTCGGCCGCGTGGCCCTTTGCTGACGTCTCTCTCAAGGCTCTACCACGACGAGCTGGCCATGACCGAGCGGCATCTTGGCACCCTTGTGGCGGACGCCGACAAGGCTCTGAAAGTCCTCGAGTCGCTCTGCCACTCCTTCCGCGCGGTCGACGATCAGACAAGCTCGTTCCAGGCGCAATGCGACGGTCTCTTGGCGGAAAAGAAGCGCCTGGAAGCGCTGGCCGAGGCTGTCGGGACAGATCTCCAATACTACACCTACCTGGATTCTGCCACCCGCCGCCTCAACGCACCCGGAGCCGGGCGGCTTGTCGAAGGTGGCAGCTTCGCCGAGATCTTGTCCACTCTCGACTCTTGCATAGAGTTCATGACCAGAAACGTCAGTCAATCACACCCTTCTGGGATTACACATGAGCGGGCTGACATGGCACAGTCTTCATACCGGGACGCCGAGTCGTACCTTGCTCGGTACCAAGCGCTGCTCACCAAGGCGCTTCATCTCCTCGAGGTGGGCTTCGTCAACCACCTGAATAAGGTATCTACCGAAATATCCCGACAAGTTGGAGCGACCCAGTCGGAGTCGGCACGCCACGCTCTTGCCTACGGTCGCTTCGAGGAGATGGTGCTCGAGTCGTATTCGTTGATCCCGAACGTCCAGGCCGTGGTGCGGAAGGCCTACGACCAGGACGGCCAGCCATCCTCGACGCCCAACGCCGACATCTACGCCAACACCGCGAACAACCTGTTCCATTCCTACTGGGCTGCTAGGGAGCGCGATTTCAAGCCGATCATTCAGCATGACCTGGACGTCTTTAGGGCCGAAGCCAACGACTCGATAGAGACGGCGTCGAGGAACTTTGTGAAGCAGTCCTTCGAGCGCTCCGACAGCGAAGCCACTCTCTTCCGAAACATCTTCTCGATCGACCCGCACTACTCCACAGACGCCCAGTCTGCGTTTGCAGTTCTCAAATCGCAGCGTACCGTGCTCACCGGGGCGAACGTGGCCCCTATCGCCGCGAGTCTGCAAGCGGTCCTTCAAGGCAGCGACTTGCAAACAATCTGCAACCTCGTCGGATGGATTACCAGTGAGTACCTGCTCCCCGAGTACGACGAGGACGAAACACCGTTTGTGGGCCGCTGCCGAGAGCTCGCGGCCAGACTGCTCGCCGAGCACCTATGGGCCTTCACCGACGCCGCCTTCGAGGCCGAGATTGCCAAGTCGATCACCCGGGCCGTCGTCCCACCGGAAGCTCTCAAGATTGGGCCCGTCACGAACGGCGACATGGCGTCCAACGCCTTCCCTCCCGTTAAGCGAGCTCTCGAGCTGCTCGTCCTGTTTGACCAATCCATGCCCAAGGAGCGATGTGTAAGTTCGCAAGTGAGCCTCTGCTTATCTAGCACATTGATCTAACAGAGACCCTCAAGCAGCGCAACAGTCCCGTGGTCTTCAGGATTATCAAGGAGTCCATTGCCTCCCTCCAGCGCGCAGAAGGTCGCCTCAAATCCGCCGCCGCCGCCGCCGCCGCCGCCGCCAAACCTAGCCCTGGCAGCACCGATCCGGATCTCTTCATGATCAAGAACCTACTCATTTTCAAGAACGAGCTCATGACGCTCGAGATTGGCGACGTTCGCGGCAACCAAGCCACATCCTCCTCGGCATTTCTTGGCGCAGGAAGCGGCAACATGCAGCACTTTACGCAGATCTGGGATACGCTCCGCCCGCACAACCTTCTCGGCGGGCTGCTCAGCAGTTTCGGGAGTTTGAGCACTTACATCCCCGGGTCGTCGCTGTGGTCGTCTTCACCGGCGTCGGCTGCCGGTGCTGCTGGCGGGGGCCGCGTTGGGGCTCCTGCTGTCGGTGGTACCCCCAGGGTGGGTACTACCGCGCCGGTTGCCGTGGATGATGCGCATGAGCAGTTGGACGGGTTGTTGAGGCAGAGTATCGTGGCTTTTACGAGGCGGTGGGCGGGGGTACTCAACGACGCGAGGGGTGTTGGCGGCGGGAGCAGCAGCAGCAAGCTCGGGGGGAAGAATGTGGGCAAAGTGGAGAGGGAGCTGGAGGAGACGTTGGAGAGGGCGTTTAGCGGCCAGCCGGAAGTCATCGCCAAGCTGAAGGAGGCCGTTCAGATTGAGGCGGAGGGGCAAGCACGGGTATTGGGAGAGAAGAAGAGTTACGTGACTAGGGTGTGAGAGAGCGCCCATGCTTAAATTTATACAACGCTGCCGAGGATGGTTAAATGGCTGTAAAGTCATCTTGTTCCCTGCCAACACCGCCTGGGGCTGGGGCAAAAAAGCACGGGGTCCTGAGTGCTAGTACAGTCATCACAGCAGCCACAGCGATATCGCGTGCTCAGGGCTAGTGTTTATATCAACCACTAAGAGAGGGTGGATCAAACGGCTATCTCGACTCGCCTGTTTTCCAACCCTAGGGCCCTGCTCCCAGCTTGGAACGGAAGAGATGTTCCAGTACGGATCCACGAGTTTTATCTGCGGTGCCTTTTCTTCCAATGCTGCTGTCCTCACCAATGGCCTTAGTTGAACTAATCCGTATTGCGTATGTGCATAAGTACACTCTTTGCCCGACAAGGAGAATCAACTGGCCCGGATAATGGGATATGCATTTGACCGTTTTGCAAGCACGCCATCGGCCTGGTCCAGAACGCCCCACCGCTACTCAGGTCCCCGGGGCACCCTCCTCCGCCTTTTGCGTACAGGTCCCACACCCCGCCGATCAGCGATAGGATTACTGCGTATAAACCCGAGATACTATAGATAAGCTGGGCGTGTGCCGACACCGGGCGGGCAACACGGGACATTGCGCCAAACTTCACGTTGGACCTTTTTTTTTTTTTCTTCAAGGGACGGCCGGGCTGCTACACGGCTCATTGGGCGCAAGGCAAAAAAAGCTGTGCATTGACGACGCTACGCGCAGCTTTCTTTGATTTTTCCACGTGCCCGACTTCCCCCCGGTCCGAAAAAGCACAATGGCCGACTCAGCAGCCGACATGGAAGGCCACAGCTCGTCCTCGTCCTCGGCCGTGCAAACGGCAAAGGACCTCTTCTCGGGCGCCGCCGGCGGTGTTGCCCAGGTGCTGATCGGTACGGATTCTTTTCCCTCTTAGCCTCCCCCTTCCACCTACACAGTAAAGCCTGATTAAACCTCCTTCGCGCAACCCATCTCATCTGACATGTTTTCCTCTCTCCCCGATGTCTTTCTTTCTTTGGAAAAATATAGGCCAACCCTTCGACATCGTCAAGGTCCGCCTGCAGACCTCGCAAGCCTACCCCTCGGCCCTCGCCGCCGCGACGTCCATCTACCGCAACGAGGGACCGTTGGCCTTCTACAAGGGCACCCTGACGCCCCTCCTCGGCATCGGCGCGTGCGTGTCCATCCAGTTCGGCGCCTTCCACGCCGCCCGCCGCTGGCTGGAGCAACGCAAGGCGGGGACGGCCGGGACGGGGGCGGCGGCACCCCAACTCGGATACGGCGAGTACTACGCGGCGGGCGCCTTCGCGGGCGTGGCCAACACGGTCCTGTCGAGCCCGATCGAGCACGTCCGGATCCGGCTGCAGACGCAGCCGCACGGCGCGGCGCGGCTGTACAGCGGGCCGTGGGACTGCGTGCGCCAGCTGTCGGCGCGCCGGGGGGGCGGCGGCGTCGCGCGGGGCCTGTACCGCGGCTCGGCCGTCACGGTGCTGCGCGAGGCCCAGGCGTACGGCGTGTGGTTCCTGACCTTCGAGTGGCTGATGAACTCGGACGCGGCCCGGAACGGCATCGAGCGCAAGGACATTGCCAACTGGAAGGTCGCCCTCTACGGCGGCCTGGCCGGCGAGGCCCTCTGGCTCGGCAGCTACCCCTTCGACGTGGTCAAGAGCAAGATGCAGACGGACGGCTTCGGGCCCGACCAGAGGTACAAGACGATGCGCGACTGCTTCGCCCAGACCTGGCGCGCCGAGGGCATGAGGGGCTTCTGGAAGGGTATCGGGCCGACCCTGCTGCGTGCCATGCCCGTTTCCGCGGGCACCTTTGCCGTGGTCGAGATGACGATGCGGGCGATCAACTAAATGGGGAGAGCGCATAGGAAGGAGAGGAAAGGAACACTTCAACGAGTTGGACCCCAGGGTTTGGGTTTGGGTGAACGGAGAGTCGAGGACATCGGTCTAGATATGGATGGATGGGTGCATCGGTTTAGAGAGTAGGGGAAGGACCCTTCAACGGGGCCAGGACGGCTGCTTGAAGGAAACAGGCGCCGGGGTCCGAGCCAAGGGCAGGGCGAGAGAGGGGGAGAGAGAGAGAGAGAGAGAGGGCACAAGATACCATTTCGGGAAGAATAATCCCACCATAAACATTGTATATATTTGGATACCTGCCGCTTATTCGGCGTTTTCTACCCTGCGCTGCAATATCTGCCTCGCGTTGGCCGAGGTCAGCGAGTCGATTTCCAGCTCATCCAGCGCCTTCTTCGCCTCCGTATTGTCTGTGAACACCATGTCTGTTGCTCGCTTGAGCGACATGCCGCCCTCCGGAGCGTCGAGCGGAAGGTTCAGCAGGCGCAGGGCGTCGCCGAGGCTCCCGAGCGCGCTTGAGCCGTCGGGAATATATCGCTCGACGAGGGCCGAGATGGCCTGCAGGTCGCGGCTGAACTGCGCTGCCCCGGACGCGGTGAACTTGTTGCTCATCAACACGTCGCTCCACAGCGTGTTGTTCAGCCTCTCGAGTGCGGCGCGCCAGACGCGGCGGAAGACGGCCGTCCCCAGGGCGCGCTGGAGGAAATCCAAGTCGCGTTTCAAAACCTGCTTGATTTGGTCAGCGGCGCTGGCTACTTGTCAGAGAAAACCCGGGGAGGCAGCTCACCCGCAGAGGCTCATCCAGTTCCGGAGTGACCGTTAGGTCGCCGGAAGCATCGTCGGCAATGGTGCTCCACTGCGGACGGTGGAGGTACGCCTTGAATGCCTTTCGTTGCGACTCGACGAGTGCTTCGGAGAGGAACTCTTCGGCCCGCTTTCTTCGTTGGCTATACGCGGCGATGGTCTCATCAAAGAGAACGCCGCCGTCCTCCTCCTTCCCAACGGCGGCCGAGGTCTTGTCCCTAACATGGTCGTAACTCATGCCGCCGGCAAGGTTACTTTGGTCCTCGGCAGCCCTGGCCCGGCTCTGAAGCTCTTCCCACAATGTGACAAAGAACTAAGACGGGTCAGCAATCGGGAACGACAAGCAGAAACGGGAGACCGCCCACCTCTTCATTGCTCCAATCCCTTAACGCGTTCACGATATGGTCGGCACTGCCGTAGACCTTGCAGAGCGTCTCGAGGGCGCCAGTGCCCTCTAGAGCAGCCAGCTGCTCCTTGGTCACGCCGAACGCTCTCCCGACAGTCGAGGTGATGCTCAGGTACGCCTCGAGCGTGCCCCGGAGCTGATCGTGGTATTCATCCAGAATGGTGAGCTGGATGTCTACGAGGAAACGCAGTTTGTGGGAAAAGCGCCTGACCCGCTCATACTGCGCCGTGACGGACCGCAGCAGGTCTGTGACGCGCACGGCGGCAAACGTGGGCTTGGTCTTCCCGGCGGCGGCAAAGTCGTAATCGATGTTCCTCGCGTCTGGTGTGGACATGATCGTCTGGTAGCGTTCCAGAGCGAACTTCTTCTCGGCCTCCAGCCACGTCCTGAAATGCTGACTGAGCACCTCCGACGTCAAGCCGGCCCATCCTTCCTCGGTGTCGCCGCCGTCGTAGGCAAAACCGGACCGGAGCCTCTCGTCAAAGGTCATGAGCTGTGAGAGCAGGCTGCTCAGAAACACCGTGTCCCCGGAAGTCTCGGCAATCGTGAGGGCGATCTTCTCCCTCATGACGGGCAGCATCGAGGTAATGAAGGCGCAGACCGGGTCCATGTAGACCATCTGGCGAGCTGCTTCGGTCTCGCCAAACTTGGACGCCAGTATCGAGCCGAAGTTGTCCCTCAGGAAGTCCTCCCACTTCTCGACCAGGGCCAGGAACCACGGGAAGCAGTGGGCGGTGATGAGCTGAGGGTTGCTGGTCGGCTTGTCGCTCAGGAAGTGGAAGCGGAACTCCTTGACGAAGATCTGGGCCATGACGTCGATCGGCAGCAAGCTGACGGTGGTCGGCGAGTACAGGACCTCGGGGACCTGCAGGTCGAGGAGCTTCTCAAAGCACCGGAGCCACTCCTCGTCCGCGTCCGAGTCCGGGTCCACGCTCGGCCACCCACGCTTGGCCAGCACCGCCTCGAGCTCGTCCCACATGGTCTGCTTCATCTCGTCCCACAGCTTGTCGGCCGCGGCCGCGACGTGGGTGACGAGATGCACCGCGGCGCCGTCGGCCTGCCGCTGAAGCTCCTTGAGGCGCATCGCCAGCTGCTTCAGCCTGGTGTACGGTTCCAGGGCGGCCTTGGGGTCCTGCGGGAGGTGCGACCGGGCGGACTGGCATAGCGCCTCGACGTCCTGCAGCAGCAGCAGGTAGCGGTAGGCGAGGTCGACATTGCGGAGCTGCTCCATGGGCGGCTCGAGGCGGCGGATGGCCTCGTCGGGGGCGTCGGACTCGGCGATGATGCGGAGGCGGACGTCGATGCTCTTCTGGAGCTTCTGGAACTCGTCGATCCGGGCGACGAGGGCGGCGCTGCGGTCGGCCGAGGACCGGCGGGCCTCGTCGAGCTCGCGCGTGGCATCGTCGAGCTGCGACTGCAGCTGGCTGCGCTGGTACTCGACGCTGCTGATCAACGTGTCCAGATGCTCGAAGTCCGTCGTCGACTGTAGCTTGTCGTCCAGGTAGTCTTCGACGCGGATGTCGGGCTCCATGGCGGGTGCGGGTGCGGATCGGGGGACGGATCGGGGGAGAGCTCGAGGGATTGTGTTCGCGCGAGGTTAGTGGTGGCTGCCGGGGACACGGTTGGCCAGTCTGTTCGTTGTCATTCTACTACCAACTTCGCTGTTCGGGTATTCATGAAGCTCGGCGGATGTGGAGCCGAGGAAGGTACAATTATCATTTGTATGGGAGATACTTTACAGACCCCGTTCGTTCCTGATGAGGGAAGCTCCAAGTACCACAGTACTGTAGTTACTGCGTACATACATACTATACACTACAGAGTAACTAAGGTAGGTAACTACGGAGTACCTACCTACAGTACCTTCCGCACGTATGTACGGATTACAGCTCGCCTGTGGATCTTGTTGGAAACTTTGGTTAGTTACACCGTATTGTATCAATGCGTAATATTACATCGAGCCGGTGACGCATGATTGCCTGCCGGCGACCCCGGCCCCGGCCCCGGTCATCTTTTTTCCCTCTCTACGCACACTATCTTGATGAACCGGCCATCGCCAGCGCGGCAACGATTCACCCCATTGCCCGACCGAACGGGCCCGACTCAGCGATTGACTTGCTAAAGTCAATCGCCCTTCAATGGCGCCAACATGAGACCCTTACTGCCGAATTGGGGGTCGGCCGCGCGCAGTGCCAGTTTCTCGGTTTCCTCGACCACCTCCCGGCCCCGTCCCAGCCAGCGACATTTCCACCCGACCCCGGCCGCTTGGATCCCGCGCCGTCGGAACTTCTTCACCTCCAACGTCTTTCTGCAGCAAGATGGAAGCGAACCGGCCACACGCTCCGTGGCCCCCCGGATCGCAGACGACACCATCACGGCGAGCCAGGCCTCCCAGAAGAGGCGCAAGCTTCCGTTGAAGAACTCGCTGCACCGGGTTGCTATCGTTGCCCAGAAGGGCGTGCCGGCAAAGCAGCCTCCGCCCGCCACCGACACAAAAAAATCCGGGGCCGAGGGAAGCTCCACCATCAGCGCGGTATGCGTAGCCGAGTCCTTCGACATGGACAAAGTCGAGGACATCCTCAAGAACCACGGCTTCTCGCTCGACCCGGACGGTAGCGGCTTCGATGCCCACGAGGTCGTGCACGCGCGGGGTTTCAACACGGGCGACATCTTCGTCTTCCCCTCCGGTACCGTCGTGACCTGGGGCCTCCCGCCAGACGTGGTCACCACCCTGGCAACCAAGCATCTCCTCCCCGCCGCCGAGATGCCGTTCGTTGAGGACAGGGAAGAGGAGGACCTCGAGTTCGTCATCGACCCGGAGCAGGAGCAGAGCCGGGTGAGCGGCGACGTGGTCGTGCTGGGAACCCGTCGCGAGGTCGAAGCCGGCGACCGACTCGAAACGACCCTCGCCAAGATCGCCTTCTCCTCCGGCCTCGCCCGCAGCACCAAGCTCGCCGTGCTCGAGAGCTCGCTGACCCGCTACCTCGAGAGCACCCGCCACATCCCCGAGCGGCTCTCGCAAGGCCTCGACGCGCCCCTCTCGCGGGGCATGATCCTCCAGAAAGCCGGCGAGCTGCTCAACCTCCGCAGCCAGCTGAACCACTACAACGACCTGACCGACGCGCTCCCAGACATCTTCTGGGACACCGAAGAGAAGCTGGAGACGTACTACGCCAAGATCGGCAAGGCGCTTGACGTGGGCGTGCGCATCAAGACGCTCAACGACAAGATGACGTACGCCCAGGAGGTCGTCGGCGTCGCCCAGGGCGTGCTCGACATCAGCGAGAAGATGTCGAGTGAGGCCCACAGCACCCGTCTCGAGTGGATCATCATCATCCTCATCGCCATCGAGGTCGTCTTTGAGCTGCGCCGCCTGTACATGGAGCGCTACGACGTCTTCCACGACGAGCTGCTGGCTGAACTGAGGGCTCTCAGGGCGGATTTGCAAAAGCAGGAGACAACAACCGAGCAGAGGACACAGGCCGACTCGAACTGAAAAAATATCTCGGCATGGCTGGCCGAAAGCCATGTGAATATGATGATACCCAACTCAGATTTTACTTGCTCTGCCAGAATTACTGGTATTGTTATTTTTTTTCTTTTCTTTTAAAAAATGAAAAAGAGAGAAAGAAAGTACCAAGATGTTAACACGAATCAAACAGCTCTCCACTTTTGACTTCGTCCTAGAATCTGCTGAAGATATTGCTCACGCGACGCAGTTGTTGATGGATTATCCTCATTTATCCAGACATTGCTCGTCCCGAATTGCCTGACCTAAACTAAAGACCTCCAATAATCATGCATATCGTGTTTTGGGACAACCTCAAAGAGTCAAAAGACGGCCGGCGCCTGAGGGGTTGTCAAAAACGTGTTTATTGTCTAAAGGCCTCCACCTCATCTATCACCAACAGGATTGCAGAGATCAAAACCCCAAGCCAACCGGGAGCAAAGTCACCGGAACCGAAATACTCTCTTCTCAGGTTACCGGAGCCGATCCACCCACTTAGTCTAGGTACCCAGACCCTCAAAAACGAGTTAAGAGTACAACAGAGCCACAATGAACTTCAATCCGCCTCTCGGTGTCTCCCATGGCAGGAAGGCGCATTCAGCCCACATCGGGTCGAATCAGTCAAGTCAGAACCAAAGCAAGCCAAAGCCTCCTCGGAGGAAAAAAAAAAAAAAAACGAAAACCAACCGCTCACAAACTCCAGTTTGTTCCCCAGTCACCTCAGATCCCGTCCTACTTATGCCATCCAGTAAAACATCCAGACCATCCCTCCATCGCCGATTCCCTTTTCCCCATCCACCCTATTGCCTCTCCACTCCCAGCGGTTCTCGCTTGCCGTCTAGAAAAAAAAAATACCTGGTATAAAGCAGCCAGATGGGTAGCCAGGCATACCATTCCCACTACAATACGACGGAACCATGACTCCCTTCCGAGAGGAGCCTTTTACTATTACAACATTCCACGCACGCCATCACGCAACAGGTTTACCCTGTTGCGGCGGCAGACCCGCAGTCCCCGGCACCGGCGCGGCCTGGGCTGGCATAGGGCCGCCGGTTCCTGATGCAGGTCCGGTACCAACCGCAGCCGCGCCATTAATTCCGCCCTGACCATGTCCCTGCATGGTCGCCCCCATCGCCACCTTGGGACTAGGCGACACGCTATGGCCGTTGTTGTTAGCACTATTCCCCATCTGCATTTTGGCCGCGGCCACCTTGTGCACGTCCATATGACCCGCCAGCCCAATTCCCGCCAACCCGACAACCTCGCCCTGCGTAACCTTGCCCATGTGTCCACTGGCGCGCTGCTCAGCGTCGGCGCGGGCACGCGCCTGCTCCATCAGCTGCCGTTGTTGCACCTCGGGCATGACCGTCGCAAAACCAGTGAGGTTCGACCTGCCAGCCCCTGCACCATTGCCGCCGCCACCTGCCGGCATCATGCCGGGGCCGGGTGAGCCGGCAGCGTATTGGCGGGGGACAGCATTCGGAGGAATGCCCGGACCGGGACTCCCATACGGCGGGCGGACGATTTGTTGATGCTGCTGAGGGGGAGTTGGCGATTGGCTGTACTGGTGCGCTTGTGGAATTTGGGGCGATATGGTTCGGGGGATTTGCCCGCCATTAGCGTAAGGCGAGTACGGCTGTTGGGGGTGCGCCATAGGCGGCGGGTGTGGAGAATGTTGCGGGTGTGGGGAGTGCTGCGCATGTTGAGGATGCGGCTGGATTTGCTGTTGTTGATAACCAGCAGGATAACCCTGTGGAAAGCGGTGGCTGGGCGTGCCAGGCTGCCCCATATTGTAATTGGCATGTTGCTGCATTCGTGGCTGTGATGGCGTACCAGCGAATTGATGTGGCATGTTGGAGTGGCCGTAGGGTCCCTGGGCCTTGGCGAGCTGGGGTGCATACATCGGTCTGAATTGGGTGCCGGGCGCGGCTCGGGGCTGCACTTGTTGGTGAGGTTGGGAAATGGGAACGCTGGATGGCGCGCGTTGGTACACATTACCCTGCGGACGCGAGGGCGTCTGCGGGAAGTGCTGCGTGGTCCCAACGGGGCGGACCGATGGTGTGAATTGTGTTTGATACTGATGATTAGCATAGGGCCCAGAAACGCTCGGCGTCCTGTGCGCTTGACGTTGGTTGGACGTCGCGGCCTGCGCGGCCAACCGGGCAAGCCGCGTCGGCTCATCCTCCTCCATAACGCCACGATACTCGTCGGAGCGGATCTCGAGCTTGGTGCTCACGGCCAACTCCCCGAGCTTATCCGAGTTGAGGCGGGCGACCGCGTATGGCGGCAGGTTTTGTATGATCAAGGCCAACTGAGCCTTGAGTGCTTCGTAGGTTGCCATTTCCTCCTCGCTTGGCTGATGAGAGAGGTTACCGTTCCGAAGCATGTCTCCATTGACCGGATCAGCTGAGTAACGGTCTTGACTGGTTGGCAAGGTGAGGTTGCGGTTGCGTTGATAAGAGGCAAGTGTCTCGATCAAATCGGAGACCTCCTCGAGAAGGTCGTCCACCTCTTTTTCTTGCTCGGATTTCTTGCCCAACACATGGTCAAGGCTCGGGTCAATTGCAGTCTCATCCCAGTTCTCGATGGCCTCCTTCACGCGCTCCTCATCAATTTCCACAGCCACGGCCGAGTCAGCCGCTGTGCCATTCTCACTCTCCTCTTCTGGCTCCTCCGCATCGGCAATCTTCGCAAAGTTTCGCCGGCCTACACGCTGCCACCAGATGCGGCTGAGCTGACCTGAGGGGACAATGGCGCCTGTGTCGTCTTTGCAAGGTGCAAAAGAGGAGAAAGCCCCCCGAAAGAGGGTCTCCAGCTCGGACACTTCTAGTTCGGTCGTGGAGGGCTTGATGCCTGCCAGGCTCTGCGCCCGCTCTCTTTGTTTTGTTTTGGCATGTGTTGTTGGTGTGGCATTGCTATAATCCAGCCAGTGACCCACGGAGATGCTTGAAGAGAAGTAACTGCCAGACCGGTACTTGGACTTCTCCGCTAGCTCGGGGTGGTAGAAAGTCAGTACATTGCTTTTCGTGGCCGTCTTGGGCGCCTTTGGTGGCTGGAGCGGAGGCAGGTTTCGGGGGGAAGGAAACAATTCTCCCAGCGTAGGGACGCGACCGTTCTTGTCGCCCGACAGATTTGCTTCAGACAGAACCTTGGTAGCGGTAACCCCCGGGGGTAGAGCCGCTTCCGCCAAAGGTTTAGCTGCATCGCGCTGAAGGCTGGTAAAAAGCGGCCTCGGTGTTGGCGCAGCTCCTACTGCTGTGAGGACCAGGCCACTTGTGGCCGGCGCTTGTCGACCGAAGGTCTGTTTCCCGGGAATCGGCCGCGGCACGTTGGGGTATGCTAGTTCCTGTCTGTAGAGCTCGAGCGCCTTGGTCTTTAATGCGATCGTTTTAGCGAGCACGTCTGCATCTCCCGGCGTCCCTGCAGTCTCGAGCTCCTTGACCTGTGCATCTGCAGTGTGAACGACGTCGGCGACCAAGTCATCCAGCACCTCATATACGTCCTGTGTCACCTTGTCCGAGATGCTGATGGGTGTGCCGTCTTCTGACTTCGCTCGCTTCGAGGACGGTTCGCCATCGGGAAGTGAATCTGGAAGAGGGCGCTTGAGAAGCGATGGGTTGCTCGTGTCGTGTCTAGGGTGGATGAAGTCAGTACAGAAACGGCAGGAAAAGAGCAGGTAGCAGCGTGTGCAGTTGGACATCCGACGCAGCAGAATGGTCGACAGCGACGCGGCGCATACCTTTCCAAAACCCTGTAGAAATCACGGACAAGGGATTTGCGACCCTCGGAAGCGTGCACGCCATTGACAGGCTGCTTAGGCGGGTCGCCGCGGTTGAGGTCGGCCTCGTTATCGTCGGTTGATTCGCGCTTCCGCTTCGTGGATGAATTGATTGAAGCGGGAGAGTCTGGACGCGACAATGGGGAGACGCCGTTGACCTGGGCCATGGCGACAGCGGGTGAGGCCATGGCTGGCGGGGGATGCGGGATGGGCCGTCGAGGTCGGACCCCGGGAGGTGGGAGGTGCGAAGTGGGATGGGGTTTTGGCGCGGTGGTTTTGGCTGGGTCTGTCGCGATTCGCGTCGTCGAAAGGGAGGACGCTGCTGCGTGGGACCGTCCCTTGCAACTTCAAAAAGTTTTGACGACGGCGGTTGGCCCGGATGGTGGAGAAAAAATTGTTCCAAAACGGTTGCACGCGATGACTAGACAATGCCCAGGTTCGAATACAACCGAAAATTAACTCGGTTTGCGGCATCCGATGGCCATTTGCTCGCTGCAGCGACAGGCGTCAGAGTGCAGAGGAGAGACGGAGACTGCGGTTGCCAGAGTTGGTTCCAAAAAGCCAGCGCGAGGCTAGTCTGGGCAAGCGACGCTCGGGGCAATTAGTGGGGCGCTGCGCCATGCCGTTCTTGCACGTGATCTCGCTCTCTCACAAGCTGATACTTACATAAGCTCAACTTGAAAAGTATCAGCACATTGCTCTCGTCCAGGAATGTGCACTAGGCAATTCAAATCTCCAGAAGGACCACATTGTGGACGTCCCTTATTTCCAGTTCGTCTGAATGGTTCAGAATATGAATCAAGGCCCATTGTTTACCTTCAGTAACTCCTCTTAACGTTTTTACTTTAGTACGGAGTACGAATTCGCACATCAAACTCAAAGCCTGGATTCACGGCGACTCCAGCTTCAAATTGGCAATGAGAGAACGACAAGATAGGTAGTAGAAATGGAGGAGTTACAAACCAAAGTAGTAAATGAACTACTATGTAGAGATAGGAAACCAATAATTGTTGTAGAAGGAAAGATTCTCTAACTGCTGTGGCCCAAAGACAATCGTTCGTTCGCATTACAGCGCTGACCGGAAAGCCTGAATTGGAATGGAAGCGCAGAACCACTGCAGTATATGCGGAATATGTAGTTAGTACACATGTCCATAATCTGTACACTACTGCATGTGTTCGGCCATTAATCCGTTGCTATGTTACGAAATCGACCGAGATCGCTGCAATCTAAGCCGGGTAGTTGCATGATCTTCCCGATAAGCTCATAATATGCCTTGGCATCGCGCTCGGTTGCCGATTCGGGTTTCGTCGGGCGCTCCCTTTCGCTGAACGCTCCGCAATTGATGCTGTCAAGGAAAAAAACTGCGGGGTCCTGAATTTTCTTGCTTGCTCCGATGCCCCTCCAAGTCTCCGACTCGGGGGCTCCCGCCCCCCACACAAAAGCAGCTTGGCTCATCACCTCGTCAGATCTTCCGTCCCTGAGAACTCTCCATCCTTCCCGAGTCTCCTTCTGACCATTCTTGAACCTCCCCTATCTTCGTTGCACACCTCCAGATCAATTACAATGGCTGCCAGCAACGCCAAGAGCGCGACATACGCGCTGTCCGAGTCGCACAAGCAGGTTCGTTGCTGATTCTTTTATCTCGCCGAATTTTACCGTTGACTGACTCACCGCCTGTAGATGCTCGAGAAGTCGCTTCTCGAGTCCGACCCCGAGGTTGCCGAAATCATGGTAAGCAATCTCTTCTCTTTGCCAACATGTCTAGCTCGCAATTAACGTTTTGTCTAGAAAAATGAGATCCAGCGGCAACGCGAGTCCATCATCCTTATCGCCTCCGAGAACGTCACTTCTCGCGCTGTTTTCGATGCCCTGGGCTCCCCCATGTCCAACAAGTACTCCGAGGGCTATCCGGGCGCTCGTTACTATGGCGGTAACCAGCACATTGACCAAATTGAGCTTCTCTGCCAAAAGCGTGCCCTTGAGGCCTTCAACCTCGATGGCGCGAAGTGGGGTGTCAACGTCCAGTGCTTGAGCGGCAGCCCTGCCAACCTTCAAGTCTACCAGGCCCTCATGCCTCCTCATGGTAGGCTGATGGGTCTGGACTTGCCCCACGGTGGCCATCTGAGCCATGGCTATCAGACTCCCCAGCGGAAGTAAGCAAGCCACAGAGTCAATCACACCATTGACGCGGTCGTTAATCAGCCCTTCCTCGCAGGATCTCTGCCGTCTCGACTTACTTTGAGACCATGCCCTACCGTGTCGACCTGGAGACCGGCATCATTGACTATGACACCCTCGAGAAGAATGCGCAGCTTTTCCGTCCCAAGATTCTTGTTGCCGGTACTTCGGCCTACTGCCGCCTCATCGACTACGCCCGTATGCGCAAGATTGCTGATTCGGTCGGCGCCTATCTGGTCGTCGACATCGCTCACATCTCCGGCTTGGTCGCCGCTGGCGTTATCCCCTCCCCCTTCGATTACGCCGATGTTGTGACCACCACCACGCACAAGTCGCTCCGCGGGCCCCGGGGTGCCATGATCTTCTTCCGCAAGGGTGTCCGTTCCGTCGATCCCAAGACTGGCAAGGAGACTCTCTATGACCTGGAGGACAAGATCAACTTTTCCGTTTTCCCCGGCCACCAGGGTGGCCCTCACAACCACACCATCACCGCACTGGCTGTCGCGCTCAAGCAGGCTGCTAGCCCTGAGTTCAAGGAGTACCAGAGAAAGGTTGTCTCTAATGCCAAGGCTTTGGAGAACAAGTTCAAGGAGCTTGGCCACAAGCTCGTGTCCGATGGCACCGACTCGCACATGGTGCTCCTCGACCTCCGCCCATTCCAGCTTGACGGTGCGCGTGTCGAGGCTGTCCTCGAGCAGATCAACATCGCCTGCAACAAGAACAGCGTCCCCGGCGATAAGAGCGCCCTCACCCCGGGCGGTCTCCGTATCGGCACTCCGGCCATGACTAGCCGCGGCTTTGGTGAGGCCGACTTTGAGCGCGTCGCGCAGTACATCGACGAGAGCATCAAGATTTGCAAGGAAGTCCAGGCTTCCCTGCCAAAGGAGGCCAACAAACTCAAGGATTTCAAGCTCAAGGTTGCTAGCGGCGAAGTTGCCCGCATCAACGAGCTCAAGAAGGAGATTTCCGAATGGAGTCTCACCTTCCCCCTCCCCGTTGAGGGCTGGAGAATGGATGCTGGCATCTAAGCCAAAAAAATTAACAGGTTGTACCGCCAGGGATTCGATTCCACAGCACATGTGGTGCTACCCTTCATGCTTACAATTGTTCAACATTTGCACGGGCCAACTGGGCTGTCCATGGTTTTCTGGTTTTTATTTTTTTTTAAAAAAAAGGGTCTGCATCTAGAAAAGGTGGTGCACTGGGACGGCGATCTCAACGATTCATGGGTCCATGGGAAAGAAGCAAAACGGGAATCGGAAAAAAATCACTCATCTTGCAAGTCATTTCATCAGGGCGTTTGCATCATGGGTGTCATGGTCATCAACTTACCAGTTTCGGTACCGGGCGGAGGGGAGTCTGGTTATACCTAGGTTATGCTTTGTTCGGAGGCTGCTTCAACGCGGTTCGGCTATACCCGAAATTCAATATGCCTGTTGCAACTGAATTTTTTTGTCTGATGCTGCGGTGACGTTAGTATGCCGCACTGAGCAACATTTCGCCTCCTTATTACGGAGTACACTCGGCCTTGCAGGGTTGTAAATTGAGCCATTGCCTGTAGATTCAGAGGACGCAATAAATGTATGACATCCTGGGAAACAAGCCAAAAAAGAAGACAGAATGATGTTGGGCTGGGAGTATTTCCCCAACCGTCAACAGTTTTAAGGATGGGCCAACCAACATGTATAGGTCCACGCAACATACCCATTTACCCGATGTATGAACATATCCATCAATGACCAGCGGAAAACCTTATATATATATATATATACATAATATGTACACGAAAAGGACACCTTGAAAGGAGAGAAAAAAGACAAGAAAGAACCATCCCCCAGAGCACAAAGTGATGATGCTTGCAATAACCCTGCTACTGCTGTCGTTCGAGTCGTAGTTTGCCCCACGTCCGGTCCAGACTCTAGGATTGGTAGATGAGATCGTTCCGTTTGCCATCTAACGGATGAACGGGAACGAACGAAAGGAAGAGAGCAGCTAATGATGAGCGCCGGAACCGCATTTAATCCTGCGAACCTAAGAGTTCATATCCATCCCAGAACCCGGCCCAGACCTAAACCCCGCCCCGGAACCTTAAAAAGAGTCATGCCACCCAAACGCACTCGGACGTACAAGAAAAGGAGGAGAACGGGTAAAAGAGGAGGAAGGGGGGGAATACAAGAAAACCAACTTCCATCTTTAAATTAATATCGAGCTCCCACTTCCACTTCCTACCCCCGGCGCCTAGGCTCGACTCTTGTCTCCGTCTCGCCCTTTGGCCAGGGTACTAGAGCTCAAGGTTCCATCCATCCCCCAAATTGCCCTCGTGGAAAACATGAGAAGCAACGACACTTCTTACCGCTGCTCCAGGCTCTCCGGGCTCATCATGCCTGTCGCTCCCGCCTCATCCTTGTCCGTCGCCTGGCTCGCCCCGCCGTCCGTGGTGTTCGTGTCCTGCCTCTGCATCGGCACCGCCAAACCTCCCGGCGCACTCGACTGGGAAGAGCTAGGAGGGAGAGGAAGAGGGGGAGCAGGTCCGGTTTTGGCATCGTTAAGCGTCGTCGTCTTCTTCTTCTCGGGTGAGACGCTTCCCGCTTTGTTGCCCGCGGCATTGGCACCGGCAGCGTTGGCGCCATCGGTCACCTGCGCGGACCCGGACTCGAGCTTCTTCTTCTTCTTGGCAAGCGCAAGCTGCTCCTTGGGGCTGCGCTTCTGCGGCGAGACGATTTTGCCCGTGGCGCCGAGGCGTGGACGGGCGCGGCGCTGCTTAGGAGGGAGGTCCTCGTCCTCGACCAGCGGCGCGTTGTTATTGGCATGCAGCTTGGCGAGGAAGAAGTTGCGCACCAGACCGATTTCGTTCTCGATCGACTCGCGCGTGACGGGTTCAAGCGGCGGCAGGGCATCGAAAAGGTCTGCGGCAGTGGTGCCGCCGACGGTCTGGGTCTGCATCTGGTACTGGCTGCGGACTCGTGACTGGAGGAGATGCAGCGGCACCGAGAGCGTCTCCAGACCGAGGTCCTTGTCGAGACCGAGCGCCTTGAAGCCGAAGAAATCCTCGCCGAGTTCCTCTGCAAAGTCGCCGCCGATGAACTGCTCGCTGCCGTCATTGAAGGCACCAGAGCCGTCGGGGCCGGCGTCAGTGAGGGCCGGACGGAGGAGGTCGGCAAGGTGGGCCTTCATGCGCTCATGAATTTGGCCGAGCTTGTTGCCGAGCCGGTCAACCTCGTCACGAGCATAGCTCTCGAGCGAGTCGAGATCGTGCCCATTCTCGTTAAGCGTGTGCAAAATCACCTCCTCGGGCGTGAACCGCGGCTGGGTGCGCGCGCCTCGTTCCGCAAAGACTCCGGTGGCCGGCTTCTTCTCCACCTCTCGGTACACGTTGAAAGTGCGTACGAGCTTCTGGAAATAGTCGCCGGCTATGTCTGTTATTGTGTCGAGTGCTGACGGCTGCAGCTCCTCGAATCCGGCATGGTAAAAGATCTTAGCCACGGAGCGCTGCATCGCTGACCTGCAGGTTTCCGGCGCCATGACGGGGCCTTCACCTGCGATGAAGCTGGGCTCAATGTCGGCCTCGACGAATGGCTCCGGGTTGTATTTCGGAAATTGGTTAGTATACACCTACTTTGGTGTTAGTAACTGCTCGGAACGTTGAGCCGCGGAAGGACGACAGCTTACGTGAGTCTGGATCTGCATCTGTTTGATGACCCCGATCTTGGAGCAAAGTTTGCGGGTTTCTTGCATTTGCCGTATATTGGCATCGATTTTGTTTGTGAGGCGGCTCTCCGGGGCGGTGAAGTGGCCGGGAGGGATCAGTCGGAGCATGTCCTCAAAATGATTGATGACCTGCCCTTCGCCGTCCTCCACCCATTGGAGCTTTGGGTCGATATCTGGGATGATGGTTTGCGGCTCGTAGTACGAGGGGACTGTTCGTTCGCCTTCCTCTTCCATGCCCTCGGCGAGCGTCTCCGGGGCCTTGGCCCCGTCGCTAGAGCCCGTGGCCGAAGCATCGAGATGAGAGCCGTGGATGATACCGAGGACTTCGGCTTCCCTTCGCGATTTGAGGAAGCGACGCATCCCGGCCTTGCTCCTCAGGAGGGCGGGTTCGTCCGGGTTGAGCTTGTTGCCGGCAAACAGCTGGTAGCGCTCCTTGGCAATCAAGGCTCGGTCCTTCTTCGTGACCTGCTTCCAAATCTTGTACGCTTCGTCCTCGTAGACTTGTTCGGCCGCCTCTCCCAGTGCTTGACCGAGGGCCATACCATCCAACGATGGGCCGTCGATGTCCATGGCATCAGCATTGCTGACACCGGACTGGCCATTGGCACCGCTGGGCGTCAGAGAGCCGCCGATCGGTGGCGTACCCAAGCCGGTGCTGCTGTCCACCTCGGAACCTTCCCGCTGGGCTTTGGCGAGAATGCCGTTAACCTGCAGCAGCGGCTTCTGCTCCACGTTTGGGGTCCCCTCTTTACCCTCTTTCTGATCGGATGGGGCTTTTCGGGACTTGTTGGCCCCTTTTGTGCCGGCCTTGCGGCCCCGCGAAGACATTATCGGCTCGTCGTCGCTATCGTCGCCCGCGTCATCCTCGCCGCCGTTCTGTTTGCGGCGCTCCTCCGCCTCTACCTCTGCTCTTGGCCGGATTACGATGTCCGGAATCAGGGGGATGAGCTTCTCCGCCTCCTTGCGCATGCCATTGGCCATGCGGCGGAGTGGGTGGCCCATATCCTGGTTGTACTTGAGGCAATTGTCCCAGATGAGGTTCAAATCGTAGACGAACTCGGCCTTGGATTTGTATTGCAGACCTTTGAGCTTCTTGGTCATGGTGCCGAGGTCCATGGGCTGTTTGATGACTGCGGCGGCTGTCAGATGAGGGTTCGGGGCGGACGAGAGCTATGCAGGCAACTCACAATTGTAGTAGTCGGGTGCATCCCTCTTGTTCACCCTGTTCAGGAACGGGGTAGAATACTCAGTATGCGCCTTGAGCTCGCTGAGCACCTTCTCGAGCGCCTCGTAGAGTTCCTCCTGCCCGACGTTCTCCTCGCTAGCCCACTTGCTCCTGTTCTTGCGGACCTCGTTCATGAGCGACCGGAGTTCGGCGTCGGACGCGCGCACTTGATCGCGCTTCATGTCTATCCGCGCTATAAGGTGTTTCAACGTGAGACTCGAGGCGCCGAGGTTTGTGTTACTGAGCGAGCCGTGGTTCTGACCCGGCTGGCTCGTATTGTTGTTGTTCGACTTGTCCATCTCTGCCTGTAGCTGCTTTTCGGACTCTTCGAGCTGTTGCTGCTCAAGCATGGCCGTCCGGTCGTTCTCGAGCGTGTAGATGAGCGTGTGGAAACTCTGCTTGGCGGCCAGCTCGGTCGCATTGCGCGCCTCCTCCAATTCCTTGCGCGCATCCTCGGAGGACTTTGCCTGCGTGCGCGATCCATCTTGGCGACTCTTGTCGCCTTGCTTCCCGGGCCACGGACTGGAGGGGACCGGCGTGCCAGACTTGGCCGGGGACAGCAGCGTCTTGGCACCGTCGTCATTGGCGTGTTTGGACTGTACGGTCTCCGGTTTGGGGCCGCTCTCTCTTGACTCGTCTTCGTCCTCGTCGTCGTCGCCGTAGTCGTCCTCGTCGATGACGCGCTTCGCCTTCTTGCGCGGCGGCTCCTGGGCCGGAGTGTGGTCTGTCGCCGGCGGCGGCAGCAGGGCGGCGGGCGGAGTGGGGGGCCGCTTGAGGGCCTCGAGACCGGCCGTGTTGTACTCGCCATTGTCGCCAAACAGGAGCGCGAGTCTCTCTTCGGCGCGTCGAAAGAGATTCGCAAAGTGAGCGCGTCGATGGTCATCGTCGGGGTCGGATGCCTCAGGCATCAGCGCGAGTGGGTTGTCGCTCGGCGTCTGCGTCGGGCCATCGTCCACAACGCCATTGGGCATCCTGCTGCCGTTGGCCTGGCTGGAGTTCGGCGTGTGCCAGGCGGGCTGGCCGTTGGTCATGGACATTTTTTTCCGGGTCCGGAATGGCTAGAAGGGGGTTCGTCGCTCGGTCGCCATGCGCCGGGAACGCGCTCGTAGTCAGCCGGAACCGGGGCAATCCAGGGCGTCAGAGTCACATGGGCAGAAAGCGCGTCGTCGAGAGGGGTGGTCGGCCAAGTTTGGAGACAATCGGCGATGTCGTGGTTGCGTGCCGATGGATTTTGGGATGGCCGATTTTTGGGGGGAGTTGGACGTGAAGTCGACTTCGGAAGCAGGCTTCTGCCGTTTCTGGACAAGGGGGGGGGGGCTCCTGTTGCTGATGCTGCGTAACTTAGAGGTACTGGATAGGAGGCTGTTACCCTTTGTCGCCTTGCTGACAGCGAGTTCCCTCCGAGCCGAATACTGGTCGTGACGTCTTCTGATGCGTAATTTTGCTTCTTGACAGCACTTTTGATAACCTTGTCGCCCAATTGGACGTTTGAGCGGTGCACCTTGACAGTCGGTGCTTGTACTCTTGCGCGGACGAGGCAGATGATGAAGTCACGTGATATGCTTCGAGCAAGGTGCGGCGGTTCCTCTGATGCGTAAATGCCAATAAACCGAGTACAGTAACCAGCTGCATCAATTCAAAGATCGATGACTGCACTTGCCCCGTATTCCCATAATCGATCATCCGTTGAAG
Source organism: Thermothelomyces thermophilus ATCC 42464 (assembly GCF_000226095.1). Classification (NCBI taxonomy): domain Eukaryota; kingdom Fungi; phylum Ascomycota; class Sordariomycetes; order Sordariales; family Chaetomiaceae; genus Thermothelomyces; species Thermothelomyces thermophilus. Next base: position 2,464,734 of record NC_016476.1, on the reverse strand, counting down.
CGTTCAACAAAGGACTGAAGGTTGGCTTACACATTGATGCGGTGCTGACCGGAGCAAGGGTTGAGAGAAAGAGAGGGCAGCATCGGGCTGGGCTGACGGAAGCCTCTGCCAAGGATCGACTGCGTTCAGAGTGGCCCCACTTCTGCCCCAGGCCGCCCCATATCAGCTGCCACGCGGGTGATGCTACAAGCCTGGCGTGCCTGGGTACTCACCCCCAAGCTACGGTTTAGTTGCACCAAGGTCTCTGCTGTTCTCTCGCTTTGCAGGTGGGGCTGGAGCTTCCGCTGGCAGTGGCAGCCTTGTGAGGAAGCACCTCGCTGCATCACCCCAAACCGATCGTGAAACATTCGTCGCCCACTTCTGCAGTTACGTATTTCCGGAGAAACGGAATCAAATGACAATGACGGCAAGGCATCTGTGACGTCTAGAGCCGATTTGCATGCTGGTCATTTCCACTCGATCACCGAACCGAAACCTAGCAAGCACGTCACTCACGCCATGAGGATACGGCTACCTTTTGCAGGTGCGTCTCTGCGCCCTTGAACCCTCGGGTTGAGGAGGGCGGGAAAGGCTCCCCGAGGGACGCTCGGCATGCCCGCATCCCATCCCACCCGACACCCGACAACCGACTTTACCTTTACCTGACCTCGCACACGCAGGCGTCTTCGTCCTCCTCATCCTCCTCGCCGGCTACGCGGGCCTCTCATCGCTGCAGCTCGACGAGACGACCCTCCCGATCAATGACAAGGTGCTGCACCTGCTTACCTTCTTCGTTCTCACGATCGTCTTCTACTGGGTCATCGACACCACCCGGCGGCGCACCGCGCACCTGACGCTGGTCGTGTGCACCGCCGGGCTCGGCATCGGCTCCGAGTTCATCCAGGCCGTGCTGCCCAACGGCCGCTCGTTCGACCTCTTCGACATTGTCGCCAACCTGGTGGGCTCGCTGGCCGGGCTGGGCCTGTGCTCGTGGTACCACAAGCGAATGCTGGAGCGGAAGAGGCGGAGGAAATATGCGGCTGTGCCATCTGGGGAAGCCGGAGGGGCGGAGGACCTGGAGCTGGGCGAGGGTCCGGGGATTGGGGCCGCCTCCGGGGAGCATGAGGAGGGTGTGATTACGATGAGCGGTGCTGCCGGCGCGGGCGGGGGACAACGGGCTACGACACTGGAGGAGGAAGTCGACAATTGGGACGAGAATGCCGTCGATGCCTGGGACGAGGACGACGCGGGCGACGTTGGTGTCTCTGCGCCGGCGTCCGGGAAGAATGCCGAGACGGGGGGAGACAATGCTGGTGCCAAAAAGCGCTCGGACTGATTCCCAACAAAGGCTACAACAATCATGGGGCTGCTGCGCCTGCGCAGAATGTAAGGATGGAGGCCTGCAATGTCTCATTGGCGTTCCTGCAATATCATATCACTCCTTTTTTTTTCCTTATATTTTTTTTCTCGGCTTTGGGTTGGCTGGGATCTGGGAAAGCGGTGTTTGCGTTGCTGGGCATAGCCATGTATGGGGAACGCCATGTATGGGGAACAGCGGGTATGATAGTATGAAGCCGCTTGCATGGATATGAGGCGACCTTGGTTGGGCGCTCCCCATGGTAGGGGATGTATGACTAACGTTTACGCTCTCTAGAAGCCAAAACCCTCCTTATGATACCAGATTGACCGTCCCTTCTTGACCCAGACGCCAAGGTGCGCCCTCAGCTCCCTGGCCATGTCGTCGGGGCCGCACACTAGCACCGCCACGCGCTCATCCTGGCCATGTTTGAATAGGTTGTCGACGATCTTCTGGAGGTCAGGACGCTTTCTGTTGTTTTGGGATGCGTACCGCCCGCGGCGACCATCACTGTACATGGCAATCAATTCTACCTCGCCGTCCGCTTCCCCATTGGTGCGGCTAATGGCGCTTGTTTGCCTCCGAGCCTCGGCTCCCCCCGCGGCAGAGGTCTCGCCGGTGATGAAGAGGTGGATATTGTCGTCCTTGATGAGAGTCTGGGCTTCCTTCCCCGTCGCGGCCCAGGTGGCATCGCCCGCGCTGCGGATCGCCCACACCATCTCTACCTTCGCACCCGGGTTATTCTCGAGTATGGCGCGGTATAGCGGGAGAGTGAAGGTTGCTCCGATGCCGCCGGCAACAAGCAGAACCCGGTCAAAATCTGCACATAACTGAGAAAGGCGGCCAGCAGCCCCGTAAGGGCCTTCAATCGACAGCAGCACCTTGTCCTCGTCTGTGCTTCTGTCGGGATTCCTCGGTTTCGTTGCTCGCGCGAGCCGCCTCAAAGCTGTAGTCATTGGCCCACCACAATGGCGCGCAACCAGAGTCACCTCGCCGTTCTTCTCGTCCACGGAAGCCACCGTGAAGGGGTTGAAGAGAAATCCATAGAGGAGACGTGACGCAGAGGCGGCGCCCATCGCCTTGCAAGCTGCAGCCGGGATGCTTAGGTAGATGTGGGAACCGGGACGAGTGCGATAGCGGCTGACTTTGGAGCGAGGAACAGTGGTCGAGATTCTGACAAGATTGGTGTCCGAAATGGATTCCACTGTTGCGTAACCCGTCACCGTGTCGAGCTTTCGAGAGGCTAGGTCGAGGAAGAAGACCGCGAGGGCCTCAAACAGGAACATCCTAGCCGGGGCAGCGTGGATCAGGAGCTGGAGTGGCACAATGATTCCGGCAATTACGTGGATGATGAAGAATAGCCGGTATGAAAAACGACGGACGGGCCGGAGGGCTGCTGAGACGAGTAGGAGTAAGCCACCGAAGGCCATGACGCCGGAGAGAACCACAGGATCGCCCAGGCGGTGAAGACGGCCAGTCTGGACGAAGAAGTTCAAGTACAGGGCAGCATGAAGACATAACAGCGTGGTGGTGACCCTCGCCATGACCCTGTGCCAACGGTTGACTTGCTCGTGAGAGGATCGGAGGAGGTAGGCGACCGGGTTCAAGGACTTGAGCGCCAAGAGATACTGGAGGGGCCACTGCGAGACGGCAATGGCGCCGAATCTTTTGGTCAGGTGCAGGTAATCTGAAGAGGTCAGTCAAGGCGTGTCTTCATCGTACTGTTCAAGGGCAGGCCGGTCCAGCATCTTACCCTGTCCGGTTTCCTGCACACAAAGAAGTAGGAGCCAGGCCATCCAGAGAAGTCCAATGAGCCATTCTATTTGCACGTTAGTCTCATGGAACCGGCACCAGACCTAGCCTTCACGTAGCGGAGAGGGGAATGGGCCGGCACTCGAGAGGCGTAGCACATACGATCGCGTTGACCTAAGACTATCCCGGACATCACAACATCCTCGTTCAACCACCACTGCACCCTCCTGGCTCGAGAGGTCCACGTCCCCGCGCTGCTTGTCCGCTGTTGCTTTTGGACCGGAGAACTAGGCACAGCCGCATACTGCTTTTTAGATGACCCGGAGCTCAACGCCCGCTGGGCCAATCTAGATAGCAGGATAACGACAACGGGAATCAGCGCCGAAGCCTGGGAGTAGAGGGCGTACTTGTTGAGAGTCTGGCGGCGGACCTGTTTCTCGTCCGGGGACAGGTCGATAAAATGATAGTTGAGCCAAGCCATGTTGCGCCGCCAGCTAATCCCCGTAAAGCAGCCTGGATTGATAAGAAAAGGAGGAAAAGGAAGAAAAGGGAAGAAAGGAAGAAAAGGGAAGCAAAAGGCTTAGCGACTTCCCAGGGCGCGTTAGGGTCGGTGCCTAGCTCTCTGATTCCTGGGGACTGAAGTGTAATCCGTATATATGTACAAGTAAATGAATGTACGGAGTGTCGTGTATGTAACAGGCCACTGCATGCGCGAAACAAAACGGGGGGGCGGCTGCGAAGATTAATTGGGGCGCTGGTTACGGTATCAGTTAGCTTTCTGCAGCGACATTGTGTCAAGGGGAAAATAGTTTGGAATATTCCTTAGAACTACAGTACGGAATACAAAATTTGGAATATTCCTTAGAACTACAGTACGGAATACAAAAGAAACCCTGCACGTCCTGCAGTTAATGACGGTTTTCTGTTGTCAGAAATAAACCGCCCGACAGGACCTACGATCTCCTCGCGAAGGTATGCACATACGTTCCTGCTTATTTATCTGCATTGTACTTTATTTACTTCGTCTTGATCTCCAAAGTTCTTCTGGTGTTTTTTTTTTTTTTTTTTTTTCCTTAGAAGGGTTGCCGGTGGACGTATGTATGAAAATACATACAGTACGGTACATTCGCGCACCTAGGATCGAACTGCCAGCAGGCCGAGTTTGTCAAATCGACTCCGCCGTCTGCTCTTCTCCCACTCACAGCCGCGCCTTGACCGACTCGAAGGCGGTGCACTCAATCTCGACATCGCTGTTGAAGGGAAGTTGGTGGACAGCCACGCAAGTGCGGCACTTCGGCGCCAAGTTCGGTTAGCTCGGCCCGAAACCTAGGCGCCAGGTCCGCGGAAGGATGGAAGCATCTTAATCTTACCGGCTTCGGCTCCCATACGAAGAACTCGTCGTAAACCTCGTTCATGGCCGTAAAGTTGCTCATGTCGGTCAGGAAGACGTTCACCTTGACCACGTTCTTCAGACTGCTCCCCGCCGCCTCGAGGACGGCGGAGAGGTTCTTGAGTGCTTGGCGCTAGTCACCCACTCATCCGGTCAGCTTGGCAGATGGACTCGAGCGCGGGGTCGAGCGAACGCATGGCAGCACACACCGTTCGGTCTTTGACGCTACCCTCGACGAATTTCGACGTCTTTGGGTCGACTCCGAGCGAGCCAGAGCAGTAGACCATGCCGTTGTACTTGACCGCCTGAGAAAGCTGCGGGATCGGCTTGGGCGCCTTGTCCGTCAGGACTGCTACTGGGGGAGCCATTTTGGTCGCGGGGTTGGTTGGTGGATTGTTGAGGATGAATACTTACTTGGTACGGAGTAGGTATGTATGTACCAAACAAAGGTTGTCCACACTAGGCTAGTGGGGCTGAACCACGGTAAGAGGAAGTTCCGTAGTACATACTAGTACACATTACGGAACCAGACACTACTGTGTACGCATGTCATACTCTATAATTATTCTTCCAACAGACTAGGTTCCCAATCGGACGGAACGATATCATCGCGAATGTTGTTATCTTTATTTTGATGGTCGCCTTCCTATTTAACAAGGTAGCAACCTGAGTGAGACGGAGCCCCCGTTACTTCAGAATGAGCGACCGACTCCAGAATGTCTACGGTTGCGAGAATCGAGATAATTACTGGAAAGCCTCGCGCGTTTTCCCTTTTCCCATTTCCCTTTCTAACGATGGTCCACACTTCCTAACCCCGGCTATGACACCCGGAGCACCGATAGCACCGGAAGGGAGTCGCCGGACATGGGTGGAAGCTCAGCGTTGCACTCGCTCGAGCGCCAATCGCAGCAGCAGCACCTGGCAGGGAATGCGCAGCCTACATAGATAGTACTGCGGTACATGTTATGAGACAGTTCGTGGGCAAATCGCGAGCCCCTGACGGTGAGCGGGGTTATCCGTTGAAGGGTATCCGTTGAAGGGCACGAAACCTCTCCGACTCCCGAGGCCTGGAAGCCCGAGACGCGACTCTTGGGCTTAAGGCGCGATGGAGACCTTCGATTGCGTCGTTGTGGGTGCCGGTGAGCTGATTACTCCATGCTGACAACTTGCCCGGTGGTATCGCGAACATCGCGAACCACCGCAAATTACTTTTGAACGAACGCTGACCACGGTCTGCGGAAGGATGGTACGGGCTGGGAGCGGCCAAGCAATACCGCTTCACCAACCCGGGGAGTTCGCTGGTGGTGTTTGACGGGCAGTCCACGCTGGGCGGCACTTGGGCCGCGGAGCGCCTGTATCCGGGCCTCAGGAGCAACAACCTTTTGGGGACTTACGAATATCCCGACTTTCCCATGAGTACCGCCAGGTTCAAAGTCCCCGTCGGCAGCCATATTCCCGGAGAAGCCATCCACGAGTACCTCAAGGCATATGCAGCCGAGTTCGGTATCGCCGACCATATTCGGTTGCGCACGAGGGTCCTGTCGGCCGAGCACGTGGACGAGGCCGGAGGAGGTTGGATTTTGACCGTCGCCTCCACGGGCACAGGCACGGGCACGGGCGACGACCAGGGGCAGCAACAGACGCGTGTCAAGGCGCGCCGGCTCATTGTCGCCACGGGGTTGACTTCGGAGGCCTTCCTCCCGCATTTCGACGGGCAGGAGACCTTCGGCGGTCGCGTATTCCACGGCAAGCACTTCCAGCAAAACCGCGACACGTTGAAGACCGCCAAGTCGGCCGTGGTGTTTGGCGGCACCAAGTCTGCCTGGGACGCCGCTTATGCCTACGCAACTGCAGGCGTGGAGACGCACATGGTCATCCGGTGTAAGTCCAGCAGCGCCGGCTGGGAGGGGAGCGGCGCAGGAGCTGACTGACTGCTTCGCACAGCATCCGGCCACGGGCCCTGTTGGATGTCGCCGCCGTACGTGACGCCGCTGAAGCGATGGATCGAGAAACTTGCCAGTACGACCACCCCCCCCCCCCCCGGGGGCCCTCAAATCCGAGCATTAGCGCTAATACGGTTTTCCGTCTCCCAGACATACGTGCCCTCACCTGGTTCAGTCCCTGCGTCTGGGGCAGCGCAGACGGCTACGTCCGGATCCGCAACTTCCTGCACGGCACCACGCTGGGCCGGAAGATTGTCGACATCTTCTGGAGCATACTCGGCGGCGACGTCAAGTCGCTGAACCGATTCGACTCGCACCCCGAGACGGCCAAGCTCAAGCCTTGGCTCGACGCCATGTTTGCGGGAACCAGCTTCAGCATCCTCAACTACGAGACCGACTTCTTCCAGCTGGTCAGGGACGGCAAGATCCGCGTCCACATCAGCGAAATCACCCGTCTCAGCCCTGGAAAGGTGCACCTCTCGGACGGCGTCCAGCTGGCAGCCGACGCCTTGCTCGTCAACACGGGCTGGAAACAAGTCCCTCCCATCCGGTTTCTCCCCGAGGGCATCGACAAGGAGCTCGGCCTGCCGCACATCCCGGACGGCTATGACAACAGCAACAGCAACGGCAACAGCGCCCCCGGAGTGACAGACGACCTCGCGGGTGAGCAGGGCGCGATCCAGCAGGCCGACTCGCAGATCCTGGAGCGCTTCCCCCGGCTCCGGAAGCAGCCGGTCTGGAACCGGGCGTACACGCCGCTGACGGAGCGGGCGGGCGTCGGGACGGCCGAGGCGGTGACGCCGAGCACGCCGCTGGCCCCCTTCGTGCTGCACCGCTTCATGGTGCCGCCGTCCGCGCGCTTCCTGCGCACTCGCGACGTGGCCTTCGTCGGGATGGTGTCCAACTTTAGCAACGTCATCACGGCGCACCTGCAGGGTCTCTGGGTCGGCGCGTACTTTCGGGGCTTGTTGCCGCTTGCGGGCCCGGCCGCCGGTCTGAACGGCGACGGTGGCGACGGCGACGGCGGCGACGGCGGCGGGGATGATCTCGAGGCTCTCCGCCGCGAGGCGCTGCTGCACAACCGGTTCGGGCGGTGGCGGTATCCTGTGGACTGGGGCAGCAGCCGCGCGCCGAGCTTCATCTTCGATGCGGTGCCGTACTTCGATCTGCTGCTGCGCGACCTGGGGCTCGAGACGTACCGGAAGGGGGGCGTGCTCGCCGAGGTGCTCAGCCCTTACGGGCCGGAGGATTACCAGACCGTGAACGAGGAGTGGGCGGCGAAGGTGCAGGCTGCTCTGTGATGGAGCAGCACGGAGAATTTCCGCGTTGAAATTGTTGGATTCGCTTTTCTTTTCTTTTCTTTTCTTTCTTTCTTTCCCCCACTGGTTTTCTGAGTCTGCGCGAGTCAAGTACCGCGGACACGGCCCGGCCTTGGCTTTGCTACTTCAAGGACCAAGCTGTCATCACTGCGTTGCACATACCCATATACCGCCACAGCCGAGAGTCAAGATGTTCATACATCCGACAACTACAGTACTTCGCAATCTTTTGCATCCTGGCGATGTGCTACATCTTTGCGAGCCCGGATTGGGGAGATGTTGGGCGTGTTGCGTTATTTTTCTGCCCGAGCGGGAATTGAACGGCCGAATGACTCCTCCATTCCTTCCGTTATCAATGCATGTTATTCCAGGGTTTGCAGCAATATCACGGCCCTCACCGAAGCTACACGGGAGCGTCGGGACAGGCCTCTCCAATTACGGATTACGCAATATTGCCCCTTTGGCCAGGCTTGGCCGATCATCTTGCACGTGGAGGGAGTTTTTGGCATACCCAGCAGTAAAGCACGGAGGCAGGGTAATCCGTACACTAACAGGACTCCAATAGCGTTGTCCGCAATACGAGTCACACTTTGACAATCAGTAATCCGTACATACGGATTTAGCGTACGACGGCGCGGACCGCCCTACCCTATCGGGTTCCTTCCATGACTCTGATTGGGCAATGCTCACTTTCTTGGCCTAGCGATTGGCAACACGAGGTTTGTGTCAATGGGCGGGGTATATCACACAAACCACCTCTCCACTACTACCATAGTATGTATGTACTGTACATACATACTATAGTAGTTACCTCCGTACTGGTGACGCGCCCACATATCTGGCCATTGTAGACCGTCCCCCACCAAAACTGGCAATACTACCCTACTGTCGTAGGCACCCGCCACGTATGTACATATGTACGGATTATTAGGCCCTCGCAGACCGCTCTTATCACCAACAAACCAACAGCTTTATCGCCAACTAACCAACTCGGTTGGTTCTGTTACGGGCGAGCAGTCTGCGAGGGCCGGGGGTGTGGGGCGCAGCAAGGGTATGGTAAGCTTCCTACGGAGTACGCTCCGTACTTTTGAGACATCAACGTCAAGATTACACTACGGCGGAGGACGAGCCCGGCCATGGCGCCATCGGGCGTCTGGGGTCTACACAGTAGTTATTTTTTTCATTTTTTCATTCCCACGGTGGGTTCTGCACATACGAGGTTACTACTCTCCTAGAGGCAACCCTCTAATACCTGCTTCCGTCCCATCCCACGATTGGGCGATGGCTGTGCCAAGTTCAAACAGCTGAGAAGCTCAAAGAGCCGAGGTGATTCATGCCGAATCTCGAATCTATTTTCTCGATATGGAAGGTGTGGTCTTGCCTGCTTTTGCTCTTGCTCCTTCTTCGCTCTAAGACCCGTTTCTCGCGCGCTCGCGCGCACATGCCCTGTTTGCCATTGCCCGCGGCGGATCAGACGGAAACGAGTTTGCCCAAGGAACTCACCAGAGAGGTCTGCGCCGAGGCGCAGCAAATTAGTGTTGTATCGTAGTGTAGTATAGCCCAAGGTCGTCGTATCTCACGATCCATCTCGTCTCCCATTCCTGCCATGCCCCTCATACCTGGAAACACGAAAGGCCAACAGCAGCGAGAAGATCACGTCGAAACAGCGCGCCGCCGCGGCGTTTGCGACCAACTCTCGCAACACTGAGCGATCAGCGACGGCCGATATGCTGATGATGCGTGCCCCAAGCTCTCAAGGAAGCCTGGCGTTCCTCCGCCATCTCGCGCTGAGGATCTTGTTTCTCCGCGGATCCAAAGCGAAGTTTGCCGTCGCCGGCCTCCTCCTGGTGCTGCTCGTTTCCGCCTCCCTCGCCTATCGCTTCTTCTGCCTGGAGGACGACTTCTACGCCCCGACGAGAATTTTCGGCCGCCACCCGTATGCCAACTACAACCACCACCACCATCAGCACCGCCATCAGCAACACCATCAGCACCACCAACACCACAACAACGACGACGAGGACGACGACGACAACGGCGACGGCCGCCATGATGATGTCGGCGGCTGGTGGGCCGAGTTCTTTGGCCGCCTCGAGAGCACCCGCGTAACGGCGGGGCCGGTCAGAGTGGGCGAGCCGGGGCCCAGCATCAACTGGGCGCCCGGAATCAACGCGACGCGCCCGGACCTGATCGAGCTGAGCGAGGACGACGTGGCCCGGTTCCGGGCGTCGCACGCGGGCTTCGTCGACCAGCTCGCCGAGTTCGCCAGCCACCTCCCGTACGAGGCCGACACGACCGGCATCGTGACCACGACGGGCGTCGCCACCTTCGGCCAGGCCGTCTCGCTGGTCCTGATGGCGCGCCGGGCCGGCTCGCGCCTGCCCATCCAGATCTTCCTCGACTCGTCGTCCCCCTGGGTCGATCGGCTGTGCGCCGAGACGATGCCCCGCTTCGACGCCCGGTGCGTGTCGCTCGAGGACACCTGGGGCGGCGTGCGCGGCCCGGTGCCGGAGCTGGTGCGGTTCCAGTGGAAGGTGGTCTCCATCGTCGGGTCCTCGTTCCAGAACGTGCTCTTCCTCGACGCCGACTGCCTGCCCGTGCGCAGCCCGGACGCCATCTTCGACCGCAGGTCCGAGCCGTTCGCGTCCGCCGGCCTCGTCACCTGGCCCGACTTCTGGGTGACCAACACGTCGCCGCTCTTCTACCGCATCGCCGGCGACCTCGACGTCCCGCCCGTCACCGCGCGCACCAGCCCCGAGAGCGGCATGATGGCGTACGACAAGGCCCGCCACGCCGACACCCTCCTCCTCGCGGCCTACTACAACTACAACGGGCCCGACCACTACTACCCGATCTTCAGCCAGCGCGGCGCCGGCGAGGGCGATCGGGAGAGCTTCCTGCAGGCCGCGCTGGTGCTGCAGGCGCTGCGCAAGAAGGGCGCGTACCGGCCGCCGACGGCGTGGATGCGCCCCGGCGTCGGCGTCCGGAAGGGCTACTACGACGTCAAGGAGCTGCCCTTCGTGCACGGGCGGTCTGCGAAGCAGGCGTGGAGGGGCATGTTCATGATGCAGCAGGACCCCATGGCCGACTATCGCGCCTTCACGGCCGTCCTGGAGGGGGAGGAGGAGGAGGAGGCTCGGCGGAGGAAGAATGGAACCGCCACTGGGACCGACGGACGGCAGCAAGAGCTCTCCCCAGACAGCGGCACCGGCACTGGCTCTGGCTCGGCGGTCATGACGGTCATCAGGGAGAAGAAGGTAGAGGGGAAGAAGAAGAAGAAGGAGAAGAAGAAGAAGAACGGGGAAGAGGAGGAGGAGGAGGAGCTGGACGAGGACGCGTTCCTCACCGACACGACGGCGCTCGACAGGTTTGGCGACCTGACGCCGGCGCTGGAGAGGCAGAAGGAGAAGGGGGGCGGGGGCAGCGAGCGCCGCCGGCGCGAGCACGTCATGTTCTTCCACCACAACGGCGTCAACCCGGACTTCACGCGCGTGCTCGACCCGGAGTCGGGCCTGGTCGAGACGGACGAGGAGGGCCGGTACGTGCGCCTCTGGGGCGACCCGGGCTGGATCGCCGACTGCCTCGGCCGCGACGCCGAGAAGCTGCTCTGGGAGGACACGATGGCCGTCTACTGCCAGCCCGGCCTGGTCGCCCGCTTCGAGCGGCTGCGCCGCGTGTGCGCACACATGCGCGATATTCACCAACAGCTGTACGTATAGTTCTGCCTGGCGTTCCCGGAGGTTATCTCAGTGTTGTGCTCTTGATTTCTTTTTATTTTATTTTATTTTCAATCTTAGTTTTTTTCTTTTGGGGAGGGGAGAGGGGGTGGGGGTTGGGGGGGGGGGTTGGTTGTGATCTGGGTATTCTGGAGATAACTCTCTCTCTTTTGGAGTTCTTGGGTGGCTTTCCTCGTGGGCGTCGCAGGGGAGGAAGGGCGGTCATGGCGTATACACACGGATCTGACCATGAAATAGAAAAGGAGAGAAACGGTGGATTTTAATTGAAGTGAACGAGTTTATCCTGCAGGAACATGAAATACAAGAACTTGCATTAGTGAAAGGTCTTGCCAAGTCATTGCTGTTTCAGGTTAGCAAGCTTGGCCCCCAGTTTTACACTAGTGATGTGATGCGCGTCACACGCTGCTGCAGTGGGCCTGACAGTTTACTATGTATGTACTGTATGTACAACAGTGCTACGAAGTACAGTACGGAGCTATTAATTCATTGATGCAACGAAAGTTACTTGGCATTTTTATTCCACGACCCTTCGCCCTCCCGGCCATCCCCTTCGAATTGCCGCTGCCTCCGGACCACGGCCGACCCAATGCGGCGCGGCGCCCTTCTCAGCAACGCATTGCGCGCCAATGCCTCGCCGCCGTCGAAACCGCGTGCCCCGTCGCGCGCTCTCGTTCCGACTTGCTGCTACCCCAAGGATCTCGTCGTAGCGACCCCGCGACAGTGCCAGCGCCGACGCAACCACACCTCGACTTCGCCCGAGCAGCATCGACGCCAACACGATCCGGGCGCCGCAACGGTAGTAGCCGCGCAAGCAACGTCGACGACGACGGCGGCGGCGACGACGGCGACGACAACGGCGACGACAACGATCCCCACCGCCGGCATCACCGCCGGCATCACCGCTGCCGCCCCGCATCATGACGTGCTCGCCCCCTCGGCCGCGGCCGCGAACCCTCCTCCCACCACCCGCCCGCCGCCCCTCCATCTCCCCAGCAAACCCGACCCGGCACCCCCTCTTTTCTCCCGCCCGGGCCTCTCCTACCTCTACGCGACGGGCGTAGCCTACCTCAAGTTCTACAGGACCGCCCTCCGCCACGTCGTCTTCACCAACACCCGCCTCCTCTACCCGTCTTCCTCTTCCTCTTCCTCTTCCTCTTCCCATTCTCCTCCGTCTCCCGCCTCGCCCGATGATCCGCAGAGCGCGACACCGGGCGAGGTACCCGGCGCCGATCGCCGGCCTCCGCCTCCGTTGCCGGGCACCCGGGCGCACCTGCACCTGCGCCTGCGCTGGCGGCACGACATCCGCCGGCTGCCGCTGTTCGCGCTGATCCTGCTCGTGTGCGGCGAGCTGACGCCCCTCGCCGTCCTCGCCCTGCCCCGCGCCGTGCCCCTCGCCTGCCGCATCCCGCGCCAGGTCGAGGGCCTGCTGCGGACCGCCGAGTCCCGCCGGGCCGAGGGCAGGGCCGAGGCGGCTCGCTGGATGGTGGCGGTGGCGGAGAGCAGCAGCAGCAAGAGCGGGAGGGGAGAAGAAGAAGAAGAAGATGCGGAAGTGCCCGTCGAGGTCATGGCCAAGGTCCTGGGGCTGACGGTGCGGCCGTGGACGCCCGCGTTCGTGCTGCGCCCGCGCGTCCTGCGCCGGCTGCGCTTCCTGGCCGTCGACGACGCCCTGCTGATCCGGGCCGGCGGCGCCGCCGCGCTGGTGGGGGACGAGGTCAGGCTGGCGTGCGCCGACCGCGGCATCGACGTGCTGGGGCGCGGGGAGGCCGAGCTGAGGGAGGCGCTGGCCAGGTGGCTGCGCCTGACCGACGCGACGAGGCTGGGGGGGGAGGGGAGGGAGCGGGCGGTCCGGAGGCTGTTGTTGGTGAGGGATAGCGAGTGGCAGGAGGCGAAAAGGGAGGAGGATGTCGCTTGAATCCGGTACCCATGACGGCCGGAGTGATGTGTGTACATACCTTTTTTTTTCTTCTGGTGTGTGTGCTACCATGGATCGCATGTACGGGATTTGGGGGGAATATACGGAAATACGGACGTAAATAGAGGCGTTCTGAAGGAGGGGAGAGTGAGAGGAACCTCCCGCCCTCCCGTGCACGTACTGGGTGTGTGATTCCGTACTGCATGTACTGAACATATCGTGCATCGTGCATCACGGTATCTCGGGGCTACGGTACGCACACATACACACCAGGACTCGGCAGGCCGGAAGACATATAGAAAATAATAGACTTGCCTGCACTTTGTAGCTGCCCTGACAGCGATGCAGCAGCACGATCTGCGTGACGTACTCGCGACTCGGCGTGCAAGACATCACCAGAATGCGTTGGAGGAACAAGCTTCGAATGTTGAGGTAGCAACGGGTTTCCGGAATAGGCAGGTAATCGGCTACTGTTCTCGGTAGTCGTCTGACGCGTCTCGAGTCGTCAGCAAGTTGCTTCGACTCTTCATCACTGAGGATTTAAAGGTCCAACACTCTGCCGTTTGCAGGGAAAACAGAATAGGAAAAAGAAAAGGAAAAAGAAAAGAAAAGAAAAAGAAAGAAAGAAACAAGGCCGGGTCTCAGATGCTCGAGCCCGAGTCACAGTCATGACGATGAAGGGCAGCACGTTGCTCGCCCTCGCTCTCGGGTTTGGCGCTCACGCACAGTTCCCGCCAAAGAGGGAGGGCATCACCGTGATAGAGTCCAAGTTCTATAAAAACGTCAGCATCTCGTTCAAGGAGGTCGGTTTACCCGTGTCCCCTGTACTCTCTTAGGGCGCTCCCCCCAAAAAAAAAGGATGAACCCAAAGCTGAGAATAACAAGCCCGGCATTTGCGAGACTACGCCAGGGGTCAAGTCGTACTCGGGATACGTCCACCTCCCGCCCAACCTGATCGAGGGGGCAGACCAAGACTACCCCATCAACACGTCAGTATGGCCAAGTCTCTCCCCCCTTCCTGCCCCCCTCCCCCCTCCCCCCCCCCAAAAAAAAAAAAAAATACAAACCCAAAAGTAAAAGGGCGGCATCTGATTGACGAGCCCCAGCTTCTTCTGGTTCTTTGAAGCCCGCAAGGATCCGGCCAATGCCCCCCTGGCCATCTGGCTCAACGGCGGGCCCGGGGGCTCGTCCATGATGGGCCTGCTGGAAGAGAACGGCCCCTGCTTTGTCGGGCCCGACTCCAAGACGACCTACCTCAACCGCTGGAGCTGGAACAACGAGGCCAACATGCTGTACATTGACCAGCCCGTCCAGACCGGCTTCTCGTACGACGTGCTCACCAACGTGACCGTCCAGCTCGACGTCGACGACCCTTCCGAGCCTATCATCACGCCCACCAACTTCACCGACGGCCACATCCCCCGGACCAACAACACCTTCCGGATCGGCACCGTGGGGAGCCAGAAGGCGTCCCAGGTCACCAACTCGACGGAGCTCTCGGCCCACGCCATGTGGCACTTCCTGCAGACCTGGCTGTTCGAGTTCCCGCACTACCGGTCCGACGACGGCAGGATCAGCCTTTGGGCCGAGAGCTACGGCGGCACGTACGGCCCGGCATTCTTCCGCTTCTTCCAGCAGCAGAACGAGCGCATCGCCGACGGCCAGCTCGAGGGGCGCTACCTGCATCTCGACACGCTCGGCATCATCAACGGGGCCGTCGACTGGCCCATCCTCGCCGAGAGCCTGATCGACTATCCTTACAATAATGTAAGTTATCCGCTCCTTCAGCTTTCTCGGTGGAAAGAAAAGGGAACGAACGGACGAAGAAAAAAAAGAAAACAAAAGAAAAGAACAGAAAAAAAACGAGAAAGGAACGGGAAAGGAAACAAGAAGAAAAGGGATAAAGAATACATATATATATATATATATATATAAGAGCCGCCCTATTAACTTTTCCTCTCCCAACGCCAGAGCTACGGCATCCAGTTCTACAACGACACCTTCCATGCGGCCCTCAAGCACAACTGGACGCGGCCGTCGGGCTGGCGCGAGCAGATGCAGGCGTGCACCGAGTCGCTCGCGTCGTCGTCGTCGTCGTCGTCGCCGCCGGCGGCCGGGTGCGAGGCCGTCCGGTCGGTCCTGGACGACGTCCTCGCCGCCGCCTTCCCGCGCCAGTCGGGCCGCGCCCCGTTCGACCTCGCCCACCCGCGCGCCGACCCCTTCCCGCCCCCGCACCCGCACGGCTTCCTGGCCCGCGCCGACGTCCAGGCCGCCCTCGGCGTCCCCGTCAACCACACGGCCGTCTCCCTCCCCGTCAACCGCGCCTTCGACGCCACCTTCGACCCCCTCCGCGGCGGCCAGCTCGACGCCCTCGCCGGCCTGCTCGACCGCCGCGCCGGCGGCGGCGTCAAGGTCCACCTCGTCTACGGCGACCGCGACCCGTCGTGCAACTGGGCCGGCGGCGAGAAGGTCAGCCTCGCCGTGCCCTGGTCTCGGCGCGACGTCTTCGCGGCGGCCGGGTATGCGCCCCTGGTCGTCGTCTCCGGCAAGGGCGGCGGCGACGGCGGCAACACCGGAGGCGGCAACACCGGAGGCGGGGAAGAGGAGGTAGTAGTGGTGAGAGGGCTGACGAGACAGGTGGGCCGGTTCAGCTTCACGCGGGTGTTCCAGGCCGGGCACGAGGTGCCCTCGTACCAGCCCCAGGCCGGGTACGAGATCTTCCGGCGGGCCATGGCCGGGCTGGACCTGCCGACGGGGAGGGTCCGGGCCGGGGATGACTTCGTCACCGCCGGGCTGCGGGACGCCTGGGCGGTCAAGAACGCGGCGCCCGACATGGTGGAGCCGAGGTGCTACGTGCTCAAGCCCGAGTCCTGCGAGCCCGAGGTCTGGAAGACGGTGGTAGACGGTACGGCCATCGTGAAGGACTGGTTCGTCGTCGGGAGCACGGGAGGAGAGGGGCGCGGGGTCGAAGGGGGCATCGACGGCGATGAGCTGTGATTCGGCCCCCCTCCCAAAAAAAACATATGCTTGATGGGGCCAACATGGAGAGCCCGAATGATGGCGACTCGTCTCGCCGTCGCAGGGCATTATAATCCACTGCCGCTAGAGACATGTATTTCTGCTCATTTGTGTGGCAGCAGCATCGCCCCTTGTATGTAGTCTCGCAAGCAAGCCAGCCCGAAAAGGCCACCCGTTGATGGCCCAGAAGCGAAATGCCCATCAGACAAAGTTCTTGTTCCCTCTCGCCGCCGGAGTGCGGCTCCCGTTTGGCGATCCAGATCAGAAGTGACGGTCCAAAGGGGGAAAAAAAAAAAAGAAAAAGAAAAAAAAAAGAGCATGTTGGAAACTTCATTCGCTCCTGTCCCCTCTGTGAGTCCAAGCAGACCCATCTCTAACAATCCGACCCAACGACGAGTTTGGTGTAAACTATGCTTGCATGGACATCAACGAGCATGAGCTCCAAGAGCCCGGTTCCATCCTTTTCTCCCCTCAATGGACACAGCTTCAAGGGCGGACATGGCTCTGATTATGTCCTACTTTGACAAGTCGCCCACGGTCGTGCACCAGGAATCCGCGGACCTGACCGCCACCTGGACCTCAACGGTTTCGAATAGCTCATATCTCAGCGTGGTTTGCTGGAAAAGAAACTGCGGCATAAGCCGAACAAATTTGACCGAACGACTATGACAACCCATTCAAACTCCAAACCTCGGCAGCAGCTTCCCGGATTCGAGCGTCAATCGAGAAGACGACATGCTATTATTGCGGACAGCCATACCTCTCACTCCTCCTCTCATATGTGAGCGCCTGCCCGCTCTCGTTGACGGCAGAAGAAGAAGAAAAAGAGCAAAGAAGCTGAAAAAACATCGCTAAATCTATCTTCTTTGCGCGTACAATCCGAGAATCCCGGCTTCTTTATTTTGACAAGTCATCGCAGGTGCCACTGCCCACAGAATCATAGAACTTCCGGCAATCTCCAAGAGAAACCTTTTGGAGCCATCGGACTGCCGTTCCGGGTATCACGTAGTCCCTAGTGCGCAGCTCGCTTCAGCTGCTCCATAATTGTCTGGACTTGTTGTGCTGGATCCACGCCGCCGTAGCTACCAGGAGCCGTCGGTGCGCCGTAAGCGGGCGCGGCTCCGTAGCTGGCCGGTGGTGGTGCAGGCTGTGCCGCGGCCGCGCTCCTGAGGTTGTTCAGCAACGCGTTCACGTCGATCTGAGGGGCTTGGGGTGCGGCGGGAGCCACTCCAGGATACGTTGTCTGGGGTGCGCCGGCCTGGGGAGTCTGAAGTGATGCCAAGAGAGCTTGAAGGGCCGAGTTGTCGAGGTTGCCGACTACGCTGGCGAGGTCGGGAGCTGGAGCTGCTGGAGGCTGCGCAGGAGGAACGGCGTGCTGAGGATACGGATACGGGTAGCCGGCAGGAGGCGCTTGTGCCGGCGGAGGGTGACCGTAGCCGTTGGGCGCATACGGCGCCGGTGGTTGGCCGAGATGTGCCGCGGACTGCGATTTCTCTCTCATCACTAGTTCTGCGGCGATTGGCGGGTCAACATCCTGGTACAGCTCGAAACGGACGCTGCTACCCCCGGATCGGATGAAAACCTGGATGGGAATTTTGCCCTTTGTCTGGGCCCCATAGTCGAGATCGACAATGGCATGCACGCCTTCGACCACCTGCCGTTGCACCACCGTCTCCCGAGGGAATCGAGGATTGAGATACATGACATCGGTCTTCAGCCCTTTGTTATGGAAGGCTCTTTGGACCCAGCCGACGAAATCTCTCGAGACCTCCTGTAGCAGGAGAATCTGCACATCAGGGACATCGGCACCGAAGCGTCGAGGGAAGTCGAACCGGTCGCCGTCAGACGGCGCTCGCCGGTGAGGGCTGGGGCTCCTGCGCCTGTACGAGTCGTCTCCGTACCGACCGAAGCGCGCAGGCGAACGCGAGCGACGGCGCTGATAACTGCCGAATTCACGGTCCCGAGAATAGTGGCCGTCTCGGCTGCTCCGAGGATCGCCCCGGCGTGGTGATGGGGAGCGCCCCGGCCGATAGTCATCCCGCTTCCAGCCGCGATCGCCGGCGTCGAAGCGCTCGCTCCCGTAAGAACCTCGCGGACCCCGGCGGTCCGGCGACCTATCCCTGTCATCCTTCTTCTTCTGGGTGCGTGAGACCTCGAGATCTGTCAACCGGTTAGACAGACGGTGCGAGGCCAGCGACGGGCAGATGATGACTCACGTATCCTCCGGCCACCGAGCTCGATGCCCTGAGCACCCTGCATAGCGGCCTGCCCCTCGGCTACCGTGTGATACTGGACGAAGCCGTAGGCGCTCTTGAGCGAGATCTGCGCTAGCCGGCCGAACCTGTGGAACACATCAAACACCTCTCGCTTCGAGACTCTCTCGCTGGATAGATTACCTGAACCGTGGTGAGCGAGTGGTCCATGGCAAGGTGCCGCTATTGTGGACTCACCAATAAAAATCCGCGAGCCTTCCGGAAACCTTTCCCACTTGGCCTCCGATGTGTATCGTTTTTCGTCTGCTAGGAACTGCTCCCAGAGCTGCTTAATAGACGAGCCATGGTAGTTGCCAGAAGCATCTCCGCTATGTGGCAAGTGATGAGCAGGCGGGGCGCCAAAGCTGCCCGGTGGCGGCGCGGGCAAGGAGGAAACGCCTTCATTCGCAGCGTGCGCGCCATGCGATGCACCAGAGCTGGCAAGAGTCATCGGCATTGCTGGGGCTGGAGGAGCATTGTGACCTCTTGACTGGAACGAGTAGTGTGCCGGGGGAATGGCGGGCAAGTTGGCTGGCGGGTTGGGAAGAGAAGGCTTGGGGGGTAGTGAGGGAGGATGAGATACGGGCAAGGACGCCGTAGGAGCTTGGGTGCTAACGGGGGTGGCTTGCGCTGGCGCGTTAGGGGGTGAAGCTGTGGCGGCGGCTCTAGCAGTGATGTCGTCTACCAGCTTCTGAATGTCAACAGCGGCGGCATCATCTTCATCTGTCGACGCAGGAGCTGCGGAGGCAGCGGTAGGCGGGGCTGCATCAGGAGCAGGGGCAGCTGGAGATTCCTTGCCAGGTTCCTCGGCGGCAGTGGCTGAAGTAGGCGCCGCAGAGGATGGGATTGTGTTCGGCGCGGTGGGTGAGGGATCGGAGGGGACTTCGGACCTGTTGGCTTGCTCGGACGGCGAAGGGTCTCCCGAGGATTGAACCTCGCCGTTTATGCGGGACACGGCCGGCGAATGAGTGGGCGGGTGATCAGAAGGGACAGCTGCAGGGTCAGGCGCGGGCGGACTAGTCATGGATTCTGAGGCCAATGATACATCTGGCTGAACTTCTTCAGCCTCATTTAGATCCTCTTGAGCTGTGGGTGAATCAAAGGTTTTGGCATAGTCATCGTTGGCCGCTTCTGGTTCGACCTTTTCCTGTTCCTGTCCCTCCTCGCCCTCGCCATAGTCGATGCTCTCGTCGCTCTCGTCGTGGGACTCATCAGAGTAGTCCCCACCAACCACTATTGTGTCGGAAATTTCGCTGGGCCCCGGGTTTGGCTCCATTGTCACTGGTTGGGGGTGGTGAGGAACAGGCAAGGAGGTGGCAGGCTTAGCTGCTTCGTCAATCGTGGCTGCTTGGTCTTGAAGGGCCGGGACCACTGTGTCTGGGATGGCGGTTTGGCTGGAAATGGGGATCGGAGAGATAGGGCTCAGGTTGGCGGCAGCCACTACTTGTGGTGATTGCTCCGGCATCAAGTGCGATGACCGATGGCTCTACACGCAGGCGCCAGACTCCTTTGTTGGGTGGAACAAAGTCGGTCCACTCGGGAAGTTGTGATGGGTGAAGGGGGGCGATGAATCTCCGTGGTCAGCAGACACAAAACTGGGCGGCGATTCACACTATGCGCGGGCGAGAGGCGCGATGCACAGATGCCGCGAATATTGTTTTGCCGACTGGAAGCAGCCTTGCGATAAATCGCGATGAGAAGAAAGCGTTGGCAGCTGCTGGCTTTTGAGGGGCCCAAAGGGAACGCGCACGATGCCCAGAATGCGCCGAAACACTTTTGTTTGAAAGGGCCGCTGATAATATTATTGCTCGGCAATATTCGATGTGTGGATGTGGGAGCGGGAAAGGGCTGATCAAACTTTTTGAAAGATCAGAATGAGAGCAGGTCTACGGGCAGTCATGATGGAAGTGCCGGCTCATGCGCGATGTGGGGATGCAAGGCTGGCTTGGCTGGCGAAATTTCTCGACTTCTGCGCGCCCCGCAGATGGGAAGCGCGAGCCTCTGCGCTGCTCGGCTATTTGCCTGATTCAGTTTAGCGGTGTTTTAACGTTATCCAATGTACGGACTAATCCGTACCGAGTATTCTATCCAGTATCCGGCATTGCATTTCAGTGATCAACCAGGTTTCTTTGGTGGCTTCAGCGACACCATCCGCAAGTCTGACGAACCACGGACACGATGCTGGCTCACCATGTCCTTCAGTCGCCCGCTAACTTGGTGAGCAGGTGGCCGTGGAACGCATGGACCATCATCCCTGGTTCTCGCCGATTTGTCCACCGAGCTCTTGATGCAACCTTCGATCAGGAGCAACTGGCTGAGGCAAGGAAATGGCACCAGTCGTTCCAGCTCAGCAGCCTGCCCGAGGGCAACACATCCTTTTCACGATCTAGTGGCCCTGGTGGGCAGCATGTAAACAAGTTTGTACCAAAGCAGTCTATCCTAGCACGGTAGAGACGTATTGACGCCAATTGCCAGGACTGAAACCAAGGCAACAACCACATGGCCTGTTCCCCAATTGCTGGGCTTCTTGCCAAAGTTGCTGCATGCCGGTGTTCGGGAATCTAAGTATTACTCTCGACGCAGTGACTGCCTCACGATACAGGCTCAGACCCATAGAAGCCGCAGTGCGAATGCTGATGAAAACCGCCGGAAACTGTTTGAGGAGCTCCAAGAGTTGTATCGCAAGACGGTGCCTGGTGAGAGCAGCCCAGAGACGGCCAAAAAATATGAAGCACTGTAAGTAACCCCGCAGGTGTAAGATACACGGCTATCAGGTGCTGAGAGTGAAGTAGAAAGAAGAGCGCCAACGAGGCCCGAGTGAAGGCGAAGAAGATGCAAAAGTCAAAGAAAGCATTCCGAAGAGGCTTTGATGATTGATGCGACGGGGGTGCTGCAGTATGTAATCCGTAACTACATAGTATGTTGTGTACTGTACATACCTCCGTACATACAGTACATACCACACTAGTGTAGGCGGTGTGCCAGCGGTGGATCCATTAAGCCATACCACCCGGCAGAATTAAGAAAAATAATTGAACCCGAATCACTATCGCAGCAATTTTCGGGCCCCTCTATCGCAACCGTCCGCAGTATTCAGATTGCAGGTCTGCGAACAGTTGCGACCATGCCGGCACAAAAGACAGTGTAAGCAAAATAGGACCGAGAGTAATGTACTAGACTTTGTTTCCTAAACTGACATTTTCTGTGATACAGAGACTCGCGGATTCCGACCCTCATCCGCAATGGCCTGCAGGAAAAAAAGCGCAGCTTCTTCGTCGTGGTCGGCGACCGTTCCAAGGATGCCATTGTCCACCTGTATTATATCATGTCCAGCATGGACGTGAGGCAGAACAAGTCGGTTCTATGGGCATACAAGAACAAACTCCTCGGCTTCACGAGTCACCGCAAGAAGCGCGAGAACAAGATCAAGAAGGAAATCAAGCGCGGGATTCGCGAACCCAATTCCGAAGACCCGTTCGAGCTCTTCATCTCGCTTCACGACATTCGATATGTCTACTACAAGGAAACCGACAAGATTCTGGGCAACACATATGGCATGGTTAGTTTCAAATGTAGCTACCGGGGCTACAGTCGGAAACCGAGAAAGCTGACAGTAAGGGTAGTGCATTCTTCAAGACTTCGAGGCTATAACACCCAATATTCTCGCCAGGACCATCGAGACAGTCGAGGGTGGAGGCCTAGTGGTGCTCTTGCTGAAGGGCATGAGCAGCCTGAAACAGCTCTACACTCTTTCCATGGACGTCCACTCACGGTACCGAACGGAGGCCCACGACGACGTTGTAGCGAGGTTCAATGAGCGCTTCATCCTGTCCCTCGGTAGTTGCGAATCTTGTTTGGTGATTGACGACGAGCTCAACGTTCTCCCGATATCAGGCGGGAAGGGCGTGAAGCCACTCCCGCCACCTGATGAGGACGAACCCAAGAGTGCGGCGGCGCAGGAGCTAGAGAAGATGAAGGAGGCCCTCCAAGACACACAACCGATCGGGTCGCTCGTCAAGTTGGCCCGCACGACAGATCAGGCGAAGGCTTTGCTTACGTTTGTGGATGCCATTGCCGAGAAGACTCTCCGGAATACGGTTACCCTGACCGCAGCGCGTGGCCGAGGTAAATCTGCCGCTATGGGCGTTGCCATTGCAGCCGCCGTTGCCTACGGATACAGCAACATCTTCATCACCTCGCCATCTCCCGAAAATTTGAAGACACTGTTCGAATTCGTCTTCAAGGGCTTTGACGCGCTTGATTACAAAGACCATGCCGATTACTCCATCATCCAGTCAACAAATCCCGATTTCAACAAGGCTATTGTTCGAGTCAACATCCACAGGAACCATCGGCAGACCATCCAGTATATCCGGCCTCAGGACAGCCATGTGCTCGGACAGGCCGAGTTGGTCGTGATTGATGAAGCGGCGGCTATTCCGCTGCCCCTAGTGAAGAAGCTCATGGGGCCGTACCTGGTGTTTATGGCCTCTACAATCAGCGGTTACGAAGGGACGGGCCGGTCGCTGTCGTTGAAGCTCATCAAGCAGCTGAGGGAGCAATCCAGGGCGGGCGCCAATTCCAACGGCAGCGGCTCGGTCGAGATCGATCGATCGAGCGGACGGGCAACCAAGGAGACAACTTCAGTTGGCGGTCGGTCGCTGAAGGAGATCACGCTTTCTGAGCCCATCCGTTACGCCCAGGGAGATAAGGTGGAGAAATGGCTCAATATGCTTCTCTGCCTAGATGCCACACTGCCGAAATCCAAGCTCAGCACGCAGGGGTGTCCGGACCCTTCGCAATGCGAGCTGCTACACGTCAACCGCGACACCCTCTTCTCCTTCCATCCGGTGTCTGAAAAGTTTCTGCAGCAGATGGTTGCGCTCTACGTTGCAAGCCACTACAAGAACTCGCCGAACGACCTGCAGCTTATGAGCGATGCGCCAGCCCACGAACTTTTCGTTCTCACGGGCCCGATTGTTGAAGGTCGCCTGCCAGAACCCCTGTGTGTGATTCAAGTGTCCCTGGAAGGGAAGATCAGCAAGGAGAGCATCCTGAAGAGCTTGAGCAGAGGCCAGCAACCTGCTGGTGATCTGATTCCGTGGCTGGTGAGCCAGCAGTTCCAAGACGACGAATTCGCTTCCCTGTCGGGTGCTCGTGTGGTCCGGATAGCAACGAATCCGGATTATATGTCGATGGGGTACGGCTCAAAAGCGCTGCAACTGCTGATTGACTACTACGAGGGCAAATTCGCCGACCTCTCGGAGGAAGGCAGCAGCACAGTGCCGCAGTCGATTCCCAGGGTCACGGATGCTGAGCTTGCTCAGGCTAGTCTGTTTGACGAGATCAAAGTTCGGGACATGAACGAGCTGCCGCCGCTGTTCGCAAAGCTGGCGGAGCGTCGACCTGAGAAGCTCGACTACGTGGGTGTAAGCTACGGCTTAACGCAGCCGCTGCACAAATTTTGGAAGCGGGCCTCGTTTGCCCCGGTCTACCTCGTAAGTACTCTCTCGCTTCGTTCGGCTGGCTGATGCTGGAGGCTGACAAAGAAACAGCGGCAAACTGCCAACGAACTCACGGGCGAACACACGTGCGTCATGATTCGGCCTCTCCAAGACGGGAACGACCCGAGCTGGCTCGGCGCCTTTGCGAATGACTTCCATCGTCGTTTCCTGTCTCTCCTCTCGTACAAGTTCCGCGAGTTCCCGTCCATCCTTGCCTTGACGATTGAGGAATCTGCCAGTTCTGGCGCGCAGCTGGATCCGTCCGCAACACCGACTGAAATCACCAAGAGCGACCTGGACGCGCTCTTTACGCCATTTGACCTCAAGCGCCTGGAGTCCTACGCCAATGGGTTGCTCGATTACCATGTTGTTCTGGACCTCATGCCCACGATTGCGCAGCTGTACTTCAGCGGCAGGTTGAAGTCAAGCGCCAAGCTGAGTGGCCTGCAACAGGCTATTCTCCTGGCCATCGGAATGCAGCGGAAAGAGGTTGAGACTGTTGCCGAGGAGCTGTCACTGCCGGCTTCGCAGGTTCTCGCTATTTTCATCAAGATCATGCGAAAGATCACGTCTCACCTAAACTCGCTGGTTGCCGGAGCCGTCGAGGCCGAGATGCCGGATGCGAACAAGGTCGGCGTGAGCCGAGAAAACGCGACAGGGATTCACGACGACGAGGTGATTGACACGAAGTACACGCCTCTCGAAACCAGACTAGAGGACGAGCTGGAAGAGGGAGGCGACGAGGCGCTGAGTGAGCTGCGAGCCAAGCAGAGGGAGCTCATTGACTCTCTCCCGCTGGACCAGTAAGAAGCCTGTCAGTTAGTCCGTCTATTTCGTTCAAACGCTAACCTAGCGAACCAGGTATGAGATCGAGGGCGATGATGCGGCATGGGAAGAGGCGGAGAGACGAGTACAACGGGCGGCCAAGAGCGGAAAGGGCGCTCCGATGGTGAGTGTCAAGACGAAGGCGAAGCGCAAGGTGGAGGAGACGGATGGCCACGAGGAGAAGGGAGGTGACAAGGGGCATTCCAAGTCCAAGAAGGCGAAGCGGGAGAAAAAGAAGTGAAGCGATTCTATGTGTTGGTAAGATATAGGATTGTTTTTTCCTACCATTGTCTAAACAAGATACCCAGGCCTACGGCCTTCTCATCTGGCTCTCCTAAGTGAATATTACTGCGGCATATTCGGTCGGTGCCGGAGGAGCGACCCCATGGGCTTGTACATAGCAGGATTCGGAACATACCTGAAGCGGAGAGTCGGTCCGTGATTGGCTCCGAGACGAGGGCAAAACTCGCAATATCGCAAATCAAAGTGCGGCTGATGAACAACACGTAAAGTTAACAATTGCGACCTAAGACGCTTGGTAAGATTGGGATTGATTGAAAAACTCTTTTCTCCTCTCTGAACTGTTTTGAGTGGCTCTTGCCGGCGTTCTTCGACCGTGCCGCGCAAAGAATTCTGGATTCAGCGGTGCTTGACCGATACGTGAAGGGGCGGGACTTTTGTATCGCGGACCTTGCTGCGTTGCGGAGTGCCCCGCACGACAGCTCCGGACCCTGTCAAAGCGACCGGCTCGACCCTTTGTCGGTGTCCAAACACGCAACAAGCCCGACACTTTCGCAAGTTTTCTTGACCGCCTTCCCGGAAGCTTTTGACTTTAGCGCCGACGAAAGCTTATCACCCTCTGATCAGCGACCGGCTTACAGCTTCATCAGAGCGAACGTCCATAACAACGCAAACTCCGGAAAGGTAACACATTTTAACCCATTATCCGGGAGCGGAACCCTGTCGACAGCATATCGGAAACACCGGCGACCGAGCGACCAGAGCGCGGCAGCTGTCCTCTGGTCCGAGTGAGACAACGACATCACCGACGACCATGAGTACGGTAGCAGCCCAAGCTGCTGGCGAGCGGCAGCAGCCGCAAATCCAGCCCTGCAGGTACAAGGTCGGAAAGGTGCTCGGCGCGGGGTCGTACTCGGTCGTCAAGGAGTGCATCCACATCGACACGGGGCGCTACTATGCGGCCAAGGTGATCAACAAGCGGCTTATGGCCGGGAGGGAGCACATGGTATGTCTGCCATCTTTTCGAAACAAGGCGAGCTTGCTTGTCGTTCGCTAAGTCAGCGCTTACGCTGCTTCGACAGGTGCGAAACGAAATCGCGGTGCTCAAGAAGGTGTCGATGGGCCACCAGAATATCCTTACTCTCGTCGACTACTTCGAGACCATGAACAACCTGTACCTCGTCACCGACCTCGCCCTGGGCGGCGAGCTCTTCGACCGCATCTGCCGCAAGGGCTCGTACTACGAGGCGGATGCCGCCGACCTCATCCGCGCCGTCCTGTCCGCCGTCGCCTACTTGCACGATCACGGCATCGTCCACCGCGACCTCAAGCCCGAGAACCTTCTCTTCCGCACGCCCGAGGACAATGCCGACCTTCTCATTGCCGACTTCGGCCTGAGCCGCATCATGGACGAGGAGCAGTTCCACGTGCTCACCACCACCTGTGGCACTCCGGGCTATATGGCTCCCGAGATCTTCAAGAAGATAGGCCACGGTAAGCCCGTCGACCTCTGGGCACTGGGCGTCATCACCTACTTCCTCCTCTGCGGCTACACGCCCTTCGACCGGGACTCGGACTTTGAAGAGATGCAGGCGATCCTCAACGCCGACTACAGCTTCACGCCGCTCGAGTACTGGCGCGGGGTGTCGGACAGCGCCAAGGACTTCATCCGGCGGTGCCTGACGATCGACCCGGCCAAGCGCATGACGGCGCACGAGGCGCTGCAGCACCCCTTCGTGGCCGGCTGGGCGCGCGTGGGAGAAGGCGACGACAAGGGCACCAACCTGCTGCCCACCGTCAAGAAGAACTTCAACGCCCGCCGCACCCTGCACGCCGCGATCGACACCGTCCGGGCCATCAACAAGCTGCGCGAGGGCCAGGCCGCCGGGTTCATGAACGGCGTGCGAAGCCGCGAGCCGGCGAGGGCAGCGCCGCCCAGCAGTGGTAACGGCAACACCACCAACAACAACAACAGCAACCAAAATAACCGGGATCAGAAGAGCAGCCAGAACGAGAACGCCCCCCAGCCGAGAAATCACGACAGCGGCATCGAGATCGGGCAGGCGCAGGAGGGCCAGAGCAAGGACGGCGGCTACGACACACAGACGGCGCAGGCATCACAGGGGTCGGCCACGGGCGCGGACGCCAGCACGGCGGACGGGGACGTCAGGATGGACGATTGGCCCGCCCCGCATTCGCAACAGGCGGGGCAACAAGCGCCAGAAGGTCGCGGCCATCTCCCACCTGCGCATGCGGTCCCGGCGAGCTTGCGCCCTGGGAACGAGGCGAACCGGGTGGTGGAGACGAGTAAAGGATTGTGGAACGGTAGCGGGAGCCGTCGGTGACGGACCTCGTAGTGGTTTTGGGGGGGGGGGGGGGGATTTTTTGGAGAGACTTTGTTGCCGTTTCTTCATGTCGAGGCCTCCCCCCCCCCCAAAAAAAAAAAAAAAATATCCAGCTAGAACAGCATCCGGTTCGAGCCTCCTGAGGTAGGCCGGACAGGAAGATGTGATGCTTCCCGGAAGCACGAGCTCGTGCCGCCCTTTGGTTTCTTGTTCGTCGGGAGCGAAGCTGGAGTTAGGAGATGACGGTGGACGACGCAAGCTGTTTCCTCCTTGATCAGATACCTATGAGCGACGCGACAAGGTAGTGTGGAAAGGTCACGATCTGGAATCGGGGCTTTGAGTTTTCTCTTTTTCCCCTCTTTGCCTGCCTATCCTCAGGTCTACTACGGACATGCGGAAAGGGAAAAAAAATTTCTATGTCTTAAGTTTGGCTCTGTTGTTGGTGGTTATCTTCTTTTGTCGCGATATCTCTTCGCCTTGTTCGCTTGGCGCTTTTGAAGCATATTATCACGATAACGAATTACGAGTACATCTTTATCTCTTCATCCCCCTGACGATCGAATCTTTGAGATGCAACGATTGTCCACAAACTGTTGGTTGGGATTAAGCTTTGGAATGGAGGGTCTTCGCGGGACCAATATGGGGTTGGGGGGTCAGACGTCAAACAGATTCAACCAATCTCGCGGGCCTCTCTTGCAACGGGGAAACTTGACCAGTTCCGGTTTCCCTCCGATTTTATGGTCTCCATCCATCATGGACATTACCCCAACGTTTGAATAATTTAGTCGTCTTTGGAAATGGCCAACTGTGATGGAATGGAACGAGAAAGCGCCTCCCAGCTCCCCTTTCTCAGCAGCGTAATTTGGAAGGCTCTTCTGGTCGTTCATCATTCGACGCCAAACGTAATCACCAAATGGTCACAGATAACAGACACATACAGTACAAATACCCGATCCTAGAGTCAGTGCATACCGGGACCTATGACCAATCAAACCCGGAAAGCCGGCCTATCCGGATTGCTTGGTTCACTCGCGATTCATACCTTACTTTGTAAGCACTAACTACTACTATATGGAAAACGGAACCAAGGTTACGCATGACAGGTGCCTGGACCGACAGGGCAGCTCGCCAGACCGGACTCTAGCAAATGTCCGTGCCGCCTGAGCGAAACCCCGAAATCCGATCGGGCAAGGAGGGCCCTGATGGGGGCCTCTAATGTGGGGCGTAAGCACTCCGGCAGACCCGGCAGACCCGGCAGACCCGGTAAGCCTCGGAAATGAACACTCGCTCTTTCCAGTTGCCATAGGACAACGAAGTGCTTGGTGTCTTATTACGTACTGTACAAGCAGGAAGGGCATCTTTGTCAGGAGGTCATGGTAATTGAGGTAAGGATGGAGGATAGGCTTGGGTATTGTGACGGATCTCTTTTGACACCACTCAGCGCTAACGTACATCTGCGGCAGAGGTGGATGTACGGATACATTACTTGGGCTTACCTAAGGAGTGCCTCATGTGGTCTGGACGAATGTAGTCATAGAGATCACACCATAGTGATAATGCCAAAGTAAATACCTTACTAGTAGGTCCAGAACATGACAAAGTACTCTGTACTGAGTACTCCACAGAGAGAAAGAAAAAAATTAAACTAAAAAAAAATTGCAAGACAGACTTTTCGCGGCCCTGGATTCCTAATGGTCGATTCTGCGTGGATACATCGCGATCCCCAACGTCTGGGCCTTGCACTAGCGGACAGACCCACCAATGCTTTGAGGGATGCCTGCTTGGCTTTGTTGATTGGGCAGCTAGATACACCATGTCCGAACTGGGCTCTCTTCTGCCAGCACGCTTCACGATGTGGACTTTCTACCTAGTTATTACTCATGCGCATGAAAAGTCTTTCTTTATTTGTTTCTGATCAATGGATGGTAGAGGTGCATATATCCCGTAGATTCAGTAGATCAGGATTAATTCTCCGTGATCAACAGACGATCACCGAATGGTTGGGCCCAGAACAATGTCGCGGAAGTTGCTTGTGACGTACTCTGCTAGTTATCACATTCAACGAAAGACACAGCGGCACGCGCCGTAGAACCTCGCAGGGGTTATTGTGGGCACACTGCGAGTTGTGTGTTTTAGGGAATATATTAGTGCAAACTAGCCGAGGTGCTTCTCAGCCATGTTGTAATCCCGAAACTAAAACAAGGCCACAGAAGGATTTGCGCGTGCCGCCGAGTAACTATCCGTACCTGAGCCGTCAACAGGGCTCGTCAACAACTTCACCAGAAGAGATTGGCCAGAAATAATTAGCGGCGGCCCTGAAATTTACCGTCACCCGCGGAAGTGAGATGTGATGACACCTCGTTATCAACGCCACCGGTCAACGCCACCGCAAGGCTCTGTACGAAGTACAAATGCGGAAAACCGAAAGTTTGGGCGCAGTCCAAGTATTGTGTAGCGTACGGATGACGGATTAGTATACGTACCTTGTATATTTACCGACTGTGTAGTGTGCAGAGAGCGTCGGTCGATCATTCGCATAGCGAACTGGATCCTCGTTGCGAAACCGAACCCCAAAGGTCGGTTTGGGTTGACGAGCCTTTTCCGAGTACGGATTAAGATTTCAAATTCTTGGTCGGCGCGGCCGGGATCGAATTGACAGCGCCCGGCATAAGGCAGTCGGTGATTGGTATCCATGTCCCTCTTGGCGGCCCTGACTCCCAGGTCGGCTAGCGTCTCAGCAGCAAGGCACAGCGCAACTACTATGTAACTAGCGGACCATCAACCGAGTCTATACGCGGAAACCGCGCGGGCGAATGAACACCACACCCTTGTTGAGGTGGTTGGGCATTCTACGCTGCAGATTGCTGTGTGGGATCCGTGCACGCTACACTTCACTTCAAGGCCAGCCTCGGATGGATTTAGGCGACGGGGCGGCCCACCAGTTAGGCCGCGATGCGAAATATGCGACGGGAAGGGAGAGCGGGGAGGCAGGGGCAGTTCCCGTGCCAGCGTGGGGCGCAGGCTCCCTGCAGGGCTTGGCGAAGAGCTTTGTCCTTGGTTTGTCCTTGGATATTTGTAAAACAAACCGACGGGACCGAACGCATGCGCTGAAGAAAGCGACCATAAAACCGGGGCTTTCGGGTCCCATCAGCAAGCGCAGCAATCCTGCCATTGGCCGTGCAGAGATGTCGCATGGTCGACATTCACCGTTTTTTAAAGCATTTTCAACGCCTGTCTTGTGATGCTGGAGCGGCACACTCCATGCGACAATGAAAAGCATCACGCGACAGCAGGGCGCGCCGTCGCAATGCCGAGCTCCCGTTGGTGGAGCGGCTCCGCAAGTCGCCTTGCCGAATCCGCCGATCTCAGTCGTCGAGTTGCTTGTGTACACTACTGTACTCCGTACCCCCAGTGATACCGCCCATTACCGATTTGTTACTGCAATGCAAAGTGATTCCGAATCCGAGAGTAGGTCTCTCGAATGACTGTGTCGTCGGAGAGCATTTCGCGCAGTGCGATACGGTAACTACACAAATGATGCGTTTGGCAGAAGGATG
Source organism: Thermothelomyces thermophilus ATCC 42464 (assembly GCF_000226095.1). NCBI lineage: Eukaryota > Fungi > Ascomycota > Sordariomycetes > Sordariales > Chaetomiaceae > Thermothelomyces > Thermothelomyces thermophilus. Next base: position 2,433,604 of record NC_016476.1, on the reverse strand, counting down.
GGTTTTCGAAACGGCTGAGGCTTAGTAAAGCGTATCAGCGCCAAGCGCCCGACTTTTCCGCCCATTAGCGTGGTGTTATGTAGTACTGTTCTAATAGCGACCAAACTCGCAGCTTGGTCGGGGTTCTTTCTGCTGGCTATCCTCCGAGTGCGTGACCCACTTCCTCGACCGGTTCCATCCATCAGCTCCAACTTGTCGGAAAATCCATGATGTCCGCTCTTCCCAGGGGCCGCACGGACATTGGATCTTGGCGTTTGTTCGCCCAGTCGCTCACTCTTCTTAGCGCCTGCATATGAAAGCAAGTCGACACCCACCCGCGCCGTACCCGCCTTCATGAGCACGATTACCCGCTTTCTTGGCCCACGCAGTCGACCGACCGGCAACTGCCCTCACCAGCGCCGCCGCCGCCATATTCCGTTTCGCGTTCCGGGTTGCTTATTCTCGCCAGCGAAGAGGTCAACAAAGAAATCTTTGTCTTTACGCTCCCAGCATCACGGCTTCTTTCTTTTTTGAGCGAGCCCTCGTCTGGTCAGCCACTTGTAATAGCGCTTGGCTCGGACTTGGGAAGTATGCATTTGCAGCGAGAATAGCGAGCCCCCGAAACCCCCGAAGCTCCCTCGAACCCGCCGCCTTTCCTCCAACTCCTCCCTTTTGCCTCCTACCACGGAACGGCCATCATCCGCGTTCGTTCCGTCGGACGGCGCTCGGGATTCCCTCCATAATAACCACCCAACCTTCTATTATCCAAATCTCGTCTTCTCGTCTTCTCTCCTCTTGCCGTCGCCGCCATGGAGGCCGTACAGGAGTTCCCGGCCATGCTCGCCCAAGCGCCAGCCATGAAGCCAAAGCTGCTGCCCCTCCGGTGGCCTAGCACATTAGCGCAGCTCAATCCGATACCGCACAAGTATCGCTCAGCCCGGAAGCTCCGCCTGCACCTACGGGTTTCCAGGGGGCAAGAACACGCCGGTGACATCACCCGCCTGCAGACGTCGTTCGACATCAAGAGGTCGCTGAGGGCGCTCAGGACGAGGAAGTGGACTCTATGGGATCTGCAGCACCTCGTTACTCTTGGGTACATTCTCTTTTCGCTGGCGATCCTGCCGCCGGCCCCCCTCATTAAGATCGGGGTGTTGCTTGTGCTCGGGCTGCTGCTCCTGATGCCCATCACCCAGCAGTTCTTTCTGCCTTCGTTGCCAATATGGACATACCTACTCTATTTCTTTGCGAGCCGGTAAGCTTCTGGTTACCTCTTGGGCGAACGTTCCGAGCAAGCCGGGCCGCTTCGAGTTTGAGCGGGAGCTCTGGGGGATGACGCTGACTCCTCCAGATTTATTGCCCCCGAATATCGGCCGCACATTTGGGTGAAGGTGCTCCCCGCCCTCGAGAACATCCTGTACGGAGCCAACCTCTCCAACATCCTTTCGGCGCATACCCACGCCGTCCTCGATGTCCTAGCATGGCTGCCCTACGGCATCGGCCACTTCGCGCTGCCCGCCATCTGCAGCGCCTTCATGTTCCTCTTCGCCGCTCCGGGTACCACTCCCGTCTTCGCTCGCGCCTTCGGCTACATGTCGATGCTCGGCGTCACCATCCAGCTCATCTTCCCCTGCACTCCGCCCTGGTATGAAAAGCTTCACGGCCTGGAGCCGGCGCATTACGGCATGCAAGGCTCTCCCGCAGGCCTACGCCGCGTTGACGAGCTGTTCGGGGTCGACATGTACACGACCAGCTTTACCACCGCGCCACTACCGTTTGGCGCCTTTCCCAGCCTTCACGCGGCCGACGCCATCCTGGAGGCGCTCTTCATGCAGTACTGCTTCCCGCGATTCCGACCCTTCTTCATCTTCTACGCCGTCTGGATCTCGTGGTCCACCATGTACCTCAACCATCACTACGCCATCGACCTCGTCGGCGGCGGCATCTTCGCCGCGTCCGCCTACTACATCGCCCGCACCAAGTTCCTCCCCCGCCCGCAACTCGATAAGACCACGCGCTGGGAGTACGAGTACGTCGAGTTCGGCGACCGACCACGCGTCATCGACGAGGAGTACGGTCTAGGCCGAGGCTTGCTCAGCACCCGCCGGCCGGGAAGCAGCGACAGCGACGAGTGGACTCTCGGCAGCAGCTCCAGCCTTGACTCGATGAGCCGTGGCGACACGCTCTGCGGCAGCAGCAACTCCACCCCGGGCATCCTGAGCCCAACCACCCCAACCGACGACCATTACGATGTCTGGAGCAAGGTGCGGCTCGCGCAGCCCCAGGAGGGCGACGCATGCGAGATCTTTGTTGCGCGCTGAGTGGGCATGATCATCCATCGCTCCTCGTTCGAGCAGCGTCCAACCCGGTTACCTTGTTTCAAGCGCTCTTCCAAGACCTTAATAGCGTCGTGAGCCGGGCACTCTCCGAGAGCCCCAGTTCAGCCTTGGTCAATTGATCATTTCGACCTAATCACAGTTGCGCTGCGTCGACAGAGAGGGCAAATGTTTGTTTTTTTCCCCTAACATATTTTTAATGGTTATACAATACCCCCCCTCCCCCCTCTCGTTTTATAGAGTTCACGCATGGCACGGCACTCGCTATCCGGTCGTTATACGAACGTACGGCAGATTCATGCGTTTATATACCCCCATATTTCTGGGCATCTTTCGCTTTTATATGGCAAGGCATGGCAAGGCGCAGTCGGCATATGATATATAATGTGCATCGCGCGATGCGCGATGTGTGGAAATTTTTTTTTTTTTTTTCAGTCAACGGCTTGAGGGGTGATCTTGACCGTCGGACAAATGGGACATGGCATGGCTACGGAGCTTCAAAGACCGGTTTTTTCGGGAAACATCAAGCGGTACGGGACCTGGTCAGGCAAAGCCGGTCAGCCCAGTTTTTCCTGAGCGGACACGTGTGAAAGCGGTTACATTATAATATCTTGGTCTCTCATCTACGTCGTGGAAGGGAGAAGATGGTACGAGGAATGGGTGTTGGTGAAGAAAGGGACCATGAAAGAAATGGGTAATGATAATGCGTTGGATTATGCACAGAACCTGAGGAGTTCAGCCGGTTGGATGGCTGAATGGCGGCTGTTGAAGAAGGTGCGCGAAAGCAGCAGCAGCAGAGGAGGAGCAGAGAAGGGGGGTTGTTTCAACCCCCCCTGTCTCCATGGTTTCGTTAGCGGTTGATACCCAGCATTCTAAGCCGGGAGATGAGAGAAGCTGGATGAACCGAATATAATAATGAAAGACGTTGCATTGTGTGTGTGTTTTACTGGGCTGGTGTGATTGTGATATGCTTGTGTTTAAAGGCGTCTCTGCTTGATAGCAACAATCTCCTCAGCGCGCCCCCAACCCCTTCCTCCCTTTCTCTCTTTCCTTCTTCCCTCAACTGAACAAGCATGCGCAAAGACCGAGACGTGAGAGTGAATACAAAAAAGAGAAAAGCTGTTGTAAGGTCCAAAATCTATGAAATCTGAGCCCTGGTCCAGCAAGATGGTACTCGGGGCTGGGGTTCGCGCAAGGATCGACTTCCACAAGGGCCGGCTGCCGGTTTGGGTTTTGGCCTAGGGGCTATTTGGCTGGGAGAACGCGCAAGGGGAATCAGAATGTCTACCAAGTTGAGAGAAGGGACAGGGAAGACTCGAGTCTCTAGGCAGTCCAAAGTCGAGCAACGAATTGTATGTACTTCACAAAACCGAAAAAGTCTTGCTCAGTTGAGATCAGTGGTAAGACACGTAGTTACTCTTGTAAGTTCAACTGCAGCGGAAGGATTGTTAACCATGTTGTATTCACTACCGTAGGAAGAATTAGCCAGCAATCTCGGCTGGCTTCCCAGCGGGTATCGTGTGCGGAGATTAAGAATCCATCCTGTCCTAGTGAATCGCGGGCAACTGGACCAGCGGAACACACCACGCCTCCAAGGTTACCCTCAAGATGCCCATCCACATATTGCCTGGTCTCCATATAAGCCAGGAATCTCCTGAAATTCCGAGTGCGCCTAAAGTGCCCGGAGAGGTAGTCGTACAAGACTCGTGTGATTACAGAGGCAGCAAAGAGAAAAAGCTAGCGATTTGAGGGCGTTCATGGTGCCTTGGCGAGGTGCTGCTCAGGGCGCAACCAGAGCTATCCCCCGAGTGTTGCGCAGAAATGAACGGCACCGAACCTCGATCCGGTGTATGCCGGAGCAGAAGAAGAACGAAAGACCAAATGATCGAGGTTCTTAACCACGTAACCGAAACAGGTCAACCCTGATGATGAAGGAATGACCACCTCAAGAAGATGCACGGCTGTGCTTGATATCCCCACCCCAAGAAACACCAGAGGTTTTGTGCTTCTTGCTTTTCTTGTAGGACTTGCCCTGGACGCCCGGTTGAGCGCTATTGCCATCAGGGTATTGGCCGCGGTCCGGCGTCTTCAGTATGCCCTTGAGCGGCTGAGGAGTGGCTGGGGAACCTGTGGTGCTAAGCCCAGTCGGGTTATTGAACGGATTCTTCGAGGGTTCTGGCTGTCGTGAAATAGCTTTCTGGTGTGCGTTGCTACCGGAACCAGGGGCTTTGGCCGTCGATATATTCGATTCCGCTACCGCGGTGCTCCTGGGTCGAGCCGGATTGTGAAAGGGATCCTTCAGAGTCCACTGGCGTGAGGGGATTACCTTTCGAGGTGTGCTCGTACCAGGGATGGGAATCGGAGTCCACGAGGTAATCCGTGTCTTTGTCGGCGTACTGGGTGTGCAAGATCTCTTGGCTAGCGCGGCCTCCCGTTCCTTGCGGGCCGCTGACATGGACTGATATTCAGGAGGGACGCTCATCGCGCGCATGCCCTGCTGCATAGCACCCTGGCTTGGAGAGCCGGCCTAAGGACTCGTCACGCCGGGGATAGCAGGAGGTAAGATGGGCGTCACCTTGGTGGGTTTCTTGGATTCGCCGGTCAATGTCTCCGAAGAAGCAGGGCCATCTTTCTTTGCCTTGTCTTTCCCCTTCGACTTCTTCTTGGAAGGGGACGTTTGCTCAGTGGTCTTTGTCGAGGCTGACGCGACGGAAGGGTGTACAACAGGAGTATCCTTAGAGGCTTTGGTATCGGAGTTGTCAACTCGGGCTTTCTTGGGCTTGTTGGCGGGCGTGGAAGTGGACTCCTCCTTGTTGGCTCCCTTATCAACATCCCCATGCTTGCGCTTCTTTGCAGCCTTCGGCGTATCAGATTTGGCCGTAAGCGGCGGTGCCTGCGCCATCTCGACATCCTCGTTGTCCGAAGCATCCATTCCGAGGGCGCTAGAACTGACTTTGGTGACGCCAAAAGGCTGATAGCGGGCTTTCAGCCCCTTAGGCTGCGGCCGAGGACCCTGGGACACCGGAGCGGGAGATGAAACGGAAGTGGTGGCTGGAACAGACTCGTCCGCGCCCTCCTCGCCGAGGCGTGTCACACGGGTGATGTGCAGGACTCGGTCAACCGAGTGATTGACTGGTTAGAAGTTAGTCAGATGATATATAAGCTCTACACTCCCAACAGTGCGACATACGTGTCTCATATTTGGCGCCTGTCTTGCCAGGAATAAGGACCTTGATAGCATGGTTCACTGGCTCTTCGAAGTGGCCAGTGTACTCGGCTCCGTCGTGGGCAAAGATGGCCTTGCCAGCATGAACCTTGTCCAAGGGGATGACGTGCTTTTGGATGACTTCGATAGGCACAGATTTCGGGGTGGTGAAGTACCAGATCTGCTTGCCTTCGGCTTTTGCTTTCTTGAACGCGCGGGCAACCTCGGCTGCATCGACATCTTCCTCAGCCTTACGAAGGTGGAAACCCTGCGAGATAATCTCCCGGGGTGGTGCTTGGCTACATAGTTGTTAGCAAACAGAAGAGTCACGGGACGATAGTCAACATACACTGAGTTCTTCCCACTTTGCTTCTCAACGGTCGTAGACTGCGCTGTGCCCTCGCTATCAGAGTCATCGCCTGACTCGGCATCGCTTGAGCTATCGGACTCGCTGACAAACTCCTTGCTCTTTGCAGCCCCATTGATGGCAGCTGACGACTTGGCTGACTTGGTGGGAACAGGCTGCTTGGCGCTCGCGGCCTGCTTTGCGGTGGGCCTAGGGCTCTGCGGCCGTTTCGCCAGGGACTTCTGCGGATGCTTTGTGCCTTCATCGCTTCCGCTGTCGCTGTCGCTGTCGCTGCCGCCGTCGCTTTCACCAGCGCTCTCGCTCTCATCCTGGGTCTTCTTTTCTGCCTTAGTCGTAGACTTCGGCTCGACCTCGCTCTCGCTCTCACTCTCGACCTCGCTCTCACTCTCGCTCTCGCTCTCGCTCTCACTTTCACTCTCGCTCTCAGAGGCCGACTCGTCGGAAGACGAGACTGCTCTTGCGGCGGCGTCCTTTTTGTGGGTTAAACTGGTCGCAGGAGCAGGAGTTTCGTCATCAGACTCATCCTCGCTGGCGCTCGTCTCTGAACTGGATGGCGACGGAGCCGCCTTCTCGGTCGGGGCGGAGTCGCCCATCTCTTCGTCGCTCGACTCGCTATCGGAGCCGGACTGAACCTCCTCCTTGACCTTGGGCCCTCCATTTTTGGTCTTTTTGCTAACCACCTCTGAGTCGGATTTCGGATCGACGGCCATCTTGTCGTCCCCTTCGTCACTCCCACTCTCGCTGTCGCTGTCGCTGTCGCTCTCGCTAGCGGACGAATCTGAAGATGACGACTTCTTAATGTCCGATTTGGTGGCGCGACTGCTAGACTTCGCATTAGGCGACGCAGCGGACACAGGTGCGGCCTTGACCGGCTTGCTAGCCGGCGTCGGCGTCGACCCGGCCTTTTTGGCCTTCAACTTGTCTGCCCAGTTCTTGGTGTCCTCTCTCACGGCCTCGTCAGTCTCCGAATCGCTATGGGTAGAGCTGTCGCTGTCGCTGTCGCTGGTGCTATCGCTCTCTGTGATTTCCTCGGTCTTGCGAGCCTGCTTCGGATCGGTACGGCCAAACATCTTGGGTACCATGCCGCGCACAAGGCCGGCGGCGGCGGCGGCGTGCTGTGATAGAGTGCCGATAGGCGCACGGGGCCCTGCCATTGCGCACAAATTTAGCTGTGATGGTAGGGAAAAAGTTCTGAAAAAAAATCCCCAAGATGAAGGAGGGTGTGGTAGAACAGTAACAGAAAGTCGCAAGGACAAGCGACACAAGGAAAAGCTATGGTTGTTCTTTTTGTTCCTGCCGCTTTTTTTTTTCTTGGGACCTCCAAAAAAATTCACGATAAGCTTTCTGGCTACAGCTGCATGATCCCTGCAGGCACGGAATTGTGGGGGTTTGGTGGGGTCGGTGTAACAAAGAGCATCAAGAAAGTTGATTGGCGGGGGGGTGTGGAAGGAAAAGAATCGGCTTGCCATTTCAACATACCTGCCAAACGGCAAAGAGAAGAAAGAGAGCGGGCAACTCGAGCCTGTCGGTCAGATTGCGAAAAAGGCGGCTCCAACCGGCGCAACTGAATTTGGTCGAGATTGTCGAGACCCGTAAGCCGGGCAATGCCTGAATTTAGCGATTTTTGATCTACCACCCTCTGTTCGGTTTCTAGGTTGGGAGGTTTTAGACTGGAAATTGGAACACGGAAATCGGAGAGACCGTCTGTCGGTAATTCGCAGGAGAGAGATGGCTACGAATAAAAGAAGAAAGTTGGATGGTGGCGGGAGTTCAACGCCAACGGGTACGAAAACCTCTCGCGAAAGAACAACTTCAGATAATTGACCTCGCCATTATGCTGACTCAGCTAAGCGATGAGCGCGTTTGCTGCACGGCAGCAACTCTGGGAGTTGGCAGCAGCGAAACACAAGGGAGGATCTGTTTCTGAGCCTGCGACCGAAGATGAGGTTGACCCGGAAAGGACCGGAACTCCGTCGGCGCGGTCCGTGGCGGGCCGCAGCAGGAAATCTCAGTCTCCAAACGAGCCAGGACCGGGGGTTGCGAAGCAAACGCAGGGAGTTGTAGGCGAGAAGGCGGGAGACGTGGGGTCAGGGTAAGTTGGGTGACGGTGTTGAGCTCTCGTCTCGAACGATGCTAAATCGAAATAGAGCCTCTACGCCTGGTCCCGGGTCCGGTGGGATGCTCATTAGACAGCACTCGTCTTTTAAGCCAAACAAGACAAACTTCCAGAGGAAAAGCGGTGGCCGGTCGATACTGACAACGCGCGACGGAGAGGTATGCCATTCACCAATCTCGAACAGGCTCTCATGCGCTCGTGGTCCCCGCTGACAACCGATAGCGACTTGTTATTCTTGGGAGTTACGGCGTCAAGGTCTGCGAGGGAGAAGCTACGATTGCCGGAGCCATCCTGACCCCGTCTGACCCTATTCAATGGGTTCATGCTCCCCACTGCCATGCTGTGCCTGTTCTCCGGACCACAGACGACACCGTACTCGAACTTCGGTCTCATCCTGCTGCCAAAGAGCTGAGACAGTTGGCAACGCTCAATCCCGTCTTCGCCAAACTCTGGAACGAGAGTGCCCGGGAGAAATCGACTCCGAGGCCCAAACCTTCTGCAACCTTTCAAATTGTCTGCAACCCCCCACACGTCTCCCCTCTGTCTGTTAGCTGACTCCGGTAGATATACACTTCCCAGGACGTTCCTAAGAGGGCCGTGTTGCAGGAACTCACCTCGCCACCCGAGTGGAACAAGAAGCTCTCGGGGCTGGTGACGGCGAAACGCAAAGGAACTCCCGTCATTTTTCTCTGTGGGCCGAAGTCATCCGGGAAGTCAACATTCGGGCGACTACTGACGAACCGCTTCATCACGGACCGCGGAGGTGTGAAAAACAGGCCGTGGACGAACGTGGCCGTTCTCGACATCGATCCCGGACAGCCCGAGTACTCACCGCCTGGAGTCATCTCCCTGGTCAGGATTGCCACGCCTAATCTGTCGCCGGCGTTCTGTCATCCTACTCTCACACCCTCAGGAGGCCAATTGCGAGCCCACGCCATCGCGTCCGTCACCCCTGCTCTAGACCCAGGTCACTTTATTGAATGCGTTCTCGATCTCTTCGCCCAATATCAGCGAGGTCCAGACGCCAACTCTCCGCTCCTGATCAACACACCCGGCTGGATTCAAGGCACAGGCCTTGACATCCTCACCGAGCTGATCACGTCCATTCGCCCGACCGAAGTCATATACATGTCCCAAGACGGACCCGAGGAAACGGTCAGCAGCCTCCGGGCGGCGTGCGCCACCACTACCCCTTCTACTCCCTTCACCACTCTTCCCTCCCAGTCCAGCGAGCTTTCCTCCCGCACTCCTCTTCACTTCCGCACCATGCAGACAATGTCCTACTTCCACCTGAAGCGACAGCCCAGCATTCAGGAGCAGCAATCACCACAAGTTCAGCCCTACCCAACCTGGGACTCCACCCCGATTACGGATCTCCGCCCCTGGCGTGTCCGCTACGCGGGGCAAGAACCGCGGCATACTCGGCATTCTTTGTTACGACCACCAGCCGGCGCCGAGCCTTCTCGCCGAAGCCATCAACGGCACCGTCCTCGCCCTCGTCGGCCTCGAGTCCCGCGACGCCCTGCGGGATCTACACTACCCTCGTCCCCGCCCGGCAACCTTGGCCAGCGGTGACGAGCCCGCTCCCCCGTCAAGGGCGGGGAGAAGGAGACAGCAGGAGGAGGAAGAAGCAGAGGAGGAGGAGGAGGAGGAGGACGACAACGACGACGACGATCAATTGCCCCTGATCCCCAACCCACACTCGCGCACCCTCTCACCGCGGCACTCGCGCCTCCTCGGACTGGTCCTTCTGCGCGGGGTCGACACGGCCCGCAAGGAACTGCAGCTGCTGACGCCGCTGGACGTGGAGGACGTCCTCGCCGGATCCGGGCGCGCGGGTGCGGCGCGGTGGCCGAGGGAGGAGGAGGACCTGGTGCTGGTCGCCGGGCGGTTCGATACGCCCACTTGGGCGTACAGCGAGTGGCTGTGCCGGTCCCGGGCCAAGGGCGCGGCGGGCGCATCGGAGGCTGCTGGGTCGGGGTCGGAGACGGAGAGCGAAAGCGAAAGCGAGGGTGAGGGCGAGAGCGAGGGCGAGGGCGACGGCGAGGGGGGAGGGGAGGGGCAAGGCCAGCGCGCCGGCGAGGATCAGGCGCAGGTAGTGGTGGTGGTAGGGAAGGGAGACGGGCGGCAAGGCGGGGAGGAAGTGCCGTGGGTGGAGGCGTTGCATGGCAGCCAGAAGCGCGCGGTGGGGAGTAAAGTGTGGAGGGTAAGGCGGGACCTGGGGAGGAATTGAAACTACGAGAAAAGGACGAATGAGGGCGATTATCGGAAATATAGAGGGAGAGAGAGAAAGAAAACAAAAGAACACTTGAACCAAACAGAAGTTGGAAAGTCAAGCACGGAGGTTGATTTCGGCCCTCTTTTGATCGTTTTGATCGTGCTGAAAGACAAGCGGCCATCCTTTCGATCAGGCTTGTGGCCATTCACTTAACTAGGGCCGTACCTCGATACTTGGGTGCTAGCGGTAAGAGAGGGACAATGAACGTTCAACTCGTCAATGCGGGTAAGAAGCCGTCCAGGGTGCTGGGTTCATTCACGTCAAAGGTATGGACTATGAAAGGAGAAGTCATATACGCAGCCACCGCCCCTACTATGTATGCATCCATCCATCCACCCAGCATGTCGACCAATCCGACTCCCCAAATCCGATGGACGTCGGGACTGCGCTCGACGACCAGGCCGGGTTGCTGGCTGTTGCCGCCACTCTAGCACTTGAAAACGGGCGGGCCCGGGATGGTGTACGAGCTCGAGGGCGACATGGAATAGATGTTGATGAGGAGACCCGGGTCGTTGGGGCTATACGCGCCGGGGAAGCTGACCGTCGAGCTGGGCACCGAGCCGGAGCCGCCGACGATGTTGATCTGGGCACATTCCATCTGGCAATGGTGTTAGTCGGAGTTGAAAAGGGGGGGTGGGCAGGCCGATTCAATCAAGGGGAAGGGCAGAGGCTTACGTAGAGCTGAGCGCCGCCGGGGGACCCGGCCGCGTGGAGGGCGATCATCTCGGCGCGGAGGAGGTACTGACCCTCGGGGATGCAGGCCGGGATGTCACTTGTTGCACGGGTCAGCGAGATAGTCGAGAGTTTTGGTCTTCTCTCGGAGGAAGGACTCACATGTAGTGCTCGCCGCCGTTGGAGATAACGGTGCTGGTGCCCCACTGGCCGTTGTTGTAACCGTCCTCCTGGATCTTGAACCAGCCACCGCCGACGCCCGAGTCCTTGGTGGCATCGCCGACCTTCTTGATGTAGGCCAGGGTCGGGCCCTTGTGGCTGGCGTCCATGACATCGTCCGGGCCGGATTGGAGGGTGTGCCTCCAGATGGCCTTGACGGTGGTGCCCGCGGTGACGGTGATGACGTCGCTGGAGGGGGTCGTCGGGTTCGGACCGCCGTTGCAAGCAACGTCGTTGGATGTGACGTCGGTGATGGGGCCGTCGTAGGTTGGGTCCCGGATCCCGTACGAAACCGGGTACCTCGTGCCGTCTGCTTCGAGCTGGACGAAGATGGTATGCGCAGAGACTGCCCCGGCAGCCGCAAGGAGAGAGAGGGCCTTCATTGTGTGGTGGTTTATTGTTCCTTGGAGGAGGTGTGGTAGTTGCCAAGTGGTTCCTGTCACAGTCCGGCAACAGTGCTCATGGCTAGGGAAGGGGGCCGAGATATATATGTCCCGAGAGACTCATGAACTCGCATTCCCGTCCGCGTTCCCCTTTCGAAGGGGAAGAAGTCCTCAACCCTTTTGCCATGCATAGTGTACGCTAATGCCCTCTTTGCCGGAGACCCTGTGATGATGCCGTCTAGCCTGGCGTCTGGGGTTTCCCGCACACTGACGCTTTGAAGGTTGCATTGGGCCTGAGAGGGCGGAGGGAGGCGTTCCGAATCGCGGGTTTCATTTACTTAGATGAGAAGTATGCTTCATCCCACGCGCTTCGGATCGCACCATTTTCTATCTATTCCCGAGCAACTGGGATCAGCAGGCCTCGGAGAACATTAGAGAGATCTGTGCAAGCGCGAAAGTTTTTCGATGGTTTTCTCCGTGCGCTGATGAGGGACTGATCTCGGCGAGATAGAAAGTTGTTGCCGTCTCGACGACGATCATCACCGCTTGTGTTCTGGGGTAAAGTCAAACGAGCCACTGACGAGGCAATGAGTGGGCCAAACCAGCACGTTGCGCCTGTGCAATCTCTACTATTTCGGGTGATCTGATTTTGTTTCCGGGGAGTAAGGAGCCTCAGGAGCGAACATACACTGGAACGGTCCACGATTGCGCAAGGAAGGCGGTGTCGGGTCGAGGTTCAACTAGCCGTCAACCCGGTTTCGCTCTTCTCATGCGCCGCTTCCGGAAGGCTCGACTCTCTATAGGGGCGGGGCAGGCATGCTGCCTGACGTTGGAGGCAGAGGAGGGCAGGAAGGTGCTTCTCCTTTCAGCGAACTGCAAGCGGGAGGTGTGAGGAAGGAGGGCATGTCGACGGGAGTGCCTCCCTTGTTTCCGAGTTGCGGAGTACTCCTGGTCTGAAGGCTTGGAGCTCTGCACTCGTCGCTCCCCTTCCAACGCATTTGCATTTTCGCTAACCATCAGCCAACATCGTTCTGGAGTGGTAGTATTGTGCCTGAGGTCCCTGGGCAGAAGCGATGACGGTTGGGAGCGGTGGGCAAATCGCATGTGTTTCTGCCCCCTTCCACATTCCACAATCCGACCTTTTGGTTCCCCTGGGAAGGAACGCTCGACAGCGATTATCTGTTGATCAGGAGATCTAGCTCTCGACGTTTGACCCAAACCCGAGACCAAGGCAAAGGCCATCAAGCAGATCCTGAAGAAGATCAAAGACTAGTAGCACGTTTCCTTCGATCTGCCTCCCTCTTTCAAGCAGTCACCGCCTGAGTGAGTCCTGCTTGGCTCAGCATCCATTCTCCTCCCTGTTGGATTTTTTTTTGACTGATACTGAGTTGTACCTTGGACTCAAGCGTGAGGCGTGTCGGGCTTTCACCGCAAAACCGGTCAGTGAGCGAGACAAACCCACCCTTGCCCGGCAAGCAATGACATAGTCGACCTCGCCATTGACGCAGCACAAAGGTGTTGAAAGAAAGGTGTTGTTTATCGTTACATAACCGAACCTGGAGAACAGGAACCTCAGGGCAAGATCGATAAACTCGAAGTCCCATTCACCGAATGTATCAAGTATGTATTATATCGGCAGAGGCGGCCTGGTCTGCGTCGTCGAGTATGAACCTGCCGAATATATCTGCCGAGTACCTAACAACGTCCTGAAGGGAAGAACTCACTCATTTGCTTTCTATAGTGTTGCCAGGCCCTGACACGCACTTCGGAAGAAACAAGGTTGCTGCACGTTGTAGACGGCCCCTGGGTACCATGTACGGACTGTCTGGAACATCGTCGGTTTGGCCCATGCACGGTGTGGCAATGAATCGACCGAACGGCCGAGAATCGAGTACAGTACACCTTCTGTTCCAGCACAATTCATTGTTCGGTGCTTGTACATACCTCCTCTGTTGCAAGGCAGGGAATAGCTTCCTTCGAAGCAACAGCGAACGGAACAAAGACCAAGCGGCAAATAGCGATCAGAACCTGTTGTTAACAGAACTTCACGAATGGTATATAGGAGATGGAATGGAACACTTCTCCTTTCCTCGGTTTCTCAGCTGTTTCGCGGCACAGACTTCAGCAACTGACGTCTTTTCTACCTGGAAATCCACATAACGAGAACGGCCCCGAGCTGACTGCGACCTCCGCATCGGACGAGGTCAAACAATGCAGACAGTACAAAGCTGGAGTGAAACGCAAATCATAACGGTGAGCGTGCTCGGGGCCATAGCATTCGCAGCAGTTGTTGCAAGCGTCGTTGAGATTTTGAAGTCGCGGAAACGAGCCAGAGATTTTGCAGGTAAGCTGGACAATGCAGTAGCGGAGGTTGGCGTCGAGCAAAGTCGCACTATTTCACTTCAGCAGGAATTGAGTCGTCGAGAAGTTTTCATTGATCGCAACATCCTCAAGGGCCCGGGGGCCGTCTCCGCCGCACCATATGAGGAGTGCCCAAAACAATGCCAGGAGTATCGCCCAGAGTTTGCCCTCGATGGTGCCTCTGCTCTGGGGAGTGACGACAAAAACAGCGATCGTGACGATGACGACCACGACGACGGAGTCGGCGAAGGCGGTCTAAGCGCGGAAACTACTCCAGACGTAGCTGTCGACGCTGTCCAGTCCTGCACAGCTATGTTGGCGGTCCGGGTACGACCAGATCAAATTAAGACAAATTGCCTTCGTTCCTAAGGGATGGCAGATCAGAGAGCATGAGCTAGAAACCGTCGTTGCTCAGGACTGTCAGGTTTCCCGGGACGATCTGTGCCACAGAGCCAGCATGAAGGAAGCGCGGGAGAACCGATACGTCTGGACTCGTCCACAGCAAGGCGAACCCCAAGCTCAGATCGATCGGTCCTGGGAGTCGAACACGATTGAGAATACCCAAGAAGAATCGCCAAGGGCAGCTGAGAACAAAGTCCCAACCGAGGTCGGGACTGCGGCTACCGAGGTTGATCGAAACGGCGCTGGTAGGGATGACGTTGGCGCCATGCGCTAGGAACCGATCGCGTGGCTAAGAGGTAGCATTGCTGGCTATTTGGGTGTTCCCGGGGAGGCAAATGCCTCTAAGTTTGTTAGGGTGTATTGCTGTCGGGACTCCTTGTCATGCCGGTCCCACGGGAAGTGAATCCATTGGTCTCCGTCGTGTCGGGAAGAGACGACGCTTATCGCATTGTTACATACTCTTACGTTCCCAGCTGACGGAGTTGCTGATCGTGTTCTAGACCCATCTACACTGTCCATTATCAACCAGTGTTGAGAAAACTCGATGAAGCGTATGGAATTCTCAAGAGCAGACAAGTCACGATGCAACAAGGTGTGTGTTTACAGATACGGAACCTGACGAACTGGATGGATCTGCTGATGTGACCTTCTCGTGTCGCTCTTGGCCAGACACCATGCCCTACGCTTTCTTACTGAGGGAGCTGCTGTGCTGGAACCCCTATTCCGCATTCTTCCATCCTCCACATCCTTTGGCCTCGAATCGTTCTTAAGGAGTCGCAACTTCCGCCGGTCAAGGTCCAAGGAGGCAAGAAGCCGCCCGTCGGTCTAACGAGTTTAGGATAGAACCGAGGTCCGGGAGGGCAACAAACCCGAGAGGAGGGTTATAGTTACGAACCGCCTAGTCGTTAGGATGTGATCCACTGCTGCAAGGCCATCAAATGGAGCACTTGCTGATTGCGCTACAGGCCAGACACGCGATAAGATCGTTGGGAGAGGTGCAAGGTGCAACGGCAAGGTCCGTTGAGCAAGCTGCCGTGGCCCAATCGCAAGAAAAGCCAGGACTCGGCGCATCGGCTGCCAACGTTTCTGGTGCTTGCTTAGTCTCACATAATTGCAGAAGGACAAGAACGCCACAGCCACCTAGTGTACACTATAGAACACTAGCGTACTTGAGTATGTACTGTACTATACTCGTACGTACACTGGGGCCGACGACCAAGCCGTCTGGTTTAGCGTGCATCTGGGCGCCACATATCCATTACCCCAGACGCGGAGAATTGCATCATCTGCAGCTCGTCTTCTCCTCCCCGCCGAGCTCGTCTCCCCTCCCCTCGAGCCTCTCCACTCCCGAGACCCCATCCGTTCCCCGCGTTTGCGGAGAGACCCGCGGCAGTTCGAGCTACCGACCAACCGGACCCCTGTCGCAGCGAGTCGGGATCCCAGATTGCCAAGACGCATTTCGACCGCCGTTGCACAGCTAGCATCAAGTTTGCGCCTCCTCTCCCACGTGCGGAAGAGCACGCCTCCCTGTCTAGCAGCGGCGACTGCACCCGCATTTGGCAAATCGTCCAGGTCGCCGCCTCGGCCGCCTATCAGCGCACCCTGTCACGCCTCTCTCCCTCTCCATCGAACGATGGGGCCCTCCACGTCGGGATCCATCGAGGCGACTTTAAGGGCTTGCCTGGGCTTGGACGATTCCACCCCAAGAATGCGGGGAAGAGTCTTGGCTTGGCCGGTCTGGCCCAGCTCCTGTGATGCCGTCTTGAACCGTATGGTCCCGACTCTCGACCTAGCGGGATACGGGGGCCAGCTGTGTCAGTTACAGAGCATGGATTGGGAAGGGAAATATTGGATAGATTGCCCGCGCGCGTGCGTTAGCACTACCGAGGCGTAGCGTTTGCCCGTTCTTGGCCGCAGAGCCGGGCAGGTTCGCGGGAGAGAGAAGTTACATAGTACATGCAAAAGGGTTTGGTACTAATGGTACGCAGGAAATGCTCCCCTAGCATCGGGGGGTGTGATTGGATGACGGCTGCCTTGATTCTCCCCTCTTTGTTGACAGGTTGGGGTAAAGAAACAAGGAGGGGGGAGCCTGGGATGTACTAGTACGGATTACAGACGGAAAGACAACCCATGCCTAGAGCAACGACGACTATGTTTCTCTCGCTACAGACGCGATGGGTCTTTGCTCTCACCAGGTCCCACGTCAAGTGGCGTAGGATACAGAGATACGTCGAGCATTTATACCCCAAACACCCCTCGGCTGGTCTTCTCCCACTCTTAGTCCTTCCCGTTCTTCGTCCGTCTTGCCATCCTCCCTCCCTCTCTCTCTCTCTCTGTAGCAAGGGAATTGGGCTTCGCAGATCAACTCCGTCTTTGTCCTCTCTTCTCTCACTACACCATTCAACATAACTCGACTCGCGGGACGAAGCGAACCAACAAAACACCCACCCGCCATGGCCTCGTCCTCGCAGGAAAAGGTCAGCTTCGAGAACGTCGAGGCCGCCGATTCTGACCATATCGGCAATGCCACCAAGGGGGCCGTCGTCGGCAGCGGAGCCCTCGCGGCCGACGACTTTGGCTTCTCCCCGGCCGAGCAGAGGAAGATCATCCGCCAGGTCGATCGCCGGCTGGTGCTGACCGTCGGCGCCATGTACTGCATCAGCCTGATGGACCGGACCAACCTAGGCGCTGCCAACATTGCGGGGATGGGTGTGGATCTGGTCTTGATCGAGAACCGATATGTAAGTTCTCTTTTGACTTATTCGGTAGTTTCGATAGGCAGATGGACCTCTAGGGACGGTTTCCCCCACTTGGGGGAATCTCGCACAGAGTTCAATGTGTGCTGACGTTTGGTCCATCTCGGTTGTGCAATCGAAATAGAGCATTGTCTCCCTCGTCTTCTTCATCACGTATGTCCTCTTTCAGCCGCCATCGACGGTCATCGTCCGCAAGATTGGACCTAGGATCCATCTGGCCGCCATCACCATCCTTTGGGGCTCGTGCATGATCGGCATGGGCTTCGTGAACCACTGGGGGCAGCTGGCGGGGTTGCGGGTGCTGCTTGGTTTCCTAGAGGCTGGTGGGTTTATTACTCCTCTCTGGCCCCGTCCTTCCTCCTCCCCCCCCCCCCCCCCACGCGGGCCCTTCTTCTCCTTGTGCGAACTCCGGTGTCAAACTGACGAGAATAAAGGCTTCTTCCCGAGCTGTGTATACCTGTTGAGTACCTGGTACACGAGGTGTAAGCATCCCCTCCCCACCAGATCGTGAAGCGAAATAAGGTGAGCGCTTGGGACTGACGGCCCGACAGATGAGGTTGGCAAGCGGAACTCGGTGTTTTACCTCGTTGGCTGTGTTGCCTCTGCCTTTGCTGGTATTCTGGCCTACGGGGTGAGTGGGCAACAACCCCTTGGCTCTTGAGGCTCGAATGCACCAGGCTAACTAACCGCTGGCAGCTCATGCAAATGGCCGGGCTCGCCGGGCTTAACGGCTGGCGGTGGATCTTCATCATTGAGGGCATCATAACCGTGTTGCTTGGCATAGCCGGCTACTGGCTGCTGGTCGACTTTCCCGATGCGACTCGCAAGAACTGGAGCTTCCTCGGTGCCAGGGAGCGTGAATGGTAAGTCGAGAGAGAGAAAGAATAGTAGTAGCCCTGGTCGTCTGTCCTTGTCTCTCGCTAACACGGGGGGGTTGGTTCTCTTTCAGGGTTTGCGCTCGCGTCAATGCCGACCGCGGCGACGTCAAGCCACAACCTTTCTCGCTGGCCAAGTATCTCCGTGCCGGCATGGATATCAAGGTGTGGGCGTACGCCATGATCTTCTTCAACACGACCACCGTCACGTACGCTCTGGCGTACTTCTTGCCCCTCATCTTGACGGAGAACATGGGCTTCAGCATCGGGGCGTCCCAATGCCTGGTCGCGCCGCCCTACGCCTTCGCCGGCATCGTCATGTTCGCCACGGCCTGGGCCGGTGACAGGTACCGCATCCGCGGGCCCATCGTCGCCTTCAACTGCCTGCTGTGCATCATCGGCCTGCCGCTCATGGGCTTCCACTCGAAGGCGGCCGTCCGCTACTTTGGCGTCTTCCTCGTCACCGCGGGCGCCAACGCCAACGTGCCCGCCGCCATGTCGTACCAGGCCAACAACATCCGGGGCCAGTGGAAGCGCGCCTTCTGCAGCGCCACCTTTGTCTCCTTTGGCGGCATCGGCGGCATCGCGGGGAGCCTGGTCTTCCGCAACCAGGACAAGCCGGGCTACAAGCCGGGCCTGTACGCCTGCATCGCCACCACGCTGCTCACCTTGGTCATCGTGGGCCTGCTCAGTCTCGAATTCCGCCGGCTCAACAAGAAGGCGGACCGGGGCGAGGTCCCGCTCGAGTGTGATTCGGTAAGTCGGACATCCTCGTCCTTGTTGTCATTGTTCTGTTCTGTTTTTTTGGAGAGGGAATGTTGGGGCGTGGACTAATCATTGTTTCTTCTGTTCACAGGACGATACATATGAGCCTGGTTTCCGTTACACCTACTGAATTTTTTTTTGGGGGGGGGAGGAGGAGGAGGAGGAGGAGGAAGGAGTTGGGTGATGATATACCCACATGAGCGGGTGACTTGAACGAGATTATTAATCAAATGTGCGCAGTCATTATTTCTTTGGGTCTAGCTGCTTCGTTGGTCCGGGTGGGCTGGGATTGTTGGCGGGAGAATTGTTATGTACAGCCAGCCAACCTGATGATGATGATGTTGTTGTAATACCAAGAATTCAGGAGAGCCGTGTGTTGCCGTTCATCCTGTATATACAATGATGGGCTCAGCCGTGCCTCCATGACATCCCTTTGGGCGCGGGCAGTGTCGAACTCAGGTGTATGTCCCTCGCTCACGTTAGAGCCCACAAAGACAGTCTTTGCCCGATCCGTGATCTCCCAGTTGCTGCATGGTGGCGTTCCAGTTGCTGACGTCCCTCCGCGTCAGATTGAAGGTGACAATCTTGGTCTCTCCCGGCTCCAGCTCGACCTCGTCGGAACCGCGAAGGGATGCCCAGGTCCCCAGTCCGACATGATGAACCCCGGAGAGCCCAGTTCGTTCTTGAGCAGGTAGTTGGACGTCCACTCATTCTCGCACGCACACTCCGGTCGTCGATCTGCATGCACGTCGACACTCCCTCGGTACGTCTCTTGCTCGTTGAGGATGTACATAGTGCTTGGCAGTGGCCACCACTCCGCGGCTCTGAATCCCCCGAATGGACTCACTCGGCCATGGCGACACCAGCAAGATAGGGGTCGGGGCTGCGAGGCCGTCAGCCGTCAGAAAACAGGAACACGGACAACATACCCTAGGGACGAAGAGAGACGAACCCAAACCCTTCCCAATACCTTCCTCCCTGCGGCGACCTGCCCAGAGGGCCCGACACCGGCCCGAGCATCACATCGATTCCCTTACCCCTGAACTCGGCTCCGATCGCCTCGCCCCTGAGTCTCGAGAATCCCAGGCGGGGCACGCCCCCCATGTTGCCGATACAACGATCCGCCTGCCATCCCGTCGTGCCCGTCGTGAGGCTGACCTTCTCCGTCAGGGTGAGGCTGGAGAGAAAGTCGATGGCTTTGGCGTAGGCGGCGGCCCAGGACGGGTCCGGCTTGTTCGGCATCGACGGCCCACGGGGAGGGATAGCCGAGGAAAGGGGTGTCCGCAGTGTTTGCGACCGCCGCGGACAAGACGGAGAGGCACAATGATAGGACGACGCCCTTGGCGGAGGCCATGGTGAGCTTGGGAGAGAGCTGGGTCATCTTTCATGTCCCCGGGCCATTGGCAGTTGGTGATGGATGGATTGCTCGGAATGCTGGACTCGGGCCGGTATCATATCTAGGTGCTCAAATAGCGGTCGTAAAGGCGCTCGGGGCGGTTGACCCCGACGCCTTTTTTTTTTTTTTTTTTGTGCCCGGCGACGGATGGTAGCTTTCATTCCCGCAGCCCGGACACCGGCTACTCCATCATGATGTGCCGTTAACCCGGTCTGCCGGCCGTGAAACGAGCATGTGCTTCGCGAATTGGGATAGTTGCAGTGATTCATCCATAGTGTTTGATTTCGGGGACGATCATTCCCGCATTCTTCTGTTCCACCACTCCCAGGCTTGGAAACCAAGTACATCCTGTACTTGATTACCGGACAGCGATGGCCGCTTGGCTTCAAAACCATGTATAAAGCTGCCCGGAATAAGTCTTCAAGTTGAGAATGCCTCTGCAAACAACTAACCCGAGCTGTGAGAGAGGGAGTCTCGACAAAGGAAGACTTCGATATACACTCCGTCCAGGAAGGAAACCAGTCCTCCAGAGAAGCAAATCAAAACTATCCCTTTCATTAATTATACTGCTCGGACCAAGCCCGCGCGCATTTTTTTTTGAGCCTCAGAACAATGATTTCTTCACCCCGCCAATCAATAGATCCCTCTTCTGCTTCTTGACAAAGTTGTTCACCCCCTCGGCCCATCCTTGACTGGACTCTTGCAGCCGATTCACGGCGTCATCCACAATGGTCAGCTTCTCGGCACGCTCGTTCAGCTGCCGACTCAGATACTCCCCCCAGCCTTCCTGACTCGCCCCGGCCCTGGCGCCCCCAGCGCCGGTGCCGGCACTGTCGGCGCCGCCCGCCATCCCCCGCTCGGCCGCCGCCGCAGCCATCATCCGCTTGCTCGGCGGCCGGTCGTCCCCGCCGATCAACAAGTCGAGATCCGTCGGGCTGACGTATTGCGTGCCCGAGATCCACTGGAGGTTGCTGATTGTCGGGCGTGGAGGCAGGACGAGCTCCGGATTGATGAGCGTATCCCGGGACGGCGGCAGCGGTTGCCCCGTACCCCAGACTGACAGGATGGCAATCTCGGACGGGCCGGTCCAACCAAAGACCTCGCCGGTGCGCGAGATGACCGCCGAGATGGTGCGGCTCGGGTCGAGCATGGACAGCGTGGCACGGCCGATCTCCTTGAGGCCTGGCAGGGTGTAGGCGCGCGCCGTGCGGTCGCTGAAGACTGCTACGAGAGCGACGCCAACATGCGGGATCTCAGTCACGCGCGCAGCGTCGCAGAGCTGATCGTCGAAAGACTTGGAGGCGCCCTTGGCGGTCGCTGGCTTGAAGACGCGGATCTCGGTTTGTGTCACTGTGTGTTTTTTTTTTCTCGTCAGTCGGAACCGTTTCAAGAAGCGCGGAGAGTGACCGAACCAGTCAGACTTACCGGCTACCAAGACACCATTCACTTGCCTCCCTTCCCTCAGACCGGCTACTGCGAGCCCCGTCGCGCTGGCTGGTTGCGCGGTATCCACGTTCAGCGGGTTGATCCCCACGACCTTGTCGCCGCCGCACTTTGTCACGCCAGCACACTGCGCTGTGTACGTCTGTCCCGACGGGAGGATCTTGAAGGTCACCACGTGGCCCAGGTTCGTCCCTACAAAGCAGGCAATGCTCGAATAACCGTCACCTTCCAGAGTCAACACACCGAATTCGATGACCGTCGGAAACTCCAGCGTCGCAGATGCTCTGGAGGAATGTCCCTTGAGGAATGAGGACCGCTTGTCCTCCTTGATGAACTGGGTCAGCGAGCCCTGGAAGATGACGCGCGGTCCGCGCAAGTCGATGAGGCTGAAGAAGCCGCCTTCCGAGCCCGCGGCAACGAACCCCACGTCCGAGACGGTGACCACGCTGACCGGGCCCTGCATCATCTCGTAGAGGACGAATGGCTGCAGGCCCTCCTTCAGCGACGGCTCCGCGCGCGACGAGATGTCCGTCAGACCGCCGGGGTTAGGATCGAGCGGCTTGGTCGCGTCTCTTCCATAATACCTGTTGCCGCCCCACCGGTAAATGACCACCTCTCCCGTCCTTGTGCCGGCCGCAAACTCCCCGGTGGCGTCGGCCATGGAAAGGGCGGTGACGCTGACATCCTCGAAGCGTCCGAGCGCCCGAGCGACGTCCACCTGCAGCTGAGCCTGGTTCTCGATGTCGTCGTCGTGGCCAACGTCCCATATCCGTATCGTACTGTCGGCGTGGGCGACCTGGATGATGTTGCGGTAGTCCCAACCAACCCGTCTCCTCTTTGGTGCGGGGGCACCTCCCAGCAGGAACGGTCCTCCCTGATTGCGCGTCTCGACGAGCGCCAGCCACTTCTGCCTCGGCACCGTGCTGACCGCGATCTTCTGCACGAACGGATGCACAAACAACATGCTCGGGTGCAGCATGTTGGTCGGGCTGATGGGGTACCCCGACGGGAAAGTCAAGGTGATGATCTCACCCGAGGTGAGCATGGTGAAGATGGCAATCGGGTCTTGTGCGCCGTCAAAGAAGGGCGATGATCGCGGCACTAAGCAATAGCTCGCCACGGCAGCCCCGGGTGGTATCGGCAGCGTCAGGCGCCTCTTCCCTTCAAAATGGTTCGCCAGCGCCTCCCACGACGACGTCGCATAGATCGGGGTCGGCCCGAGCTCCAGGAAGGTCAGGCCCTTCTCCTCCTCATCCACCGCCTGCCCGCCCGCGATCAGGAGCGCCGTGTCGTCCGGGTTCTGCTTGCAGCACCACGTAATCTTGCCAAACGGCACCAGCGGCGTCGGCTTCTTCTCTACATTGACCCCCGGTTCGTTGACTCTCGTGTGGTAGATCGACCGCGCAGCAACCAGCCTCCCGTCCTTGGGGTCCCAGAACACCAGGCTCCCGTCCTCGTGCGCCGTGAGCACGAACGTTCCCGAAGGGTGCCAAACAGCCTGCACCAGCCTCGGCCTCCTCTCCTTCTCCGTGCCTATCCCGTTCCCGCCCCTGGCGCGCGCGGGGACGACATACTCGAAGAACTTGGTGGCCACGTTCTGCTTGAACGAGTAAATCACCGCCCCGGTGGTATACCCGATCAACAGCTTGCCGATATCCCTCGGGTGCAGCTGCAGGCTGACCACCCCGACCGCGAAGGCGGAGACAGGCCTGCCCGTCCGCGCACCGGGCCGCTCGGGCGAGTTCCAGAGATTGCCCAGCCTCCACCCGGCGGCGGGCGTCCCGCGGTCCAGGTCAAAGGCCCACACGTCCCCGCCGTTCTCGGACCCGACAAAGGCCCAATCCAGGCCCGGATCCGTCGTCACGCACGACGCGCGCCCGTACGTTGTCCTGCACACCTTCTGGCCGGTATCCGGGTCCCACACGGCCAGCTCGTTGTGGCTGTCGAGGCTGACCAGGCGGTTGGCCACGAAGGCGAGGTAGCGGACGGAGAGCGGCGGCTGGAGGGCGGCGGCGCCAGAGGTCCCTATTGATGATGCCAGCGCCGAGAGACCGGAGGTCTGATTGAGGGTGATGGTGCGTGCGACGCGGCGGCCGCCAAAGACGTAGATTTGGGCGGGGCCATATTTGGACGCTGTCGTGCCGACGGCCAAGAGGGATTGCGTCGGGTCGTAGGTCAGGCAGCTTTTTCAATAAAATAAAAAATAAAAAGTCAGCCAGTGGTGATGTTGGGAGTGAGAGTTGGCGGTGATTATCCATTCTCGCTGTTGTTGTCGTGGTCGTCGCATCTCAGGTTGGAAGCATGACGACATGGGCCCCGCGATCAAATCATAACAAGGGTCTCCAAAAACGTACCTGATCTGGGAAGAGATGCCATATCGAGCCTGTTCATCAGGCTTGAACGCCCCCGGGGCAATTCCTGCAGAAAGATCCTTCTGAACACCCGCTTGCTTAGCCCGCAAGAAGCCCGCCATTTTTTCTTCTTCTTTTTGTCCAAAATGCGATGTTGGCAGGTTGGTCAGAAGATAACGACCGAAAAGGGAGCTTCGACAGTAATCCGTACACAGTGAGGTTTGCTGACATGTGGGGTGAAACGGCTGGGCATCCCTGCCGCCCCGCGCTACCAAGCACCCCCCGGGTGCCGAATCCCGGCTCGGCGAGCTGTCCGTGCGCTCCGATGCGCCCGTTGCTCGGCAGCGCATCTCATCAGGGGCATGTCAGCATCTTCCAATTTGTGAAGTGAAGAGTCTGTTGAAGTCAAATAAGCTCTTAAAGTTATACGCATTCCAAATCTCGTCCAGCCACGATGGCACCTAGTTTGTTTTGATTGAGCTTAGGCGATGTGTTTAGCTGTACTGAATACTTCGGTCCCCAATTTCCTTGCCGATGTGCCCGTCTACAGTCGACAATATGCAGCGTGTTTACAGAGTGATTCTGCTGAGTCGACGAGGCAACTGCGAGACGGCAAAATAGCGTCAGAAACTGACAAAGAAACTGCTCGCGTGGCCGCCGAGGCGTATGCACATACATACAGGACGTATATGAATCCATTCGCTGCCCCAGCCCAGACACCTTTGGCCAGCTCCAGTTTCGCTCTCAGTTCCCGAATCCCGAGCCTCTTTTGCGTCTCGGAACATCCAGATTCACATGGCAGCTTAGATTTGTGCTATTGGGAGAACGAGTCATGGTAAATCAACGAGGGTTTGCTATCTGTTTTGCGCTCTGGACTCATGTGCTTAGCATCTTCGGGCCCTCAGGATGGCGCTGGGCATTGCCACGCTGCCTTCGGGCCCTCGAAACTGGCACCGCCAAGCTTAGAATACATCACTGCAGAACAAAACAACATCCATCCGCAGCCTGCCAAGAGACCGTGTTATCATCAGTCGTCCTCCTCAATCCCTCAAATCCTTCGCATGAGCACGCCAACCCTTGCTGCATAGACTCCGTAGGGGCTCCTCAGACCCACCACATGGTGTTTTCAAAAGTCCTGATGGCAGAAGGACGGGCTTTCGAGCCGCATCCAACCTTCAGAAGTGGGGGAGGAACCACATCATCCTCGGAGCGCGAGGTAACCGTCCTGCTATCGCTCTTTGACATTGGGCCTGGGCGGGTCAATACCAAATGCCTGCTATCCACCACCATCGGCTCAGCATTGGCCGACTTGTTCTCATGATGGCGAGCCCGAGTCCCAGCCAAGTGTGCGTAGTAGACCGCAGGATGTATAGAGACCGGCGTGGTGGAGCGGCAATACTGGTAGCACTGATGGTACAAGATGCGCTGCAGGTCATCAGGCTTCAAGCCGCACTCGTCGTGAATCACGTTGTAGTGCACCGGGCGGGCGGTTCCCTGGATGGCCACATGGGAGCACAGGTAGAAGTCGTAATGAAACGGGTGAGTGACTTCCCGCTCCACAAGCGTACCAGGCAAGCAGTTGCCGTTCTTGTCGCCCCGCTCCGGAAAGAAGCGAATATGGTGGCGCTTGGTCGCGATAATGACGGTAACCTTGGGAATGACGCCAATGGACTCCTTGAAAACCTTCTTCAGCTCCTCAATCTCAAATTCCATGACGTGGGCAAACTGTCCCTCTGAGACGCCGTCACGTAGGTAAAAGACGTGCTGCGGAGCCGTGTTGAACTTCTTCCGCCATTTGGTAACCAGCGGGCCGAGCATCGAGTGCATGTTGTGGGGCTGCAGGATCTCGACACCCCGGCCGTTGGTCTGCACAGCAGCATCATAGATTGCGATGTCTCGATCCATCGACACGCACATGGCGGCCGTAGAGACATTCCCAGCGGCCGTGCTGCCGTGAGAGATATCCACACCAATCATCATGGTCGGAATGTTGATCAAGGGTTTCTGATTGGCTTTGACGGCGAGCCTAGAGGTCTGTCCGCCCAGCTTTGCGTTCACCTTCATGCAGACGTTCGAACAGTACTGGGGGGCCGCCTTTCGGACGTGCTGAGCCTGTACCATCTGTGACAGGCATGCCACTTGGCAGTCGTTCGCCGCCTTGAGTCGGTCATATATGATTGCCGCTTTGTCTCTCAAAATGTAGAACATGAGTTGGGGATCAGCCTTGAAGTTGGTGCCGCACTTCTCGTAGGCAGCCCCAACAACGCCCTCGAGCGGTGTACCCCTGGGGGGCGCCAGGATGATCGGATCGTTCGCAATCCTACCTCCATGGCTGGCGTAGACGTTCCTGAAAGTTTTGGCAAAATTTTCGGCACACGGCTTGTCGACACAGTTGTCGATGATGACCAATGCCCAGGAGACAAGCGGCTGTGGGTTGGGAACAGCAAACCTTATGCCGCGAAGGTCCCAGCGACCTGTCATCTTAGGGTCGACAGGCTTGTTGCCATATTGAATGACCGGATTGGGAAGGAGTTTTGCGGGAATCTTGGTCATGGTCGGATTGATCTTGATGCCGAAGTGGGAGAGATATCGATCCTTGTCCCATTCCAGATTCTGCACCATTTTCATGATCTGCGCCTGGCGCTGCGGGGGCCGCTGCACCGCGAATTTGATCATCTCTGATGTCTGCAGTATCTTGTGAGCTTCAAGTTCTGGCCAACACTGGCTGTATCGGGCCTACCTGGTTGGGGTCCAATTTGAATGGATAAGGGTTGAAGCGATGGACCTCGCAAACCTCCATGGGGAAGAGTCCGGCATTTGTCGACTCAACAAGAGGCAAGTACCAATGCTGAATCTTTGTCTTGTACTGTCGCATGAAGAAGTCCGCGACGCTATAGGTCCTCACGGAGCCGTCCGGCATCTTCTTGTCGAAAGTTACAGCTTTTGCATTGGCACCGAACTCGCCATACTTGGGGTTGAATAAGATGCCCTTGACCTTGTACTGCTTGGGCGGATCGGATGAGCCGCGATGGTTTACCACGAAGCGGATGTTTGCCAAACGACGGAGCGCTTTGAAAGCCTCGGACATGCCCCAGGTCGGAGCGTCACCATTCTTCCCGGGAATCTTCACTGGCATAAGTGCCTTTCGCAGACCCTCATAATCGACTGGTGGATGTGAGCTCCTTGGCCATGGATAAAGATCACAACTTCAAAGCATGCTCTGGGGGACTCACGGTTCTCCCACTTCCGGTCCATGCAACTCAGAAAGTTACGTGCCAGCATCTCGAACTTCTGGCCAACCCAAAAGGTCTGATTGGCGACGTCGACGTTGATTCCGAGCCCAATGCCGCCAGAACTCAAGGACTATAGCGTGGTTAGCGTGGCCAAGATAAGTCTAAGGACGAAAACACATACGTCGTTCAAGCGGATCGCAGAATAGATGCCCTTAATGGCCTCATTTACTGAATTGAGGCGCTTGGTCTCTGAGTATTCGTTGACGAGCGTGCGCTTGATTAAGTGCATGCGCTCCGAGGGGCCTTGACGGAGAACATGATCAAGAAAGCCTAAAATGTCAGAAATGTAAAGGAGAAAATACGAGGAAGTCTGCCACTTACTCATGCACTCCAGAACCGTGTTGTCCCAGCCGATTTTCTTCTCCAAATAACCCTTCAGAGCTTCCAAGCGGACCTTGCATGTCTGTTTGACCTCGAGGGTGACGATGTTGTTTCTGCGGCCGGGTCGGCCTTCATCCAGGCCAAGGTCAACTTCCAACTTGAAGCCCGGGATATTGCTCGTTGACCTGTGGATACATGTTGGCCATTTCGCTCGACAAATTCAAGATCCTGCAAGTCTAGGCAACTCACCAAGCAAGCTTTCGATTGTCGTAAAGCCAGGGGGATTTGGTCTGAGCCAGCTTGCCCTGAACTGCCTTCGTGTTCCAGGTCTTTTTGTACACGATGGCAGCCTTGGGCTCCGGAACGATGGCAACCTAGCTAACTGTTAGCGGTGCATTTCTTGTGATGTTTGGTTCACCTTTCCGAGATACATACGTCGTACTGGTAAACGTCTCTACCAGTGACGTTCTGGATGCGGAACTGATTCGCGCAAACGTTGATGTTCTGACCGGAGGTGTTATAACCACGACGGGCAGCAAAAGGAGTGTTGACCTTGTCGGGATTCTAAAGACTAGATAAGCATCGAGTGACTGGACTATTGAAACAAGAAACTTACCAAGTACGCCTCGGGCGGCAGATCACATCGCTTGTTGATCCCCTCGGGAATCGCCAGAACATGGCGCTGCTTGTTGCTAGCCATTGTGGCAGCTAGCCAGGGCCGAAAATGACTGCTAGATAAGGTTGATGAGCTGGCTGATTGCGACTGTTTGGTTCCCGGGGATGAGGCAAATGAACGTGGCTTCTCACGATCGACCAAGCTGGAAGAGAAAAGGGGCTAACGATGACAGGAAGATAACGAGGACTCTAGACGGCAACTTACTCTAGTCGTAGATGATCTGGAACGAAGAAGGGTAAGGTCGCTGTTGGGAGTTTTTTTTTGGGGGGGGGGGGGAGTTTGAGAGTGGCGAAGGGAAAGATGGAAAACTTCCGTTGGTTTGCAGGCGGAAGAAGGGGATGTAGTGTGAAGCTAGGAATAAATACGAAAGGCCATGAAAGTGGTGGTGCTTGCGCAAGTGGGCAGGCAACTCTAGGAAGCGCCGACACAGGTGAAGAGAGGAAGGAACGACAGAAAGAAGGCAACGGGGTCCGGACTTACCGATTTGCTCGTGGAAGAGATGGGTATATCCTTGCAGAGGACTGGATTGTTCCAGTTAGCACAGCTTCTGAAGTTGAGTGTTGCTTCGAGGTAATTCAAGTCGGAGAGAAAGTGATCGACCAAGCCTGTACGAAGGTTGTTTAGGATATGAGAGCATAAGCGGACCAGTTGCTCAGAATAAGTACCTCGAGCGATGGAGTATGACTCAAATCGGGAAACTGGCATCGACTGGAGCGTGGGCTGAAAATTATAGATGATAGAGGGAAATCGTGACATACCAATCGAGGTCTGCTCTCGGTTTCGTATTGACGAACTGTGAGTCAATGGTTAGAATTTCTTTAGCAGGTCGGGGCACCATAAGGAACAAAAAGAGGTCACCTACCAGACGAGAAGCTCTGCGGCTACGAAAACAGATTAGAGGCTCTTCTTTTCGTCAGTAAGAGCGGTGTGAGAGGATAAGAGTACTTGGGTTGCCCAGGGTGCATGAGGTTTGATCAAGAGAGATCTGAAGGAAGCGGGCGAAGTTCTGGATCTGGAAGAAGGAAAAAAGAGAGGGAGGAGAGGAACAAGGTAGAACAAGTGGGGAAGAATCGTACTTGGTGCTAGACTTAGAGGGTCACCTTCTCTGAAATGAAGAATGCAGGAGCTAACTTTGGATAGTGCAGGCAGAGAACGGCTTCCGAAGACCCCGGGGGTCCCGTGGGTGTAGTGGGTGTAGTACTGGTAAAACTGAGGCGATTGTTTGTCAAGCCAGAGTTCTGGGCATGACCGTGCCAGGGTTTGCGGTCTGAATGAGATTGAGGAAGGAATATTCGTATTTGCTTCGCTTTGATGATCTCTTGAACGATAATCAGGAAGGAAGGCAGTGGAAGGAAGAAAGAACAGCCCCCGAGAAACCACCGCCGGCAGTGACTCGCGATTTCTCGTTGCAGTGGAGAGGGTAGAAGTCGAAACGGCAAGCGGGCAAAACCATGGAACTCGAGTGCTTACTTTACGACTGTGATAAGGTCGAGGAGTTGTTGACGGTTGCGCAAGTGAAGAGGAAAGCAGCTAGGCTCGAGATACCTGTAGGTGGTTCGGGCTGCAAGATTGACGAGTTGGAAGAAGACAAGAGAAGAAGAAGAGGGGGGAGGGGAGAACTTTCGATAAGTACCCCAGCAAAGCACTCATAGCCGTGGAAAATGGCTGGAAGCCCGGTCACTGGCGGGCTGTTCAATAGGCACTG
The DNA here is from genome assembly GCF_000226095.1 of Thermothelomyces thermophilus ATCC 42464. NCBI lineage: Eukaryota > Fungi > Ascomycota > Sordariomycetes > Sordariales > Chaetomiaceae > Thermothelomyces > Thermothelomyces thermophilus. The sequence goes on along the minus strand of NC_016476.1, from coordinate 2,403,708 downwards.
AACGTAGAGAACCACTCGTGTCAGGGTAAAGAATCACGAATAAACCGATATCTTCACGGTGATGATACACAACATGAAGTTTACGAGCCTAGGAAGTCAGAGCGATGCCTTCTCAGTTGGCTGGGCTGCCAGGGTCTAACTCGGATCAGAAAAGACATGGTAACAACAAATTGCCTCTATCGTGCCCAGGCAAGGCTGATCTCAGCTCAACTCACTTCCCTACAACTAAACAGTGTCTTACTTGGCATACTATTACACCTACCTGTGCGTGATTACCAGAAGCACTGCCAAGTGCCCGACGATGCCAATTGTGCACACTTTGAGACGTCTTCCCGGGACGTGCTCAAAAGAACCAGGGAGGAGCAAACAGAGAGGGATGGATACCTACTCATCTCCACATTATCTGGACTCAACATTTGGCCTTGCCAGGCCTGTTCTTTACGATATACTACACGTCCTTACCTAGGGGTATTCGTGTATCCGTCTACGTGCACCTGCGCAATATAAGCCTGTTTGTGGGCATCGACGTACTGTATAATAATTTACATCTGTGCTCGGTCAGTCCATCACGGATTCTAGCACGATAGTGCAGGGAATGTAGATAATATTGTATCACGGGCCACGAACTCCAATCCTTTCAAAAGCCATCTGCTGTTTTCCCTTCAGGGTGACGATCAATGCTATAATCTATGTCAACATCTCCTGCCGGTTGACCTGTGGTTGCCCGAAATCCTGCGCTGCATGTATTCCATGACCAGAGACAAACGGCATCAAGACCGAGAGACCAACGAATGCCTATGGAGACTGTTCCCGGGAAGACGCATGCGAAACCATTCGTTTGTTGTATTGCTGTCCCATCAGCAGCTATTTCGAATCATGATAGTTGAATCATTCCTTTACCAATGGGCGCTTTCCCGTGCTCGGAAAGTGGAAACCAGCAGAGTAGTTACCCCGAAGACCATCATACTCAGCGCCGGATGCACCAAACTACCAGTAAGAGGGCCAACAGATAGCCGATGACCCCTGTTATATACATGATTAAAGGTACTATCTCCACTGGCCCCCCTTCATTCGTGGTTACAAGGGGCAGCAGTGACGATAGCCGCAGGACAAACAGCCCAGCCCGGCTGAACTCGGAGATGCAAGATCCCCCCTCCCTCTTTTTTGCGTCAGCCTGAATCCAACAAAAGGTATAACGGTCCCACCCCAGACGCAGGCCGTCTCCATGAACTTCGTATGGACGAAGACACTGCATCCTGGCCGGCTATGGATGCGGCGGATACTCCTAGTAAGGATGAGGCGGATACCGCGGATAACCTCCCTGAGCTGGGGGCGGCGGAGCTTGGCCGTACAAGTGAGGCGGCGGAGGACCACCATAACCCTGTTGCGCGGCAGGCGGAGGCGGGTAAGGCGGCCAAGCAGCCCCGGCTGCACCATCGTATTGAACGGGTGGCGGAGGCGCATACCCTGCCTGAGGGGGAAGGGGAGGGTGGCCTGGAGCGTATACAGCTGGTGGTGGTTCGTATGAACCGCTAGACCCGGGTCGGTTAGAGCCCTGTCTGTAGGGGACGGCGGACGCGGGCGGCATGCGCCCGCGGCCTCCGTCTCCTCCGACGTAGGGGCTATGAGGTCGACCGACGGGAGCAGGCGAGTCGCGGCTCTGGTAGCCACCATACTGACCGGTATGCTCCGACGATTGACGCATGCTCTTCCAAGCCGTATACTCGGGGACCGGAGTGTCTCGCAGGAGGTTGGTCATCTTTGCAGGGTTGAAGCGTTGAAAGTCGTAGAGGTCCGCCCGAGGGATCTGGCTCAGGAGGAAGGTGATGTCCCGAGCAATCGGAGCTGGCGCAGCGGCATATGAGGCAGCGCCTTGGCCCTGCAGACGGCGCTGCTGGTCCAGGCGGCGGCCGGCAGCACCTTTAAGCGGCGACGCGCCGCGCTGGAACTCGCTGAAATCGTTGCGCTGAATCTTGCGTGGGGGCTCTTCGAAATCGTCAGCGGGCAAAGGTCGCTTTGGGGAATTTGTCGCAGGTAATGTGTGAGACGCGGGACTCGCGCGCGACGCGAGAGGCGGTGGACGAGGGGAGTCCTGAGCGGAGGCGCCTTTCTCGATCGAAGGTATCAACTGTTTGGGCCTGAGTTGCGTCATGGGCGACACAATGATCCTAGCGGCGATCGGGTCGAACTTGTCGGTCGAATACCGCGCACTGAAGTGAGCCAGCTTCGGGTCCTCGGGGAAGAGCTCTGCCATGCGCTTCTCCAACTTCGCGATCTGAGACAGCTCTCCGAACTGCGATTCATACTTGTGAAAGTAGGCATAGAGAGGTTTAGCCTTATGCACAAGCTCAGGCTTCTGGGTCAGGCGGTTGACGACAGTTTCGAACAGCACGCGAGCATCTACGCAAGTCAGGAATGGATCAAGTGCAGCACATAAGTGGGTTGCTTACTGGTGGTGTCATCACGGGAATGGAGGTACTTGATGTTCTCCAATGCGAAATTCTCATCTTCGGGAAACAGTTTGGCACCTCGGTCAAAGATTTTGCCTCCCGCCGGGTCCTTGTAGATGGTCCACTCCAGTTGGGCAACTGCAGCATATACGTCGCTGGTAAGACGGCCACGATGGCGCGCATCTTGGAAAGCCTGCCGCATGCCGCCGAGCTCCGTGTTGGGCTTTCCCTTGCCCTGGATACGGCGCATCGCGCGAATCAAGGCGATCCAGACAAAGGAGATGGTCCGTGAGAGCAGCTGAGTCTGCGCAGCGAACCCCTGCTTGATAGCTCGAAGTTGGTCGCTTACCTTGCTATTCTTCGGGGCCTTGTCCGAGGATCCGGCGTCATCCTCATCCTCGTCATCGTCGTCAGACTTGTTGTTGGTGGTGTTTTCGCCAGCCGACTTGGCAGCCTCTTCGATGCGGGCAATTTCCGCGGCCTCGCGTTCCTTGAGGCGCTTGATGATGCCATAGAGCGTGTCCAAGACTTTGTCGTAGGGAGCGCGAACGGCCTTGCCGCGAGCAATCTTTGACTCGTCGGTCTCCTCGATTGGATAGGTAGACTCGATGTAGTCGGCATGCTTCAGAGCGAGCAGAACACTTTCGGGGTTTGCCTCAATACCCCTGGTGAGGAAGTCGAGTCCGGTGGGGCTCCCGTCCTTGGACGTGATGTTATTGTCGAAGCACCATTGAGCGGCATCAACCCACATCTCGGGCCAGAACCGGAGAGCCATGAGAGCCTGGTTATAGACATAGAGAATGCGCTTTTGGTAGAGACCCGGTTGCTCCTTGTCGTCCTTGAGATCGAGAGGGTCCGACTTCTCCCAAGCGATCCACTTCTTCCAGATCTCGACCTGCTCCATGTACTCCTGATCGCCGTCAAAGCCAGGAGCGGGCGGGAGGCGGGGGAGAGTAGTGCGTTGCAGGCCCCGAGTGATGTTCTCGAGGGCCGTGTACGCGCTCTTGGCGGACATGTACGATGCCGACTTCTCGGCCAAGTACTTGCGGCCGGTCAGCTTGTTGAGCCCCATCTCGAACTGGTCGTATTCCTTCCACAGGGTATTGACGTTGCTAATCGGCACACAAATCGCCCGCTGGTACGCCTTGCGCAGCTGGTCCATCTTCTGCTGGTCTTGCCACTGGCTTCCCCCGACTGTGCCGGGTCCAAATTTGAGAAACTGGATGTACTCGGCCCATATCTTGCCAGAATCCTTGTCCAGGCCAATGTTGTCAATCACGAATTCATAGGCGCGGGAGACAGTCTGGCGAGCATTGCCGGTGCTATCATTGAGGTCGTTTCTCCGACGGATGTAGTCCAGATACTTGGTCCACAGATTAACATTTGGTGTTGACATGAGCGACCTATTGAAGATAAGCTCGGCCTCTGGAAAGTAATTCATGTCGAGCTCCATTGTGAGATATTCCGCCCAGATATCGGCCTGTTTCAACGACATCAGCTAATTGCAACGTCCTCAACATTGGGCGCATCGACTTACGGCTTGGGGGAAGACCGCAAGGAAGCGGTCATAGATCAGTCTCGACTTTTCAATGTCGTTCTTGGACCGGTATTCGGCGATCAGCGCGAGCCAGGCATCCATGGCACCCCGGGGGTCGTCTCGGACCCGTTCCTCCAGTTGGGCGATCTTGTCAACAGTGGCTGGACCAGCCGCGGCCGAGATTGTAGCGCTGGTGTTTCCATTCTCCTGCTGATTGGTAGGAGGAGCATTCACCTGAGGGGCAGGATCTGCAGTGGACGAGGCGGCAGTAGCCTGTTTGGCAGCAATGGGATGCTGCTGAAGAGAAGCATGTGGGACAGAAGACTGTGATGCGGCGTCGGGGACATGACCACTCGATGCAGGAACCGGTGCCTCATTATCATCTTCAGAATCAGAGTCTCCCACTAGGAAGCCTCCTGCCGTCCGCGGCTTTTGCTTAGCGGCACGCTGGGGGGGCGCGGTAGATGCTGAGGGGCTCGCAGACACCTGAGGCGCCGCAGCAGGAGCCGGTTCAGCTGTGACTGACTCGGGATCGTAGTCACCCACATCGTCGGTGGCACCACCAGGAGATGGGACGTCACCTGGATCATGATGGGCCGAATCAACGGAATACTCTGCTTGATCTTGATCGGTGCTATGCTGCGGATTATTCTCCTGAGTGTTGCCAACTGTCACCTCATAGCCCCCATTCTCATTCCACGAGGCGCCCTGGTGAGCGGGATCGTATTCAGCCATTGCCTAGGTAGACTGATGTGCTCCTGAGAGGGCGAATGGTCAGGTCGCAGACGCAAGGGAGTGCCGCGGTTGAACGTCCGCTTTTCGTTGGAGGCAGAGCGATGTATCAGGACAACAATGTCAAGACAGCGGAGCGGCGTTGGGGTGCGGCGAGTGTCGGCGACTGCAGTGTCGGCTGGAGTTTGCGTCGGCGTGGAGCGAGAGGCTTGGGTATCGCGATCTGGTATCGAGTTGGCGCCGTGGATTGGGGGAGCCGAGGTTTGGTTGTAGAGATAGGCGTAACGGATTCTCTCAAGAGCTCCAGTCTCGCTCGAGATGGCGGAACACTGCTTTTAGTCAAGGGTGGAAAGGAAACGCGACGGCTGCATGCTGTGCTTGAATAAAGACGCGAACACACAATGAAATCAAGTAGTAATCGCAACGATTGCGACCGCGCGCTGATTGTGGGAGATGCTATTCACTATTGCATGAGCCTACTCAATGGCCGGCGATGCTATTGTGCTGTGCTCTGCTGGTCTCTCAACCGGCAGCAGGTTCGCGCCTGGAAAAAAACGAGGCCGGAGCCACAGCTGGTTGGAGCTCTTGCCTGGGAAGCTGGCGGACCCACTATGGTGTGGCACAAATGGGGCTGGACGCCACCCTGCTCCTCATACGAGTACACAACCATTGCGGCTAAGCCAGCTACATTCTTCAGAGTTGTGGGTCTCCCGCAAGATCGGGCGCCATCGACGCGTTCTGGGCTGCGCTCAATTTACGCGACCTGACCCCTGCAACGCGACTGCTCCTCGACCGAAGGGCCCCCCAAAAGTGTGCAGCCCACCTTGCCAGCGACCCCTCAAAGCGCGGAGTCCCATATTTGAGTGAGAAGGCGGCCAAAACAAACACGGCTATTTCCCCTAGCGCTTTCCTCAGACACCGCTTCTCCCTGGCCGCAACCACCTCGCGCCTCGAACGGCCCAAACTCGTGTCTCGAGACTAGTTTTCCGTCTCTGCAGAGGAACAGCTTCACGGGTTTTTCTTTCTCTTGCGCACTATTATCAACCGAAATACCACACATCACGACCGCTTATCGCCAAGATGTCTGTCGTCTCCCTTCTCGGGGTTAACGTGATCAACAACCCCGCCAAGTTCACCGACAAGTACGAGTTCGAAATCACCTTTGAGTGCTTGGAGCCACTGCAGAAGGGTGCGTTTGGGTTTCCTTCGCCTTATCGCAACACGCCCGATCAACTAACTTAACCCTCCCCCGTGGCAGATCTCGAGTGGAAACTCACGTATGTCGGCTCGGCGCAGTCGGACCACTACGACCAGGAGCTGGATTCGCTGCTGGTCGGGCCGATCCCCGTGGGCATCAACAAGTTCGTCTTCGAGGCGGATCCGCCTGACACGAAGCGCATCCCGATCGATGAGCTGCTCGGCGTGACGGTGATCCTACTGACGTGCGCCTACGACGGCCGCGAGTTTGTACGCGTCGGCTACTACGTCAACAACGAATACGAAAGCGAGGAGCTGCGCGACAACCCGCCCGCTAAGCCCGAGATCGACAAGATTCGCCGCAACGTGCTCGCGAACAAACCACGCGTCACGAGGTTTGCTATCAAGTGGTATGCTGTTACACGCATTCTCTTGTCCCTCCCCCTCCCCCCATTCCCCTTGATGTTACAGAAGCTAACGATGACCTCACAGGGATTCCGAAGCTTCGGCGCCTCCCGAGTTCCCTCCGGAGCAGCCTGAGGCTGATCTCGTCGCCGATGAAGAGGAGTACGGCGCCGACGAGCTTGCCGAAGAAGAAGAGGCCGAGGCTCTCGACGGCAGTGGGGACGCGCAGATGGACGGCGTAGAGGGACCCGACGGTGTTGTCGACGAAGAGGACCTGTCGGACGAGGGTAGTGTCGACATTGAGGGCGAGAGCGAGGAAGAGATCTTGGAGGAGGACGATGGCATCGACCAAGAGGGCGGCGAGGGCGCTGAGGGCGCTGAAGGCGTTGAGGGAGATGAGGGTGATGAGATGGATGTTGACCGGCCCGAGCCTGCGGTACACAAGCAGCCGGAGGCTATGGTGCATTAGCCGGTCACCACCAAAAAAGAGGCGAGAGCGAAGCACATCGACGCCGTCATATGAGGATACTAATCGGAGTATCTTTTGGTATGGGATAGGAGGGTTTGGAGAGCTGAGTTCATACCCTAGACGGTTCGCATTTTGTGTGATGGGATTCGCGTATGATGATCAAATTGACGTGGTTCACTAAGCAATTCTGTGGTGGTTTCCCCGAGATTGTTCTATTCAGTGTACACTCATCGAAGGCAGCTCATTATGATGCACTTTTCACCTCGATCTTTTCCACCAAATCCGCCCCGATTCTCGCAATCTCTGATAAGATCGCCTCTTTGTTGACATCTACTAAGTCCGCCTCCTCATCATCTTCGTGTTCGTCGCTCTTGGATTGTTTCTTCCCTGCTGCTACAGGCTTGTAGGAAGTCGGCAGGTTAATCCTGAAACTCCGCCTTTGCATCTGTGGGTTCCAGATCGCCCCGATGGTGTTGTCCTCCACACTACCACGGAAGAAAACGAGTGGTCCTCCGTATGTTGCATTGAGGTGCTCCAAAAACAGATCCGCAGGATGCTGCGCCAAAGGCAGTGGCTCCTGTCCAGTCCGCTCGTCAAGATTCTTGAATTTGGGCCGGGCGACTTCCTCTTCCTCTTCGGGATCGATGTTGGCATACGTCTTTAGCGTGCTCTTGAACGCCTTGCTGTTCAGGTGGATGAGGACATCGTACTCCTTAAGCGAAGGCACAAACAACCGCCGGTGGTCGAGTTCCACACCCTGCTCCCTGATCAAACGGGAGGCGCTCTTAGCGAGGGACGTCATCCGTGCGGCAACCACTTTTGATGGCTTCGCCTGGCCATCTGCTGTCGTCCACGCGACCCCGCTTGGCTCCTGGGAGGTGGCTACAAGGAGAACGGTGTGGTTCATATTGGGGTCAATCTTACGCCACGCTTCAAGGCGGGTCGAGATCGATGCCCTTTCTGATGCCGTCATCTCACCGCTCGTGTCGACCACTAGGGGCTCTGAGCGCCAATCCCAATGGGAAAGGAATAACAAGGTTCGCATGAAACCAGTGTTGATGCTCGAGGGAGCATCCCAAGGGTATGGAGAGAGGAAGACGTGGAGAACGGCGAGTTCGATGAACTCCTCGGTAAAGTGGCATGACAGCTTGTGGACGTTGAACCAGTGTTTGACGAGACGAATCGTCGGTGACAAGGCCGGGAAGCGCGTGGCGCAAGTGGAAATGTATTGGTTGTGCAGAGGTAGGTTGGTGTATAGCCGCCTGAATGTCGCGAGGAGTGTCGTGGCCCGCTGTCTAAGGTACTGCTCCGATGTTTTATCCTTGACCTGACGTTCTAGCAGCGACTCCTCCAGATCGCTGTGTATCCGAAGACGGAACGAGGGTCCAGATTCGTAAATAACGTCTAGAAAGGCAAGATTCTCAGTTTCATACTTGGCGTTCTCAAGCCCGACGTGCGTCTTGAGCTCGCCGGGCTTGCTGCGCTCTAGGAGGCTGCCGATCATCAAGAGAAAAGCGATCTTTGTCCGCTGGATGGCAACAAGGCTGTCGGGCCATTTGCCCGACGCCTCGAATGAGATGACGCATTCCAGTGGCCGAGGGCCCGATTTTGACGATCCAAATGTTGGAGTCTTGACAGACGCCTGCCGGAGTTCCGGGCAAATGGGGGCGACCTGTCTGACGCGGAGGGGCAACTCATCCAGATCCCGAATATCGCGTTCAAAGGCACCGAATGCCTTCTTGGCCACATTAAACGAAGCTGTGTCGGCGGGCTTCAGGGATAACAAGGCAGGAAGCCCGTCGCCATAGACGCTTATCTCCTCATGGAGGTGTCCAATGCGCAGGTGCCGACCGAGAATGTACCGAATGATCTCCTCGCAGATACCGAAAGGCGTGGTCGAGGTCCAAATGAGCGTTTCCCGGATGGAGTCACGCTCAAAGCGTCTGAGCTCGGATTTATCACCCCAGAACTTACGGAAGTTCTCGCACGCCTTCTTTTCTTCGGCGCTTGGTCCGGCAGACGGGCCGCGGTCAACGGTCCGCGCCATGTTAATGGGGTCAAAAAGTATTCTTATCTCCACTGGTGATGTGGCCTGCGACCCGAGTCCCTCAGTCAGGGGCCATGACCGGTGGCAAGCCGGAACTTGCATGTGGATTAAGCGGGCTCTTTGCCCCATCTCCTTGTCGACCAGAGCCCGTTTCAGGATCTGATAAGCCTTGTTGCTGACTTGCCAGGCTGGCCCCCGCGAGTCCGCACCTGTGTCTGCTGGTGCCTCATCGATCTTCAGACGCGCAACCAGGTCGAAGCTGTGTAATGGGATGTCCGCCTTAAGAATGAAGGTCGGATTGAATTGGTCCACCGAGCTGTTAGCAAGCAAGCTTCTCGTCCATTTCGCGTGTTGATGAAGCAAAGCAGCCGACCAAGGACCCATTTTGAACGCAATGTTGAGTTGCCTAGCAGAATCGTAGAGGATTGGGGTGACTTCACAGTAAGATTCCAGATCCGGTTTCCCGGGGCCAAAGACGCAAGGTTTCTCGGCGAAGTTGGTCACCGACAAGAACTGGACGAGGGCCTTGAATAGTTGGGTGGCGCTGAGCGAGGGAGAGAGAGCTTTGGCCTCACCACCTTGAAGGAGGAGGGCTAGTAGAACCGCCCATTCAAAGTGGCCAAATCCACCCTGCGAAATGTCCCCGCCGAAACCTCTTTGTTGTAGCCAGATACGGCCTAAAATGCAGGCGTTCTTGAAGGCTGCGCATTTCTTTTCCGCTTGCCGGAGGACCTTGAGGTATGGCAGAAAGCAGCTCTCGGCAACGAGTGTCGAGTTGTAAAACGACGTGGGTTCAGAAGTATTCGATTCACCATCGCGGTTCTTGCGAACGAGAGTGGCCCCCAGATGGAGTTTTGCTGTTGGGAAGAAGCCGTCTGGCGCGCAAGGTAGAATCCGTATCCTGAAATCCAAGACCCTCCCTTTTCCCGACGTCTCCAATTCTGCTTCTTTCGAGACGTTTGGCTGGATGGCGAGAACGGGGCACAGAGGGTTGCCGTTGAGATATTCGTAGGACAACTGGGCCTCACTCCCGAATTCTTCCCGCAGCGAAGAGGCGACGACAGCCAGATAGTACGCCCGCTTGTAGAAGTAACGCAGGTGAAGATAATCCTTCTCTTGCAGGATCTCCTTGGGAATGACGATCACCATATCGACGCCGTGGTCCTTTTGCGTCTTGATCATCGTCTTGGAGACATAGCTACCGACAACATTGAATTGTGCTGGTTTGGCAAATGCAACCTTGTAGTTGGAGTTCTCCTGCGGCTGCGGGTCTGGGAAGGGAACTTTAATCTTGGTTGTCTTCTCGAGCTTGGACGCTGCTTGAGCGATCTGGTGCCAGTTAGCAATTGAGCCCTGTTCGTGGCAGAGTTCCTTCTCGTACCGGGAGCGCCTCATGGGGTTTAATGCCCTCAATCGTGCCTTTAATCCGGTGCAAAAGATTGTCGGCGCCATCCAGAGCGGTTTCGTAATCCAAGCGCACCGAATCTAGTAGCTCTTCTGTCTCGAGAATAAAGGCCCTAGACCGAGAGATCCCGGTTGAGGCTGCGGATTGCAAGAGGATCTCGGCATCATCTTGCGAGTGGTCAAGCTTCCTCCGCTTTGCCGGTGTCGAGTCCATTGCTAGGGGGACGAGGTCGTGCCGAAAGATGCTGGGCGCATAGAGACGCAGCTTCCACGGCCAAAAAGTCAGGTCAACGTTGCTTGCCGCGACTTTTTCTGGGGATATTTTTTTCGATAAAGACGGACCCACTGTGTGATAAGATAACGCCCCACCAGGATCTGGCGGGGTGCTTTTGGCGCCAGCCCACCCCGGACATCATGATGCTCACTCAACAGCTCACTATCGCAAGGTCTCGAGACCTCGAGCCACTCGCTTGAGCTGCTGCTGCATAGGGCGGACAAAACACATGTCTGCATCAATTGACGTATACATATCATAAGCGCTTACGGTACTGTGCATGAGGCGCATTTTCTGCGTCGGCCTTGATTCCCGTCTGGTTTCGGCTCGACTCTCCTGAATCACGTTCACGAAGCTTTCCCAAAGCAAGGTCACTCCCTGCCAAAGCCCCACCTCATTTCTTCTTCCACAGCAGTTTATTCTCGAACTTCTATCAGAAACTAGGACAGTCTCCGAACCCGTCGACGTTGCAAGATCTCCCGATCACCCTCTGATTCGACGGGATATTCACTCCATAGTCGAGAGAGACGATGTCAGGCACCAAGGCCCTGCTGAAGGGGATCAACGAGGCAATCAAGCAGCAAAAATGGACTGAGGCTATCGAGGCTGCAGAGGATGTTCTCCAGAAAGACCCTAAGAACTATCAAGCGTATGTACATGCATCCAGCTTCTGCGAGGGTGATGATGCGCAACATGTGCTAACTCTCCAGACACATATTCCTCGCTTTCGCCCTGGACAAGGCAAACCAGTTCGACCGCTCAGAAAGCACATACCTCACAGCGACTAGGTTAAAGCCCAATGACCCCCAAGCATGGCAGGGCCTCATCAAGCTGTACCAGAGGCAACGCGGAAAGAAACTTAAACAATATCAGCATGCTGCCCTCAAGTTGGCCGAGATCTTCCGTGACGCCAACGAGATGTACAAGTGCCAAGACGTCGTCGACAAGTTTATCGACTTTGCGCGGACACAGGGTGAGCGGGCCCAGTATGTGGACGCCTTGGATCTGATTCTCCCCGAGAGCCCCATCTACCCAGCCCTGGAGGGCCGCGTCCCCCATCCGGCAAAGACATACGAGATTCAGGCCCAGATCGTCGAGGCAGACGAAAAGAAGCGGATTAACACTCTGATCGGCGAGCGGCGAACCCGGATAGGCGCCCGAGTTAGCGAGGTGACCCTTGAGGTGAAACGAGAGGTCTACAGCCAGAGCAAGCTGGGTTACATCTATGGACAACTGATCAACTGGGCCACCGACGACGATGTGCGCCGAACGTACGAGGAGAAGCTTATTCAATACTGCTATGATAGGCTTCTGGCGTGGCCTCCGGGCGAGCAAAAGGAACGAGAAGCGGCCATAGTCCAGAAACTTGCAAATGACATGGTCATTATCAGGCACCCGTTCAAGTTTGCCTGGGACATCACCATCAACTGGCAGGACCATAAGGATATACGGGACTGGGACGTCACTGTGCTGAGGCAATACTGTACCTTCTTCCCGGACAGTGATCTCAATAGGGTCATCATGGGTTTCCTCACCAGCGACATCTCGCCCTTTCCCAAGGAGCCGGCGCAGCAACCCAAGTCTTCTACAAATGCGGAGAGCGAGGACGAGAGTGAAGACGACGAAGGAGGAGGCGCGCCGACGACATATGTTCCCCTAACCGATGACGATCGACTGCTGATGATCATGGAGGGTGTCAGCAGCGCCGACTCGCTGTTCGCATTCCGGCTGGCGGGCGAATACTACCAGCACATCGAGGATCACGAGAGCAACGTCGAGCTTATGCGCAGGGCTCTCGACCATCTGAAGGCAGAGCGCTCCAGGACTGGACTGCCGTTCCGGAATACTGAGGACGCCCTTTCGTTGTATCTTGGCACGGCGCTGATTTTCTATCAGTCGCCGCGGCACCATCAAGAGGCCAAGAGCCTTTTTGACAAAGTCCTGGCGCACGACCCTTCTTCAACCGGCGCCATGATTGGTGTGGGCCTGATATACGAGGAGGAAGAGGAGTATACCGAGGCCATTGACTTCTTGGAGCGGGCACTGCAGCGCGACCCAGGCAACCTTCGCGTAAGGACGGAAGCTGCCTGGGTCAAAGCCCTGAAAGGAGACTTCGAGACAAGTAGGAATGAGCTGGAGAGCTGTCTCCCGCTTCTCACGAAGAGAGGGCAGACGAACAAGGAGCTCCTCGCGCAGACCCAATACCGCATCGGATACTGTATCTGGAACCTCGACACGTCAAGGGCGGCAAGGAAGAGTCGATCGGGGGCCTACGCGTACTTCCTCGATTGTCTTAAAAACAATCTCAACTACGCGCCCGCCTACACGATCCTGGGCAAGTACTACGCGGATTACGCGAAGGACAAGAAGAGGGCGCGCAGGTGCTTCCAAAAAGCGCTTGAGCTCTCAGCATCCGAGGTGGAATCGGCAGAGAGGCTTGCCCGGTCTTTCGCAGACGACGGCGACTGGGACCGAGTCGAGCTTGTCGCGCAGAGAGTGGTTGACTCGGGGAAGGTCAAACCTCCGCCTGGGTCGAAGCGCAAAGGTATCAGCTGGCCCTTTGCCGCCCTTGGTGTGGCGGAACTCAACAAGCAGGATTACCGCAAGGCTATCGTCTCATTCCAGGCAGCACTCAGGATTTCGCCGGATGACTACCACTCGTGGGTCGGGCTAGGCGAGAGTTATCACGGGTCCGGACGGTACATTGCAGCGACAAAGGCTATCTTGAACGCTCAGAAGCTAGAAGAGGCTGCTGGTGGAAATATCCCCGGGGAGACGTGGTTTTCCAAGCTCATTCTGGCGGACGTTAACCGCGAGCTGGGCGACTTTGACGAGGCCATCACCCTCTACCGTGGTATAATCGCCGACCGTCCAGGCGAAGCTGGCGTGGCAATTTCTCTGATGCAGGCCACGGTGGACAACGCTTTGGACAGCCTGCACAAGGGCTTTTTTGGCAAATCGATCGATCTTGCCGTGGAGACAATCGAATTCGCGGTGCAGGCTCCACAGGAGATTAAAGAGACGTTCAACTACTGGAAAGCCGTGGGAGATGCCTGCTCATTGTTCTCGAGCGTTCAGGGCCGCTTGTCCGAGTTCCCTGCCGACACGGTCCAGCAATTGCTCGGCGTCGACGAGTCGGATATTCTGTCAGGAGATGGTGTCGGCGCCGTCGTCAATGGGACCACCCCTGACGAGAACAAAATCGGAAAGGAGCTGACCAAAGTCCTGCATGCCACCATACTCGCCCACAAACGCGCCATACAAGTGTCCGCCAACGACACGCACGCGCAGGCAGTTGCATACTACAACCTCGGCTGGGCTGAGCATCGGGCCCATATGTGTCTCCCCATGCGGCTGAGGAAGAAGGCGACCAAGTACTTGAAAGCGGCAATCGCGTGCTTCAAGCGAGCCATCGAGCTCGAAGCGGGCAATTCGGAATTCTGGAACGCCCTTGGCGTCGTAACCAGCGTGGTCAACCCATCCGTCTCGCAGCACTCGTTTGTCCGCAGCCTGCACCTGAACGAGAGCGGCGCTCACACGTGGACGAACCTCGGAACCTTGGCACTGCTCCAGGGTGACGTCCAGTTTGCGAACGATGCCTTCACGAAAGCACAGTCAGCGGACCCTGACTATGCACACGCCTGGCTCGGACAGGGCTTGGTGGCGCTGCTACTCGGTGACCGGAAGGAAGCGCGCAGCCTGTTCACGCATGCCATGGACATCTCGGAGAGCTCGTCCACGGCAAGCAGACGGCACTTTGCCATCTCCATGTTTGACCACGTCATGGAGTCACCGTCCGGCTTGCCCGTGACATCGCTCGTCCAACCGATCCTCGCCCTCAGCCAGCTGCAAGGCCTCGATCCACAAGAGGTTGTTTACGGCCACCTGTCGGCCCTCTTCCAGGAGCGCAACCACGAGCACGACCGGACGGTTGCGACCCTCGAAAAGATATGCGCCGCCGTCGAATCGGATTACGAAGTCACCGAGTCGCCCGAATCCCTCAAGCGATTTGCCATCGCCAAAGCAGACCTCGCCCGCGCCTACCTCGCCATCGGGTCCAACGAGGAAGCCATCGAAGCGGCCGAGCTCGCCGTCCAGCTCAGCAACACCGACGACGGCGACGACAGCAGCGAGCTGACGGCCGAGGAGCGCAAGCGCGTCCGGCTGAGCGCGCACGTGACGATGGGGCTGGCTAAGTACTACCAACAACAGGGCGACGGCGTCGACGATGCGGTGGCGTGCTTCGACCTCGCCATCGAGGAGTCGGACGGCAACCCGGACGTGGCGTGCGTTCTGGCGCAGGTGCTGTGGGCTACGGGCAAGGAGGAGGCGCGGGAGCGGGCGCGCGAGGTGCTGTTCGAGGTCATTGAGCGATCGCCGCATCACGTGCAGTCGGTGCTGCTCCTGGGTGTCATCGCGCTCCTGGACGAGGACGAGGAGAGCCTCGAGGCGGTCATGGCCGAGCTGCAGAGCTTGAGGGCGAGCGACGAGGGCGTGACGCCAGCGGACCAGAGGCAGCTCGGGGAGGTGCTGAGGGCTATTGCGGCGTTCGGCAAGGGGGAGGGACAGGAGGAGGAGGAGGCCAAGGCGGACCAGGCGAGGGTGGATGTCATGCTACACCCGCACTTGCCGCATGGGTGGGCGGAGCTCGGGGGGGCGGGAGGGGAGGAAGGGAAGAGCGCGGCCGAGATGGCGGTGCGGGTGGCGTTGAAGGGGGTGCCACCCCGAGGAGACGTGGCGGCGGAGGACCTGGCAAGGGCGTATGCGGGGACTGGCCGGGCTATGGATGCCCAAAGGGCGATTGTGGTTGCGCCATGGGAGAAGGCTGGGTGGCAGGCGTTGGGTGAGGTCGTCAAGGGATGAAGGTTCGACGACTATGGATGCGTGTGTGTGCATGTATACTGTACGCGTAGAAAGCGTGGTGTGCGATGGGGTTACCAGCGATTCGGGATCTGAGGTCATGAATAGATTCGTGCATGTCAGCTTTTGATGTAGGGAGATGGGTATCAAGAACAAAAAAAACGAGTCTCGGAGCAACACAAGTCCGCCTGTAACGCCGCGCTGTCGCCCTCTGCCGATACTATTCCCATCCTTTTGGCCTCCTCCTGGCAACTTCTTGTCCTTCGGCCCATGACCTTGCTGGGTCTCTTATCTTCTTTCCCTTTTTTTTTTCCCTTTTTTTTCTGCTTCTTCGTCTTTCTTCTTCTCGTGTACTAACCCCCTGAATCACGTCCTCCTGTCGGCTCCAACGGCCTCCTTCAGCCTCGCCAACCGCCCGTCCAGCCAGGCGCGGTGCCACGACTCGACCTTGCCCCCGAGCACGACGCAGTGGGCCGGGTCGAGCAGCACCACGCCCCTTGCCAACACGGTCCCGGCGCGCAGCAGGATCTTCTCGCCGATGAACGTCCTGCCCACGCCCAGCCGCTCCACCCGCTTGAGCTCGATCGCGTGCACTTTTTGGCCCTTGCAGTCCTGCACGACCAGTTTATGCGTGCCGTTCTTGCTGCTGCTGCTGCTGCTGCTGCTGTTGTTGTTGTTGTTGTTGTTGCTGGTACTGGTGGCACCACCGCGGCCGCCACCACCACCACCCCCGCCTGCGCCGGCTGCAGCATTCCCTCCCTCCTCCTCCTCCTCCTCTTCTGCTCCCTCCGCGGTGCCGTCGGCACCGGAGGAGGAGGAGGAAGAGGAAGAAGCGGTGTTGAGCCGGATGATCTCGCGGCCGCGGGTGCCCTCGCCGCGTTCGAGGGCCTCGAGGGCCTCGACCTGCTCCCAGCGGGAGCGGGCGACGTCCTCGACGTCGAGAACCTGGACGACGACGTCGTGGGGCAGCGCGGCCTCGCGGGTGCCGGCGTGCGTCTGGGCCAGCCGCGCGGGCAGGCTGTGGGCGGCGGCGTACCGCGCGTCCAGCAGGCCCGGGGCGGTCAGGTCGCTGGCGAGCAGGCGCGCGCGGGCCGTCGCGAGGAGGGAGGCCAGCGGCGGCGCGGGGCTGCGCGCCCCCGCGAGCGCCTCGAGCCAGGCGAGCGAGGGGACGGGGATGCTCGTCGTGGAGAGGGAGGCTTGCAGTTGGTGGGGGATGTCCATGTCTGTCTTTGTTTTGGTGGTGGTGTTGGTGGTGGTGGTGGTAGTAGTTGATTCGAAGTTCGATTTTGGCGAATGCTGAGCTTCCTTGTAATGGTGCTGGTCTGGTGGCGGTGGGTTGCAGCGTAGGGGGGTTGGAATCGGGTTGAGTGGGCTTGGGCAAGTTGTGAGCTCAAATTGCGAGATGAGATTGCGATTGGAGATGAGATTCTTGTTGTGTCACCGTGTTCAGAAAAAGTGAGGATGGTTCGAGGCAAACCAAGTGATGTTTAACTGGGGTGCTCATATTCATCATCGTCAGCTTCTGGAGCAGCCCCTGAATCTAGGCAGATCGAGAGACATCATCGTATTGTATTCCATACTTGTGTAGGTCCCTCCAACTGCAATATTCGATAATTATGTAAGAGGCCAAGCTTCTTGGTTGCGCTGAATGACGGCAACAAATCAGAGGCATTCAACCCCCTGGTCGAGATCGGGAAATTTAGTGGGGTAACGCGCTTGTGGGAGGGCGCCCCTGCAGCGCTGGAACGCTCCCCCGGACCTGTGGCGCGACCCACCGCAGCGGGAAGCTCCACTTTCTGCCCTGCTCAGGTCGGTCGAGTTGTCAACTGCCACTGCGCCGATCAATCGCCAGCAACAACAACCTAAGCTCCGACTAGGGAAATCTCATTGTAACCTCACCACTCAACACCACCACATATACCACATACATTTCCTTTCCCTTTGCGTGTACGATACCTGCATCATGTCTACGATCGCATCTCCACGAGACCCGTCGGGGCCTTTCCCGCGGCGCACCAACTCCGTCATCACGCCGACTTCATCCTCCCGCCCCAGCCTCGATGTCCCGGCCTCCGTGTCCAACTCGCCCAACCCGAACCAGTCGGCGGTTAGCATCTCCCAATCCAACAAACGCGCCAACCGCGCCGCCCTGCGCGAATACTACAACCTGCGAAGCAACAACAACAACAACAACAACAACAACAACAAGCCCCTCCCGTCAACCCCAACAGTCGAGATAACAGACCACCTCGGCGGCGCCTCTTCGCCCTCCTTCTCCTCCACGACCCCGGCCGCCACCCCGCCGTCCGAGCTCGACTCCCCGGACTTCGACGCCCAGGCGTACGTCGCCAACCTGCTGGCCTCCTCGTCGCTGGCCGACCTCCTCCGGACCTACACGACGGTGCTGGGCGAGATGCGCGCGCTCGACGCCGAGCGCAAGGCGCTCGTCTACGACAACTACAGCAAGCTCATCGCCGCCACCGAGACCATCCGGCGCATGCGCGGCGCGCAGGGCTCCTCCGACTCGGCCTCCGGTTCGGGCCCGGGTTCGGGCCCGGGTTCGGGGGCGGGGGGAGGGGTAGGAGGGGTGGGAGGGGTGGGAGTAGGGGTAGGGGTAGGTGTAGGTGTAGGGGCCGCTTCGCTCGAGGCCGTGGTCGAGGGTATCTACCGGCGCGCGGCCGACCTGCGCGAGGAGCTGCGGGCCAGCGTCGCCGCGCAGGCGCGGGCTGACACTCTCGGAGGAGGGAGCGGTCGGGGCGGTGGTGATGGTGACGGGGACGGGGACGGAGACGGGGAGGCAGACGAGAAGGCGGCGAGGAGGGAGAGGACCAGGGAGCTCGCTAGGGAGGTGGTCAAAGTGCCCGGGCGGTTGAGGAGGCTGGTGGAGGACGGGAAAGCGGAGGAAGCGAAGAGGGAGTGGAAGATGCCGAGGAGGTTGCTTGTGCGGTGGAAAGAGCTAGGGGTCGGCGGGGACGACGTGGCCGCGCTGATTGAGGAGGGCGATGCTGCGTTGAGAAAAGCGGTAGAAGCAGATGGGAATAAAGGCGGCGACCCGACCGCGTAATCTGGTTATTTTCTATTTTTTTGGGGGGGGAGGGGGGGAGGAGGAGGAGGAAATAGGGTAAAGAGGGAGGGAGGTTGCTGTCAGATTGCGGTTGCGCCATGTTAAGTCCTGGGCTTACAGAGAATCACGGACCTCGAGTTGCTGTGAAGTTAGCAGGATTGTTCGTTGGGAAGAAGATACCCTTTGCTTTCGAAAAGCGATGCGTCTTGGGTTTATCAAGGTAGTAGTAGGTGCAAACAGAAA
This sequence comes from Thermothelomyces thermophilus ATCC 42464, assembly GCF_000226095.1. Classification (NCBI taxonomy): domain Eukaryota; kingdom Fungi; phylum Ascomycota; class Sordariomycetes; order Sordariales; family Chaetomiaceae; genus Thermothelomyces; species Thermothelomyces thermophilus. The sequence continues at coordinate 2,385,026 of NC_016476.1, read as the reverse complement.
GCCTGCCATTCGTGTCTAACAGAGTGAGTCAGTGTCTACTGGTTTCGTTGCTTAACCATCAAGTACGCGCTGGTTCTCGTGAGTCCAAATCAATGTACGGATAAGGCTTCGATCAATAGCATGTACCCTTCGGAGTACGAGTGCACATTGCAGCATCTCTGCCTCCATCCTCCCCATCTTCTCGGACTAGGTTCACCACCAAATCCAGGAACGCCGGGTTGCGCATGAAAAATGTGGAAATAGCGAGACACATCATCAACCGATACACCCTTTTGGAGCCGTTCCTTTTTTTTTTTCTGGCACGCTCCAAGGAGGCCCGGGCAGCCGCCCAACCTTGAGCCACGTCTACTGCTTCGTCCGGAAACTAGGAAATACAATGAATGAGGTGGCTCGCGAGGGTTTTTCTTTCTTTCTTTCTTTCTTTTGTTTTCTTCGCTCCGTCAAGCAGTGGTCTTCTCCGAGTTCCCTGGTTATTTAAAGCAGAGCTCTCGTGTGCTCCGAACCAGTTCCCCCCGCCCCCCCCGCCCCAACGGGATCGCTCTTTTCCTACTCCTTGGCCTCCCAGATCTCAAAGGGATCCTCGTCCTCCTCGCTCACCAGCACCTCGGCGACCGCGTCCTCCTCCCTCAGCGCCCTCTCCAGCTTGGGCTGCAGCACCTCCCTGACGAAGCCGCGCTCGGAGTTGCTGTGGAAGACGGTCAGTACGGACTTGCCGAGCATCTTGAGGCGCAGCGCGTTGTGGTGCGTCATCTCGCCCGTGACGATCAGGTCGGCGTCGGCGTCCTTGAGCACGTCGAACCCGGAGCCGGCACAGACGGCGACGGAGCGGATGGGTGCCGCCGGAGCAACCCGCGACACCATGACATGCCGCATGCGCAGGGCCACGGCGTACGCCCGCAGGATGCTCTCCAGGTCCGTCGGCTCGCGCAGCCGCACCAGCCGCCCGTAGCCGGCGCCGTCGAACCCCGGCGGGATGGAGGGCGCGGTCGCGCCCCGGGCGGGCTGGACGACAGTCACGTCGCTGGTGCCGCCGGGGACCTTGTCGAGGATGCTGGCCAGCCAGTCGTTGACGCCGCCCAGCACGGCATCGACGGCCGTGTGCGGGCTGTAGACGGCAATGTTGTGCTGGGCCAGGCGCAAAACAATGCGCTGGTGGGGGTCGCCGAGCGTGATAGACTTCAAGCCACGGAATATGAAGGGGTCTTTTGTGGGGGATGAAGAAGGTCTGGGTGGTTAGCCATGCTGCGATGCTCAAAAAAACGAGAAAAACGAGAAAAAAGAGAAAAAAGAGAAAAAAGAGAAAAAAGAGAAAAAAGAAAAAAAAAGAAAAAGGACACATACGGTAGCTCACAATAACAGAGACCTGCTTCTTGATGGCCTCCTCGGCGACGCGGAGGGTCAGGTCGTTGGTGAGGAGCACCCGGGAAGGAACAGCACCGGAGGGCAGGGCGATGTTCTCCTGCAGCAGGCCAACGTTGTCCCACGCCCGGTCGGCAAGCTCCTCGGGGTAGCTGCGGCCTGTTCAGTCTCGGTGATACCCACAAAATCGCACCGTCGCCCCGAGACTTACAGCGACCGCATCGCCTTGACGACGAGCTGAGTGAAGGGCGGGCTCTGCAGAGCGGGTTCCATGCTGCACGGCCTCGTGTGGACAATCGGTCGAGCAACAAGAATCGAGGATGCAAGCCTTGTTGACCTCAAGAGCCTTGAGTAAAGGCTCATCTGAAAGCCTTTTTATTTATTTATTTATTTATAAATAGAGGGTAGTTGATAGCAAATATTATTTATCATCGATGGATTGGTTTGTTGAATGACGGGGGACTAAAAGAGCCCAGATAACCCTAACCCCTAACTACTCTTCAAGTCGCCTTGCTGCTTGCCAATTTGCCGGGGTGCCGCACTCGGCCGAGCTCACTAATTCACAAACCATCCATCCCCTCACAAACAACACTACCACTTACCACCACAGCACCTTCACCACCTCCTCCAGAAAGATGGCGGCCGAGACACCAATAACAGAGGAGTCGCTCCGGGCTGCTCTCACCGAGCGGCTCAAGGTCACTCACGTCGAGATCCAAGACATGTCCGGTAAGAACAGAATCTATATACAAAGAAAATACGAACCCGAACCCTCACCTTCCCCTTCCCCCCTTCTCTTCCCTTACCTTCGCTTCGCTTCCCCTTCCCCTTGACGTCATTTCAAGAATTTCAGGACAGCACCAAGCAACCAAGCCGACTAGTCAGGGCTTAAACTAGCGAGTTTTTACTCCTCTCCCGCTTGTTTATTATTTTATTTTATTTTATTTCAGTTTATTTTATTTTATTTCGTTATATTTTTCTGTTTGGGGCTCGCGTCTGACTATTTTTTTTCTGCTTATTTTTCCTTTGACAGGCGGCTGCGGGCAGGCCTTCACCTCGCTCATCGTGTCGCCCGAGTTCGCCGGCAAGACGTCGCTCAAGCGGCACCGCCTGGTCAACGCGGCGCTCCGGGACGAGATCGCGCGCATCCACGCCTGGAGCGCAAAGTGCCAGACCCCGGACGAGTACGCCAGCGAGATGGCGGCCACCGGCGGAGACGACAACCCCCCCCTCGACGGGACCGAGGACGGCAAGGTGGCCGGCGTGAACGGTTAGGTGTTTTTTTTTTTTTAAAAAAAAAAAAAAAAAAGGGGGTCCGATGCGGTTTTGTCATTTCTGTGCCCTAGCAGTGTGGAGCAGCTTGGTTGATTCAAGAACGACGCCGGGTTTCAGGGGCATGGCTTGGAAGTTCCCAGTCCTCATATGGCGCACTTGAAAATCTCCTCCATCTTTTCTCAATCAACTCCCGTGAGGCAGCTGTACATACCTTACCTGCTCGCGCGAAGTCTGGGGCGTCAGTTTGAAATGGCAACTGTTGCACCGGGACGAGAATTCCGTGTAAACAAAACGCCACAGGCGATCGAGCATAGCGGAGGGTCAGTAAGCGCCGGGAGGATTCGAAAGGACCCAAATCCGTGAACTCTTGGTCGACGGCATTCTTTCCTGAGAAAGCTCCGAAGCTCGTTCTCATGTCTTGATTTCGCCTATTCCAAACTTCAGAAATTAGGCCTGTCTTTCTAGCAAGCTCGGGGACTTTCTTCCCTAAGCCATGATCATCACAAACCAAGGGGGAGAAAAAAGAAAGGTTTTACACATAACTCATACAGGCCCGTTCCTTCCAGTCCCCATCTCTTTCTCCCGCCCAACTCGGTATAGGGACCAGCACCCTCTCTCTCACTCTCTCTCTCACACTCTCTCTCTCTGTGCGGCGCCTCTCACGCCCCAGCGACAACCGCCAGCCCCTCGTAAATCTTCCTCCGCACCTCGTAAAACGTGCCCAGCCCGGCCAGGGCGGCGGCGGCCCCCGAACCGGAACCGGAACCGGCGTCGGCCGCGAGCGGCAGGCCGACGCTCTCGATCTCGATCCGCCCGGTCGCCGTCTTGCGCACCGCCACGATGCCGTCGATCAGCAGCGTGCCCTCCCCGCGGAACTCGGCCTTGTGCCCGGACGCCAGCATCCCCCGCCGGAGGTCGGCCAGCCGCAGGTCGCCCACGTGGAGGGGCTGCGCGGCCGAGCGGACTGCCGACGCCAGGGCCGGCGGGAGGACGTCGAGCGTCGGGAGCGTCGCCGGTTTGTCCGTCGTAGCCAGAGTAGATGCGCTGGTGGAAGTGTTGTTGTTGTTGTTTTTGTTGGTGGTGGTGTTGGTGGTGGTGACGGTCCCGTCCGGCTCGGCCGGGCCGGGCGTGGGAGTGCCGTCGAGCTTTTGGCGCTTGTTGGACCCGTCTTGCTCCTGTTCTTCCTGCTCGTTGCCGTGCTTATTATTATTAGAACTACCGGCCTCCGCGGCCGCACCGTCTTGGACGGCCATCTCTCCGCCAGGCAACAGAAGCCCTGTTACCGTGACGATACCTAGCCCGCGTACGTTCTGCCACTTGAGCCGCTTGACGAAGGGATCGGCGAGCTTGACCACCCAGGCATTGGTGTCGACCGAGGCGTCCACGGTGGCGCCGACGGCCGGGGTGAAGACGTCGATCGCGGCTTGGGAGGACGACTCGGACGTGAGCTGCGCGCTGAGCAGCTTCCGGCAGTCGGCGGCGAGCGCGTGCGTCTCCTCTTCGCCGCCCGCAACCAGGATCAGCTTGCGCGGTTGGATCAGCGGGATCAGCATGTTGAGGCTGCGCTTGTCGTGCAGGCCGCTAAAGTCGACAAAGGCGATGCGGAGCTTGACCGAGACGGTTTGCGACTTGACCACCAGCTTGGCCGGCCCAACCACCGCCTCCTCTTCTTCGTCTTCGAGCTCGTCCAGCTCGTCGCCAGCATGGCCGTCCAATAGCGCGCCGGCCTCGGGCTCGTCCGAGACGGCGCGCTTGGGCTGAGGGCGCTTGTTGGCTCCGGAGGCTCCTCCCTTGGCCGCGCCCACGTCGTCGAACTTTCGCTTCTTGCCGAGGCCCTGGCCCTGCTCCTCCCTCTGCCCATCCTGCCTCTCGTCTTGTGCCTCTGCATCTTCCCGCTCCTCCGCGCGGAGGTAATCCTCGGGCCGGATGAGCTCGCCAAATTCGTCGTTCCGCTTCCGTCGCACTACGATGGGGAACATGCGCTCCCTTCCTTTCTTGCCCCTCACGTCGAAATCGTAGACGCCCTTCTTCTTGAACAAGATGGTGATGCCCAGGTCCTCGTCTTTGAGCAGCACCTTCTTGCGGCTCGCCTGACCGATCGTCGTGGACACGTTTAGGGCTTTCCCTTGCTGCTCCGTCTCGGACTCCTCGGACTCCGTCGTGGTCTCCGAGGCGTCGTCCACGACGTCGGCGGCTGATTCTAACGTCGCGGCGCCGCCGGTCTGTAATGTCGCTTGCAGCTGCCGCTGCGTCGCGAGCCACTGTTGGTAGACGTCAAGCTCGGTGCCCTCTAGCGCTTGCCGCGTAGCGTCGGTCAGTTCCAGCTCCCGTCCGCCTCCGTACACTTGCTCGAACGTGTCGCCGCCGCTCGTCTGTTCGACAGCCACGCCGTCCTTCCTCTCCCTCCACCACTCCCACAGCATCCGGGCAATAGACGGCTTGCCCGGGTTGAGACTCGGTTTCTCGGTGAGGATGACGAGGTTTCTCGGATCCTCGGCAATGGCTCGCATGACGTCCTTCGAGAAACCCCATTCCAGGCTCGAGTCGGTCGCGAGAATCACCCTGCCTCTGGGCTCGGCATCATCCGTTGCTGTTGCCTGCTGCAAGACGCGCTCGACCTGGGCCTTTCGCTCGAGCAGTCTCAGGTGCTTGAAATCGAAGGGGCCGGCTTCCTTTCCCTTGGCGCCGCTGCCGGCGCCGCCACCGCTATTCCCGGTCCGGGTCCCGCCGGCGACTGCTTCAAACTCCCTCACGATGCTGTCGTCCATCCACTCCAACATGCTCCTCGCATTCCGCATGGTGCTGCCGACGCTGCGGCCGGCCAGGTAGACCTTTGTCGACTTGAACACCTCGTTGTCCTTGGCGACCTCGGACCTCCAGGCGTGCTCCAGCAGGTAGGAAAGCTCGAGCACCCTGGCGCTCGAGTCGACGGGGATCAGCACGGTGCCGCCCCGGGCGATGCAGAGCTTGATCGACTCGAGCAGCTGCTCGTCGCGCCGGCCACGGGGGAGCGCCGTCTCGGGCGTCCGGCTGCTGCATACCAGGGCCGTCGGTTTGCGCAGCTGCTCGATGACCTCGGCTCCTCCCGCGGCCCCGTGGCCGCCTCCCAGCCAGGCGGCGCCGGAGAAGACATTCTCGCGGGCCTGGCTCCAGTCGACGGCGTACACGATGGACTCGAGACCGTGCTGGATGTGCCAGATGGTCCCGCCCAGCGTATGGCCGGAGTTGTAGGCGGTGATGGTCAGCCCGTTGAGGGGCGGCGAGAAGGGCGACGGCAGCGGCTGGTGAGGCTGGGAGTACTTGAGCGGCTGGATGAGGGAGAAGTAGCGGGCAATCTCGTCGGGCGTCGGGGGCTGGAGGAGGAGTTTGTGGTCTGCGGACGACGCCTGGGCATACGAGTAGGAAGACTCGGCGAGCGATGTCTGGGGTATCGTCGTCGCGGCCATCGGGGTCGACGCGTAGAGGTCCTGGGTCAGGGTGCGGCCGAGATCGATGACGGGCCTTGTCGCGTAGACCGGGATGCGTGTGAAGAGAGGGAAGTTCTTGCAGCAGTGCGCATATGCGCCGAGGTGGTTGATGGTCGCATGGGTGAGCAGAATCAACGAGAGCGTGGGGACTTGCCTGGGGCGATGAGGTCAGCAACCGATCTCTCACTCTCTGTTCCGGCAACGCAAAACGCAACGGCTCGGGCGGGCTACCCCCAGCATGCGACAGACGTACTTTTCCAGCTCGCGCAGCTTCTCGACATCAAAGGTCTCATCCCAGCCAACGTCTACCAGCACTTTGACACCGCCGTCTAGCTCCAAGAGCGACTGGGATGCTGCCGACTCGGTCAAGGCACCCTGCAGCGGGCTGAAGGTGAACATGGCTGCGGTGTGGTCGCTTTGTATCAATCGCTACCGGAGCTGAGGAGGCATGGCTTGTTGGGTCCAGAACTTTTTCACAATTGAGACCTGGAGATTTCGGGTTTGACGACGACGATCACCTCGGTGCAAGGCGTGGCAATGGCTAGCGAGAAGGGCGCGCTCCAGGTGTTCAAACGTAATGCGGGTCAGCAGTGAGTGAGCGAGGTTGAACCGGAGACCAAGAAAGCCCCGGAAATTTCAGTTTGTCAATGGGTGAGGTAGGTAGGTATGTTATCGATGCTCAATCCCCAATAACCGGCTTTTTGTCGTCGCGTCAAGTTGGACAGTGGCGCACGCGACGGGACCAGCAAAGCCCAAGCTTCTATGAAAATAATCATCTGTCAGTAAGCTCCAGCAAAGTTACCTAACACTAATCCGTACTTCGTACACAGTACTAGTACGTAAAAGGCGGTGAAAGACGGCAGAGATCGAATGCAGCCTAATGCGCATCGGTCGAGACGGGGAAGGAGCCGCCCTGCAGCGCAACGGAAGAAGACCCTTGCTCAATGCGCCGAGCCAAGGCCAGGACCGAGCCAGAGGCCAGAAGGGCAGGAGACCGGACCAAAAAAGGACAGCCTGGAGCTCGACGGAGCTGCAGCACCGAAAGTGGAACGCATCCACAACTCGATCGGCCACCGCATCCCCAAGACCTTGCTTTCGGGCCACCTGGCGCAAACGGCAATTCAGTTGCACTCGACCGCACCGGATTCTGATTCTTGGGAAAGCATTGTTCCCAAAGCGTCTCTGATTATGAGCCAGGTCATCTTCTCCGAACAAGGTCCCCGGTGACGAGTCTCGACGACACAGTGCGAAGCGAGCATTTCGTGGCTCCCGACCGCTCCAACACTGCTCCAACACCGCCCGACAAACGAGGTCGTCCGTCCCTCGCCACTCGCCGATTTGACCCGGCTACAGCCATCGGGGGAGAATCGCGACTGAGATGGCCGACTACTCCATGTACCACGCCCTCGGCCAGGGCGAGGTCCTCGACCCCAACGACCCGACCCGAACGAGCCAACCTGCCCCGCCGCAGTTCCAACCCCCCGTTGCTCCGAACCCCTATCAGCAAGCCGCCGGCCAGCAGCCCTACTATGGCGCCCCTCCGCCGGCCGGTTCCCTGGTGCCGCCCCAGGCTCCGGGATACGGGCCGCCCCAGCCCGGCGGTTACCCCCAGCAGGGACAGCAGCCCCCTGCCGGGGACGGAGGCTTGGTCGCGCAGATGGGTGGCATGACCCTCGGCGCCGATGCAGGGACCGGCGCAGGGACCGGCACGGTCAGGAAGAAGAAGAAGGACCGCCACGCATACCACACGGTCGAGGCCCCCGCCGGCTCGTCCCAGCCGTTCAACGGCATGCCCCCCGCAGGCACGCCCGCCACCCCCTACCTGAACGCCGATCCTTCGGCGGCCGCCTCCCGATACGGCCCTGGCGCGCCCACCCCGCAGATGAGCCAATTTCCGGCACCCGTCAGCCCGGCCTTTGTGCCCTTCCCCGCCTCCCCTGCCGAGTTCGCCGCCAGGAGCGGATATGCCGACCCCGCGCCGTCGCCGAGCATGGTCCCTGCCGCCGCCGGGCAGACCCGAGTGTCTCCCGACGAGATGCCGAGCGTGCCCCTCTCCCGCGACTCGGTCCAGCAGTACTTCCTCAGCAATGTGTACCCTACCTTTGAGCGACTGGTTCCGCCGCCGGCTACCGTCTCCTTCGTCGCCTTCGACCAGGGCAACGCCTCACCCAAGTTCGCCCGCCTCACCTTGAACAACATCCCCGCCACGGCTGACGGGTTGAAGAGCACAGGCCTGCCCCTGGGCCTCGTCCTCCAGCCGCTGGCTCCGCTCCAGGCGGGCGAGCTCGACATCCCCGTGCTCGACTTTGGCGACGCCGGCCCGCCTCGCTGTCACAGGTGCCGCGCCTACATCAACCCGTTCATGATGTTCCGCTCCGGCGGCAACAAGTTCGTCTGCAACCTGTGCGGCTACGCCAACGACACGCCTCCCGAGTACTTCTGCGCAACCAGCCCCCAGGGCGTCCGCGTCGACCGCGACCAGCGGCCGGAGCTCGTCAGGGGCACCGTCGAGTTCGTCGTGCCGAAGGAGTACTGGACCAGGGAGCCCGTCGGCATGCGCTACCTCTTCCTGATCGACGTGACCCAAGAGTCGTACAACAAGGGATTCCTCGAGGCTTTCTGCGACGGCATCCTGCGCGCCCTGTACGGCGGCGGGGATGACGAGAGGGACGAGAACGAGAACGGCGAGGTCAGGAGGCGGATCCCGGCGGGCGCCAAGGTCGGCTTCGTGACCTACGACAAGGAAGTCCACTTCTACAACGTCAGCCCGGCGCTGGAGCAGGCCCAGATGATGATCATGCCCGATATCGAAGACCCCTTTGTCCCCCTGGGCGAGGGCCTGTTCGTAGATCCGTACGAGTCCAAGGCGGTCATCAGCTCGCTGCTGACTCGCCTGCCCCAAATGTTCTCGACCATCAAGAACCCCGAGCCGGCGCTGCTGTCGACTCTCAACGCGGCCGTCGCCGCTCTGGAAGCGACGGGCGGCAAGATCTTTTGCTCCCTGTCGGCGCTTCCCACCTGGGGCCCCGGCCGGCTGTTCTTGCGGGACGACGGCAAGCATCCAAGCGGCGAGCCCGATAAGAAGCTCTTCAGCACCGAGCATCCCGGCTGGAGGAAGACGGCCGAGAAGATGGTGTCCGTTGGTGTTGGCGTCGACTTCTTCATGGCCGCCCCGTCGGGCGGCTACCTGGATATTGCTACAGTCGGTAAGCAAAAAAAAAAAAAAAAAAAAAAAAAAAAAAAAAAAAAAACCTGCCCTACGCTTTCCCCTTCTTAATAAGTGCTCCTCGCTCTGACTAACCTCACCTCACTACTCCAAGGTTACGTGTCTGCTACCACTGGCGGTGAGACGTTCTACTACCCCAACTTCATCGCCCCGCGAGACAACACCAAGCTGGCGCTGGAGATCAAGCACGCGGTAACGCGCGAGACGGGTTACCAGGCGCTCATGAAGGTCAGATGCTCCAACGGGCTGCAGGTGTCGGGCTACCACGGCAACTTTGTCCAGCACACCTTCGGCGCCGACCTCGAGATTGGCGTCATCGATGCCGACAAGGCCCTCGGGGTGACCTTCACCTACGACGGCAAGCTCGACCCGAAGCTCGACACGCACTTCCAGGCCGCCCTACTTTACACATCGGCGTCGGGCCAGCGGAGGGTGCGGTGCATCAACGTGATCGCCGGCGTCAGCGAGAACGCCCGCGACAGCATCAAGTTCATCGACCAGGACGCCGTCTACACGCTCCTCGCCAAGGAGGCGTCGACCAAGCTGGCCACCACGTCCAACACGATCAAGGACATCCGCCTGAGCCTCGCCGAGAGGGCCATCGACGTGCTCGCCAACTACCGGAAGAACTTCCTCTCGCAGGCGCACCCGCCCGGGCAGCTGGTCATGCCCGAGCGGCTCAAGGAGTTCTCCATGTACATGCTCGGCCTGCTCAAGTGCCGCGCCTTCAAGGCCGGCTCCGAGTCGACGGACCGGCGCGTGCACGAGATGCGCATGATCCGCTCCATGGGCGCGCTCGAGCTCGGCCTGTACCTCTACCCCCGCATCATCCCCCTGCACAACCTGCAGCCGGACGAGGGCTTCCCGGACCCCCAGACGGGCCACCTGCGCATGCCGCCGGCCATGCGCGCGTCCTTCTCGCGCGTCGAGCCGGGCGGCGTCTACCTGGTCGACAACGGCCAGCAGACGCTGCTGTGGATGCACGCCCAGACGTCCCCCAACCTCATCGCCGACCTGTTCGGCGACGACAAGACGTCCCTGCAGAGCCTCGACGCCTACACGTCGTCCATACCCGTGCTGCAGACCCACCTCAACGCCCAGGTCCGCAACATCATCGAGTTCCTGCGCACCATGCGCGGCTCCAAGGGCCTGACCATCCAGCTCGCCCGCCAGGGGATCGACGGCGCCGAGTACGAGTTTGCCCGGCTGCTGGTCGAGGACCGGAACAACGAGGCGCAGAGCTACGTCGATTGGCTGGTGCATCTGCACAAGGGGGTACAGCTGGAGGTGAGTTCCTCCCAAACCCCACCACCCCCTTTCTTTTTTTTTTTCCTTCAAGTCCTTTTTTTTTTCAGTCATTCCTTCATTCCTCAGTTTGTTTTTTTTCCTTGCATCTATTCTTCTTCTTCTTATTCTATCCTTTTCCCGAGAGTGAAACGGACGAATGCTGACGGTATGTGTAACACAGCTGGCCGGCCAGAGGAAACGGGAGGACACGAGCGAATCGTCGGCGCTGTCGAGTTTTACGGGGCTGAGGCCTTCGTATTGGTAGCCCGGTAGCCTGTGAGCTGGGTGAAAAAGGGGGTTGGGGAAGATGAAAAGCGGGTAAAGTACACACACGTACATACATTACGTCCATCTGCTTGTCTCCAGACTCTTAAGAGCAGATCGATCGAGATACCAAGATACGGATATGATTGTGATACCATCGGACGTTTGCTGGGTGCTTGCTCCCTCCTAGTACCATACCATACCCTACACTTGCGAGGTTTGCATCGCGGGGCGCATCGTCTTGTCACGGGTTTCCCCATGTTTGTCTCGCGTGTGGCCATATGTATGTATGTACATACACATACCTGCATGCATACACTACGCGCTCGACCCCTAATTGACCCTCGGGGGCCGCCACAACTGTCCACCGGCCCCACTGGAATAGCTGCTAGTTTCACCTGGACTCTCAGTAATTAAAGTCTGCCTGACTTGATTCGATTCGATTAACCCACCGGCAGCCCGCCTTCGCCCCCTCGTTTCTCCATACATACAGTACATACATACGCCCCCCCGGGGGGGAGGAGGGGGAACGCCGAAGGCTTTTCGGCCGGGCGCCTCTTCTTTCGCATGTGGATGTACTCCGTACGTGACTATATGATATGTACTGTACATACAACAGTACGGATTTTCACGTCTGCTCGGTTCCGCTGTTCCTTGGTACCTTTTTTTTCCCCTTTCTCTTCCTATTCGTCTCATTCATCTCACTTTGTTCCCGGCCATCCTCAAACCGTATCGCCTATTCCGGGAATCTCAATGTACGAGGAGCGCGTCGAAGGGGGGAAACCCGTCGTTGGATCCGGTCGAGGTTGGGAGGAGACTTGTCCTGTAAAGTACTGTACCTAGTTAGTTTCATACCTTCATACCCCGTCGTGATGTGATTTTACAACGCTAGCGTAGGGGCGACCCGGGCCGGTGCGCGACATGTCACTTTTTTTCCCTTCAAAAACCCGTCCCCATCTTCCGAGAGAGAGTGTGTGTTCATGTTCGGGCTGCAGGTCTGGACCTGTTCTTGCTGGGTCAAGCAACGCCCCATGGCCCCAGTGCCGGCCATGCTGTGTGGCTGGCGGTGGATAATGCATGAAAGTCATGGGGGCAGACAGGAAAACAAACCCCCGGGGAGGGCTTGCATCTTGATGGTTACTAGTATACGTTCGTACATACTGACTCCCCTGAGGGGTTTTTGATTACTTACTTTTTCATCCTATTATTCTTTTTCTTTCTTCCCCTCTCTCTTCCTGGGGGGGGGGGATAAGGATGAGCTAGACAGTGTCTCAGATGGGAAGCTAGTGTATACCGTATACTACGGACCTACATACACTACATTCGTGTGTGAGACGGGGGAAGACAGAGACAGAGACACCGAGATCGCGAGGCAGCGAGACACGGAAACACAACGAGAAGTAAGAGCGCGAAGTGCATCTCACTTCGCCCCTGAGCTCATGACCACAACGGTTTCTTGGCACCATCCGATGCTCAGTTACGGCCGGCTTAATAATATCACACCTTGCGTGTCTCTGGGAGCGCGTGCGCCATTGCGGACATGTTCATACGGCCTCCTCAATCCACCCGGACAACCAAAACACTCGACCCAACCACGAACAAGAAAGAAAATGGACATATGAAGAGAAAACCCTCTTGGATGCTTATCTGTAGCAGGATGTAGAGAGAGAAAAAAAACACAGCAAGACAACCGATCACTCCATGGCAGGGTGCGTTTGTGGTGTGGTGCACGGAGTACAACCTACGATCTGTATGACCCGATCTCCCGCGGAAACCTCCCAACTCTGTGTTTTGAATGTACTTGTCCGCGATGTGTGTACGGATTACCGTACAATGTATTTCTGTCTGTCCGCTATACGGATGCTAGTACGGTATCGGCAGCCCACGTTTGCGGTGTAACATCACCCGAGACCTCACCACTCCCTCCTCGTCTTCACTCACATGGCCCCGAGGACTGTATTGTGAATGTAAGCATCCGGGAAGTGGCCACGAGTCCTACAAGATGTGCGACATGTTGCCTTGATTGGAGCGAAGCAGGGGGCGCGGGGAAGTGTGCACAAAAGTAAATGTGGAAGGGAGTATGTGAGTGGTGGAGTATGTGAATGGGGGAGCATGTACACTAAATGGGGGGTAGGTTAATAGATCGGGGGAGGAAGGGAGATGGAGTCCCGCACCACAAACATCCGGCGCCACTGAAACACGGCCCCAGGTGAGTGGGTGGGTGTCTGCATACATACAGACTACACTACGCAGTATGTAGTGTACTGTACGTGTAATCCGTACATGCGTGTCCCTGGTGTAGCGTTTGTACAAGAACACCTCGCCCGCTTGCGTGCCTCATCTCGCACCCTCACCACCGGATCTCGGTCACCACCAACTGCCTTGGTAACGGGTGGGTGTCTCTTACCTTCCCCCTTTCCACCTTGGCCCGATCAGACCAGCGGCTGGCTGCTTTTATCCCGTGGGACGTCGTGCTTGGTTCTCAATATGCATCTCATACCGTTCAGGCTCTGACAGCTCTCCTAATCACCGAGCAGCTTCTGGGGCATGCTCTCGCGGACCCCTCTTGGGAGCATACGCTTCCGCGGAGGCGTTAGGCTAGCGTGTCGTAGCAAAGCACACCACGACCCAGGTCGTTCCATCCACTAAGCCCACCGACCTGACAGCACAGTGAGCGAGGTCGGCAGGACTGGTGGGGTCAGGAAAGAAGCAACAGGAGCTCGCCCAAGCTGCCACGTCTGCGACCACCTCAGAACAAGGCAACAACTAGGCCGCTCGAGGCCCCTGTTTGAGTTTCGTGCACGTCAACGAGAGGCTGCGCCATACATTTTGCCCCCAGACACAACCCATGATGCCTGTTTCTTCTCGTCTGAATATGGAGCTGGGTGCCCGTTTGAGCCGAGTCATCGGCAGCGCGGCTTCAGCCCTCATGCAGGCCGTTATCATTGAATTTTGTGAACTTGTCTCCAGTCGAGACATTAAGGATGTTTGCAGCTCAGCCACCAGGATTCCTCCCACTTCTCCTCCTCCCTTGGACAAGAGCGGGTGGTAGACGGGATTACTCGCAGTAGTGTGCGCTACTACGGAGTAATCCGTACGCTAGCCTGCTTCCTTTGTTTGCCGGCACGTCATCTCTCTCGGGCCGTGAATCCTCGTCTGTTCCTCGGCGAGCCTTGGGACTGGGGCTCGGTCTCTTCCTTTTGCTTTTTCGGACGGCCCCAACCTGCAGTGAACAAGCGCGCTTGGCGCTCGATGCACATGGGTAAGAGGCAGAACCGTGCTTGGCAGAAGCCGGCAGACGATACAGTACATTAAGATTATCGTTGAAAACAAAAATGCCAAGGTAATGGGAGAAAAGGGGAGAAAGAAAAAAAAAAAAAGAGCATGTCAGAAGCAGCCAAATGGAAAAAACCGGACGTAAGACCCTGTCCGTGATCATCAAAATGGACCTTGGACTGCTGATCTTGTGGGTGGGATGAGACGAGGCCAAGAAAGAGATCAGTCAACACATCAGTCAACACAATGCAAAACAATGCCCGAACAAGCCATTCAAACGTCGAGCCATGAGCCGTCTCTGGAATCCCCCGAACGCCCAGAACCTGACGGTATAGTGGAGCTGACGCCCATCATGCCAGCAAGTTGCTTAGACCGTACCTTGCATCCGGCTGAGCAAGGAACCTTTGAATCTCAGCGTTGTCGAAAACTCGAGAGAAAATCTCCACGTCTGCGGGCGAGCCTCCTGGCGATGAGCTTGAGCTTGAACTACCATTGGTCTTGGACCGGCCTGATGAACTACTACCGCCGCCCTTGGCTTTCTTCGCAATGTCGTCCAGGATCAGCTGCGTGGTGCTCTGGCTGGGATCCTCAAACACGAAAGCCACGCAGCGGATGCGACCGCGGAGGTCAGGGTCATAGAGGCAAACCTCCCGCCACAGCTCGGCGAGCTCTTGAGGTGGGTTTCGGTAGCCGTTTCCCAGCCCAAAATTCCCTATCACCACAGTGCTGTAGTTGTTATACGCGCAGATTCGAAGCGCACCGCGCATCTTTTCCTTGACCATCTCGCGCTCGTCAGCAAACGAGTACTTGGTGCCGTTTTGCGTCAGCTTGGGCCAGCGTGGCGGAGGGACCGACACAACAGGCAGTGCCCGCCACTGGTCGGTCGGCAGCTTCTCATATCTGTCGTGGGGCCCGCGAAATACCACTGTGTGTGGCAGGTTAACGAGCCGAGCAGAAAAGTTCCCCGAGCAAGCCGACTCACCGACATGCTGTGACAGAACCCCGGCACATGTCGGGAGCGGGTAATGGCTGTTGGCCGGAGAACCATCCGCCGGGGTTGCGAGGCACGCCGCAAGGGTGCTGCGTCGGCATAAACGCTCCTCGTAGCCCACCACACCCGTCTCCCAATCGCCACCGGGACGCTTGTCGTTTGCGGCACAGATGAAGGCTATGGCACAACGTGCCGACTCAACCCAGTTCAGAGCGGTGTCGACCGGGTCCCCGACGGAAACATCTAGGCGGGAATGTTAGACCCGCGACCGCTGCATTACGCGGCAATACTCACAGAAAACAGGAGGCGAAAGATCTAACGGCCGGTCGGTAAAGTTGATTTGCAACAGCGGCTGGTGATAGATGTACGAGCAAGTAGTCCACGTCACTGCGTATCTGTCCCTGATCATAGGAATGTAGATCCTCTTAGCTTCGGAAGCAACTTCGGAGGGTTTTGGCTTGGTGGACTTGGTGCCGGAAGAAGGCATCGCGCGAATCGGCTCCGGAATTGGGAGGACGCTCAACTAGACTGGGAAGTGGATGATGTGTGTTAGTATTTTGAGGCTTGAGGGGTGTGGGCTTGGCCAAGATCAAGTCTGAATGTTGCTGACTGTTCCAGCTGCTGGGAGGAGCGGCCCGGTGGGGGGAAAAGGGGAGAAGGGGGGGGGGGGAGGAGCCGCCCGATGCTTTATATCCGCAGGAAAGCCGCCAGGGATATGAAGCTATATGCTTTTTTTTAGAGAGCCGCATCAGCCAGCTCGACGAGCTTACCGAGTGCCGCGTTCCCTGTGCGTAAAGAAATCTATTTGCAACCGGGTTTGAGAAGACATTCAGTGCTTTACTGTCGACAACTAAAACAAGGGCGCTTGCCTGTTGTTTAAAGGTCGAGGCGCTTGCTGTTGTGAAGAACACCCAGCCAAGCACGAGCAGACAAAACAAGAACCTCTTCTTCGTCTTCGGCAGAGAACCGCGGAGCAAAGCGCCTTGTGGAAAGGAGAAAAAGCTCATCTTTGCTGCTAGCACTGGCGACGAATGAACAGCCTCATAGCCGTCTAAAAGAAGAGCTGCCTCCCGTGTCGAGCTTCGGAAAACCTGAGAATGCACAGCGAGGCTGGAACCCTGTACCTCTGTGGGTGCGCCATCTTGACTTTGGGTCAATCTGGTGTTCCCGCGCCACTTGGGACCAGAGACATGGGACGGGTCCCTGCCAGCAACCGTTGAATGAATCCTTTTTTGACTCGCCTAGTGCAAGCGTCGAGCCCTCCAAAATCGGGTAGCTGCTGAAACCAATAGTCGCTCGAGTTTGGTATGCACACACCTTGCCCTCTCTTGCGGCACGCGGCGTAACGGTCGCGCTCAACCCCGACGAGAGCAAGCCAGAAAAAATCGACCTGGTTGAACCACTTGGTTCACGAGTGGCCGAGTCCGTCGACGAACTCGCGGGGGCTTTTAAAAGGATCCGCGTCCCGACCGGGAGATGGAGGAGTTCTCGGCTCTATCGATGATGTCAATGGAGCATTAAGCAATGCGCCGCGGCTTCGGAAATAACCGATACAAATGAAGCCTAAAAGCTATACAAATGCATGTCTGGGTATGTTTGGCGTATCCTGCAAAATGACGAACGCCTGCCTCGGCTTCGATCCAGCGTCAAATTTGCTGGATACATACCAGCCAAGGAAGGGGGCGCGAGATGCGGGCTCAGAACGTGGACCAGTTTTTTTCGAGAAACACTGCATACGGAATTGGCTGAGAAGCAAAAGGCGTTCTCAATACTCTTACCGCGGTGGAGTCACTTGCAACGAATTGGCGGGTGCTGCCGCATGAGACACACGGCCGCAGAGCGCCTTCCTGCCTGTGACAGTGGTGTTGATATGCCAAGGGGGGAAAATGGGTGCGGGTTCACGGTTACAGCCAATTACAGCAACCCAAAGTCTCGAGAAGGGCAAGAGCAGTGGTGGGGTCATGCGGGTCCAAGATCCACAGGGGAAGGTGGATGGGGGATTGACCGCCAAGCGCCAAGCCCAGAGAATTGCTTAAGCTTAATGGCGCGTTTTCTGCGAGTGAGCCCTTCAGTGCGGAAACTGAGTTGAGTTTTGGAGACGGCTTTCACCTCACTTTGCCGGAAATTTCAGATTCGCATCGAGTTTCCCCCCTTTCAGAAATTTGTAGCGTTACACCGAGAAAGCACGCTCGGGGGAACTCGGAGCCATGCGGCCCGCTCTGGCGCTTCGGCCGTCGAGTGTTTCGCGTTCGTTAGGCCCGCGTCGCGTCGCCAGCTTCCACCAATGCGCATCTCAATGGTCCAGCCGGTCGGTCGCCGAACTCCTCCAGTGGAGGCCGACCGAGAAAGTCGATGATGTAACCGTCAACGGGTTCGTCCGATCTGTCCGGTCCATGAAGACGCATCGTTTTGTCTCGCTCGGCGACGGATCTTCGCTTGCACCGCTTCAAGCGCTCGTCCAGGCGGACGATGCAAAGGAGTGAGCATATACCCTATTACACAATGTCCTGGTAGAGCTTGTTGCTGAACCCGCCGTCGCAGCTTGGCCGTTGGCGCGGCCGTCCGTCTCACCGGCTCCTGGGTGTCCTCACCCGGAGTTGCTCAGAGCCATGAGTTGCATGTAAGCCGGGTCGAGGTCTTGGGGCCGTCCGACGCAAAGGTCTGCCAATCTCTGTCCTTGCCAACCGATTCTTGGTCGTGGGATAACGTAACGCAGTTGCTGACAGTTTGCAGACATTTCCCATTCAGAAGAAATACCACACCCCCGAATATCTCCGTACCGTTCCGCACTTGCGGCCGAGAACTCCAGTCAACAGCGTCCTGTTGAGATTGCGCTCGGAGGTTATCGCATCCTTGACTCAATTCTTTGCAGCGCGATCTTTTACCCAAACTCATCCGCCCATCATTACGTCGTCGGATTGTGAAGGCGCCGGTGAGGTCTTCACGGTGATGCCAGCCAGCGACGCTCCGGCGACCGGCAGCAATAAGGACAACTCCCAAGCGTTTTTCTTCCGCTCCAAGAAGTATCTCACCGTCTCCACGCAACTCCATCTGGAAGCCCTTGCTCAGGCGGTGGGCAATGTTTGGACTCTGTCACCCGTCTTCCGCGCCGAGAAGAGCGACACCTCCAGGCATCTTAGCGAGTTTTACATGCTCGAGGCCGAGATGAGCTTTGTGGATGACCTTGGCCCGGTCATGGATCTAGCCGAGGATATGCTACGCTCCCTGAGCAGCAGTCTTATCGAGTCGTCCACGGTCCGGGATCTTCTCTTCCGATCTCGCAACAGCGGCTCGGATCTGGCACCCGCCGACGAGGTTAGGCGCCGCTGGGAAGGCCTAACACGTCAAGACTGGCCTCGAATCACCTACTCAGATGCTGTCGCACTGTTACAGCAGAAGTCCGATCTCTTTGAACACAAGCCGACTTGGGGCGCCGGGCTGCAGTCTGAGCACGAGAAGTTCCTTGCTGAGTACGTTGGGGGCGGTGAGAAGCCGGTCTTCGTCACGAACTATCCCCGAGACATCAAGGCATTTTACATGCGCGAAACCCAACCGGCATCTCCTCAAGTGCCCGGACCAACCGTCGATTGCTTTGATCTGCTGGTACCCGAGTTCTGTGAGATTGCCGGCGGGTCAATGCGCGAGCACCGTCTGGATCCTCTTTTGGATGCGATGAAGCGGCATGGGATTCTTAAACCACCACTAGAAGGGGCCTCTGACGGATCCTCCTCGAGCGGTCTAGACTGGTACGTTGACCTCCGCCGTTGGGGCTCCCCGCCACATGGCGGGTTCGGCGTGGGCTTCGACCGGCTCCTCAGCTACCTATCCGGTGTCCAAACAATCCGAGATATCGTCGCGTTCCCACGCTGGCATGGGCGATGCGACTGTTGAACACAAGAAAGCGCAGCATCTCAACGATTCTCAAGGCTCTCTCGTGCTCCCCTGTTTCTGCCGTGCCCACTACTCCTTAGCCACTATAGAACCAGATGAAGCGTTCTTGTCGCACACAGACCGCTCCGCATCTCCATGCCAGAGGATAGCATCCTCTTCCTGTGGTCTGATGGTTCGGATCTGAATGCGATCTCCCTTTGTAACGGGCGAGAGATTTGGTACGAAACACATGATGTCACCGAGGGGTGACAAGTCAGCAAGCATATCCCACACAACGATCCCGACTGTTCACACTCGGCCGTGTGCTACCGTCCCGATATGTTACGGCCTTTATCCCCCCCTCGGCGCGACGAATCCTGGCAAGATGACAGACATGCTGCCAGATCAGTATTCTCACCGCGGCTACGTGCATGCACGAGCCGAGATGTTTCGGCCCTGGGGAGTAAACAAGGTGGCCTTGGGTAGCTACCAGCCCATCTGTATAATATAACCATAATATGACCAACTCTTTGTTGATGAAGATAGAGCCAATAGATCTGCCCGAAAGACGAACTCGACCATCTGCTGCCTACAAGGCAACGGAGGTGTTCCCCGTATCTTTACTTCATTCTACTCGAAACATGGACTCAACGAAGGCGACACAAACTTTGGAAAACGAAGCAACTCCTCCACCAATTCCTCCACCCTCCCGAGATGCTTCGGAGAACCCCGTGTCAAAGGAAGCTCTCCTGCCTGTATAAGCACACAGAAAGGCCTGTCTGCCACCTCCTGCCCCTCTTTGCTGCCCATCGCAATCTAGATACATTCTACAGATAGCGAAGAGAGCTACCGCCGCCAAACTGCGTAGAGTTCCCCAACAAAGACAGTTTCCGGCGCGGACGACGCGGTCGTCCACCCTACGCGCACAGAAAGGCCGCTCATGGCGTCAAACCACATAACGCTGAGCTCTCTCCCGCGCGCGCGTGCGCCCCCCTCTCCGGGCCACCGGACGGACGGGTCTCGAGCTTCACCAGGACGAGCTGTTCAATATCCGCCCGTCCCCTCAACCCGGTTACCTATCGATCCCTCCTCAATCACGGTGGTTGGCCATGCCATCCGAAATTGTCCGCCTTGGATGTTCCACGGTTGGGGTTGTTCCACCGCCCGAGAGAGCCCACGAGTTCCCGGTGCGAGGTTGTGGGCGTCCCCCCCGGGGGGGGGGGGGGGGGGAATGGCGCCTCCTTACCAGATCGCGCTTTATAGACGAGATCCTTGTGGGATACGCGTAGAAGAGAGCGGCAGGCAGCATATAGCGATACCCATCTCGGCCGAGATGCAACTGTGAGCGTATCCGGGGAGACATAACTGTGGCGGGCGGCCAGCGGACGTGAAGGGGTTGTGATGGGTGATGATGATAGAAAGATAGAAAAGAATATAGGCATGAACGATGTCACAAGGGAGGTTGGGTTGGGTGACCGGTGACCGGTGACTGACCGTTCGTAAACCCCCCGTACAGGCCTTCTCTTGGACGCTTTCTTTGATCTTGAATGCTTCTACAGGCTGTTATTGTTCCTTCCTCCAAGGTTTGCTAAATACGAAGGTATCTATCTAGATATCTGAGTGGGCGCGCAGTGCCGTGTCTCCGGGGCCCGCAACTTTCACTCATAATTGTAGGCCCCTAGGCCCCCCCCCCTACTGGCCAGGTAGATGAGGGTCGAGCGATGGCGGTCTCCTTGTTGCCCGGGTACCGTGACGGAATGCGGGAGAGGCGGGTTGTCCGAAATGCCCCTTGGTAACTAACACATGCGTCTAGGCAGGTAGTTTTCTTTGCTTCGTTTTCCGGGACCGGTATGTATAGTACATACAGTACCATGTACGTCCACCAGGCATGTGAAGCAAAGTGGTCCTCTTGTTCCGTTCCACATGCGCCTTGGATGAGGCAACCTTGCTTCGGGGGAAAACGACACGCACACCCGACGTGCAAGTGCCGTACAGGAATGTATGTACGTCGAATATCCCGCGCATATGAGCGCCTGACTGATTATTCTCTGGGGCGAAACGGGGTGTCGGCTCAGCGGCCCAAGACTTGTTAACAGATTAACAAAACAAGGGGCACCTCTTTTGGTTTGCTCTGGCGACGAGCGCCCTGCTGTCTCGGGGGGCAGTCGAGAGCAATACTCCGCGGTAGATCCGATCGGAAGACACATTGTCGGCGGATACTCTGTTCAAACCGAGAGCGAGACCTCGTTTTTTGGGGGGGGGGGGGTCCCACCATCTCTGTGAGCGGCATCTTCGGGCTGATCCCGTCCCTTCCCGCTTCCGCGCCCGCATTTTCAGAAATCTGACTTGGCTGTCTCGCTCAAAGGCACGCCAAGGTAGCATCGACAACAGCCAACACGCTCGGCTACCGCTACGGCTCCGTACATCGGTGGCATCGTTGACAACCGCCTATCCCTTAAGCCAGCTGGCGAATTTGCATGCAACAGCTTCTTTTGCGCGTTGCGCGTTCGGCGTTAACGGCTTTAAGAGCGCGTTCGGCAGATATACTCTGTATATACCTAGAGAGAATGCTCAGATACGTTCCTCACCCCCTATTTGTCACGGGTACGGAGTATGGGATAGGAGGTGATATGCGCTCCACCGTTATTCTTTGTGCCACTTTTGCTTTTTTTTGTTTCCCCCTCCAGCCCACTTTGTCTCTGTCTGCCCTGTCTCTTTGGTTTCTAGAAGAACAGCGCCATGCTCCATGATTGGGGCGGATGCATTGATACCTTACCTTGCTTTCTCAACCAGAAGGTATCCAGAGTGTGAGGTGTTATATCACGCTCGCTATGCATAAACTGTGTATCATTTGGCCAAACGGATACCATCCCCCCCGCACAGTATGCAATGTGTGCCCAGGTAAGGTTGTTAAGGTATATGTAACGGCCCGCGGAGGCTAAACGTGCGCGGCGATTCGCGATCGTCCAACCTTACCCAGACCGAACGGATGTCGTGATGCCTCCTTCTCAGTTGCGGGCTTGGCCCGCTTGGGTCCAGCGTCAAGCTGTGTCGTGGCCGGGCTTGCTGAAGGCTGCGGGTGTCTCGACCTGGCTGTACTCCGGATGTTCCGGGCGGAGGCGTATGGCAGAGTAGCAGTCTGGTGTTGGTGATGGGTAGCACAACGGGAGTCACGGCTCGGGATGTGTGGTAGTTAGGTGAAGCTGCTAGAAGGGGCAGATGGATGGTCCAAATCAAGCTTTCGTGGTGGCAGGGTGAGGCAAAAAAGGAGGTTGGTACGGAGTAGGGAGGAATACGCACCGACAGGATCCGTATACAAAACGATCCATGGATCCAGGCTTGCCGCAGACCTTCGCGCATCCGCTTGACGTCCAGCTCACTGCATCGCGCCAGCGCTTGTCTCTCCTCCCTCCCACGCCTTGCCTCCCGGCGTATGTAGTATGTAGTTATCTCGGTGTGGGATAGAATGCCACCCGGCACGGGAGGAGAGCGGGCCCCGACTGCTACGATGAAGAGTCTAAGTACGCTGTTGGTGGTACGCACTACCACCTTCCAAACCTGAAAATAAACAGCCTCGGCGCCATCGTCCGCGGTAAAGCCGGACGGTCGGCAACGGCAGTCTTGACCTTTCTGTGGGGCGTATCCCGGTCCAGGGCAAAGGCCCGTCCACCGAACGACTGGCCATTTGGCCGCGGATGAAACACGGGTCAACTTGTGGGACACAATGCCCTTGCTGGTGATCGACAATCCAAATCCACCCGCACCCGCACCCCATGATTCAACAAGAAATGCATCGAGTATTGTGTCACCTCGAGGAGCTGCCAAGTCCCCAGTTTCGTATACTGTGTGTATTCGGGGTGGGTTTCGCCAGGCGTGGTTCGATGTGCTGATCTTTGGGCACATCGGACACAAGACGGGGACGCAGGTGGAAGGGAACGGGGGGAGGGCTGGCTCTCTCGACGGCCCAAACCGAGCCGAGTTTCTCATGGGACGGAGAGAATGACCAGCCAGTGCGCAAGATTCCGTGTCGTATGGGGGTTTCCACGCGAACGAGCTCGACCATCTGGAAGGACCAAAGCTTCTCTCTGATTGTTCCCATGAACCTTTCACAGATTGCTGTGACGGAGCGGAGTGTGCAAACACGACCACGGTACTCCGTACACCTACACACAGCTCTGCCAAAACAGACACGCGAGCACACACTAGGGTTAAGACAAGACTCGACTAGTGTAGTGTATGTACCTCATCGTGCGTCAAAATCGGGGAGTTTTGACTAATGAGTGCGTAGTTTAATGCACTGCCGAGATTCGGTGCAACCATGGACGGGATGGACCAACGACGATCGGCCGCGGGAAAAGCGACATTTCACCGGCGATGTTCAAATCGGTAGTGCAGATGGCCGGTCTCTGGGCACGAAAGCGACACCCCCCAAAAAAGTGCCGAAGGACAAGAAGCTGGCCATCCTTGACTCGCAGTTCCAGTCCGAGAATCTGGCTTCGAAGCCCGAGGAGTCAGCGGCGGGCTAGATCTCGAGAGCTTCTCGCCCGAGCTTTGTCCCCAACCAACAAAATTGTCAGGCCATGTGGTTCTTGGCTCGGCTTGGCGGCGGCAAGAGAGGGTTGTTGTTGATAAAGTTTGTTGATCATTTGTCCTTAAGCACACACCCCCGGCGTTGGCCGTGGAGGGCAAACTCCGGAACAGGATAGCCGGCGAAACTCAGCGTCGCACAAACTTCGGGCCTGGGCGATCTCATCCGATTTTACCGAGGCCCCACTGGGATTCGCAGCCAATAATGAACCAAGTACGCGTTACGGAGGTACGTAACGTGAGCGAGTTTGGTCTGAACACTGTCCAGGTTGTGAGCAAGATCTTCCAGGTCGGGCACCGAACCCCGAACCGGCGTCGCAGTTGAAGAAGGTTACCTCAGAACTTCTTTTTATGCCGCGATGTGATATTTGCAGCCCATGAACCAACATGCAGATATCGATACGGGGACGCGTCAGCGAGCGGGAGCAATACTCTTGCTTGTACAGTGCACGAGAGAAACCCGGCGGGAGAGCCCCACGGAATGCCGGAACCAACTGGTTCGAGCGGCCGCCGCTGCCGCAAATGATCGATCGCTCCGGGAGAAGGCTTTGCGCGGGCTGAGAGCGTAAAGGTGCACGACGCATCGGGCTTGCATTGGCGGCGTTCTCTCGGCCATGATGTCGCCTCAAAATGTGCCCCGCGTACTACTTATGTAGTGCGATAATGGTTTGCTAGCTCGCGTTTAGCGTAGGTGTAGAGGCCTGGAACCACGCTGCCAAGGAATTTTGGGAAGGAGGAAGAAACGAGGGCTTTGGGAATCTTTCCTCCTCCTTCAAAGATAAATAAATAAATAAACATATAAATGAAAAAATGAAAAAAAGAAAATAAGATGGTGTATGTGTGCGACCAAAAAATGAAGATCGAACCAAAAGACATGCTCGGTTTGGCCAGCCGCACGATGTCGGCGCTCAAGCGCAGCGTGAGCAATCTTTAAGCTTAAGCAGCCGTCGCGGGCACTTGCAAGGACCTCAGGCACAACTGCGTAATGTATGTACTGCGTATGTACAGTACGTGACATACCCGACATACCCGGCATATCCGACATACATAGTGTACAGTACTGTACGGATTACGTAGTGGGGCAGGAGTAATCCGTGCTCGGTGCTCCGTCGCCACGTTACGTAGTGAAGGTAAAGTAGGTAAGGTACGGAGTATGTTATCCATGGTTGTTCAACCTTATTAGCGTGGGTCATTGTTCAACCCCCGTCCTCTTCTCCCCCCAAGAGTTCAACACGCAGTTCAAGACGCAGTTCGCCACAAGCAGCAGTGCAACGGTGCCGATTCGGATCGGGGAAACATATCGCGTTTGGAGCAACGTTGCTCCATGCTCTCATGAGGTTTCTGATGCGGTCCGATTTGATGCGGTCCGATTCGCTTCATTCTCTCGTCAGCTTTCATCTCACTTCTACGCCATTATCACCGTTTTGATGCAATCTGCCGTAAAGAGATCGTCGGCAAAGACGCATTGCGCCAGAGAACATTGGAGATGTGCAATACGCGTACCAAAGGCAGCTAAACAATGCCAGGCATCGTGGCATGCCGGTTAGGTGTGTAGGTAAGTACTCTACTGTATGTATGTACATGCCCAGGTAGGCCGAACCCTAGGGCATGTATTGTAATCCGTACCTACCTCGCCAGCCTTACTCGAGTACTTACTGTACTCCGTAGCTGAGCGACTCATTGTAACGCAGTCCTGGAATATCCAGCGAGTATGTGTAGGTTTCCTTTCGCTTCCTCCCCCCCCCCCCCCCCCCCAAAAAAAAAAAAAATCTTTTTCTCATTCCTTTTTTTCCCGGCCAGAGCGTGTTGGCCCGTGGGTGTGGTTGCTGCGACAGCAACATCGAGCCTCGAGAACGCCCTCCCGTGCGCGCCACCCATGCCGTCTGGTTGCATGGAGGCTCGACATGTAGTGCAAAATACATATTAGATACACGCATGCATACAAGCAGTACTCGATTCATACCACTGCAAACTACACGACCTGCGCGCGAAGGACCTCGTCTGTTCTCGATGATGTTCTTAAGTCAGTCAGACGACTGTTCACCCCCGCCAGCGAAGTTGCTTTTCTGGCATGGGTAAACCTCGAGTTGGGGGCCGAGAAATGCTTGTTGCTCGCACTTTCGTGCATTAGTCTCGCAGTACTGCCCTTGTTGGGGATGGTCAACGAGGAGTTCAGAGTAAGCAAAGCTGGAGGCCGGGGCACGAGGACAGGAACGTCTCTGCCCCTGAACTTCTTCCTCTTCCAACAAGGAACAGATCTGCCGGGCGCAGGAATCGCCTGGAAACACGCTTTACGTCCGAGATGCCGTGTGGACATGGTTCGTTGGTTTGCCCCGTGATGCTGCTGACACCCAGCCCGTGTAACACGACACCGTCGCTGGGCCAGGTGCCTCTTCGTCTGATGATATGCATACAGAAAGTGCAATACGAAAGCGCAAGTACGGTACGCCCTCTACACACAACATACATACATACTTACAGAGCATACCGTACCCGGTACAATAGATGATGTATGCGACTACCCAAGGCCAACCGCCGGATCGCACCGTCTTGCGCGACACTCTCTCCACCGGAGCTCTCACGATCAAGTCTATTGGGCAGGACGTGGTCAGAACTCCGAAGCTTCTCTCGTCTCCGACGCTGACTGACCGCGAGTTGGCTCGCTGGCTGGCTGGCCGACTGGTTGAATGACGCCACTCGGAATGCGAGTCCGAGTCGGAGAGAGAGAGAGGTCAGGACGGCGCTTATTTTTGGTTTTGTCTCGCTCACTTTAACCTTAAACAAACGACAGCGCCCACCTCCCCCCCAAGATCCCGAGAACCCCTTCCCCCCTCCCCCCCTCTTCCCCCCACCACGAACCTCATCTAACACGTGCGTACCCAAGTAGTGTACAAACATACCTACTATGACATAAGGTGCGAACATGGGTTGATGGAGCGTGCATACAGTATGATACCCCATATACGTACGGTATGCGGGTGGTTAGCGTTCATGGGTATGGCCATCATCTTCTGTTCACGAAAAAGGGCAAGCTTCTTGCTAACTACTAGTAAGCATTTGTTTTGCGCCCTTCGCTAGTGTGCGGATCACATACAGTACACTACATACACTAGTTGGCTTGTTGGGTGTGCTGTCCCCGGCCGGGATGCTGACGTTGTGGCACCCAGCCAATCTTTGGGTCGCGGCCGGTGACTGTTGGCCGCAAAAGGGAGCCTTGGCGTTCCGGGGGGAAACTGGTAAATGGTGCAATATCAGCCCGTCCCGTCGTTGCGAGGCAAGGGTTGTGAGTGTCCGTTGTTATCAGCCTTTCCGAGCGTATCCGGACGAGGATACACGTCGAACAGCACGAAAGGGAGCGCGCCAAGGCAAAACTGGCCGACGATACACTAGAGAATCCTCCAAGTCCGGTGGATCAGCGTTAGTGGATGGACGGATCACTGGAACTTCGTGATCCCGAAAGCTCCGCCGTGCTCCATCGCCTTCCGTCAATTCGTCCAGTTGACTCGGGAACAAGTCAGTGTGTTGTTGTCTGGAGGATCCAAGGCACCGGCGAAAAAAAGATGGATCCCCCCTTCTTCGAAGCTCGGCTTGCCAGGCACACGATATCCGCGAGACGGATGCCTACAGACTCCGGCGTGTAGGATGAAAAGGGCATCAGGCACCAGTGAATTTTGCGACAGGGACTGACGACTGGCTACCAGTGATGGACAAGACACCGACTTGTTCGACCTTTTCCATCCACTTTTCCGGCCGTCAGATTCGATCCTGGGTAATCGGTAATCCTCTTTCATCTCTCAACTTGCAACTAATTAAGTATACACTACATACTCTGTAGTTCTCAGAAAGAAGTCCTGCTTGGCCCTGGGCCCTGGGCCCATGCATGCCAGGGCCGCGATGAAGAATAAATCCATGGCTGCAACGCTATGCTGCGAGGATCTTTTTCTGACCCGACACAGCCATTCTGGGCGAATGACCTCGCACCTCGCTTGGCCCAATAGCAAACGAATCACGAGGCAAATCGCGGCGGACGGGGCAGAAAGAATAGCCTCGACTCTGTTTTTTTTGGTTGTTGGCTTGTTGCACAAAAATACCGTCGGGTTACACAGACGCCCTTTGATGCCACACCACACCTCGCGCTTCACCAACAAGGGGCTCGGCCCCTCCACTTCATCAGGGAAGCGTATCCGGGGAGGTCGGGTAACGGATCCCGCTCCTGTAGTAGAGCCCGATCGTGGTTTCAGAGCTTTTTTGCGGTGCCCCTCCCCTGGAGGAGCGAATACGACTCAGTGAGTGGACTAACCGACAGAGGATCCGACTAAGTGCGCCAAGTGCGAACTCGAGTCGGGAGGGTCCAAGTCCCAAACAGGAGTTGGTATGGTTGGCACGGTTGAGCCTCACACTTTGACAGTAGTTGCGACGTTCATTGCTCCATACTGCGTAATGATTACACTACCCGTAGCATTGTAGTGTGAAGTGTAATGGAGAACAGTTAATGTAGAGTAGCAGTGAACGGGATGACGGATGACAGCCACGGCAATCATTTCCTGTGTGGTCTACACTATCCCCGTTGGGTGGCGTGCGCCAAAAGAAAAATAAAAAGGGAAAAAAAAAATGCAATGGTTCTCGACATTGATGCATTTCGAGACCCAGCCGGGGAACCGGTGGTTGGAAAATCCGAGAGCAAGTATTAGTGGGTTATCAGACGAGCCGCACGCCATTCGGTCGCTTGCTCAGCATCGGGGTGTTGGTGGTGGTGGTGGGCCATCGAACGGAATCCGGACTTCCAAATTTGTGGGTAGGTTGGTTGTGTGGCATTAATCCGTACACAGTACTACAGTACGAACAGAGCCACCGACCGACCGACTGATCCGCCAGAACCGAAATCCTCCCCCCTCTCTCCACAAGGAACTAGTCACAAGGGGTGGGCCAAGCCCGCCAAGGGCGCACTCCGACGCGCGCGCCGTGAAATAAGCTTGAAATCCTATTATATTTCCATGACAATCCCGTTCTGCGGATGCAGGGATCTTGGTCAAGCTGACCCTCTCCCCCTGCTTATCCGGGACCTGCTGATGCGGAAACGTTGCGCCCAGTACATGACGGGACTACACTAGTGTAGTGTATGTACGGAGTAATCCGTACACTACTGTAGTTACTCTAGTTTCATTCACCCTCACCCTCGCCATGCCTCAGCTTGACGAGGGGTGGACAACACCCGACAGCTCTCGGGGTTAAAACCCCATAATCCGCCCGAAGGGTACACTAACGCTCCATTATACGACACTAATCCGTACCAAGTATGTACACTACACTAGTGCACACTACGCGACACTATTCCGTACACAGTCTCACTGCTCCAATGAACTGGGAAAATAGTTGCGAACGGTGCGCCTGGAAGAGATAGTGCAGGGTCAGCTCCATTCCCAGGCAAGAAAGAAAGCAAAAAAAAAAAAAAAAAAAAAAAAAAAAAAAAAAAAAAGACACCGGTCGCCCACCTCCACTAGCCGCTTCTCACTGCCTCCCTGTTTATCGGACGAACAAGTGCCCTCTTGGCTTCCATGGGGGGTAGCCCCTCCCCCCCAAGACCGCACTATTGTCTTCCCAAGACTTCTTGGGGAGGGGGGAAGACGAGGTGCTTACGGACGTACTGCGTACGTACAAACGGCGCAGTACGTAGTTTAGGTAATGTAGTGTAGAGAGGCGCCGAGAAGTTGGGGGCGGTTCAGCCCCCTCGACGCCACAAGAGGCAGGCATGAGCGCCGTGACTCCATGTGATTCCCAAAAAAGGGACCAACAGAAATTGGGAGGGGAAGGGGGAGGAGGAGGAGGAGGGAAGGGTAACACGGTGTGTAAGGGGGGTGGTCTTGTGTTCCCAGTCAGAACCCAATTCTTGATCTCTTATTCCGTGACTCACAAGATAATGCTTAGTTTGATGAACAATGCAGAGACGGAAGATTCGGCCAACAAGTCCTGTTGGTCCCAAATGCTCATCCCTATGCAGCATTCTTCAGGCTGGTGCACACTTGTAGCGTACAGTGCATGTTATACGTACGTGCACTACATACCTAATGTACTGTACATACTGACATATATACCTTACATACATAGTAGAACGAGTGTGAGCATGATGGAGAAGGACACGTGGGCGCTAAACGAACCGAGCAATAAGAAGAGGAAACCCTTCCGGACCGGCTCGTTGCCAGCTTTCTGGTATTGAGCCCGGTACACTACCACCAGTAAGCGTACGCTAGTGTACTGTACGAAATGCCTGGCTTTTTTGGGGGGGCCCGGGGGGGTGGGGGGGAGGGATTCAGCGTGGTGTGGTGCGTGTACTCGGTACACTCGAAGGTTCGGTCGAGATCCTCATTCTACACAGTATTTATTGATAAGCTTACGACAGCGGCGGGGACGCTAAGGACGAGTTTACCGCTTCTGTCCTTCCAAGGCTTGGCTCTTGCCTGCTCCACTGCTTGGCTGCCCCGGCCCCTTAGCATCTTCATCATTGGCTTTCGGGGAGCAAAGCTGGTTCGAGACACACCCGACTCTTACACTAAACCTGGAATTGCGGGTCGCAGGTTGGGGCAGAGGCGTCGGGCTTGGTTCCCATTCTCGGCTAGAATAGCACGTTTTCCATGCTGAATCGATGCTGAATAATGGGTGTGGAGTCGGAAAGCGACTCGGTCCCAACTTTAACACGACTGCAAAAGCGGAATGGAAGCCTTGGCGGGGCACCGACCCACACAACCTCGCTCTTCGGCTCCACTGTCTCTCGTCGCCAAGCATTCTTCCTTCCGAGCGCACCGTTCGACCGGCAGCCCTCTCGGCGACTCGCAAACGGCCACCGCTCGGGTATGTAAGGTGCGTACGAATCGTTGTTTAGCCTCGTCTCAGGTCGGTTTTGCGGAGAGGAGGACGGACGGCACGGCGCAGGGGCTCAAAGGCTTGTTCGATTCAATCAACGGGCGACCGCCAAACGGATCGTTGAGCGAGAGCTAGTCCGTTGGGAGTCGCCAAGGAAGGCGCCGAAAGCAAGTCGGCTCAACGCCAAGGAAACGTGTTAGTTTGTACGAAACACTTACTCTTGGTGAATATTAGCTGTGTGGGTGAGGTTACCACAAGAGGCAAGGTACCTTGCTTGGTAGTGTATGCACCTGCCGACTTCAACACCACGCTACCTACCTACTTTGTACTACCCCGGAGCGTTATGTCGTTATGTATGTATGTACATACGTACACAACACTACACGACCTGAACTGCGCTGCGCACACGCTTGAGTCGCCAGCAGACAGTGTAAACACGGCTCGTCGCACACAGTGAGCAGGAACCTGCAAACCCCCCCCCGGCCGCTGGAGCCGCCTCCCTCTCGAGAGCGCTCCCACATTCCCGCCCCCTGGGCTGCAGCGTCATCGACCTGCAGCCGATATCCTTGTCAGCCGCTAGCCGCGGTCGACCTTATTTTCACGGGTCACTCTTTTAAAGCGGATCGGGACCCCGGCTCGCGTGCATCTTGCGAATGCAGCAACAGACCTTCGATTCTGGTTTCCAAAACTTACGAACGCAGCAACGCCGCCCCGACCTCCATATCAAACGCTCGCTCCGAATTTGTTCCATCACGTCCGGAGCTAACTCACTGGACAACGCATTGCCCATCGGCTCCAGGGTTTCAGACAAAACAAAGTGGGAAGAAAAAGACGGGAAGTAATCCGGCGTAAAGTTCAACGGGGGGCCAGACAGAATCACAAGAGAGGAACGAGAAACAATTTGATATCAGGTATGCAAACCTTTCTTTTTTACCTTTTTCGTTATTTTCTCTCTCTCTCACTCTTGCTTCCGGTAGCCGGACATGGCGGATGTGTCGAGAAGCACGATATCCAGTACAGAGGGCGACTCGACAACAGCCTGCGTTGGTCCCCCGGCTCGTCTCGATCTCTTCGTCGTTAGGTGGCCGCTCTCAACATCGTCTTCAAGCCTTTTTTTCTCCTGACCTGCCTCCGCTGTTTTTCGACCCGCTTCATCGGATCATCCCATGCGAGGCCGCTATGATGATCTCCAAAGTTGTCTGCTGGTTTCCCATCCCCCCGCCAAGTGGCTGGGGCCTTGTTCATCTTGGCCTCCTCGTTGCCATGCCATGGGCTCCCAAGTTGACTTCGGCTTTGGCCTGGGCTATTTTCGAAGATTGTCTCTCACTGCACTAGAATGAAAAACTAACTTTTTCCTACAGCGATTGCCCAATAAGCCCTGCACTTCGTGCGGCTTCATACCTGGAGCACGCCTATCATTAAACCACGCTTCTCAGGTCTCATCGTGCTCATGAGCCGATAGAGGCGAGCCCCCCAAACCCCCCACCCCCCCAAAACAGGTTTCCCCGGTCGACATATGGCCGCTGGGTTTTGGCTGCCTTAAATTCTCGCACGCTGCCAAACATGGAAACGTACTATGGCGTGGTGCGGTCACCCGCAGACGCCATCAAACTGTTCGAAGCATGCAGACTAGGACTCCTTCCGCGGGTGCAGAGGAGGTTGTCGGAAAAGGAGCGGCAAGCAATCCGGTCCGGCTCCGTCTTCGTGTGGGATGAGCGAGAGGCTGGTATGCGGAGATGGACGGATGGCAAATCATGGAGCGCGAGCCGCGTCGCCGGCAGTTTTCTGACGTACAGGGAGATGGAAGGAAAACGGGGCAACGCCTTCGGCGGGAGGAGGGGCGCCGGAAAGACACCGGACTCTGGCCGTGGGAGCGACGAAGATCACGACGACGGGGAGCCGGACGGCTACAGGTACAAGCCGGACGGGCTCACGAAGCAATCATTCAGTATCACCAATGCCGCCGGCCAACATCTTCACCTAATAGCCTACTACGCTCGCGGGCCCCTCGACTTACCACTACCAACAACCGACCCTTCGCTCAGGCACATCGTCCCGGCTAAGGGCATGTACCCAGAATCAAGCCTAACTGAGACAACACCGCCCACGACGGGAAGGGCACCGTTGCCGCAACCGGCCTACATGCCTCCTCCTCACCAGCCGCAGCCTCCCCACGGCTACCCCTCTCACTACCCGTACCCGGGCCACGCATGGCCACCTTCCCCTGACGGGACGCCGCCATACGGCCACGGTCAATACTCGTATCCGCCAGCTCTCCCGCCGCCTCAAGGGCATCACCCTCCTCCAGCGCTTCCTCCGTACCTCCCCGCCCCGCCCTCGCACCATCATCCGCATCACCACTATCCGCCCGCCGAATCGAATTCTAGCCAAGAACGAACCCCACTACCTCTACCTCCTCCGCCCTCGTATTCGTCGCAGCACGCGCCCGCTCATCCGAGCACGCCATCCTACTCACACGCGCAGCCGCATTCACAACCGCAACTTCCTGCGCCCAGGGCAGCGATCCAAGCACCGCCACCATACCCGCAGAACCAGCACCAATCCCCCCAGCCTCCGCCCCGGGTCACGCTTCTGGACTCTCCCCGTTCTCAGCATCTACAAGCGAAGGCGAGGGAGGCCGTCCAGATCGAGCCGCGGCTAGCCCCGATCGATGCAGCGCGCAACCGACACAGCCCGCTGCCCGCCCCGGGCCAGCTCACCCATCCTCAACAGAACGGAGGGAGCCCCACAACGACAACGACGACAGCAACAGCGACGACGATGACGACGACCACCACCACCACCTCGATAACGCTGCCGCCACCCACCACAACTGCAAGCCCCACCATCAACGCGCCATCGGGCTCTCCCATCCCGAACGGCAGCAGCAGGCCGGACAGCAGCGGCCGAGCTCACGCACCAACGACAACGACGCCCACCACAGCGAGCACGCGGCCCACGCTGTCGGCCCTCCTGCACCCTTCGACTATCCCGCCGCCCGCACCACCACACGGCAGCTCCGAGCCGAGCAGCGCTCAGCCTATCAGCAGCGCCGGCACAGTCGGCGGCGGTGGCGTCGGGATCAACAGCGCGGGTAGCTCGCCCGGCGCAGGGTTGCCTCCGTCGGCGACGGTCAGGCAGGACTCGCGGTCCAGCGACGAGGATGCTAGGGCCATTGGCGTCTTGAATAAGAATTTCTTTTGAGAGCTCTGAGGGGTTTCGGGAGGTGACAACAGTGGTGGTGGGGAGATGGCCCTGAGTGACTGAGGGAAGTAAGTAGTCAGGAACAAAGGGACGGCAAGTAAAGTAGTGGGAGATGTGCGAGAAGGGAATGAACGGCGGAAAGGGGGTGGGGAGGGAGGGAGAGTGATCTGAGAGGCTAGAGGGAGTGATCTTCTGGTCGTCGTCGTTCGACTCGGGTGCTGATGATCAAGTCGGTGACCTACGCTTCTTCATCCGGTTTTTGTTGACCCATGATGTGTCCTGCTTACTGTCGATCTGTGTGCTGTTCTTCAACGAATCGGCTTCAGGAATGGATATGGGTCTTTCCCGGTTTGGTCTCCACGGCAGTTCTTCTTTTCTAAAGTTTTACCGGGTCATTCTGCATGGTAGGAGACTAGGTGGAGAAAGGGGTATATGCATCTCCGGCGTTGGTTTTTTTTTTTTTTTTTTTTGGAGGGGGGGGGGGAGGGAGGGAGTTAGCTTAGATGATTTGGTCACACTGGCTTTCTTCTTTCTTTCTTTCTTTTTAGTGTTAGGCACGTCTCCGAAGAACTGAGTTGATGGAAGAGTCCGAAGTATGGTGTGTCTAATGGGGCGAATTGATGATGACTTGTATGCTCGACCCCCCGCTACTCTTCTCTTATTTTCCACCTCCGCGAGGACGAGAGAAGTGTCACCTGTCTTCCAAAGAAACTGGAGTAACTGAAACAAAAGGAAAGGAGAGGGGAAAAAAGAAAAAGAGGAGAAAGAAAAGGAAAGCAGAATGGCAACAGGGGGTTGGGTGGTTTTCACGTTGCAGGGCTCAGCAGTCTTAGAATAACCTGTCTATCTTTCTGTTCACTACCGTGATTTCATCAGGTACAAGCTGTAAAGGAAAAGACGGCCTCCACAAACAGAGAAGGTTTCGCCGTCCATTCCTCCATGCCTTCCTCTTTTCGTTAGGTTCCCGATTCTTTGCCTATTGTAGCAAGAGCTCCCTTGTGGTCCACAGTAGCATTCTTGTCATCTGCGTTGCTCGCTTATTAATAGTATAGTAGAATTACACAAACTTCATTTTTTTTTTGGATGGCGCGCGACATTGGGGGATGGGGGAAGCTGGAAAGGTAAGTGAAGCGTTTTTCTTCGTGTTACGACTCGAACCGTCGGCGCTCCTTTCTTGTCGATCAGGGGCACTTCATCAGTGGCTTTGAGCCCTTGATCTTGGCGGCTAGGTCGAGAGGTTCGTCCTCTCATACGCCGCGTCGGACCAGAGTGCAGAGCTGGAGGAGGATCCGGTCAGCTCGGCCCGGAGGCGTCCGAAGCGCTCACCGAGGCCCTGGTATCAGGCCACATTAACTAACACATCGCTGAAGCCCGCCTTCTGGCAGATGATAGCAGATCAGGCTCAGAGCGCTTCAATATTTATCAGCTTCTCCGAGAGCCCCCGCAATCGGGACAGCCTCCAGAGACGTGCTTATAGCGTTGACATCCCCCAGGATCCCCCAGATTGCCTCCTCCACGATCATCCAGAGTTGGTTGGCGTGACCGAGGAAATTGCAGACAGGGAAACTGGACAGCCATTCTTCATCACACGTAATAAAACCGCTTTTGGCCCTCTCTCTTCATACGTGTCGTGTTCGAAAGTGGGACTTGGTAGGTACCCTTTCCCGAAAAGCTCCGGCACCCCAAGCGAATCGAGCCTCTACCTCTGTGCAAGCGGCTATCTTCAAGCTGGCTAACTAGTTGAATTCCTCTCTGTTTCTGCCGCTCGTTTCCAATTCTCAACACCTCTCTCATGATATAAGCGCAAAACTACAATGATGCTGCCTGTTTGAAGATGTCTGACGCAGGAGGTTTGGGACCACAGATGACGGAGTCAACACATATAATGAGTCACTGCACCACTTGAGAGTTATCTCAGGCTCAGATGAGGGAGAGCATATACCATATGCATCACAAGAGCTACGGAGGAGGCGAGGTGGTGGGTCATGATAAAACGGCAGATTTTCCTGTCAAAGTAAACATAGCGGATGGATAAGGAGTCCCCTTCCTTGGTTTCGTCGTGCAACAGCTTCTTTCCCATCACTGGCATTTAAAGTCGGACGGAGGTTAGGATTCGCCGATCCACTCGCTGCGAAGAAACCAGCTCACTGCCTCTTGTTGTGAGTGCTACCTATTACCCCGCACACAACTCGATGACCAAGAACTCGCTTCCTTTTTCATGAGGAAACTGAATTTACCTACTTTGGTTCCTTTCGACCCTGGGGGAAACGCTTGATGGGACATTAAAAAGAACCTTGGAGTCGAATCCTGACTGGTACCTTTCTTATCATTTGTCTCTTTCTATTTCTTCTCCCTTCTCTTCTTCTCTTTAGCTCTTGGCATAGTCTCCCTTGGTAGCGTTCAAACGTTGGTCGCGTGTTTTTAGACTGAAGGTCGTTGACCAATCTTCATCCTTTAGGACACCATCTGCGCGGCGTGTCATGATGACTTTTCCAAAACAGCGAGCTCCTCTCGCTGCCTCGCATCATTCGCCACATCTACCAAAGAGTGCCAGTCGTTGCGCATCCGCTGTGCCTCTTCCAAGACCAAGGCGCCGATAGTTTGAGACCTTCGCGCCCAAGCGTCCTGGTCGACGGATTGCACTCGGATCCTTGTATGTACATACATACCAACCATCAGCTGCGCCAAAAGGCTGTTGCAGTGATGCAGTGTTGCCGTCTTGACTCGGAACAGTTTACTGTTGTGGTCGCGAAGGCTTCAAATATAAAGACGGCCAACAGCCACCCCGAACTCATCTCTCCGCCCTTCATGCATCAACTTTCCTGCGGTGGAAGCAAGGGAAGAGGACGGTTTCCAAGAACCGAAAACTGTCGAGAAACAAGCGCAGCAGCTTTGGCAGTAACCGCAAACAGTGGTGCGTGGCGGTTATCACTCAAGTCTGACTAAGCCAAGCTATCTTATCGCCCAAACCATGCTCAGTTCTCCCGGAAGACACCGTCTGCGGATAGCTGCCAGCCTCTGGGCCCTCACTTCGCTGCTCAACGCTTTGCTTGACGTCTGCAACGGACAAGCTCCAGTCTTGCGCCGGCACGATTAACCGACCTCTGATTCCGCGTGGCCTTGGGGCTCTGAGCAACCATCAGTGTGCGAGGCAAGGGATGACCATCGCTATCATTGGCCGTCTTCAACGAAACTTAGCCCAATGAGAGAGGTATGCGCGTGCCGGCTGGCCGTCTCGAGAATAACCACTGGAAATTGGCGGCACGTGGGCGCAGGGTAGTTTCAAGGACGGCCTGAGCGCAGGTTGGAGCTGACTCAAACAACCGAATGTAAAGAAGCGGCGTGGGCGACCAACTGATGCAGGCACAAGATCTTTGGGGAAATATGCCCATGGAAATATGCCCATGGCTCACCGGGTTGGTGACTGGCGAATGCGCTGCGAGTCTCATGGGCAATGACGTGTGTTGTGCGCGCATATGTGAGCGACGAGGTGCGTGACCTGGAAGGCAGGCATTATTGCTTTTGGGATCAGGTACAGTACCTAGCCATCGAAACCACAAGCCATGAATGCGTGATGAAGCGATTAAAGTCACCACCTGCAGGAACGAGTACGGCGAGAAGGCCGATAAGCAAGGTATGGATACTCTACGAACAGCGAACCTTGCATTCGCAACTTGTTGGTCCGAGTCTGAAAGGGTGGGTTAGGGCGGCCAATCCCGCAGTGATGGGTGGCAGACATGACACGACAGCGGTTAACGATGCGGCAGATGCCCAACACTGAAAAGGGGATGTTGGGAAATAAAGCCGTAATTTTTTTCAAAAAAAAAAAAAAAAAAAAAAAAAAAAAAAACCTCCATCCAGTCAAACAGCCAAGAAAGTTGAATTGATTGATGCTACGTTTTGATAGCTTGGCGTTTGTTGATGTTGGGCGACATGAAGGTAGAAGCTCGTCGCGGTGCGGATAGCTTCAACCATGACGCTCGGCTGCTCCTTGCTCGTAACACGAGTGACTTTGTAGACTGGGGGCTGTATCATGACCAAAGCGTGGGCCTTCTAGAAGAAATAAGAATGCATCAAGAAGCCCGAAAATCCGGCTACGCAGAGAACACATTCTCACGCAAGAAAGCAGGGGTTTGCGGCGGGCTATCTCAAATGCAAAAACCTATCTATCATCAACCAGGCGACGCGGATTGCGAAAACGCGACCCAACAAACAATGAATACGCATAGGCATTTTTAAACCTCAAAGCAGTGTCCAATTCGGGTGACTTCGATGTTAGGGCCGAAGGTTATACAAGTAATAAGATAGCGAGGCCAGTCATCGGATGGGGCAATCAATGTACGGAAGAGGAGGGGGAGAGAAAACAGAGAAGCGAAGGGAGCCGAAGGGTCAAGGGGGGATGGGGAGGTCGAGATCAGAGAGGAGAGCTCGAGCTGTGATGGGTGCACATGATCGAAGGTACAAAGTGGATGAGGTGCCGTTTTTGACTGGCCAATCAGGAAAATTGGCAGGATCCAGGGTCTACCTCTTTTCTTGCACCCACATCGCCAGTTCAGGAAAAGTCTCCCCGCATGACTCCCATCCATGATTGTCATCGCCAGCGTCTGCGAGCAGCTTCGTTCGCAGCTTCAGCTTTGCCCTGATATTGTAACAATGTCATCTGCTATGCAAAACAGAGCACATGCAGGACAGTTCTCATGCGTATCCAAAGTGCATGCTTGAAAAATACCGACACCTGTTGGAAAACCTTGCAACTAATCAACTGCCAGAAGTTGATTCAGCAGATATCCATAAATGGAAGTGTGCAGCTTGTCTTGTGTAGTCGTTCACAGGAGGGCCGCCACATCATGAAGGCGATCTGACTGATGCTCAGACGCTAGTAGGGTAACGACTCCGTAGCTATTAATCGGCAGTTAATAGCATCAGAAAAAAAAACCAAAGGTTGGGCCTCTATCCCTGTCAGCCTGCATTGGAGAATGGAGTCCCATCTGAGTGGTTGCGCCGACCGAGGGGATTACACCTGCGAGCTGAGAGAGTGTGTGTCAATGAGCGGGCGAAGACAGTCTTGACCGATGTAGGCGTTCCAGCAGTCGAGAGAACAGAGTGAAGTAGACTGGGTAGGAAGCCGTCAATTTGTATAGTTGAGGTATAAGCACGGGCCATGTTGGACGACAAAAAATGGCCGGGAGCTATTCTGGAGTCTCGGGCTCGGGAGGCGCAATCAGCGCAATCACTCGCGTCTCAGTAAACCCCCCCGCTTTCCCATATAAACACCGGGGCACGCCCCCGAGCGCGACCGCCCACCCACACCCTCCTGTTCCCGGTTTCTCATTCGAATTGCCATCGACGCGATATTCGCATCCAAAGCCGGCCTCAAATTCATTTCAACTTCAAGCCAGCCTCATCCACCGTTCTAACCGACCCACTTACAACACATCAATCACCATGCCTCCCAAGAAGACCGAAACCAAGACCGAAACCAAGGCCGAGGGCGCTGCCGCCCCGAAGCCCAAGTCCGGCTCTCAACACACCTACCAGGTGCGCAACCACGATACCGGCTTTTGCAATTATGTTCTGTGACTAACGAACCATAGGACATGATCATTGATGCCATCATCGCGGTATTTCATCCCGTTCCCTTTGCTCCGGCGCATTTGGCGTCGGCGCCCTGTCGGCGCCGCGGATTGAGGCATCGCGCATGACTCTTGTCGCATGCCTCTGCGCGCGCGTTTGGCGACCCGGGCATGACGAGATCACATTTTACTGACATGTTTCTTTTCAAAAACATAGCTCAAGGATCGCAACGGTTCTAGGTAAGTCTTATTCAACTTTTGACGCGTCGCAACCCCAGCATCATAACATTGCGGCGCGCGTGCGGTCGCAACAACCATCACACCACCACCGCCACCCCCACCACCCACTTCGTTTGCAGCTTACAGTCATTGTGCTAACGCGCGCGCAGCCGTCAATCCCTCAAGAAGTATGTCCGCGCCAACAACAAGATCAACGCCACCGATGCCATGTTCGACTCTCTCTTCAACAACGCTTTGAAGAAGGGTGTCGAGAAGGGTATCTTTGAGCAGCCAAAGGGTATGCGCCCCGCCAAGCTACGCCTTGTCTTTACTGTGTACTGACTATCGCCAGGTCCCTCCGGCGGCACCAAGCTCGCCAAGAAGGCCCTTAAGCCTGCTGCCCCCAAGAAGGCGGCGGCGCCCAAGAAGGCAGCGGCCAAGAAGGAGACCAAGGACGCAAAGGAGCCTAAGGAGAAGAAGGCCGCCACGAAGAAGGCTGCTCCCAAGAAGGAGACTGCCGCTAAGGAGACCAAGGAGACCAAGGAGAAGAAGGCTGCTGCCCCCAAGAAGGCCGCTCCCAAGAAGGCCTCCGCGGCCAAGAAGGTGAGCAGGAGCTTCCATCTCCGCTTTTACCATTGCTGCTCAGGGTAGCTGACGCTATTCAGGCCGCGGCTGCCCCCGCTGTCGTCGAGAAGCCCACCGTCCTGACCAAGACCAAGTCCGGTCGCGTCGCGAAGACGGCAGCCAAGCCAGCTGCGCCGAAGAAGGCCGCACCCAAGAAGGCCGCGGCTAAGAAGAAGGAGACGCCGAAGAAGGCTGAGGCCACTGAGGCTTGATGCTCTTCTGTCTTCATCTTTTCATCATGTTCTCTTTATCCTGTGATACGCGAGGGTCTGGGTTTTGGTCTCGTTTGGCGTTCCGGCGGTTTTCGGGTATGATCTTGGACAGCATTGGGCGCTGACGCGTTCGATATTTGGCGCGCGGAGGGGGTGGGGAGGCACTGGCCGTTTTTTTGCGCTCTGGGTTGTCGCGTTCTATCCCTTCTGGGTAGCGTGGTTTGTTTGGAGTTTGCCCCAAAGATCGGCGTGCACATACAAATGCCCCCCTCGCATCCCCTTGGCGGACGAGTAGTATGGGCTTGTTGCCACTATTCAGGGCGGATCAGCGCGCGAAGTAGACTTGAGGCAAACGGTGGGCGTTGGGATCACGCGGACCACGAGTTTCTGAAAGGGCCGAAGCTTAGGGGCCCTCCTAGGAGGGTATGTCGATTGTAATCAATACCTATACCAAATGTTTTTCCGCTATGAATCACCGTTAAGCGAGGCTCCCAGTTATCCACCTTCCCCCCCCCCCCCCGGTGGGGAAGGCATTCGTTTTGTGTGCAGACTTTGGCGTGCCACGGCCCTAGTTACCGCGCTTCCCAACAACGGCATCTCCGACCACCCCGCCAAGGCAGCTCCTGGGCGCATCGCGTCTCTGTTTACTTCCTCTTTCCTTTGTATGTAATCCGTACATGCAAACAACCGAACAAAGGTAGGATAACACTCAGCCAAGTCTGGTAACACTAACTATCCAATACGTTGTAGCGTATTGCCCTAATCATGGCCCGTCGGTATTGTTTTCATTGTTTCGCGAGGAGGCGGCCATCGCGGAACATCAAATAGATTATCGGGCAAAGCAGTCGGAGCGCGCTTGGACTGACCTGAGAAGCAATAACAAAAGCGCGGACAATGGCTGTCATTGCTAAAACTCAGAGGCAGCTTCGAGGGCCGTATGTGTTGCTTACCGACCCCACTCGTTGCTCAAAACGCGCTCACTGCCAAACATTGCGTTGGGCATTCTCCTTGAAGGTGGCCATGGAGCTCCCGCCCGTTTGTTTGTTTGCGGTTGAAGCTCTGTTGATCGATAAGCCTCATCTGCAAGGTGGGGCGCCCGCAGTCTTATCGAATGCCCCGCTGTGGATCCGCCACGCATCTTGACGGATGCAACCTGATGCACCAGGCCTTGTGGGGGGGGGCTGCTTGATGCGTTGGCGCTGGCCCGGCGCTGGCCCTGCGCAAGCGTCCGTGCCCAGCCAGGGAAGCTTCAGGCAGCGGGCACTCTGATTCAGCCCCCCACCTCATCGTCAACGACAAACTGGGATGGGCGGGACATGGTCTTTAGTGTACGTCCGTCCTTTACGTACGCGCCGCACCCAAGTTGCACATTGCCTACCTGAGCTCAATGCAAGCCCCGAAACGGCTGATGCACGGGCACCCACGCATCAAAACATTGAGCCATTTCCAGAAGCGATCGCAAACACCAGCTGGCAGAAGCCCGCAGGACACGGATCCACGTCCCAGCAACTACAACCAATCGAACCAATCGAGCCATACCGGCGGTGCTTTCTAGGCCGTCCCGAAACGGCCGAGTCGGATGCGAAGCCGCCCCCGGATCAGAACACGCAACCCGACGGCAATGGGTTCCTAGCTGCCATCTTTAGCACTCTTCCGTGCAAATCGCCATCCACGCAAACAATCCCCTCCGAATCCGTGACTGGCCCTGTCCTTTTTTGCGGCCATGGCGCAACAGCAGTCCCTCAGCTCTAACAATCCGTTTCGCCGCAAAGCCGCGTCTTCCGCGCCCGCTGCCCCACCCGCGGCTGTCCCACGGTTCGCCGACCTTGACGAGTCACCAGGCCCAACCCCTGGCGTAGAGCCCGATCTACCGCCAGCAGACCTGTTTCGGCACCAGTTACAATCGCTTTCCGCCTCCACCGAACCGCCCCCGGAGACAAGCTTCCGGAAACCCAAGGTGGTCAAGAAAGTTCGCGTGCAGTCCCCCCCGTCATCCCCCGACTCGTCCGGCGTGCCCGAGCAGTTCCCGTCGGCCAGCTCAGACGAGGATGACAGCAGTATCGGCCCCAGCGACGAGACTGGAAATCATGAGGACCCTTTCGATCGTGCCTCATCAACAGACTCGGCAGACGTGTCGGATAAGGGAGAAGATGATCCTCAACCGCTACCAACATACCGAACCCCGCCCAACCCGTTCGAAAAGACCCTGAGAGACCTAAACGTCGGACCGGCGGGGTCGGAGAAGAAGGGCCCTGAGAGGGCGTCAGGAACAAGGGGTGTTCTAGATGTTGACGCTTTCGGGCGGTTGCTGTTGACGGGCCAAGCTGGGGGCGCAGCGTCATCCCAGGCCGCGTCGCCGTTTATTACCGAGCACGACACCAAACACCCACCAGCACCAAACAGCAATGGTGCGACAACAAGAGACGCAACCTCTGCTCCGCGGAGCCCAAGCTCTGGTACGTTACAAGTCGCACAAGATACGCCACAATTGTCCCGGGAAGCGTTGGAGCACGCAGGTCAGAGCGACGGGAGCGGCTCCGTTAGCAGCGTGCAGCCCAGCACCCTGCCGAATGTACAGACAACTCCTCCCCATCCCAAGAAGAAGCCACCCCCACCGAGCTCGCGGCACGGGAAGCTCATTAATCCTGGGCCGGCCGGGGCAGCCGCGGAGTCAAAACCGACAGCAGGCGGGGCTCAAGGCCCGGTGACCAGTCCGGGTCGCAGGGCCACCACCAGCCTAACTCCCGCGTCCCCATCAAGTCCGCACAGTGCCAACAGGTCACTCTCTTCCGCGTCTCAAGAGCCTCCCGCGGAAGAGGCCTCAAACAGTGTGCCTGATCGCGAAGCGGCTGGCAAGCTGCTCGGGCCCGAGATACAGCCGGGGCTCAACATTGTCATACCACCAAGGCCACCAACGCCGCCGAACGCGTCCCATGCGACGGTGGTGACAGGGACGCAATCATCTAGGAAGCCGGCACCGCCGCCCAGGCGACAACCCCACGTCCGTTCAGGGAGCAAAACAGCATCTGGCGCGGTGTCAGCGGTCCAGCATGACGACCCGGAGTTGCCAGTCAGGCGGTCATCTGTCGACTCGACAAAATCCCGATCATCTGCCGCCGCCCGCGTCGGCGTGCATGCGCCGGCACCACCTCCGCCACGGCGGCCTAGCCATGCCTCGCGTGGCTCCATTTCGCACGCCGTTCCGCCACCCTCTCCTACCGCACCAAGCGAGGATAGCGAACCGATCTTCCTATCCGGCGGCGCCCCAATTGTATCCTCACCTGCCACGGTAAGC
The DNA here is from genome assembly GCF_000226095.1 of Thermothelomyces thermophilus ATCC 42464. Lineage (NCBI taxonomy): Eukaryota > Fungi > Ascomycota > Sordariomycetes > Sordariales > Chaetomiaceae > Thermothelomyces > Thermothelomyces thermophilus. The sequence goes on along the minus strand of NC_016476.1, from coordinate 2,341,439 downwards.
GACGACACTCCCGACGGCAGCGGCAGCTCCACCCCAGCTCCGGCTCAACCGCCCGCAACCGCAGCCCCGGGCACCAAGCCCGTGCCGCCGCCGCCGCCGCCCGCACGCAACGCGTCGGTTCGCGGAAAGAGACCGGCGGCGAGCAGGACTGTCCCCGCATCACCATCCTCGTCATCCCCCGACGCGTCGGGCTTGACTAGGAGGTCAAGCGGGAGCGGAAATCGGGGAAAGGAACCGCCGCCCCCGCCAACGAGACATCGGGATCGGGGAAATAGTAGGGGCAGCAGCGTGGAAGGCGCTGCCGCCGCGTCGGGATGGGCGGAAAGCCAGCAGCCCGTCCCGGATGCGGAGCGGTCGGTCGACTCGGGCCCCGCAGGGATGGAGTCCCATGCCGGGGAAATACTGGCGGACTTAAATGCGTTGCAGAGGGAGGTGGATGCCTTGAGGGGGCAGGTCGAGAAGGCTGGGTAAGGAGAAGGAAGAAGAGCGTACCCCGGAACAAGAAAGAGAAGATGCCGAGATCTTAAAACTCTGTTTTGAGCTTGTTCCCGTTGGTTTGATCTGTTGTTGTCCTATTGACCCAAAGCGGCGAGCTTGCCTCTTGTCGGTGCTTTTTTTGTCTGCGGCATAGATCAGATATATGTACAACGATGGAAAGGCGAGCAAGGCGCGAATTTTAAATATCGATTATAACCATGGTTTTATTCCTTTGGCAGCTACGCGGCCGTTCTGAAGATGAATTCGACGCTCGAAAGATCGAGACTTACTCTCATCAGTGTCGGGTGCCTATGCTGGTACTCTGCAGACCTCTCTGCCATGTGTATGGCGAAGGTGTATATCCATCCAGGTGTCATCACTCCTGTCGAGACCGGCGCCTAGAACACACGTCGGGAAACACATATGAGCCTGTATGTATGTACAATACCAACATGTGTCCCTCCCCCCACACCCCCACCCCCCCCCCACCCAAAAAAAAAAAAAAAAAAAAAAAAAAAAACCGGCCACCTGCCCTGTAAAAGACTTCTACAACCGATGGCGATACCGCAGCAACATATCGTGAGACACGTTTCCGACTTGGTGCTTTTTAGGTCTGATGAAGCCTACGACATTAAAAAAAAAAGAAGAAGAAAAGAAGAAAAAAAAGAAGGTAAGAGGCAGGTAGGTTGCCAGTTCCGTAACACGGTAATTGGTAGAAAACGCCCTAACGCCGTTCGCTATGCCGCCGTCCGTTCCCACGTCTTTTTTTTATTAATAGTACAGGTGCACGCATAATTGGAAACCACCAGAACCACGATCGCGTTCTCTCAGCCTAGGTGTCTACCGGGCTGCTCGGACAGCCGCGCCCTGGCCGCCCAGGCCGCCCAGGCCGCCCGCCGGGATCGGGCCGCGATGCCTCCCCGTGACGAGCTGCCTCATCTGGGCGACGGTCTTGGCATTCTTAGATTTCCGGCCGTCGCCGACGGCGATGTAGTCGTGGAACCACTTCTCCTCGGCGCCCGTCAGCGGCAGGCTGGCCAGCTCCCTGCCGCGCGCGCCGGCGGCGTCGGCGGCCTGGTCCAGCACCGAGGCCACCAGCTTCTCGAACAGCTGCTGGCGCGCGTGGTCGGGGAACCGGCGCGAGAAGTAGAGGGCCTCGGAGACGCTGGTGCGTGCGAGCGCGCCGAAGAGGAGCTCGAGCGCCTCCGACGTCTGCAGCACGGGCTGCGCCGCGTGGTAGTAGGCCAGCGCCAGGCTGTAGTCGTCGTCGTTGTTGTTGTTGTTGTCGTCGTCGTCGCCGTCGCCGTCGCTCTGGGGGGCCGCCGCCGCCGCCTTGGCGTGACGGACCAGTACGGTGACGATGTCGTCGGCGAACTCGGCGGGCAGCGACGGGTGCGCCAGGTTCTCGAGCGCGAACTTGAACTCCTTGCGGTCCATGTGCCACAGCCCCCGCATGAGGAGCTGGTAGTTGGTCGGCAGCCCGGACTCCTCGGCCAGCGCCTCGGCCAGGTTGGAGCGCGCGCCCCGCAGCTCGTCGTAGTCGAGGAGGAGGTAGTAGAAGACGGACAGCTTGGCGTGCGGCGAAACCTTGGTGGCGCAGATCTGCTGGTGCAGCGCCCGGAGGCCGCTATCGCCTTTGGGGGGGTACACCTTGCCTGCTATAGGTAAAAGCTCTCCCGTCAGTGGGGGAGGCGGGGACAACAGAGCGGGGATGCGGAAGGAAAGGGGGGGGGGGGGGGGAAGAAAAATGCGCACTTACTGTCGCCGAGCCCTAGAGCCTTCAGGACGCGATCGATAAACAAGACGCCGCCGAACGACTTGCGGAAGGTCTCGATTTCCCGGATGCCATTCTGGTCGTACGGCTTGGGGCCGTCGGTCGGAAACGCCGCGGAAAATTGGGTGAAGTCTAGCATATTTGTTTGTTGGCTGAGGGATTAGGTGCCTCGAGGAGCAGCTGTTGAGGGAAAGTTGGGGCCGCTCCCAGGTTCTCGGGCTTGGGGTGTGCAGTACACTGCTACTAATGATACTTTATGTGTGCTTTCCAATTGATGCCAGCTGAATGATAAGATTGCGACCCTTTTGGTTAGCTAGTTATTCGTATAACTGGAACAACTGTGTTGGCCTACGCAGTAATCCGTACAGCATACGGATCAGGTATTACAAGAATGCAAATACCGAGGCGCGCCGCACTGCGTTGAGGGGTCGAACGGTGTGGCGTAGGTTGTGGCTGGTTGTTTACAATCACCGCAGCCAAATGTCAACACAGCAGCGGGGCACGCAGCGACCGGCATCCCTTTTTCCGCGCCTGCCATTTGGAGACCGCGCGATTCACAAACGTTGCGCGGTCGCAATTGTCCGACCTTTTTTTATTCATTCATTCGGTAACGTACCCATTTTCTTTTTATTTTTTTTGCACTACTACCCTTTTTCTTTTTCCTCCAGATATCCCCGCCTCCCGCAGTCATGTCGACGCGACCGTCACGGCGGGCCACCCGGCGCACCGCCATCGTCGAGTCCTCAGACGAAGATATGCCCGACGCGCCCCAAGTAGCCGACGACAGCGGTGACGACTTTACGCCGGCGCCCGCTGCCGGCCCCCGTCGCACCACATCCGGCCGGAAGAGAACAGAGGCACCGGCGCCAACACCCCCGCAGGCACCACCACCTGCACCCAAGCGCCGTGGCCGTCCGCCCAAGAAGAGCGCCACACCGGCCCCCTCCGTCGTTGAACCCAGCGAAGTGTTTGACCCCGACCAGACAGCGGTGACAACAGTATCAACAGCAACGACAACATCAACCACAACGACAACAACCGCTGCAGCGCCCGACGAAGAGGAAGATGCCCCGGCCAAACGGCCAACCCAGGGCAGGCGGAGCAGCGTGGCGCCCCGCGCTTCCAAGTCGGCTACCCCCGAGCTGCAACCGCCAAAGGCCTCCCCGAAGCTATCCGTGTCCCCGGCAAACCTCCATAGTGTTCCCTTTGCCGACATCACAGCCTCCGCAACCAACGAACAGCGCCGCCAAGAAGACGAAACCGTTCTGGCGGCCGCCAAGCCCATCAAGGCCATGGACACCATCCTTGAGAAGCCCATGGACATTATGCTGAAGTCGCGCACCATGACTATTCCTACCGTCGAGGAGACTGGGCCGAAACCCCGCATTGTCATCACCTACCTCGTCCTCACCAACTTCAAGAGCTATGCCGGCAGACAGGAAGTGGGACCTTTTCACGCTTCCTTCTCCTCCGTGGTCGGGCCCAACGGCTCTGGCAAGTCCAACGTCATCGACTCCTTGCTTTTCGTCTTTGGCTTCCGAGCCAGCAAGATGAGGCAGGGCAAGATCTCGGCCCTAATCCACAACTCTGCACAGTACCCCAACCTGGACCACTGCGAGGTTGCCGTGCACTTCTGCGAAGTCCTCGATCGGCCCGGAGGAGGCCACGATGTCATTCCAAACTCTGAACTGGTCATCTCGCGCAAGGCGTTCAAGAACAACTCGAGCCAGTACTACATCAACGGCAAGACTTCCAACTTCACGACCGTCACGCAACTGCTCCGCGACCGCGGGGTGGATCTCGACCACAAACGCTTCTTGATCCTCCAGGGCGAGGTCGAGTCTATTGCCCAGATGAAGCCAAAGGCCGCCAATGAACATGAAGATGGCCTGCTCGAGTACCTGGAGGACATTATCGGCACATCCAAGTACAAGACGCCTATTGAGGAGGCTGCTGCGGAGGTGGAGACCCTCAACGAGGTCTGCGTGGAAAAGAGCGGCCGCGTCCAGCACGTGGAAAAGGAGAAGAATAGCCTCGAGGACAAGAAGGAAAAGGCGTTGGCGTACATCCGTGACGAGAACGAGCTTGTCATGAAGCAGTCTGCCTTATACCAGCTCTATATCTCCGAATGCGACGACAACATTGCCGTCACGGAGGAGGCGATTGGGCAGATGCAAGCCGAACTCGATGCCGAGCTTGAGAAGCACCACGGCAGCGAGCAGATCATCAAGCAGCTGGAGAAGAGCTACTCGAAGGGCAGCAGGGAGTATGAGGCACAAGAGAAGGAGACGCAGGGCCTGATCAAGGAGATGACCAAGTTCGATCAAGAACGCGTCAAGTTTGACGAGAAGCGGAAGTTCCTCGCGGACAAGCGGAAGAAGCTGGAGAAGACCATCGCAAATGCCGAGGGTTCCGCCTTTGAAGCCGAGCAGACGATCGAGCAGTGCGCCAACGAGATCGAGACCCGTGCGGAGGAGATTGCGGCGCTCGAGCAGCGCGTCAAGGAGGAGGAGGCCGAGCTCGCCGTCATTCGCGACAACCTGAAGGGCAAGACGCAGCATCTTTCCGACCAGATTGCCGCAAAGCAGAAGTCGCTGGAGCCTTGGAAGGAAAAGATCAACCAAAAGCAATCCGCGATCGCCGTCGCCGAGAGCGAGATGGCCATTCTGCGAGAGAAGGCCAACGCCGGCGCCGTCGCCCTCGAGGAGATGCAGGCCAAGATTGCCGCCATCGAGGAGAGCCAGGCAGCAAAGGCGGAGGAGCTGAAGCAGTGCCAGGCCGAGAAGGCGGCTCTGCAGAAGGAGGGTAGGAGGGCGGTCGCCGAGTTGGAGAAGCTCGCGCAGGAGGAGCCCAAGCTGCGCGCGCAGCTCTCCAACGCCCGGCAAAAGGCCGACGAAGCCCGGTCGAATCTCGCCGCTACCCAGACGCAGGGCAACGTTCTCACTGCTCTGATGCGCATGAAGGAGTCGGGCCGGATCGACGGGTTCCACGGCCGCCTCGGCAACCTAGGTACCATCGATCCGATGTACGACGTTGCCATCTCAACAGCCTGCCCTGCGCTTGACAACTTCGTCACGGACACCGTGGAGGCGGGCCAGCAATGCATCGAGTATCTCAGGAAGACCAACCTCGGCCGTGGTAACTTCATCTGTCTGGACAAGCTGAGAGCGCGCGACCTATCCCCGATCCAGACCCCGGAAAACGCACCACGCCTGTTTGATCTCGTGAAGCCCAAGGACGAAAAGTTCCGCCCAGCCTTCTACCACGCCCTCCAAGATACGCTCGTGGCTCAGGACCTGGCCCAGGCGAACCGCATCGCCTACGGCGCCAGGAGATGGCGCGTGGTCACCTTGGCCGGAGAACTGATCGACAAGTCTGGTACTATGTCCGGTGGCGGCAACACCGTCAAGAAGGGCCTCATGTCGTCAAAGCTCGTCTCCGGCACCAGCAAGGAGCAGGTCGCAAAGTTTGAGGCAGACCGTGATGAGCTGGAGCAAGCATTCCACGAGTTTCAGGAGCGCCAGCGAGAGCTCGAGGCTAGGATACGGACCCTCAAGGAGCAGATCCCGGAACTCGATACCAAGATGCAAAAGATCAATCTCGAGGTGGAAAGCTCGGCAAGGAAGCTGGCTGATGCCCAGCGCAGGGTTAAGGAACTCGCCAAAGAACACCAGCCGTCCAAGACCGACGATAGTCGCATCGTCGTTCTCGAGAAGGAAGTCGCCAAGCTGAACAGAGATATCGAGAAGCTCAATGAGGAAACCTCGAGCGTCGAGGAGGAGATCAAGGCCCTCCAAGACAAGATCATGGAAATTGGTGGTGAGAAACTCCGGGCCAAGAGAGCCACGGTTGATGCGCTGAAGGAGGAAATCGCGTCGCATAATGAGGAGGTCTCCAATGCCGAGGTCCGCAAGGCCAAAGCGGAGAAGCAGCTAGTCAAGCTCAGGAAGGACCATGCCAGGGCGACCAAGGAGCTTGAAGCTGCCACTCGGGATTCCGAGAGGCTCGAAGAAGAGATTCAGAACCAGGGAGACAAGGCGGAGGACTTCAAGACGAGGGTCGAAGAGGCCAAGGAAGCGCTGGCAACTAAGAAGCGAGAGCTTGCCAAGATGAAGGCCGAGCTTGACGAGAAGACGGCCGAACTGAACGAGACCCGGGCGGCGGAAATCGAGATGCGTAACAAGCTGGAGGAAAGCCAAAAGATCCTTGCGGACAACCAGCGGAAGCGGTACCACTGGGAGGAAAAACTCTCAAAGCTTTCGCTCCAGAACATTGCCGACCTAGAATCGGGGACGACTAACTCCGCCGCTCCTGCACGGCCTGAATCTCGGCAGACCCCCCGGCAGGACGATGAGGATGTCGAAATGGAGGACGCATCGGCGCAATCGGAAGTCGAGGCCGAGGCCGAGGAGGATGTGGATGAGGATGGAGATGCGACCATGACCCAGCCGGCCCACGAGCAGCGCCGGAAGGCACCGCTTGAGCTGCCGCGTTACAGCAAGGACGAGCTTGCGGACATGGATAAGAAGACCCTCCTGGGTGAGATTGCGGCGCTTGAGGAGAAGACGCAGAATGTCAACGTCGACTTGGGTGTGCTTGCCGAATACCGCCGCCGCGTAGAAGAACACGCCGCTCGGTCCTCAGACCTTGCCAGCGCCGTCGCCCAGCGCGACGCAGCCAAGAAGCGCTGCGACGACCTCCGCAGGTTACGCCTCGAGGGCTTTATGGAAGGCTTCAGCACCATCTCGTTGCGGCTCAAGGAAATGTACCAGATGATCACCATGGGCGGCAACGCCGAACTGGAGCTGGTGGACTCGCTCGATCCCTTCAGCGAGGGAATCCTGTTCAGCGTCATGCCGCCCAAGAAGTCATGGAAGAACATCAGCAACCTGTCCGGTGGCGAGAAGACGCTGAGCTCTCTCGCGCTAGTGTTCGCCCTGCACCACTACAAGCCGACGCCGCTGTACGTCATGGACGAGATCGATGCTGCGTTGGATTTCAGGAATGTGAGTCACTCGGCTCGGCCGCCTCCCCTTCTTTCCCCGGCGCATTGGTATGATTAGATTCTGACATGCCCCTACCGAAAGGTATCCATCGTGGCCAACTACATCAAGGAGCGCACCAAGAACGCCCAGTTCATCGTCATCTCGCTGCGCAACAACATGTTCGAGTTGGCCTCCCGTCTCGTCGGCGTGTACAAGGTCAACCACATGACCAAGAGCGTGACGATCGAGAACCGTGATTACATCAAGGGTCGGAACCAGCCCGGACATGGACAGCAGGCGAGGGGACAACAACAACAGCAGCAGCAGCAGCAGCAGCAGCAGCAGCAGCAGCAACAGCAACAGGTTCGTCCTTCAATCCTTCTTCCGCATCGCCCGAGATGAGCATGAAGAATACACACAAAGGATCCTTCCCGTCTTCCTTCCATCTGTAACAAGACCTGTCGGGCCTTTGGTAAGTGGGCAGGCAATGGAAGAGACAGATGTGGATGCCATGATGACACAAGCAATTTTTGAGTTTTGGTGTTTTGTTTCCCCCCCCCTTCCTACCCCCCACCCGCCCATGGTGTTGGCAGTCGTGTTAATATTGAGGGTTCTCTATTTAGCATCATCCTCTTACTCCTGCGTCGATCCGTCGTCCGGGGTAATTGCTCGCTGTGTGTCTGTCTGTTTTGCGTTTCGGGCTAGGAAGGGGTTGCTTTGGGTCGCTTGTTAGGAAGGATATGCGTCTCTGCTGGGTAACGTATTGAATCTGGGTGGTTTTTTTTGTTTCGTCTTCTTGGTCTGAGAGGTTGGTTTTCTCCATGAAAGGGGCGGAAAGACGGGGGAAGACGAGGCTGGATAGAGACTGGGATTTCTGATGATGGGCTGGCTGGGTTGTATGTCGTCATGAAAATGCTCATGTCCTGTTCTCTGCTCTCTATCTTCCTTGACTACAACCCTCGCCACTTTTCTTTCCACCCGCCCTTCTCAAACAGCCACAAGGCCTCGGTCGCGTAAGCCTTGCTGCTCATGTGGCCCTTCCCTTCCGGCAGCCCGGCCTCCTGCTCTAAGCTCTCGATCACTCTCCCCTCCTTGAAGCAGCGCCAGAGGGCGAACGCGAGGTCGTCCTCCTCTCCGTCCCTCCCGCCCGCGCCGGACCCGAATTCCCCCTTGCCCAGCCGGTACAGGATCCTGCCGAGCGTCTGGTACGCGAGGCAGCGCTGCGCGGGGACGGCCGAGCGCGCGAGCCGCGCCAGCTCGGGGATGGTGTAGCCGGCGGCCTCGGGGGCCTCGCCGTGGTGGTGCAGGCCCTTGGTGACGGGGATGCGGCGGCTGACGCGCGGGGGCAGCAGGGCGCCGCGGAAGTCGAAGCGGAGGGCCGAGACGGGGAGCGAGTCCTGGCCGGGGTAGTAGGGCGACTCGCGGTCGGCGGGCGAGTCGGGCGTCGGGACGGGCGCCATCCACGCGAGCTTGGACGGGTCGGCGGGCAGGTCGGGGAAGAACTTTTTGTGCATCGTCTCGAGGAAGTTCGGGTCCGCCGGGTCCAGGTCGGGCACGGCCGGCGGGCGCGGGAAGTGGGTGTTGTGGGGGACATCTGCCGACAGCTTGTGGGCGGGCGTGGGCTTGTGGGCGGGCGTGGGCTTGTGGGCGGGCGCGGGCTTGGGCCGGGCCGCGGACGTCACTGGAAAGAGGTCGGGCGGGGGCATCGGCGGCGGCGCATCTTCGTCGAAGGTGACGGTTTTCTTTGGCTTGTCATCGCGCTCTTCTCTGGGAGGCGATTTCGGACCGGCGGCAGGTGGTTCCTCGGGCGCGTCTTCGACTGTTGCTTGTCGCGGCTTGGCTGGCGGAGGCGGCGGCGGCGAGCCAGGATCCTGTGAGCGCTCGGGAGGCTGCGCGTCAAAGGGAGATGGCCCGGACGGCTCATCGAGATTCGCGCGCCTCAGCAACATCTGGATGAGCTTGGGATCTAGCCCGTTGTAGAGCTCCTTTTGCGCCTCTGCAATCTCCTCGGGCGACATCGAGGCAAGGACGGCCTTGTTCTCCTCATCGATCGCTCGCCGCTCGTCCGTTGTTGTTGTCGCATGCCTCGCGGGGGCTTCATCGTGGCCTGATGGCTTAGAAGAACGGTCGGCAGACGTAGAGGCAGGCGAAGCACCGGCGGGCTTTTTTTGCCGCTGCTGCTTGAAAGCCGACACTCGTTTCTTGTGCGCGGGGAAGCCTGTGGCCGATGGTGCAGGTGCGGTAGGGAAACTTGGCGGGGTAGCGTCGCTGGTTTCTCTTTCCTTGACGTCGAGGACATCCAAAGTGACCTCCATTTTCCTTTTCTGACTGCAATAGATTCCTGTGTGTTTGCCAGGTCGGGCCTCACGTACGCTCCGGCTTTGTCTTGCACCTTCGGTCACGTTCGGAGTGAATAGAAGAGGTTGCTCTCGGTGAATCCTTGCCTTGTTATCTTATCGGCGATGGGGCACGGAAGAGCACAGTGTCCCGCAGATCCGCATCGATCATGAAGAGGCTGCAGGTAGGTCCGTGCATCCTTCCAGAAAGCTGAGCTCTGAATTCGGACGAAGCCGAAAGAGTATGACAGAATACGCTGCAAGACGGACTGTACGGATTACAGTACACCTAGGCAGGTGCACAAAAACAAAACATGCACCGTTTGTTTTGACAATGGGTGGGGAAGACGGTGGGATGAGCATCAACTAACATTTTAAATAACTCTACTATTCATTTTACTAAATATACGTCCGTACATTGAAAGTGGTAACAAAAGACACTTATGAGACGGCTATACTTGAAACTTTACAAGCTCCAAGAATCAAAAAGGTATATAGGTGCTTGGTTTCAAGAAAGGCTTGCCTATCGTTTTTTGAAAGATGTATAGTTTTAGCTTTTCGGGGAGTCTTCCTCTTATTGCCCAGGCTGCAATTGCGACAGAGCGACCAAATGTCCCGAAGTGTGGTGTGGCTGCGTGCAAAAAATAAAAATAAAAATAAAAATAAAAATAAAAAATTAAAAAAAAAAACCCTGTGCTCCGGGCCTAGCGCACCCCTGCTGCAGCGCGGCTGTTTTGTTCTCTTGGCGCCGTGGAACAGGCAGTTTCTCAGACATGTCACGCAGCGCTACCACCCCAATCACATCAGATTCGAAACGGAGGTGGGGTTGTCGGCGGGATGTATCTGGTACGTACTGTACCTCGTGGTGTAACAGTGGACTGTGCAGCAGCACCTGCACCTGCACCTGCGGCGGCGGGCGGGCAAGCCTCTTCCCCATTCTCGGCTCGAAAGCTTGACGCCCCACCCACCCCTCTCGAAGCCGTGAACGAACGTCCCCATTTCCAGACCCCTGTCATACCTTAAAAAGATGCCCTCGACAGATTGATTCCCGGGCATGCCAAGAAAAACAGCAAAAGATTTGTGCAGCCCTGTTCTGCAGTCGGATGGTTCGCTGATGACGGATGACAGAAGGGATCCACGACTCGCATCCGCGGCTGACGAACGACTATCCGTACTTGGTACGGAGTATCCCATGGACACTCGGCTCCCCCCTCCTCCACCCTTTCCCTTCTTTTGCGCCTTGGTTCTTCCGTTAGCTTTCCTGCACCGTACTGTACATAAGATTACCGCGCGACCTGATGACCCGCCGCTGACAGCTAGGAAGAGAGGCCCTTCGGCTTGGTCGTAAGTCCATTTTAGTCCGTCTCTGATCCCAGTTTCCCATGCCATTTCCCTTCTCGGCCGTCGCTTGGCTCAGGACCCAATCCCGTTCGGCGGCTCCTAGGCAGTTGATGTTGTTTGTTCGTCGTGATTCTTGTTTCCCCTGTTCAGAGGTTGGGGCCCCCGTTCTCCTCTCTCCACCCTTCCACTCCCACTGCCCTGCAACCCTCCTGGGCTCCCTCGGCGATGCCCGTCGAGCTTGCCCGCCCGCGAGCTTTCTGGTGTTTTCATTCGCCTCTTTACAGACCAAAATTTCCCATGCGTCCGTGACGGTCTGAGGCGGCCAGAGCCCCGGTTTTCCCTCGGCCGCTGCGAAATAATCCAAGTGCCAAAAACAGAGCCCATCCCCATTCTTCTCTTCGCCCCTTCGCACCCCAAATTTTCCTTCTTTCTTCCTCCCTCTTTTCCCCTCCCAACACACCCAACTTCCACCGACTTTTTCGCTCGTGGAGTGCAAATCCCATCTCGACCATCTCCATTTTCCCCCTTGTTGCATTTCGCAAACATCATATTCGGATTCAGCGAGGCCCGCTGAATTGATCTATCCAAGCTGATCGCCTGCATCGACGCACGTGGGTTTCTATTGCCTATTTTTTGGGTCGTCGCCCGCGGTCGAGTTTGCAGCGTTTCCGCGATCTCTGAAGCCATTCGGAAGCTGCACACTCCACACTGCAGCTCGATCCCCCAAAGTCACAACCCGGCTGCCTTTCCCGGCCCTGGCGCTCGGACCCCATCGGCCAATCAGCCAACCATCGGAGATTCTGCATCTCCCCGCAGAGCCCAAGCAACTTTCTCTACCTTTTGGAGATTAGGCGGCCTATCAGAGGGCTGCATGACTCCCTGAAGCTGTGTTTCTCGTCCACAACACCGCCAATTGGCGGCGACTTTCTGTGTATACTTGCGTCTTGTGCCGGCGGGCAGTTGCTGCCGCTTTTGTTGGACTCTCTTTCACTCCGCTGCCGGGCGCCCATTGTCAAGGAAACAAGAAAAGAAAAAAGAAAAGAAAAAGAAGATAAAATTACGGGCAGGCTAACGGGGTAGTTAACCGGGGGTGGGTGGGTGCCGGTTATTCGGATTGATCCGTTTTTATTCCTTTTTTGTCTTTCTTATTTTCTTTCAAGGTCATCTCAGAGAGATCTTGTTCCTTCTTTGGTGGCATTCGAGCCGCTGAGGAATGGCAACAAGTGGTGGATCAGATTCCGCAATGCAGCAACAGGAACACTACAGCTCGTCGCCGTCACTATCGTCACCGCCCTCTGCACTGTCAGAGCCCGGGTCCCCCACGCGGGTGCTCAACGCCGGCCGAGCAAATATTGAGATGGACGAGATCATCGTCGATCCCAGCTCGGCAGCCCGATTCACCATCATGCAGCAACACCAGCCCGCCGAACAAGCCCCCAACGTCCCGTTGACCGCTGCCGGTCTTCCGCGCAAGAAACCCGGCCGGAAACCGGGCAGCACCGTCAAGCCGAAGCCCCCCGCCGACGGCAGCTCCAACACAACCAACGGCGACGCGCCCAAGCAGCGTCGGCCAAGGAAGCCCAAGGACCCCAACGCCCCTCCCGTCCAGAGGAAGCGCAAGGCGGCAGCGACCGAGGCCGGCGATGCCAACTCCGAGATGGACGCACGATCGGCCTCGGGCCCCCCTCGGCAGACCAAGATCACCGAACTCACCCCAATGCGCATGGCCCTGGATGCGCGCTCTGCGCCCACCGATATCGGGTTCGCGCCCACCGCTCCCAAGCGCGAGAGCGCCTCCGGGTCCATGAACATGATGAACCTCCTCAACGAGGAACCCCAGCCGAAACCGCAGCCCGCTCCGCCGGCCAGGCAGATGTTTGATCCCATCAGGGGCAACTACGACCCGATCAGGGAATCCGTGGCGACGCGTGACCCTTACGGCACGGGGCCCCATGGCTCGCCGCGCGCGCCCACCCAGGTGGTCAACCGGGCCAGCGCATCGCCCTCGATCGCCAGCCTGGTAGACCCCCAGCCGGCGCCCAGCGCCATCTCTCCTCGCCCCGCCTACACAAACCCCACGTCTCAGCCGCGCTATCAAGACTCGACATCCATGCCGCCCTCACCTTCCGACGTGGCCCGGAACGCGTCTCAGTCGGCTGCCAAGCCCACCACCCTGACCGAAGCCAGGCGACCTCCGCCGCCTCCCCCGGCGCCTCCGACGGCCAGCAAGCCGGAATCCAAAGTGACCACTTCGTTTACTAGCATGGCTTCGGCACCGAGCGCCACGTCATCCGGCCCAACGGCCGCCCCGACGGCCGCTGCGGCAGCCGCCCCTGCAGCCGCCCCGCCCGCGGCCGCGCCGAGCAAGAAGATCGCCGCGGTCGTCCAGCAAGAGCGCGAGTCACAAAAGAAGACGCGCAGCTCCTCCTCTTCTTCCCCCAAGCTCAACAGCCTCAAGGACGCGCTCCCGCCCTTGCCCGGCGGCGAGCGCTCCATCCTCGACTTCGGCAAGGCGCGCCCGGGCGAGGAGGCCGAGGCGCCCAACATCTCGCTGCACATCCCGCTCAACCCGGGCGAGTGCAACAGGTACGTCAATTTTATGCGCATGGCCGAGGAGCGCTACGGCTGGGACGCGCTGCACCCGCGCCTGGCCGCCAGCCGCGAGCGCAAGGCGCGCATTGCCGCGGCTACCGCCGCGCTCGAGAAGACGGGCAGCGGCCGCGACTCGAGCGCCGAGGAGATGGACGAGGATATCCTGCAGGGGTCCGATGCCGGCGAGAGCAACGCCGAGATGCAAGGGAACGGGAACGGGACCGGGACCGGCGCGCCGGCCAAGCCGGCCAAGAAGAAGCGCAACTTCAAGGAGGACGAGTACGACAAGGACGACGACTTTGTCGACGACTCGGAGCTGCTCTGGGAGGAGCAGGCCGCCGCGAGCAAGGACGGCTTCTTTGTCTACTCGGGCCCGCTGATCCCCGAGGTCGAGAAGCCGGCCGCGTCGGAGGAGCGGCCCAGGCGGGGGCGCGGCGGGCGCGGCAGGGGAAGCCGCGGCGGCGGCGGCACCGTCAGGGGCGAGGGGAGCGGACGCGGGAGGGGAGGAGGCGGGCCGGGCTCGCGAGGCGGCACCGTCCGGAAGCCGAGGATCACGAAGCTGGAGAAGGAGCAGCGCGACCGCGAAAAGGCGGAGCGCGAGAAGCTGGCCCAGATCACCACCTCCAAGACGGGCACGGACTCGCCTGCCTCGAGCCTCCTCTCGCTTGGTGCACCCTCGTCAACTCAGGGGGCCACGCCCAGCATGGCGATGTGATTGTGTGATATTTGGCCTTTTTTTTTTGTGGCTGTACGTACGTACACGGTAATTTGGAAGGGGGAGGGTCTAGCATCGAGTTCTCACGGGGGGTGTATGTGTGTGTGTGTGTGTGTGTGTATCATCATCCATGGGAGAGGTTATACGGGGAAAGGCATCTGCCTGCAGGCCGGGGCATCGTGTCGTTAGCGTCTTTGCATTTTTTTTGGGGGGGAGGGGAGGGGAGGGGAGGCTGGACCTGGTCTGGTCCAGCCAGAGAGATAAGGGCTCTCCGCTTTATGGGTTCCATTGTCCGTGATTTATTTTGCTCTAGGTTTGCAATGGGCTGGAATAAACAGTCGTCGACAGGCTCTTCCGGGCTGTCATAGGGAGTCGAATTCGGCAGTGGAATTCGACAGTGGCCCCGGCAATGGGGATGGATGGGGGTTTAGGGTTTCCCGTCAGCGTCAGTGGGCATAACCGCCTTTCCCCTGAGCCGTGCATCTAATTAGCAATGAATCAGTGCACCTTGCAGCGTCCCCTGCAGGGTTTGGAATTAATGAGCTTTGTTAGCTCGAGAAAGCGGCAGTAACCATGTCTGATTGCCCGAAGAGGGAACACTAGTCGGCCGCCAAATATATATATATCGATCTCACAGAAGGTTATCATGATCAACCAAATCAATCGTCTTTTGCTTCCCTTGCCGCATCTAAAAAAAAAAAAAAAATGTCCAACAGAAAAGTACATGCATATTCAAACTCCTTCCCGACGCCAAACCACAACTCACTCACTTTATGCATGTATAAATAAAAGACATTATAATAAGAGCCAACGCCAACCATGCTGGGAACAAAGGCTTTCTTCCGTCTTCACTTTCCTCCTTTTCTTTTTCTCTGTCCTTCATCATCATCTTCTTCGCCCCTCTTCTTTCATTTTTTTTTTCAATACCCACATTATCAAGCCATCCTGGCCCCCTGAGCGGCGGCATGCTCCTTCTCCTCCTCTCCATTCTCCCTGGTAATCGCAACCGCGGCGGCGGCGGCGGCGGCGGCAGGGCTGGTAGGCACAGTCGTGATAATGGTGGTGGCGGCGGCAGCAGCAGCAGCAGTGGCAGCAGTCACGGTCGTGGTCGCTGCTAGCCCGGTCATCTTCTCGGCCCTCTCCTTTCTGGCGGCGAACCTGGCGGCGCGGCGCTCGGCCTTGGCCCTATCCTCGCGCATCTGGCGTATCACGCGGCTCCGGTCGCGGATCTTGTGGCCGTAGCGGTAGAAGGCGAAGGGGATGGGGATGAGCAGGACCTCGAGCAGGCCCAGGAAGGTGCCGGCCCACTGGGGGGTCATGGCCTCGTACATGGCGGGGCCGGCGAGGGGCAGGGCGGCGCCGAAGACGGAGCGGGCGACGGCGTTGCCGGCCATGGCGGAGGCGGCGTAGATGCCGTAGGCGGCGGCCAGGTAGTTGCTGCCGTAGATGAAGGAGAGCGTGTTGCCCATGCCGAAGGGGATGCCGAACGCGATGGGCACGGCCGGGTGGATCGACGCGGGGAGGCAAGTCCAGCTGAAGACGAGCTGCCCGAGCGGCGTCAGCAGCGCGCCGATGCACATGACCAGCGCCGTCGCCTCGGGCGCCGCCCGCCCCGTGTCCGCCTCCCGCTTGCCCGACCCGTTGATCAGCCGCCGCCAGACCGGCTCCATGCCGATCGCGATCAGCGTCCCGATCCCGATGCCCACGAACGCCAGCCCCGTCATGGACACGGACCAGCCCCGGTGCTGCGTGAAGACGATCGGGTAGGCTACGAAGCAGAGGTACAGGATGCCGTAGATGACCGAGATCCTGGATGGAACGGACGGACGGGCGGACCGACTTCAGTCATGAGATCGATGGCTTCGAAGGGGGAGGATGTTTGGGAGACGAAAAAAAAAAAATAAAAATAAAAAAATAAAAAGGGGCGTGGAGGGGGGAAAGGGGGCGGGGATTGATTTGGGAGGGGTTAGGGAAAATTGACTGACCAGATGTTGAAAAACCACAAGATGGGCTCCGTCGCGGCCAGGACGAACGGGCGGCCGAGGTTGGTCTTGAGCAGATCCAGGGTCGAGATGCGCTGGTCGTGGCGGCACCACCATCTGTCGTCGCCCGTCTCCTTGCGCAGGCGGGCGGCCTTCTTTTTGAGCAGCGCGGGCATGTACGTCTCCTTGACGAGCGAGAGCATGACGAAGGCGACGCCGGCCAGGATCATGGCCAGCCAGTTCCCCCATCGCCAGCCCAGGTTCTCGTACACGAAGCCCCCGATCAGCGGGCCCGTCACGGGCCCGTTGAGCGGCGCGATGCTGTACCACGACATGCACAGCGCCAGCGACTCGTGTCCGGCGATGTCGACCACGGTGCCGGGACTGTTGGAGATCATGGCCGCGCCGAAAACCGCACTGTTTCACCCCCCAAAGCCAAACCCTTAAAGTTAGGAAACAAAAAAAAAAAAGGGGGGGGGCCGCGGGGGAGAAAGAGGGGGGAGGGGTGCTTCTCTCGGGGAGAAGGAGAAGGGAGGGAAGGAAGACGTTACCCGATGAAGCGCACGACGACCAGCTCGGCCAGGCCGGTCGCCAGGCCGCAGGGGATGATCAGGACGACGAAGAGGCCCAGGCAGACGAGGTAGACGACGCGGCGGCCGTACAGCTCGCTCATGGGGGCGACGACGACGCTGCCGGCGGCAAGGCCGAGCAGGTACGTCGTCAGCCCCAGCGTGGCCACGGGCCGGCTCGACACGCCGAACTCGGCCATGATGCCCGGGATGGTGGCCGTGTAGCTGGTGGAGTAGAGCACCACCACCCAGGTCGCGTACGAGACCGACAGCACCGTGTAAGCGCGGTACCAGAGCGGCCTGTTGGTTGGTTGTATTCCTCATTTCAACGGGATGGTAACCCGATTATACGCCTCCTGGTCAGTCATCTTGCCCCTTGTTTAATATACATATATAATATATATATAATATATATATGTGCACCATGGGGGGGGGGGGGGGGGAGAAGGGATTACCAGTTGCGCGGGTTCTCTGGGTCGTCAGCTTCGATGGTGACCTCAAAGTCCAGAGGTCTCGATGCAGCCGAGGTGACGGAGGTGCGGGTGCGGGTGAGGTGGAGGGGGTCCTTATTGTCCTCGTTGACGTTGTTGCTGTTGCTCCTGCTGATGTGATTGGGGTTGCCATCGTTATCCTCCTCCTCCTCCTCCTCCTCATCATCATCATCCAGGTCGTCTGATGGGATCTGTTCAACCTCGGCTGCGGCCAGGGGCAGGGCGAGGGCGTGTTGAAGGGGTGAGAGGGGGTCGGTGTCGATGGAGGACTGCGTGTCGGAACAGGTGAGACTGGGCCCCGTTCCCTTGGTTGAGAGGCTCATCTTCTCAGGGGCCAGTGTCCCTGGATGAGGAGTGACCGCGGCTTGCTTCTCTACGTCTTCAACGAGGCCTGCCATGGTGAGTTCTTGGGGAAGACGGGCCGGCCTCGTTTCCTCTTCTCTGCTAATATAGTGCGCAATGGCCCTTTAGTGTTGTAGCGATGCTAAATTCAAGACCAGGAATGAGCGAGCATCCACATCAAACGCAGAATGACAGGGCAACATCTATAGCAGCACAGCAAGGGACATCAGGGCAGCGATGTTTGTTTCCTTACAAAATGCTCCAGGTTAGAAAGAAAGATTGGAAGATAATTTTGTAAAAAAAATAAAATAAAAAAAATTGTACTGGATCACGAGAGTAAAGACTCCCATGGCGACAGGCAGGGGAATTAGCGGTCTAGCTATCGGGAGTAGCCCGGGCGTGGATGCTCGACGGGCCGGGTGCGACAACGGCGGCGACAACGGCTGCGTACCCAGCAACTACCTGCTGTTTATGTATGTATGTATGTATGTACATATATATGTACGTACACACCATATAAAAGAGGCCGGGAGACTCTTCCCGATCGGTGGCTGCCCCGATACCGATCTCTCTCGCGGGTTTCGCGCTTACACTACTGCGTCCACTGCTGAGTTACTGCGTAACAAGCTTCTCGACAGGCTGGCCTGCCTTCCAGGCCCTCTCCTTTTTGGGCCGAGGACCGGCTGTATGTACGCTAGCGTAGGGCGGTATCGACCCGAAGTGGGCCGGGCGCGTTCTGGATTGGGGGGGAAGCCGGACCGGGGAGAGTGATCCACGCCCACCCAGCCTGGGCCGCTACCGGTGCCGTTAAGCCTCGTATACTACTTCTACACAGTACACTCCGATGCTGAGGGAGGAGTCAAACGCAATAGCGACGAGTCTGGAGACCGGGTTGGAGGCGTGCTCTTCGAGTTGTCAGTCCAAGGCCGAGACGTTAATGGTCCAAGAGATGGTCGGCAGAGTGTCTTCCCCGCATTAAAAGAGGTGCTCACCCATCCGGGGCGGTTACCCGATGATGACAAACTCAACGCAGGAACGTGCAGGAACATTTCCGCCGGTTCTGGGTTGGGGCGGGCAAGCGTGGCCAGGAAGCTCCACTCCTCTCGCTCGACATCCCAGGCTGCCGAGGGTCGCGAAGGTCTCCATTCTTGCTTGGCAAGCCACAGTTGGGGAAGGTGGAGTCGCCGGCTCCGAGTTGCGGAGTGGAACCGGTACGGAGACGGTGCCGAGGCGGATCGGCCCCCTGCGGGCGGCGGTGCGTCGGCAGACCACGGCGCCGCCATTGCACTGGCTGACCCGGTGCGTTCTGAATTATGGAAAAAGAAAAGAAAGAAAAAAAAACCTGTCTCCTGAGTTTGGAGCTGAGCTGAGCTGTCTTGCAAGTCGTCAAACGTCATCATGCACCACAGCCGTCTCGTTCAGCAAGTAAGTCAAATTGGGCGGGAGCTCGAATGCTGACTCTTTAGCTCCTTTGACTGACGGGCGGCAGCAAGCACGCATTGAATATTCTCTACTTGTCGACAGTTTCGCGTGAAGACTGCCGCGGCTATACTCGTATGTATGTATGTATCCTGCCGCGCTGAGTCCGATAGCGGGAAGCAGCGAATCGAGTCCGGCATTGACTCTCCTATCCTGATGCTCGTGCCAGCTCTTGTGTCAGCCCTCGTAAACCGCTACAGAGCGCTTAGCCGACGGTATTGCAATCACCTAACAGCCGGCATTCCTCCCACCCGCACAAGCGCGCCGAGCAGGAGGGGTATGAGACCGCGGATAACCGTAAAGGGCAGAGGCGGTGCAATCACACCGGCCGGGACCCGAAGTCGTGCTCTGGGGCGCGGATCACAGCATCTCTATATGGCGTTGGCACCACAGCCGGTACGACCGCGCCATCAGTTTGACAGCCGCAGTGGCCGAGAGACAAAGGTCTCCGGTTCACCGCCAACCTAGCGTCTTGGGACTAGGGTTTGGGGAAGACCAAACTGGGACTGTTGTTTGGCAAGCAAGCCAGTGCTGGTCCCTTCTCTCCGCGTTGTTATGCGGAGTTGCTCTTAAACTGGCCACCCAAGTTTCGGCAGGAGGCACAAGTCGAGATCCGAATCCGGCCCTGAGTCTGGCAGTGGGGAAACTTGCGCGCCAAGGGCTCCCGCGTGGTTTTGCGCCATCCAGATGACGGCAGGGTGATGGTGGTGGGATGCGTGTAAGCCACTTCCGGGACACACACACACACACACACACACACACACACGCACCCACACACACCACGCTCATGTTCGTTCAGTGACAGCTCGTTCGTCCCGGCGTTCTGGGAGGGCTATCAAGGATAAAGAAGGATATAAGGGCCCCCCTTCCGTCATGATTGGCTGGTAGAGCAGAGCCGGCATCTCTGTTGCGTATTGCGCCCTGCAGGAACTCCAGGCCCGTGTGATGGCTGCCATAGCGAGCCAATGAGCGCTCGCTTTGGGGCCTCTCTCACGCTTACCGTGCTTGGTCTGCCTCGACTGTTTCGAACACTGATTGCCGATCGCTCAACAGTAGAAAACCATAACGATAAGAGACTCCGTCACGGCCGGCTTTCCTGATGTTGTGTCCTTTCGTCCACCCATACACCGTCAATCCAACCGTCGAGGCCGTGCTGGGCATGTGGAGGGTCTGGCTGCTGTGCTGTCATCCCGGCGTTTCCGAAATGGCAGCTATCGACCGCTAATGGGCAAACCAATTCATCCATCCACAGTTTCCCTTCACTTCCAGGTTGCAAAGTGTTCGGCTCATTGTCGACACGCAAATCATCGCACCGGCAGTCTTGTCCATCCGTCTGTATCCAGAATCGTTCGCTGATTCGAGTTGGAGAAACGGCCGATCTGAAGCCTGTTTGAGAGAAGGGATACAACATTCTTTCAAACTTTTTGCTCTTTTCCGCTGCGCGCGCATTACTCTTTCGCCCAACCGGGAAAGGATTTTTTTAACAAGAATCCGCAGGAACAGCTGCAGGGCCGCTGTTGAAAGCTGGTTTCATTCATGGATCGCTTCGGTTTGGGGAAACGGGGAATAACACTACCTTTGGTAATGAATTAGATGACACCCCATCAACCTGCGAACGGATATATCAAGTAGTTAGGGTACATACCTGCCTACTCCAAGATTCCTGTCAGTGGGTCGTTAAGATGGGCATCTTCCCGAATGTGTACATGGTAGGGACGCGTGGAGCATAGCGGGACGAAACAAGCACCCCGCTGCCTGCGCCTGTTGAACTGCGCAGTATGTACAGTACGGACGTACATACGGAGTACTCCGTGGTTTTCAGAATCCACTGCGGGGTGTTCCTTGACCCACCCGACAAGCCTGCATTTCATCCGCAGCCGAGAAGGGAGGGGCAGATCTCGGACGAGATTTCCTTGGGGTATTCACAGGAACTACACAGTAGGAAGGAACACCCGCTGATTACTAACGATTTGACGGGCTCCCATACGACCAACACTAGCGTAAATTGCAACAAATCCTCGACTCCTGCGTTGACATGCAGATGGTGAGCTAGTGAAATTCGTACCGCGGGGTTAACGATTTTCGGGCAGGCTGCTCACCGTCAAGCCCTTCCGCTACACCGTCGCTTGTATGTATAACTAGTGTAGTTATTATAATGGAGGGGCACTCGCCTGCCCCTTGCAGCGGTTCGACGTAAGAGAGCCGGGGGGTAGCCTGTCTGACCAATGATCGTGTCTTTTCCCCTGTGTCACATGGATTGCTGGCTCCATCCGGCTGTCTCCATTCGGCAGCTCTCACATGGCTCTGCCCCTTCCGCCAAGGTCCCGAAACACGACCACCTCAATTCCTGCCGCAGTGCCCGACAGGAAGCCGAGTCAGGATTCCCAAGGCTGTAAGCAGAACGCCATGCATTCATTGATCATGGCATTGTGCTGACGCCCTCTGTTCGGGGCACATCCCCCTCGCGCCACGAGAAGACTATGCTGATTCCAAACGTATGTATATCTTTCAGCTTCCCACGCGGAAAATCGACTCAGCGCTAGCGAGCTAACGTTAGCGTCAAAATATGGTGTGTGTCAATGGCTGATGGGGCCTTTTGCTGCGCAACATGCAAAGGTACCGTATGACCAAACTGGCGCACTGTGCACGCTGTTTTCAACCAGGAACAAGGCGCTCCACCTGTCCTCTTGTCTCAGCCAAGCGAAGACCTAGGGCCCCGCGCAGATCTGCTCGAAATAGAAAAAAGAAGAGGGGTGAGAAAGAATGTGAAAGAAAAGAAGAGAAAAGAGAATGAAAGACAAAAGATGCAAAAAAAATGAATGATGCTACACAACAAAAGGCGGGAGGTTAGCTATTTTTGGTCCGCTGTTCCTGCGCGACGAGAGCGTTGAGAGACAGCATTTGCAGATGGTTTCAGATCGTGGCCAAGAAACCAAAGCAGGATTTGCCGGGTTGAAACAGCGCGGCTATATTAACTATGATTTGTTTTCTTTCAGACCATTGCCATGAACCCTGGGCTTTCCTTGCTATACATTCTTTTTCTGGCAATCTATGTTTCACAGTGAGGGAGGTCCGCCTTCGCTTATTACCTTCTAATTGTGCAAAAGATATCGAATTCCTTTGCAGACTGCGTAGTACATACGAAGTAATTAGGTCACTGCAGGACGTGGTAGAGTGACCTCGATGTACGCTCATTGGGCTGTGAGCGCAGGATCGTTGGGTCTTGGCATCGAACTATTCCCCGTTCTGCCACGCAGGACCCAGGCCAATCGTCCCAAGACGGAAGCGGCGTGATGGAGGAAGCAAGCTTTTGCAACGCAGGCCCCCGCCCCCTCATCATTCTCAGCTGCAGTGTTAATGTTGTTCGCCGTGTGCTATTGAGCCATTGTACGAGTACATCATCATGTGGTCGGTAGTTTCCTCTCGGCCACACCATTGTCGAACCCCTGGATCTAATTGAAGCGCATATGCTTGTCTAGATATACATCCGTATGTACATCTGGTCCATACCTAGAAACTAGTGTATGTACCGACATACATGCACCAAGTCTGACACAAACGCCATTCTTTTGGGCAAGGCTGAGAGAAATTAAAAAAATTTACAACACTAGTGTACCAGACCTGGTTACCTCAGATCGAAGAAACAAGCCGATTTTTTGATTTGTAATTTGGGATTTCAATTCCTTAACTTCTCGACACGAGTCTTAGTGCTATTAGGGCCGAGTCGAAAGCAGCGCCGACCCCGATTCTATCGTGCCGAACAATGTGGTACTGGCAATCCCAGACTGTCTGCACAGTGCGCTTCCAGGTCGACCCCAACCGGGAAGTTTTGAAAGCGGCCCCACCACCCCTGACACACCCTGGACCATCCTCCCACACACTCGCCAGAGCGTCGAGACGTGCAGATTTCCTTGCCTCGTCCTCCGTTCATCAATCCGATTCACTCATTCGCCCTCCCTCGCCTAGTCTTGCGGCAAACGACGCGCACACACACGGACAGACACACGGACACACACACTCCCTCTCTCGAACTTACGCACCGGGCCGCACTCAATCAGGCACCCGAGCTCCCTCCCCTTCACCTGTGCGAATGGTTTCGGCACAACTTTAAGCATTGCAGGGTCCCTTCCATCTTCACTCCCATCACACTTCCCTTTGTGGCGCTCGTTGCTTGCCCCACTGACAGGCACTGGGGGACCCCTTCCCAGCTGTTAACCGAGCAAGAACCGCTTCACCCCAACCCAAGGGCGCGACAAAGAATCCCAAACCGAACTGGTGTTGACAACTTGACCGAACAGCACCAATTCTTCGACAAGCTCCGGTCAGATTGACGCCGTCGCTCGCTTACGAGATCAACACCAAACAATCATCGCCCCCCTCCTCTTGCCCGGCTCGATTGGTGCACGTTACCCCGAACAGCGGCCACCCCGAGTATTCTGCTACTTTGCTGCACAAACAAGTCCTCGCCGAATCCCCGCCCCTATCCTCCACACGGGGCGCCGAGAAGTATCTCCAAGAGAAAAATAAAATCAGAAAAAGAAAAGAAAACAAAATCGAACACTCCAACGGGCAAATTTTCGCGCCGCGTCGCCGGCGCCGGCTCTCTGCCGCTTTCCACGTCGAGAGGCTTCAGACCCGGCAGCCTGTCCACCTTTGAACGCCTCCCCTGCGGGTACCAGTCAACATGTCAGTCATGTTGCAGACGCCTTCCCGAGCCTCCAGCGCTTCCTCTTCGTCGTTCCAACCTATAACACGCCAGAACACAATGTCCTCCTACGATGGCTCGCGGTCCGCCCGCCAGTCAAAGCGGTACTCTATGTCCGCTCTCTACATGTCCATGTCGGCCAACGAGTCCGACCTGGTAATTGAGGACGACCTGGCCAAAGGTGCGCCCCGATAGACAGGAGACAAGAGGGATAGCGAACCGGAGGGTATTGACTGCTTTCACAGCGCAGAAAGTATTACGGGACCTGAAGGCTAAGATCTCGTCCCAGTCCAAGAAGAACTTTGTTCTCGAGAAAGATGTTCGCTACTTGGACTCACGGATTGCCCTTCTAATTCAGAATCGAATGGCTTTGGAGGAGGTATGTCTGGGGCGGCTTCAGGCCCGCTTACCGGATTGTGCTGACACGCAGACAAGCAAAACGAAGTTGCAAGTCACCTTGAAGACGCCACTGAGGTGCAAGAGGGCACATTTCCCAACGATGAAAAGACGCAAAAATACGGCAACTTGATGTTCCTACTGCAGTCGGAGCCCAGGCACATCGCTCATCTCTGCCGCCTGGTTTCCATGTCCGAGATTGATTCGCTGCTCCAGACCGTCATGTTCACCATTTACGGCAACCAGTACGAGAGCCGGGAAGAGCACCTACTGCTAACCATGTTTCAGGTAGTGTAGGCTAGGTCCAGGCCGACGACTCGTTCGCTAACCGCCTGTCGCAGTCCGTCCTCACGTACCAGTTCGATAATACCCCTGAATACTCGTCCCTCTTGCGAGCCAATACCCCCGTTTCGCGGATGATGACCACGTACACAAGGAGAGGGCCCGGCCAGAGCTTCTTGAAGTCGGTATTGGCCGACAGAATCAATAGTCTGATTGAGCTCAAGGATCTGGACCTGGAGATTAACCCGCTTAAGGTGTATGAGCGCATGTGCGAGCAGATCGAACAAGACACTGGGAGCTTGCCCGCTTCGCTTCCCAAGGGCATCACGCAGGAGCAGGCTGCCGAGAATCCCCAGGTCCAAGCCATCATCGAGCCGCGATTGACGATGCTTACCGAGATTGCCAACGGCTTCTTGACCACCATCATCGAGGGCTTGGAGGAGGCGCCCTACGGTATCCGGTGGATTTGCAAGCAGATCCGCAGTTTAACCAAGAGGAAATACCCCGATGCTAATGACCAGGTCATTTGCACGCTTATCGGCGGCTTCTTCTTCCTCCGCTTCATCAACCCGGCTATTGTCACGCCAAAGTCGTACATGCTCATCGACGGGACGCCCGCCGAACGCCCGAGGAGGACGCTGACCCTCGTCGCCAAGATGCTGCAGAACCTAGCCAACAAGCCGTCGTATTCAAAGGAGCCGTATATGGCCAAGTTGCAGCCGTTTATCCACCAGAACAAGGATCGGGTTAACAAGTTCATGTTGGACCTCTGCGAGGTCCAGGACTTTTACGAGAGTCTTGAGATGGACAACTACGTCGCGCTCTCCAAGAAGGACCTCGAGCTGTCCATTACGCTCAACGAAATCTACGCCATGCACGCCTTGATTGAGAAGCACTCCGCGGAGCTCTGTAAAGACGAGAACTCGCACCTCTCCATCATCATGTCAGAGCTGGGCGCTGCTCCTCCGCAGGTCCCGCGGAAGGAGAACAGGGTGATCAATCTGCCGCTGTACAGCAAGTGGGAGACGGCCATTGACGACCTCACCGCCGCGCTAGACATCGCTCAAGAGGAGGTTTACTTCATGGAAGCCAAGTCAATCTTCGTGCAGATCCTGCGCACGATCCCGCCTAACTCGTCGGTGGCGAAGCGGCCCCTGCGTCTAGAGCGCATTGCCGATGCGGCGGCCACGTCTAAGAACGACGCCGTCATGGTCCGCAAGGGCATCCGGGCGATGGAGCTGCTCAGCCAGCTGCAGGAGCTCCGAGTCGTTGACAAGAGCGACGGCTTCAGCCTGCTGCGTGACGAGGTTGAGCAGGAGCTGCAGCACCTGGGCTCGCTCAAGGAGGTCGTGCTCGCCGAGACACAGAAGCTCGAGGAAGTGTACAAGACAATCCGCGACCACAACGCGTACCTGGTCGGACAGCTCGAGACGTACAAGAACTACCTCCATAACGTGCGCAGCCAGAGCGAGGGCACCCGCCGCAAGCAGCAGAAGCACCAGGTGCTGGGACCTTACAAATTCACACACCAGCAGCTGGAGAAGGAGGGCGTCATCCAGAAGAGCAACGTTCCAGACAATAGGCGTGCCAACATCTACTTCAACTTTACCAGCCCGTTACCGGGAACGTTTGTCATTTCGCTGCATTACAAAGGTAACCCCCATTCCTTTATTTTTCGTTTCTCCTCTTTCTTCTTCTCCACCCCCTCTTCTTCGATCTCTGTGCAACAAGCCCGGCAGAACACTGACAAACCCATCTGCAGGACGGAACCGCGGCCTGCTAGAGCTCGATCTGAAGCTGGACGACCTCCTCGAAATGCAAAAAGACAACCAGGACGACCTAGACCTCGAGTACGTCCAGTTCAACGTGCCCAAGGTGTTGGCGCTCCTCAACAAGCGGTTCGCGCGGAAGAAAGGGTGGTAGGGCGCCCGTCATTTTCCCTTGCTGCGGCCCAATTTCTACTGCCGCCACTGCTACCACTACTGCTACCTTCGCTGCGGTCTCGCTTTCTCCGGCTCTCGTTTTCTGCCTCGAGACCGGCGCTGGCGCGAGGACGAGGAGGAGGATTTGCTCACCTAAATTAATACGACAGCCACTTGCTTTCCCGAATTTCTCCTGCGCCCCTTTCTCTCGGTCTCAGGAGCTGATTGGGAAGAGGTGGGAATGACTGGTTGGGATGGTATTGGAATGAACGTACGGGACGACAGGAGGGGAAGAAAACGAGAGGAAAAGAAGTGGGGGGCGGTCTCTTATTTTTCTGAGTTTGCGACGGTTTTCGCTGCTGTTGTTGGTCGTTTTGTTTGCGTCGCGATTGTATGACTCGGTAGGGCACCTTGATACCACTGTCGCTTGCTTGTTTGTTTTCCCGTTGTCCCTTGGTCTTTTTTGGTCTCTTCTTTTCTTTTCTCTTGTTTTTATTTTCTTTTTCTTCTCGTTCTCGGTCATTTTCTCCTCTCCTGATACACAGCCGTCTCTTCCTCATTTGCTTGTTTCTATTTCTTTGGTTCGGCTCGGCTTCGTCGGGTTGCCCGGTTGGCGGGAGTTCAGAATACGGGGAAAATCCCGAACCAGACTCGAAACGTGCCCTCGTCGGGTTTGTATCGCGTCGTCCTCGAAGGTTTCCACGCCATTCCGGCTCGTACCGCTCCACGGTTTCGAATCTCTGATTTGAACGAAGGGACAAACCGGCGGTGCCTAACTCCGGTCACTGGCTCAAAGGGCCCTTAGTGGCAAGAGGGGAGCGGCGATTGACAGATGGACGAATGGATGGTTGGATGAATGGACGGGCGGACGGGCCGGGGGGGGGGGGGGAGAACTAATGTGGGTGGGCTGGCACGGATACAACATGTTACGATGAGAAATGAGGATGGATTTCATTGAAAGGAACGCAACATAGGTGGAAAGGTGGCCGACAGTGGAGGGATTAATAAGGGCACATCGAAATAGGGGGGGATGTGAGGTTTGCCTGCTTTGATGGAGGTAGGGGGCATGTGTGATACAAATGGTGGCCCCTGGGAGTTCAATGTATTTGTAGGCAGGCAGGCACGCATGCAGGTGCTGCAGGTTTCTCGGCTGGTCCGAAGCGGCTCGCTGATTGTCGAACTTTTTTTTCCTAGGAGAGATCACGTTGTTTTCTTGGTTTGTGTTCTGGGCCGTCACGGGGCCTTCCCGCTCAGTTTCTCATCCTGTTCTGACTGCCTTTATTTCATTGCTACAAAGTCGCTGCCGACGCGAGGCCGGTTGCAGGGCTATTGAGCTCTCAGTGAAAATACTGCTTGAGGTTGCCTTCCTATGGTGACATGGCGCGGTTCATGGTGGTTTATGTTGTGGCGCTCTTTTCATTGGGGTATTCTTGTCTTGTGTCCAGACGTTTGCGTGGTGGAAGCTGCTCGTCCAAGAGAAGAATCGCATACCAATTGACAATTACCTGAAACCCCCCGCCCCCATCGGCTACTGCGCGGGTGGGATTGATGCCCTTAATGCCCGAGTCTATCTCTGTCGCTCGAAGTATGTGCCCCGTATGTTGCACCACAGCGGCCCAGCGAGATGTTAGGTGCAAAAAAGACAGGTTCGCTACCAAAAACCATGTATCTATAATTATTGCATATAACAAGCCAAGTGGAAGTGAGGTGAGCTTCGTCCCCGTGTCATGAACGGTGTGCTTCCGCCTGGGCCGACTCCCTGAACCCGATACCAACAAGCGGCGCGCTTCGTGCCGGTGGGGTACGCAAACGATACATCAAGGTGGCGAGGCACGGCGCTTGTCCGGCCACTTGCGGGAAGCAGATCCGTTGGAGAACAAGCCCAAGGGCCGAGAAGATGGGCAGGCCGGTGAGGGGGGAGATTGCGCCGGTTCATCCCCTCAGAGATACGCCACGTTGCTGTGGTATGTGCGGATTACCTTTGTTGGACTTCTTGATCGGACGACCTATGTCCTGACCAAGCTGATGGAAGGAAAAGAACGGAGAATAGAAATTGAGAGAGAGGAACAAAAAAAAAAGAGAAGCCTTCTCAGCAATGGATCTGGACATAGTTGCTAATGCTGAGCCTCGATTGAATGGCTTACGCTCGAATGGTGGCGTGAGGGGTGTCGGCCCTCTACCGTTGGGCTCACTCTCTAGAGGTCTAGACCCCTCGACTGGATTGCGGCGACCATCATCCCACATCCGTACAAAATCGGGCGGTTTGGCGCATCTCCTCTTGGCGTGCCGCGGTTCCAATCATCAGGTGCTCGTGGGTTGCCGCCGTAGACCCAAACCGTCTCGCTTTAGTCCGTACTCCTCGCGCGCGAGCGCGCTGGCCCATGCGTCCCGCCGCATCCCGCCGGCGGTATTCGCGTGGGCCCCGTTGATGTGACGTCACAGGGCTGGGCCATGCACGCTTTCGCAGCTCCTTGAATACCTGGTAGGGTACAGAGGCAGATTGTATACCTACTTTCGCAGAGGCGGGCTGTACGGATTACTGCTGAATCCTTCGTCGCCGATGTATGTGGGCACTGTGTTGTAGCGTAAATTGTTACCGGGAGGCGATTTCTACTCAAGATGTGTCGAAGATAGGACAGATAAGATGCAACCAGCAGAATGAATGCGTGATTTGGGTTGGCTCACCAGCCTGGACCCGCTGGCCTGGGAACTGATGGCATGGTGAAGGGCAGCGTTGGTGCGTGCTCGATGCTCTGCCATGGGAAGGATGCTTTGGGCCCCTGCCATCTGATATCGGATTGGCCAGCTTCGGGCGGCACCAACCAACCCCAAGGCACCCCAGGCACCCCAGGCACAGGCAAACTCCTGCCGTCATGGCCGCATCAGACCACCACCGTTCTAGTGTGGATCCCCATGTTTGTCTGAATGTGGGGCCCGAATTCGGGTCAGCTCAAACCGCCGACGTCCGGAACCCCAAAGGCGAGAGGGATACGGAATCCGCATCTGGCGAGCAACGTGCAGAATCAAGGCAAGGTTACCGGCATGCTCGGTCTGGTACGACGTCAACCCCGTGCGATGTCCGCCCTATCGAGAAAGGAGATGCAGGCTGCTGCCCTACACAAGGGACCCGCGTGGCCCCGAAATTGTGTAGGCAGGCGCGACTCCGGTGAGTGAGCGAGGCCCAACCTGCCAGTGTCGCAGCCACTGCGGCTCGATTTCACTGCTGCGGATCACCCCGTTTGCCAGCCGAATCGCCTGTTCTTCCAAAACAGGGCTCAGGCTCGGTGCTCGACGATACACTGCTGGTAGTGGACCTCCAACGTGGGTGCGTCCATGTTATAAGAAAGACTAACATTCCCCTCGCTCAGGACGGTTGCTGTCCAACTCCCCAAAGATTCAATCGATCCCATTCAGTTCGACCTACGTTGGAACTCGACGTTCTTCCCCCCCACTAATCACCAGCTAGCTGGTTAAGATATCCTAGTCCGCTACAGATCCTACAGAGCTCAGCCGAATTTAGCAATCAATTCGCCATGGGCGACGCAAATGAGCTTGAGAGCATCAGCACCTTTGGCTCTGCCCGCTCGACCATCAAGGGCGCTCCTCTCTCGGAGGAGGAGGTCAAGAAGTACAATGACTTCTTCAAGGCGAGTCTGTATCTCAGCCTCGGCATGATATACCTCCGCCATAATCCGCTCCTCAAGGAACCCCTAAAGAAGGAGCACCTCAAAGCCCGACTCCTCGGTCATTTCGGCTCGGCGCCTGGGCAGATATTCACCTACATGCACTTCAACCGCCTCATCAACAAGTATGACCTTGACGCCCTCTTCATATCCGGACCCGGCCACGGCGCCCCCGCGGTGCTCTCGCAAGCCTACCTCGAGGGCACCTATTCCGAGGTGTATCCCGACAAGTCGGAGGACGAGGAGGGCCTGCAGAAGTTTTTCAAACACTTTTCGTTTCCCGGCGGCATTGGCTCGCACGCGACCCCAGAAACTCCAGGCAGCCTGCACGAGGGTGGCGAGCTGGGGTATTCGATATCCCACGCCTTCGGCGCCGTCTTCGATAACCCCAATCTGATTGCCCTCACCATGGTCGGCGACGGCGAGGCCGAGACGGGCCCGCTGGCGACGGCGTGGCACAGCAACAAGTTCCTCAACCCCATCACCGACGGCGCCGTGTTGCCGGTCCTGCATCTCAACGGCTACAAGATCAATAACCCCACCATCCTCGCGCGCATCAGCCACAAGGAGCTCGAGAACCTCTTCCTCGGATACGGCTACCAGCCCTACTTTGTCGAGGGTGACGAGGTCGACTCGATGCACCAGGCAATGGCAGCGACTCTTGAGCACTGCGTGCTGGAGATCCGCAAGTACCAAAAGCAGGCCAGGGATTCCGGCGAGCCCTTCCGGCCCAGGTGGCCAGTTATCATCCTCCGCACTCCAAAGGGCTGGACGGGTCCGCGCAAGATCGGCGACAAGTATATGGAAGGCTACTGGCGCGCCCACCAGGTGCCAATCACGGACGTCCACGAGAACCCCGGGCACCTCAAACTACTGGAGCGCTGGATGCGCAGCTACGAGCCCGAGCGGCTCTTCGTCGACGGCAGGATCAATCCGGAGCTCAGGGCGCTCTGCCCGACGGGGAACCGGCGCATGAGCGCCAATCCGGTTGCCAACGGCGGCCTGCTTCGGAAACCGCTCAGGATGCCTGACTTTCGCAACTACGCCCTCGAGGTGGAGAAGCCGGCCGTCACCATGGCTGCCAGCATGCAAAACATGGCCAAGTTCCTGCGAGATGTGGTTGCCCTAAATCCGACCAACTTCCGCCTGTTTGGTCCCGACGAGACCGAATCCAACAAGCTCGCCGGGGTGTACCAGGCGGGCAAGAAGGTCTGGATGGGCGAGTACTTTGAGGAAGACGAGAACGGCGGCAACCTCGCGCCTAACGGCCGCGTCATGGAGATTCTCTCGGAGCACACCTGCGAGGGCTGGCTCGAGGGCTACATCCTGAGCGGCCGCCATGGCCTTCTAAACAGTTACGAGCCGTTCATTCACGTCATCGACTCGATGGTTAACCAGGTATGTTTAAGCTTAATTTCGGGGTTTCGCCTCGCCTCGCCTCCCCTCCCGTCGCGGGAGTTACGTTTTTTTCGAGATTCCCGCACTAACCCTTCTGTCAGCACTGCAAATGGATCGAGAAATGCCTCGAGGTAGAATGGCGCAGCAAGGTCGCCTCGCTCAACATCCTCTTGACCGCCGTGGTCTGGCGACAGGACCACAATGGTTTCACCCACCAAGACCCGGGCTTCCTAGACGTGGTGGCCAACAAAAGCCCCGAAGTGGTGCGCATCTACCTGCCGCCCGATGGTAACTGCTTGCTGTCCTGCATGGACCATTGCCTCCGGTCGTCCAATTATGTCAATGTCATCGTCGCCGACAAGCAAGAGCACCTGCAATACCTCTCCATGGAAGACGCCATTGTGCACTGCACCAAGGGCGCCGGTATCTGGCCGCAGTTCAGCACCGACCACGGTGCTGAACCGGACATCGTTATGGCGTCCTGCGGCGACATCGCCACCCACGAAACGCTAGCTGCGATCGATCTCCTTCTGCAGCACTTCCCCGAGCTCAAGATCCGCTACGTCAACGTCGTCGACCTCTTCAGGCTCATCTCGCACATCGACCACCCACACGGGATGACTGATGCCGAGTGGGAGGCCCTCTTCACCGCCGACAAACCGATCATCTTCAACTTCCACAGCTATCCCTGGCTAGTCCACCGGCTCTCGTACAAGCGGCCCGGCGCGTGGCGGAACCTGCACGTGCGCGGGTACAAGGAGAAGGGCAACATTGACACCCCGCTCGAGCTGGCGATCCGTAACCAGACGGACCGCTTCAGCCTCGCCATGGACGCCATCGATCGGATGGCAGGCAGCGGGGTGCTCGGAAACCGCGGGGCCGCGGCCAGGGAGGCGCTCAAGAACGCGCAGATCAGGGCGCGAACCGAGGCGTTCGAGAACGGTGTCGACCCGGATTTCTTGAAGAGCTGGACATGGCCGTATGAGCGGACCGTGCAGGAGGCTGTGCCAAAGCTGATGGGCTGACTCTTCCTGTTCCTAATTTCTCCGTGCAATGGCTTTTGCCTTTTTAATCTTGTTAATACACCACCCATCTCTCCCTTCGGCATTCTGTCAGGTTAGGTATCCTCGAAAGTTGAAAAGGTAGAAGGAAATACAAGGCAAGCCAGAGGAGGAGTAGTGAGTTGAATGTTGGTTGGGGGCACTGCAGGAATAGAGAGCATCTTGGTTTGTAAAGAGGTCTGAGAACCTGGCATCTCCAACAAGTCACCAGACTAGCCACTGCCCGGCTAGCTCAATCGGTAGAGCGTGAGACTCTTAATTCAAGGTCCATCTCAAGGTTGTGGGTTCGACCCCCACGTTGGGCTCAATTCCCGGCAGCGATTGCCTCTCTTTTTCCATTTTCCATTTTTTTTTTGTTTTTTCATATCAAAGGCATGGTCGCTACGGCTGCGTGCATTGATAAGGGTTAGGGTCTGGTTGCTGTCTGCCAAACACGGTAACACGGCCTGTTTTTCCAATAACAGAGGGTATGACGTATCCGTATCACTAGATGTGGGCCAGAGTGCCCTTGTAACCTACTATCCCGATCATGGTTCCCTAACGGGAGCCGGTTCTCCGTTTTGGGTTCCGACACTAGAAGAATCCGTGTCATGGTACATACCCCTTTATGTGAAAGATTGTTTGGCAGGGCATGTACAATACGAGTATCTCCAGGAGAAAGAGCAAGGGGTGACGCATGCTGCTCCATTATGTCTTTTTTCTTCTCTTGTCGTTTTTTTTCTCTCAATAGTAGGGAGTTATATGAACATTAATGGTTCTAAAGTGAAACAAGCATGAAGTCCCTGCAGCTCAAGCCTCTCCCGGGCTTCCCACGCGGTTTTATTTCTTTCTTTTCTTTTCTTTTTTCTTTTCTTTTTTTTCTCCTTTAGCCACTTTGTTTGCCTGTGTGGGTAGCCTACGCATATTACGTAGGCCAAGGGACTAGCTACCTAACTCGTCATGTTTCGGCATGTCCAGGCGCCCCGTTGGTGATAGAGGAACATAGCGTCCGCCAATTGTAGCGGTTCCCAGACCCGCGGGCCACTGAGTTAAGTCGGGAAAGGTCCCGAGGCAATGACGGTCATGCAATATTCATTTGCGCATGCCATTGGCACATCGTTAATATAGATACTCCGTGAGAGTGTGCGACAGCCATGACCGTGGGAATGAGCGGGTGACGTAAATGCGTAGGTATCCGAGTTGATTGTATGAGCGACTTGCTGAGCAAGGCCGAGAGGTATTTAGATTATCTAGTTATCTTTCACTACGGGGCGGATGTCATGGGGGAGGCGGCCATGCGTTGAGATAATGTACTGTACGGAATACTGTATGGAAGTTTAAGGTAGGTTTGAGGCGTCAGGTACGGCAAATACTGTTCTGCGTGCGTGTGTGTGTGTGTATGTGTGTGTGTGGCAATGAGGCTCAACCTTCTACAACCTGCCAAGTGGCCAATCGTGTAGCACAATCTCGATTTTCCGTTCCCTAAACGTTACAATCATATTGTAAGCTGTTTGTGCGGCGGGCAGTCATTATGACGCGGAGTGGGGACGAGGCGGCAACAGAAGCAGCAAGGCCGCGGGTTAGGTGAGCAAACAAGCGAGGGGCCTTGGCATTTCTTTTGCCAAGTGTGCCTTACGGCAGCCTGGCGGGGACCGGGGTCAATTGAGGATGGGCAATGCGGGACACGAGGGGATCCCTTACCTCCAGAAAAGACGTGCGACGTGCTATCGTGTTATCCATTTCTCCGTCCGCCCTGCAAGTATGCAAGATCGCACGGAACCTACGACCACGGTGATCCATGGGAGCATTCGCCATCGATAGGCTCTTTCTCATGTTCAGCTCAGGGCGCTGCAGAGGGCCAGACCCTGGATGGTGACCGGGCGTGCTCATTGGGCAGACGGGGGTCATTGTGCAGGGTCCGCAGTCTGCCACGCCTGTCCTGCCGGCCAAGAAGCTCCGGCAGTCCACTAAAGCTCGCTCCCCACCCGAGGTCGATCTTCCCTTTGCCTTTCGGTAACGTTATTTGGCATAGCAATCGGCTGACGTCATAACGGTCCGTGGAAAACTGGACCGTAAGTGAGGGACCCAGTAAGTTAGCTTCAGGGTGTAGTGTAGTAGTGTACTATGAGTGTAGCGAGTGCGCAGTACGGATAATCCGAGGGGTTGCACACTGTCTGATGACGAAGTAGTGTAGTCGCCAGAATCTCCCGAGATGGTGGTTCCTTGGTAAACTGACAATTGCCATCCCCTACGCCAAGAATCACCAGATTAACTTGCTATCTTGGTGGTACACGTCCAATTCTCGGTTGCGTTATCATCACGCGCTTTGGGAAGAGCTCCGGGTGGCTCCTGTAGGTGCATGTGCAAAGGGTCACCGATCCCTTGCGAGGAATAAAGTATGCTATACGGAGTAGTAGCACACGGGGCAATACGGGCCTACCAGCAATCACACAGCGGCACGGTTTCCGAAATGCGCCGGCCCCCAGTCCGAGCTCTCCATCAACCCTCTATTAGGCGATCGAACTCCCGTCGTTAGTGTAGGGCTCGTAAAAGTGACGCAAGAGCCACTATTTGCCGGCGGCGCTGATGGCACACAGGAGGTAGATTGTCGAGCATCGTGACAGTTCTTGGCCGAGGGGAAAGGATTGATCGCCTCTGGCGTTGTTGCTGGAGCAGTGGGTTCAGTCCTCGTACACTACACTACAATACTCTGGTATGACCGCGGGGGGGTCCGAGTGGTATGTCAAGGGTGGAATTTGGAGTTGGGGTGCATACAGTGTAAGTGTACAGTACGCGCACCTAGCATGCAGGCCAGGCATCTTGCCAAGGACGAGAACGAAGCCAAGAAATGCCAGAAGGGCCTAGAATGTGAGCCGGCACTCCAATCACGCCGACCAATGCACGCTATGCAGCCGAGACATCTGGGAGATGCAACGGCTAACACTTGCAACGTCGGTCCTTTTGCGTGGAACATCGAATTGAGAGCGAGGAGTTGATGAAGCTCGAGAATTGCAGTGCCAAATTGGTCAGGTGAGATGCTTCTCCCCTCCCCCCCCCCTTTGGCCTGCGTCTCTAATTAATTAATGTGCAACATCTGCACTGTTCAAGGTGCATATTATGTAGTGTATGTACATACATACGCCTAGGTGGGTAGGGAGACGATAGTGTAGTGTACAGTACACTACGGGTTACTGCTTATGGACTGGAGCGCGTAAGTGTTCAGCGGTGAGGGGCAGGGCGAAGGAGCCCAGCGTTTTCGCCCGTCTGCCTGGAATGCATCAGGGAATGCATCAGACAGTGGCGACCTTACTCACTCATCGCAAGCGAAGTGTGGTATGTCTGACAGGAGACCCAAGGGCAGAAGATGGATGAGATGGCTTCTGCTCCATATAAGGTAAGTACTTCATTCTACTCTATACGGACGTACATACCAGTCAAACAGGTAGCAAGCGGAGATAAACCTAGTGTAGTGCACCTAAGGTATGTAGGTACCTTGGGTACCTGAATGTGTTCCCATGGAGCGGAGCCAAGGCAGCGGAGAGAGGAGATACAAAGTAGATCTCTAGCCTTGAAGTTAGGTAGTTTGGGAAAAAAGCTCCGTAGTGCAATACATAACTCGTACATACCATGAAAGGCAGCCTCCATCCACACGGTGTGGGTCTCGCCAGTCGTACTACTGAGGAGTGTAGTGTAACTACGCGTAACAGCCGGGCAACACCGTACGAGCAGTGGGCAGGCAATCAGGTCCAGGGTGGACCCGCCAATTGACGTAACAGCCCAGCAGCAGCTCGATCGAGATCGCGCACGCGGGCGCCCACTTAGTTCCCCCCACCGATCGGATCCATCCACAACTATCTGGTGTGTACTTGGTACGGTAGCAGGAGTAGCGTCCTTAGTAAGACGCCTGGGAAGTCGAGGGAAATAGCCGGCTTCCAACTGTTTCCACGTCTGGGACCAAGCATCACACCTCGCAAGCGCCCGCCCTATCTTCTCCGCATCCAAGAACAGGAAATTTGGTCCAGATCAGCGTACAAAAGCGCCCCTTTCCTGTGCTTTCCCATCTCTGTTAGCTTGCGGTTCCCAAAACCTCAGACCCCTTCCGAAAACTCTCAACCACCTCCACGAATCAAGTGTTGCTATAGTTAATTCATACTTTTTTGAGATCCAAGCTCCCAGCCCTTGACCTCCACGTGCTATCTGAACCCTTGGACCCTGCACTTCTTTGAGACCTGCAGTGAGTCCGGGGCTCCTAAAGTGTCGAACTCGCTCCTTCTGGACGAAGCTGTTCTATGCGTTGTACCTGCCCTCGGGCCGGCCCATATCCTGCCGCCACTATCTACACCAGTCGCCATGCCCACGAAGCGTCTCTCGCCTTCATCTGACGCGAATGATGTGGTAAATTTGCCCCTCAAGAAGGTAAGAAACACATCCTGCTCCTCTTCTCTTCCCAGCTCCTTGCCATTTGGCCCACGTCCATCCCCACTGACAAGCCGCCTCTCACAGACCCAACGAACACACGAGGAAAACCAGGAGAGAGCGTACATTGCGGCCTCGCGCAGGGCCGACCGCGACATCGAGCACCGGATCCGGTCCGCCCTGAAGGCCTCCGAGTGTCGCCGGAAGCGGACCGGCCGAGGCCTCAAGATCACGCGCGAAGCCGTCATTGGCGACGAGCAGTACGAGAGCGAAGATGATGATCATGCCTCTCGCCGCTTCAGCATGCCCGCTACCACCAGCACTACCGCTTCCAGCCTCTCCAACCCCTACGTGCAGTCGCCCAGCCGCGCTGCCGACCGCTACGCCGAGATCGACGCCTTGTTCGCCAAACACTTTCCCCACGTCCAACTCTCCTCGCAATGGTCGAGGCAACATCAGACAACACACCGATACAGTTATTCGCAGCCTTCCTTGGGCCCGCAGGCACAGGCCCACCCGGGCCGGTACGTCCCCCGGTTCCAGCAGCAGCAGCAACAACACCAACATCACCAAAATAGCTCGGTACAGATACCCGTACCAGTTCCGGCCACTTTCTCCAATACGGCGATGACGACGACGACGACGACGACGACGACACCACCAACAGCGGCACCAACCTCTTCCCCCTCGTGCTCCTACTCCCCGGCCCTCCTCACCCCACCAGTCTCCTACCCGCTCCCACCAGCTGCCTGCGGCAACGGTGAAGCGGCCGGATCCCCCACCGCCAAGTCCGGCTCCATGTCTCCTCTCCTTCTCGAGAACCAGCACTCGTCGTTGTTGTCCTCCTCCTCTTCCCGGCCTGGCAGCGCCTTCTCGGCCGCCGCGCAGCAAGCGACCGTCGGCCTGGGCCTCGCGAGCGGCTATCTCCAACAAGTCGCGACCACCGGCGCCGGCGGTGACCTCGACAGTCACGACGGCGCGGCCGCGGCGCTGTCTTGTTGTTTCGGCACCCTCGGTTATTCGGCGGAGACGGTGCCGGCGGGGCTGGGAGCCGACGATCCGCTGTGGTACAGTAGCGGCGACCACGGCCCAGGCGCCACGGCCGCGGGCGGCCGCGGCGGCTTGACCGCCACTACCACCACCACCACCACTGCTACTACCCCTACTGCTGCTGCTGCTGCTGCTGCTGCTGCTGCTACCACTACTACCACCACCGCCTCCGCCCCGGCCCAAGCGGGGTGGCAGAGCCAGAGCCGGAGCCTGTCGCTGCCCTCGGCGCTGGAGCAGTTCCAGTTCTTCCCCGCATTCGAGCAGGCCTCGATCGGGGAGGAGGAGCCGTCCGACGCGCTGATCGACCCCGGTATCCTGGCGTCAGGGTCGGGTGTCGCCGCCGGGTCGGGGTCGGGGTCGGTGCCCGTCGACGGGTTCGACGCGGGAGCGCCCGGCGAGCCGTGGGCGGACTGGATTAATCTCGACGGGGACGCGCCTGCGCCCCTGGGCGTCGAGGTGTGATATTTTTTCTCCGTTTTCTTCTCTTCTCTTTTATTAGTCCGATGATGATTTACTGGATGAAGTGATCATCACTTAATGATGGAACGGGCGGCATTATCTGAATCATCTTCCTTTGGGTGTTCTGAAGACTTAGAATGGTTTTTCTCCAAAATGTGATATGGGAACGGGGAAAGATAGGCGACGGAGTTTATTTTTGTTTTCTTGTTCCTGTGACGGTTGGATGCGGATTTTCTCCTGCTGGCGCTGCATCTTGGGTCAGAGTGGCCCTGTTCGATCTCGTTATCGTACTTGTCAGGAGCGAGGCGTCCGTAGCTACTTCCGCGGATGACTATCGCATTCGGTCGAATGCGCAATGAGTCAATGACAAGCTGGGGGGTTAGGGAGACTGAATGTTTTCGCTTGAAAAGGAGAAGCACAGGTGAAGTGCCTAGCAATTCCCAAGTAGGTAGTAAGAGGGCAGACAAGCTTATAAATGTCCAAGCCATCACACAGCATTAGTGATTCATCATCGCGTTGGTCGACGTCACGATCAACCCCTTCTTTTAGGCCGATGTGACGGCGGGGGGCCGGGTATGTGTTCCTCTTTCCTCTCCCGGATGGCATCCTTAGGCTCCTTCCGTTTTCTACCTTTGGGTCATTAGGTTCCAGGTATTGGGACCGCGCACCTTCTTGCTTGCTTATCTTGTCCTCATGTGCTCTGACCTCTTCTCTCAGGCTGTTCAGACTATGGCTCGCGACCCCTGCACCACCCTCACCCTCAAATCGTTCTTTCTTCTTCACACCTTGCCTAGCCTTGATATCGATGGTATAGTCTCTGAAAAAGCGTAAAGTGACGATTTCAAAAAAGAAAAAAAACCAGTTCTGAGGAAAGGAGGAACGAGGCTCCCCTAACATCAGGATCTCAGTAAAGCGTTCCCAACCTGCCCGTGTTGCCAGGCCTTTTTTCTCGAGAACCTATTCTTTCCCCTACTGGGCTAGGCCCGTTGGCTCCTTAACCTTTGGTTTACCTCGCTACAAACGCACACGCATCTCTGGTTAGCAAAAGCCAACTCTCATGGCCAAACGACCTACGAAACCCGTCCCCCCTTCCCCTTCCAGAGCGAAAACGTCAACATCGACGGCGGTAAAGCGAACATACCACGGCTGTCCTCCGCAGCTTGGGCGGACCTTTTCTCCTCTTGTTGTCCTCTCTACCGCCACTGCCGCCAGAAGTGTCGGTACCAGTAGCAGTAGTATCGCCGCCATGCTGCTGCTTGGTCGTCTTGGTGTCGCTCTCCAGCCGTTGAGAGACGGCCCAGCTGCCGAACCCGCTAATATCGTAACCTGACCGAGGCATCCTCGGTCACCCGCGGCGGGGAGGCGAATGTAAACGGGCCCGGGGGAGGGGGGTGGGGAAGGAATTAACAGCGTATCGGTGACCACTGGGCAAATATTGTCGGGAAAGGAGCAGGGCAGACCAAGGCTCTCGATTACCCGGGGGGGTCATGGAGGGAACTCTGGCATCTGTGGAAAACATTGGAACTCATTACACAGGTCTGTGGTTGCTACCTGAGGCTGGACTTCGGTAGCTCATATACCACCTCTCACTGCTAACGATGACAATAACAAACCTATTAACCTTCGAAACCCATCCGCAAGCAGCCAAAGAACTGTCATGTCTTTGCTGTCAGGGAAAAACACGCTGAGCCATCAGAGAGCAAGCCAACCAGCTCCTAATCCCACCTTTGAGGCGCGTTGATTCCTGGCCAAAGCGATGGATGCCGCACGGCCCGGGAAGCAGGATGCGTGAAGAGTCAAAGAGCCGAAAGGATTTCCAACATAACCTTGTTGGCTGTCGAAAAGGGAACCACAGAATTACATCTCACAACACCCAGGCGGATGCGTGTAAAGATGGACTGGGTCACTCCGGGTCACCTTCCGGTATGCAAGGTGCCGTGCTTGACCCGTGAAAGCGACGGGCGACGGGCGACAGGGAGATGGCCGAGCCAATGTTTCTTTCAGGGCGCACTCTGGGTATCATGCCCTTACTATCTGGGAACCAAGTCATGGCTCATATCGAGCGTCTAGGCCGCCTTTACCTCGCCTTCCACCCCTTCCTTTCCCAGGCCTTTCTTTTTCTTTTTCTTCTTCTCCTTTTTTACATCTTCGTCAGCGTTCTCGCCATTTGTGGCCTTTCCCTCCTTTTTGTCTCGTTTCTCCTTGCCCTCTCCCTCCTTTTTCCCTCGCTTCTCCTTTCCCTCTTCCTCCTTTCCCCCTTTCTTCTCGTTCCCCTTTTTGTCGACCTTGCCTTCCGCTTTCGGTTCGGTCTTTCTTTTCGTCCCGAGCTCTTGCCCGACACCCTTTCCAGCCGCCACCCCGTTGACGCTTGTACTCTTCTTCCCCCCGCTCACCGGCCCCTTTGCCGCCGCCTTCCCAGCCTTCCCTTTCCCCTTTCCTTCTTCCTCACCATCCCCCGGCTTGGACACCTTCGGCATGCCCGCGACCCTCTCCCCCTCCGGGTCCGTCTCCTTGGCCCAGCGCACCCAGTCGTGCCGCCGATGGCTCCACAGGTCGCCGCGCCACGCGCGCCAGACGTTTCGCCCGAGCCACGTCTCGCGCAGCGCGCGCTCCTGGCGCTCCAGTTGTGCCATGATGTTCTCCTTGAGGTGGAAAGGCACGACCACGGCCCCCTCCGAGCTAGTACCGCCGCCGCCCTTGGACGGGGTCGAAATGATCTCGGTGACGATGCCGTTGCCGTGCTGGGAGGTGGCGAGGGTGAAGATGTTGGGGAGTAGGGCGGCGACAAGGAGCTTGTGGAAATGTGGAATCTGGGCCGGAGTAGCGAGGGCCTTGGTGAGAATGGCCGCTGTCGAAGGGGAGGTGGTGGCCATGCGGAGGAGTTGGTCGGGCGAGAGGGCGAGAAGGGAGTTCTGGATCGCTTTCGAAGGCTGGCCCGGGATGTCGAGGAGCGCGGTGGCGACCTGGCTGCCGTGGGAGATGAGCGCAGCTTTGCTCTTGGCTTCTGGCGTCTGGAACTTCTTCTCCTTGGTCTCGGGCTCCTGTTCAGGTTCGGAGAGGAGGCAGAGCTTCGGGACAATGTGCTTCCAGTTGCCGCCGCATGCTGCCGTGAGGGCTTGGAGGAGACTACCGAGTTCGGCGGTGGCACCGCGCACGTTGCAGCGCTCGAAGAGAGTCTTGATCACGTTGAAGCGGCCCTTTTCGACAAAGGACGGAATTTCCGGAAGCGCTTTCTGGACTGCATTGGCGAGGTCTTCCTTGTTCAGCCGGTTGAGCACCTTGATGGCGGGATACGAGGCGATATCGTTCCGCAGCAGGCTCTGGATGCGCGGGGCGAAGATGTTGGCCTGCAAACCCTTGAAGACTTTGCCTGGGCAGTGAGAAATCAGGGTCTCGAGGAGGCGCGACCCGATAGGATCGTATAGCATGCTGTTGACAAATTCGCACGCCTGCGACTTCTCGTCGCTGAACGAGGCGGGAGCGCCGGGGACGAGCCTCTCGAGTAGAGACACCACGCTGCCCTCGCCTTCGGCAGCATTGCCACTCCCTTCTTCCTTTTTTGACTTCTTCGATTTTGAGAGCGACAGCTCCAAGTCTAGCAACAACTGCAGGGTCGGGTTGCCGGTAGGGTGCTTGGCGAGCACCCTCAGCGCCGTCGAATCCATGCTAGCCGTGGAGTCGCTGATGATCTTCTCTATCGCCATCGTGAAAGACGACGGGACCGCCCTCGTCTGCGTATTAAGAGCACTCGTCACGGCCGAGGCGCCCTCCACCGTCACGTACTCCTTGCTCTTGCCCTGAAGTAGCGACTTGGTGCCGGCCTGGGCAAGCGGCCTCCCCGAGAGCACCACGAGCAAGACTCGCAGCGCATGGGAGCCGTACCGATCCGACAGCAGAAACGAGAGATGCTCTTCGAGTTCATCCAGTGTCAGCATGAACAAATCCTCCATCGACGTCTTCACGGCCTCGGCAATCTCGGGCGCCATTGGTTCGTCATCGTCCGCGTCCCCCATCTCGACATCCTTGTCGGCCTCCCCGCTCAGCTCGGCCGTGACGACGGGGGCGCTCATCAGAAAGAGCTTCTCGCAGCAGTGGCTGGCAAAGCGGTGGGTGACGAGGGTCATGAAGTGGCCGGCAAAGGCGCCGAACAAGCGCTTCTTCTGGCGGGGGGTGGATAAGAGGATGAGGCGTTCCATGAGGCGCGAGCACGACTGGCTGCTGGCGAGCTTGAGCTCCTTGCCACGGGCCTCGCGGTAGACGTTCTGCAAAAAGATGTGGCGCTCCTCGGCGGAGGGGAAGTCGTTCAGCTCGAGCAGCTCGTCGGCGTGGCGGAAGTACTCCTGCTCCTGCTCGCCCAGCATGCCGAAGAACTCGCGCTCAAAGTTGCCGCCACGGGCGCGGGGATGGGCTGCGGACGCATTGTATCCTGCTGCATCGTTGCCGTCCTCTTCCTCGTCAAAGGGGATGTAATCGGCGTTCGGGTCGTAAGTGAAGAGGTCGTCGTTGGAGAGTTCCTGTTGACCGTCGGCGTCGTGCTGGCGCTGTCGTTTGGCGGAGCGCTCTTCCTCCTCGGCGAGCTCGCGTCCGCGCTTTTTGGCCCGCTTCTCGTCACGGATCAGCTGCCGCTTAGATTTCCTATTCTTGCCCATGGTGTTGTGTCGGCGAACCGCCTTCGTAGGGAGGTACCTGGACAATCGAGACCGTGGAATTGTATGAAAAAGCGCTTGTAGAAAAAGTTTATCTTATCGCTCGGGTAGTTCTCGATTGGGAATCGAACCCTAACCCAGGGTCTTTACGATTGCGTTGCATACACCGCGCTCGGGCAAAGTACCTACGGATGTAATTTACCTCGTGCACACAACTACACATAATATTCGCTGATCGGCGACTCGTAGTCACATTATTTAGCAAAGCCTCGCGCACATTGATGAAAATGCCAGCAATTGCTCCGTCGTCCCGGATGGCGGACCACAGCAGTTTCACATGACACGGTGCCTCCTGGCCTTCAGGCCTGAACGACCCAAGAATCGCGGCACACCTGCCCATGCGCGCATTTCCCGGTTTTCGCCCAGATTATGGAGGTATGTATGTATGTACATACATACATGCACTACGGCCACACACCTGACTGCCCGCCCCTGTCTCAGGCGCCGTTATCCATTCTGTTGTTACCTATGTGAGCCAAGCATACGATACACTACGGGTACGAAAATATTTGTTGGCACAGACAAACTTGCCGCAGTGCGACTGCCGCAAAAATGTATGGATTCCGCTCTCCGTGTTTCACAGATACACTGACTCCTCTGTATCGTATGTACTATAAGGTTCAAACACTGCTCCGTAGCCACTGGGCGCCGGTTGCGGTTAGCGCCCCTCAGCCCTGCGGGCGATCTCCCCAAAGCGCCAATCGCACAACGGTTCCAGGCAACCACTTCGGGGCCTCAGAACTGCCAAGCCTCCCCAGCCATCCTGCTGACACCCCAGTCCGGGACCGCCATGTGTGAACAGGATCAACGGACCCTCCAGTGGTCAACATCGCCCATCCAGCTTCCGATCCCGGCCTTTCTTTAAGTAGTCCCCCCCCCATCCCGGCCATCAACCACCGGGGCAAAGCTGCCAGCGTCATGGTCCCTCGGGCTGTTTCCCGTTCCTCAGTATGGCTCAGCCCTCTCCGCCAACCACGAGGCCAACCACGAGGCCAACCAGGGCCGCTCCCGCCAACAATACACGCTTCTTCGGCTCCCAGATAGGCGGCCGCTCCGTCATCAACTATGGTTATACCGACATGCCTTGGAAGCTCATGGCTTGGGATGTCTACTACTTCTTCAAGTACTCTTGGGCCATTCCTTACATTTTGTGGCCGCTCTCTCCTGCAGACTCGGGCGAGCTGAGCGAGCTCTCGCCGACAAAGGAGAACATCCGGGCTATCGCGATTCACCTTGTGTTGTGCATACTGCAGCTTGGCGGCCTGGTAGCGCTCCCAGCTCTGGCGGTGCTGCCGATTTGGACAGCCACCATCATCGTCGGCGTTTTCTTGTTGGTCAACAAGCTTCTGTGCATGCTGCTCAACGGCAAGGAAGTCGAGTATCATTCGGACCCCAAATACGCGCCGGCACTGCCAGAACATGCCCACGAGCAATGGATTTTCATCAACGGGGTGGCGGTTGGGTGAGTCGGCATTCGCTCGTAGGAGGGGGGGTTGGAGGTGTTTGGGTTGGGGGGGGGGGGGGGGGAACAACTAAGACGGACACTAACCCAGGTATCTAGGTCACATTGGATGCAGACCAATCTCAACCGCCTCGCCGCCTCCTTCAAGCGGCCAATCCTGGGCATCCACAATAGAACGTGAGACTCTCCTCATCTGATCCGGCCGTCCATTGTCCCATGCTCACCATAACAGCTCTGGCATCTTGTTCGACGTTGTCGAGTGCCTCATCCAGCGCAACTGGGGATACGCCACCA
The DNA here is from genome assembly GCF_000226095.1 of Thermothelomyces thermophilus ATCC 42464. Lineage (NCBI taxonomy): Eukaryota > Fungi > Ascomycota > Sordariomycetes > Sordariales > Chaetomiaceae > Thermothelomyces > Thermothelomyces thermophilus. The sequence continues at coordinate 2,296,543 of NC_016476.1, read as the reverse complement.
AGGACGTACGGGTCTGTTACCGTATAATCAAGAAGAAGCTGTACAACCCGCAATATTCCAAAGTCATCTTCATTCTTCACTCGCAGGGCGCCATCGAGGGCAGCCTGATCCTGGACTGGCTCCTCCAGGAACTCCCTCAGGACCTGCTTTCCAAACTCGAAGTCTACACTTTTGGCAACGCGGCCAACCACTTTAATAACCCGCACCGCCACATCCGTACCCAAAACCTGGCAAAGCTCAACCCGTCGGCGGCATGCGTCGACTCGGTCCAGCTCACGCACAACCGCGAGGAAGCCGCCCGTGTCCCCCGCCGCCGTTGCCCGCAGCCGGGATCCAGGCCCAACTCTAGTTCTAGCTCCAACTCCAGTTCCGGCTCCAGTTCCAGTTCCAGATCCAGCTCCAGATCCGGCGCCAGATCCAGCTCTAGCTCCACCTCCTTCGATCTCGATGACGCGGCCGATTCGTCCAACCGCCACTCGACCCCGACGACCACTGAGACGGAGAGCGGTGCCGGCACGGCCACGGCCCTCTTCACGGCCGCCGCCGGCAGCAGCCCGCACCCCTCCCACCACCCGGACCGCGCCATCGGCTACATCGAGCACTACGCCCACACGACCGACTTCGTCGCCGCCTGGGGGGTCCTGCACTTTGCCACCTCGTCGCCGTCCTCCCAGTTCGTCCCGCGCTTCATCGGCCGCGTGTTTGCGCGCACCAGCCCCCGCGGCGGCCACCAGATGGTGCAGCACTACCTGGACGGCATGTTCCCCCTCCGAAGGGACCCCGCGACCGGGGAGCTGGCGAGGAACGCGGACGGGGTGCCCCTCGGGGTGGAAGAGGAGGGGAACGAGTTCATGGAGAGCGAGGTCCTTGTTGGCGGTGGCGGGGACGGCACGGGCAGGGAGGAGGGCGAGGGAGAGGAACTGAGCGACGGTGAGGCGGCAGATGGAGAGGAGCAGGAGCAGGTCGAGGTAGTCGACGTGAGTCCCGAGCCGGCGAGGGCGGAAAGCGGCGACGGGGCGGTCTCGCCGCGGAAGACTAGGAGGAAGCGGCAAGAAGGGGTGAGGGTCAAGGTCAAGGACGTGAGCCGGCTGTGGCAGTATCGGAACGGACGCAGCCCGGAGGAGACGCCCCCTCTGCTTGTCAGGGGCAAGGACGGAGTGGTGAGGAACGCGACAATGTAAAACGAGGGATGTTTTTGGGTCTGCCGAGGCGATCGGGAGCCGGGCGAAGGGGGGGCCGTCACGTCTTACGGATACAGGTGCGTAACATGCATTGTGACGGCGTCTGGTATCGTTTTGCTATCTGGCTCAACGGTGGGACTGTTGAGAACGGGCTCTGATGCGTCTCGAGGCAGTTCCCGTTCCCTTGAATGGCTATGACTATAGACCGAAACAAGGAATTTATTACTACTTACTTTATGAAGATAATGAAAAGGGGGGGTCAGTACGAATAAGCATGGTTGTATGTATGTATATGTACGACGGACGACATGAATGGGCGAGCGTGCGGCTACTCGGCAGCGGCCCTGATGATCTCCCGCACCGCCTCGTCAACTCCCCGGGCAACGATGGTCGGCTCGAACAGCAACCGGTCGGTCCACCCTCTGCCCGCCCTGTCCACCCAGGCGGCCCGCAGGCCGGCCGAGACGGCGCCCACGACGTCGAACGGGTTCGAGCTCACCAGCCACACCTCCTCGGGCCTCCCCTCCTTGCCCACCCGCCGCAGCAGGTGCTCGTACGCCCGGCGGTCCGGCTTGTAGACCCGCACCTCGTCCACGCTCACCAGCCCGCGCAGCACGCCGGCGTGCGGGGCCAGGTCCGGCGCGTTGGACAGGGATGACGATATCATGTCGGCCGTGCCGTTGGAGAAGACGTACGCCTCCACCCTAGTCTTCGCCGCCGCTGCCGTTGCTGGTGCTGGTGCTGGCTCCGCCTGATCACGGATCGACCGGAAGGCGGCGGGCACCTCGGGGAAGACACGTAGCGCGTCGTACGCCCGCATCACCCGGTCCTCTCGGTCCGGCGTGAGGACGGACACGAGGGCCGGGTCGAGGTCGGCGACGGCGTGCCGCAGGGAGGCGAGGGTGAGAGTGGTGAAGGGGCGGTAGTGGCCTGGTTGATTAGTATATTATTTTCTTTCTTTCTTCCTTCCTTCCTTTCTTCCTTCTTTTTTTTTCTCTCTGGTCCTTTTTCGGTTGGTAGAGACGCATGAGAGAATAGGGGGTAGAGAAAGGGGAGAAGGGGGAAGGGGAGGGGGGGTGGAAGGCGTGGACGGAATATCTGATTTGAGAGATGATGGTAACTCACCCATGCTGTTGATGCGCCACGTGTATTCAAGCTGGTAGCGTCGCCAGAGCGAGGCTAGCTCTCCTGCGCGGTCATGGCCGGCAACCTCGGCCAGTTCGGCGGCGATCGAATCGGTCGACAGGATGGTGCCGTAGAGATCGAAGGCGATGATGGTCGTGATGGTCGCCATGGCGGGTTGCGATGGGTTCGTCTCGTTGCCCCGGTGAGGTTCCGTGCTCGTGGATGCCCCATATGGTCACTGAGGTATCCTCTCCGGAGCAAAGGGACACAAGGGCTGATGTTGGTTTGCTGACGGTACACTACTTATAAGCACTATGTAATCCGGAAGGCGCATGGGGACGCCGAGTGGGGCCGAGAGCGGGGAATCCCGGCGGAGGACCGAAGCATTTGGGGAATGTAGGGGGGGTGCGAGCCCGACTTACATGTAAGAACGTTTTAGGGAGTAAAGTACTTTTGACATCATCAAGCTGCCGTTTCATTTTCCAACCCGGCTACTTTCAGCACCTCGCCTCACAACTATTGGTTTCATTGCAGCGGGATTTTCAGAGAAAGATAATAATCCGTAATTAAATAAATAGAATTAAAAATAGAGAAATTACGCCCTCGCCATATCGGACGACATTCCCGAAGAGTACAGGGCAAACTACGAGCAGTTCCGCGACGCCCTTTCGTCCCTCTTCATCGAGCGCATCGCCGCCCCCTTCTCAAAACCCAAGCGCAGGTCCAAACGGCGCTCCGGAAAACTCGCCAGGACCGGCTCTCCCCCCCCCCCCCCGGCGAGCCAGACACGCGCAGCCGACCTCCTACAGACCCTCGACCCGCCCGTGCCCAGGCCGAGGGCTGCGAGATCTGTGGGCGCGGCTGGGTCCGCCTGACGTACACCACCACCTGATCCCGCGCATGGTGTACGACAAGGCGGTCAAGCGCGGCTGGCACCGCCGGGACGAGCTGCAGGACGTGGCCTGGCTGTGCGGCGCCTGCACCGCTTCGTCCACACCAGTTCCGCGGCCACGAGGAGCTCGCCAGGGAGTATTACACGGTCGAGCGGCTGCTGGCGACCGACGAGGTGAGGAGGTTTGGCGAGTGGGTCGGGAGGGTGAGGTGGAAGGCGAGGTGACGATGGCAGAGAGTGTTATCTACCTTGTTTCGGAGTAAGATGTCGCTTTTTTAGCTTCCTTTCCCCCCTCCCCTCCCCCCCCTTCCTTTTTTTTTTCCCTTCCTTTTCTTTGATGGATAACATGCCGATATCTCATAACCATCAACGTGAACAAAATCAAATCAATGTCTCCAGACATGGAATAAACCCCCAAAACACCATTCATTCCGCTCGAGGATACCCAAATGCAATGTCATCATCAACAGGTAAGAAATGGTAGGACGCACTGACACACTTCACCTCGCCGACAGCAGCGCCTCCTCCTCGTCGTCTTGGTTCTTTCCATCCTGCCTGCCTCCCTTGGGATAGCTCAACTGGTGACCCTGCCCATCAGCCGTCCCTATCACCCCATGACCACCATCATCATTACCACCACCACCACCACCACCCCGCGCATGGAGCGACCCTTCGCCGTCCGCCTCCTCGGCAGAAACGACCCCGACCTCCGTCACCCAGCTCCGCTGCCGGTGGAGCCCTTCGACGGCCGCGTGGCGCGCCGGCACCGTCCCCGAAGCCACCACCACGGTGTCGGACCTGCTCACGGCGGCCGCACCGCCGCCGCCGCCGACGCTGCCCCAGCCGAACTCGGCGCTCATCGCGCGGTCGACCTCCCGCTTGAGCGTCGACGGAGAGGGGTGGATCGAGCGGGACTGGTCGTAGTAGTAATAAGGAGGGGAGGAGGGAGAGGAGGAAGAGGGATGCTTGACGCCTAGCTCGAGAGCCTCCCGTCCTCCTCCCCAGGCGGCGGCGGCGGCGGCGGCGGGCAGGTGGAGGGCCTTGCCGTGCGCGGTACTGGCGGTGAGGTGGTAGTCTTCGTAATGGAGCAGGCGGCGGTAGGTCGTGGCTGCGTAGACGAGCGCTGCTACGTTGACCGCGCTGGGGAACGGGTCAGTTAGCGTCGGGTTCAGGACCACGGAAACGAGAAAAGAAAAAAAAAAAAGAAGGGGAAGAAGAAGAGTCCTGGGGCTTGGGTCAAGCCTTACAGAAGGCCGCAATCGAGGGACAGGCCGACGGTGGAGTAGTGCCCGTCCATGTGCTCTAGGTAGGCGACGATGTCGAGCGCCAACACGGCAAAGGCCAAGGTGAGCTTGATGGATTGGGTGAAGACCATGACAAAGGGCGTCAGCCGCTCAGTGGCCATGCGGGCGATCTCGACTATGTTGAGGATGAGGGCGATGAGGTTGAAGCCGACGTTAGTGGCTTCCCAGCTGTGTGGTCAGAGTTGCATGTCAGCAGCAGCAGGAGAGCAGAGCAGATGGAAAAGCTACTCTGAACGGTCTTTTTTTTTTTTTTTTTTTGGGGGGGGGGGGGGGAAGGGGGGGAGTTGCCATACACCACCTCGACGATGGGCACCTCGCCCTGCTTGTCCCGCTCCCCGTAGTCCTCAAAGGTCTCGGCCAGACGGTACGCAAAGACGCCCATGAGACACAGCAGCACGGCGATCTGGAAGATCCAAAGAGGGATCAATATGGCCTTGCGCCACCGTGCCCGCGCGTGCATCACCTGGTCGAGGTCGAGCGACGACATGGTATGGGAGCCGGAGCCGGAGCCGAACACACTGGTCGCTGATTGTTTGTATGTATGTAGTCCGTACAAGCGCCCTTCATCCGATCACCGACCGTGGCCGCCGTCCGGTCAGCGCGCTCAACGCGGCGGGTTGTTGTTGTCGTTGTTGTTGTTGCTGACTGCAGCGTTGAGAAACGGTCCGAGCCACCAAGCGCGAAATGGTTTCCGACGAGTGAGAAGAGTTCTTGAGGAACTCATCTGATCTCGGGACGACCTCTCATCGTGGGCGGAACAAGTGGCAGTGCCTCGTCCCGGCTGCCGTCTGCAGGGCGCTCTCCGCCTCCTCCATTCTGGACGCACCAACACCCAAAACACTGGGAGCTGACAACGGCCCCCAATGCCCGCTTTGGTCCTGCGCGGAGCTGCATGTTGGTTGGTTAGTAGGTGGGGTTGGCGAGAGCTGAGCCAACGGAATGAATGCCCCAGGCATGATTGTTGACTATTTACACAGTAGAGCAGCTTCCACTAATACTAGTAGGTTCCCGACGCACACAGGGTTGGGGTTATTTACCCTACCGACGTGGAAGCCGGACGTCACAGCCACTATTCAGCATCTTACACAGTACACACAGGCATGGAAGGAAGGAACTCTTGTTTCGCTAATGTAGCCTAGCGTTGCCCAAGGCATCGACATGCCGTGTGAGACGACGAACGAAAAGCACCACGACGAAGATATCAAAAATAAAAATACGTATTTATTCGTTCCTGCTTGTCAAAAAGTTTCCTCTCTCCCTTCCCAAGAACCCTCCGTACTGACCGAACCACACTCCTTCTTGTGGCCTAACCATCGAGGTTGGCCGCAGTCCCAAGTTACCCTCTGCCCTCTTGTCCACGACATTATCTCTGAAGGGACATAGTCGACCAAGTATATGAAATATCGTAGAAGTTGTATGAATGGTAATGTCGTGTGTGGCAAAGGCTAGTCGATCAGATCCCCTTAGCCGTCGCGTCCTTGTGGACGTTTTGGGCATTGAACGGAACGACGTTCCCGCTCGCGTCCGTCATGGAGGGAACTGAGACGTCAATTTGATCCCCGGCGTTCTGGCGCTTGGCCGGTGCTAAGGAGTATGTCAGCCAAAGCCGCGCTCTAGACATGGGACCAGGACCACAAAAAAAAAAAAAAAAACCAGGGCAAGCGACGAACCACTCTTGTCAACTGCAGGATAGGCAAGAGCCACGGCGGCGAGAGTGAGCACGGTAGCGACGGTGAGCTTCATGGTGGCTGATTAAGAAGTGTGTATGTATGTACGTGCTGGTCCCTGAGAGAGAAGTGCAGAGAGATCGGAAGCGAGGAACGAACGGGTCGACCGGCGACGAGAAAGGAAGTGTGATGAACTCCGCGTCAATGGGGGAGAAGTGGAAGAGAGCGTGGAAGCGAGTGGCGATGGGGGAAGGAAAGGGATAGAAGGCCAGGGGAGCTGAGGTTAAGGGCAGCAGGTTAATGTATGCTCTCGCGGCAGCAGACCATCGGGATCAGCCATCCCTGATAGACAGTATGCGTTTCGAGAAGGCCTCCCAAGAGGGATGATCACTGCCCAGTCCCGACAACTTTTGTCAAAGTCGTCAGCCCCGGAGAACCCTATGTTTCGAATCCTAGACCCTCAATGGCAGCATATGGCCCGAAGCTGAACCTTTTTAGGGAATGAAACTCTTGACCGAGACGTGCAGGAGCGAGCTCTGGGCCTTCGATCATACGCAGCTCCAATACCGCAATCCCGCAATCCCCAGCATGGACAGCGCTTGATGCAACGCGGCTACCATTAAGCTCGGACGGCATAAGTGAGCCAATGTCACGGTGGCCTCGGCGAAGCGACGCTAAAACGAGTTTGTTTGTTCTACTGTGTACTGTGTGCAGGGTAAAAAGTCTGGAGAGGTTAGCCAAGAAAGCGAAGCTTCTTGGAGCAGGGGGATGAAACCGTCAGAGGGGCGTTGTCACCGGGGGCATGCCGCACTTCGGCAAGGGGGAGCGCAGTCGGAAGAGCCATATCCGATCCTGGATGTTTGAGAAGCCGGCACAGCCCCTGCCTGCCGTGTCGCAGCATCCAAGAGCCCAGAACGGCCCATATGCTGCCGGAATATACACCTCCTCCAGGATAAATAATCCTAGTGCGATACATGCCCCACAACTAACGCAAATCAGAAAAGTAGCCAAGAAGTCCAGATACAACCAAACCAGTACAAATTTCTATAGTAGAGAAGTATCAATACCCAGTCTCCCCCCGGTTTTCAATTACCTTTGCAAGCCGTCGGGGCATTGAGTGTGCCAGGCACTGAAGAAACTCAGGGGGCACTGCCTCCCACGCCTCCAGAACAGCCAGTCGAAGCCCTGTAAGGCTCAGCGATTGAACATCGTAGCTAGCGATGTTCAAGCCAATCTTTCATCCAGTGCCATACATGCTCAATAGGGTTCAAATCTGGGCTTCGAGCCGGCCACTGTAGGACCTAGATTCCTATACTCGAAAGCATATCCCTTGTTAACTTGGCTATCGGATTTTATCTGTAAGTACCTTCGTATAGAAAATTATTAGGAGAGTGACATGGTATGATAATTGTGCAAGTGGCTTGCAAAAAAAAAAATGGAGAAAAGTGGGGCAAGTATCGCACTAGGATTATTTATCCTGGAGGAGGTGTAAGGCGTGTTGCAAGGGCCTCAGGCTGGGGATGTTCGTGCGCTTGGCAGAAGCTGGAGAATGTGAAGGCAAACAACAAGTGGGGGGGTTGCCGAAACACTGGTTGCGCCTATTGACAGCTGTAGGCATCTGCCATTAAGTGGCGTCGTCAACTGCTGAACAAGTCTTGGAACTTCTGTCCGGAATTCTCCGTCGAATGTTGGAGCCTTGGCAGACAGCCGGGCCTACGGGTTCCTCTGTACGGATTATAAAGGGACTGACCAGGTAGCAACGTCAAACGGTGATATATGGTCTCCCTGGCAGACATATGTTCTTAAATGATTCAGCTACTTACCATATTCCAGCAGATTACTCTGTATTCTCCTGTAAAATCTTAAAAGTTCGAAAGCCATTCCAAATCTTTTCTTCTTTCTTGCTGCCAAGTCAGAAAGAGGAATGCTGAATGCTGAAGCACTGGCTAATACACGACCAATCATCACATCGGCCACGTATCGAAGAAAGACTGTCATGTTCAAGTTGTTTCCAGGATTTTTTTCAAGCCCGACCCTAGCATCAGGAAGAATCACCATCACGTGCCAATTGAGACCGAAAGGGAATAAAAGGAGAAACTCTACTAAAAAAAAAAAAAAAAAGGCAAAATGGGAAACAAATTCATAACGGAGGGGAAAATTGGCCGGAAAAGGAAGTCCTGTGGTTCTTCTGGGCCCGCTGGGCCTCAGGCTGCCGGCGGGGCGATAGGAGACCGTCCCGTCTTCAGGCTCCGCCTGCGGGCCTTATCGGCAGCCCTGCCCCGCACCACCTTGAGGGCCATTCAGCTCCGACCGCCCCACCTGTGCATGTGCAGGCTTCTTTCCTCATCCGTTGACCCCTCCTGCTTCTCTCCTGCACTTCCCACTTTCTGTTCCTTCGTTTCCCGAGAACTCCGGGGCTGGCTTGCGTCGCTGTCACTTACGACGTGCGCTCTTTTGGTTCAAGAGACCACCCACATCCAACAATCCCTGGCCTCCGCACCCCGCGGTGACAAATTGACGAGTTTTCGTGTCAAACTTGTTCCGCCCGCCGACAAGCGACACGGCCAAGCCAACCCAAACTCACCATGGCCTCGGTCGAGCACTGTTTGTACTGCTTCGAGACTCTGGCGGCCCATCTCGAGGGCCGCAAACCCATGACCCTGTCTGAAGTGCAAAAATCGTGGGCCGAATACGTCCGCTCCACCGCGGCCGCAGATGCCGCCGACAGCAGCAAGCTCTCCAAGCGGCTACCCGCCCTCCGCCGCGTCACCGAAGACTCGTCGTCGTCCTCCTCCTCCTCCTCCTCCGCTTCCTCGGCATCCACCAGTACCCTCTCCCTCGGCCCGAGCACTCCGGAAACTCCGGTCTCTTCTGATTCGGCCCTTGCCGAGGACGGCCAGGCGGCAGAGGCAGAGGCAGAGGCAGAAGCGGGGCAGGACGTTGCCGCCGCCGCCGCCGCCGCCGCCGCCTCACAAATCACCGAATCCCCGCTCTTCGTGACGTGGAACACGGTCTCGTCCCGGGCCGGCGGCGGGCACTCGCTGCGGGGGTGCATCGGCACGTTCGAGCCGCAGGAGCTGGACGAGGGCCTGTCGTCGTACGCGCTCATCTCGGCGCTGCAGGACACGCGGTTCCGGCCCGTCGCGGCGCGCGAGCTGCCCTCGCTCGAGGTCGCCGTCACCCTGCTGACCGACTTCGAGGACGCCGCCGACCCCATGGACTGGGAGCTCGGCACCCACGGCCTGCGCATCTCGTTCCACCACCACGGCCGCCGCTACGGCGCCACCTACCTGCCCGACGTCGCCGTCGAGCAAGGGTGGACCAAGGAGGAGACCCTGGTCAGCCTCATGCGCAAGGCCGGCTGGGTCGGCAAGAAGGACCGGTGGACCGAGATCCAGCTTAACGTCGTGCGCTATCAGGGCAAGAAGGAGAGCTTGGGGTACGCCGAATTCAAGAGGTGGAGGGACTGGGTGGAGGCCAAGGGGAAGTAGAGGGGTGGATGGGGAGCTCCGTCGAACCTTTTTTCCTTTCTTTCCTTTCTTTCTTTTTTTTTCTTTTTCTGTCCCTCCTTAGGAGGCGAGGAGATGCTCACGTTTCGAAGAAATAGAGGGGAGGCATCAGAGGAGCGGGCGCGGGATGGTGCCTTTACAAGGGGATTACAGGGTTTCTGGGTTTCTGAGGAGTCTGGGTCAGAGCACATGGGAAACCGGGTAACGAGTACGGAAGGTAGTTCCGGGTTGGCTTCGGAAGGGCGTAAACGGTTTCCCCCAAATCACGAGGGTTGCTGGTGGTTTTCGAGACAAGAGGGTTGGGTTGCTGGCTATTCTTTTGCGCCTCACAGTTGTAATACGCGTGGCTAACCAGTCCGACAGGCAGGTTTCGTCCATATGAAACCTGTTTGATTCGATGGAAGGGAACTTGCTTGCATTCCCGCGCCCAAACAATTTCTTTCCCCCTTGATACAAGGCAATAAAAAGGGATCGCTTCTTTCTTTTCCATCACAATAGCCACGAGTTCCCATCGCGAAGATCATTGGCGATGAAGCGCTGCGAATACTGACTCCGTCTTCGCATTTTTTTTTAAATATCACCATACGAAGAAGGCCGCTTGTCTCGTCGATAAGTCCAATATCGCCAAATGGTTATCGCTGCAAAACGACTAACTGACTGACTGACTAAACGTCAACCGACGAGATGGAAACAGGCCACGTGCTATTATCCCAGACCCAGAACCCAGCTAAACCATGGTATCTCGCGCACTCCAAGCTCCCGTCTTAAAAAGTATGTTCCAAGCATGTCTCTCCCAACTCCTCGCTTGCTTCTCGCCAAAAAAAATTCCTCCCGCCCCTTTCCACCCTGCGGAAAACCAGCCTAAGCATCCCTGACGATCCTGATCTGATCCTTGACGATCCCGCGACGCTTCCCTCTACCGGCCAGGCCCCGCCCGACTCGTTGGAGCCTTCCCGCCCGGCCCGCTCCGAGCTTCCGGCACGTCCGGCCCTACCAGCACCGCAACTTCCTCCAGAACCCGCCGTCCCCCTTGCCCACGCGGTCGCCCCTGATGTTGGGGCCCCTGACGCCGGGCCCGCGCTTCTCCTCGTCGGCCTCGTCGTCGCCCGGCGGCGGCAGCGGCGTCAGCGGCTTGGTCATGCCGCGGCTGGTGGCGGCGGGCTGGGCGCCGGCGGCCGTCTGGGCGAGGCGGCGGGCCTCGACGACGCGGCGGATGATGAGCGCAAAGGTCTCCTCGATGTTGACCTCCAGCCGGGCGCTCGTCTCCATGAAGCCGCAGCCGCGCTTGCGCGCCCACTCGAGCCCGGTCGCCGCGGGCACCTGCCGGCTCTCCTGGAGGTCGCACTTGTTGCCCGCGACGATCTTGACGGGCGGGACCGTCTTGCCGCTCGCCGACGACCCGCCGCCGACGCCAATGGCGGCGGAGGAGGAGGAGGAAGAGAGGTCGAGGGTGGTCAGGCCGGCGCGGCGCGCGCGCGCCGCATTGTCCAGCCGCGTCTCGGCCTCCATGTCGATCAGCTCGTTGAAGTAGTCGAGGGCGTCGAGCGAGTCGCGCGACGTGATGTCGTAGACGAGCAGGAAGGCGTCGGCGCCCAGGTTGGACGACGCCCACATGCCGCGGTACTCCTCCTGCCCGGCCGTGTCCGTCAGGCTCAGGTGGTACACCACGCCGTCCAGCCGCCGCGTCACGCTGTAGCTGTCCTCGATGGTCGGGTCGTACTCGCTCGTCCACTGGCTCCTGACGAGCCGGAGGGTGATGGAGGACTTGCCGCAGCCGCCGTCGCCGCAGATGGTAATGGAGATGGGGATGGGCGTTTGCGAGGCGTCCGAGGCGGACGGTGTGTGCGTCGTCGACTTCATCTTTGGAGGAGCAAAAGAGGGGGGGGTGTTTGGGTTTGGGAGAGAATCGGCTTATCGCTGTGTAGGGAGTGGGCGTTTCGGACCGCGGTGGGCCGTCGCCGCGATGCGCGTGGAAAGCGACCTCCCGATCAAATGATACTTTGTAGTGTTTTTGATCGAGGAACCGGCTTCTTTGGGTAGGGGAATTTCTGGGGCCGCCACGCGGGAGGTGTAATAGTACTTGGGCGGACTCCTAGAGCAGAGTGAATAAAAAAATTGGAGGATGTCGAATCGAAGGAGATAGGAGGATGAACAAGCTCGGGCGGACTCAGAAGATCAAGTTGCTGTTGTTGACTTGCGTCGAATCGCACGCGCGCGCGCGTCGTGTAGGATGTGATTGGAATTTGCGCCTCGGGCAAGTCTGGGTGGCGGGTGGGGCGGTAGCACCAGGAACGCGACGTCACTGGGAACAAAATCTGGCCAGGGTTTACTCCGTATGCCAATCAATGCAGGGCAAAAGGACCGGAGCAGAAATAAAGTTAAATGGAATCGCATGCGGGAGGAATCGTCGGTGCGGTCAAGGATTGCTGGGAAGTCAAGGTAAGGGCGGTCAAGCAGCGACTGTAAAATTCCAAGCTTGGCAACTACTCCGTATGCGTATTGAACGTGGTTTTACGTTACATTGCTTGTACTGTACACACCTCTTCCGTGTACCCTGTATGAAACACACTGGAGCTTGCACTGATCACCACTTTCTGGATTTTATTTGCAAGGCAAATATTATCCATAGCACTGATTCCACTTTCGACATAGGATAACATTTGGTGGGAGGTAGCATGGATATGCCTCTGCTTGTTACTGAAACTCTGAGCCGAAACGTCTTACGACCAAGTAATCCGTACAATTACGGAGTGGTGTGCGCTCCGTAATCCGTACTGTTACGTCCATTGTTTCAGATTCTCGAAATACACCCATCAATCCTCGTTCTTCGCCCTGGCGACTACACTAGACTCACAAACACTCGGAAGTGTCGGGGCACCCAAGGCTTAAGGATTGTGTGCATTAGGAAGCAGCCCGTTTCTTCGTTCTTTCCATTCACGTTCTCGCGCCCTCGCCGTTTGCCCGCCAGGGCATTTCTTCGAAAAAAAAAAATAATAATGTGGACCTTCGAATCTTGCCTCAGACCCCACCCAAAGCCGTTTGGAAGCAGTCACGAAGAAGTAACACCGCGAACGATGACTTTCAGTTCGAAAGGACGGGTTGCCCGTGGAGCGTGTTGCATACTTGGTACACATGCACCGGAAAAAGTCTCTCCCCGCTAGATGGCCCTGAAAACGCCATTACCATCATCACGGCAGTACTGCATAGGACGCTGATACGCTTTGGGTTGGGATCGATCACGGTGGCGCCCACGTGGTTGTCAGTCGCCTTGGTCAAGAAAAAAAGGCAACTCGCTTGTATGCATGTAACCCGGGATTCACGACGGCGTCGACTACCCGCCCGAGCATCCAGAAGTTGGTCTGGGACGGTATGACAACACCGCCCCCTTGCCTGTCGTCACCGTCTACAGTGTTCAATTTCTGTCTAAGGTAGTTAACTACTCCGCTTTCGGCCCTGAACGGATGTGGAGTCTTCTTGTCAGGGACAACCGAAGCGGGCACGCGGCACGTGGGGGCGGCGGGTTGGCGTGGGGAAGAGAGGGACCCGACGGACCGGACCGGAAAGCAAATTTCAGTTCAAGAGTTAAAGACCATCAGCAGAGGCTCCACACCCACATTACAATGGAGTCATCTCAACTCCAACCGCGAACATACTGTCCATGCCACCAAAGACGATGGCTGGGACGCAAGGGGACAAGCCCTTGAACCGGGCGGATGAGCTCGACCATGTAGGTTCCCGACCTCCCCGGCTTCATTATCGAGGACAGTGTTGAGTGTTGATACGACGGCAGCTCATCGATGCCGTGAAAGCCCTGATCGTCCCCTTTGTCCGGGAAGCCGATGAAGCGGTCCCGTCCCGGGCGGCGGGGGAGTTGCTTCCAGACAGCCAGGGTGTTGTGCAGAATGCCCTCGTCAAGACTCGGAGACCCGAGGACCTGGTCAAGGAGCTGGCCTTGAATCTACCCAAAGGCGAGGGCCTCGGCGAAGAAGGGCTGCTCCAGACCATGAGGGATGTTCTCAAGTACAGCGTCAACACGTGGGACCAGGGGTTCATGGACAAGCTGTATGCCAGCACCAATCCGGTAGGTGTAACCCGACCAAACCACCTTGCTGCTACGGGTGACATGGTGAGGGTGAGGCTAACTGAGGCATGCTAAGGTTGGCGTCGCTTCTGAGCTTCTCCTGGGAGCGCTGAACACAAATGTAGGTCTCGCTCGCTCGGAAAGGGAGCCGTCCCTGAGCACATCAACCCCAGTCTGCGGCAAGCCCACTAACCGGTCAAAGGTGCATGTTTACCAGGTATCGCCCGCCCTGACGGTGATTGAGAAGCACACGGCCAGGTCCCTGGCAAACCTCTTTGGTTTCACCGGCCCGCGTGCGGGGGGTGTGACCTGCCAAGGAGGTAGTGCCTCGAACCTGACGTCCGTCGTCATCGCCCGCAACACACTCTATCCGGAATGCAAGACTCGGGGAAACAGCGGCGGCCCGAGCCCTTTCGTCCTCTTCACCAGCGTCCACGGCCACTACTCGGTCGAGAAGGCGGCCGTAACCTGCGGCCTAGGCTCCTCCGCCGTCTGGACCGTCCCTGTCGATGGCGAGGGCCGGATGGACCCGTCGGCGCTGCGCACCCTCGTCGAGCGCGCCAAGGCGGAGGGCAAAACGCCCCTCTACGTCAATGCCACCGCCGGCACGACCGTGCTAGGCTCCTACGACCCCTTCCCGGAGATCGCCGCAGTTTGCGCCGAGTTCAACCTCTGGCTGCACATCGACGCGAGCTGGGGCGGCCCCGCCATCTTCTCCCCGACTCACCGCCACAAGCTCGCCGGCTCCCACCTCGCCAACTCCCTCACCGTCAACCCGCACAAGATGATGAACGTGCCCGTGACCTGCTCCTTCCTCCTCGGTCCGGACATGGCCGTCTTCCACCGCGCAAATACCCTTCCCGCCGCCTATCTCTTCCACGGTCCGGGGCAGGAGGAAGAAGACACTTCGCGCTCGTCGCCTGCGGCGGCGGCGGGAGGGCCCACCACGAACGGAGTAAACGGCACCGCCGCTCCCAACGGGACGACTACCCCTTCAGAACAGGAACGAGAACAAAAAGAAGAAGAAGAAGAGGTCTGGGACTTGGCGGACCTGACGCTACAGTGTGGCCGGCGCGCCGACAGTCTCAAGCTGGCCCTCAGCTGGGTGTACCACGGCGCGGCCGGGTTCGCGCGGCAGGTGGACGGGGCGTTCGCGGTGGCGGCGCACCTGGCCGACCTGGTCGCGCGCCACCCAGACTTCGTCCTCCTGTCGGCGAACCCGCCCCCCTGCCTGCAGGTGTGCTTCTACCACGCGCCCGGCGGCCGGCTCGCCGAGGACCCGGCCGTCAACACGGCCCGCACCCGCCGCATGGCCCGCGCGCTCGTCGCCCGGGGCTACATGGTCGACTACGCTCCGGGGGAGAAGGGCAGCTTCTTCCGGGTGGTGGTTAACGCGCAGACGCTGACGGGGACCGTCGAGGGATTGATGAAGGCGTTGGAACACGTAGCGAGGGAGGTTGTCGGGTGAGAGAAGAAAGGGTTGGAAAGGGCGGGCGGGACCCGAGCAAGACGTGGAGGAAGAAGAACAACAAAAACAACAAAAAAAAAGGTTGGATAGACGTGTTGCCTCCTCGATAGACATTTGGTTTTTTCGGTTCTGTTGTTATACGGGAGAAACCAGGCCGCTCACAATCATCACTTCTTTTCGATCTGTCAAAAGACTTCAAGAGCAACAAACGAGACTTTGATTGATGGCAGCAGTAGGGTCAAATGAGCGTCCTAAACGTTCCTCCTGCCGTTCCCTTGACGACCTCCTTCCCCAGCAAACGGTAAGCCAACGGCAGAGGCGAGGCCTCGCTTGTGTGTGTGTGTGTGCAACTGATCACTTAACCCTCGTCCTCCTTTTTATTTTTTTGCCGAGATAGTCCAACTGTCTCAGATCTCGTTCTGCTTCTTGCGGAGGTCAAAGACGCGGATGGCCTCCTCGGCGGCCTTGACGCCGCTCAGGGCCATGGCGCCGAACGTGGGGCCCATGCGGTTGGCGCCGTCGATCTCGGACAGCTCCATGCCGCCGACGATCAGGCCCGGCACGATCTCGCGCGTGTTCTTGACGATGGCGTCCTCGGCCCGCTGCATGTCGAGCCCGCGCATGCCCTCGAGCTGCTCGAGCTGCTTCATGCTGACCAGGCGCTTGACCGAGAAGGCACCGAAGGGGCCTGGTGGGAAGGGGTTTTTTCAACCCCAGCGTCAGCCACACACCGTCGTCATGTCTACCAAACCTGGATAATGGGAGAGTTGTGAAGTAAAAGGGGGGGGGGGGGGGGGGAAGAAAGAAAGAAACTCACCGTCATGCCCAGTAGTGGAGATCACCACGGGCGCGTTGATGGTGTTGGGGTCCATGCAGCTCTGGTCGTCGTGGTGCATGGACACGAGGGTCCAGTTGGTGACGACGCCGGCGATGCGGACGCCGGGGCCGATGTCCTCGCTGTCCGGGTCGGGGCGGGTGATGAGGTCCTCGACGGTGGTGGCGTTGAACAGCTTGACGTTGTCCATGGCCAGCACCTTGGACAGCACGGTGCTGGTGAAGAGGGCGGCGTGCTTGACGACCACGTAGTCGCCCTCGTCCTCGTAGGGCACGCCCACCTCGCGCAGGAAGACGTCGGCCGGCTTGCGCATCACCATGGCGCTGAACAGCTGCCCGCCCAGCCAGGCGCCGCCTCCGGGGCTGACGCCCGCCTCGATCACCGTGATGCGCAGGTCCGGCCGCAGCTTGCCGAGCGTGTACGCCGCAGACAGGCCGCAGGAGCCCGCGCCGATGATGACGATGTCGGACTCGGCGTACTTGTCCAGGTCGGCAAAGTCTATTTATTTCATCGTGTCCAGTTTTCCAATGTGGTCAGCCAGGAGCAGAACATGATGGGACAGGTCTACCACAACAAAAGAGGCAAAAAAAAAAAAAAAAAAGAAAAGGAAAGGAAAGGAAAGAAAGAAGAGGTCAACTTACACCGGCGGGTCATGGCGCGCGAGACGGTGCTCTCGCGGATCGGGGCAAAGCTAAAGTCGTCCCAGTTGCCCATCATCTCGGCCAGAGGCTTGGTCAGGCCGGCGGCGCGGTCCTCAACCTCGGCAGCGGCATCTTTGACCTTCTTGGGGGCGAAGGCGAGCTGAGCATGCTGCTGAGCGGGAGAGATTGCCGAAGGGGCCATGGCTGTGATTGTTGTTTGTTCGATCCGGACGTTTTGCTTCTTAAGCTGGGAGAGTTAGGACACCTGCTAACACGAGGGAAGTGGGGGGAAGACAAGAAGCATGATCCTTTCGCTGGTATTATCCAGATCAAGTTACGCCGTATAATCTCAGCCGCTCCGGCGCTGTCGAGGCCTTCTCGCGGTCTGAGCCTTGCAGAGGAGAGGCTTGGGACGGAAGACGCCTGACAGCAACCGGATTGGCACCGGCTCATGCATTCAGATAGTTACCTGAAGATGATGATACGCCTGATCATTGCGGGATAAAACACCATTGAAAGGCCGCCATGGCTTCTTTGTCTCTGGAGCAGAACGGCATCATGTATGTATGTACCGGACGGGGTAGGTCAGACTGTGTTGTGGTTAGACAGTGATTCAGGGGGGAAGGGAGGGATGGAATAGGGGAGGAGGAGTGTGAGCGCACGCCACTTGTGAGCTGATTCCTTGCGGAGCTGGTGATAGAAGACGGTCTCGAGTCGCGGAATGGCGGCAGTTTTACAACGCTTTGAAGAGGAGAGGAGAGGAGAGGAGGGCACAGAGTGAACGTTGGTGGAGCAGCTCCTCTTAAACCCTCTCATATCGCGGTTCCAAGCGGCTAAAAGAAAGGCAGACGGTGAACCCCACGGCCCCCTCTCACTTGCGTCCAGATTGCTTCTATTGGATGATCAACCCCTCACGGAAGCCAAGAGATCGCTGCCAACGATGGCTTTAAACGAGGGAAAAGGAGGGGCTGACCACAACCCAATGACGACACCCAATTCTCACAGGCCGCTTATCTTCTTGATGCCACCACCCCAAGCAACGCGCTATTGCAATCTACTATAGCGACCACCCGTCTAGACTGCTCGTCGACTCAGAGCGCATCCGTGCTGTAGTACATACGTAGTAGACGGGAAGATTCGTGCGCCCCGGCTAATTACGGGTCTGTGTGATGTCACCTCGGCCAATGCGAAGCTGGTGTTTGTGGAAAACCGCTCACTCTGCTCCGGCATCCGCAACCCGCGTCCGGGACCCGACCTCGTCCACGCGAGCCCGAGATCGGAGCGAGATACAAGGTAAGCGAACTTGGCCCATGAGATCGCCCTAAGCAAACTTTTCGAGACCGACAAGAATCTTGTCGATAGAATCAAGAAGGGTCGTTCAGGTTCCGTGCTTTCCAGTCATCGAAATCGAACGGAGCACCCCCAAGACACTACGACAGAAGGAGATGTTGCAGCTGTGATTACATGCTCGGGCAGAGCACCAATCAAGGCCCACACCACTGCCAGAGCCGCACCATTACAGGAGGTGCTCCTGTTGGCTGCAGCAGCATGTTCAGCGCCGTTGACGTTTACGCAATCGACGAAAGCAAGCCGGGGTTCCTGGGAGGTGTGCCCGCCAGGCTCGGAACACTTCGAGGTACTGAAGTCGTAGAATTTAATGGTGTCGTGGTCGTGATGTTCGTCGTGGTTATGGCCAATACCAATGAGTTGCCCCTCTCTCAAGCACTGCTCCGTCAGCACACTACCGCCGTACAGACGCACCCCCCGACAAGCCTGACAGGGTGTAGCTGGGAACGTTGCCGATGTAGATGGTCATGGCGATTGTCTCCTTTTTTTGCGGTTAAGTAGGAGATTTCTCGATGGTGCGTTTGCCAGGCAAAAAAGATTGGCGAATCCATGATCAGCATGGCTGTCGCCGTTTTGACAGTGACAGTGTGGCCATTGCACAGGGGATAGAAGGGACGGTGCATCACGATTGCGCAGATAGAGCGAGTGAGCGTGTCGACACACTTCGTGAGGGTCTCGGTCACTGTAGGATTAATACTCGCTTCTTACCGGCAACAGTGTTCTCCAAGTGTTCCCTTTTATCCAGGCCTCCGGTCATTGTCGGAATCCCGAAGTAAACTCTTGCTCGATACGGTGGCCAGCACACTGACCTGCGCCAGTGGAGAGTCGAGGTGGCGCATACGTTGGAGCTGGAGATTTTAATAATTTGCCAGTGGCAAGTGGGTGCAATGTTTCAAATGCGAGAGGAATACATCGTCGTTACTCCTTCCTTGTTGCTTCGCAGAGTCTACGAGATGAGAAAGGACGACCGGGGTAGGGGGCTCCTGCTTGTGTTGGAGTAGGCTGCAGCTGTCACCAATTGTTCGCTGAAATGCTGTGGTAGCTGCAGGTATGTGTGTACATGTACAGTACAGCCAGATGCTCAGTTGAGAGGCTAAGTGCCTTGGCAGGACATCTTGTCCAGCTCAACAAAGAGATATGCAGAGTACTCCTCGTGATATAAGGGTTGGTGGCAGGAGAACAGCCCAGAGGACCATACTTTCTTTTTTCTCCATGCTTGGGCCCCATATATGCAGAGAACACTTGGCTCTGTAATGGCTGGACGAGAACCAAGAACAATACTTGACGGTCTGCTAGCAAAATCACACGTTCAACATGCCTTGGTCCAGTCCGACGGTCAATACAACGAACTTCCTTTTGTACGTGTGTGACGAACCAAACACTGCCCGACCGAACTAACACCTTCGGGTATCGGCCGAGCCTTGACTCTCCTCGCCGACGGCGTCGAGCTGCGGTCAGCCATCCTGGTAATGGAGTCTCTGACGCTTTCCGCCGTTGACCGGATGGAACTGAACCCATGAACGAGCTCTTGACGCACCCTCAGCTGGCTCTTCCGCCGGACAGTTACCTGTCTCCGGAGGACATCGCCACGATAGGGGCTCCCAGCACCGCCGCCAATGACCAGGGGGGCGGAAGTTGACGTCCTGGTTCCCGACGTGGCGCGGATTGAGCAGGCGGACGCTGGCGCAGTCGGCCGGGCAGCGAAGGGCGAACGAGGTGTTGGAGAAGGGCCGGCAGTCGACGCCGTCGAGGCCGCACTCATTGTCGCGCTTCCACAGGGTATCGATGCAGTCGACATGGCGGATGGCAGTTCCCGAGGCGTCGGTGGCAGCGCCTTTGCTGAGCGTCAGGAGGACGGCGAACGAGGCGACCCATGCGGGAATGAACGGGACCAGCAAAGCCAACCGCTGCCATAACCGCGGCAGAGCCCTTTCGAGCCATCTGACCGGCACTTCCTGCACCGAAGGGAGGAGGGGGGCGGGATAGCAAGGCTCCGTGCTGATCAGATGTGCATATTCCAGGTCATATAAAAGCTCAATGTATGTATACTTGCAGTACAAGGAAATTTTAAATAAACTGAGGCGTTAATAAGGATACCGTGCTTGAGAGTATCTTATCAACAGCGCTGGCAGCTGGAAAGAGTAATCCTGTAATCCGTAACTTGGTGGCCAATGGTGGTTCTCGACGAAGATGCAGTGGCATTAAGGCTGAGAGCCTATACACTAGACACACATCGGCTGGTCGAATCCGGCCATTATTACTGCAGTATGTATTTGTATTGATCCGTCCTCCGTTCAAGGCCCTGCCCGACCAATGACAGAGGGGCCCCCAAACACGAACTCTCCTGTCCCGTACTAAGTAATCCGAGTCTGCGTTCATTAAACTGTTTTCATACTTTTTCATTCGGACAAGAAATGCATGCAAACAGGAAGGAACCTTGTCCCTTTATATGTATCGTACATCAAGACATCCAGTAGAGTGGCAAAGCAGTAGTAATACAAATCATGTCGCACAGCGCTCCCCAGCTGCGTCCCCGTCCCCGTCTTCTCCGCGTTCAAGCATCAATGAAGTTCTTGACGTTCTTGAGCCAGGCGACGTACTCCCTCTGCTCCTTGTAGTCCATGTAGTCCGGCGCAAAGAGAGCCAGCGATTGCGTGATGCCGCGCTCTTCGAGGTAGCGCTCCATCAGAATCTGCAGATCCTCGTCCAGGCTGCCGAAGGGCGGGCCCGGGTAGGTGTCCTGGGCGGCGTGGACGGCGGCGGGGTCGGTGCTGTGGGCCAGCTTGGGGTCCGAGTAGTAGTACAGGTTCTCAACGATGATGGCGCCGTCCTGGGCGAGGGCCTCCACGTTGAGAGCGCCCTTGTTCGGCTTCTCGATGACGATGTTGAGGCGGCAGGGAACAGCAGCCTCGTCCGAGCCGGCCTCGAGGTCTTCGTTGGCTTCCTGGTCGAGGTCGGCGGCGCCACCGCGCTCCTGCGGGCTGCGGCCAGCCTCGATATCGTCCAACTCGTCCTCCATGGCCGGGTCCTCCATCATGTCGGGCTCGTAGTTGTGCAGGTCGGCAATGGAGAAGGAGACGGTGATCCTGAACGGTCAGCAACAACAGAACGCAACCCCATGTCAGAACTTAAGGGACGCCTACTTCTCATCACCAAACGTCCGAGTCAAAATGACATCCTCCTTTCCGGGAACGTCCTCAACCTTGAACGGGCTGTTGTCCAGGAAGTCCTTGATGCTGGCCGGCAGCGGCTCGTTCTGCTTCACATCCTGCTCGAACTCGATCTCGCTGGCCAGCTTGGCCGACACCTCCTCGTCCACCTCGCCGGCCATCGCCCTGCGGAAGAGTGATGTCGAGAAGGCAGAGACTTGCTGCGGGCGGATGAACGACGCCGGGCGCGCTCTGAACAAGCTGCTGGCTGTGCGGCTGGAGTAGGTGCTAGAAGCGCGAGCCAACGCCCTGGGCGCAGAGCGCGCAATGGTCCTGAGGGACATCATCTTGGCTGTATGTCTGTTGGACGGAGTGCCGTGACGGTGGAAGAGGGGAAGGGGGGAAGGAAATAATGAAGCAAGGGTTCTGCTTCGGCTACCGAAAATTGAATGCGATGATGGGGGAGTATGAGAGGACGGGACCCAAGTTCACAAGCGACTTCCAATGCTGCAGAAAAAAATCAGGTGCACGGACCATGCACCAACCTGCGGCCCAATCGAGCGTGTTGACTCCTGCGGCAGATAACGATAACGTTGGATACACTACTGTAATAAGCAGCCAATGCTCGTTGCTGGTAGCGAACGTATTAAGAAGAACCTTAGCGAGATACTAATAAGGTACTCCTGACTTAGCACGCTTGAAGAACAACCAACACTGACAACATTCTCGTAGACGATGCAAGTTGACCAAGAGAACTAGTCAGCCAGGGAGAACATGCTTAAAGTGATCGCACACGGGGTATTTCATTCATAACTTCGTCACGTTCGTAAGTGGTCCCCGGGGGGGGGGGGGATGCAAACACACAACTCAGAACGCCAAAACCACCAACACACAATCCTCCACTCTCTCATCTCCTTCCACCAACGTCCGAGCCAGCCAGAACAACACGATAATATATACATCCTCAACTCCATTTTCTACTGAAGCCAACCGGACCGGGCCTGGCCGGCATGCACCCCTTCGGCAACAGCTCCGCCTACCATTCTCCCAATCCTCCCCGTCGCCCTCCGCTTCCTTTCTCCCGCCACCCGTCCGCCCGCGACGGTGACCCCAGAGCGAACCACAGCCGCGGCGACGGCGACAGTCGCAGTATCTCTGCACTGCCAGCACCGGTACCCCGCGGTGTCGCGCTGGCAGAGCACGCCCTCGAGGCAGCTGCCGAAGATGCCCGACGCCTTGGCTGTTTGACAGAGCTGCTCCGAGATGAGAACCGTGTCCTCTCGAGCGCAGCGGGCGCACACGCGAATGTGTGTCGTGTAGGTGCACATGTTTTCCGAGACCTCTTCCTTTTTGCCCCAGGTCCTCTCCCTCTCTCTTGAGGGTTCTAGTTGATGCGCAGTGTATCCTAGAGTTGAAGCACGACTTTGTCGTGCTATGGTCGGGTGGCAGTGACCCTAACGAGGTCTGAGCTTCAACGTAAAATCTCCGTGATCTTCAATTGGCGGGCTGGGGGGTTTGTGCTGGTATTTGAGTGTGTGATAAGTGCACAATCTGGTGGCAACCTTCTCGGGAGTGTCAAGACCAAGTTGGATAACAATGACCACAAACCCCTGAAAGCCGAGAGATGGAAAGCGCGGGATGAAGAATGAAGACAGAATATATGCCGCAGAACTCGGCCTCGAGTCCATGGTGGTGAGCACAACCGCTGGACTCGATGCTCGATCCGACCCATTGCTATCTTGCAATCCGGATTCCGTCCAGTTGCGGAGGTCGAGTTCACCGCGGAACGTGACCCATCGTCCCGGCCGCGCGGATAGGTCCTCGGTGCGCTAGGTCCGTGAGGGGTTGCACCGCGGTGTTCGAGTACTGGGCGTAGAAAAGCATCTTCGAACGATGTCGCAGTCAACATGGAGGCTGTCTGTGGAGCACAGTGTCTCCTGGTGCACGTATCCGAGCATCGAGAGCAACGAGTGAACAGCGGAAGACGGAAAGGGGCACGAATACATATGTAACATGTCATACCCGGCCAAAGAGGCAAGGCAGGAAGGAGCAAACTGCTGACATAGTCTCTTCTCGTCTTATTGATGTGACGCCACTAAACTTCGCTGGTCGGACTCTGGAGGACTCGGGCGCACGCCTAGATTGATGCCGACGTTACCACGGCTCCGGTCTTAGAGAGGTGAAGATGGGCTCGGGCCGTGGCTGACGTCCGGATACCTGCCGCTGCCCCGTGTGTGTAACCGGCACCCGGGCCAATTGCGGTGCCGGAGCGCCCCGGCTTTAACTATCTGTCGAACCTTCCGCGGCGCCTGAGGCTGCGGAGGCCGCGTCATACGACAGCAGTTGACAGTCACTGTTGGCCGCCGAGGCAGACGCAAGCGCACTTAACCCGAGAACCCGAGTATGCCCCCCCCCCCCCCCTCCCGCGGATGGCGCTTTCCGGGAAGCCGCATGTCTGATCCACGCTTCTGCTCCGAGGTTGGTCGTGCGACGGGCCGAAGCGGGGGTTGTTCCAAGTGAGCTTCTGCTCCAGCTTGAGACGGCCGGCCGCAGTGAGGGGCGCATCGCGACCAAGAACGTGTTGCCGGGGCGCCGGGAGGAGGAAAGACGCCGGAAGTACGACAGAGAGGCGCGAATACCCGCCGTCGCAACGGTGGACGTCCGACTGTGCCTCAGAATGTCTCAGACAGTTTGCTCGCAGCGACATATCCGATCTGCACGTCAGAAAGACCAGCGGTCACCACAGGAGCATATTCGTGTCGTTCGTGTGGCGAGCACATGGACTGCATGGCTCCCTCCTAGTTGGCCCGGTCACCTCACAGACTTTGAGGGGGAAACTTTGAAGGCTTGATGGATCCTGCAGCCGAGATCTTCACCCAAGCAATACTAGTCAAGTACGACCAGGATCCTTCGAACTTGCTAAGCAGCTGTACGTTTGATTCCGAGGTGAGGTCCGGGAGATCTGAAGATTGTCAGATTAGGTTGGGCAATTCGGAAGAAGAAAACAGAGCAACTTACAGAATCCGTCGCGTTGTTCTTTCTGGAGCGCCGTTATTTTCATCTTTAACAGATCTTCTTTCGTACTTGGTGGCCGTCCGGGGCGGCGGACCTTCTTGACCTCCTCGTACTCCTCGTCATGTTGGTGGACAAACCTGGATCCTCGTTAACACACGATCCTGTGAAGCAGCGACAACCTGGAAGGTATCAATCAAAGTAAGTGACACTTACTCGTTGATTTTGGCCTGGATAGCCTCGAGCTCGAGAGGCTTGTTGCCGTTTTGTCGGACAGCCTCCTGGAAGAAGGCGGCGCGCGCAACTTCTGCAGTCAGAAATATATTCGAACGGAATGAGAACGGGGGCACCAACGAATCGGCTGGTCCTTCTTGCGCCTCGCCTCGGCAAGCTTTTCGAGGCGGTCATCGCGGACTTGAGCTCGGTGAAGCCGTTTCGAGTCCCGGCTCTTTTCATGAAGCGCCTCAATCTTCCCATGTCTCTTTTTCGCAATCTGCTTTCGCGTTTTCTCTAGCGTCCTCGCCATTGTCGGGAATCTGAACCGTGGTTGACCTGCTATCCTCCGTTTGTTGTCTGCTGGGCTCCGGATGACTGGCTGTGACTGGCTTGAGGCAGAGCCGTGGAATATTTTTTGATGGAGCAAAGTGATAACAGCAGGCTTGGCGGCTGATAAGCTTAAAGTGTGGGCAGGGGTTCGGAGGCTGTATGTATGTACGCAGTAAATTGGATGTCTTCGAACTCTCAAAAGTAAAGAAACTGGTGCGGTCTAAGTAAAGTGTCTAGCATCTATTACCAATTTAAGCGCAAAACCGCATAGTAACTCACATATTTGAACTTTGCAAACCAGAATTGCGGGTTTCGAGAACCTACTTGAGTAAGGTACTACGCAGACACCCCGCACAACCCCCGGGCAATCCAGTGTTGGTGGGGCCGTCGCGGGGGAAACGAAGCTTGGAACGACGCGGTCGCGCTTGCATACCAGTCGGTCGTGAATTTGGTGACTGTCCACCAGCACAGCTAAGATTGGCAATTGCCAACATCCACACCAGGCGACCGACTACCCGGCCCCAGCATCCAACTCTCTTGCCTTTCGCCAATTCGACTTGCTGTCTGCTTGTTCGGCCGGCTTTCCGTCAAGCATTGCTGTCTCGTATCATTCCGCCGCCCAGATCGTTTCGGCACGCGTCCCAAGCTCTGTCAAACACGTCGCGCACGGCCACGCGTCCCGAGATTTTCTCCAATCGCCCGGGTTGCAGGTCCACCTGGAAAGACATTAAACAACCTCTAGAAGTGATAATCCATGGTCTTCACATCCGCCTAGCAGCCATTCGCTGTCCTCGTGCCGAAGCCTTCTCCGACGGAAAAGTACGGTAGCATACTTCGCCGTCGTTTTCTCGGGTGCCCAGGATGGGCATCTCAGGTATTAATTACCCTTCCCATCGTCTTCGTCCGCTGACCCACCCGCTAAATCTCCCCAAAGGACTTCTCCCGCTCCTCAAATCCATCCATCGTCCCACCGAGCTCAAGAAGTACGCCGGTGAAACTTTGGGCGTTGACGGCTATGGCTGGCTCCACCGCGGCGCTGTGGCCTGCGCCATTGAGCTTGCCCAGGGCAAGCCAACTCGCAAGTGAGTCTGGTCCCCATTCCTCTCTCGTGTCACGGTTCTGACTCCCGTCCAGATATGTGGACTTCGCTATGCATCGTGTCAGAATGTTCAAGTATTTTGGCGTCACCCCGTATGTAGTTTTTGACGGCGACTTCCTCCCCAGCAAGGCCAAAACAGAGGCTGCCCGATCCAAGCGCCGAGAAGAGAGCAAGAGGATCGGTCTCGAGCTTCTCAGGGCTGGCAAGCCCTCACAGGCTTATTCTGAGCTTCAGAAGGCCATCGACGTCACCCCGGAAATGGCACGCCACCTGATTGAGGAGCTCAAGAAGGCTGACGTTCCGTATGTGGTCGCCCCATACGAAGCGGATGCTCAGCTTGTCTACCTCGAACGCCAAGGCCTAATCAGCGGCATCGTTTCCGAAGATTCCGACTTGCTGGTGTTTGGTGCCAAGCGCCTCTTGACGAAATTGGACCAGCACGGGCAGTGCGTTGAGATCAACCGGAGAGACTTCTGTGCTGTCCGCGAGATCTCCCTTACCGGTTGGACAGACCGCGAGTTTCGGCATATGGCCATCCTCAGCGGCTGTGACTACCTGGACGGCGTCAGCAACATCGGTTTGAAGACGGCATATCGTCTGGTTCGGAAGCACAAAACCCCGGAACGCATCATAAAAATGCTGCGCTTCGATGGAAAACACCAGATCCCCGACTCCTACCTCGAAGATTTCAAGCAAGCCGAGCTCACATTTCTCCACCAACGGGTATTCTGTCCCAAGAAACAAGACATTGTTTTCTTGACCGAGTTGGACCCTTCATCCAACCCAGACGAGATGCGCTTCATTGGTGCACCAGTCGAGACGGAGCTTGCTAGGTCCATTGCCATTGGCGATGTTAACCCCATTACCAAAGAGCGCATCGTTGTTCCGCGCTCGCCTGGTAAACGGAGGATCAGCCAAGCTCTCGCCCCAGCCAGTGGACCGCCGAGAACTCTTGGGAAGCCGATCAGCGAATACTTCAAAGACAGGAGTGACCGCCGGATTCCTCTCGGTGAAATGGATCCCAATTGCTTCGCCGTTGATCCCAACCACAACAGCAGTACAACCGCGGAGGAAAGGCCTCGCCCGATCGTGTTCCCGCTCCCTAGACCGTACGTTGAGGGGGCAGAGGAAGCCTTGGAGAGCACACCTCGGCCGTACACTAGCAATGCTCGGCCTCTTCGTCGCAAGACTGAACCCATCTCGAAGCTCCTCGGCCTGGACGTGTTCGAGTCTTCGGAAAATCGCCGTCGAACGACCGGCCCGGTCATTCAAGTCTACCAGGACCCAACCGCTTCGAGTCGGCCGCCAAAGAAAGCCCGTCTATGTGACGAACAGACGTTCGATGAAAGCGCCGATGGGACCCCGGAGAAGAGCAAATTCTTCTCCTCAACGAAGCCGAACAAATCGGCCAAGAAGAAGGCGGACAAATTGCTGATGTCGGACGACTCAATCGAGGAGGCCTTCCGAAGTCTTCCGGATCATTCTTGGCGGTCTGAGAAGCCGCCCAAACCCACCGACGACATTGTTATATTCCACGAGCCCTCCCCCAAGAAGCAGACGGACGAGGTTCCCGCCGCTGAATCGCCAATCGAGGGCTGCGAGGATCATGCCGAGCATGAAGTCGAAGTACCCGCTTCCTCTCCCACTCAACAAGGACCGGCGAAGGAGTGTAACGATGACAGCCGCTCGGCATCAATGACGCCTCTGGGGGAGCTTCTCAAAGAATTTTCGTATGGCACAGGACACGCGCGCACCCGGGTCATTCACGGGCTTCCTACGCCGGCGTCCAGCATACAACAGACAGCGACTCCGAAGTGTACCGGCCCGAGGAACACGCAAACCCCCATGCCGACCCCCTTGCAGCGTATCGGGGCCAGGGCGTTGCAGCGCGACAGATTCCAGTCGACGCCCCCAACCCCGGGGATTGTTTCGTCCGGCGACAGGTCGAACAAATTCGACTCGTTGCCTGTAAACCCAGCATTCGTCCCGTTGCCGAGAGTCGATGTTGAGGAGGTGGAGGCGCTAAACAAGCCCTTGGGCAGCGAGGACCAAATCATCCCTGATAGTGACGGCGAGGATGATGATGATGTGGGGGATGAACCAATGTCCTCGAGCGCTGTCAGACGGCTAAACTTGACGAAGTTTTTATATTCTTGATCCCTCTGTTATCTTGCTGGGGTAGTGGGATGGTTGAGCCGGGGTTTCACAACTGGTTGACAAGCGTGGGAACAGTGCATAGCGTTGGCGTTTTGGCCCGTTCTTTTACATACGGAGGGCGGCGGCGTTTTGGGGTCTGGAGGCTGTGTATCTTTAGTGTGCCGTTATATGTGCTGTCATGTCCGATCAGCTCGGTCTTCTTGGTCATGGCTGTTGTCGGTTGTTTAGTGGAGGCGCTCAGTCAGGTCGCTGGTATCGCGGAATCGATATATCCTTCAAACCCGGCCGAGGTGTGAGCAAGTCCTTGCCTCCTAGGCCACAGGCCTAAGCATTGAACAATAGGAATCATGAATATCATTGAGTCCATTGTCCGAATGGGTCGCTTTCAGATTTCAACCTTTTGTCTCGTTGCTGTTTGTCCTGTCATCCTCCCTCTCTACCCAATTGTGCTTAGTTATTGTCGCCTGCGCCTCAATCAAGCTCACCGCCCGGCAGTACCCCGAGCTGCAGCAATGAGTGGGGCAGCGCCAGAACTCCACATCAGCCCAAAATTTCGCCGGCGATAAAATCCAGCCGCCGTCGTCCCGCCTCGTTAAATCTCTTCGAGGCCAGCGCGCGTGTTCGACAAGGCTACCCACTGCATGGGAAGCTTATCGACACAACAATCTTGGAGGGCATCATTCTTGTCAATCCAAGCAAAAAAGGCACAGTATGGCGGACACAGCGCTGCAGGTAAGCGCCCAGTGCATCGCATTGTCGAAGCCCAAAGGGTTCGCAGACTGACCCTTGTCTACCCGCATCAGGAACGCCTGCGCGACCATGCAAAGGCCTTTGACGGCCTCCTCTCTCTGATTCCGGCCAAGATGTACTACGGGGAGGACACAAGTGTACGTTGTTTCGCTGTCTAGCTTCCCTCGTGCCCGCAGTGCTTCGGCTCTCCTCCATGTTCCCACCGGCCTTGTAATTGCAATGTTCCCGCGCAAGACGATTGCTGATATGCCCAATCCGTCATGACAGGATCAATGGAGGAAAAAAAAGCAGACTAAGGACCAAGCCAGGGCCGCAAAGAGGGGAAAGCTTGACCCAGACAGCGAACTCAACCGCAACGCGAAGGAGGTTCTGGATGAACGAGCACGGAACAAGCGCAAACTGCGCGAGATGGAATCTGAGGACGAGAGCGGATCTGGATCTGATCAAGACGATGATGACGACAGCGACATCCCTGGCATTGAAAAGGAGAAGCCCGGAGAGGGGCTGAAGAAGAAGAAGCTGAAATTAGACGAAGAGGAGAAAGATGATGAGAGTGTTAAAAAGGCAAATGGCGAGGTGCCAAACAGGGAGAAGGCTGTCGAGGAACCGGAGCAGCAAGCTGGCGAGTCGACTCTCAGTAAACGACAGAAGGCCAAGGAGGAGAAGAAGGTGGCAAAGAAGCAGAAACAGGAGGAAGCCAAGAGGGTGAAAGAGGAGGAAGCCAAAAAGATGAAAGAGGAGAACTCCAAGAAGGGAGCCAAGCCCGAGAAGGCGGAGAAAACCAGAAAAGCCGAGACCGAGCCTGCCGAAGAGGTCGAGCACAGCGAAAAGCCCGCAGGCGACCAAGACGAAGAACCCGCGCAAGACTCCGCTGAAGCCGCCAGCGATGACGTGGACATGGCACCCATCGACATATCTGGTCTCGGAAACGAGAATGAAGACACTTCGGCAGATTCTGCGCCGGATTCTCCTGTCTTTGATACACCCAAGAACGCTTCCGCCGAACCTGCCAGCACCACGACCTCAATATCCTCAGCAGTTCCGCCGTCAGAAAAACCCAAATACCTCAAGATCCCCGCCGACACCACGGCGCTTCGCGCTCGCCTAGAGGCCAAGTTGATCGCCCTGCGTGCTGCCCGCAAGGCCGCCGACTCCGAAGGCAAACCAATCCGGACAAGGCAAGACTTGATTGAAGCCCGGCGGCAGAAGCAGGCACAACGCAAGGCGCACAAGCAGGAGATGCGCCGGTTGGCCAAGGAGGAGGAAGAGCGGAAACGGGAGCAAGCCCTGAACAGCGCACGCAACTCCCCCGGCCTCAGCCCGCTCTTCGAACAAGAAGATGACCGCAACGCAAACCACTTTGCCTTCGGCCGCCTTGCTTTCTCCGATGGGACGCAGCTATCGCACGACTTGAGCTACGAGAAGACTCCTGGCAGCGCTAAGAAGAAGGGACCCTCCGACCCTAAGACGGCGCTGCTCAAGCTGGAGGCGCAGAAGAAGCGCATCGCGAACATGGACGAGAATAAGCGCAAGGAGGTGCTCGAGAAAGAGACGTGGCTGGCGGCGCGAAGGCGGGCCGAGGGCGAGAAGGTGCATGACAACGAGTCGCTGCTCAAGAAGGCGCTCAAGCGCAAGGAAAAGGCCAAGAAGAAGTCGGAGCGCGAGTGGAAGGAGCGCACCGAGAGCGTCAAGGCGGCCATCCAAGAGCGCCAGCGCAAGCGCGAGGAGAACATCCGCAAGCGCCGTGAAGAGAAACTTGCCCGCAAGGCTGGCAAGAAGAACAAAGGCGTGCAGACCAGGAAGAAGAATCGTCCTGGGTTCGAGGGTGGTTTTGGCGGGGGCAGGAAGTGAAGAGAGGAGTACTGAAAGGTAGCAGTTCGGGCGGTGGGTCTCTGCTTCGTATGTTACGGTGTTGTGGCGTTCTTTGTGCACGGGATGCATCGTAAGTAACTGTGCTTGGGCTTGATTCATGTACCTAGGTTTGTTGGGCGGCATATGCTATCCTTGGAGTCAAGGTAGTTAGGAAAATATCCCTCTGTGGGCTGATTATGAGCAGTAGTAGTCATTCACACAGAGATGCAGCATCCATATCACCATGTTTATTGAGGCCATCAGCACGTGGAAACATAAGGTGATCATCCAAGTATCGAGTCTATTTCCCGGTCAGTAAGTGACGACCTCTACGAATGAGCTACACATTGGAGTCATAACACACCATCAATTATTTTGTACGAAATGAAAATGAATCAAGGTAGAAGAAATCTGGAAATCATAGTAAAAGAGAAAACAAGAAACAGACTCCCTTTTGCTCCGTTTCCCAAGAAACACGCAAGAGCGGCCCCCTCCCAAAAGATAGAGAAAGTGAAAAACCAAAGAAAGATATCTGGGCATCTCAAGGATCCCTGCCAGATACACTCGCGGGGAAGAGTCCGGCATATAGCGGACTCGACCTCCCCTCCCTCCGCCCCCATCGTCGTGTCCCCTTCTTCCCAAAAATACGCGAGGCCATGGAGAACGCATTGCACAGACGCAAGCCGGACAAGTTTGTCCGATCTGATCAGGCATCCCGAGTCCCTTGTTCCCACCACCCACCCCTCTATACGCCATTGACTGCTTGATCAAGCCGAGCCGTCAGCGGCCCAAAGAAACAGTGATCCTTCCCCCTGCTGCACGAAAATTGGACCGACCCTTCGTCCGCTCAGTCCCTCCCCAGTCGCTCGCATCCGGTACCGCGTGCCGAGACCCAACTCCCTCTATTGCAAACCCTTGAATTCTCTCTGCCCCCGTTGTCCTCGCACCAATTTGATCCACGTACACCGTTGCCGTTTCCTCCGTCCCTGTTTTAGTCTTGCGCCCTGGTTTTCCTTGTAATATAGATCACCTTCCATCCGTCGCTCTGTCCCTGGACCAAGGATGTTGATTTGGAATGATCGGTACCGTTCGTTGACTAGATCCGTATTTTTTGCCAAAGGGGGGTTGCGAACGTCAAGAGGGACGGGTAGAGCGGGCTTTCCGGTGAAATGAAAAAAAGAAAGGAACGGCGGTACGTCTATCGCGTCCTGGAGTATAGTCGCGCAACAGGGAGACTCGTATCGACGGTGGAGGAGGCACCGGCAGCGGCAACCCGCGCAGTATTAGAGAAGAGAATCCAGTTGGGTGAAGACGCACAGACAGGCGGCGACGACTTCGAGCTGAAGCTCCTTGTCATGCGCCTTGCTGACTTCCTACCGAGGTGTTAGTAATTTGGAATGGCCCGGGCAGGCGGGGAAGTGGGTTGGGTCGTCGCACCTCGCCAATAACCTGGGGGAGGTTTTCCCCGATGTCATTACCGGTTGCCTTGCGCCCAAAAGGCCACTGGCTGTAGTCGGCAAGCAGCTCGTCGGTCTGGTTGAAGGCCTTCTCGCGGGCCTCGTGGCCGAGGGTCGATAGCGCGTTTTCGAGGACGTTAGCCGCGTAGGCGGCGCAGACCATGGCCACGGTGCGCAGATAGCGGAACTCGAGGCCTTCTGGGAGCCACTGCGAGCTGTTAAGCACGACGGTGCGCTGCGTCAGCACGTTGCGGACGCGCCGGCGGATCTCCTCTTTGGCGCCGCTATCGACCACTGGGT
Organism: Thermothelomyces thermophilus ATCC 42464; assembly: GCF_000226095.1. Classification (NCBI taxonomy): domain Eukaryota; kingdom Fungi; phylum Ascomycota; class Sordariomycetes; order Sordariales; family Chaetomiaceae; genus Thermothelomyces; species Thermothelomyces thermophilus. The sequence continues at coordinate 2,264,172 of NC_016476.1, read as the reverse complement.
GCGTCGCCATGTCGAAGAGGAGGAAGTTGCGCTTCTCGGTCCGCAAGATGCCCTTGTCTACCAAGCCCTTGGCCAACCGCTCGCGCACCTGTTTGAGCTGGTAGCCGATCTTCATGAGGTTCCATGTCTCGCCTGTGCGTCCCAAGAAGCCGCATGTCAGTCACCTCCTAGCTCGTGGGATCACAGTTTGCACACGGCGTACCGCTCATCAGGTCGATCCAGCTGCTGACGCTCATCTTCTCGCTCGTCTTCATCATCTTGAGGGCCTCGTCCAGCAAGACCTCGCCAGTCAGGGTGTCGTCGATGACCTCGATGATGCGGTCGGGCAGCGGGAAGCTCCGCCTTGAGGGCGTCTTCTGCATGGCTATGCGGCCGCGGAAGGCGAGTTCAAGGACGATGCACCCGCGCAGTGCGTACGAGATGTTATCGTTCCAGAAGGACAGATAGCCCTGTTTGCGCGCACCGCCCCGTCAGTCATGCACATGTGCCTTTTCCTCTCCCCAACTGCTACCAATACCAACAAGACCCTGCTTTGAGGGCGGGGAGCGGGCCGAGACAAGGAGAGAAGAAAAACAAGACCGAAGAAGAAAAAGAGGGCGGGGGACAAACCTGCTTATCCTTCAGCCCCAGAAGCAACACTTCCTCCATGAGGGTGAGCTTGGGCTGCTTGCTGCGCTCGGCGCTCTCGCTGATGTCGCGCGGGTCGAAGGCGATCCGGTGGCCGTTCTCGCCGTTCTCGTAGCTCGTCTCGGGCCCGCCGCTCGTGTCCCGGACGTTGGCCGACGAATTGGTCCGCGAGCCGATGCCGCCGGTGGTTTCCCCGTCTCCGAAACCTCCTCCTCCGCCCCCTCCGCCTCTGCGCCGCGTCAGGCCCGACGTGGTGGTCGCCATGGCTATCGACTGGTTATGTGCTGTGTTCTTTCTTTGTTCCCCTTAATTTCCTTTCGCCCTTGTTGTTTTCTGTAGTTCCTGTCGCGGGACGTCGCTAGAGAAGAATAAAATAACCTGACACTTGTGGCAGCTTGTCCTGGCGCCCGCTCGTTTCGATGGATATAGGGCCCGGTTCGGAATGTGGATGAGGTCGCGCGAAGGTTGGCGAGATTCTTCGGCTTGGCTTGGCTTTCCCGGGATTGTATTGTACCGTACGTCCGTACAGTACAGGTTGAGTTTAGGGGTTCACTGAGCAAGGCGATTTGCTTGGCGGCCCGGTGGGTTCGGGCAGGGCCAAAGGCTCCAACTACGCGGTCCGACAAACTTGATGTATGTACAGTCCAGAATATGTTTCCGGGAAACCTTACAAGTTGGAGACAATCCTTGTGTCGTGTTTACCGCGCATGCTGTTCCTAATTTTCCTTACACTTCGTGTCCCGTTTTTTCCGCAGGTTTTTTTTTTTTTTTTTTTTTTTTTTTTTTTTTTTTTGGTTGCACTCGACGCAGCGTGTCGAAATGTGGCTTAGCGGCTCCGATAACGTTGATAAAGTACCCGCCTTACGAAGCAACCACCACTTGAGTGGGGGCCATCTTAGGCTGCCTAGTAGAAGCCGGGCTTCATCTCTCCAGAAAACTCCGAGAGTGCAGACAATACTCGTCTTTCGTCCACTGCTTATTGTCCACATATTTGGGAGCTGATCAATTCGAGTCAAAGCCTTCCTCCATAGTTAACTGGAATTCTCGGAATCATTCCTGAGCATGCCACCAGCGCCAGACTCACAAGTCTTCCGTTTGCCCTAACACAATGCCTCTCAGACTTTTTGAGACATCATGATGAAAGGACCCGTTGTCAGAGAGCAAAACCATGTTTCAAGGGCCTCTCCTCAAGACGCGTCGCAGTCCATCCGGCAATTCATTTGATGTCTTGTATGTTGGTATCAGATGATCTCGAAACATGCGTATCCTGGCACAGGGAGGTATCATCGAATACCCTAAAGGCTTGAACGCCTTTGCCAACTGATTGTGTTGTTGTCTGCCGACGGAACCCACTTCTCTTGATCCCAAGGTACAATCGACGCGTCGACGATTTGTGTCAACGATGTACTTCTCCGACCGCCATCCCAAGCCCCAAACAAATCATACCCACCCGATCCTGTCAAAGGCGAGACCTAACGAATCTACGACGCCAAAACCCAGCTCTATTATTGTCTATCCCGATCGGAATGAAACCAACCTGATATCTCATGCATCTTGCCATCTCCCGCAGCAGCCATTGACTAAAGTGACATCTTTGTTAGAGGATGCCGTCCATACTCCAGTCCCCTCTTTGCGCCCGGTTGAGCACCTCCCTGCCCTTATCTGTCAACGAGGGCTTGCCGGCCTTGTCCGTCGCCTGCTCAAAGAAGACGGGCTTCCAGGTCTCTCCTTTCCTTTCTCTTTCGCGCGCTTTCTCGCGCTGGGCTTCCTCCAGCTCTTGTTTTAACGTTGTCGCTCGCGAGAACTGCTTGGCGAGAATGGCCTTGGTGACTTCGCCCCAGAGCTGCAATGACTCATGGGGAAGCTGTTTCTCCGGTGGTGGGAGCACCTTGGGCGCTACGTTTAGCGGAGCGATGTCCACAATGGTGATCTGGTCCTCTGGCGGGTGAGAGTTCTGGAAAATTTCAGTTCTCGGTTAGCGTTGTGGCCCTGCCATGAGCTGGGGCGGAGGTGCTCACCAAAGGCTTGGGTCCAAGTGTGAAGACAATCTTCTCCTTCCATGGTCCACCCAACCTCACCAGGACCTCCTCCTCCGGGACGTCTTGGATCTGCCGCTTGTCATCATTTTCTGGATCATACCGGAAGATGATACCTTCCACCTTGTTCGTTGTGCGACCGAGCCAGCCGTCGTCGTAATAGCGCAGAATCGCCTTGAGCTTCGTCTCGGGGCAAGTGATGTACGCCATATCGCCAACACTCACACTCAGAGCGCCCCTGAGGATGCCGCCCAGATGCGCGGCCGGGTGTGTGAGCTGGTACGTCTCGTGGTCGCGCCGCTCCACGGTGATGAAAATGCCGAGGTTGTGCTCTCCCGGCATCACTTTGATCGAGGTGCCGGTAAACTTGGCCGTGATCTGATCAAAACCTTTTGCATGCAGTCCCTTTTCGGGACAGCTGATGTAGAATGCGCTGACCGGTGGATGATGCGAGGTCTGTTCCGTGAGATATGAAACTCGGACCGGCTTGGTCGGGTTTTTCGCCGACTGCGGAACCGACACGCTCGAGGCGCCGCGAGAATCACCGGACCCGAGCCCAGCAGGTACGGAGAGCTTTGCCGACTTCGTGCTAGACGCGCTGCTGCCGGGGGCGCTACCGTTGTTCCTCCGGAACGCGCTTGTGTCGATTCTGGGAGCATCATCCTCGGTTTCCCAATTGCACTGACCAGGTTATTCCATCAGCAACTTTCTTCCCCCGTCTCCTCCTTTCGCAATGAAGTCGAGCGGTCGCCCTCGTGCCGACCTCTACCTACCCTGAAGAACTCGCCGAGACAAGAGTTGTACGGTTTGCAAGGCTTCCCTTTTGCATATTTCAAATCCTTTGTGAACCAGAAACGCAGCACTTCTAGCATGCGGTCTACCGGATCGTCTGCCGTCCCAATGGCGACAAAGGCATTTGGGGAGTCAAGGTAGTTCCAGTATTCCAGGTTTGGTGTTGGCTCGAGGAGTTGTGATGGCAGGGAGAACCGAACAGAAGCGAGGTCGGACACTCCAACGAATCTGCAAAGGTTTGAACGTTAGCAAGCGAGACCATCACATGAAGGGGCGGTGATGCATGCTTGGCGGCCCGTGTCTCACTCGAGTATCACCGGCTTCCATTTGCTGCGTCTGGGATAGAGAACAGACACACCCAAGAACTATCCTTACTTTCTTAGAATTGAGATAAATGTTTTCAGCTTTGATCCTTCGTTCTGGGGCTCGTCTGTCGCGGGGCCATCCGGAGAGGGCGCCGCCGGAGCGGTGGAGGTGGATGATGAGAATGCCCACATGGCTGGAGCTCTCGGAGCCGTCGTCGGTGCTGATGAGTGCCAAGCAGAACAGGATACCGTCGATGGAGAATCCTTTCGTGTCTGATCTGGTCGATGTCCTAAGGTGGGACCTTCGCGGAACGGGGCAGGATGCTGCTTAGAAGACAAGTTCAGTCAAGATGGCGGTCGAGAGCCCATGACCGCCGCCGACTTAAACGACAGCGGACTCTCTGTGATGGGGCCGATCAGCGGGCCGGGCGCCACTACAAAGGCAGCTGATAAGGCGCAGCTATAGGCCGATAAGGGACGAATCGACGGGGCTCCACAAAAATATGGCGGCGAGGTTAGAGGCCGCCTTCGCAAGGACCTGCCTTCTTCGCTATTATGGGGGATATGTGAGCGGCTCTTTGTGTGCTTAAAAATGCGCTATTGGAGGGAAGACGACGGATCATCAACGGACCAGAAAAATATCGGGATGGTCACCTTGCCCCATGGGCGCGGCGTTGTTCCGTCAGCGACCTGGGGACGAATCACGAGCCAATCACCTGGCCACGAGCCCCGATCGCGAGTTTCAACCAGTTCGCCGCGTTTCAACAGAGAAAAGAGGGGCCTCGGGTCTCGATACCCTCCTTTTCGTCGCGTTCCGTGTCGCAAGCGAGGCCACTACTAGACCGCTAGCCCAAAGCTCGTTGGCGCAATGTTTTAGAAGTGGTCAAAGCAGCTAGCTCGGAGATCATGTGGGTTAATAAAGGCGTGTGCGAGGGAGACTCAGGCCCCGATTGTGGGACGTCATGCGCCATTGTTCGCGTTGACTTGGTGAACGGGACTAGAGCCATCATACATCGCTGAAATGCCCTCTATTACGCCTGTCGCCTATTCGGCTCTGCGCCGGGATGAGTTTTGGTTGTCGAATTCGAAGGGCGCTTCTGGAAATATAATGTTCTGCTTGAACGCAACGGCTTGCTCGTAATCGGCGTATAAACAGCTTATCGTGCAGATGGAACGATGATTCGGCACTGACCCATGCGCTACCCTGTGTGAAGTGCGTGCAAAAAACCTGAGTGGTTCCATCAAATTTCTTAAGGTAGAGATGCTGTGGTTTCTCCTTACCGAGAAACAACCGGGACTTAGGCAACCATCTCTCCAAAGGCAGAAGTTTTTTTTTTTTTTTTTTTTTTTTTTTTTTTTTTTTTTTTTCATCGCAATACCGGCCAAACAAGACTAGGAGTGGCCATCTCTGCCCTGGAAAAATGCGGTCAAATGTCTATTAGTTAGATCACTTAAAAGCGAAGCAGAAAACTACGGGTTCCAACGGTTCGATCCAATCCTAAAACGCTGCTAACTCCAGGAATTGCTTCCTCGTATTATCAGCAGACAACACAACACAGAAGAGTGAGAGGCCAAAGAGGGAGCATTGGATCTGTTTTCTATCATCACAGTCCTCTCATCTCAAGCACTGAAAGCAAATCATTACGTCTCCGGCGTTTCTCTCCTTGCTCGCTCGGTCTGCTGTTGAGAGATTAGCAACATCTGGTAGCTGGGGCACCACCGTCAATACGATACCACGGCTGACTTGCCAAGAGCCTAAGTCTAGCGTGCTAATAATAGGAAGGGCAACAACGCCGGCCCGGCATACTGACCATATTTTCCGGAAATAGCTCCAAATCTAATTGTTATCACGACGCGACCGGGATGTTGAGGAGGCCTCGCCACAGGAGTACCACCCCTCCGGGGCACAATGGGCCAGACAAACAAATAATACGAGCTGAGCGGAGCGCGTCGATGCATGAGCTTAGCAACAACATCAATATCTACAAGATCATCACCTCGGTTAGAACACGAGAAGAGGCTGGGCTATATCATGATACTTAAGCCACGTCCGTCCGCCAGCCCGCCCTTCCGCCTCCGGACGCGCCCCCAAGTTGAGAGATACGTACACCGCCGCACTGCTACACCCCGCTCTCCCGTCCGGCCCGGCGAAACTTTGTCGCTCAAGGACCGGCCGGCCGGATCGGCATGGCGGGGCTCCTCTTGAGATAGCGGAGAGGACGGCTCGGGAGAGGAACCGAATACGAAAAGCTTCTGGGCTGGCTCCATCCACGTGCTTGTTCTTGACATCGGCCGGGGGGAGAAATCGGGAAAGGCCGAGGCCACACATCCCTTCCGCTCTTCCTTCTTTCTTTCCTCCTCGCCCGCGATTTTACCCCGGCAAAGCGGAAGCCCCGGTAGCTGAAGGAATCACCGTCCCGTACGTCCTCCGTGCTGTCCCCGCCGATCGACGCCGCTCTTATTACAGGCCCCGTTGTAACGGTGGGGTGGAGGGACGGTGTGGACCGGTTGTTTTCGGCTAATCTAGGTTGACGGGAAAGAAGGTACAGTCTAGTAGTTGCATACATGTCTCGAAGTTGGTTCCCAACGGCAGTAAGGTGAAAGCTCGATGGCTGATCGCTCCCCTTACCCCCCCTCGCCCTTCTTTCCCTCCTCTTTCCTTTCCCAAAATGTACCGAAGATAATGATGTGCACTTATATGCAAGTGTGACACTTAGACACACGTACAGTGGCAATGGATGCTTTCGAACATGGTGCGCTGGTGTTCGGACTAGTGTAAGCGCGAGTCCAGAACGGTAAGGAAACGGATGTGCGTACAGAGACATCGTAGCGTCCACGAGGAAATCTCGACATAGTTGATGGGCTGCCGCGTAAGAGTGACATATATGTCTGTGATATTTCTCCAATGTTACGTGTACGCGTAAGCCCAGAGGTTCGAGATTGGACAAGGGGCTAAGGTGCTGTGCGTGTCATCTTGGGAACGACTGCGTTGTAAGGGACCTCACCCTAAGTACCCATGAGGTACCTGGGTATGTATGTACATACTTGACATACAACTTTACGCCCACCACGCTAGTCTATCCGTATTCCGTGGTGTATGTCAGGTACCTAGGCATGTACATACGCTAGGGCACTACTCAAGCGCAGCGATATCTGATCAGTCATTTTTCACTTTGGTGGGTTGTATGGATGTTCACAACCCATATTCCGTACACTTAACACTACAAAGTTTCGCCATGGAGTGATCCGACAAGTAACTGATGACTCGAAAAGCGGAAGAAAACCTCCGGGGCAAAACTGCGGGGGCTCAAAATTGGTGACCCCTCAATCTCAGACCCAAATTTACTTTGTATACCAGCGGAGGGATCCCAAACATGCTGAGAAACGAGACATGTTCAGCCCCGCTCAATGGCGCCCTCGCAGCAACCATGTGTGTGGCTGGGCGCTGAGACGCAGACTGGTCCATGAGGTGTTTATGTAAGTTATGACAGAGACCATCGATGGCGCCTGAGCTTTCCACCACCCGCCATTAGGATGCAATATCTCCCCTCCCATGGGACACCTTCCAGAGGGGCAAAACGGTACTGCTTGTGGTCCCACGTGCATGCCTATCTATCTATGTATGTGCATACATAAGCACACATACATACAGTTCATGGTCTAACCGCGTTTTCTCGCTGATGCGAACTTCGACCCCAGTAGCGGGTGTTCAAGCAAGCGGCACGTACGATTGACATGATGCTTGCCCTACTTTTTCGACCTCGGGGAGACGTGCAGGATGCGCTCCCAACTGCGGAAGCATCCAACCTCTCTTGACCCGCTGGCTGACATGGAGGCCTGCGGTCGGTCCAACGACGGCGAGCGGATCCGCTTCGGTGGTTGTGCCGAAAGAAGAAGGCTGCCGGAACGCACTCCAGCCTGGTTAGATCTCCGTCTCCTCTTTTTATTTTATGTTTGTATTTATTTTCATTTTGTTTATTTAGTTTACTTTTATTCCTTCCGTTTCTCTTTTTGTTCTCAGTTTAATATTTTCCTTCCTCTTACCGATCAGTCGTTCTGTGCGGAAAGCACGGTCGGATAGCATGGATGAAGAATACCCAATACTAATCGATATTTCTGGTGTGCTCAGCAGTCCCGTTGGTGTAGTGGCTACATCGGATTTTTGTTTTTGTTTTTTTTTTTTTTTTTTTTGGGGGGGGGGGAGTGGGGGGTGTTTTCAATCACTCGGTACATCGTATTCTTGTACTACATATTACTCGTACTACTCCGTATTGCTCACGGCTATGGAGGTATCCATCCGTATTGGCTGCCATTGTGGACGGAATGCAGCGGAACGGTGAGGCTGGGGAACAGGGGCATCGCATCTGTGCGCCTGCCGAACAATGCTGCGGTGACGTCATGGTAGCACGGGGGTTTTGGACATGTGTGGTTCGTTGCAGTGCCAAGCTGCGCTACTCCGTAAACAGCAAAGCAGCGGCACAGTCGTGGGAAGCTGCCGAGAAGGAACACGAAAAACACTCCTGTGTACACTAGGAGTGTAGATGTAGTGCAACGAAAAAAGACGGGAGCAGTTGGCTTAGATGGGAATCTGAGAGCAATTCCATCTTTCCAAAAGTGAGTCGAGACTGACGTAGCGCCCATGCACTACCTCGGCGGTTGCAGGAGGCGCTTCTGCAGACGGCGAATGAGCACGCGGTGCCCACGCGGCGAGAGGTGCCCCACTGAGACAAGCTGTCGCTCCTGTCTCGGCGTCTTTTGCGGCGCTCAATGCGGTGCAACGGGCTTTGCGGGGTGGACGGCGACGAAGCGGGTGAAATGAGGACCGGCAGACATGCCTACAAAGTGGTTTACAAAACTTACACCCATCCGCCGGTCTGGCCTTTCGGCGCTCGAGGCGGCGTCTGCATCCGTTTCAGACACACTGAAGCAATTGGAATTTGATTCACCTAATGCGTCCAATGCCTTTCCATGCCGAGGGCACGCCACGTAGCAGCGCACCTCGTCTGCGGGCCTGTTGCTCGCAAGCGCCCCCCTTTGCGGAGATTTGACCACACTGAATGCTCGAAACAATGACGTCACCTTGCCGAATGGGCTGGGCCGTTGTGGAGGGCGGGGGCTGCAAGTGGGCCACAACGCGCGACTACTCTGAATGTACAGCTGACCCCGGGCTTTGCATGTTAACAAATCCCTCCCGAATACAGATGTATGCTCGCTTGCGGACCGAGTGCTGAGCCCGTAATAATACACCGGTGTAATGCTCTTGATACACTTTATGGTCCTGCACGCATAAAGAGGGTTATTGAACATTATCGATTATCGATACACAGTGGAGTAATGTCAATTGGAGAGGATTCCTTGGCTGGGAATCTCCTGCATACCTCTGCAAGAAGGAAATGCTTGAACAATACAATGTAGATAGAGCGCTACCTCAAGGGTCCCCGGTGAGCTGATGATCTCCTTCCCGGCAGTTCAGCGGGAGATCGGATCCCATCCCTAGGTGAACCAATGCCCCTGCGGATCAAAGTTTTAGTGTACTAGTAGTCAATAGCCCCTTTCTTGGCAAACTGGTATGAATGGCTCAAGCTGACTACAATACATAGGAGCACAAATTTTTTGGGCTCGCGATTTTACACAGGCCAGCGATATCATAAAACTGAGCAACCTCAATGGAATGGACCCCCCAGTGCCTAGGGTTCATCTCGTCTGCCGGGCCCAGGACGCACCTAGGTATCCTCCTAGTCTGTATCGGCGGCTTCCGGCTTTGTTTTGGGTCCTGCGAGGCGAATCTGCGGCCTAGACAATCTCGGCCGTGCCAAGACTGGGGAAGAATTTACAGTGACGTCATTCTTATCCCCCCGTTCGGCGAGCGGGTCCTGGGGCAGAGACGCAGATCCCTGCACCGAATCGGGAACGCGAGCCGTTGACAGTCCATGCGCTTACTACGTACATACGCTAGGGCACACGAAAGCAAAAGAACATCTTTGCTAGGTGCATAACGTCTCATGCAGATACCTAGTTTAGCCTTATGCATAAATAGCGTTAGTGCAGGAATGCAGTGAGACCAGAGCAACACCGAGGACCTTACGATAGTCTGCAGCAACATGCGACAACAGGTCGCAGCAGGTGTGGCCCGAATTTTGAGTTTCCAGACTGCTAACAGACTGGTGTGGCCTGGACCCAAGCCACAACGCCATGTCGCAGTCGCCCGATGTCCGCGCCGGCTGCTTTCAGATCTGGGTAGGTAGATGGTTCCTGGTTGCTTGATTAGCGAGTATAATCCTCGTCCGCAGTCGTATGTTCTGGTTGGTTGCAGCCCATGATCCCCGGAAGGTACAGGGGCGACAATAGGCGGAGCACCGCCACTTTGACGTAGTGGTACTGCACGCTCCGGGGTATCGGTGCAGAGCGCCGCATTAAGCAAGTCACTCAGTCCACCTGCCAATTGTTCCTATCCTCACTCCTTGCCGCACTTGAGTTTGACCAACGAGTGCAGATTCGGTCACCGGTAATCTGCTCTTCTCGAGCCCTTTAGTATCTGCTAGGACTGCTATTGTCAACGTTTACATTTAAGCTACTGCCGATAGTTTTCTCTCGTTTCAAGCCTGACTACCTTACCTGGATAGGTACCTACCTAAATACCAAGGAATTCAACCTATCGGTACCTACCAGTGTGGTGGTAAGGCCTGGGAAAGCTGAAGATACCAGGGTGTGGCTACCTCGGGCTTGATCAGGATTGCTCTTCGGTTCAAGCCGCTGTACATAAACCCCGTTACAAGAATTCGTTACCAGAGAGTCTCGGGGGCTTCTCGGCACACCCCATCTGTTTCCGCAGTAAGACACCCACGGCTCGCCTTCCACCCACCCTCCATTTGGGTCCCCTCGGTCCCTTCGCAGCGGTTGACCAGGGCCCCATTCCATGCGCTCAATCGCACGGTATTACGGTACCTGCTTTCCCTCTCGATCTCTCCACTACTGTGTATACTTTTTTATCTGCCCTGCCGTTTTCTGTCTCGTAGTCTAGTCTCCCTCCGATTCCTCAAGTCGGCTCCACCCGTCCTCCACCCACTCAGACCCATTCAGGGATTGTTCGGAGTATCTGCCTGCATTCTTTGACGGTGGGGAGTACTCTACTAGCGGCTGCGTGGTTGTAGGTATATACCTCCGGCCCCGAAGCCCACCCGCACCTCCCCATCTCTTGACGCGGCTACGACGCTTCATGCAACTACAACCAAATTGCCCACCCCTCTCGTTAGTCCTCGGTCGCTCTCGCTTCAATGCTGTAAACTCAAGACTCGTCGCACGCATCCGCCGCCGTCCCAACAGCCTGGCGCACCCTTTACTCGTTTCTTGTTCAATTATTTCTTTCTTTCCTTTTTTTCCTGTGACACTCAAAGCCACAGAAACGAGGACAGAGCAAGCCAACATCCGTCGCTTACCTGCATGAGGAGTGTGCGCGTTTCGGAAGAATAAGCCGAAACCCGCGTTCGAGAGACCCACGGGCTTTCGCACGCCGACGAGGAGCGCGCCGACGCAATCACCAGCCTGCGCTGCCGTCGCCGACCCCCCCTGACCTAGACAACGTTGTCGCAATCATGTTCCGCCAACGGTGAGCCGGTTTTGATGCTCTCCCTGCCTGCGCGGTTGGCGCTCTGGCGTGCTCTCTATGCGGCGACCTCGAAACACGTTACTGACTACTGAGCGCTTTCAGAACAAGTTCACAAAAACCAGGGGACGACCTGCTTGCCAACTTCAGGCAGCAATTTCCTGAAGTGGCAGCGGTCGGCTCAACTGCCTCCACAGCCGGTCCGGCAAGGACCGCAACCGCTGGGCATGCGCATGCTGATGTTCCCGGCCCTGCGCCAGAAAGGTGTGTTTTCTCTGGCTTCCCAACCGATCCGTGCTTGGGTTCTCTGCGTCCCCTTTCTCTTTAGAAGGGGGGGTGGCCAGTTTACACGAAACCAAGTGCTCATACATCCCTTTGGCTCCGACCGTCCCAATGTTAAGCAGGGCTAACGTTTTCGCTTTCTTATCTCAGGTCCCACAGCATCAGCCATGAAGCCTTCCGGGACCAAGACCCGACCCCAAGGGGTTCGAACGACCCCTGGCGCTTCACTCCGTCATTGCTAGACCCGGCCTCCTTTTCGTTCGCCAACTTCGCCAACCAGGCGCCCGGCTACTATACGCCCACTTCGGGGGGGACAAATACCATCTACCATCCGCAGGCTGGCGATCTTCACACACCCACGCTGGGGTTGGGGATGGGCCTTGGAACCCCGTTGTCAATGCCGAACTCTGAGGGTGCGGCGCACGCAGGCGCTGGGCCAATGGACATGACCGGCTTCCACCAAGGCTTCCACCCCCAACAGTTCCAGCAGTTCACCACCCCCTTCATCCAGGCCCCTCCGCCGCAATCCTCGTTCGCTCCGTCGTCGTTCATGCACCACGATACTGGGTACGAGACGATGGACCAGGGGTCGCCAATAGACTCAGACCACGCCGAGGAGCGGATCGGATCCATCGATGGCAATCTTCAGAGCCAATCTCCCATGGTGTCTTTCCAAGCCAGGCAGTTTGGGATGCCCATGTCGGTACCCCTTCCGGCATCGGCTGAAAAGTTCCGTTTCCACGCGGCCCTCAACGCGCCGACCGCCATGATCAAGCATGCCGACGAGATTCCGGTTACCTATCTGAACAAGGGCCAGGCTTACTCGCTTTCCATCGTCGATACCACGCCTACGCTGCCCATTGCCCCGGGCACGCGATTCAGGACGTTCGTGAGGGTTTCGTTCGAGGACGAGCAGCAACGGCAGAAGCCAGGGGTATGCTGGAGCCTGTGGAAGGAAGGACGTGGAACCAACGAAGCCCATCAACGAGGAGGAAAACTGCAAGCGGTCGAGTATGTTGAGGCCGGGCAGCCTGCAGAAGGCGACGACAAGAAGACGCGCATCGAGCTCGAGACGTCGTCTTTTGACGGATTCTCGGTCATCTGGACTCCCGGTGTGAACGGCGCGGTCGAGTGCAACATTGCGGTCCGCTTCAACTTCCTCTCTACGGATTTCAGCCATTCCAAGGGCGTCAAGGGCATTCCGGTCAGGCTCTGCGCCAAGACACAGCAGCTGCCGGCTGATACCTCATCGCCCGGAGACAGCACCAACGCCCCCGAGATCTGTTACTGCAAGGTCAAGCTGTTCCGCGACCACGGCGCAGAGCGCAAGCTCTCTAATGACGTCGCGCACGTCCGCAAGACCATCGACAAGATCAAGCAGCAGATCGCCCAGGCAGAGAGCGGCATGAAGGACTTCGGCAAGCGGAAGCGAGCCGGCGGGTCACAGTTGAAGGGCCAAAACGGGCAACGGCCCGGCAAGGCGCACAAGCACAAACGCACATGGTCCATGTCGTCTGCCAGCTCCGGAGGCGGCGGCCCGCGCGTTACCCTTGAAGAAGACCTTCACTTCAAGCTCCAGACCCTTCAGGACATGTTCACCAGCACGCGTCCTGTGAGCGTGCTATACCTGCGCGGCGAGGAGCTCGACGACCCGGACCTCCACCCGGTCTCCCTTCCCGGCGAATCACTCGAGCTCGGCAAGGTCGAGTCCCGCGATAGCGTCGCCTGGCGCAGCGAGCGCGGCTCAATCACGGGCTCCTCCCTCGTGTCGCCCTCGCCGAGCTCCCTCTCACTACACTCGCAAAACTCGGCGGGCAACAAGCCCCAGTGGCAGGACTACCAGATCGGCGGCGGCAGTGGCAGCGGCGCAACCTCCTCCGAGCCGTCCTCACGCGACCTCCACAACGGCCGGCCGACCAAGGTCCGCCAGGTCGACGAGGCGGGCAACCTCACGGGCTGGATCGAAGCCCTGGGCGTCGACGCCAACTACCACCCGCCGGCCGACCGGCGTCCCAAGCCCGTGGCGTGCTTCTACGTCGCGCTCCGCCGCAGCTCGCCCGACCAGGCGGGCGGTCAGCCCTACCAAGAACTGCACCGCGCCGTCTACCTGATGCAGCGCACCGCGCGCGACCTGGTCGCCCGCCTGGCAGCCAAGTGGCGCTTTGACGCGTCCCGCGTCGTGCGCACTGTGCACGTCGTCGAACCCCGCGGGCTGGAGGTCGAGGTGGATGACGACGTGGTCAGGGAGCTGCCCGAGGGTCTGGACATGACCTTGGAGATCGTCGAGGTCCCTACCGCTGCCGCGGGTGGGGAAGTCGTCAAGAAGGAATGGGACGCCATGGCAGTGGATGACGCGCCCGGGGAGGCGGACCTGCCCTCTCCGGACAGTTCTGGTGCGCTAGGATATGTCCAGCACCAGCAGCTGCAGGGTAAGACGGGGGCGATAGAGTTGAAGCTGAGGTATTAAAGAGTTCTCAAATAGGTGCTGGAGGGTCTGTCACCTTTTACTTATTAATACCCTCTTCCCCCCCAACCCCCCCACCCCCTTCAAAACCAAACCAAATCAATAAAACACGCCCCCTTCTTCTCTCGGGTTAGTGGCCGAGACGAAGAAATGATGGTAGTACATGACCGTGGCGGTCGGTATCTTGAATGGGGGCGAGGATAGCATGCCTAGGCGCGTGCGTAGTGGATGAATATGAGTCTGGTGTAAGGCCTGGGGCCTTTCTGTTAAAGAGGAACGAGATAGATGAATGGATGGATGGATGGATGGAATGGGTCGATGGATGGCGCTTGCTTGAGAGGCACATGAACAAAAGAACGCGGCTTGGGTTTCACCCCGTCGGTAGGTGCGCGCGCGCGCGCACTTTGGGGCGTTCGGCTTATTATGAAAGGGGGACTTGACTTTTCTGGTCTGAAGCTTCTCTTTCTTGCTCTGTTTGAGATACCAGGTTCCTCGACGGGCGCATCGTCGTTGTTTCCCAATTCTTTCTTGTTTCTTTTCTTCTCTTTTCTTCTCTTCTGTTCTTTTATTCTTTCACCTCCCTTGGCCACCTCCCCATTTGAACATGATGAGGATGATGCATGGCCATGAGTGGTTATTATTTTCTTATTTTCTTATTTTTATTTTTATTTTCATTTAATTTTAATTTTTCTTCCCTTTTTTCCCATTATCTTTTCTTTCCTCTTTTTGGCGTCCTGAATGTACGAGACCTTTTCCACTTAATTACTCGGTGGCTGGATATGCAGCCATTTCCGTTTTCTCAGATTCTTCTGTCCCACATTATCGGATATCCCTCTTTATCCTTTTCTGGGTTATCCATGACAACACTAAATTTGCACGACGAACGTCTTCTCTAACTAGAACGGTACATTTGTCTGAAATTTTTGGGTTTATTTGGCCGTGATGGAACGGATGAGTGATACTTGGGATGGCTTCCTTTTTCTTTTTGGGCCTGTGGTGGTGCTACGGAGTAACTAATGCGTATGGAGAAACTCCGAATGATGACTTTGCTTTCTGGCAGCGTCCTTCTGCGTCGTTGCGTATCCATACTCCAGCGTAACAGTAAGTGCATGCCCAGCGAAGCTAGCGCGATCCACACTCTCCTCCCGCTGCGATCCAAAGGCTGTCCTTGTGAAAAATTCTTGGGATCGGGGGCCATTTTTCAAACCGGATCGGTATGAACTCATCGAAAGATGATGTATGTACTGATGATTTGCTGCGATTTTTTTTTTTTTTTTCGAAATTTCGATCTACGTTGCCCGCGCGTACTCTGGACATCGCGATGTTCTGATCAGAGGCGGTTCTGTAGTGGAGCCGGGGCTAGCATCTGTTTGGTACCGAGTCGAAGAGGTGCACACATACGGAGTACTCTCTAACTACTGGGCTGGGTGATGTGGCTTGCCAAAGGGGCAACCTCTTGTGTTCACCTTCTTGTGTTGTCTTGGAAACAGGTGCCGTGTGGTGCGGGGATGAAACCTGAGCTTGCACCGGGGGGAGTACGGAGCAAACGCTCCGGTATGCCTCAGGTTTCTCAGACGCTTTTCGGCCGGTGCCGGTCTGTTGCTCCCCGTTATTAGGCAGGCAAATTCTGCCTGGGATGGAGTTTGCTGCGTAGTGCCCCTATGCGTACAGTACGGAGGGAGCGCATGGATCAATTAATACCGTGTGGTTCGATGCGAACCATCAAACCTCGGTAACTAACTAACGTCGAGTGACTTGTTTCTCCTCCCTCACACTTCGTTGTTTGCGAATGCATCAACAATGCACCTCGTATTGGGAGCCGCAAACAAAAGGAAAACAGAATGCGATAAAACGTTAGTGCACTTCGCACGAAGCATACACTATTGTTTTCCGGCCAGTCAGCGACGGACGACAAGCACTTTGTCTCAGCGTCTTGTGGCCCACATAATTATCCCACCTGCGTGGGGAAAGGCCAGACCAAGGGGTTACGAAAAGCCAAGCACAGAAGAAAGGCATCTTAACGCTACACCACACTACACCAAACTTGCACCCTACGAGTTACACTAGCGTACGCCAGACCCACCCGTTCCCATGTCTGCCTTCAAGCGCGATTGGATTCCGCCCTCGGGGACCATCGAGAACGGCGAACGCCATTACACTGCTGTGTACTGAACAGCCTATTCGGAACTCGGCGGTAGCTACTGGCTTGGATGCTTTTCCACGGACGAGCTCTGAGCGATTCTGAAGGAAGGTCATCACGCGACTAGCTCCTCTTTAGGGGAGGCTGCGGATCGCGATCGTGATTGAGGATCCATTCACTCGGGCACGCCAAGACAGTCGCCATCAACTTAATGTGGGCTCCCACCGTACACTTACGAGGTTTGGCTTCCGAGAAGAGAGATATGCGAATACCCTTCTCGGAAATCAATAGTTATGTCGTGCTTCTGTGCGGAGGGGTTAGCCGAGACTTCTGCAGATCCTCGGGTCTCGTCGACACAAATCCGGACACCGAGTTAGAGACAAGAGAGGACACGCGTGAAAGAGTATGGTGGCTTCGATTCGGCCCCCATTCACAAAGATCGCCCCGTTGCTACTTGAAGGAATGCTCTCGATTCGGTTCTCGAGGCCCGCATGATTGCGTTCGAGGTGTGAATGGGAAGGAGAAGGCGTTCATCAAGCCGGCCCGTCACGGAGATCAGAGCCGCTTCTGACAACGGTGCGAGGAAGGCGAGGACGTAACATTACATTCGCCGCGATACGCAGTGTATGTACGGTACGGACGTACATACACGGAGTCGGTCGGTCCCTGGGAGACGGGAACCACTTGGCGGCCAGGCAATGGTGCGCACCTATACCGACCAGTAATACTACATACGGCTTTGTTTCAGATCAGCTCTGGGGCTGCACCTGGTGGCTCTCTGGGAACGACATGCGCCCAGAGGGCGAGGCAGTTCGACCAGACGCCTACTGGAGGCGACTCCTACGACATCCGTTTGGCGCAGCCGTGACCCCAGAGCCACCGTGCAAAGTGAGGGCCCGAGCTAGATTTGGCACCCGAGACTGGGAGTTTGGGACAATGCGTGTTGAGAATTGCTGTGCGACCGTTATGCTTCTTACGCTTCTACAGATTCAACTGCTAATTTGTATGCTGACCGTGTTCTATTCTGGCAGATCCTCAGTCCTGAACCGCGGAGTACAAGATGCGTTTCCGATCGTGACGTCCCCTTGAGTGCGAGAGTTATGGAAAGAGCGAGAACAGCGAGATGAGGAGCCAGCCTCCTCGAGGTGCCGGCTTTGTCTTTGGCAGGTGATCGAGGAATTAGGCAAGATACCTTCGCACACCATACCCAAACCTCCACAATGTTCTATCGACTTATCAACGCCGGCCAGCCAATGTTGCCAGTACCCTATGAGAGAGACACAAAGTGTGTGCAGCATGCGCGCGATTGCGATTTGCGTGTGGAGTACGCGTAGTACCGCAGCATTGTACTGACGGGCCGCGTTTCTTGGTAAGTCGCCCTCGGGATATTGTAGTGGGATGTGTGTACAATACATATGTACATTCATATGCATATCTACGAAATAGTTTCTCTTGCATCTAGGAAGCGCTCCAGTGCTCATGCGACGACAAAGACGTCCACTCATTCTCTCCAAGCCCCCGAGACGTGCGTCACAGCGAAGCAGCGGAGCGGTCTCATGCCTCGATATCATATCCTCGTGTGGGAACCGCCCCCCCCGGGGGCCCCGCCGGTATGAGAGATTTTGGGGGTGGGGGAGTGATCATGCGTTACAATCCGCCCTTTGTTACCACGGGATCAGATGTTTCACTTCACCCTGCAAGTCGTCCGCGAGTTGCGTATTTCCTAATCGGGAAATGTCGATGTCGATCATAGGGTCTTGCAGGTGGATGCGCGGATAGAACTGACGATCTTCGTATCTCTGCTACTCTGATGGTTGGCGATGGTTCTTGAGGAAGAAGGACGGAGGCGTCCAGAGCCAACCTGCAGGAAGATGTAGGTAGCTACAACCTCGGTAGGGCTGGAGCCCTGGTAGGCCCAGTCCACCACACCCCCCCATAGATAGCTACATCGCTGCCTGATCCTTCTACCTAAAGTAGTAGTCTAGATACAAATTGAGGTGGTTGTCCATCAGTTCCATCTGCCTACTACGGCTCAAACCGCCTAGGGTACGCGTCTTTCCGTTATCCCTAGCAACTATAAGAAGTGGGTATACTTCTCTTGTTCTAGTGGTTTGGTTAGTCTATCTATAGCTATCTTAGCGCTAGCTATATACTTTAGTATAAAGCGTCCCTCCTTATGCTTCTCGATAACCTATTTATACTAGATATTAATGGCCTATATACGTCTAGTGTTTAACAGGTTTATCACGTTTGTATACGTGTTTTTGCTATTAGTAAAGATAATTAGCGTAGTTAGCTATAGATAGCCGTATTCCTATAGGATTTGGCTAACCTACTATAAGAAATATATAGTTAGGGTAAGGTTAGTAAACTCTACTTTGGTAGTATTAAGTATAACGAACGTCTACTTCTTTATTTTCTATAGTACTAGTCTACTAGCTAGAAAGATAATATAGGTACTAGTAGAATATTAGTATAAGGGGTCGTCTACTTAGGAGGCGTCTATAAAAACAGTTAGTTTTGAGTTGTTAATCTTTATATTACTACTAAGTTTAATACTATAGGAATAGGTGCCGGCTAGGTAGCGATATAGATGCTAAAGAGCGTCTAGATACTCCTATAAGAGACCGTTATTAGCTTCGTAGAGATAGGAGATAGTATATATAATGTCGATTTAGATATTATAGGCTAGCTACTTTAGTTAGCTAGTCTAGGTAGAATACTAATCCTTCTTATCTTCTAATTTGTTCTAGATATATAATAGTTTAAACTTCGAACGCTAGGGAGTCTTAGCTAGATTAATGCCTTCTATTCTATATTTATATAGCAAAGTGGTAATATATATCTCCTACGATAAGAAGATCGTTCTATTTATACCTTATCCTATAAGATATCTAGTCCTAGGAATTATTTAACCTTGCTAAGCTCCTTAAGGTTATATCTATTCTTTAGATAGTTATAAATTCCATTGACGGTAGAGCTATCTTTTATGGTAATAAAAAGGTTATTAATATATAGGACAAGTAATATATTTATATCTTCATAATAAAAGAGATAGAGGTTAGAAGGGATTAATTCGAATCTAAGTTTTTTAAGTACTAGTTTAATTACTAGGAACTAGTATAGTAGACTTTGACGTAGTCCGTAGAGTACCTTTTTTAGCCTATAGACTTTGCTAGATAGCTTATCTAATCTAGGGGGTAGCTTAATATAATATTCTACCTTATCTAGAATTAGTACGTTAAGGAATGTAATTTTAAAGTTAAATTGTAAGCACTCTAGATCTTTAACTATAACGATAGTAAAGAAGATCTTAACTATTATACTATTGACAATTATAATATATATATCTTAAGATTTCCAAGATCCTTTGTTAAAGTTGCTATAGATGACCTATCTAGCCTAGGCAATCTTCTAGCTAGTAGATAGATTAGTCTTTTTATCGTATACCTACTTACTAGGTAAGATATCGATACTAGGGCGTTTATTAACAAGTTTATAGACTTCCTTCTCTTAGAGACTCTAGTCCTATTTAATTATTACTAGGAGCCACTAATCTTCGAAGTTAGCTCTATATCTAGCTTCGCGATAGTTCTTTGGAACTGACGGATTCTAGCTAACGGATATATCGTATTTAACGCTAACAGGGGTAGCCGTAAAGACGACGGATTTAGCCAGCCTCTGGTTATCTAAGTAATAGGTAAGGAACTAACTAGGAAGCTTCCCTTTGTTTAGTTTTACGTAGAAGCCGGACTAGGATATATCCTTAAAGCAGGATGTCCGTTGTCTCTATAATCTCCCCCCCCTATTAGCCTCCCCCCCCCCTATTGCTTCTTCTATCTATAGAGAGTAGGCAGTGTACGGTGCTAATAGATAATTATATAGTATAGGGGCTTCCTCTTATTAGATTTCTTAGATATCTTTATCTATAAAAGAGACGAATTTATTCTGATCTTTAGTCGTTAGTATAGGAGATAGAGCCGACTAGGTGGGTTTAGGGGTTAAAGTTATAGACGGTAGATAGTCCGTTAAAACTAGTAGTAGTAGCTATTAAACTATAATAGTTAGAGATAGAATTAACTAAGGTATCGGTATTTCTAGCTAGTTTACTAGTTAAACTAGCGTTTCTAGCTATTTCTATACTATAAGATCTTATTAAATAGATAGAGGTATCTCTGCCCTATAATTAGTATTTAATATACTAGTTAGACCTAAAGAAGATTAGGATGTTAGTTTTGAGCTAGTAGTTACTAACGAACTAGGTTAATCTGTTTAAAGATCTTTTGGTAGCCGGAAGGCAACTATATAGTGGAATTCTAGGGAGCTTTCATCTTCTTCGACAGTAGTATCTACAAATACTACTTTATACTTAGGAGGATTAACGATATTCTTATCCTTATAGTGGTCGTCTCCTTCGTTAAACTTGATAGCGCTAACCTTAACGATAGCTCTAATCTGTAGGTTCTAGACCTAGTAGATTTTGCTATAGATATCCGTATATCCGATAAGCCTTCCCTTCTCTACCTATAGGACGAACTTGTTAGCCTTGTTACGTTTGTCCGGCTTAATATAGTAATACGCGTAGTAGAAGTGGGTATATAGGTATTAGATATATAGCTTATAAGCCTCCTCTGGTATATTAAACGTAATTATAAATAGCTTATAAGGACTCTTATTACCTAGGTTAGCCCTAGTTAGAAGAAGATTAGCAATAATAACTATAATATCGATAATAAACGGCTAGAGGAATTCTAGGATTTAATATATAAGTATTATAGTTCTAGCCTTCTAAATGATATCTATAGTTACGCGTTTAGCTTTGCCGTTTTGCCAGGGACTTAAAGGAATAGTCTTTAAGATAGTAATGCCTTTAGCATCTATAAATATAGCTAGTTTACTATTATAGAAGTCCCTACTAGATTAGCTAAATTCTATACTACCGTCGAGTCTAAGCATCTAGATATATCTACTCGTTTGGTTATATATCCAGACGATCTAGTCCTTTAGCCTATCGAACATGTCTGACTTAGTACGGCCGAATTTGACCTAGTAATAGTTCGACTAAACATTAACGATATAAAGGCTATACTTATAATCTAGGTAGCTAAGAGTCTTATAGGTAACAACATCTATATAGACGAAGTAAAGTAGTCTCATTACCTAGATTAAGGCATGTTTGCCTAGTTTATTATCACAGATAATAGACGGCCTAGCAGGCTATAGCTAGGACACAGGACATTCCGATAGCTAATCACTTGACGGACCAATCAGAAGATTATCACCGCCAAGACTAAGGATTTCACTAGTAATAATAACATATCACCGTCAACAACGCGGAATCACAGAGTAAAAGGAGAAATAGTATTAGTAATAACTATTAAAGAGAGATAGATAATTGTATATATATAGCTAGCTAGTCACTTATTATAGTAGACTCTAGAAGTTTACTAGTAATAGTAATTATAATTATAATATTTATACTAGCATCGCTAATTACTATAAGAGATAACTCTAGTATTATTATAAACCCTTTAGCTTTACTAAATCCCTTAGACAACCTATATACTTGTCCTATTTTACCTACCTTTGTCTAAACCCTTTTAGAAGAAGTCTAAGTTAGGTTTATCATACATTACTATTACTCCCTTTGTTCTATTATAGTTTAGGATGAAGGTAACTTTGACCTTAATATCGATATAGCTACTAACGTTACGGCTAAATAGCTGCTCACTTAGCTTAGTTAACTCTAGTAGCGGATCTAGGAGTTAGACTAGAGAGATAAGGCTACTTAAGCTTAAATCAAGGAACTCGAGAACAATAAAAGACACTTATAGAAACTAGTTAATAAGGCCTATACTAAAATCAAGACGCTTAAGACCATTAAAGCGAGCCGTATTAAGATCAAACTACCTGGCAAATATAGAGGAACTAAGGAGGATCTAATAGGGTTCCTAATAAACCTCTAATCCTACTTCTAGCTTAATAATGACAAGTTTCCGGACGATAAAGCCAAAGTCCTCTATATAGCTATAAGACTAGAGGGCAAGGCACTTAAATAGTTTAAGCCTATATAGAACGACTACCTTATTAAGGAAGATAAAGATAACTAAGACATGTTTATATAGGTAGTCTTTTGATCCTACAACCATTTTAAAGAAGAGCTTCGGAAGGTCTTTAGCGATAAAGATAAGAAGATTTATATATAAGAAAGACTTGCTAATCTCTAATAGACTAAGTTAGTAGCCTCTTATATTATATAGTTTAGATAGAATATACTTAAGTCTTAGCTTAACGATAAGGCGTTAATGTAACTATTCTATAATGGCTTAAAGGAAAAGGTTAAAGACGAGCTATATAAGTATAACTAGCCTAAAACCCTAGACAAATATATTATATAGGCTATTAGAATCGACGATCGGCTCTATATACAAGAATAGTAAAAACGAGGTTAAATAAATAGAACTATAGTCAAGGCTAACGATAAGAAAAAGCAAGCGTACGTTAGTACCTTGTATAAGACGTACCTTAGAGCTATAGATATAGATATAGTATAGAAGTAAGATAAGAAAAAGACGATTAGAGATAAGTCTAACGTTATCTACTATAACTACAGAAAGAAAGGACATTATAAGCAAGAATATCAAAGCCCGAAGAAAGACTAGAAACTAGTCCCTAGAAAAGGAATTACAGTTATCGACAAAACTACTAAGGACGTCATCGAAGTAGCAGCCACGAACTACAAAGATAGGGATAGCGATATAGATAGTCTTAGATACGATAGCGATAGTAAAGATAAACAAGCACTATACTCTAAACTAGTCACTATAGACCTAGAGATAAGTCTTACTAAATAGGATATAGTAGGAGAGTATATACCACTAATTTCGATTCTTCTAGCCTTAAGGTAATAGGGTTTCACAGTTATATAGAGGCGGGATAGATTGTAGAGAACCAATACCTAAGGAATCAAAAGACCTAGACCTAATGTTCTATTTCTCCAGAAACAAATCGAATAGTACTATAATAAAGTTTTCCGGCTTAACATAGAACTACGCGAATAGGATAGATGCTTAACTCGACTTGCCTAGTAGAGTAATAAGATAAGGGACAAGATAAAGGAACTCCGACGTATTATAGAAACTATTAAAGGAGAATAGCCTATAATATATAATAGGCCTAATAGCTATATTAAATATTTTAACGACTAGTAACTTAGTTATAATGTATAGAACCTAGAGTACTAGTTTATATACGCAAACTGTAGAAAAGACGAACGTACGTAGGAAAACTACTAGAAGAAATATTTCTACCTTAGTGTTAGGGTATCTATGGTCTATATATAATAGGAAGAATTTAAGAAAGAGTTCTAATACCTCCTAGGTAATATTATACGACTATACCTTTGATATAAGGTATATATATAAGTGTCTTAGTTCCAATATATATTATATAAATGCTAATACTACTTTCGCGATAAATTCGAAAATAATTACTAGCTAACCTGACAAGGAAATAAGGATAGAAGCCTCTACCCTATAGAATAGGTCTACGATATAGGAAATAGAGCGGCCAAATTGCTCTAGAAGATTGAAGCCTGTAATCTAAAAGGCATTATAGTAGTTCCAAAACAAGCCTAGCCTAGGTACTACGGAATAGGACGAGATATATAGGACTCGTGCTAGAGTAACGATTGCCTCTACTATACGGACGAAAAGAAATCACGGATCCGGGAGCTTTAGATAAAGCTATAGTATATACGATAAAAAGTAAAACGGACTTAATAGTAGGAAGCTATAAGCACTTAATAGCTTATAGAAATGAGTATAATTGATAAAGCTACTATTAGCTAAATAACCAAAGAGGTTAATACTAACCTAGGAAATAGGTCAGGGCTCTTTAAGGGGCCTGAAAACCATTAACGCCTATATAGTAGTAAGTAGTAGCATAGTATAGAAGGAACTAGCGCGAGAGACTACTATATCAAGACCTCCTAGTAAAGATATAGGAAATCGCTATAGTTTTTAGGTAATAGTAGCGAGATAAGCGATTATAAATAATAATATAATAAAAATAGCACGAAATACTTATATTAGTAAATAGTAGAGCAGAGATAAACCTAATTTCGCTAACACTTATAAATTAGCTACAGATACCCTAGAGAATAAAGTAGAAGTATAATATAGTTAAGAGGCTATTTCTAACGTAATAGGTATATAAAGAGACCAAACCAATTAATATTACTATAGTAAGGAAGACTATAGTAGTTATATTTAATATTATAAATATAGGTAACAATAAAGATATAATATTAGGGTTACTATAGTATGAAGATTACGACCTAGATATTAGCTAGAAGAATAGTAGCTACCTATAACCCTAAATAGAGTTATATTCGACTAGTAAGATAGGGAGTATACAAAGATCACGAGAGGACGATACTTAGGGGAAGGCATATCCTATAGATCTACTATAAGAGACAGATAGTAGTAGGCAGACTACTATAGACTCTAGAAGAAGCGGTATAACAATACCGACATTACAATAGAAGGAACGAGCTAAACCACCGATAGCTATTCTCTCCGTTAACGAATATAAAGCACTACAATTAGAGTAGTAAGTTAAGATAGAAGAAATCGCCAGTATTACTACGGACGGAACCAAGTTTGTATACTATCAGAAAACCGAGAAACGAGACAAGACTAGGGAAGTACTAAAGAAATACAGAGGATACCTAGCATTTGAACCGAAGCATCTAGAAGGATTACCAGAGCACGGCCTATAGAATTACGAGATTAGGCTTAAGGAAGAAGTATAACTAAAGTTCTTCAAGATTTACTATACGAGCTAGATATAGAATAAAAACTTAAACGATATTTAGAGGAGAACCTTCGAAGAGGATATATCTACCTGTTGATATTACTAATAAAGTACCTAATCCTATTTATACCTAAGAAAGATAGAAAGCTATAGTTATACGTTAATTATTAGTAACTTAACAAATAGACCGTAAAAAATTGATACCTATTACTATTAATCTTATAGCTCTAAGATTAGTTAATAGGAGCTTAATATTTTATACGTCTTAACTTACTATCGGCCTATAACTATATATAGATCAAAGAAGGCGATAAGTAGAAAACGGCTTTTAGGATACCCTATAGCTACTACAAGTACCTTATCATGCCATTCGGACTTATAAACGTGCTAGTAACGTTCCAAGCCCTGATTGATTAAGCTATCTACCCCTTTCTTGATAAATTCGCGGTATATTATCTTAACGATATACTTATCTTCTCTAAGACGATAGACGAACACTAGAAGTATATAAAAGTAGTACTAGATACGTTATATACGTATAAGCTATTAGTTAACAAGGAAAAGAGCAAATTCTACGTTAAGAAAACGGTGTTTCTAGAATACGAGATATCTCTAGAACAAATTTAAATGGTTCTTTCAAAGGTCAAAGCTATTAAGGAGTAGCTATGACTAACGTTAGTTATAGAAGTACGAAGCTTTATCGGATTTACAAACTTCTACCGAATATTTATTAGGAACTTTAGAGCGATCGTACAACCTTTATACGAACTTACAAAGAAGAACGCTAAATTCTAATGAAAAGAATGGTATAAGTAAGCATTTATATAGATCTGTAATACCATTACTAAAGATCTAGTACTAGTATTACTAGACCCTAAGAAGTTATTCGAGGTAGAAACGGACGCTTTAGACTACGCCATCAGAGGACAATTAGGATAACGAGACAAATAAGAAAAGCTATATTCTATAGCCTTCTTTTTAAAGAAGCTCGATAGACTATATCTTAATTATCCAATCTATAATAAGGAACTACTTACGATTGTCAAAGCTTTTAAGGAATAGCGACTATACCTTAGCGATACGATTAAACCGATATAAGTATATATGGACTATAAGAATTTGCAATACTTTACGACGATAAAGGAGCTTAACAGACGATAAATACGATAGGTAGAATTCCTTGCGGAATTTAACTTCGAGATCCGCTATAAGAAGGGCAAAGAGAATATACAAGCAGATATCTTAAGCCGACGAACGGATTATATAGAAGGATAAACAGAAATAATACTACCGTTATTTAAGGAACGAATAAACGGAACGCTATATTACGAAATGTAGACACCTGTAGAAAATAATCTATTTGACTCGTTCCTAGAATGTTATATAATCTTTCGAGAAGAAAAGATTAACAAGGTATAGTATCAAGCAGTACCTAGACTACTAGTACCTAATGGAGTAGAAGAAAGAGATAGGAAACTCTGATATTAAGACAAAGTATATATCTATAACGGGGATCAATAGCTATAAATGATTCGAGAACTCTATAAGTCGAAACTCGAAGGATATAAAGGAGTTACGAAGACTATCGTATAAGTTAGGAAATACTATGACTTTCTATAGTTAACGGCACGAGTTAAGGAAGTCGTATAGAACTATAATATCTATAACCGAAGCAAAACGGCACGATATAAGCCGTATAGGCTACTTTAGCCACTACTAATAGCTAATAAACTATAGAGTTTAATCACGATAGACTTCATTATAAAGCTACTAAAATCTATGGACACGGCTATAAGAGTAATCTATAATGGTATTCTTACTATAGTAGATCGCCTAACTAAATAGGTATACTTCTTTCTCTATAAGGAGTCTTAGATAGCTAAATAACTAGTAGATATAATTTATTAACAAGTTACATTAGTATATGCTTAGCTATAGGAATAGATTACTAATAGAGACATTAAGTTTATATCAAAGTTCTAACAAGCGTTAATATAACGATTAGGCGTTAATAGTAAGCTATTAATAGCATATTACCTATAGACTAACGGACAAACGAAGCGACTAAACCAAGTTATTAAGTAGTACCTCCGCTCTTACGTTAACTACTAGCAAGACGACTAGGTTATACTATTACTAATAGTATAACTCGCTTACAATATAACGCTAACAGAGACGACTAAAGTCATACCATTCTTCGCGAACTATAGATATAAAGTAGACCTTAGGTAAAGACCAGAGGTTATAGTACTAAGAGTAGCAGTTAAAATAAGTCAGCCTGTACAGCCAGCACAGCCAGCACAGCCAGAGCCGGCCGTGAGTTCTCGTGAGCCAGTCGCTACCGCCAGTCAGGCTGTAGATGTGGCTCCATTGCTCGCCGGGCTGTATAAGGGAGGGGTCGGGGTCGCGGTCTAGGGTAGGTCGGGTGGGATGGGGTGTTCTCTATTGATGAATACGGAGCACTATAATTAGAATAGTAGGTTAAGATAGGAGAAATCGCTAGCATATACTAGAGTAATATCTTTATATATAGATGCTAGGTATATATCCTTTATAAGGATAGGAAAGCTAAAATGTATATACTATACGAGAAGCTTAAAAAGGAACTCGAGTTTATCAAGACCAGAATAAAAAATCACTACGACAAACATAGGCTCGAGGGACCTTGCCTAGAGAGGGGAGACAGAGTCTACCTAATTATACGAAACTTACGAACTAAACGACTAAGCACGAAGCTAGACTTTAGAAAGGTCAGACCCTTCGTTATTAAAGAACAAATTTCGACATCTAACTACTAACTATCGTTACTATTATCTATATAACTATAGACAGATGTTTTTTATATTTTACTTCTCGAACTAATACCGAAAAACGCTAAGGTTACTATATATATTAAAGCAAAAGACGAGGAAGAAGAATAGGATGTTAAAGAAATTCTAGATTTATGTATTATTAATAGAGAACTATAGTATCTAGTTAAATAGCTTGATTTTAGACTAGAGAATAACTTATAGAAACTAGTTAAGAACTTGAACTACCCTAAGAAACTGGAACAGTTCTACCGGCAGAACCTAGATCGACTGTAAGCACTAGCTCGGACAAAACGGCCAAGTCAGCCTCTAATAAATCTAGGCCTAAAGAAGACTAGTTAAATAGAACATTAGCACCCTAGGACTATACGTTACTAATAATGTATACCTTAGAATCCTATACCCTCCGTTCTTTTGCTTCTATTTCCTCTAGAGACTATATACCTTGACGAAACAGCTCGGAACCCCGCTCCTTTAAGAAACGTTTCTAGTAACGAAGACAAGCTAATCGGCCGATAGCTATCTAAAGTTAAGTCTAAAGAATAAAAAGGGCCCCTTTAGTATTAGCCTCTTCTTATTCTACATGTTTTTATTTAAATATAATCTTCATTACTATAAAAGGTTAGCTATAAACATTAAGATAACAAACTAGGTCACAAATAAGCAAACGCTACATCAGGACCATTATAAGAACGACCCTAATATACATACTCGCTATAGTAAAAAGAGCCTAACGCTATACAATAAGCTAAGTTCCGCTTAAAATACCACAAACATAGCATGACGTCCACGCTAGAAGAATTAATAAAAGAAGCAAGTGCGGCGTGCTATTAGGATTTCGAAGATCGGCGTTTAGAGATACGATCTACTATCTTGTCAGCCACTAGTAGTATAGAAAAAGGGAAAAATTACAAGGTATATATGAAAAAGGATATTAACGCTATTTAAAACGACCTAAAGAGGGCTTTCGGGTCGAAAGCCTTAGAGGGAAGGCATCGTATCACAGAAATATATATATAGATGCTGCCTAAGCTACTAGCATAAACGGGCTAATTAAGCCGAAGGAATGATAGACTAATTAGGACAGGATTACACTTGGTAAGAAATGATCCTAGCAGAGGATCACTAGCTTATAATATAAGCCAGGTAAGCTAGTATAGAAGATTACTACAATTGCTAGTAATCCTTGGATTATATATATATATAGATAGTCACTCGTTATAGAGGACTCTAAGAGTTTACTAGTGATAGTAACCTACAATCACAGTACTTATACCAAGCATTGCTAATTACTATAAGAGACAACTCTAGTGTTATTATAAAACCTTTGGCTTCACCGAATCCCTTAGACGACCTGCCTATTTGTCCCGTTTAATCTACCTTCGTCTAAACCCTTTTAGAAGAAGTCTAAGTTAGATTCGTCACACAAGACTGCTATAAATATCAAAGCAAAGAACAAAGAGAAAGAATAGAATGTTAAAGAAATTCTAGATTTATATATCGTCAATAGGGAACTATAATATCTAGTCAAATAGCTTGATTTTAGACTAGAAGATAACTTATAGAAACTAGTTAAGAATTTAAACTGCCCTAAGAAACTAGAATAGTTCTACTAGCAGAACCCGGATTGACTAAAGGAAAACCTAGGACAGAACTAAAGACAGCGCCTTAGTCAATAGCATCGATAGTATTATTAATCTATAATAAGGGTATAGTAGGCGTCTCTTACCGCTCTTGCTACTTAACCTCCTCTAACTCGTCTAAGGTTAACAGACTATATGCTATTATATTGGCACCTTTCTTTACTAAAAACTCCTTCTACTAACGAAGATACTAGAGCTATATAAGCTTTTTAGATAACTTGTACTAGGCTTCTTCTAGATAGCGTTAAGATTTATCTAGCTTAAGTTCGGCACGACGTTTAGCATCCTTGATACGACACTACTCCTAGAGAATACGATCTACTAGAACAAATATTAGGAATTATACTTAAAAAAAAAAGGAGATATGCTTATAAGAAGAAAGCGGTATACTAGAGCTATCGTAAGAACAACCTTGACGAATGTAGGCTTTGTAACGCTTTATACGCGCGATTATTTTACAGACAAGGCCTTATAACGCGTACTAGAAGCAAAGTATAATGATAAAACCATTCTTAGCAATGTTCTAAGCAAGGGAAGCACGGTAACGTGTAGAATGCGACTTCTATTTCTCTATTAGCATTTTGTCAATATAGCGACTATAACGTAGAAACAGGGAGAATATAGTACTTATAAGCGAAAGGTTATTAGCACGGCTTAAGAGGGCTTTCAGGTCGAAAGCCTTAAAGGAAGGGTATCGTATTACAGATAATAGACAGCCTAGTAGGCTATAGCCAGGACACGGGATATTCCGACAGCTAATCACTTAACGGACTAATTAGAAAATTATTACCGCCAAGACTAAGGACTTTACTAGTAATAATAACATATTACCGTCGATAACGCGGAATTACGGAGTAAAAGAAGAAATGGTACTAGTGATAACTATTAAAGAGAGACAGATAATTGTATATATATAGCTAGCTAGTCACTCGTTATAGTAGACTCTAAGAGTTTACTAATGATAGTAATTACAATTATAGTACTTATACCGGTATCGCCGATTACTGTAAGAGATAACTCTAGTGTTGTTATGAACCCTTTAGCTTTACCAAATCCCTTAGACGACCTGTATACTTGTCTTGTTTTACCTACCTTCGTTTGAACCCTTTTAGAAGAAGTCTAAGTTGGGTTTGTTATATTTATCCGTTGCCTTCCCTATAATATAGGGCTTATAGAAGCTATTGGTATCCTTGTTGGTTAGGTCGATGCTAGTATCCTTATAGATAGCTTTAATGGTAGTCTTGCTTACGTACATTAGACGGTAATATATAATATAGTAGTTAATGGAAGTAAAGATAGCTCTAGTAGGTATAGGTACCTTGGTAATAATAGTAGCTAATATAGTCGGTTTAGTATTATAGACGACAAAGATATCGCTAAGTCGTTTAAGTTTAGTGATAACCTGGCTAGATTTACCTATATATAGAGTGTGATTTGCCTGGTTCTGGAAGATGTTATCGTCGATTAGTTTTCTAGCACTGATCAAATTGGCCGGAAAAGCAGGGTTATAGAGTGCCTCTTGGATTTTAACTGTTATAGTCGTACCATTTTAGAGAACTATCTAGTAGGTAACGACGCCTATCTCCTTGGCTTTAGTAATATCGCTAGATAAAGAAAGATATACCCTCGGTCTAGGTAGACGGTAGAGCTTAGTAAACTACTTAATGTTGTTAAAAACTATATTAGCTATAGCCGAGTTATAGTAGATAATGTCCCTTATAATGTTAATAGCTTGCTACCGGGTACTAGAGGTTAATAGAAAAGACAATACCATCGGTTATAGTGATAAGGACGGTTAAACGGACGTAAAGTTAGTAGAATGGAAGATACTATATATAGTAGATGTTATTAGATTTACAACCCCTGAATTTAGGTATAGTACTGCTATAGATAACAGCGTATTCTTTCTAGCTAGATAATAAGCTTTCTTTAGCTAGGTATCTAATGCCTTCTCTGGGTTATAACCTTAATAGATATTCTTAGGATTATAATATAAGCTATACTTATAATACTTAACTTCGTTATAGAAACGTTTATTATAGTCTTAGCATTTAATCCTAGGGTAAGATAATTTCTTCCTATCGGATAGTAGGGTAGAGTGATTATCTATCTTCTTACTATTATTATTATCAGCGCTAGTAATATTAATATTAATTAGGTTCTTCCTTATATCCTAGTCGATATAGGTCTTAGTTATATCCCTAATAAGGTCTTCCTAAGTAAGGGACTTATCTTCTATCTTCCGGATATTCTATTAAAATAGGTCAGAATAGATCTCCTTAATAGATAATAGGATATAGTAGACTCTCTACTACCAGTAGGAAGACGATACCTATATTATATAGTTACCAATAGATAATATAGAGTCGATCAATATACTAGTCCATAGTGTCGAATTTAGACAGACTAATCCCTATATACTCCTTGACTAATATCTAAGTTATATAGATAGTACTATATTATAGTGCTTAGAAGACCTTTAGATATATAATATAGAGATTAACGACTTCCAGGTTCTAGCTAATATATATTATATATAATCAGACGTCTAACTTTATTAAGGATATGGTAATAAGTTAAAAGATATTAGACCGGTCTGCCTTCTATATACTATAGGCGATAATATTATCCTTATCTAGCTTAGGGATATCGGTTTCGAGATAATAGAAGAGGTCATATGGTACTAGCGATAACTATAGTTAGCCATCCTATATTTCTAAATTATTTTTATTATAAAGGGTAGGAAGCGGTATAAATGACCTCTTTTCTAGAAGGATAGGAGTGCTATTATTATTAGAAGTAGTCTATAGGTACCTTATAAA
Organism: Thermothelomyces thermophilus ATCC 42464; assembly: GCF_000226095.1. Lineage (NCBI taxonomy): Eukaryota > Fungi > Ascomycota > Sordariomycetes > Sordariales > Chaetomiaceae > Thermothelomyces > Thermothelomyces thermophilus. The sequence goes on along the minus strand of NC_016476.1, from coordinate 2,231,831 downwards.
GATTATATCTTACTCTCCCTAATGGCGGTTAGCTACTTCCTATAGGGTAATTATCCGTTATAAGAGGTCTTGGTTATTAGTTTAGGTATTATTCTCTTTAAGGTATTCCTCCTCTTAATCTTATTACTAGAGTATCTCTACCTTATCTTCTTCCTTATCCCTAAGAACAGGGTTATTGAATAGAGCTAATGATATCTTAAGAGTATTATATATATAGTTAAGGTTATAGGTTAAAGTTCCGAAGAATCTTTTCTTTGGGGTCTTATTACCTTACCTATTTCTCTTAGACAGTAGATACCATTTACCCTTAGGTAGTAGGCCTATTTATATAAGGAAACGTCTTTAAGGGCTTATAGGTCTTATGTTTAATGACTTCTATAGGTTAGAGTAGTTAGAACTGCTAAATCTTGATAGATTTGGTAGGTTCCTTGATAGAATTACTAGTTCTAATGATTTCCTTAATAGAAGGAAGGAAATCTTGATAGAATCTTGACTCGGTTATCGCTCTTATAGATAGAAATGACTAGGACCTTCAGAATCTGGTTATCGAAGGCCGAAGTCTATAGATTTGAGCGATTAGTAGAGTTCTAAAGAAGGAGAGTAATCCACGAAGAAATGAGCAGCGGAAGGAAGCTTGATTTGCTAATGAATTTACTGATAGGTTTGCTAGTTCTATTGCCGTAAATCTGGCTGGCAATTGAACCGCTTTGGATTTAGGTTTTGGTAGTTAAGTTAGAGGTAGCTATAGTCTAATGGATTCGAATGACTATAGGAGCCTCTAGAGCCAAATAGTTATTATTATTGTTATTAAGGTAGCTATAGTTAGAAGGAAGAAGAAGAAGCTAACTATAGGAGCCTCTAGTAGAGGGCTTATAACCTCTTGCAGGTAGATGCGTGGATAGAACTGACGATCTTTGTATCTCTGCTACTCTGATGGTTGGCGATGGTTCTTGAGGAAGAAGGACGGAGGCGTCCAGAGCCAACCTGTAGGAAGATGTGGGTGGCTGCAACCTCGGTAGGGCTGGAGCCCTGGTGGGCCCAGTCCACCACATAGGGTTACACTAGAGTACTCCGGGGAGGGCCAAGTGCCGTGCGTCTGGAAAGGAAGCCCTGGCAATGGAATCTGTGAATATGAGAGCTTGTTGAAGAACTGGAGGTTGCTATGCTACACCGTACATACCTTGCTGTTTCGTCTCGTTACCAGTCGAGTCCTGTATCAGGCGAAGGAGGAAGAGGCCACGCATGTCTGGCTATGCGCGGCCTCATTCATCAGATGTGAACCCGATCGTCGAGGGAAAGAGTGCCGTGTTAGACACGTTCCACTTCAAATGTCCCCGAGCGTATATAACGACGCCCCCCTCGGATGGTGAGCCCTAGCTCTGAGACATTATAAAGCCGAGGTAAAAACCGTTGTTCACTGAGACACCATCTCCAGCCGGACGCCTCCCGTCCAGCTGTGAAATCTCTGACATTTGCTAGTGTATGTATGTACATACACACGACGGTCAGCATGATCAACACGCTAGCCCCGTTCATGGGAGGAGGTTCTATCCCCCGGACGCCACAAGTCGGCCCGACCTTTGTGGCTCAACCACGGGCCACCATGCACTCGCCACGTTGACGACGGGCCCGGATGCGGAGGCAACTTTTGCTTCTCGTCACAACCGAGCACAATTATACAGACCAATAACTCCCTACGCTCTGGCACCTGACGCTGCTCGACATCCTCGTGCGCTGTCCGAACGCGCCTGAACGCGCACCACGCACACACGCGCACAGCCATTGTGGCACACTACCGTAGGGATTACTATGTACGGATTACATACATTACGAGGTAGTGGAGAAAAGGAGGAAAGGGGGTGGTGGTGGGGGGGGGGGTGGATGTGTAAGGTATCTCCCTACCCTAAAGGGGAAGGGAAGATGTTTTTAGACGCAAACACCGTTTAACTGACTATATGTAGTGTAACTCAGATCTTAGCGGGCTGGCAACTTCTTCTGGATCGCCCATGCCGCAGAGGTATTGCATGTACATACATACACACTCGAGTACATACTTTTAGAGCATGAAGTGCGGGTACATATGAACTGTCGCCCGTCCCCCCCCCCCCCCCGCCTCTTACCCCTACCCCATTCCTCCCCTTCCCTCCCCGTTAAACGCACATTCGTCTCGAAAGAGGGGTTCCAGCCACAGCAACGGGGGTTAAGATGCCACATGATCGACGAGGGAAATACCGTTATGGGTTATGGATAAGAAGGGGTGTGTGCGGGAAGGGGGTGTGCGCGTGCCCTGGGAGTGTGACTTACCGGTACGTAACTAGCTAATATCCGAGTAGTTGCATTAGCGTACGGACTACTTGGTTATATATACCGCGGTGCAATACGGAGTACCCTAATGAATAAGGAATCGGGAAGGGAAGAAAAAAACGAAAGGAAGCATGCCGTGTTGCTACACAAACCCCAAGTGTATCAGGCCGTTAACGGTATGTGTATGGGGGTACCGATGTTACTTTCCCATCCCGGGCCTCATCGGCTTCGATCTGGTGGCGAACGTCTGCTCTCCGAGCTCCCATGCTCATATGTGATTTCTCCCGAGCTCTCGTCGTCCGTCACTAACGTGTGCCGCGATGCTACCGGGTGCTCCGCATGCTCGACCGTTTTGTGCTCACCGTCCATCCCCGGGGGAGGGGGAGGGAGCTGCAGCCTGCAGGATTAGGTATGCAATCCGTAGATTTGTAACTATGTATGTATGTATGTACATACATACTCGGTACATACATATACGCTAGCATAAGTGCAATGCCGTTCTCCGCTTCTCGGTTCAAGCGGGGGAGAGGAGTTGTACTCGGTAATCCGTACCAACTCAACCAAGTACTTTGCAATATGCTATGCTCCCATCAAGATGAGCTCAAGGTCGGAGACAGCGGGCGCAGGAGGGAGATGAAACCCCTCTCGTCACCGTGGGCCGGCGGGTGATCGACGCGGCGGCAGATACAACGACGTCACCTTGCATGTTCTAGCCTCTCCCACAAGAAAACTCCGCGGCCCGGCGGGATCGGCCACGGAACCGCGCGCTTCGGGGCTGCAATTGCCGGTCTACTCCCGGAGTCGCGGCTTGCCTGTGTGCTGGTTGCGTGTTGGAATGATTGGTGCACGAACCGTTTCATTTCGCATTTCACAACTAAGGAAAATGAGATATCACCGAAACATATGCTTAGCCGACTCCAGTAGGTTATCGACCATCTGCCATCATCATCATCATCATTATCATCATCGTCATATCATCATGAGAATGAATCAGATCAGACCAGACCTAGTGTATCATCATCATGCACCTCCCAAGCACCAAACCCGTCAAACTCCCAGAAACAACAACCCGAGATAGAGCCCCCCAATCCCCATTTCCTAACGCCAATTGCAGGAGAATCCGAGCAAGTTGTATGACTGTAAGCGCGAGAGCGTATGTGTGTGAAGAGGGCGTGAAGGAAACCGGAAATGGCCCAGCCTAGACAGAACCAACGGAGCCAACGCACCATCCAATACTGGACAGAGAGAGAAGCAGCGGAAAGGATTGTGAAGCCGAGAAGGGGCTCCCCAACCCCCAAGTCGGCTCCGATCCGTTGCTCCGATCGGCAGATGAAGAAAATGCATGAAGGCAGAAGAGGAAGGCGGGTCGACAGAATCGAACGAGGGAGGGAAAAAGGGGCTCCCCAACCCGATCTCCCCGTCTCGATCGATCTGCGCCCCTGCCGTCCTTGTAAAGAAACCCGATGACTGGTGTCAAAATGGGGCCCGTCGGTTCTATTAGGATGGACAGGCCGGTCCTCGCGATGATGAATCCGTTGGCTTTGGCCGGCACAATGGCGAGGCAGGCGAGCACGCGCTAGAGAAACTTCCCGTTGTCATCTTGGACGACCGACTCCGAGGAGCATTGCCGGCGGCGATGCTCGGCTCCGGACTCTCCCCCTCATCCAAGCTAGAAGGGGAGCAGCGGGAGGTGCGTGTCGGTCACTCGGCGACGACTAAGGTAGACCGACGGGGTCGAGTCGAGTAGAGAGAAAGGACCAACACAAGAAAGGAAAGAAGAAAATAAAAACCATCTGTGATTGCTGCTGCACTGTTGTGGTGTCGTGTTGATGTTGATGCCGCGCAAGACCGGATAATCCCGTGTAAGAAAAGAAACCTCTCACTCGGCGCGGGACCTGTTCAAACAAGTCTGCTCTCGCTTCCGGCGCAGCTGACTGCCGTGCAAGGACAAGGGGCACCGGCTTGATTGCGCAGACGACACACACAGGCGCGTAGAGAGAGAAAGTGTGCGCGAGAAAGAGTAATAACAGCGCGAGAGAAAAAAAAACCGGCGGGAAAAAAAGCGTTATATACTCCGACATGCCGACAGTTGATCATCAACTACTCGGACCAGAGGAGCGAATTGCCGGCGGCGCTGCTCTGTCCTTTTTGTTTTTTTGGCGGCTTACTTATGCTCCTTGCCACGCGGATAAGAGGCCGAGTGGTACAGAGCCTCGGTCGACGGGCTCTTGAACGGGTTCTGGTTCAGGAGGGCGACGTCGCCGGTGGCGTGGGGGCGGGCCTTTCCGAAGCCGGTGCCGGGCTGGAAGCCGAGGAACTGCTTCCCGGCCAGCAGCTGCCAGACCATCCAGTAGACATCCTCCAGGCACGGGTCGCACGTCTCGCGCCAGATCGGGGCCGCCGGGCCGTAGTAGCGCGGCTCCGTGCCGCCGGACCAGTCGAACCTGACGGGCATCGCCCGCTGCACCTGCGGATAGGGGAGGCCCTCGTACCTGCCCGGCTTGGCGCCCTTGTTGCGGTACGCCCGCTTGCGCTCCTCGCGCCACCTGACGCGCTCCTCGAGCGGCGGGACCACCCAGCCGCCCTGCGCGACGTGCGTGCCGTAGCGGTCCTCGACGCGCGGGCCCGTGAACTCGTTGACCACCCTGCCGCTGTCGGGGATGGCGACCACGCGGACGGCGTAGATGAAGGACTCTTTTCTGCGCTTGGCGAAGGCCGGTTCCTTCATGAACGCGAACGTGCGGCCGAGCTCCTCGCGTTTGGCGTACGCGACCCGGTCGTACTCCTGCCGGTGGCGGTGAAGGTCGGCCGCGCTGACGGCCGGGGTGGCGTGCGCGGGGATGAGCGCGTCAAAGGGGTCGACCCCCTCTGCTAGGTAGATGGGGCCTTCGTCCTCGTACGTCTCGTCGATCGGGTCGGTTGGGTCGGTCGGCTCGGGCGGCGGAGGGTCCCCAGACTCGAGCCTGCCGGAAGCGGGGAGTGGCTGGCTACGAGGAATGCCGGTAGTGCGAGGGGTGCTGGGGCCGGCAGCAGAGGCGGGCGACGCGTCGGCCGTGGCTTGCTGCCCGAGCGCGAGACTGCCAATGTTGGGCAGAGGAGTCCGCTTCTTGGGGGACTGGGCAGAGTCGGAGGAGACGATGACCGGAGCAGCGGGATGATGGATGCCGCTAGCTTGGGCTTGGGGAGCGACGGCCGTGGCCTTGCCCTTGCCCTTGTCGGCGGAAGAGGTAGGGCTCTGCAGCGAGGACGGGGTGACGGGGGCGGCATACTCCCGGTGCTCGACCTTCGGCCGAGGCTGGCCGGCAACCTGGCCCGGGATGGGGAGCGCCCGGGCAGGGATCGGGTTGCGGGGAGCGGGCGGTGGGACGACCATGGGCGTGATGGCGGGAGCCTTTTCGTCGTGGAGTGGCAGCCAGACGAAGGCCGGGCTGATGCCGCATTCCTCGAGCAACTTCTCGTCGGCGCCAGAGATCCGCTTGATCTGGATCTCGAAGAAGAACTGGCGGAGGCCCCTCTGGTCGTTCAGCCAGTCGCCAAAGAACATCGACTTGTTCCACTGATGAGAGAGATCGAGAATCAGGTTAGCGCGCTCTTCATGTTTTGAGAAGCAAGGCCGGTCAACGGCGATGTGCAGCTAGGTTGGTCGATGGAACACATACCGTAGCTCTCGGATCCCACTCCTTGACGCCGTGGGTAACCTTCATGACCATTTCGGCCACTTTGTCGCTCATGCGCCGGTCCGCAGCGCTCATGCCACCGTAGGCGGCGGCAGCTTCTTCCTTTTTGACGGGATCGTCGGGGTTCCCGGCGATCCTGAGGGCAAAGGAATTCGCAGTCAGCAATCGTACTGTTATTCTTCTTGGGAGTTCTTTTCTCTTTTCCTTCTCGTTGTTTCTCGCCCGCCTCGTTGCCCGCTCACTTCTGCTGGTTGAGAGGGGGGATGGAATTGTATACTATACTTGTATACTTACCAGTCGAGGTGAAGAATCTTTCGATTCTTCGTCTTGTCGTAGTCCAGGAGGTCCTGGAACTTCTTGTGCATCAAGGCCACCACCTGGTCGTGGTGGTGGCTGAGGAACCAAGCGTTGGTGTCCTCCATCTTCTCTCGGTCGCTGTAGAGGCTCGACACCTCCGGGAGGGTCGAGCGGCCAGAAGTCGGCGAGGAGGCCGACGGGAGGGGAGAGTCCGGCGAGTCGCGCGCCGGCGGCAAGGGAAAAAGCCCCGAGGCTGGGGCAGGCGAAGAAGTCGTCGAGGAGGGCTGCTCCTCGCTGCTGGTGGGTGCTGGTGGTGCAAAACAAAGTCAGCTTTTCTCGGTGTTTTGCGAGCGTGAGAAAGAGAGAAAGAGAGAATGGAAAAAGCAATTTCGCAGAAAAACACAACGGGGATTTATGATAATCTTGTGGGCAGACGCGGGTCCAGGGCTGGCCGATGTGCTTCGCGTGAGTGGCCGCCTTCCCCATGCCGTGAAGTGACTGTCGAGCCGCGATTCTTCAGCCGCAAGTGGTGGTGAGCACAGATGTTAAGCCGCAAGCACCGTCGCCCCCCGGGGCAGGGAAGAGGGGGGAGGTGAGTCGCAGTGGCCTCGTCAGCCACAGTGTTCTCCAACCGCATGCTGTTGCTGGCACCCGTGAGGTTGTTTCCAACTTCACTTGCTTCACGAAGCCACACCAGCAATCCACTCGATGGCCTCTTGGGACTCGGAATCTCTTGAGCCCATCGGGGATTTCCCCATGGCACACCCACTGGACTCATGGCACAAAACTTACCGAACCCCGGAGGGGGACGCAGGGTCGGAGAGTCAGCACCGTGGTGCTGCTCCATCTCTCTAGCGATTCTACTGTTAGCTCACTGTCCTGCTAACGATCAAAGTTGACTGGGGACGGAAGAGGGGGCAGAGATAAAACGGGAAGAAGTGGTGAAGTAATGAGTTGCGCCTGTCCGACCAGAAAACGAAGGTGTCCGCGAACAAAAAGACCAGCTTCACGCCAGACTTGATGTACGCTGACCTCTCGCTAAGCCTAAGCCTAAGCCCCCCGGTCGCTGTCGCCCGCCGACCGGCCACCGATCAGCTATTAGGGTCGACCGTCTTGGTGTTTCGCACCGCCGAGAGCGCGCCGAGGCCAAAGGGGACCCGCGCGGGCCTAAGATGGATGCCCGCGTGGTATTAGAAGATAGAATGGTTAGAGATGATGTACTTACTCTTCCTTGTCGCTAGTTTTTGTAAAAAGAACAAAACAAAAAAAAGGCGGGTGGGCGAGAAAACAAGCAAGCCAGCGATGAGGTTGGCGATAGTTAGCAGAAGAAAGAACACGGAAATCAGCAAGCGGTGCGAAGATATATATACCAGACGCCGCACGGTCCAAGCGCCTCTGCTTCTGGCCCGGCCCGAGAAAACGCGTTCATAATGTTCGAGTTCTTTCCTATCCGGCTGGTCACTACCGCGTTACCACGTAGTTCGGACGGAGGTTATCCCCAGAGCTCTCTCGCTTAACTGCTTGACACTCTTTCGTCTTCCTGAGCTGCGGGCAGCAATGCCTACGGACAGTTGCCCCTGAGGGATAAAAGAGTGCGTTGTCCATGTTGATCATTCTCACTCTTCATGCTTCACATCTGACACACCGAGAGTAGAACAAGTGCGAATCACGGATCACCAAAATTAAAATTGATACGGGCATTAGCGCTCCACCACTTCTCTGATGGTGGCTCGTCAAGCCAGCTAATTCTGTTGTTGTTGTGTTTGTATACTCTTTGCTGAAAGCGCTTTGTTTTCTTTCGAGGACAGAGGGAAGAGACAGGTAGAATATAGCAGCGACTATGCGAAGGAAACACAACTTGGGGAAGGTAATGAAACAGTAGGCTGATTGTCATCGCGATTCAGCAATCATCGTTGCTGAAGGACTGGAGAAACTCCGGACAAATTTGTTGGTTGATATGCGAGCAGGCAGGTACACTTATCCTTCCAAAGATCGAAAGGACCAGCAAATTCAGTCCGGCTTGGACCGAGTGTCCATCGGCAATGACATGTTTCCCACGCCCAAGAAGACAACCATGACGTTACAACTTTGTGAATTTAGAAGATATATTTGAGTTCTGATCAGAGAAAGTCCGGATATCGAGGAGGAACAAAAGAAAAGGAATTGGCCCGAGAAAACGATTACAGTGAAAGAGGCTTCTGGTTCGGTCGAAACGTTCAAGAGCTACATGCGAACAGAGCGTGGAAGTGACTCGAGCTGCCTTGCAGTCTAGCAGTCCTTTAAATATGCACGTAGGGAGCTGTTCACTGGGGGGGTTCTCACCGTCAGCTGTAATATTTCTTTCCTTCTTTTACAGCATATCGACAGAACTAGCTCGGTTGAGGTTGAAGTTAAGTTGGAGGATGTTGATGCGGCTGAAGTGGGCTGATTAGCGCGTAGCCTTATACTAGCTGGTCCGTGCCGCAGCCCAATTTTTACCGCTCCCGCAGCGGGTTTCTCCGGATAGCGGCCCCGCCGGGCTGTTCCAGCCATGGGGCCTTCCACGTCCTCTCCAGTTCCTCCTCCCGTTCAGCGCAGCTTCCCTGGTACCCGACTTATGATACTACGCAGTGCTGCACGTCATCTCGGTCACTGCCACTACTATAGTGAACGACAAGGGGATCACATAGAGTGACCGTGGTTACATCGCTGCGAAAGCATACGCGCCTAGCGCCTCGATCGCTGAGCATTTTTTCTGGAACCTGATAGTCATTTGAAAGGACGGTGAATTTGTGACGAGCTGTTGAATAGCTGTTTGGCCCGTCCTTCCAGGGTGTTGAAGGGGGATTGAAAACAAGACACCTATTGCACTACGCATTCTTTTCAATCTTGGTTGCTGCATGTTGCTTCTATCACAATACCCCTCAAGCACTGCCGCACCGTGACTTGCTCAAGTATAGAGAGGACCTGAAAGGAAGCGCACAAATGTGAGCTCCAAATTTGATGCCCAACTCAGCATGCCAGGCGAATGAATCTCTTCCGCTTACCATCCACGTCAGCCCCGGCTCAAATTAGATTTGGTGTACGTCGTGGTACAGAAGCATAATAAATAAGAAAATAAGTAAATAAATGAATAAATAAATAGAAACAAGGGTTCATCCGCCTTAGCTTTGCACAGAAAGTTTAAACTGGACTGTTAACAAGTCAAGGTCTGGCGCGGCCGCGATCTAGATTTAGAGAAGGCGAAACCTCGACGCCAAGGATATGTCGCCCAGCAGGAGGGCTTGGCAACCGCTAACTCTGGGCATCCCACCCTCCCGACCAACCAGCCCTGCGCTGCCACACAGATGGCCCCGCCGTGATCCAGCACCTGCGGAAAAGTTAAAAAAAGTCGCGAGAATGTGGGACCGCCTTTCGTTCCTTATCCCCTTCCTCCCTCCCTCCGTCCTCTTTCCTCCCCTTGTTCCCCAGCCCATCCGGTCCAACACGCACCGCCTTCGTCAATCTTCCCCAAGGGCCGTCCCCTTCTTTACTGTTCACCCCTCTTCCTGTCGATCGGGCTTTCCATCGCATCTCCATCGCGGCCTCTCTGTCAAGTTTCCAAAAGGCCCACCCCGTCGCCTGCGCCCGTCGCCTCGTCATCGCCTCTCTGCCCCCTGTCGCGCGGTCGAAGTTGCGTCGTCGTCGCAACCGAGTTCCCGGGCTTGCCTCGCTGCTCTCGTCAACCAACTTCCCGTTTTTTTTCCATCGATTAGAGGTCACGTTTTTGTGCGCTACCGCATACTCTGCGAGCTTTGCCGCCCCCCGATAGCCCAGGAATCATCTTTGAACCCTGAGCTCCTCCGACGTGCGATTGGAGGCTTGAGGCAGCCTCTTTACCGTCTTTGTTCTCGCACAAAACGCTTGTCTTGGCTCGACACCCGTCCTCCTATCGAACGGCGCGGTCATCCCCCGGAGACAGCAAGAGGAATCAAGAACATAACAGTAAAACAAACCATACCTGCTATCGCGATCACCTGTGGCTTTGACTAGTCATGGCGAGTCCGTTGCAGTTTGCCTACCGGACCCAGAAGGCCATCGGCGTCTTCGATGCGGCGCCTGTCTACGAAGCGCTTCCTGGGTTCGCCAAGCCCGAAGGGAACCTCCGGTGCTGTGTCTACTCACCCTGCGGCCGCTACTTCGCATACGCCTCTAACGAGGGTGTCGTTGTCGTCGATGCCTCGGTTGGCCATGTGTTGACCTCACTCCCCATTGCCAACGTATACGAGCTCGGCTTTTCTCCCCGAGGTACTTACCTGAGCACCTGGGAGCGCCCTTCCAAGGACGAAAATGGCGACGCCACCAAGAACCTCAAGATCTGGCGCACCATTGAGGACGTTGCCGAGGGCGCCGAGCGGCAGCCACTTGGCAAGTTCGTCCAAAAGTCACAGTCGGGCTGGAACCTCCAATACACGGCCGATGAGAAATACTGCGCCCGCATGGTCACCAACGAGGTGCAGTTCTACAGCAGCAGCGACCTGTCGACCGTCTGGAACAAGCTGCGAGTTGAGGGCGTGGCTGATTTTGCCATCGCCCCCGGTCTCAACCACAACGTCGCAGTCTTTATTCCGGAGCGCAAGGCAAGTTCCCCCCTTCTCCCTCCCTTCGTTCGGGTCTTCCTATACCAAGGTGCTAACCCCTCGACAGGGCCAACCCGCTGCCGTCAGGGTCTACAACGTGCCCTTGTTCAACAGTCCGATTTCGCAGAAGACTTTCTTCAAGGGCGACAAAGTACAGCTCAAGTGGAATGCTCTAGGCACGAGCCTGATTGTGCTGGCACAAACAGACGTGGACAAGTCGAACAAGAGCTACTACGGCGAGACGACCATGTATCTGCTGAGCGCCAACGGGGCGTTCGACGCCCGCATCACTCTGGACAAGGATGGGCCGATCCACGACGTTGCCTGGTCCCCCAATTCGACCGAGTTTGGTGTAATCTACGGTTTCATGCCCGCCAAGACGACCATCTTCAACCATCGCGGCGTGGCCATACACTCCTTCCCCATTGGTCCCCGCAACACCATCATCTTCTCGCCCACCGGCCGTTTTGTCTTGGTCGCCGGGTTTGGCAACTTGGCTGGCCAGATCGACGTCTACGACTTGGAGAAGGATTACCGCAAGATTTGCACCATTGAGAGCGGCAACCCCAGCGTTTGTGCCTGGAGTCCTGACAGCCGTTACATCATGACGGCGACGACATCCCCGCGTCTGCGCGTGGATAATGGCATCAAGTTGTGGCATGTCAGCGGCGCCATCATGTACAATGAGGACATGGTCGAGCTGTACAACGTCATGTGGCGCCCCCTTCCCGCCAGCAGCCTCCCCGGGGGGGACCCCTTACACCCGGTGCCGACCCCGCACGCCTCGGCCGTGGCGTATCTCGGAACGGTCAAGACTCCGTCCAAACCCGTGGGCGCTTACCGGCCACCAGGCGCTCGCGGCGCCATGACTCCTCTGCACTTCAAGCGCGAAGACGAGGGTGGTGCGGCCCACACGGTCAGCAACGGCACGCCCTCTATCGGCCCCAACGGATTTGGCCGGCCGCGGCACCTGGTTCCGGGAGCTGAGCCGGCGAGTCGGCCGCCCGTTCCCGGTGCGGTGCCTGCCGATGAGGGCAACGCGTCCAAGACCGGGTCCAAGAAGAAGAAGCGGAACAAGAAGGCAAAGGAAGGAGATGCTGCGAATGCTGCGGCTGCGGGTGGGACCGCTACCGAGGGCGGTTTGGCGCCCTCCCCTCGCGAGTACGGCAACGCCTCGGGCAACGAGGGTCGCAGCCCTGACCGGCGCGGTCACCACTCCCGCAGCCGCTCGCGTCAGAACAACGGCAACCGCAACAGCAGCCGCCCGGCTAGCCGCCCGGCTCCAGCGGCAGCTCAAGGCGGATCGCCAGTTCCGCCTGCTGTTGGCGGTGATGCCAACGGTGCCGACGCTGCTGGTGCTGCTGCCTCCGCCGCGCCGGCTGCGGCGGCGGCGGCGGCGGCGAACCCCAACGCCAAGAAGATCCGAGCTCTGCAGAAGAAGATCCGCGCGATCGAGGATCTCGAAATGAGGCTCGCAGGCGGTGAGAAGCTGGAGGACACGCAGATCAAGAAGATCAACACCAAGAAACAAGTGCTAGCGGAGCTGGCGGCGCTGGGAGAGCATCCTTAGGCTGTGTGTCGTTGCTCTTGTTAACGAGCGACGTGAATGGATCCTGGAAGGGTAAAGTATCGCAGGGCGTGAAAACCCTCGGTTGCTTGGCTCTTCCCAGCGGACTCTGCCGAGCCATTATTGTTGCCGGTGTTGATCACTCGTTTGCGGTGTGCTTTTTGCAGACCTGACCGGCATCCTGTGGTTGGGAACTAGGACCAACCGGTCCCAGAGTAGAGGAAGGATGGTTGCTGTTTTTGAAGGAAAGGAGGGAAAGCGTCGTGACGTTTACTGTGGACGGCTCTCGTGCCTGCGGTAGGCTTGGTGATTGCGGCGTCCCAAGCGAAGAGTCGTTCTGTGGCTGAAGCATCCTGGACAAGAATGCTAAGGAGTAGAAGAATAATAAGATCACATCAAATTGATGTGAATGCCCTCTTGTCTCCCTGGCATGCGAGATCCTTCTCTGGTGCGGTCTGAAGAACCAAAGACGGGTATGACAACCTCAAGTTTCGTCAGCTGCCATTGTGACATACGTGCCGGGGTTTCCATATCCGTCCCGTTACACTCGTTCCCTAATTATTCTCTCTTGGTTACTTAGGCCCAGCCCCTCCCCTATTTAGATCCTCTTAAAACCCTTGGAACGTCGCAAGCATTTGGGTACATTTCGGAAGTTTGAAACCAAAAAAAGTAGCGTGTCTCTGGTGTCTAAACCGCCAAACAGTGATGGAGAGTTCTACTCGGTCATCAACCGCGGTGTGATTCCTTACCTTTCATGTCAGGAAAGTCCCATCCTGATTGGCCCAACATTATCTCCCAGGCCCCTCTCTTGTCAATCATCTTTGACTTGCGGGTTCCTCGCCAGAACTAATATCATAAATAACGCGGGAAGGACGGTAAACAAGCAAGACGCGACCGTCTGATTGTTTGTTTTCATACTTCTGATCCGCCGGGTTGCCTCAGGTGCGTCGACGTCGAACCTCGACAGATGGTGTTGTTTTCTTCCAATCCATCGTCGCGAGGTTTAATTAATACTAATTAATCAGTAGATATCTGGCACTAAATACCTCGATCAAAGCAAGATGTCGTCAGACATTTGCGTTGAATGATGGGCGACTCGGTTGGGTTTAGGAAGTCGCTCGCCTCTTTGTCCGCGCCCTATCAGAGCGGCAGCGATTGGGCACGCGTCCGCGAGGATGCCATCGCTCTGCCACTGGCCGCGGGCAGGAAGGGTGTCAAAGGGCCGCGATCGCTCGTTGCCATGTGCTGCCGCGTGTTGGCGGATAACTTGGGCGCTGTGTCTAAGAGTTCGATCGAGCATCTCCCGGATCATCTGCTGTGGAAACTGTGGAAGACCTTGGGCCCACGGTGAGTCGGGGTGGACTGCAAGAACGTGTCTGGTGACTACCCTCCCGTCACTCAGTGACACATCAGTTTCCGCTCTTTTGTGACTGACACGTCGGGATTCTAGAAATAGGTCTCTGCACGCATGGAAAATTCTTTCCTGCGTCTTGCTGGAAGGAAGCCAGCAGCGTTGCGTTTCCGAGGGCGGGATGAAGAGGGATCAATCTCCGATGCCTATGGCTCTGTTCCGCTACCGTCAGGAGATCATTGATCCACCCTGCGACCTGGCCGTTTATGTCTCTCCGCTAGCCAGGCTTGAGAAGGGCAGTCTCGCATACCTCTGCCTCGACAACGTCGCTCGTTTCCAGACGCATGAACTCATCCCTCTCGCTACGTTACAACCACTAGCCGTGCTAGAGATCATCGAACGAGATGACGCGGACAGCAAGATTAGCGATGCGCTTATCCGGGGATGGAGCGAGGCCGGAAAGGATCCATTCTCGCGACTGCGCGTCCTGAAGATCGCCTCAAAGACGCACCGAATATCGGAGAGTGGGCTCCAGTACCTATTGGAACTTCCGTGCTTGGAGATAATCGATATAACGGCACTTCCAACGACGAAATTACGTCTGTCTCGCAGGATGAAAGACAGCTTAGACACCAGTGGTTGGAGAGTGGCCAGGCCAAGGGGCTCACTCTTTGTATCATACGCGGACGCATTCCTTGACGGACGGATGGCCGTGCATCCCGCCGGTGTTGAGGCCTTGAAGATGGTTTTCGAAGATGACAGACACCCGGTGATCTGGGTTGACAATGCCCGGGCCGCGGTATACAAACAATGGGAGAGAGGTGCCGGAAGAGGGACCGGGGAGTGGAAGGGCCAGCCAGTACGAACATCATACGGCGACGAGTCCTATGATGGGCCTGATCCCGCGTCTGACTGCGGGCAACCTCGACCGGCCGATTTCAGCGACGTGCAATACCTCGACGACGGCTGGCGGGCTGTGCTGCAAGGGTTTCGCTCTTCAACAACAAAAGATACCCAGGAGCATTCTAGCACGCGCGATGAGGAGAGACTCGACGATCAAATCTTTTGGTTCCTCGCGCTTATGGACCAGAGCAGATACGACGGCAGCAATGCGGTTCGAGGGTGCGCATCAGGCGTGACCTTACCGTTGGAGCGGTTGGTGTGTCTCAGGTTGCGCAACCCGTGCAATACCGCGGAGCAGACCAGACTGCTCTTGAACTCGGAACGTCTCATCTTCTCCCGACGCCGGATGCATGCAGTGTTAGGCTCACGGAGCGAGGTCGCACGGTGCCAACTAGAATTGGAGGACGGGCAGTCTTGCGATCTCTCACCCTCGGGGGCCTCTCGAACCGATGACAGAAGGCAGGGGGGTTTGGAACCACGTAAACGGCAGAATTCGGAGGCGGAGCGACTAAGCAACCCTCTGCCTACATGGGCACCCGGTCCGGATGGCAGGAGGGAAAAGGGCTTGCAACCGCGTAAGCGCCTGAAGAAACCGTTGTTTGAAATCCTAAACCCGTTCATGGAGCCGCAGGTCCGGCCAGGATGAACTCGCGGCATTGTTTTCTTTCTCATAAGCATATCATTGAGTAGATTCATCACTTATCAGCTACATGGGACCCCGAAGGGGACATGGTTGGCGCGGAGTCCAACGGTGCAGACACGAAGCAGGTCAAGGCATGGATGAATGTCTCGAGCGAAAAATTTCTCTGCTCCCCGAGAGTGCAGCGAGCTGCCGGAGACAGAGGGTAAGTGCAAGATATTAGTCTATCCTCCAGTTTCCCCTCCAGAATGCCATGGCGTACGACTCGAACCGGAGTGAATATGAAGGAAGAGGTTTTATGAATGATGGGGAGAAAAGAAGGAAACGCCAACGGGGAGACGAAACTCGAGAATATTTAAGCAGCTTGAGGAGGGTGGGGCAGCCTGCACCAATCAGACGTAGCCTACGGAGCACACCGATTAACAAAGGCACAGGTAATTGCAAGTACCGGATTACATACATACCAAGTATGTGTACTAGATACCGGTTTTTGCGGCCCATGAATTCAATTGAAGGATAGAAATTGTTGTGGTCCTAGTTCACAATCGGTCCTAAAGAGTCTAAACCAAGAACTTATTTGTATGTTGGGAGCTGTCTGCCTGCAGCTCCAGTGACATTGGCCGTTGCAGGAACACGGCGATGGGCTCAATACCTGGACCTTGCATTCAATGGTTAGCCAATCATAGCTTTGGGATATCGGGCCCGTGAGTCAACAGGCCCGCAAAGTGGGATGCCTGCGTCGAATAGAGGGGTCAGTTGTTCTGCGTCGCGGGAGCTCAGAGCTATCCAGTTTGAACAGGTAGCTGCTCCTGTGCTGTCAGTGAGGTACGGCGAGCTGTGTTGTGTGTCCCAACGTCTCGAGTCTTCTCGCAAAAGCCTTATCGCATTCGCCAAGTCTTCGCACCAGTTTCAGCACCCTTGCCACAGCTCGCGCCTTCCTCAATACATACGATCATACCCCGCGTTTTGTAGCCCCTCGGTCGTCAGCACTCAGCACTTAACACCGAACGATCGCGGCGATGGCAGGCGGTATTCCAGGAGGAAACTCCCGCGGTCGCGGTGGCAAATTCAAGAAACCCACGCGCGGAGGTCAGTCGCGCCTACCCGTACACAACCTATATATTGATGCTGACAGCATTCCAGGCGGCAAGCACTTCTCGCGTGATCTTCGACCGGTCGATGCCGATGGCAATGAAATCAGCATGTGGGCTCTGGATGCCCAGGCACAACGGCCCGAGGATGATGATGATGATGATGAGGGAAGCTCAGAGGAGGAGTCCTCCGAAGAGGA
This sequence comes from Thermothelomyces thermophilus ATCC 42464, assembly GCF_000226095.1. Classification (NCBI taxonomy): domain Eukaryota; kingdom Fungi; phylum Ascomycota; class Sordariomycetes; order Sordariales; family Chaetomiaceae; genus Thermothelomyces; species Thermothelomyces thermophilus. Next base: position 2,215,203 of record NC_016476.1, on the reverse strand, counting down.
GTCCGACGATGGGGCCGGTCCATCTACCCAAAGCCAACCCGTCACCCAGCTGAGCCGGGAGGAGCGGAGGAGGGAGAAGAAGGCTCGCAAGGAGGCTGCAATTGCCAAGGCCAGGAAGACGGTCGAGGTTGGCGACCTGCCGCCGAGTGAGTCGGAAGAGGAAGAGGACGACGTGATGCCTGCCAATCCGAACCACACGCGCCAGGCCCGCAACCAGACCAAGATCTCGAGCGTTGACGAGGCCGCCGAGGGCGTGGAGAAACTGCGGGTAGCGCCCAGCAGGCGCGAGCGCGAGGCGATGGAGGCTGCGGCCGCCAAGGAGCGGTATCGCAAGCTGCATGAGGCGGGCAAGACGGAGCAGGCGAAGGAGGATCTGGCTCGCCTGAAGATTATCCGGGAGAAACGGGAGGCCGAGGCGGCCCGGAAGCAGGTACGGCTTCGGACATGGCCATGCACCATCGTGATAGCAACAACTGACCCCGCATCCAGGCCGAGAGGGAGGAGAAGGAAGCCCAGATCAAGGCGAAGCGGGCGGAGCTTGAGGCGAGGGAAGCCAAGAGGCGCGAGGCAGCTCTTGGCCTCAAGAAAGGTGGCGGCAAGAAGAAATGATATCTGTCTGTCTTTTGGGATAGGTATCCAAGTTGATTTCCAGGATCGTTTTGTCTATTCCTGTGTTCCTCGGTGATGCGGCCATTGAAACCAATCCAAAGTCTAATAGGGTCCATACAACTACCCTCGTACAAATACACATGCAATAGCACAGGGACCTTTATGGCATCCCTGCTAGCCCATCTGTACCAACCGCCTCCTTCCAGAGCCCGTCGAAATCCACCCCGTTGGACTTGAACATGTCCCGAATCTTCTGCGCTGCCGCGACCTGCTTCTCCGGCGTGAAGCCGCCGGGCTGCGTGGTCTCGAACTGGATCATCTCCACCCACCTAAAGAACAGATCCTCCTTCCCAAGCTTGGCGAGGGCGTCCCGGAAAGCCATCACCTGGCGCCGCCTCTCTTCCTGCTCCGCACTCGCGCCGTTGCCCAGGTCCACAGTCACCCAGCCGAACTTGGCATGGTGCAGCAGCACCACCGTGCCGAACGCCTCGAGCGAGATCTCGCCCTTATCCGCCAGCCGCGTCGCATCCACCATGCCCTTCCAGTCCAGATCCCACGCCCCGTCCATGGTCAGGTACCCCGTCTTCTGCTGCATGAACATGGGCGCCGTCGCCGCCCTGACGCGCGCCATGATCGCCTCCCTTCCCTCGCGCGCCTCCTTCGAGTCGGGATCGAACAGGTCCACCCCTTTCTCCCTCAGCACGCCGTCCCAGCCGTCCCTGCTGCGCCGCACGTACACCTCCCTCCCGCGGAACCCGACCGCCCACCGCCAGGCGATGGGACTGCCCCGGCCGGTGGAGCCGACGAAGAACTCGTACGGCCACGGCCAGACGAAGACGGCCAGGACGAAGTCCAGCAGGAAGGTGGCGGCGCGCCGGACGACGACGCGCACCAGCTCGCCGTACGCCAGGTCGGCCGCGCGCACCGTCGTCTCGTTGGCCTGCCCGAGCGTCGACAGCAGCAGCGCGAGGTACCACGGCCCCACGCTGGCGACGCGCCAGGCGAAGAGCGCGATCACGGCCAGGTTGATCGCGATGGGCACCAGGAAGAGGTTGCGCTTGAAGGACGCCGGCCGCGGGTCGACGTGCGCGATGTAGACGTGGCCCGGCGGGAGGGTCGCGGCGAAGGGCTGGAGGGCCGCAGGGGCCGGTTTGAAGGGGTGCGGTGGTGCGGATGGGGTGCCGTTGCTGTTCTTGCTGTTGCTTGATTTGACAGAGGAAGAGAGGAGGGCTTTGCCTCTGGATGTTTTTGATGGTGGCATGGCGATGATGTAATGTACCAAGTACTTGATTGATGTTGTTTTTTGACGCTGGAAATTGTTTGAAAAGTTTCGACGAGCGTGACAATTTCTTGCGCTTGTGATCGGGTGATTGGCGGATGATGGATCTTGAATATTATAAATACTAGAATATAATGATTTGAAGTGCAATTTGGGCCGGGTTGAACTGTAGGGAAAGGTGCTGATGCAGAAGAGTCGTTTGGAGTGAGCTTCGTCTACAGTGACGATGGTTAATTATGTGTTAAGCTTCAGCGGCGTGCTGACACGAGTTGCGAAAAGGGGAAAGATTCTGAGCGCCACCCTAACCCTTGATCGCTGTCGCCAAGTTATCGGCCAACGTGTACGGAGTACCTTGTATATATACATACCAAAAGTGTATATTACTATATATCTCATCTCGGAAATATCCAGCTCCTTTCAAACAACACCCTGGGGCTTGCTCTGTAGTTCGATGACCGTGGTACGCACATTGTGTCTTATTTCCGACTTCGTCGCCATGGTATACAGCTTAAGCATTCCCACCATCCGTAGGTATGGTACCTACCTAAAGTGCCTAGAGTACCTCGGTATGTAAATGTGGGGCCAATACACCCCTGCGAATGCGCCAGGGACAATCACTGGCCGAATTTTTGGTGTTTGAAGACGAGCGACAGCCTAAGGAAAGTTGCTCGCCCATTCTTTCCCCGGAGAGCGCCATGCCCCCCCAGACTCAACGATGATGCGACGTGGACTATGGCAGCAAGTACGTGCCAGATCTCTGTTATTATGGCGGATTGGAGCGAAAAACTAATGTTCTTGTGCAGAAGCAGAGGCAACCCTCTGCGTGCTTGCTCTGCCGCTTCAGCTACAGCCATGGGCCCTATGCTCGCACCGCGCCTCTCCCGCCTTCGAATTACAATGATAGGGTGATTGACGACAAACCAATCTCGGCGGCTCCATCACCCGCTCTTGCACGTTTGACGAGATGCTACTCCGTGGCAGCGGATACGAGGAAGACCGGTGGGCTCGCCAACGCGGCAAGCCCTCGGAGACCGGTTGGGTTAAAGCCGTTGTCAGCCTTGAGTGATGGGAATGACGGGAACATTTCCCAGAGGTTCTTCACGACGAGCGGCTTGCCCAGCTGGGCAACGCTGCCGGTACAACCGGCCACAAGCAACGACGGCTTACTGCCGCACGAACGCGCCGCACGGGAAAGGGCCATGAGTCGAGTAAAGCCAGCTCCAGCCCCGCCAGCCGAGACCACGAACCCTATTCCTAATAATGATGGACTACTGCCCCACGAGCGAGTCGCAAGAGAAAAGGCTTTGGGTCGGACACGGCCGCCTCCTCCCCAGCCCTCAGCAGCGGAGGATGCTCGCCCCGCCACAGGTAACAACAAGCTGCTTCCTCATGAACGAGCTGCAAGGCAAAGGGTCACGGGCCGGGCGCGGCCACCTCCGTCACAGCGCGCTTCAAAGGATGACGCGAGGTCGGCTGCTAGCAGTAGCTCGCCCCTTCCACAGAATCGAGCCGCCAGGGAGAAGGCTGTGGGCCGCACGCAGTCACCTAGAACCCAACCGACAGGCGATGTACCACTGGCCAGTGTCAGCAAAGATAGCCCGCGAGAAACAAGTATCGGTGAGGGCGGCCAACAGCATCAGGAAAAACCACTGCCGTCACAAACTCGATCCGCTCCAGCACCTAGGAACTCTGGGATATCTTGGGCATCCGCCGCACCGTCATGGTCGGCGCCGGCTCTACAGCCTGCTGCGGGTGATTCGGGTGCGGGACAATCGACACGACCAGCAGACTCCATGGCGTATCTACTTCCACACGAACGGGCAGCGAGAGACAGGGCCACGTCTGCTCGCAAGCAGGGAGAGTCGCCAAACTCACCGCCGCAACCTGAGCATCCGACACCGCCTAGCAGCCCCATTCCCGAAGATAAGATGTCACAAGAGTACCTTGCTCTCCAAAGTCGTCGGCGGCGGCCGTTTGGGGGTACGGGCGCGCCTAAGGATGCCCGAGAAAGTGAAGACTCCGATCCTTTCGTACCCACCACGCAAGAGCCGCGCAGCAGGATGCCTCGTTATGACCTTCCTCGGCCTAGCAGTCTGACGCAGACCCCGGCAGACCAGGATGACTGGAAGAAGTTGACTCGAAGGGAACGCAATCTGCCCCCGGGTCTTAACATGGCACTTCCCTCCTCAGCACTCAATCCCGCCTCCAACGGACTGGGCAAAGATTCGCAAAGAAGTGCTTCGAACTCTGCTGCGGACCCGTTCAGCTCGCTGCAACAAACTGCTCCTAGCCAGTCTACGCAACCGAAGACCAGTCTCGATTCAGGATTTGACCAATTCAATGTTCTGGAAACAAAATCTGAGGAGCTGAGTAAGTCGCAGAAGAAAAGAAAAGCAACGGAGAACAGTGATACTTGGGCTTGGGCCGAGGAGTATACGGAGGAAGCAAGGCAAGCAAAGGCCCAGCGTATCGCGCGCGAGCTGCGTCAGGAAACAGAACAGGTCTCGGAGGAAACCAGTCCGAATACCGCAACGCCTACTGCTCGTGTCGAACGGGATGACCGACATGGACGAGCCGATAAGCAGGGTCGCGAGGACGGATCGGAGCGACGGGAGAAGCCGAAGAAGCCCAAGAATCGACGAAGGCAGGAAGAAGAAGAAGATGATGATTGGGATGAAGACTACTATGAGCAAAGGCGTCGGAAGAAGGCCGAAAAGGCAGAGAGGGAAAGGCAGAGGAAGGCTGCCCTTGAGGCGGCCGGCCCGACGCCCATCTTCCTCCCCGAGTTCATCAGCGTCTCTAACTTGGCCATTGCCCTGGGCCAGAAAGTCGACGTTTTTGTGAGGCAGTTGGAGGAGCTCGGCTTTGAGGAAGTGAGCAAGGACAACATCCTTACGGGCGAGACGGCTGCCTTGGTGGCGCAGGAATACGGCTTCGAGCCCACCGTTGATTCCGGTGAAGACGAAGACCTCAAGCCTGCTCCTGCTCCAGAGGACCCCTCCTCGTTGCCGCTCCGGCCGCCCGTCGTCACCATCATGGGACATGTCGATCATGGCAAGACCACACTGCTGGACTACCTGCGCAAGTCGTCCATCGTGTCTCAGGAGCACGGTGGCATCACGCAGCACATTGGTGCCTTCTCAGTAACCTTGTCCTCTGGAAAGCAGATCACGTTCCTTGACACCCCCGGCCATGCCGCCTTCCTGTCGATGCGCCAACGTGGCGCCAACGTGACTGACATGGTCGTTCTAGTCGTTGCTGCCGACGACAGCGTCATGCCTCAAACTCTTGAAGCCTTGAAGCACGCCCGCGCCGCGAAAGTGCCTATCATCGTCGCCATCAACAAGATAGACAAGCCCGAAGCCAACATCGACCGGGTGAAATCAGATCTTGCCGCCAATGGCGTTGAGATCGAGGACTACGGCGGCGATGTTCAAGTCGTCTGCGTCAGCGGCAAGACTGGCCAGGGCATGGAAGACTTGGAAGAGAACATTATCTTGCTCTCGGAGATGCTCGACATCCGCGCCGATCCAGGTGGCATGGCCGAGGGCTGGGTGCTCGAATCGACCATCAAGCCAATTGGGCGCGTCGCCACCGTTCTCATCAAGCGTGGCACGCTCCGCCCCGGCGATTTCATTGTCGCTGGGCGCGTCCACGCCAAGGTCCGCTCTCTCCGCAATGAAGCTGGCGTTGAAGTTCGCGAGGCACCTCCTGGCACGGCGGTCGAAGTTCTCGGCTGGAAAGAGCCCCCAGACGCAGGTGATCAGGTCCTCCAGGCCCCTGACGAGGCCAAAGCGAAAGCGGCAGTTCGTTACCGTCAGGAACTCAAGGAGCGCTCCGAGGTTATTGCGCAAATGGCGCAACAAGAAGCCGACCGCCGCGAGCGGGAGCGCGAGCGAGAGCGCGAAAAAGCCCTTGCCGAGGCTGCTGACCCCCGCAAGAACAAACGACAACAGGCGACACCTGCCGAGGCCCTCGACAAAGATGAACAAGACCCAGCCGACAAGACTCAGTACGTCACTTTTATCGTCAAGGGCGACGTGCACGGCTCAGTAGAAGCCGTCACGGCGGCGCTGCTGGAGCAGGGCAATAACGAGATCCGCGCAAAGGTGTTGGTCTCGGGACCCGGGCAGATCACCGAGTCGGACGTTGAGCACGCAGCCATATCCAAGAGCACTATCGTCAACTTTAACAATACCATCCCGAACCACATCAAGCGGATGGCTCACGATGCTGGCGTCAAGATTCTCGACCACAACGTCATTTACCATCTGATCGAGGAGGTGAAACAGCGGCTTGCGGATGCGTTGCCGCCGCTGATCATCAAGAAGGTGGTTGGTGAAGCAGATGTGCTACAGGTGTTCCCAATCAACATTAAGAGAAGGATATACAAGAATATTGCCGGGTGTAGAATTGGGAATGGCTATGTCAAGAAGGGCAGCAAAGCTAGGGTGATCAGAAACGGGGAACAGATCTTTGAGGGTAAGCCCAAGTCCTTGACGGAACCGGCGCCGTTGTCGAGGCCAAGATTGACTGACATTTTGAAACAGGTGTCATTGAGACGCTCAAGCACGTCAAAAAGGATGTGACGGAAATGAGGAAAGGCAGTGAATGCGGCATGTCGTTTGCCGATTGGGACGAGCTTAAGGAGGGTGACCGCATCCAGATTATTGAAGAGACTACGGAGAAGCGGAAGCTGTAGGATTGGGGGTGTATGTCTTGGAACTGTACAAGTACTGTAGATACTTTTTTTGGACGACGAGGGGAGGATAGATCTAGGGCACCATTACATTCATGCCTGGGGAATGATTTAGACGGCGTAGACGGCTGGACCGGGGAGGGAAAAAAAAACAAACTGCTCCTGTACAATATCCTGTGTAATATGTACTTTATCGACTTCTCCCCACCAACACCTGGAGAGGAGCTGTCCTTCACAGATGTCAGCCAATCTACGCTGGCTCACCATCTTGACGGCGCAGATACCCCGCCAGACGAAAAGTTCCTGGTTGTCGTCGTGATGCGCGCCCTCTCCTTTTCCAGCTTGACGAGGCCTATTCGGTCTGTCACGGGCGTGGCATTGATGATGTTGTCAAACTCGTCATTATCCGACCCGTTGTCCGAGTCCGGCTCGGCGTCTGAGTCCGGCTTGTATTGTTGCGGTGGCCGCGGCACCGTCTGGAGAGACTTCTTCTCGTCCGGTTCGGGGTTGGCGAACGGCTTGGAAGCGAGGATCTTGCGCCGGATGGCTTCCATCTCGGCATCGTCGTCCTCTTCTTCGCTCTCGGAGGGGAGGGCGAAGCGGTCCTTTTCTCCAGTCTGCGCACTTTGCGTCTTGGGTGGTGGTTTGGTGCCGAGATAGATTCCATCTACGCTCTCGTCATCAGCACCATCGCCTTTCCCACCGTCTCCGCCTTCGTCGTCTTCATCTTCATCCCCAGAGCCCTCTTCATCTTCGTCCTCGTCATCCGAGTCGACCGGCATCCTCCTGTTGACGTTCCCGCCAGCCCAAAGGTCATCTGGACCTCCCTCTTCCCGGCTCTCGATGTATTCCCGATCCAACCGGTCCATCCATTCCTGCTCCACCTGTTTCACCCCGGCCTCGTCCTCGCAGGCGGCGTACTTCTTCAGCAGGCTCGAGTTGATCTCCAGGAACGCGGAGCCGTACGAGAAGGGCGCCAGGACCTGCTCGGCCCAGTCCGGGTGGCCACAGATGGCAAAGGCGGCGGCCAGGGCCTCGACGCAGTTCAGCCGCCAGGGCTTGCCGTAGTTGACCGTGTTGGCGGCGACCAGGTACGGCAGCAGGCGCTCGCACCGGCCGCCCACCTTGCCCCACTGGACCTCCTTCGTGCGCGCCCACGAGCACTCGACCACGGCGGCGCCGTACTGGTCCAGCAGGGGCCGGTCGGCGGGCGAGAGCGTGCGCTTGCCGTTGGGCGTGATGACGACGCCCGAGTGCCGCTGGCCCAGGTGCAGCTCGCGCATCAGGCCCAGCTTCATGAGCCGCTTGCCCGAGCACCGCTTGGGGTCGCAGTGGCCCAGGTCCCAGCAGGCGGCCTTGAAGACGGGTCGGGAGGAGGTGGTGGAAGAGGAGGAGGAGGAGCCATTGTTGTTGGCCGAGGCGCTGCCGTCGCCCTGCTTTTCGGATTCGATGATCTGGCGGGCGCTTCGAGGGCAGCCACCGCCGCCGCCGCGGCCGTGGTGTTTGCCGCGCGATGAGAAGTTATCCTTCTTGTGGCGAACCATGACAGGCGGCGGTGCTGGTGGATTGGGTGTTGTAAGTAATGTTTGGATGATTTGGGATGGGAGATACACCCGACCAGTCGAGCCTTGGGAATTTTTTTTTTCCTTTTTTGAAAGGTCGATTAAAGTAGTTCCTGGTTCACGGTCCGTTAATTTGTTGTAAAAAGTGACCCTTTCATATGGACTCGAGCGCAGATTACTCTTGCCCCACGAGAAGCTAACCTCGAAATGGTGGGGTTCACCGTTTTCACTGCAAGCAGCACGGAGAGTACCTCCGTATGCGCAGAGTGAAGTGCTGGACCCCGCCCCCCACTTACGCAAACCGCTTGCGTTCGTTGCTCTCGCGAGCCCCACACAAGCAACCCGGCAGGGATCTACGGCGGCTCCCCTGGGATTAGTTATTCAGGCAACGGGGCTCTCTCCCTCTTGTGTTGCATCAACCGCAACGATCCGATCGACAAAGAGCCCAAGCTCCGACGGAGTGCCACGACAGTTACGTGCGCGCAGTCCTGTGAGCTTATGTGGTGGTATGTATAATCTCCGAATGTCGGCAGCGACTTGACAGCTTGGCTTCTCGCATTCGCTAGCACTCGACACGGGCCATCGTGCTTCGCGAGACGGAGCGCGAAGGGAGCGGCATACCCAGTCTTTCATCGGAATGGAGGCTGCTTCGGCGCGGTACGCCGCTAGAGATCGTTGGGGGGACATGGGCGGTGCTCCGGCACAGTCACAGCTCCAGCGGTTCATCCAGGCCGCTTGCAGCCCCGAGAACTACGAACCGAACCTCGCGCTGAACCTCGAGATCGCCGACCTCATCAATGCCAAGAAGGGTTCGGCCCCGCGCGAGGCCGCCGTCGCGATCGTCAACTACATCAACCACCGCAACCCCAATGTCTCTTTGCTCGCCCTCAACCTGCTCGACATCTGCGTCAAGAACTGCGGCTACCCCTTCCACCTGCAAATCAGCACCAAGGAGTTTCTCAACGAGCTGGTGCGCCGCTTCCCCGAACGGCCCCCGGTCCGCCCCTCGCGCGTCCAGCTCAAGATCCTCGAGGCCATTGAAGAATGGCGCCGCACAATATGCGAGACGAGCCGGTACAAGGAGGACCTGGGCTTCATCCGAGACATGCACCGCCTGCTCAGTTACAAGGGCTACACCTTCCCGGAGATTAGGAGAGAGGATGCTGCGGTGCTGAATCCCAGCGATGTAGGTGGCGGTGCTCGACCCGGTTGCCGCGCATCGTGCTGACCATTGTGCAGAACCTGAAATCTGCCGAGGAGATGGAGGAGGAGGAGCGCGAGGCGCAGTCGGCGAAGCTGCAAGAGCTCATCCGGAGAGGCACGCCCGAGGACCTGCGGCAAGCAAACCAGTTGATGAAAGTGATGGCCGGGTATGACACCAGGTCAAAGGTTGACTACCGCGCCAAGGCTGCCGAGGAGGTCGCAAAGATTCAGCAGAAAGCTAGGTTACTAGAGGAGAGGCTAGAGGCCTTCAAGCCCGGCGACAAGATCGTGGACGGTGATGTCTTCTCGGAGCTCGCGTCAGCTCTCGCGAGCGCCCAGCCCAAGATCCAGAAGATGTGCGAGGAAGAGTCGGACGATCATGAAGCGGTCGCCAAGCTGCTCGAGATCAACGACAGCATACACCGAACAGTGGAGCGGTACAAGTTGCTCAAGAAGGGCGATATCCAGGGAGCGCAGCAGCTGGCTAAGGGCGCCCCGACCTCGACAAGCAGCGGAAAGAGTGCGGCAAATGAGCTTTCCTTGATTGATTTTGACGAGGGGGATGCGAACGGCGGCGCAGCTGCTTCCCAAGCGACCCAGAAACCGACCGGGGTCGAGGACGACCTGCTCGGGCTGTCAATCAATGACACGAGTAGTTATGGCCAAGCAGGCGGAATTGCCCTGGGCTTCGGTGCCAATACTAGTATGCTGTCCACCTCGCAGTCATTTCCTTTTCTTCGTGTGCCATAGCTAACGGCTTCTTTTATAGATGTTCCTGGCCCGGCCTTGCTCTCGTCGGTCACACAAGGAAACAGCGCGAGGGGGCAACTTCCGACATCCTCACCGTCGCCTGTTCCCTTTTCAAACTACTCCTCCTTCACTTCCGCACCAGGATCCCAGTCGGGCACCCCTCACCCACCCCAGAGGTCGGCCTTTTCGCCACCAAGCCAGTCTACGGCGACGACAGATCCGTTTGCGGCCCTCTCGTCGCTGTCCCCTCAGCCACCATCCGCTCCTGCTCCGACGGCCGCCGCAGCGAACGACGATGACGAATGGAACTTCTCCTCAGCGCTGCCTCCAGAGACGCCACAGGCACCGAAAGAACATACGGCGGTGGTCAGCAACACGAGCTTGAAGCTCGACATGATCGCGAACCGGACCGTCGACACCGACCCGTCGATCAGCCTGCTGTTTGCATTTACAAACAATACGGCACAGCAGGTTACGGAGCTTCATTTTCAGTTGGCAGTGACAAAGGTACGCGCGCCACTTTGAAATCCCCGCGTGATCACCACGCTCCCGAGCTAACAGATCACAACAGGGCTACGAGTTGTTGCTGGACCCGCAGAGCGGGAGGACACTGGCACCTAAACAAAGCCGAGGCATCACGCAGTCCATCAAAGTGCGCCATGCCGGCAACCCATTTCAAAAGGTCGAGTCCATCAAGCTCAGGTGGCGGGTGTCATACAAGGTTGGGGGTGAGCTGAAGCAGGAGATGGGAGAGATTCCAGAGTTTACTGTCGCATAGGAGCCGGTGGTTCTAAACGAAATCGCCAAAGTGAAGTACCTAGAGTGTATGTCATTCGATAGCGTTTTGCACCATGTGAGAGCGGGGAACGTGGTATATCTTGTCATCCCGGCCAAGTTCAGAGCAGTTCAAAAAGCTGGGGGGAGACGAAGGGAGAGGGTGACTCTTCCAGACCACTGGTACTGATTGAAGCTGAAGTGCATTTTTTTTTTTTTTTTTTTTGGCCAATGCCCTTCCAGAAAAAAAAATGATGAGAATGCCCAAACCATGCTGCTCAGCGATGTGATGCTGCCGATTATCAATCCCATGCCCATCCGTCCGCTATGCATTGTATTCTACATTACATGTATGTGCATCCCACCATTACTCCCTCCAGAAATGCTAAACTAAACAAGAAAGAAAAGAAAAGATCCGCTCTAGTCGCTTTCGACCATACATTAAATACTTAACCATGCCAATTTGAATTCGTGAACCAAACCCGGACACACATTTACTTTAGAAAACCCTTTCCTCCTCGGCCTTCCTTGTTCAGGCTGTTAACAAGCCGCAGCAGCACCATCGCCGCCACTTCGCATACCAAGGACCGGCACCAGATCCACTCGGGCCCGACCCGTCCTAAGTCATCTTAGGGCTGGTCGGAGCCCAAAACGGGCGACCCGAACTCGACCACGGTCCCGTCGTCCATCCTGATGCCGCCCGCGGCGCTGGTGTCGGCCCCGGCGGGCGGCACGGCCCACTCGGCCAGCGGGTGATGCTGGTGCTGGTGCTGGTGCTGGTGCTGCCTCGAGAGGTACTGCTGCGGGGGCGGCGTGCCGAACCCCCTTGCGGCCGGGGCGCGGGCCTGGCTGTGGCCGCGGCTGTGGCTGCGGGCCCGGCCGGTCGACGACGATGGCAAGGACGAGGACGACGAGGGGGTGGGGGAGGACGCGAGAGGAGGAGGGGGAGCAGCAGCAGCAGCAGCAGCAGCAGCAGCAGCAGCAGTACGGGGAATAGGCCGGGAGGAGAGCGCCTGATCGTCGAAGCAGGCCTCCAGCAGCTCGGCACTGGGCGAACCCGGCGGCGAGTGCGAGTGCGCCCTTCTGCTACTGCTCCCCCCCTTGGCCTTTCCGCTCCCGCGGCCCGGCCTCGCGCCCCGGATAGGCAGGAAGCGCGTGCGCCTGCTGCTGGGCCGCCAGCGCGAGCCTCTGCTCTCCTTCCCCGTCCTGCTGCTGGCGGCGCTGCTGCTCGCCGCCGCCGGTGAGCTCACGGTACTCATGGCAGGGGAGGTCCCGGCGCGATTTTGAAACTGGTAATGGTGCTGCTCCCACCGGTGGTAGGAGGTGTCGATGTCGGAGAAAGCCGTGTCCATTCTGGGCGAGGGCTCCGTCTCGGTGAAGGAGGGCGGGCGCTGTTGGCCGGTGTACGCAAAGCGCGAGGAGCGCGACACCGGAGACTGGATTGCTGCTGCCGCCGCGGGAATGTGGACGCCAATGCCGAGGTTGGACTGCTGCGAGCCGTCGCGCGACATGGGCTGGGAGGAGTATCCCGTGGGCGGGCCGCCGCCGTTTCCGCGAAGGAGAACCTGAGGGCGAGCGTTGAGCTGCTGGTGCCGACTCGGGAGAATGCTCGGGTACGAGAGAGACATCGGGTCCGCACTGCTGGACCATTCGACGCCGGCCGAGGTGACCGGTGTGCCGTCGGGGGGATAGACAACTGTATCCCAGCGGCGGACGACAAGGGGGACGCCCGGTTCCGGTCGTGCGAGAAGATCGGCTGTGGGGATGCCGGAGAAAGACGGCGGCGGGAAGGGAGAGGCAATCCCTGCCGGACTCGAATTGGCCGAGCGGCTGCCACGGAAGATGGCGGTCGGGGGAATCATGTCTTCTTCTTCAGGCGGAACCTCGGGGTGCTGGGGCTGCTGTTGTTGCTGAGCCTGAGGCCCTTTCTCGGTTCGTTTGTTTGAGGGAAGGACTGTCTTCTTGAGCAACTTGAGGGTTGCCTCGGTCCAGCTCCTGGGCGACGACGACGATGACGACGAGGTCTGCTTGCTGCCGCCTGAGAAGTCCTTGGGCGGAACTTGCGCGACCTCCGAATCGGATGCCTTCTGAGCCTGCGGCAACGACCAACTGTTCCTTCCCAAGAGTGTATTGGGTCGGAACATTGTCTGAGAGCTGAAACTTCCTCTCTGCTTGGGCGACGGGGGTGCTCCCTTCTTGATCTCGTTCAGCTTCATCTCCGCTTCGCTCCGGTTTGTCAAGCGAGCCCTCGACGGTGGACTCGAAGCATCCCTCGTGCCCGAGATGGAGCCGAGGGCGACCTCCCAGCTGAGCCCGACCCGGGGATCGCTAATGGTCTCGTCTCTCCATGAACCGGCACGGTCACGATACCGCCGGGCTTCCTGGCGCGTAATGACCCTGTCGTGCGGGATGGCGTCTCTCCAGTCATCGAAGGACGAGCCCGGGTGATGGGCATCGTGGGGATCGGGCGGAAGCGGAGCGACTTCGTCGGTTGCGCCAACATGCACCTGCGTCCCAGCCACAGACAGAACGACGGTGTCATGGTCATCATCCTCGTACATCTCGGGCACCATCGGCATCCGTGGCGTGGTCGGGTACGGAGCGACAAGCTGGGCCTCCTGCTCGAGCAGCTCCGACACCGGGGACTGGACCAGGCTGCTTTCTCCAGACGCCATGCCGCTGAGCTGACTGCCGTGAGACTGCATCGTTGCGACGTCGGACTGCGAGGAGGCGCTGATCCGGTCAAAGACGGATGCCGGGTACTCCTCCGCGGAGCCGTCCACGATGTTCTTTTGGATAGCATGCGACAAGTCGTCAATCTGCCCCTGGATTTTTTTCAGTCGCTCTTCCAGGGGCGACCGGACCACTGAGAGCTTTGGGTATCGCTTCTCGAACCGGTTCAGGTTCTTCAGCAGCTTTTCGCCGTGGATGCAGAACCGGCGATAGTCATCCGGGAGGCCAACCCGAGGGTCCTCCTGGATCCTCCTGTCCGCTTCGTCATACGACCTCGCCCACACGGCCACTGCCCGCTCCAGCCAGAAAGGAATCTGGCGCTGCTCGTACAGCGAGTCAATAAAGAAAGCTTGGACAACGCTGTGGATGCGTAGCAGATCGAGATAGTCCGCATGTCTGTCAAAGCTGCGCTTGGAGCTGCGCGAGCTCGTAGGCGAGATATCATCGCTCTCGGACCGCTCGATAAGGGCGAAAGCAATGAGGACCTTGAGGGTGTTGTTGAGACTTGCTTTTCGGTGCATGGCGTCGAGAGTCTTGACGGGAGTCACCTTATCGAGAGCGGAGAGTCCTGCAAGTCGTTAGCCCCATCCCAGTTCACCAAACCCCCCCCCCCCCCCCCTTTTTTTTTTTAAAAAAAAAGCATCGAGCGAGACCAAAGGGGGCTCGTACCTAGCGCAAGCATCTCGACCGGGATGTGCTGGTCAAAGAAGACCAACAACGACATCAGGTTCAGCGCCGCATATTCGCCCCGGTTTTCCAGCTGCTCGCGCACCGCTTTGTAAGCCGGCAGGTCTCCCGCCTTGGGCCGGCTCCGATACGACCTCAGGTACCTCGCCAGCGGCTCCCTGGTAGCCTTGAGATGCTGCGCAGCCACGTGGATCATCAGCGGCAGCCTGCCCATCAAGCCGACAAGCTCCAGCGCCATGGCCTGGTCCTCGGCACTCCAGGGCCGCTTTCTCTCCAGTTCCAGCAACAACAGATCCTGCGCTTGCTGCGCCGTCAGCAGCCCCAGCTCCATGACCTGCGGGTTATCGAACCGCGGATCTCCCGTCACGGCCCGCTCCGTCGACGTGTAGATCAGGCTGGTGTTCCTCGCGTCCGGTATGAACTCGTGCAGGCCCGGCGTGTCGAACTGCACGCCATCGAGCACCATCAGCCAGTCCGACTGCGAATTCAGCCACCGCCTCACGATCTGCACAATCTTCTTCGGATCCCGCAGCTCGTCTACGTCCTTCCGGTCGACCAGGCCCCTCAGCGCCTCGTTCCGCGCGATGCGCCAGAACCAATACTCGAGCTCTTGGCGCGAATCGGCGCGCACCCAGTACACGCCGCCGGGGTAATCGCTCCGGTGCTGAAAGACATATTGCCGCGCGAGGTGCGTCTTGCCGCCGCCGGGGAGACACTGGATTAGCACGGCCGAGGTGCCCTCGGAGCGCCGCTTGCGGTCCATGAGCATCTCGTGCAGCCCGCGGAGCTCGTCCTCGCGGCCGACGAAATACGAATTGGGGCGGAAGGTTTCCGGGTGGATAAACAGCGGTTCGTGGTCGGGATCCGGAAGGCCGCCCGGAGCGTCGGGTATGGCGGGGAGGAGCTTGGGGGAGTGAGACGATGGCCGGAGCGAGGACGGAGCTTCTTTGGTGGCTTCGGTGAGGAGGGGCGCCGAGACAGAGCGCCCTTCGTCAAGAGGAGGCGGCTGCTGGAGATGAGAAGAAACCGTTTCACTACCGCCATGGGCTGCATATAACAATACAAGTCAGTCCAGGTGCCTCTCCAACCTCAAACAACTATCTCAAGTTGTGCGTAGTTCCTTGTGGTGCGACTCCTGTTCGACACCAGAGCACACGGACAACCTGCCCTCGAGAAGGGAGATTGTGGCAGGCCACCCCCGCTTCCCCCTTTCTCGCACATCTAGGGGATGGTGACTTACCTATTATTTGCGGGCGGTCGACAGGAACAAGGGCAGGACTATGCTGTAACAAGGGTCAGTTAAAGATGCGGGAGGGATGGATCCAATGCCCCGAGAAAGAACTTACATACTGACGAGAACGCTCAAAGTTCTCGAGGTTCGCCCTCACACGACGCTGATCCTCTTCAACCTCCCAACGGATCGGAATGACGTTTGGGGCGTCGGCGACCCATTCCCGGATCGCCGTGGAGACGGTGCGGTAGCCCGGCGCATTTTCGCTGTCGAACTTGCACATGCGGGAATGCGTAGCCTCGATGCCGTAGTACGTGACACCGACGAGCTGGGGGCTCGCAGATGAAGCATCTACTACCAGCATTCTGGGAATGTCAGCACTTGGACAGAATATATGAAGCGAGTAGGACCAATACCCGCCGTGACACCGTCATAACGGACAAGACTCACTTTGACCCCTTAACATCTGTCTTCTGATTCTCATGCGCCATATGGATCTTGAACTTTTGGTAGATGTCCAGGAAGTGGTTCGATATTTCCTGCAGCGTCTCGTTGTCCTTCTTTAGCGACTTGAGCAGCACCGACTCGGTGTCAAATATCTTCCTCGGGACGACGGCGTCAGCCATTCTTTGTATGATGCCGCCCCAAGTGGCCGCGTCCGATCCATTGTGCGGGGTGCCCAAGAAGATGATGCCAAAGGTCGAGACGTAGATGGACCGGAGGTCCTCCTGATTCGGATCCCGTACATCGTTCGAGTACAGCAGCGCCCGCTTGGTGACGATTCCGCCGAGGCTGTGGGCCACCCAGATGATCGGGTTCCGCTCGGTGCCCACGCTCTTACGGTAGTGTGTGAGGGTGGCAACGAGGGTCTGGGCATGATGGTGGATGAAGTTGTCGCTCGGGTTCTTTGCGTGCCGCTCCCAGAAGGCCCCATATACGTCGGCGTTGTACCCGTACACCAGCACGTTGGCATGCTGATCCTTCAAGGAGGCCGGGAGCAGGTCGGTGGGCCAGTAGACGCCGTTCGGGGCCGTCCATGTCTTATCCGGGGCCCCGTTGAGGCCGTGGACGAGAACAATGTCGGCCTTGGCTTGCGGGTGTTGGTAAACGGCGGTCAGTTCGAACCGGCTCGGGTGCTTGTTGATGGACGCCTGGCATAAGACATTAGTCACAATACGCATGCCGTCGGGGGTGTTGGCACACTACGATACTTCGCAGACGGCGCGGCCCGCGCCTGCAGGTGCTAGGCATACGCTGCCGGGTACATCTGCGAAGCAACTCGCGGCACTTGGTACGAGGCCCGGAGCACACTTGCCATGCTGTATTAGCTGCCGGCGTCCCAGTAGGCGAGACTAAATGTGCTGCAAACCATTCGTGGTGGTCTCGTCCCACACGCAACGAGGTGACAGCCGAACGCGCATAAGCTCACCGGGGGTTCTTGTGTCTATAAGGCGAGTCAACTCGTAATGTTGCCTGGTTGCTCAGCCACAGCTGACCAGGCGAAGCTACGGAAAATAAGAACAGAAACAGGAGTGTCTCGGGAAGGTATTCGGGGGGCAGGCGTGCGACCCGAGCAGTCCTTCTCTAGAAGGCTTGATTAGCCCTTTTTCATGGGGTATAAGCGCCGCCGCTTGCCCATCAGCGGACTGCGATCGGCATTTGCGCTCTGCTGAGACCTCCCGGGCAAGACAGCCGCAGCAGGCACTCTACCAATGCAAAGACGCAGCCAGGCGTGGGCAGCCTCTTGATCACGCGGCGGCTCGGGAAGTGACCAACTGTGGGCAGCTGAGCGGCCCTCGGGGGCGTTGCTCCATCATGATGGAGGGGTAGCATTAAGCTGTCTCAAATAGCGTCGGGCATAGGATCTTTTGACGAACTGAACAAGAAAAGAACCAAGAAGCAAGGAGGTTTTTTTTTTTTTTTTTTAAAAAAAATCGACTTCCGCGATCTCCCCGCGATCTCCCCGCGCATCGCTGGTTGCTGTCTCTCACGGAGCGGCGCGCTGCTGCAAGACGGAGGCGATGCATGCACTGTCCCCTCCAGCGCGCGAATAGGACGTCGCAATCCTTGGAGGGCGCGTCGGTTCGGTGTGCACCGAATGTGTCATCGCCCCCTGGCCGCCGCCTTGTGCGACCGCGCGGACGGCATTCTGGCCAAGACTGCCCTGCAAGGGTGCCAAAGAGCGCGGCCACTAACGCTTCTGAGTGACCGACTAGCGTAAATGAGATGCGGCACATGGTGCCCGTGCCCCATCAACGAGCCTCACAGGGTTGACAAAAGGTTCTGAAACTCGGGACTTCGGCGGGATTCCAACGTCAAGCTGCCATTAGCGGAACTTTGGGTGTCTAGTAAACTGCTCCTCCGCATCTTCCGTCGTCCAGGAAAATGCTGGCCCAGGCTAGAAAACAGTGTCTCAGCCCGGCATCCTTTGTTCAAGAACCAAACTGCAGGGTCACTTGGGCTTAGTCTTCTCATCTTTCTTTGCCATGGCAAGGACAAGAGGTGTTCCATATACTACCAATCCGCATCTAGCCTCAGACAGAGTTGTGCAACCTATGACGACAAGGCAGGTTTCCCAAATGATCACCGAACCCAGGTCTCGGCCGTTCGTTTTCCGGAGGATGTTTGGTCGAGATGCCACTCATCTCATCTCATTTCATCCATCCTGGAAGAGCCGAATAACCCGAGTCGGCCGTAACCTTGCTGTGACGCGGGAAGGACCGGAGCGATGCTCATCGAGCACACACATCCTGAAAGTACGAAGTGCGAAGGGAACAGAGCTGTCTGAAGGGATGCGGACGGTAGCGGGTGGTAATAACAGCACTAGATCTGTGTGCTCTGCTCGTCGGGCGAGACGGCTATGAGGTGGATGTTCGGTTTTCCCCAAACAGCGACAGTTCCGCGGAATCCAGTCGAGCTTCTGTGCGACGGTATCCATGTGATCCGGACATACGCCGCAATACCATGGCGATGCGATGGCCTGTCTCACCACGAGCCCTTCAAGGATTGCTGACATGGCTTCGTGGATGCATGAACCAGTGAGAGAGCGGCAGTCATTGCCATGACAAGCTCACAATTTTGGTGGATATCGCGCTTAGCGTTTCGCTGACTCGTTCGATCAATCCCTGGGCGCCAGCATGAGCACGTATTCCCGCGTGCTCGAGCCGAACTGCAACATATCCTTGTTCCGCAGTTCCAAGTATCTGCTCTCGGGGACTTTCTCGCCATTGAGCATTGTGCCGTTTGCGCTCTCAAGGTCGATCAGGTAGGGTTTCACTCGCCCAATTTTATCCCCATACTCGTTGCGCTTCTCCGTGTAGCGGAACTGGATGACGGCGTGCTGCTTGCTGATGCTCGGATGCTCAGCAGGAAGATCGACGACCGCGAGATCTCTGCCAATTAGCCAACAACTCCGCGTGCTGAGCTCGATTGTATCAATGATGTCTTGGCCCTTGAATATAAACAACTTCCACAAGTCGCGTGGAGGCGGCTTCCTAGCTTCCGGCGGCTCATGGTACTTGAGGGTGACGGCGGTGCCGTCAGCTTGCGTGATAGTATTGGAGGCTGCCGCAAGCAGCCCCGAGTTTGCAAAGTTGGGCTTCTCTTTTGGCTTCTCTGGTTCTTCGCCCTTGCTGATGGCAAATGAGTCACTCTGTGATGGTAACGGACCAGCCCGCCGAATAAGACTTCGCCCATGCTCGGATCTGGAACGCTCATCCGCATCATGCGGGGCTGGTAATCGTCGGGATCTGTTGTCGGGGCTGCGTCCACTTCGGCGCTCTTTCCAGTCGTCATCATGTTCCCTATTCCGTCTGTCGCGTCGCTCCTCACTTCTCTGCCTTCGGCTGTCGCGGTGGCGGTCACGATCTCTCTCCCTTCTCCGTTCCCGATCCCTTGATCGCGACCTGCGGTCCCTTGACTCTGGTGTTCTCGACCGGCGTCGGTGATCCCGTTCTCGTGACCTAGACCGATCAACGCGTTTACCAGACTCATCATCCCGATACCTCCTTCTCTGTTCATTCCTAGATCCCTCGTGCTCATCCAGCTCTTCCCAGCGACTTGACCGACGGCCGCCGCGTTCGGCAAAACCATCGTCCATGTTGGGCACCACGCGACTCGCCGCCCACAGCTTTCCTCTGAGCGAGGGATCCGCTCCCTTTGACAACTTAGGCGGCCGGTTTTGGTCTCGTCGGCTCCTGAGGCAGCGCGTTTGGCCACTGGGAGAGTCTCTATGGCGAAAGCATTGTGTTGCTTGGCTGTGGTGGCCAAAATGCGTGAGCTGATGCAGCGCTAGGCAAGTCGAGGCTTGGCGTTCCTCGGCTCAGCGGGGCGGGCATAGCGCCGGGTTTGATTGTCAAAGTGGGGCCGGCTACCGAGGGGGCTCAGGTGGCGCTCGTGAGGGAAGGCGGAAGTGACGGGGCCAAATGACTTCCCTGTTACATAATCCATTGGCGCCGCAGGCGTATGCCTTGGCTCGGGCTTGCCCGCTCTTCAGCTTGGGCCCTGTTTTCCCCCCTCCAGCAACGTTCGCTCGAGAAATCCCAGATCTGCACCTTCCATCATCGACCTACAAGCTCGTCTTGACGGCATTCCTTTTGCCGACTTCGGGGTTGCTTTAGCTCTCCAATCCTGCCACCTCCTGGACTATTCTCTTCCTCAGCCTCATCGGCCGTCACCCCCACCGCGGAGGCCACTTACGGCAACCCCCCAGTCAACGCTCTGTCCTGCTTCGTTTCCAGACCTCTCTCTTTCTAAGCACGTCGTTCACCGACGTCGACCGTCGCTTGTGCTGAGCTGCCAGACATCACTTTCGCTGCTTGAGTCAGGCCGTTCTGCGCTCCGTCACCCCTCGTTGCCGAATCGGGTGACGCCAGAACTACGTTCCAAGCGACACGCACAAGCCGGCACGATTCCCCCGACTACTCGCAAGCGGAAAGCCGCTGAGGCGACGATATCCTCTGCCGCTACCGCTCCAAATAAGAGGATTCTCGCCTCAGCCGGCCCTGACACCGCCCCACCAACTCCCGTGACGACGGCTTCCAACGGCGGCATGGATACCGACGATGATTTCATGTCCAACGTCTCTAGTGAAGACGATATACTACCTGACGAGAGTGATAATGACATGTCTGGAGATGAAGGTGTGTTTTACCACAATGTTTGACTGAGTGCTCACTTCCTGGTTCCACTCCGAGAGTGCCGGATTCTTCATCCCGACATCACACCACCCCCCTTCCACAACCCAAGCAAAGCCTCTACTCGCTCATCTTTTTCCCCTCGCTTGGTTGCAATCGTCAACTAAGATGCTAACGAAACCGGCCCATTAGACTTTGGCTTCGACGACGAGCCTGACACCCACCTTGATTCGCAAAAAGAGAACGGATTTAAGAAGAAGGCCGCGTATGACATCAGCTTCAAGGTCTATCAACCAAGTGACATCCAGAAGCAGCAAGATGAATTGATTGACGAGGTCAACATGATTCTGAACATTTCCAAAGAGGAGGCGGCTATTCTTCTTCGCCATTTTAGGTGGAACAAGGAGAGATTGATCGAGGACTACATGGACAGGCCAAACCAGGTTCTCGATGCTGCCGGACTTGCCCCAACATCGGCCGGGCCGCCCAGAATGCAGGTTGTACCGGGATTTGTCTGCGACATCTGTTGCGAGGATGAGCCGGGGCTTCAGACTTTTGCGCTGAAGTGTGGCCACAGATATTGCGTGGACTGTTACCGCCACTATCTGTCGCAGAAGATCCGAGGGGAAGGGGAAGCGGCACGCATCCAGTGCCCTTCAGAAGGCTGCAACGTCATCATCGACGCTCGTTCCTTGGACATTCTTGTCACCCCAGACTTGATGGCGCGGTACCACGAGCTGCTCCACCGGACGTATGTGGAAGACAAGGAAACACTTAAGTGGTGCCCGGCGCCGGACTGCGAGAATGCCATCGAGTGTGCCGTCAAGAAGAAGGACCTCGACAAGGTAGTGCCCACCGTCTCCTGTCTTTGCGGCCATCGGTTTTGCTTTGGTTGTATCTTGAACGACCATCAGCCGGCGCCGTGTGAGCTGGTGAAGAAGTGGTTGAAAAAGTGCGCCGACGATTCGGAGACAGCCAACTGGATCTCGGCGAATACCAAGGAGTGCCCCAAGTGCAATAGCACAATTGAGAAGAACGGCGGCTGCAACCACATGACCTGCCGCAAGTGCAAGCACGAGTTCTGCTGGATGTGCATGGGACTGTGGTCCGAACACGGCACGAGCTGGTACAACTGCAACCGGTATGAAGAGAAGAGTGGCACAGAGGCCAGGGATGCACAAGCCAGATCCCGGGTTTCGCTTGAGCGATATTTGCATTACTACAACCGCTACGCAAACCACGAACAGTCGGCACGCCTCGACAAGGACATTTACCATAAGACGGAAAAGAAGATGGTGCAGCTGCAGAAGGAGTCGGGCATGTCATGGATCGAGGTGCAGTACCTGAACTCAGCCTCGCAAGCGCTCCAGACGTGCCGTCAGACCCTGATGTGGACGTACGCCTTTGCCTTTTACCTCGCCCGCAACAACTTGACCGAGATCTTTGAGGACAATCAGAAGGACCTAGAAATGGCTGTTGAGGCTCTGTCTGAAATGTTCGAGAAGCCGATTGCGGAGCTTGCGGATTCGAAGCTCAAAGTGGAGATCATGGACAAGACGTCGTACTGCAACAAGCGCAGGGTGATTCTGCTGGAAGACACTGCCCAGAATCTTGCAGAAGGTATGAGACCCGCATACGTCTACGTTTTCCATGGTTAGGGCGGCTGACATGCATTAGGACGATGGACCTTCAACACCGAGTTGCTCGGATCAGGCGCTAACAGCGGGCTGATCCTTCGGCGCTAGGGGCCAGAGCACAGGTGAACGGCTATATAACAGTGCCTCACGGAATCGCTGGTAGCATGTGGGTTTGGTCGTTGATTTTTCATGGAAGCGGGTGCATTGGACTCTGCTGGAACCCGTCAGACAGGACATGGTCGAGCCAACTAGCGTGTGTAAGTCGGCGTAGATCGGATGCACGTCTTCGGAGTTTGGCCATTTGATGGGTGCCTGCTAGATAGCATGAGCTTGTACATACTAGAAGGGTTAGGAAGCGGAATGGGTCTGGGGTACGGCGATGGGATCAGGTTTTGGGATGCAAGTCAATGACAATAGCAGTCTTCAAGTGCAAGCAAGCAGCGCCATCTAGTCACTAGATGGACATACCATAGTCGAAGTTGTTGGCACCCTCTGGCATCCGCATCTGGTGCGTGTGCCACTCACCTGCAAGGCCTGCGCCGAAAGGCAGAAGTAACATATGCCCGCAGAGCGCGCATTGCCTCGTGAGCATGGCCCCCAGTGCGTTCCCGAGTACTCCGTAATGGTATCCCCAATCCAAGCCCCACTTCGCCTGTCGAGTTCTCGCTTGGCACGCCGAGTTCTCGCTCGCTTCTTGTGGGGGAAGATTCCTTTACCGGGCGACACAGTCGACATAATAGGGCCCTATTTAATGGAATGATATACATATATGTACCTTGAATGGCATAGTTTGACTCTATTTCGCGGAATCATAGTCCTTCCTTTCTCTTCTTTTTCTTTCTTTTTTCATATATATATATTGATCCAGCGCCTGCTTTACCTGTGACGTCTGATGATTACATCAAGAGCCGCGTAGTAACCCCGAAGTGGTCGCTCTACAGTTGACTGGCAAGTGCCCCGCTGTTTTCCGAGCACAAGTTTCCCCGCAAAAGGCGGAATGGGTCAATTCTCACCCGCTGCCGAGCAGCCTTTCCGAAGAGCGGAGACTTGCCGGAGGACCAGGGACCACGGCACTGGCGTCGGCCATTACCGGATATGGAACCCATCTCGGGCATCTCGTTGCAAGTGGGAGGGGCGCTTAGTTTAACTGGGGGAAGCTGCCATGGATTTAGCCCGCGTGACGGGTTCTTTTCCTTCTATTCTAAACTTCGTTCTCTCTCTCTCTCTCTCTCTCGTTTCTTCCCCGTTTGCCAAACTTTTTTTCCTGTTCCTTGTAACACGGCGTTGCTTCTCAATTTTGCCATAGCTTGCCGGCTCTTAATCTAGCCCCCGTCTGTTAGCGTTGCTTTCGCCCTCGGATACCCGAACCGTGCCATAACCGCATTCAAGATGCCGTCGGCGGCCATGTGCATGAGGACGCTGCGGGCGTACGCCAAGTACGGCCAGAATGTGAGTGGTCTCCAAACACTGCGACAGGTCTTACTTGGTGCCCTGTTTTTTTTCGCTGTAACTGACCGCGACTCGCAATGAGTGTAGCATGCGGCCCTCTTCGCGCGGGCCTTCTCGGCCACAGCCCGCCGCCGCGAGATCAACAAGATCTACCCCTCGGCGGCCGAGGCGATCAAGGACATGAAGCCCAACTCGACGCTCCTGTGCGGCGGGTTCGGCCTCTGTGGCGTGCCAGACACGCTCATCGACGAGGTGCTCAAGCGGCCCGATCTTACCGGTCTCACGGCTGTCTCCAACAATGCCGGCACAGACAACAGCGGTCTCGGCAAACTGCTGCGGACCAAGCAGATCAAGAAGATGATCGCCTCGTACATTGGCGAGAACAAGACGTTCGAGAGCATGTACCTCACGGGCGAGGTCGAGCTGGAGCTGACCCCACAGGGCACGCTGGCCGAGCGCTGCGCCGCGGGCGGCAAGGGCATCCCGGCCTTCTACACTCCCGCTGCCTTCGGCACCGTCGTCCAGACGGGCGAGCTGCCGCTGCGCAACAAGCCCGACGGCACGCCCGACCAATTCTCGTACCCCAAGGATGTCAAGGTATTCAATGGCAAGAGCTACCTGCTGGAGCACGCGATCGAGGGCGACTACGCCTTTGTCAAGGCCTACAAGGCCGACCGCCTCGGTAACTGCCAATTCCGCCTGGCCGCCAACAACTTCAACGGCGCCATGGGCCGGAATGCCAAGATGACCATTGTCGAGGCCGAGCACATCGTCGAGCCCGGCGAGATCCCGCCCGAGGCGGTCCACCTGCCCGGCATCTACGTCAAGCGCGTGATCCAGAGCACGGCCCCGAAGAACATTGAGAAGTACACATGGAGCAAGGATCCCTCCGAGGCTGAGGACCCGAAGGCGGCCGCCGCACTCGGCACGGGCGACACCAAGGCCAAGCGCGAGCGCATCGTGCGGCGCGCGGCCAAGGAGTTCCAGAACGGCATGTACGCCAACCTGGGCATCGGCATGCCCATGCTCGCGCCCGGGTTCGTCGGCGACGACGTCGAGGTGATGCTGCAGAGCGAGAACGGCATCCTCGGGCTCGGCCCCTACCCGCGCAAGGGCGAGGAGGACGCCGACCTGATCAACGCGGGCAAGGAGACGGTCACGCTCAAGCCGGGCGCCTCCGTCTTCGGGTCCGAGGAGAGCTTCGGCATGATCCGCAGCGGCCGCATCAACCTGACCATCCTGGGCGCCATGCAGGTCAGCGCCAACGGCGACCTGGCCAACTGGATGCTGCCCGGCAAGGTCAAGGGCTTCGGCGGCGCCATGGACCTTGTCAGCAACCCCAGCGAGACCAAGGTGGTTGTCACGATGGAGCACACGGATAAGAAGGGGAACCCCAAGATCGTCAAGCAATGCGCCTTCCCGCTGACGGGCAAGGCATGCGTGTCGAGGATCATCACCGAACTGGTACGTCGTTCTCTGCTCCTGAACCTTTTCCTTTTCCCCTCTTATGTTCCCTTTCTCTTTCTGTTTTTCCCCCTCTACGTCAGTGTCTAGGATGAAGCGGTACTGACTCAGCTCGTTCCATCAACAGGGTGTCTTTGATGTCGACTTTGCAAAAGGGCTCACGCTGGTCGAGATCGCGGATGGTGTGACAGTGGAGGAGATCAAGGCCAAGACGGAGGCGCCTTTCCGGGTGGCCGATGACTTGAAGCCCATGCTCTAAAAAGTTTGTCAGAGTACCCATTGGGGGAGACGTCCAAATGGATGGGATGGAGAGGTTGTGCTGCTCTTAAAACGGACCTGTACATATTTAGATACCTTGGGTATAGAGGATTTAGTGATGGGAATACGGCAATGGCGCGTTAGGTATGCAGTTCAATTGCCGTCTCCCAAGGCAGTTTATTCTTGGACATGTGTGACAATGTTTATCACAAAACCGGATCAGTCGAAAGACACGGCAGGGTGATTGATGGTTGCCTCAAAACGTTTCTTGCTAGGTCTCCAACCTCCCTCTCGTGCACCTGCTGGATCGTACCCAATGCCCCCGTTCTATGGCACGTAAGGCCGAATAAGCACTTGGGAAGGAATAACAGCCGCAATGTGCAGTTGGGAAGATCCTGGTCGTGATAACGGGAAGGCCCTTCATCTTCAAGTCCACACAGGGAATCATTCGCGAATTGGTGAGAAGCAAAGAACTATGCAGCCCAAGGTGCTAAAGGTAAACCATTGGTGCTATCTCCAGTTTGCTTAATTAGTCTATGTATTGCATTACATATTATCACTTGCGGCCTCGTCCATTACCCACGTTTCGCATTCGAAAGCGTCATATCCATCCACATGCCCCCCAGAGGGTCGCGCTGCACCTGCAATTAACAAATATATCTATCCAGGCAACGCCAGCCTTCATTAATACCTCATTCCCAATTGGACAACAACAACTCATCCGCCGCAATTCTACGCTGCCGGCACCCCCAGCTTATTGTTTGTCTTACGGGTCATAACCTTAGTGATGGCGTGCCTAATGGTCACGCCCGCCTTCTCGATGTCCTTTTTGGACAGGCCCGAGGTGAGACACACCTTGAGTGCGGGCGTGACGGTGTAGATATTAGTCTTGAAGCTGGTGTGCTGCGAAATGGGCATGGTCTTCAGGCGGGTAATGAGCACGCCGTTTGCGAGCGCCTATTGGTTGATTTTTGTCAGATTCTTTTCGAGTATCATAAATGGGAAAACTTTCCGGACGAGGAAAGGCAGGCATACCTCATCAACACATTCTTGCAGCAGCCGCTCCTGGTCGTCGATGCTCAGCCGGCGGGCCTTGACGACCTCGGGCTTGATGATCAGGATCATGATGGGGTTTTCAGGCGCGCTGGTGCACACGACCCAGTCGCTGCGCGGGTCAAGCTGGGCGCGCATGAGGCGAATGTTCTCGCGGCACTGTAGCAGAATCTCCGGGTTCGATTGCAGCAAATTGATGCTCTCGCTGGCCGTGACTGCGAGCATGGCTGGCAGGGCCGCTGAGAAAGTGTAGGCTGTTGACGTGATCCGCTGGTGCTCAACTACGTCCTTGGTGCCCGCGCAGAAGCCACCACCCGCACAGAGCGGGCCCGCGAGCGAGCCGATGATCATATCCACCTGCGAGGGGTCCACGTTTTGCGCCTCCGTCAGGCCACGGCCGGTGCGACCCAGCACACCGAACGACCAGGTCTCGTCGAGAATGAGGCGGAACTTGTACTTCTCCTTGAGTTCAATCTGCAGTGTGTCAGCGGCACCAATTCATTCGGAACCCCCCCCCCCCCCCCCGCGGGAGAGGGGAGTATCGGTAAAACAAGGGAAACAAACTGACCAGCTTGGGTAGGTCGTTCATGTCTCCCGTTGTCTCGAACAGCGCCTCGGTGACGATAAACCGCCGCGTGAGCTTCTTGCCAGCCTGCTCCTTTACCACTTTGCGCATGACCTCTTCGAGGTCATCCAGGTCGCCGTGGTTATACCACTTGACGTTGCTGCGCGAAATCTCGAGGCCGCGCCGGATCGAGTAGTTGGCACCCCTGTCCGCGACGATGATGTCTCCTCTCTTGCAGAAGGCCGGGATGACGCTCGTGATGGTGGAGAACGCATGCGCGTAAACAATGCACCCTTCGGTACCCAGGTACGAGGCAATGTCGGCTTCTAGCTTCATGTGCACGTCTTGGGTGGCGTAGAACTGGGGCGGGCCACAGGGGCCGACACCGTAGGTGCGAAGGGTCTGAATGGCCTTCTCCTTGATCTGGTCGTTGGCGTTGAAGTTGTAGAAGTTGTACGACGCGAGGTTCATGACCGTCTTGCCATTGGTGAGCTTCGATTTCGGGCCCGTCGGTCTAGGCGGTGTCAGCTCTCCATTCCCTTCTTCCCTTCGGGATGCGCCGAGGTTGCTTACCCGACAATTACGGGGAGCTTCTCCAGTTCGGCCTCCTGCTGGGGAGTAACTGGTGCCACCAGCGGCTCAGGCGTCCATTCCTCGACAAGCTCGTCGATTTCCTAGTTGCGCCCATTGGCATCATCAGCACACGCGAATTCCAGGTCCCCAGCGTGCGCGAAACTGGCGCAGGCACTGATGACTCACATCCTCAGTCAACTTGACATAATTCTGCTTCGATGTCGAGTAGCTCGGCGAAAGCAGGTATCGAATAAAAAATATAACCAGCACGAGCTCGATGGCCGAGCGTACCGGGTCGTTCTGGTAGCTGGAGCGAACGTAGCGGATGAGGACGGCCGAGCCGGGCACCTTCTGGAAGGCGGCCGAGGCCTCTTGGAGCCACTCGTTCAGGTGCGTCTGCACCTCGTGCAGGTCCATCTTTGTCGTCTCGTCGTCGCACAGCGTCAATTCCAGCTTTCAAAATCGGAGCCAGAGATCGAAGAGCTGTGCCTATTCGAGTTGTCGGGCCGGGATGCGATCTTGGGCGGGAAAAAATGTGCCTGCTCAATCGTGATGCTGTGGTGCTTGTGTCTATCCCATCCAATAACAACGGCAAAGGTTGGGTGCCCCTGAATCGAAACAGATAAGCCGAACGGAAGTCTCGGAAACGGGGTCGCGCGCGTGGCTGTCGCGACAGGCCCAACAAGGAATGAATTATGGGGGCCGTTGTGTGTGTTCTTTTTGCCAGTTTCCAGGGGATGGAGACGACAGCAAGTTGCATGCTAATGCGGTTCTAATGTGGGTCATCTTGCGGCGCAAGGTACCCGTAACTCCAGTCCACTCGGCTGTGGAGCCCCGCCCGGTCCGCCATGGCTTGGCAACACTGTCAGGCCTCCAACCCAAGTTGGGGGGCCACTTAGTACCGTATGCACACAGTACCTCCGTACTGAGCGACCCGAGGGCTGCGGTTGCAGATGAGACGACATGGGAGGAGAGCGCAGTCTACAAAAATTCGAACAAAAGGAATGCTACAATCATTATAGACACACAGAGATGAGATGACCTGTGACTTCGGCTCACATCAACCACATCCCAGTGATGCTCATGGAGGTTGGTGGGCTCCGGTTCTCACAAGTTCCAAACCATTCCTCAACCACGATGAACTACCTAGGTGGACAAACGAGACAGGGATGACGAGAGCAAAGAACGAGCATATGTGATACCCGACAAATACAATACTACAAGCTGACCGCACCTGAACACGTCCCATGTCCGTTTCCCCTCCCCCCCCCCAAAAAAAAAAAGAGAAGAGAAGAGAGACCCCGCGATGTTCGTGCAAAACTGAAGACTCTCTCCCTCAAGTAGCCCGTCTTGATGACTGACTGGCCGCAGCATTAAACAACCGTACAGAATGGCATCCCTTCTATAACTCTCCTTGTCCCACGAATGCCATGAATGAATGAATACCCAGCCTGTTGACGTTCTCAGATGAATAGAGCCCGCTTGTCAGAACCACTCGTCGCCGTAGCGCGTGCTGTTGTCCTTGTCGATGTTCCGACACCCGAGTAGTTAGGGGCACCGGTACCAGTAGGCGTCTTGCCGCGCGTGTCATCATGATTCAGGCCCGTCGGCTGCAATAGGTTCTGGTCCTTCAACATGCTCAGCATACTCTCTGTCGGAATATACTTGCCAGCCACCGCCGGCCCGACGATGAGCGCAAGGAAGACAACGAGCAGGACAAAGTAGAGGATGGAATAGCGGATGACGCGCCTCCTCCGAAGTTTGGTTTGCTTCATCGAGTAGATAGGCGGGCGGATTTGTCGGCTAAACCACACCCCATCAGTCACATGGTTCATCAGTTGCTCATAATGGGCGGGGGAAACGTACCTTGGACGAAGCCAGAAGAGCATCATCGAGTGCAACTTGTCAATCTGGGGGATCAGAATGATCGGAACCATGAGGAAGAGAACGATATGGCCGAGGATGAAGTCGCCGGCAAACAAGCACAGTTCCGTGATCTTGCAGAGGTACTCACGAGCTGGCTGCGACACCGAATGCCAACCCATCGAGTACCATTTACCGGTCCAGAACGCAATGTTGGACTGGTCCGTCTTGAACTCTCTGGTAAGGCCTAGAGTGATGATAAGCTTGAAGACGAAACGCTGGATGGCCACAACGGTGATCATGCCCAGGAGTGTTCTCGAGAAATCGAAGCCCTGCAGGACAAACATGACTTCGAAGAATACTAGGAGCACAATGACCGCAATAGCGTGTGCAATGGCGGCGAGCACAGAGCCGAACTTCTTGCAGCACATGCTCAACAGAGGACCCATGAAGCAAGCCATGGCGAAAAAGATGGCGAGGGCGCCCGCGTTGATGGCAATGGGTGCAAAGGCGACGATGGCGACCCGGAGAAGAGCGGCAGTCGGCTTCGTCTCGGATTTTTTCACGCCTGTCTGTGCATTGATGAACAGGTACGGGATCAGAGTGACGATGACAAGGCAGAGCGGCGTAATGATCTCGGCCCAGAAGATATTGGTGATGGCGGCCCGCGGCACGTCGCCCGACAACTTGGCAGACGGGTCGCCCACGACCTTGCGCTTGTAACCCGTGATCCTCGTCCGGGAAAGACGGCAGAAGGCGATCCAAGACGACGCATGCGAGCGAGAGTTTCCGCGCGACAGCCAGCGGAGATAGTCGCGGTAGTCGATGAAGAAGTCGTTCCAGGCAAACTGGTGAGGGTTGTAGAGGAACGGCGAGATAACCAGGGCCAACAAAGAAATCCAGAAGTAAACTAGGGCCGCCTGCCAGATCGTGACGGTGGCGAACAGAAGCATCATCAGCATGCGAGCGCCGAAGTACATGGATGGACCGGCAAATCGAGAGTAGAGCACGCCGAACGGGATGCGAGCGGTGGCGAAACCACGTCCCGTGCCGATGTACCGGGCGCCTCCGAAGGTGATATCCTGCTGCACAGAGTTGGCATAAATCTGGCAGACGAACACCTCGAAGAAGGGCGAGAGCGAACAGAACTGCTTGGCGAAACGGGTCGCGGCACGCCAGAGACCCCGCTCCGACACTTCTTGGACGAACAGAGGAACGAACGAGATGAAGAAGACGAAGACGATGGACAGAACGGAGCGGTAGACCCAATCCATGAGGGCGTCCGTATTCGCGCAGCCCGTGGGATACAGGGGATCCGTGATGGGCACATCGCGGTTGTAGTCGCAAGGGATCGTCTCCTTCCGAAGCGCACCGATCTGGAGTAGGCAGATCATGAACATCTGCACCGACAGCATGATGAACATGTTGTTGACGTGGAAACCGGGATGGGCGTAGTAGAAGGAAAGGAAGCGATCGATGGGAAGCTGCGTCCCCAGGTAATAGTACTCTCGAGACAGCATCTGCTCACCCATACCGGTTCCGATCTTGGTGGTGAAGTTGAGAATCGATCCAAAACCAAGATCACGACCTTTGCCACATTGGTAGTATTCGCAGTGCTTAATGCGTCCACCACGGAGGAGCGCGTTCATGCCGGCGTAGATATCTTCGTTCAGATGGAGGCCCTTTTGTGCTTTGGAGACACCGCCACGAGTCGTCATGAAAATGCCGTTGAGGAAATCAGGGTGACCGTAGTGGAGCTTGCCACCAACCTGTGCCAGAGTTCTCGCGAATAGGGTACCGAATGTCTGTTCCTTGCCAGCGGCGACGTCACCCAGGATACCAATGTTCTCCGAGAAGATATATTCACGAGCACCCAAGATAGCGACAGGAGCAGGAGCGTTGGTCTTTACTCCAGGAGTGTACGGAGACACCTCGTCCGTGTGCATCTCCTCGAACTCCGCAAGGACGCTGCGAATCTTGAGGCACTCCTCAAGGTAGTTGTCCTGGTTGGCGTCGATGAGCTGAATGTACTCGCCGCGGTAGAAGATGATCGAGTGGTTCTGGTTGTCGGATTTTCCGTCACCGAGAATTGGGTTGCCCGAGAGCTGGATGCGGAACTTGGGCCGGCGCATACCGTTCTCCATGAACTCGGAATGGCCGTCGATTAGCGCGGAATAGAGACGCGGTTCCTCGCCTTCGGCCAAGGGCGGTTCCTCATCGAGATACGCAATCTGGAGATCCGGGTAGGCGCGGAGCAAGAACTCGGCGTTCTCCATCTCCTCCTTCTTGAACTTGGAAAACCGCTGCATCGAAACCACCAGCTTGAACTTGCGACGGGCCATCCGCTCCAGCTCGCGTTCCAGCTTGTCAGAATTGCCGCCAAACATCTGGACCACCTCAGGGTTCTCGACGCGGTAGAGCAGCTTGATTGCGCGGCTGTAGTTCATGAAACCGGAGATGGTGCGGTAGAGTGTCTGGAAGCGCAGCGAGGCCCAAATGCGAGTTCGAAGCGTGTACTCGGGAGCCGAGGACTTGAAACCGATGCAGTAGAAGGGCAGGTCATCGATCTTGCTCTTCGCCGTGTCCTTCTCCTTCTCTTCTTCGTCGCCGTTGAATTGGGATGTCTCGTCCGCTAGGATCTTGGTGTCCTTGACGAAGCAATCCCATTCGTGAGGATGGAGCTGTTTGAGATACTCGAGAAGCGTGACGCGCGAGTAAGGTTCGTCCTCGCGAATGATTTCCCTGAGTGACAGAAGGATCTTCTCGCTATAGTGAGGAATCATGACAGTGAAGGTAGGCATGTTGTCCACCGGGAGCGGTTCCGGAATGGGCGTCGAGAGCGACTGGGCAAAGAACGAAATTCTCCGCTCGGCCTCACTGTGACTGGGGAAGTACTCCGTCTTGAAGGAGTGGTCCTCCTGGGAGACGAAAAACGTCGGGGCCCGAAGCGTGCGCTTGCCCTCCTGCTCGGACGGCACCTGGTGGTAGAGAAGCTTCTGAACGTGGTCGATGGCCAGCAAATGTTCGCGATACATGGAGATGACGATGGCGTTCCAGATCTGCGAGATCAGGACCTTTGGTTTATACTTGATCGCCATGTCCGTAGTGGCCAAGATCTTCGAGTACATGCGCTTCGGGAGACGCGAGAAGACGTTTCTCCAGGGAGTCAAGATTGACGAACCGAGGTAGAACGATCGAGCGACCGAGATGCACGTGTTGACGACAACGTACATGAGGTACGTATCGAGGAAGAAGAAGAGCAGATCGCAAAAGAGCATGAGAGCCAGGGTGATCTCCGGTTGGTACGGGCATAGATACCTCTGCAGGATCGTATCGCCGATGCAGCTGTCGACATTCATGATGTTGAGATAGCGAATAGGGTCTCGAATCGAGAGGGTCAGGAAGGCGTAAGACTCTCCCAGCTTGAGACCGAAGATGACAGCCCACATGCCGAAGGAAAGAGCCACGTCGTTGCCCTTAAGTCGCGGGTAGCTAGCGGTGAACGTCTGACTAGCAACGTACCTCCGCGAGTTCTTGGTGAGGTAGCTCCCAAACAGACCGCCCAGGGGCATGACGGAAAAAAATAAGAACGTGACCAGACCGAAAAAGAACTGGAAGATGCCGAGGATAAGCGCAGGCTTGCTGTTTTGCTTCTCAAGGTAGGCATCCAGGTTGGCTGCGGGCATGAAGACATAGACTCCAGGACCAACGTTGATGACGAGGACCACGAGCAAGAACAGCAGGCGCTTTGTCAGATGCTGCGCACCAGCCCATTTGCGCGGGACATAGAGCCACTCCGCAAGTGTCGCGAAGACCTGAATGGCCGCGGCGATCGTGCCACCGAAACCCACCAGAGACCACTGTGCCGCGCGCGGAGGAGGATTGTCGACCTCTTGCTCATAGTTGGGCGTGATGAGCGTCGGCGCGTTGAAGGACGTGAAATACCAGAACATGGTCAAATGGATGATCCAGATGCGGTTGAAATTAACCAGCATGTGGAACCACGAACGCGTCTCCTTGTAGGTCTTGAAGAAGACCTTCTTCCATTCCACATCCTTAAGCTTGAGATAGCGCTCGGCAGGGGGCACATCGACCAGCTTGCTCTTGTCTTTGAGCACAATGCGCTCAATACCTTCGGGATACCAGAAGAGCTGGTTGCAGTCGTCATAACCAATGATCTGGTTGTGATCCCTCTCACGACGGACGTAGACGCCATTGACAATCTCGTATCCCTGATCCCGGATGTACTGGTAGAGAGGCGTGATGACGTTGTTGAGGAACGTAAACTCCTCGACAGGCTCCACCATGTTTTGGCAAGCGGGCGAGTTAAGGTAATCATCGGCACACTTGAAGATGAAGCAGAGACACTCGGGCATGAAGCGGACCTGGTTGGCCTCACCCCAGCAGAGGAGGTAGAGAGCAAGCTGGCGGACGCGGTCGTGCTGGGACATGCGGTTCATTCTCGTCTTCCAGCGGTACTCAGCGGCTTCGAGGGAATCGTCGCCTTCCAAGTCCTCAAGTGCCTCGGCCTCGTTCTCGGGTGTAGCCTTCTTCTTCTTGTTCTTACGCTTCCCACTCCTGCCTTTGATGTTGGCGAAACCAACAGCATCGTCAAGATCTAGGTGAGCGGCAAAGTACCACTTGCGGTAGTTCGCGTTCTCACCACCGATGTAATCGGCGTGGAGGGAGAGAAGGGCCTGGTTCGGCGTCATGCGCGAGGCGCGGGAATCGAGCAGAGTCATCAAGTGGTCGTACATGTTGCGCATGCTGTCACGCTGAAAGCCGAACTTGGCCGTCAGATCAAGGAAAATGTCCTCGATCTCCTCCTTCGAGAGCGGGATCTGGGCGTCAGAGGTCCAGGCAGGGTAAGGCTCCCGTGAGCGCTGACCGGCCGGCAGGACATTGCCGTAGTCCATGCCGTAGTTCGGAGTCGACGCGCCAGAGGAGCGGTTGCCGCCGTATGAAATTTGCGACGAGGGAGGGCGGTATCCCCGGGCGCCGCCTGGACCATCATTGTAGCTGTTGTGGCGCTCATCACCACGGCCGTAGTAATCCATCTCGGCAGCCCGGGCCATGTCGGAGCGCATGGTGAAGTCGCTAAACGTCTCAGAATCCTCCTCCGAGCCGTTCCGGTGGCCGTGACCGTTCCCATAGCCACCCCGGTCGTAGCCCTGATCGTAGTAACCATCATTGTGGCCGTAGTAGTCGTCATTATACTGGTCGTGGTTGTCATAGTATCCGCCATCTTGGTGGTACGGGTTGTTCGGGTCGGCGTTGTAATAGCCACTGCAGTCTGTCAGCACGCGGTTTGAGACGCACACGAAGGTGAGGCAACATACGACTCATCATAGTAGCCATCGCCCTGCTGGTATCCGCCACGGTTGTGGCCATTGTTGTCATAGTAATGCTGGTCGTCTTGATAATAAGAGTCCGTGTTGCCATGGTGACCGTAGCCATCATCGTAGCCATGATGGCCCTGGCCTTGGCCATGGCCCTGGCCTGATTGGTATCCCGACATGCTGGGCGCAGTGTCTATGATGGGAATGGCTGGTTAGATATTGTCCGTTGTGCGCCAAGGTTGGAGGGATACGCGGTCAGACAGGCGATGCAACCGCGACTGCCGTTTCCAGCAATTTTCGCGTTGCTTACCAGATCAACAACTCATGGAGACGAGTTTCGTGCCAGATATGTGTTTGCAGACAAGCGACGGAGAACTTGTCGACTGTAGTGTTGCAGTGCCGTGAGCTTGCGACGGCGAGTGCAAAAAGATTAAGCTCGATTGTGGCCCGCCACAGCGTGGAAATTTGACGAAGAACCAGGGACTAGTTGTTGAGTGCTGAAGAGCAGGAGTGTTGTTGATGCACAACACGCAGGCTGAGCGAGCGAATGGCGGCGCGGTGGGGCGCAGAGTGCAACTTGTTGGCTTGGAAATGACGGGTCGAAGTGCGTGCAAGCGGGAGCCGAAGATCGACGAGTAGAAACTCCCGTACGAGGACACTAAATCAAAATCCAGGAGCAAAAAAGAGGCCGGTGCCAGTTGCTTCTGCGCAAACACCTCCTTCCTCCTCTTTTCGTATTAGCGATTGACGATGTCGGTTATGTCTCGGCCACGCCGCCCTTGTTTGCCGCCGGCGCTATATTCTCGATTACCGAATGGCTGGCTGCGATTGAAGGCGAGGTGGTCGAGTGCCGCTGCACAACCGGAATCAAGACCTTCAAAGAAGGAGAATTAAAACGAGAGATGAGAAGGTGGCAGGTTTGAGCGAGTGTTGAGGCGAGAGAGAGGAAAAAAGAGGACTCCGGCCAAGGGGAAGATTAGGGGGGCAGGAACAGGGAAGGAGAAGGAAAAAAGGGAGGCATTCCAGGATTAGGTGCGTTTCGTCTGGACGGAAAGAGACAGCCCAGCCAGGACGGGGCGTTTGCGAGCCACGGCAGGGTTATTGGCAGTCTCGCCAGGGGTACGTGCTGGAAAGGGGGAGGGCGGCTTGGCAGACGCGTGTACCGTATTGATTCACCTTTCGGCACCGTGTGCAGCAGGACAGTCTTCACTGCCCAACTTGGGCAAGAGAAAGCTCTAGTGCGTTCCGTATGAGCGCCGTCCTACATCAAGTTATCGTGTCTCTTTTGCTCTGATAACCTCGCACCACTTGGCAAGCCCATGCTTCGTCCGTGTTCCCACTTCGCAATCGTCTCCCATCGCCTTCTCTCCGAAGGAACTTCGCCAAATTCAGGGGCTGGCTCCTGCGGTCGAGTCTTGCCACCTGCGCTGGGTTTTCCCGAGAGCTGAGAGCTGGTGAGTCTCCAGTTCTGACGCCGTTTATTAACCAGGCATTGGACGTGGGCAGCTGTGTGGGAGGCTGCAGGGCCCGCCAACAGCCCCTAGCTGCAACGCTACGGAGTACGTACTTCTCGGGACTTCCGTCGAAACCAGCGCACAATGGAGATGATTGATTACGTAATACGGATGCATCCAATCAAGTGGGAGATGTCAAGGTTGTATTGGCGGTCTGTATCGGTCTGCCAAACCGAGATTGTGCTTGCGGCAGATTCGGACTGCTCCGCCACATCTCGTCCCTTGCACCCCTGAACACAATGCAGCCGAAGTTTCGACAAGATACAGTAGTGTACAGCACCCCAAGACGTAGCATCTCCCGCGGCTTGCAGCCTCGCGCCTCCAAAAGCTTGGTTGGGGGTTGAGCGATGACGACACTGGTGAAGTCGGGAAACAGTGCAGCCGCGAACTTGTCGAAAATAGGTAACATCAGCCAGGGTTAGGCAACTTACAACAGAGCAGGAGAACAGAAGAAGGAGAGGTGCACTAAGGTAAGGCTAGGAACCCTGGGCATCTGAAGAGGATGAGCAATCGCGGAGGAAATTGTGCGAACCTTAACGTTATACGTTGTGGTCTTCACGCACGTACTGTGTAAGGTATGTACATACAGTATACGACTGTCACGAGGTCGGTGGTGTACAGTGCTAATGGTGGAATCGTATGTGAGGTCCTCCGAAGAATCCTCGAAGTTCGCCCGCGCCAACATCCCGTGAAAGAATGCCAAAGAAATGTTGGCATGGGGAAAAAGTACATACGGAGGGGTAGGTTGAAGTGTAAGTTGTACCGCCACAACGACCACGCGATGGATGAATACTCCGTAGGTCATGAGACAGTCGTAAAAAGATAGGCATTTGCAACGCAGAATGCAATCCATAACGAATATAGAAGCCGGCGCCATTAAGCTCGCTTTGACAACCTAACACCGAGTTTTTTCGTACTTGACCGTTTACTTGTAGTGTCTCAGTTCTTCTGATCGTAGTGTTGCTTAGGATTCAGGGTCTTCATACGGGCACCCGCACTTATTGACGAGACGACCCTCGCGTACTGCATGACCATGCATGCGCTGCGCGATTCGAGTTGCGATTCTTGCTTTGCTGGGGCCCACTGGGAAACTTGCCAATACTGCGTACACTACTATGATCTCGTGTTCTATTTCCAGCACCTTCGCACCGTTGCGCTGTGCATCCATTCCAGCGCGGCAGTTGGTCAGTCCCATTCGGGCATAGCCTGCAACTGGTCTAGAATCGATGACGATATGTTCAATATACCGTGCGCTGCCTAGCAATAGACCCGCCTTGCTTTGACCGCGCACACGTGCGGATTACACGACGGATACTTGGTAGTTATAGATTTGTGAGGTCGGTTTTATTCTCGATGCACTACGCAGTAAAGCCCACAGCTGATGAGCGAAACAACATAGTGGTTCACTCGAGTTGAGAACAGATGAGGTTGGGACTTGGATCTGCTGGCCAGAAAAAATAATCAGTCGAGAGGCTCGGACCACTGATCTACTCTGCTTATCTTGCATGGAAGAAAGCTAACTGAAAAAGGAGTCGGCCGAGAGATGCCGCTACGCAAAGCGGCCCGACAAGACACGATGAATAGTCGCCGTACGCTTGCAATGCACAGCTCGCACGAACTGTACATACATACATACGCACACAAGCTGCAATAACCGCCAACGCTAAACAAAGCGAAGCGCCCATTTGTCCTTGATGTCCATCCTCGCAGATCTGGATCTACATAACGTGATTACGAGAACGGAAGCCTGGGTGGATGAGACTAGAACCCGCCCAACAAGACGATTCTTGCAGTATTAGGTTTGCAGAAGTTGGTTTACAGCTGCGTAACGGTCAAGTTGTGCAACTCCTCGATGCGAATCCCCCATTGAATTTGATCAGGTCCCAGTTATTCTGTGCTTCAAAAACTGGTGGTAATTATGGAGTACGGATTAATGCGCGCTACCCACCGAAGGTATGTTCCGAGCGTTGTACGGAGTACGGTATGGAATAAGTTACTGTATGTACCAGGTCTTCACCGGTCAGGCCGGATACTCCTCGGTATCCAGGGATGCTGTGTTGAGGCGCAGGCTGCCGCGTCCTCGAGCTCAACCTGACTCGCAAACTATCGATACGAAAGACTGCTGGGATGTTGATGTCTGACTATTAGATCCATTTGTGCGGATCCATTTGTGCGGATTCAAGTGTGTCCAGAAACTCCGTAGTTGGGATTGTGGAGTGCACCGAATGAGGTTTTGAAGGTAGTTTGGGCTGGTCTAGCATCTGGCGCAGAGATACTAGTTCGCACCTTAGTAAGAACCGGGATGAAGATGTCACGCTTCTGGGGGCGAGTAAGCTGGCTCTGAGGTATGTATCTTTGCACAAGGTAATATATGCAGATTTTGGAGTTCCTCGTCGGTGGGGTTAGCAAATGCTTGCTGCGGAGCCGAAAGCAAGCATGACAAAGCTCCTAGTTGCCCCTAGCAACCACTACTACTTCAACCCGCATATCATATCCACACGGACATTCCCACAAGCGGAACTACTGAAAGGTTACGAGCAGCGATGAACCGATTTGGAAAGCTTTTATTTTGTGGTTTTTCCCCATAAGCTAAACTGCTGAAGCCTTGCATTCCATTATCAAAATGGCTAGACTGACGAGACCACGCACGATATGGAGCGACGACGAGGACGAGGAGTTTCCCGACCTTGATGCTCTGGTATCTAGGAAAAAATATCAGCCACAAGAAAACGATCTGACGATACAAGAGAATTTGAAGGCTACCCCAAAAACAGGACTGGTGGCAAAGACAGCGTCAACAATAAGGCGGAGAAAACTGGGGCCAATAACGGACAATCTCCTGCTGAAGGCATGGGCTCCAGACAGCGCAGAAGCTGACAGGGAACGCAATGGCGCGGGTCAAGGAAAGGGGAGCTCCCGACCAAAACGCGCGGGAGTCGAGTTGAGGACGAGGAACACAAGACCTGCGGTCGCTCCGCCGCCGTCATCTCCACACGACGAAGACCAGGAATACGTTTCAGCACAAGAGGAGATCACCATCATCGAGGACGTGTCTATGTTTGACGACACCTTTCACTCGTGCAACTCGGAGGATTCGGACTTCGTGAACGGTGAAGCCAGTGAGGACGAAGACGAAGACGTGTTTGCAGATTCGCCGCCGAGGAGACCGCGCTCAAGGCCGAGGTTGGGGCTGATGGACAAGAAGCCACGGGCACGTGCTGGCGAGAATGCTGCCGGCAGTACGTGCTCGAACCCTAAAACAAAGCCAGGAACTAGTCGTGGGCCGGCAGCAAAGGGAGGCATCTCCTTGCAGCAGGATCATACGTCGAAGCTCAGAGGAACGTTGAGAATGGGGGAGACAAGCACGGAAGGGGACAGGGATCTGGCTGATTCCATGTCCAAACTCCGACTGTAGGTTGGCCACCATTGGAAGAGGCAACACCGAGTCAGATTCCGGACAAACTGACCCATCCCAGGAACCAAACAGAAGGAGAGACGGGAAAGTCCAGGACGTCAGCCACCAGCGACCGAGAGATCACGCCTCCCTCAACACCACCAAGGTCCCGGCCCGGCCTTGTGTCGCCCAAGAAGCTACCCCGGATCCCCATCACGCCGCACCGCCCCAGTTCTGATCTGTTCTGGAGCCAGGAGTTTGTCGACGACTGGAACGACGAGCACTCGCCTCGAAAACAGCTGTTTCCGGATGCCGTCGCTGCTCGGCGAAACAGCCCAGCGAAGACGAGCGCGGAAAAACCATCCCAGAAGACGGCGGGGGCGAAGAAACCATCTGACCGCGAGGCGAAGAGGGCCTTCGAGGCGACGAAGCGCGAACTAGCCGAGAAGTTCCTCCAGGAACTCGACACGGTCATCACCCAGGGCAGACTCGCCGAACTGGCCGAGTCGACGGGCGGCATCAGGGTCATCTGGACAAACAAGCTCAACACCACAGCAGGCCGCGCCAACTGGAAGCGCGAGACCATCCGGACCTGTCAGCCAGACGGCACGACGACGACCAGACACAAGCACCACGCCTCCATCGAGCTCGCCGAGAAGGTGATCGACGACGCCCACCGGCTGCTCAACGTGCTCGCGCACGAGTTCTGCCACCTCGCCAACTTCATGGTCAGCGGCGTGACGACCAATCCGCACGGGCGCGAGTTCAAGGCCTGGGCGGCGCAGTGCTCGCGCGCCTTCGCGGACCGCGGCGTGCAGGTGACCACCAAGCACTCGTACGACATCGACTTCAAGTACGTGTGGGCGTGCGTCGAGTGCTGTACCGAGTTCAAGCGCCACTCGCGCAGCATCGACCCCGCCAGGCACCGCTGCGGGCGCTGCCGGGGCGAGTTGAGACAGATCAAGCCCGCCCCGAGGGGTTCCGGCAAGAAGGCCGGCGGCGACGGGGAGGCCAGCAAGGGGAAGGTGGTGAGCGAGTACCAGGCCTTCGTGAAGGAACAGATGCGGTTGGTCAAGGAGGAGAACCCGAAGAGCCCGCAGAAGGAGATCATGAAGATTGTGGCTAGCCGCTGGGCGGCGAAGAAAGGGGCGGCATCCGCGATGACGCCTGATCAGCAGGTCAAGAAGCTGGAGGAGGGCCTGGAGGAGCTTACTGTGTAGCGGAAGTCACGGTGTGGCGAGTGGTTTGGGGGGCGCGCGAGAAAAGCGGACGTGAGTGCGGAAAACATGAACCGTCCCCGTTGTATAAGCGTGTAAATGTTACGTTGCGTAGGCTTTTTTAAAGCCGTCATTACGGTCGTCACCATCGTGAAGCCCGTCCAAAGAATCTGGCCATGTACTCATCATCATCATCATCAAGTGCCAGTCCTAGCCTGCTCTTCCGCACCTCCCCTTTGCAATCGAGACAACCAAAACGATGAGAGACAAACTTCTTCTGGCCGGCCGTGCGTGTCCCGGCCAGATCAACACATAATACCACACCCTTTCTCTCTACACTTCGTTAAACAGCCGCCAATCGTTAACCTTGAACGTCGCCCAGATACGCGCCGCGTACTCGACAGCGTCCCCGATCAGCTCGCCCTGCTTGCCCAGCGCCAGGTCTACCTCCTCCTCATCATACTCCCCCTTGATGTGAGGCACGTTGATAGTGATCAGGATATCGCTATCCTGCTTCTCGAAGCGCAGCAGTGTCAGAATCAGCGCGGTGAAATCCGGCGCGGCTGCTCGCCGCGACTCGTCCGGGTTCGATGGAGCTTTGGGGGTCTGGGTCGCTATGAGCGTGTAGGCCGGCGTTCCTTCACTGTCGGTTGTTTTCGCGAACAACTTGTTAGCATCCAGGGGCCGGGTGGGGGAAGGTGCCTTGCGGCGAAGCAAAGGCAAACCAAAGACAAAAGAGGGAGAGACTCACTCGAGGTGGGTGAACTGCGTCTCGGTCGTGTTCCAGACCTTGACGGTGTCGACGTCCTCGCCGACCAGATCTTCGAGGTGGATCGTCAGCGCGCGACCGTCACGCTCGAGTCCCGTACCGGGCGCCTCGACGCGCTGGGTGATGTCGAAAATGATGGAGGTGAAGCCGTCCTTGTCGATGTAGACCTCTTGGTTGTCCGGGACTTGACGAATTTTGCTGCAGCAGTGGAATCAGTATCTCTAGTCCCCCCCCCCCCCCCCGGAGCTGGACACAGCCTTTCTGCGACTGTGCTCTGCGATGGAGGTCTTTCCGTTACCTGACGTCGGCAAAGTTGTCCGGGAGCTCGCATTCAAGCGCGCCACCAAACAGGGGCACTCTTTTGAAACTGTGAGGCATGGTGGTGTCGCGAAATCGTGTTGCTGGTTGTGGACAGTGAAAATTGCCAATTCCTGGTGTTCGGGTCAACGAGGGGCGCAGCTGTGTCGAGCGCAAGTTGGTTTGCGACTGAACCCGGGCTGTGACATCAGGCTCGAGCTAGGTAGAAGGCGGCGCAGCTGCAGGTGTGATGGCGGGGTTCGTTCGAAGCTTCGATGTGGACTGTGGCGGGGTATCAGCTCTGTATATGACTATGCAAGGTACTTGGTATGTATGGTGTCGCGGTATGTACTTGGCTGAACCAAATATCCTCTATCAGAACAATCCAAAAGTGTCATGGCAATCCATATCTGGTTAGATATCTGTCTTGACTCTGGATTTGCGACTGGTCTTGTCACTTGTCATTCAGGGTCCAGGCAATCTCGGTGCTCTTGTCCGTTTGTCCCGTCGCTGAGGGGTGACGCCTGTTAGCCGAGAGTTACCCCGCTCAAAGTGCTTGCAACCCGCCCAGTGCGGGCCGGAATGCGGGCCTGCTGCTGTGAATTATCGGAGATGTCAGCAGAAGTCAAACTTGGAATAGCTGACATTCCATTACCGACGTCAACGTAATATATAGGGACCCCTCTCTCTGCAAAGTGCCAGCTTCGCCACTGTTATCTTTGTTCAGGTCCGTTCCCTAAAATCAATGGCAAGCAAGATGGCCTCCTGTATCTTCTGCAAGATCATCAAGGGCACGTCGGCCTGCTCTCAGCCCAAGCTCCCAGTGGGTTGCTCAAGCTCCAGTGGCTAACCCCGTCCTACAGGCGAGATCCCGTGCTTCAAGCTCGTTGAGACCGAGAAGTCACTCGCGTTCCTCGACATCAACCCGCTCAGTCGGGGGCATGCCGTACGATTCACCCTTCCCGAACCACGATCTCATTTTCGATTGAGGAGAGCTCACACGCGTCTTCACCCTATAGCTTGTCATCCCCAAATTCCACGGCGAGAAGCTGACCGACATCCCCGATGACCACCTGACCGATATCCTGGTACGCCCGATCGAAGCTCCACCCCCCGTGCCCCATGCCACACACAAGAACCGGAAAGACTGATCTGTGACACCCGATGGCAGCCCATCGCGAAGAAGCTCGTCAAGGCGACGGGCGCGGAGGAGTACAACATCCTGCAGAACAATGGACCGGGGGCGCATCAGGTGGTTGGGCATGTAAGTGGCTTCCCATACTCGCTGTGTCAGGATGTTCAGCTAACGAGTGTCTCAAACAGGTGCACTTCCACATGGTCTGTTATCTCCCGATGCTCAATAGCCGCGAACCGTCACTGACTAAAGTTGTCTCTAGAT
Organism: Thermothelomyces thermophilus ATCC 42464; assembly: GCF_000226095.1. Classification (NCBI taxonomy): domain Eukaryota; kingdom Fungi; phylum Ascomycota; class Sordariomycetes; order Sordariales; family Chaetomiaceae; genus Thermothelomyces; species Thermothelomyces thermophilus. Next base: position 2,171,750 of record NC_016476.1, on the reverse strand, counting down.
TCCCAAGCCCAACCCGCAGGAAGGCCTTGGTATCGGCTGGCCTCAGCAAAAGACGGATATGGACCAGCTCAAGGCGCTGTTTGAGGAGATTAAGTCGAAGGTGTAAATATTGTGTGCTTCTGCTAATCGGTCGTGAGCCGGATGAGTGGCCATGCCTCCCGGGGTGCCTAGGTAATCTAGGCAACTGGTCATCGAACAGCATCCTGTTTGCGGCTCGAGCCGTCAGAGTAGCAATGCAACAAGCTTTGGTCGCTCGCCCAAGTGTCTATTGACAGTGTCCGGTACAGCCCCTTATGTGAGCTTTGAAGTGTCAGCCCTATCAGGGCCTGCGTGTTCGATCTCCCCAAGCCCGGACTCGGCTTGATGGGCATCTATATGTACTAGATTTACATCTCTCTAAAATCATATCTAATCAACATCGTCGCTCGTCGTCTCGACGGCAGGCGCCGGAGCGGCGGCAGCATCCTTTACCTCGTCAGCTTTCGCATCAGGATACCAATTTAGCTTTCCGCCCGGCAACAGAACGCCGGTTCGGTCGTAGTACGACCTCGCGCGCAAGTAGGGATCGACGTTCCAGTAATCCACGCGGAGCTTCTCGGCAATCGCGTTGCGCCTCGCCTTGATCTCGGCCGCGTTGCCGTCGCCGCTCTCGCCGCTGCGGATCCACTCGAGCGTGGCCTCCTCGTACTCCCTGTACAGCTTCTCGCGCGCCGCCAGCAGCCGGTCGCGCGTCTCGCTGTCGGCGAGCTTGGCGTTCTCGCCCTCGGTAGGCTCGACGTACTGGTACGTCCAATCCTCCTCACCCTCGAGGTCCTTGGGAATGTGCTTAATTGGGATGAACTCTTCCATCTCCTTGGCGCTGTTGGTGAAGTGCACCTTGTTGGCGACGACGGGGTCGAGCCAGCTGCGGATGACTTTCCAGATTCCTGCGGTTTGTTTAGCGGGTGGTGTTTGTGTTTTACTAAAGGTGGCAAACGGAAGAAGGAAGGGAAGAAAGCTTGGGGAGGGAGCGGGCCGCCAGCGTACCTTGAAAGATCCAAGGAGCCTTGTGGACGAGGACCGCGCCCAGGCACTCTGGGTAGTTGGCTTCGAAGCACTTGATCATGAACTTGACCGGAGCATAGTCCTATAGACCGTCAGTTACGGAACTTTGTGAAGGCAGAGTCGAGGATTAACTTACCATATTGGCCATGGAGAAGTCGGTCATGTTGAATACAATTGTCTAAAAAAAAAAAAAAAAGTTAGTATGGTGCTGTACGCTCGAGAAGATGATTGAGAAGACTCACAGCAGTGTCAACCGGGGGCTGCAGCAGCATGCGGCATGTCTCGATAAGATACACCGTGTACCTTTCCAGGGCCTCCTCGGCCTCCTCGCCTTGTCTGTGGAGCCTGACATTGACGAAACAGAGCGGCCTGCCCTGCTTGTCCTGGCCATGCACATAGCTGATGCCCTTCCTGATCTGGGCCATGAAGTCGTGCGCAAGCTTTTTCTCGGCCGGATCGCTGGATGTCTCGGCGGTAGCCAGCGCAGCAGCCTCGCCGTTGCGCATGATGTCGTCGTCAACCTTCATTTCCTGCGCCCGCCAGCGCATGGTGGAGACGAACATGATGAGCGCCCTCTCGACGTCCCACTTGCGCGCCCTGAGAAAGCGAAGGACAAGCGCGTCCGGGTGATCATGCTTCACCATGCTCCAGATGGTGTTGCGTATCGACTGCGGCGACTGGCTGGCGAGAGTCTCGTAGAAAGCCTTGGTTTGGCCGTACTTATCCGCCTCGCCGTCTTTCCCCAGGTTAAGGACGGGTGCGTTTGCCGGAGTCCCGGGTGTCGAGTCTGCCCCCGAGTCCTTCTTGCTCTTCCGGGAGAAGAACGACATGCGGCCTTTCTTCTCCTTCTTGCCATCCTCATCCTGGGCCTTCTCGTTCGCGGCAGTCGAGTTGTTCTCGTCGTTTTCCTGGCCGACAGCACATACTTGCAAGATGAGCTGCCATAACCGCCGGAGCTTCTCCTCCTGCTCAGGAGTCAGGTTGCCGGGGCGACCGGGAGCTACGTCTGCCGTCATGTCTTGGACGAGTCCAGATTGTACCCGAGGGCGCTCAGGCACAGCGTTGCGTGGGTATAAGGAATAATAGGCAGATAGTGCTACTGCTGCAGCGACAATAAGGTAAAGTCCCGACGAGGAGGCCTTGAGATATCCGCTGCGAGGGTGTTGTGCTCTTGCAGAACAATCGATCCGCTGGCGATCCAGATGCCTGCGAGTTCTACTGCCGGGTGAGAGCCTTAGCGTGAAGAGTGAAGCGCGTGAATGAAACGCCCGGGCGGAGGCCAGAACAGGATCGCCACAGACCCGAGCTAGATTGAAACCTGAACGCCTGCTTAAGAGAGGGGTCGAAGGAGCAAAGTGGGCGGACTGAAGCGAGAACTTCAGGCCCGATGGCATGCGCATGAGAAAAGGATCACCGAAACTGTTTTGAAAACGCGGTGGCGGCTGGTGTGCAGAGGCTGAAACTTTGAGACCAGTACGGATTAGTTAGTTATTCGTGCAGGGCTGCTGTTGCACGGCAGGCAATCCCGGGATGGCTTGTCAGCTCGGAATACAGAATGCCTCCTCAATGGATCAGGATAGAGCTGCTCGGAGTTTGGCTGGCATGGACGGAGCAGCTCCACTCCGTTTGGATCGACGGACGTGGGAAAGGATGGGTTATAAGAGTAGGAGGCCGCCGGGACGAGGAAACGGGATGGGATGCGTGCGAAGTCGTCAAAATTTAGGTTCTTTTCCATTCACGAATTGGTCGGAAGGATCCACAAGACCGAACCACCGATGATGGGTAGGACCAACTGAACCACGAATAATTTGCAGCAAGAGCTGTACGCGTGTCTTGGTTTTCGGATGAATGCGCTAAAAGTCAAGCCCTCCAGTCCTGATCCTTTTTTTCCCCTTCTCTGCGCTGGGTGTTTCCCCTGCGTGCTGTGTTGCGCTGTTCCGGCTGCTCCGCGAGAACTGCATGAAGACCAGGAGTAAGTTACCAAGCACTAGCTCCGTAGTCCAGTAGGTATCTGTAGCCACCTTACAATAACCGCCGCAGCTAGAGGACTGCTGTGGCGCCTTATTAGAGGCCCAGGTCGATAATCTCGCGCTTACTGAAGGGCTTACCGCGTGGGTGCTGTTGCTTGTCGCCTCCAATACTAGTAGCGTACCTTTGGTACCTATGGTAATGTATATACCGTATTACAGTACTGTACAGTCACATCCAAAAAGTGATTAGTCACATCAGGATTAGTAGGTCTTTTACACACCACCCTACCATCTTATAAGATATACAGCAATGGCAACACTAGGCATTTGAATACAGAAATAGGTCTCCTAATTCCTTGGAAAGTATAGAAAGAGCTTAGATACATAGGAAATTTAGTAGTATATAGCTCCTCCCTTGTTATAAATACATTCCTTACACCTATTTATAAATGATAGGACTATCCTCTCCTGATCCTAGCACGTCAATCTGTTCTACTCTTTATATAAGACCTCTTCTATATACCTAAGGTTATAAATTCTATAGTGCCGCTAGCTAATCCAAATCTTTATAATACGCTAGAGGTTCTTAATAGGGTTTAAATCTAGGCTCTAAGCTAGCTACTCTAGAGTAACTATTTATAATATAGCCTTATAGTTCTAAGTAGCCTTTAAAGTATAGTAAGTAGCCCTATCTTCCTACTAAACTACCTAGCCTTAAGCTTTAAAGACCTCTTTATAAAATAGGTAGGTATATTTGTTAAGGATAAGCTAGATATATTAGCTAGAGTTTATCTAAGTCCCTTTAGGTAAGATAACTAACTTAGACTTATAATTTAAGAAAATAGCCCCCTAAACGTTAAGTAAGGACCTCTTAGATTTAAAGCTTAGCTTTAGATTCTTACTCTTATATACTATACTAGTCTTTCTTTATACCTAGAAAGGTATTATATTAATGCTAAGCTTAAATATAGCTTTGTTAGAGAAGTAAATATAAGCTATATCTTCTAGCTTTAAATATTATATCTAACGTACAAATTAGAGCTAGCTTTTCTTATAGGCTAAGGTTAGGTATAGCTTCTTATATAGCTAATGTTAAGGCGGCCTACCACTAGGCTAGTTATCAAGAGAGGTAGCACTATCACGAAGGCCTTTCTAAGCAAGTTCGCACTAATCGTAGGGGTAAGGGGAGTCGATTGTTCTAGGGCCGGCAGGCTTCCTATTCGTATCTCTCCCTAATCGTAGTTATACAGACTAATCCTTAGGGAGGAGAACCTCCCTTTCGGATCCGTAGGCTAATAGGTATATCTTATACTACGGATCGGCCATTCCCCTTTTCCCGGCCGTACCCCGATCATGCCTATTATAGTAGGGTCATACCCGTTAGTGCCTAGGTATAGGCCCTCCGGCTGCCGTAGGCTGGCCATAGGCATAGGTTAGCTTATATTTGTAATAACTTACTCTCTCCCTTAGTAGGCCTGTCCATAGGCCTATAGGCTCTATTAGAATAGCTTTATCCTAGATGCCTATTCCATAGTAATGTCACGGAAATATATATACAGATGCCGCCTAAGCCACTAGCATAAACGGGCCAATTAAGCCAAAGAAATGATAGACTAATTAGGATAGGATCATACTTAGTAAAAAATGATCCCAGTAGAGGATCACTAGCTTACAACATAAGCCAGGTAAGCCAGTATAGAGGATCACCACGACTACTAGTAATCCTAGGATTATATATATATATAGATAATCACTCGTTACGGTAAACTTTAAGAGTTTACTAGTAATAGCAACCTATAATTATAGTACTTATACCAAGTATCGTTAACTACTATAAGAGATAACTCTAGTATTATTATAAACCCTTTAGCTTTACCAAATCCCTTAGACGACCTATACGCTTGTCCCGCTTTACCTACCTTTGTCTAAACCCTTTTAGAAGAAGTCTGAGTTAGGTTTGTTATATATTACTATTACTCTCTTTATTCTATTATAGTTTAGAACAGAGGTAACTTCGACTTTGATATTAATATAGCTACTAACATTACGGCCGAATAGCTGCTTACCTAGTTTGGTTAACTCTATTAGCAAATTTAGGAGTTAGACTAGAGAGATAAGGCTACTTAAGCTCAAATCAAGGAACTCGAGAACGGCGAAAAGCACTTATAGAAACTAGTTAATAAGGCCTATACTAAAATTAAGGCACTCGAGGGTATTAAAGCGAGCTATATTAAGATCAAACTACCTAGCAAATACGGAGGAACTAAGGAGGATCTTATAGGATTCCTAACAAACCTCTGATTTTACTTCTAGCTTAATAATAACAAGTTTCTAGATGATAAAGCTAAAGTCTTCTATATAGCTATAAGACTAGAGGGTAAGGTACTTAGATAGTTCGAGCTTATATAGAATGACTATCTTATTAAGAAAGACGAAGATGACTAAGACGCGTTTATATAAGTAGTCTTTTGATTTTATAACCGTTTTAAAGAAGAGCTTTAGAAGGTTTTTAACGATAAAGATAAGAAGATTTATATATAAGAAAGACTTGCTAATCTCTAATAGACTAAGTTAGTAGCCTCCCATATTATATAGTTTAGATAGGATATACTTAAGTCTTAGCTTAATAATAAGGTATTAATATAACTATTTTATAATAGCTTAAAGGAAAAGGTTAAAGACGAGCTATATAAGTATAATTGGCCTAAGACTCTAGACAAATATATTATATAGGTTATTAGAATCAATAATTGACTCTATATATAAGAGTAGTAGAAACGAGGCCGAATGAATGGAACTATAGTTAAGGCTAATAACAAGAAAAAGCGAGCATACGTTAGTACCTTATATAGGACGTACCTCGGAGCTATAGATATAGATATAGTGTAGAAGCAGGACCGGAAGAAGATAACTAAAGATAAGTCTAATGTTACCTACTATAACTATAGAAAGAAAGGGCACTACAAGCGAGAATGTCAAAGCTTAAAGAAAGAGTAGAAGATAGTTCTTAGAAAGGAAATTATAGTTATTAATAAAACTACCAAGGATGTTATTAAAGTAGCGGCTACAAGCTACGAAAATAGGGGCAATGATATAGATAGTCTCGGATACGATAGTAATAGTAAAGACGAATAAGCACCGTACTCCAAACTAGTTACTATAGACCTAGAGATAGGTCTTGCCGAATAGGATATGGTAGGAGAGTATATACCGCTAATTTCGATTCTCCTAGCCTTAAGGTAGTAAGGTTTTATAGTTATATAGAGGTAGGACAGATCGTAGATAACTAATACCTAAGGAATTAAAAGACCTAGACCTAATATTCTATTCCTCTAGGAACGAATCGAATAGTACTATAATAAAGTTTTCTAACTTAATATAGAACTATACAAACGGGATAGGCGCTTAACTTAACTTACTTAGTAGAGCGATAAGATAAGGGACGAGATAAGGGAACTCTAATATATTATAGAAACTATTAAAGGAAAATAGCCTATGATATATAATAGGCCTAATGGTTATACCAAGTATTTTGACGACTAGTAACTTAGTAACGATATATAGAACCTAGAATACTAGTTTATATATATAAACCGTAGAAAAGACAAATATATGTAGGAAAGCTACTAGAAGAAACATTCCTACCTTAGCGTTAGGGTACCTATAGTTTATATATAGTAGGAAGGATTTAGGAAAAAATTCTAATACCTCCTAAGTAACACTACACGACTACACCCTCGACACGAGGTATATACGTAAGTGCCCTAGTTCTAGTATATAGTATATAAATGTCGATATTACTTCCGTGACAAATTCAAAAACAATCACTGGCCGACCTGACAAGGAAATGAGGACAGAAGCCTTTACCCTGTAGAATAGGTCTACGATATAGGAAATAGAGCGGCCGAATTGCTCTAGAAGATCGAAGCCCGCGATTTAGAAGATATTACGATAGTTCTAAGACGAGCCTAGCCTAGGTACTATAGAACGGGACGAGATATATGGGACTTATGCTAGAGTAATGACTGTCTCTATTACGCGGACGAAAAGAAATCGCGAATTCGAGAGCTTTAGATAAAGCTATAGTATATACGATAAGAAGTAGAATAGACTTAATAGTAGGAAGCCGTAAGCACTTAATAGCTTACGGAAATAAGCATGATTAATAAAGCTATTATTAGCTAAATAACTAAGGAGGTTAGCACTAATCTAGGAAATAGGTCAGGGCCCTTTAAGGGGCCTAGGAACTATTAACGCCTGTATAGTAGCAAGTAGTAGCATAGTATAGGAGGAACTAGTATAAGAGACCATTATATTAAGACCTCCTAGTGGAAATATAGGAAATCGCTATAATCTTTAGACGACGGCGGCAAGATAAGTAATTATAGATAATAGCATAATAGAAATAGCACGAAATGCTTATACTAGTGGATAGTAGAGTAGAGATAAACCTAATTTCGCCGATACTTGTAAATTAGCTATAGATGCCCTAGAGAATAAAGCAAAAGTATAATATAGTTAAAGGGCTATTTCTAATATAATAGGTATATAGGTAGATTAAACCGATCGATATTATTATAGTAAGAAAGACTATAGTAGTTATATTTAGTATTATAAATATAGGTAACGACAAAGATATAATATTAAAGTTACTATAGTATGAAGATTACGACCTAGACATTAGCTAGAAGAATAGTAGCTACCTATAACCCTAAACAGAGTCATATTCGACTAGTAAGATAAAGAGCGTACAAGTATTATAAGCAGATAATACTTAGGGGAAGGCATGTCCTATAGATCTATTATAAGAGACAAGCAGTAGTAGGCAGACTACTATAGACTCTAGAAGAAGCGGTATAACAATACCGACATTATAATAGGGGGAACGAGCTAAACCGCCAATAGCTATTCTCTCCGTTAACGAATATAGAGCACTACAATTAGAGTAGTAGGTTGAGATAGGAGAAATCGCTAGCATTGCTATAGATGGAACTAAGTTCGTATACTATTAGAAAACCGAGAAACGAGACAAGACTAGGGAAGTACCAAAGGAATACAAAGGACACCTAGCATTCGAACTAAAATATCTAGAAGGATTACTAGAACACGGCCTATAGGATTATAAGATCAAGCTTAAGGAAAGAGCATAACTAAAGTTCTTTAAGATTTATTATACAAGCTAGATATAGAATAAAGAACTTAAGCGATATTTAGAGGAGAACCTTCGAAGAGGATATATCTGCCTATCGATATCGCTAATAGGCTATCTAATTCTATTTATACCTAAGAAAGACGGAAAGCTATAGTTATATGTTAACTATCGGCAACTTAATAAATAGACTATAAAGAATCGATACCTATTACTGCTAATCTTATGGCTCTAAGATTAGTTAGTAGGAGCCTAATATTTTATATATCTTGACTTGCTATTGGCCCATAACTATATATAGATTAAAGAAGGCAATAAGTAGAAAACGGCCTTTAGGACACCCTATAGCTATTATAAGTACCTTGTCATGCTATTCAGACTTACGAACGCGCTAGTAACGTTCTAAGCCCTAATTAATCAAGCGATCTAACCCTTTCTCGATAAATTTATAGTATATTATCTCGACAATATACTTATCTTCTCTAAGACGATAGACAAACACCGGAAGCATGTAAAAGTAGTGCTAGATACGCTATATACGTACAAATTATTAGTTAATAAGGAAAAGAGCGAATTCCACGTTAGGAAAACGGTGTTTCTAGGATATAAAATATCCTTAGGACAAATTCGGATAGAACCTTCAAAGGTTAAAGCTATTAAGGAGTAGCTATAACTAATGTTAGTAACGGAAATATAAAGCTTTATTAGATTTATAAATTTCTACTAAATGTTCATTAGAAACTTTGGAGCGATCGTACGACCTTTATACGAACTTACTAAGAAGAGCGCTAAATTCTAATAGAAGGAGTAATACGAGTAAGCATTTATATAGATCTATAACGCTATTACTAAAGATTTAGTACTAGTATTACTAGACCCTAAGAAGCTATTTAAGGTAGAAATGGACGCTTTAGACTATACTATTAGAGGACAATTAGGATAACAAGATAGACAAGGGAAGCTATATCCTATAGCCTTCTTTTCAAAGAAGCTTGATAGACTATATCTTAATTATCTAATCTATAATAAGGAACTACTTACGATTGTCAAAGCTTTTAAGAAATAGCGACTATACCTTAGTAGTACGATTAAACTGGTATAAGTATGTATAGATTATAAGAATCTACGATACTTTATGACGATAAAGGAGCTTAATAGACGATAAATATAATAGGTAGAATTCCTTATAGAATTTAATTTGAGATCCGCTATAAGAAAGGCAAAGAGAACGTACAAGTAGATACTTTAAGCCGACAAACGGATTATATAGAAGGACGAATGGAAACGATACTACTATTATTTAAGGAATAGATAGACAGAACGCTATATCACGAAATGCAGACACCTATAGAAGATAATCTACTTGACTCGTTCCTAGAGTATTATATAATCTTTTAAGAAGAAAGGACTAACGAGGTATAGTATCAAGTAGCACCTAGACTACTAGTACCTAATGGAATGGAAGAAAGAGATAGGAAACTCTAGTACCGAGGCAAAGTATATATCTATAACTAGGATCAATAGCTACAGATAATTCGAGAACTCTACAAGTCGAAACTCGGAAGATATAAATGTAACGAACCTAACTTAAACTCCTTCTAAAAGGGTTTAGACGGAGGTAAATTAAGCGGGACAAGCGTACAGGTCGTCTAAGGGATTCGGTAAAGCCAAAGGGTTCATAACAACACTAGAGTTGTCTCTCACAGTAGTTAGCGATACTTGGTATAAGTACTGTAATTATAGGTTGCTATCACTAGTAAACTCCCAGAGTCTACTATAACGAGTGACTATCTACATGTATATATAATCCTAGGATCACCAATAGTTATAGTGATCCTCCGTACTAGTTTACCTGGCTCACATCGTAAGCTAGTGATCCTCTGCTAGGATCATTTCTTACTAAGTGTAATCCTATCCTGATTAGCCTATTATTCCTGCTGTCCTATTGGCCTGTTAGAGAGGCGGCTCTAGCGGCATCCTATATATATATTTCCGTAACACGATGCCCTTCCTTTAAGGCTTTTGATCTGAAAGCCTATCTTAGGCCGTTTCAAATAGCGCTAATATCCTTTTCTACGTATACCTCGTAATTTTTTTCCTTTTTTCTGTACTACTAATGACTAACAAGATAGCAGATCGTATCTCTAAGTATCGATCTTCGAAATCCTAATAGTATACTATACTTGCTTCTTTTATTAATTTTTCTAGTATAGATATTATACCGTATTTATAGTGTTTTAAGCGAAACTTAGCTTATTATATAGCATTAGGCTCTTCTCGCTATAGCAAGTATATATATTAGGGTCGTTCTTATAATAGTTCTAATATAGCGTCTACTTATTTATAGCCTTACTTATCGCCTTAATATTTATAGCTAATCTTTTATAATGACGAAGATTATATCTAAGCAGAAACACATAGAACAAGAAGAGGCTAATGCTAAAGAGGCCCTTTTCGTTCTTTAGACTTAACTTTAGATAGCTATTAGTCGATTAGCTTGTCTTTGTCGCCAGAAACGTTTCTTGAAGGAGCGGGGTTCCAAGCTGTTTCGTCGAGGTATATAGTCTATAGAGGAAATAGAGGCAGAAGAACGGAGGGTATAGGATTCCGAGGCACGTGTTATTAGTGACGTATGGTCCTAGGGTGCTAACGTCCTATTTAATTAGTCTTCTTTAGGCCTAGATTTGTCAGAGGCTGACTTAGCCGTTTTGTCCGAGCTAGTGCCTACGGTCGATCCGGGTTCTAGTAGTAGAACTATTCTAGTTTCTTAAGGCAGTTTAAATTCTTGACTAGTTCCTATAAGTTGTCCTCTAGTCCAAAATCGAGCTATTTAACTAGATACTATAGTTCCCCGTTGATAATACGTAAATCTAGAATTTCTTTGACGTCCTATTCTTCCTCTTCGTCCTTTACTTCGATATTTATAGTAATTTTAGCGTTCTTCGGCGCTAGTTCGAGAAGTAAAATATAAAAAATGTCTATCTGTAGTCGTATAGATGATAGTAATAATAGTCGATAGTTAGATGTCGAGATTCGTTCTTTAATAATGAAGGGTCTAACCTTCTTAAAGTCTAGCTTTATGCTTAGTCGTTTAGTTTGTAAGTTTCGTATAATTAGGTAGATTTTGTCTCCCCTCTCTAGGCAAGGTCCCTTGAGCCTATGTTTATTATAGTAGTTCTTTATTCTAGTTCTAATAAACTCGAGTTCCTTTTTAAGCTTCTTATATAGTACGTACATTTGTTTTACTTTGACTATTACTCTTGGCACTATAACCTCTAGTCCTTGCCTAAGGTCTGCTTTATATCTATAGTTTACGAAGAATGGTATAACTTTAATCGTTTCTATTAGCATTATATTGTAAGCAAGTTATACTATTGGTAATAGTATGACCTAGTTATCTTGCTAGTAGTTAACGTAAGAACAGAGGTACTACTTAATAACTTAGTTTAGTCGCTCCATTTGTCCGTCAGTCTATAGGTAGTATACCGTTAACAGCTTACTATTAATGCCTAATCGTTACATTAATACTTACCAAAACTTTGATACAAACTTAGTATCTCTATTGGTAATCCATTCCTATAGCTAAGCGTATACTAATACGACTTGCCGATAGATCATGTCTACTAACTGTTTTACTATCTAGGACTCCTTATAAGGAAAGAAGTATACCTATTTAGTCAGGCGGTCTACTATAGTGAGAATACTATCATAGATTACTCCTATGGCCGTGTCCTTAGATTCTAGCAGTTTCGTAATAAAGTCCATTATAACTAAACTCTATAGTTTATTAGCTATTAGCAGTGGCTAAAGTAGCCTATATAGCTTATATCGTACCGTTTTACTTCAATTACAGATGTCGTAGTTCCGTATAACTTTCTTAACTTATACCGTTAACTATAGAAAGTCGTAATGTTTCTTAACTTATATAATAGTCTTTATAATTCCTTTGTATCCTCCGAGTTTTAACTTATAGAGTTCTTGAATTATTCGTAGCTATTAGTCTTTGTTATAGATATACGCTTTGCCTCGGTACTAAAGTTTCCTATCTTTTTCTTCCACTCCATTAGGTACTACTAGTCTAGGTGCTACTTAATACTATACCTTGTTAATCCTTTCTTCTCAAAAGATTATATAACATTCTAGGAACGAGTCGAGTAGATTATCTTTTATAGGTGTCTACATTTCGTAATATAGCGTTCTATCTATTTGTTCCTTGAATAACGGTGGCGTTATTTCCGTTTGTCCTTCTATATAATCCGTTTGTCGGCTTAAGGCATCCGCTTATACGTTCTCTTTGTCCTTCTTATAGCAGATCTTAAAATTAAATTCTATAAGGAATTCTACCTATTGTATTTGTCGTCTGTTAAGCTTCTTTATTATTATAAAGTATCGTAAATTCTTATAATCTATATATACTTATACTAGTTTAATCGTACTACTAAGATATAGTTACTATTCCTTAAAAGCTTCGACAATTATAAGTAGTTCCTTATTATAGATTAGATAATTAAGACATAGTCTATTGAGCTTCTTTAAAAGGAAGGCTATAGGATGTAGCTTCCCTTGTTCGTTTTGTTATCCTAACTATCCTCTGATAGCGTAGTCTAAAGCGTCTGTTTCTACCTTAAATGGCTTCTTAAGGTCTAGTAGCACTAGTATTAGATCTTTAGTAGTAGCATCGCGGATCTATATAAATGCTTACTTATGTTACTCTTCCCATTAGAATTTAGCGTTCTTCTTAGTAAGTTTGTATAAAGGTCGTACGATCGCTCCGAAGTTCCTAATAAATATCCGATAGAAGTTCGTAAACCTGATAAAACTTCGTACTTCCGTAACTGACGTTAGTCGTGGCTAATTCTTAATAGCTTTAACCTTCGAAGGTTCTATCCGAATTTGTCCTAGGGATATCTCGTATCTTAAAAATACCGTCTTCCTAACGTGGAATTTGCTCTTTTCCTTATTAATTAATAGCTTATATACGTATAATGCGTCTAGTACTACTCTTATATACTTCCGGTGTTCGTCTATCGTTTTAGAGAAGATAAGTATATCGTCAAGATAATATACCGTAAATTTATTAAGAAAGGGTTAGATAGCTTAATTAATTAGGGCTTAGAACATTACTAGCGCGTTTATAAGTCTAAATAGTATAACTAGGTACTTATAATAACTATAAGGTATCCTAAAGGCCGTTTTCTACTTGTCGCCTTCTTTAATCCGTATATAGTTATAGGCCGATAGCAAGTCAAGACGCGTAAAATATTAGGCTCCTACTAACTAATCTTAGAGCTATAAGATTAGTAGTAACAGGTATCGGTTTTTCACGGTCTATTCATTAAGTTACTAATAGTTAACGTATAACTATAGCTTTCTATCTTTCTTAGGCACAAACAGAATTAGGTAGTCTACTAGTAATATCGATAGGTAGATATATCCTCTTTAAAGATTCTCCTCTAAATATCGCTTAAGTTCTTTATTCTATATCTAGCTTATATAATAAATCTTAAAGAACTTTAGTCATACTCCTTCCTTAAGCTTAATCTTGTAATCCTATAGGCTATATTCTAGTAATCCTTCTAGATGCTTTGGTTCGAATACTAGGTATCCTTCGTATTCCTTCGGTACTTCCCTAGTCTTGTCTTATCTCTCGGCTTTCTAATAGTATATAAACTTAGTTCCGTCTATAGCGATGCTAGCGATTTCTTCTATCTTAACCTACTACTCTAGTTATAGTGCTTTATATTTGTCAACAGAGAGAACAGCTATCAGCGGTTTAGCTCGTTCTTCCTATTATAACGTTAATGTCGTTATACCGCTTCTTCTAGAGTCTATAGTAGTCTGCCTACTACTATCTGTCTCTTACGGTAGATCTATAGGATATGCCTTTCCTTAAGCATCGTCTGCTTATGATCCTTATACGCTCCCTATCTTGCTAGTCAAATACAACTCTATTTAGGGTTATAGGTAGCTACTATTCTTTCAGCTAATATCTAAGTCATAATCTTTATACTATAGTAACCCTAATATTATATCTTTATTGTTACCTATATCTACGATACTAAATATAACTACTATAGTCTTCCTTACCATAGTAATATCGATCGGTTTAGTCTCCTTATATACCTATTACGTCAGAAATAGCCCTTTAACTATGCTATACTTCCGCTTCATTCTCTAGGGTATCTATAGCTAATTTACAAGTGTCAGCGAAATCAGGTTCATCTCTGCTCTACTATCTACTAGTACAAGCATTTCGTACTATTTCCATTATGCTATTATCTATAATCGCTTATCTTGCCGCTGTCGCCCAAAGATTATAGCGATTTCCTATATTTCTGCTAAGAGGTCTCGATATAATAGTCTCTTATACTAGTTCCTCCTATACTATGCTACTACTCGCCGCTATACAGGCATTAATAGTTTTTAGGCCCCTCGGAGGGCCCTAACCTGTTTCCTAGGTTAGTACTAACCTCTTTGGTTATTTAGCTAATAGCGGCTTTGTCAATCGTGCTCATTTCTATAAGCCATTAAGTGCTAGTAGCTTCCTACCGTTAGGTCCGTTCTGCTTTCTATTGTATATGCTATAGCTTCATCTAAAGCTCCTAGATCCGCAATTTCTTTTCGTCCGCGTAATAGAGGTAGTCGTTACTCTAACACGAGTCCTATATATCTCGTCCTATTCCGTAGTACCTAGGCTAGGCTCGTTTTAGTACTACTATAATGTCTTCTAGATCGCGGTCTTTGATCTTCTAGAGCAATTCGACCGCTCTATTCCCTATATTATAGACCTATTCTATAGGGCGGAGGCTTCTGTCCTCATTTCCTTGTCAGGTCGGCTAGTAATTATTTTTAAATTTATTATGAAAGTAGTATTGGCATTTATATAACATATACTAGAACTAGGGCACTTATATATATACCTCGTATTATAGGTATAGTTATATAACATTACCTAGAAGATATTAGAATTCTTTTCCAAATCTTTCCTACTATATATAGACTATAGGTACTCTAATGCTAAGGTAAGAGTATTTCTTCTAGTAGTTTTCCTATATACGTTTATCTTTTCTATAGTTCGTATATATAAACTAGTACTCTAGGTTCTATACGTCGTAGCTAAGTTACTAATCATTAAAATACTCGGTATAGCTATCAAGCCTATCGTATATCATAGGCTATTTCCCTTTAATAGTTTCTACGATACGTCGGAGTTCCCTTATCTTGTCCCTTATCTTATCGCTCTACTAGGCAAGTCAAATCAAGCGTCTATCCTGTTTACGCAGTTCTATATTAAGCCGGAAAACTTTGTTATAGTACTATTCGATTTGTTCCTAGAGGAATAGAACATTAGGTCTAGGTCTTTCGATTCCTTAGGTATCGGTTATCTATAATCTATCCTACCTCTAGGTAACTATAAAACCCTATTACCTTAAGGCTAGGAGAATCAAAATTGGTAGTACATATTCTCTTGCTATATCCTATTCGGCAAGACCTGTTTCTAGGTCTATAGTAACCAGTTCGGAGTATAGTACTTGTTCGTCTTTACTATTACTATTGCGTCCGAGACTGTCCGTGTCGCTATCCCCGTTTTCGTAGCTTGTAGCCGCTACTTCGATGACATCCTTAGCGGTTTCGTTAATAGCCGTAATTTTCTTTCTAGGGACTAGTTTCTAGTCTTTCTTTAGGTTTTAACATTCTTATTTATAGTATCCTTTCTTTCTATAGTTATAGTAGGTAACATTAGACTTATCTTTAGTCGTCTTCTTCTTATCTTACTTCTATACTACGTCTATATCTATAGCTTTAGGATACGTCCTATACGAGGTACTAACGTATACTTGTTTTTTCTTATTATTAGCCTTAACTACGGTTCCGTTTATCTAACCTCGTTTCCACTACTCTTATATATAAAGTCGATTATCAATTCTAATGGCCTATATAATATATTTATCTAGGGTCTTAGGCCAATCGTACTTATAT
This sequence comes from Thermothelomyces thermophilus ATCC 42464, assembly GCF_000226095.1. Lineage (NCBI taxonomy): Eukaryota > Fungi > Ascomycota > Sordariomycetes > Sordariales > Chaetomiaceae > Thermothelomyces > Thermothelomyces thermophilus. The sequence goes on along the minus strand of NC_016476.1, from coordinate 2,155,607 downwards.
AGCTTGTCTTTAACCTTTTCCTTTAAGCCATTATAAAATAGTTATATTAATGCCTCATCGTTAAGCTAAGACTTAAGTATATCCTATCTAAACTATATAGTATAGGAGGCTACTAACTTAGTCTATTAGAGATTAGTAAGTCTTTCTTATATATAAATCTTCTCGTCTTTGTCACTAAAAACCTTCTAAAGCTCTTCTTCAAACCGGTCATAGGATCGAAAGACTACCTATATAAATATATCTTAGTTATCTTTATCTTCCTTAGTAAGATAGTCATTCTATATAGGCTCGAACCATCTAAGTACCTTGCCCTCTAGTCTTATAACTATATAGAGGACTTTAGCTTTATCGTCTAGAAACTTATCGTCATTAAGCCGGAAGTAAGATCAGAGGTTCGTTAGAAATCCTACAAGATCCTCCTTAGTTCCTCTATATTTGCTAGGTAGTTCGATCTTAATATAGCTTGCTTTAGCGCCCTCAAGTGCCTTGATTTTGGTATAGGCCTTGTTAACTAGCTTCTACAAGTGCTTTTCGCTGTTCTCGAGTTCCTTAATCCGAGCTTAAGTAACCTTGTCTCTCTAGTCTAACTCCTAGATCTGCTGCTAAAGTTAACCAAGCTAGGCAAGTAACTATTTGGCTATAACGTTAGTAGCTATATCGATATCGAGGTCAAAATCACCTCCGTTTTGAGCTATAATAGAACAAAGGGAGTGATAATAACGTATGACGAACCTAACTTAGACTCCTTCTAAAAGGGTTTAGACAGAGGTAAATTAAGCAGGATAAGTGTATAGGTCGTCTGAGGGATTTAGTAAAGCTAAAGAGTTTATAATAATACTAGAGTTATCTCTTATAGTAGTTAGCGATACTTGGTATAAGTACTATAATTGTAGGTTGCTATTACTAGTAAACTCCTAGAGTCTACTATAATAAGTGACTATTTATATATATATATAATCCTAGGATTACTAATAGTTGTGGTGATCTTTTGTACTAGTTTACCTAGCTTATATCGTGAGCTAGTGATCCTCTGTTAGGATTATTTCTTGCTAAGTGTGATCCTATCCTAATTAGCCTATCATTCCTACTGTCCTATTGGCCTATTAGAGAGGCGGCTCTAGCGGCATCCTATATACATATTTCCATGACAATGAAGGAGTTATAAAGACTATCGTATAAGTTAAGAAACACTATAACTTTCTATAGTTAACGGTATAAGTTAAGGAAGTCGTATAGAACTACGACATCTATAACCGAAGTAAAATAGCACGATACAAGCTATATAGGCTACTTTAGCCACTGCTAATAGCTAACAAACTATAGAGCTTAATTACGATAGACTTTATTATAAAGCTACTAGAATCTAAGGATATAGCTATAGGAGTAACCTATAATAGTATTCTTACTATAGTAGATCGCCTGACTAAATAGGTATACTTCTTTCTCTATAAGGAGTCCTAGATAGCTAAATAGCTAATAGACGTAATCTATTAGCAAGTTATATTAATATATGCTTAGCTATAAGAATAGATTACTAATAGAGATACCAAGTTCGTATCGAAGTTCTAGTAAGCATTAATATAACAATTAGACGTTAATAGTAAGCTATTAACAGCATATTACCTATAGACTAATAGACAAACGGAGCGACTAAACTAAGTTATTAAGCAATACCTCTACTCTTACGTTAACTACTAGCAAGATAACTAGGTTATACTATTGCTAATAGTATAACTTGCTTACAATATAACGCTAATGGAAACGACTAAAGTCACACCATTCTTCGCAAACTACAGATATAAAGCAGACCTTAGGCAAGGACTAGAGGTCATAGTGCCGAGAGCAGTAATCAAAGTAGAACAAATATACGCACTATATAAGAAGCTTAAAAAGGAACTCGAGTTTGTTAGGACCAGAATAAAAAATTACTACGACAAATACAGGCTCGAGGGACCTTGCCTAGAGAGGGGAGACAAAGTCTACTTAATTATACAAAACCTATAAACTAAATAATTAAGTACAAAGCTAGACTTTAAAAAGGTCGGACCTTTCGTTATTAAAGAACGAATTTCAATATCTAACTACCGACTATTATTACCGTCATCTATATAACTACAGACGGATGTTTTTTATATTTCGCTTTTTAAACTAGTACCGAAAAACGCTAAAGTTGCTATATATATCGAAGCAGAAGATAAGGAAGAAGAATAGAACGTCGAAGAAATTCTAGATTTATATATTATTAATAGGGAACTGTAGTATCTGGTTAAATGGCTTGATTTTAGACCAGAGAACAACTTATAGGAACTAGTTAAGAACTTAAACTGCCCTAAGAAACTAAAACAGTTCCACTAGCAGAACCCAGATTGACTATAGGCACTAGCTCGGACAAAACGGCTAAGTCGGCCTCTGACAAATCTAGGCCTAAAGAAGACTAGTCAAACGGGACGTTAGCACCTTAGGACTATTACAAATAAGCAGACGCTACGTCGGAACTATCGTAAGAACGACCCTAACATACGTACTTGCTATAGCAAGAAGAGCCTAACGCCATACGACAAGCCAAGTTCTGCTTAAAATACTATAAATATAGTATAACGTCCACGCTAGAAGAATTAATGAAAGAAGCAAGCGCGGCGCGCTGTTAGGATTTCGAAGATCGGCGCTTAGGAATATAATCTACCATTTTGTTAGCTACTAGTAGTATAGAAAAGGGGAAAAATTACGAGGTATATATAGAAAAGAATGTTAACGCTATTTAAAATAACCTAAAGAGGGCTTTCAGGTCAAAAGCCTTAGAAGGAAGGTATTATATCACAGAAATATATATATAGATACCGCCTAAGCTACTAGCACAAACAGGCTAATCAAGCCAAAGAAATAATGGACTAATCAAGACAGGATCACACTTAGTAAGAAATGATCCTAGCAGAGGATCACTAGCTTACGACATAAGCTAGGTAAGCTAGTATAGAGGATCACCACGACTACTAGTAATCCTAGGATTATATATACATGTAGATAGTTACTCGTTACGGTAGACTCTGAGAGTTTACTAGTAATAGTAACCTATAATTATGGTACTTATACTAAGCATCGTTAACTACTGTGAGAGATAACTCTAGTGTTGTTATAAACCCTTTGGCTTTACTAAATCCCTTAGACAACCTACGCGCTTGTCCTGCTTTACCTACCTTTGTCTGAACCCTTTTAGAAGAAGTCTGAGTTAGGTTCGTTATAGGTGGTAGATTGCTATTGTTTCGGCGCTTTATTATTACGGCTTTATTTACGATTATATGTAGAATAGGTAGGTGCTAGGCACCTTTATTTTCGTATATGTATTGCTATTATTATAGTTATTATTCGAGTATTTTTATCTAAAGATTCGCTTTATTATGAATATATTAGGTAGTTACTATAGCGTTAGGAAGGTCTCTACTACGGCGACAGAAATAATATTTGACTTTCTTAGAGGGCCGCTTTTCGCTCTCGAATTCCCTTTAATCTTTAACCTTATCTTCCTTATATCGTTCGCTCTTCGGCCGCCTATAATTCAAATTTTCAATTTTCAAATCTTTATTCTTACGTCTATAGTAATATTATAGAGATTTAGTAGCTTAGTATGGCCGACTTGCTACTATATATACGGTGCTTATATAATGCTATTAAAGATGTTAAGGTAAACGATGAGGTTCCCCTTGACGTTTAGTGTACATTTCCTACTACTAGCTTGTTCAAGTGTTTTTAGTGCTATTAGGGCCATTAGACGAGCTACCTCCTAGTAAGTATACGTTTCGGGAGCGATTCCTTAGGTATTGATGACTATTTAGGCTACTAGTGCTATAACTGGTGATATAGTTGACCTTATAATTATTATTTGGTCTACCTATAAGGTTGTTTCGGCCCTAAAGCCGGATACGGCCGATTCTAAGGACTTGCTTATACTTAGTAAGCGCCGTCGCTACTATATTACTATACTTATAAACGATACGGTTATTACTTTTAAGGTAGTTAAGAAATACTACTAGTCTAATATAGGCCTTATTAATAACGGTAGTAAGAAGATTACTTTTATAGGAACCTATTTATTTTCACTTACGATTTGGTATAGATACTAATATATTTATAAAAGTAATAGCTAATATATAATAAGTTTATAACCGATCGTAAGTATACGATCGTAGCTACTAACCTATAGCCTAAGTTTAGCACTAGTACGGTAGGTTCGGTCGTGTTTCGATTTACCTAATTATTTACTAATATAATATAGGTGCTATATAACCTTGTAATCTAGCGGCATTTGCTACTACCTTGTCTAGAGCCTATTAACGAGAGTTATATCGCTTAGCAGATAGCCAAGTATAAGTTTATTACTAAACTAGGTATACTTATAATAGGAGCCCTAGGTAGTAAAGGCGAGGCAGCCCGATTTTTAGGTAAATACGTAGCGGACTTAGAGTTTATCTCCTATAATAGCTTTTAGCAGGGTCTTTAGGGTAGTGAAATTTTATCTTATTTTCATTTTTTTTTTGATTATATGGAGTAGATACCCTTTCGGCCCTAAATCGGTATTATAGATTCGCTCCACCGGTTTATAGTACTACAATACAAATGTTTTTCTACTAATTTTAGTAAGGCCTTCTTTATTATAGTTTTAATGTAATATTAATTTGAAATATAGTTCTCTATAATATAACTTAGGGCCCCTCCTAGGGCGCCCTTCTCTAGGCCTTTTCTATAGTATTTCGATCGTAGTCTTAGGGCGTATTACTATAGTAACACGCTACCCTACCTAGCGTACTTTTCCTTAGGATATATATCTAGGCGTTTTCCGTAGGCGCCCTCTTCCTAGCCTCTTCTCGTGCTTTTCCGCATCATGTCGTAGGCGCTCCGTAGTCATAGCACGCTTCCTAAACTTGCGTACTTTACTCTATATATTAGCGATGTCTTCTTCGTCTACCTACTAGTTAAATTTAGAGGGCCATCCCTTCTACTTCACTAGGAACTAACAGGTCCTACTGTCGGTCTACTCTACCAAAACTTCCTTAACCTCCTATTCTTTATCGTCCTCGAGTTCCGGCATCGGCATTTATTCTGCCTCGCTTTGACTACATAGGTGCTAAGGTTTAAGCAGGGAAATAGGGAAGATATTATATAGCCGGGTGTACTATATAGGCAATACTAGCTAATATACTAACGAACCGACTAGGTCGAGTACCTAAAATAGGCTAATAAATTTAGAGGTTAATTTTTTTCTTTAGCTTGAGATTCTAGGTCAAGAGTAGGACGAAATCGCCTCTCCTAAATACCCTTTTCTAATATTTTCGGTTATAATAAATTTTGTAATCTTAGATAGCTTCCTTCTAGTATACTTCTAGTTATTTTCGTAGTACTTGTAATTTTCTAATTTATTCTACTACGTTAGGGTGGTACCTCCCTTTTAGCGAATTGTCCCTAATTTGTGATGAAATTGTAAGGTCGTAGCCTATTAATACTTAAAAAGGGGGTAGCCTAGTAGTTATATTAATAGCGTTATTATATACGAACTTTACTTCTAGGAAGATTCGTACCTAAATTATAGGGTTTACTATAGTAAAATAGTAGAGGTATTATATAAGTGTTTGGTTGCTTCGCTTGGTTTGGCTATCGGTTTAGAGGTAAAATGCTATAGAAAGCCTTCTATTAACGTAGTTTAGGTAGCAGAGGTCTACCTAGAATTATAAAGTAAATATAGAGCTATAATTACTTATATAGCCCTCTAATACACCATATTTAAGTTTAATCTCCTTATAAATTAGCTTAGTAAGCCGCTGACTTATAATATCTAAATTCATAGTAAAGAATCGGTTTATCTTAATATGGTAGTCTATAACTACAAGTACTATATTCTTCTCTTTTATTTAGAAATTTACTATAGGAAAACCTACGATCATATCTATATTAATCTCTTACTAGGGTTAGTTAGAGATCGGTAAGGATTCTAAGCTACTATAATCTTAATACCGTCTTAGTTTATTTGTCTAGTAGATATAGCAGGTTTAGTACTAATGCCTAACGTCTCTTACTAGGCCTTACTAGTTAAACTTTCCCTAAATAAGTTCACTAGTTCTTTTAGGGCTAAAGTGCCCGGCTCTAGCATTATTATAATATAACTAGAGGATTTCTTACCTTATAGTTTCTTCTATAGGAATATAAAATGCTCTCTTATAGAGTAGCTTGCTACCGTATCCTAAGGACTATAGTTCGGCTTCGCTAGTACTTGTTACGGAAATATATATACAGATGCCGCCTAGACCACCGGCACAAACGGGCTAATCAAGCCAAAGGAACAAAAGGACTAATTACAATATAGGAAGCATAGTAATCACTACGCTTACTAGCGATCAGGGTAATTACCACCATATAATCACTTATAATCACCGTAATTAGGAGTAATCACTAGGATTATATATATATATAGATAGTCACTTATTAGGTAGACTCTAAGAGTTTACCAATAATAGTAACCTACAATTACAGTACTTATACCAAGCATCGCTAACTACTATAAGAGATAACTCTAGTATTATTATAAACCCTTTAGCTTTACCAAATCCCTTAGACAACCTGCCCGCTTGTCCCGCTCAAACCACCTTTGTCTAAACCCTTTTAGAAGAAATCTAAGTTAGGTTTGTCATACGTTGCTATTACTCCCTTTATTCTATTATAGTTTAGAACAGAGGTGACTTTGACCTCGATATCGACATAGCTACTAACGTTATAGCCGAACAGCTGCTTGCTTAGCTTAGTTAACTCTATTAGCGGATCTAGGAGTTAGACTAGAGAGATAAGGCTACTTAAGCCTAAATTAAGAAACTTAAGAACGGCAAAAAGTACTTATAGAAGTTAGTTAACGAGGCCTATACCAAAATCAAGGCACTTGAGACCGCTAAAGTAAGCTATATTAAGATCGAACTACCTAGCAAATACAGAGAAATCAAGGAAGACCTCGTAGGATTCCTAATAAACCTCTGATCCTACTTCTAGCTTAATAACGACAAGTTTCCGAACGATGAAGCCAAAGTTCTCTATATAGCTATAAGACTAGAGGGTAAGGTACTTAGATAGTTTAAGCCTATATAGAATGACTACCTTACTAAGGAAGATAAAGACGACCGAGACACGTTTATATAGGTAGTCTTTTGATCTTATAACCGTTTCGAAGAAGAGCTTTAGAAGGTTTTTAGCGATAAAGATAAGAAGATTTATATATAGGAAAGACCTGCTAATCTCTAATAGACTAAGTTAGTAGCCTCCTATACTATATAGTTTAAATAGGATATATTTAAGTCTTAGCTTAATAATAAGGCATTAATATAATTATTCTATAATAGCTTAAAGGAAAAGGTTAAAGACGAGCTATATAAGTATAATTAGCCTAAGACTCTAGACAAATATATTATATAGGCTATTAGAATCGATAATCGACTCTATATATAGGAGTAATAAAAATAAGGCCAAATGAACGGAACTATAGTTAAGGCTAACGATAAGAAAAAGCGAGTGTATATTAGTACCTCGTATAAGACGTACCCTAGAGCTATAGATATAGATATAGCATAGAAGTAAGACCGGAAGAAGACGACCAAAGACAAGTTTAATATTACCTACTATAACTATAGAAAGAAAGGGCACTATAAACAAGAATGTCGAAGCCTAAAGAAAGAGTAGAAGACAGTCCCTAGAAAGGAAATTACGGTTATCGACGAAACTACTAAGGATGTTATCAAAGTAGTAGCTATAGGCTACGAAGATAGGGGTAGTAATACAGATAGTCTTAGATACGACGGTAATAGTAAAGATAAACAAGTACTATACTCTGAACTAGTCACTATAGACCTAGAGATAGGTCTTGCCAAATGGGATATAGTAGGAGAATACGTACTACCAATTTCGATTCTCCTAGCCTTGAGGTAGTAGGGTTTTATAGTTATATAGAGGCAGGATAGATCGTAGACAATCGATACCTAAAGAATCGAAAGACCTAGACCTAATGTTCTATTCCTCCAGGAACGAATTAAATAGTACTATAATAAAGTTTTCTAGCTTAATACAAAACTATATGAATGGGATAGACGCTTGATTCGACTTGCCTAGCAAAGCGATAAGATAAGGGACGAAACGAAGGAACTCTAATATATTATAGAAACTATTAAAGGAGAATAGCCTATAATATATAATAGGCCTAATAGCTATACCAAGTACCTTAACGACTAGTAACTTAGTAACGATATATAGAACTTAGAATACTAGTTTATATATACGAACTACGGAAAAGACAAGCATATATAGAAAAGCTACTAAAAGAAACACTCTTACTTTAGCATTAGAGTACCTATAGTCTATATATAGTGGGAAGGATTCGGGAAAGAATTCTAATACCTCCTAAGCGACGCTATATAACTATACTCTCGATACAAGGTATATATACAAGTGCCCAAGTTCTAGTATATAGCATATAAATGCCGATATTACTTCTACGACAAATTCGAAAACAATTACTAGCCGACCTAATAAGGAGATAAGGACAGAAGCCTATACCCTATAGAATAGGTCTATAATATAGGAAATAGAGCGGCCGAATTGCTCTAGAAGATCGAAGCCTACGATCTAGAAGGCATTACGATAGTTCTAAAACGAGCCTGGCCTAGGCACTACGGAATAGGACAAGATATATAGGACTCGTGCTAGAGTAACGACTGCCTCTATTACGCAGACGAAAAGAAATCGCGAATTCGGGAGCTTTAGATAAAGCTATAGTATATATAACGAGAAGCAGAACAGACTTAATAGTAGAAAGCCGTAAGCACTTAATAGCTTATAGAAATAAGTACGATTGACAAAGCTACTATTAGCCGAATAACTAAAGAGGTTAGTACTAACCTAGGAAACGGGTCAGGGCCCTTCGAGGGGCCTGGAAACCATTAACGCCCGTGTAATAGTAGGTAGTAGTGTAATATAGGAGGAACTAGTATAAGAGACTACTATATCGAGACCTCTTAGTAGAAACATAGGAAATCGCTATAATCTTTAGACGACGGCGGTAAGACAAGCGACCATAGATAATAGTATAATAGAAATAGTACGAAATGCTCGTACTAATGGATAGTAGAGTAGAGATGAACCTGATTTTACCGACGCTTATAAATTAGTTATAGATACCCTAGAGAATAAAGCAAAAGTATAGTATAGTTAAAGGGCTATTTCTAATATAATAGGTATATAGGGAGACTAAACCGATTAATATTACTATAGTAAGGAAGACTATAGTAGTTATATTTAGTATTATGGATATAGGTAACGATAAAGATATAATATTAGGGTTACTATAGTATGAAGATTATAACCTAGACATTAGCTAGAAGAATAGTAGCTACTTATAACCTTAAATAGAGTTATATTTGACTAGTAAGATAGGGAGTATATAAGGATTATAAGCAGACAATGCTTAGGGGAAGGTATATTCTATAGATCTACCGTAAGAGATAGACAGTGGTAGGCAGACCACTATAGACTCTAGAAGAAGTAGTATAATAACACCAATATTACGATAGGAGGAACGAGCTAAACCGCCGATAGCTGTTCTCTCTGTTGACAAATGCGGAGCACTATAATTAGAGTAGTAGGTTAAGATAGGAGAAATCGCTAGTATTGCTATAGATAGAACCAAGTTCGTATACTATTAGAAAACCGAGAGACGAGACAAGACTAGGGAAGTACTAAAGGAATACGAAGGATACCTAGTATTCGAACCGAAACATCTAGAAGGACTACTAGAACACGGCTTATAGGATTACGAGATTAAGCTTAAGGAAGGAGTATAACTAAAGTTCTTTAAGATTTACTATATAAGCTGGATATAGAACGAAGAACTTAAGTAATATTTGGAGGAGAACCTTCGAAGAGGATATATCTACCTGTTGACATTACTAGCAGGCTACTTAATCCTATTTGTGCCTAAGAAAGATAGAAAGCTACGATTATATATTAACTATTAGTAACTTAACGAATAGACTATAAAGAATCGATACCTATTACCGCTAATCTTATAGCTCTGAGATTAGTTAGTAAGAGCCTGATATTTTACGCGTCTTGACTTGCTATCGGCCTATAACTATATATAGATCAAAGAAGGTAACGAGTAGAAAACGGCCTTTAGGATACCCTATAGCTATTATAAGTACCTCGTCATGCTATTCGGACTTATAAACGCGCTAGCAACGTTCTAAGCCTTGATTAATCAAGCTATTTAACCCTTTCTCGACAAATTTGTAGTATGTTATCTTAACAATATACTTATCTTCTCTAAGACAATAGATAAATACTAGAAGTATATAAAAGTAGTATTAGACGCGCTATATACGTATAAATTATCAGTTAACAAGGAAAAGAGCGAATTCCATATTAGGAAGACGGTAGTTTTAGGATATAAGATATCCCTAGAACAAATTTAGATAGAACCTTCAAAGGTTAAAGCTATCAAGAATTAGCTATGACCGACGTTAGTTATGGAAGTATAAAGCTTTATCGAATTTACAAACTTCTACCAGATGTTTATTAGGAAGTTTAGAGCGATCGTATGACCTTTGTACGAATTTACTAAGAAGAATACTAAATTCTAATAGGAAGAGCAATACGAGTAAGCATTTACGTAGATCTGTAACGCTATTACTAAAGATCTAGTACTAGTACTACTAGACCCTAAGAAGCCATTCAAGGTAGAAACGGACGCTTTAGACTATACTATTAGAAGATAATTAGGATAACGAGACAAACAAGGAAAGCTATATCTTATAGCCTTCTTTTTAAAGAAGCTCGATAGACTATATTTTAATTATCCGATTTATAATAAGGAACTACTTACGATTATCGAAGCTTTTAAAGAATAGCAACTATACCTTAGTAATATAACTAAACTAATATAGATATATATAGATTATAAGAACCTACGATACTTTATAATGATAAAAGAACTTAACAGACGATAAATATAATAGGTAGAATTCCTCGCGGAATTTAACTTTAAGATCCGCTATAAGAAGGGCAAAGAGAACGTACAAGTAGATATCTCAAGCTGACGAACGGATTATACAGAAGGACAAATAGAAATAATACCACCGTTATTTAAGAAACGAATAGATGGAACGCTATATCACGAAACGCAGACACCCGTAGAAGATAATCTACTTGACTCGTTCCTAGAATGCTATATAATCTTTTAAGAAGAAAGGATTAACAAGGTATAGTATCAAGTAGCACCTAGACTACTAGTACCTAATAGAGTAGAAGAAAGAGAAGGGAAACTCTGGTACTAAGGTAAAGTATATATTTACGATGGGGATTAATAGCTGCGAATGATTCGAGAACTCTACAAGTCGAAACTCGGAGGATATAAAGGAGTTACGAAGACTGTTACACAAGTTAGGAAACATTACGACTTTCTATAGCTAATGGTACGAGTTAAGGAAGCTGTATAGAACTATGATATTTGTAATTAAAGTAAAATAGCATAATATAAGCTATATAGGCTACTTTAGCTACTGCTAATAGCTGATAAACTATAGAGTTTAGTTACGATAGACTTTATTATAAAGCTACTAGAATCTAAGGATATAGCTATAGGAGTAATCTACGACAATATTCTTATTATAGTAGATTGCCTAACTAAATAGGTATACTTCTTTCCCTATAAGGAGTCCTAGATAGCAGAACAGTTAGTAGATATAATCTATCGGCAAGTTACATTAGTATATGCTTAGCCGTAAGAATGGATCACTGATAGAGATACTAAGTTCGTATCAAAGTTCTAGCAAGCGTTAATATAACAATTAGGCGTTAATAGCAAGCTATTAACGGCATATTACCTATAGACTAACAGACAAACGGAGCAACTAAACCAAGTTATTAAGTAGTATCTCCGTTCTTACGTTAACTACTAGCAAGATAACTAGGTTATATTATTACTAATAGTATAACTCGCTTATAATATAATACTAACGGAAATGACTAAAGTTATACCGTTCTTCGCGAATTACAGATATAAAGCAGACCTTAAGCAAGGACTGGAGGTTATAGTGCTAAGAGTAGTAGTTAAAGTAGAACAACTATATATACTATATAAGAAGCTTAAAAAGGAACTCGAGTTTGTTAGAACCAGAATAAAGAACTACTATAATAAACATAGGCTTAAGGGACCTTGCCTAAAGAAGGGAGACAAAGTCTACCTAATCATATAAAACTTACAAACTAAACGACTAAGTACAAAGCTAGACTTTAAGAAGGTTAGACCCTTTGTTATTAAAGAACGAATTTCGACATCTAACTACCGACTATCGTTACCGTCATCTATATGATTACAGACAGATATTTTTTATATTTCGCTTCTCAAACTAGCACCAAAGAACGCTAAGATTATTATATATATCAGAGCAAAGGACAAGGAAGAAGAATAGGACGTTAAAGAAATTCTAGATTTATATATTATTAATAGAGAACTATAGTACCTAGTTAAATAGCTTAATTTTAGACTAGAAGATAACTTATAGGAACTAGTTAAGAATTTAAACTGCCTTAAGAAACTAGAATAGTTCTATCGGCAGAACCTAAATTAGCTAAAGGCAAACCTAGGACAGAACCGAAAATAGCGCCCTAGTTAATAACGTTAACGCTACCGTTAAGTTATATAACGGCCCCTAATTCCTACTATTCTACCGCCTCTAATTCGTCTAGATTTGACAAACCCTATATAACTATATCTGCCCCTTTCTCTACTAGGAACTCTCATTATTTATAAACCCAAGTCAGACAGGCTAACGCCTTAGAAGCTTTATATTAATATTCTCGTAACAAGGCTTCGGCCTCTTTCTCTTTAGCCTTTAAACGACGTTACTCGTATATAATATAATCTACTGTATTATGATTAGAGATATACCCTTATAAGGAAACGAGAACTTACAAGAAGAAACTAGAACGTTAGAACTATCGTAAGTACGACCCTGACGTATGTAAGCCTCGTAGCGACGAGATTTTTTAATCATTTTGTACACTTGGTTATACTCTACGTAATGGGAACATACTATTACTATAAACCTATGATTGGAAATAAACTAAGCTAAACGCTTATAGCAAATAGATACTAGGGATCTATACGCGTCAGACGGTATAATTGACAGTATGAAGGGCAACAAGGGGCTAAGGAGAAAAATACATACAAGGAACGTAAGGGATATTAGCGCTATTTAAAACGGCCTAAAAGAGGGCTTTCGGGTCGAAAGCCTCGAAGGGAAGGCATTATATTACAGAAATATATATACAAATGCTACCTAGACTACTAGCACAAATAGGCCAATCAAGCCAAAGGAACGAAAGGACTAATTATAATATAAGAAGCATAGTAATCACTACGCTTACCAGCGATCAAGGTAATTACCACCATACAATCACTCACAATCACCGTAATTAGGAGTGATCACTAGGATTATATATACATGTAGATAGTTACTCGTTAGGTAGACTCTAAGAGTTTACTAGTGATAGCAACCTATAATTACAGTACTTATACTAAGCATCGCTAACTACTGTGAGAGACAACTCTAGTGTTGTTATAAACCCTTTGGCTTCACCGAATCCCTTAGACGACCTGCCTGCTTGTCCCGCTTAAACTACCTTCGTCTGAACCCTTTTAGAAGAAGTCTAAGTTAGGTTCGTCATAGTACTTTGCTAGCCTTTTATTATACCCTTTTCTAGGCCTTTCCTTACTCTTTAAGTTAAGGGGTCTAATCTTTAGAGCTCTAAAATACACCCTCTAAGTATTTATAATAGCTAGATAGCAGAAGCTAATTCTAGTTTCACCGCCTCTTTAGCCTATCTTTGTAATATAATCGGCTTTCTTTCAAGGTATATTCGTTCTATATTATATAATCCCTTTAGATTAACTTTTAATGACTAGACTCTGATTTAGTATTGAAAAGATCGCGAAACTCTTTACGCTTCTTATACCTTTTTATAGTTTGCTATCTTCCTTTGGATTATAGGTAACCATTCTTAGTTCTTAAAAGGATTATCTTCTTTATAATCCGATCTTCTTAAAGGGCTATCTATAGGGTTTCGCTTCCCTAGCTAGTGTTTAATAGTAAAATCAAAGCCTAAGAGATATATATACTATCTAGCTTAGTAACTATTAAGTTAGGTTTGTCTTATAAATCCTTGTAAATTGTTATAGTCCGAATAGATGGTGATTTTATAGGGATTTCCTATTAAATAGTGTTACTAGTGCTTAAAGCTTTCTACGATCGCTATTATTTCCTTGTCAGGGGTATTATAGTGGTAGGCTAGTCCTAAGAACTTAGCCAAATAAAACGTAATAGGGTGTTTTCAAAAGTCCTCTGCTTGCTATAATAAGATAGCCCCTATTGCAAATATAGAAGTGTCTATTTCAATGGTTATCGGCTTTTTAGAATTAAAATGCCAGAGAACCGGCGCCGATTTGAAATAGTTTTCAATTTCTTGAAATGCTTTTTGTTCTTTAAGGTTAAACTAGACTCCTCCCGGTTTCTTCCCCTTTTCTAGCCCCTTTAGTAGACTTGTTAGGGGGTAGGCAATCCATGAAAAATTGCGAATGAATTTCTAATGAAAGTTAATAAATCCGAGAAATACCTAAATGTTATAATAGGTCTAGGGTTCTAGCTATTTCTCTACCGTTTCGATTTATACTAGGTCTATTATAATTCCTTACCAATTTACTATAAATCTAAGAAAGTTAACTTAGTCCTTATGAAATAAGCATTTACTAGGTTTATAATATAGCTATATGTTCTATAGTCGTTCGAGGACCTTTTAAATATATTTTATATACATTTTACGGTTAGGTAAAAAAATTAAGATATTATCTAAATAAACTATATAAAATTCGTTAAGCAATCTACCTAATACTTAATAAATATAATTCTAAAAAGTAGCTAGTACGTTTATTAGGTCAAATGGTATAACTAAGTACTTAAATAATCTATAATAAGTTTAAAAAGTAGTCTTCTACTTATCCCCTTTCTATATTTAAATCCGGTAGTAAGTATCTTTAATATTAAGCTTAGTAAAGAATTAAGCGCTAGAAGTATAGTTAAGAATCTCTGAGATAAGGGGTAATAGATAGTAATTGTTCTAGGTAATTATATTAAGTCCTTGGTAATTAATATAAAGACAAAGGCTTCCATCCTTTTTGGGTATAAATAGGACCAGGCTAGCTACTAAACTCTCGGAAGGTTAAATCCTCCCCTTAGCGAGGTTTTTGTCTAAGTATTCCTATAGTATATTAAGTTTATACCGGGATAAGGGGTAAATCGGTCTAACTAGGGGAGTCGTCCCTAGCTATAGATCGATTTTATAGTTAGTTACTTTAAACGAAGGAAGGATACTTAAATTTGATATATCTATTACGTCGGCAAAGTCTTGTAGCTTAGGGGGAATTTCTTCTAGGTTTCCTAAGGGTTTCAATTCTTTCTCGTTAGGGAATAGATCCGTAGAGACATCCGAAATAGTAGTTAATACAAAGACCCTAGCTCCCCTTTGGCAGTCCTTTTCCATTCTTTTAGGGTATTGGAATCAGGCTATCTCGGTTTCTAGTGGAAATCATTAGCGATTCTCTATCGGGAATAATAAGATAGTAAGATCGCTAAGTGTAAGCATTCCTAATAAGACTAGCAAGGTTTTGGTATTATAGCTAATAGTAATATAAAGGTAATTATATTAATGTATAGTTCTATATTCATTAGTTAGTATAATTAGTACTTGATATACCTTATAGAATACTATAACCGTTTTGTTAAACTATCGAATTATAGGTAGAATATAAGTAAGTCGTTTTAATTAGTATTTCTAAATGAGATTAAAGTCTATGATATTCATTTCTATATAAGAATCTAGGTCTACTATTATCGAAACGCCTTTATATACGTTTATTATAATAATTATATATATATACTCCCTTTTTAGGTCATCCCCTATAGCTATTCCTATAGTATTAGGGTCTACTATAAGTAACTCCTGTTTCCCTAGTAAAAACGGCCTAAACCCTAGTAACTAGGGTATTAACCTTGTTAATAGGAAGTAACCTATACCGTTTCTAGGCAATCTCTTACAAAATGTCCCTCTTTTCTATATCGGAAATACAAGCTATCACTCTATATCTTAGGAGTAAGGGTTAATATAAAGTTTAGGGCGCCTTATAAGGCCGATTACGGCTTCGTTATAGGTCTAGTTTAATAGTAGGACGATGACGTATAGGAACGTAATATATTAGGCGTATAACGTAGTTAATCTTAAATTAGTAGCAAAAAGGGGGTAGTCTAACTACGATTTAGTCACTAGAAGCTATACTAGATTTATAACGCTAACTATACTATTCCTTCTCTTGTCTCTAGGCAGTAGGTATAGTAATATTTAATATACTAAATAAGAAAAGGCAATAGCTTAGTATAGAAGCTTAAAGCTCGGCTTTTCTCATCTTAATGGAGAAATTAAGCTTTAAGGGACTTAAGGTAATGGTAAAGATCCTATAGGGATTAGCCGTTTCGTTAGCAGGCTAAATTTAAAGCCTTAGCTACTTAGGATACTTAGTTAATAAGGTCAATTATATAGGCGTTTGTCTATTCTTTAAATAGCATCTAGTCATTTTCTAACTAATTACGCTCCTTAGGTAATACGTTCTAACAATAGCTATACTAGCAGTTCTAGGGTTACTTGTCTATATAATTAAACATAAATAAGATACGATTCTATAATATTTTAAACCGCTTTAGATCTCCCTAAAAAGCGTATTACAAATCTTAGAGCTACTCTCGCCACCGCTAATAGGTCATTATATTAGTAAATCGAATTAGATTAGTAACCTTAATAGCCTTAGAATGGTATCTTAAGTCATTAGAATTAGAGGATTCAGTAGGTAATTAAGGTCGTTTCGAAGCCTTTATATAGTCTAGTAGTCCTAGCTTCTCTAATAGGAATTTTTCCTAGTCTTATAGCTATTATAGCCTTTCTAGCTCCTTATGACGAACCCAACTCAGACTTCTTTTAAAAGGGTTCAGACGAAGGTAGATTAAGCAGGACAAGTGTACAGGTCATCTAAGGGATTCGGTAAAGCCAAAGGGTTTATAATAACACTAAAGTTGTCTCTTACAGTAGCTAGCGGTACTTGGTATAAGTACTGTAATTATAGGTTACTATCACTGGTAAACTCCTAGAGTTCACTATAACGAGTAACTATCTATATATATATATAATTCTAGGATCACTAATAGTCATAGTAATTCTCCGTATTAGCTTACCTAGCTTATATCGTAAGCTAGTGATCCTCTGCTAGGATCATTTCTTGCCAAGTGTAATCCTATCCTAATTAGCCTATTATTCCTGCTATCCTATTAGCCTATTAGGGAGGCGGCTTAGGCAGCATCCTATATATATATTTTCGTGATACGATGCCCCTCCTTTAAGGCTTTCGACCCGAAAGCCTATCTTAGGCCGTTTCAAATAGTACTAACGTCCTTTTCTATATATACCTCGTAATTTTTCCCTTTTTCCGTACTACTAGTAACTAACAAGATAGCAGATTATATCTCTAAGTGTCGATCTTCGAAATCCTAACAGCGCGCCGTACCTACTTCTTTTATTAATTCTTTTAGCGTAGACGTTATACTATATTTATAGTATTTTAAGTGGAACTTAGCTTATTATATAGTGTTAGGCTCTTCTCGCTATAGCAAGTATATACATTAGGGTCGTTCTTACGATAGTTCTAATATAGCGTCTAGTTATTTGTAGCCTTATTTGTTACCTTAATATTCGTAGCTAATCTTTTATAGTGACGAAGATTATATCTAAATAGAAACGCGTAGAACAAGAAGAGGCCGATGCTAAAGAGGCTCTTTTTATTCTTTAGACTTAACTTTAGACGGCTATCGGTCAATTAGCTTGTCTTCGTCGCTAGAAACGTTTCTTAAAGGAGCAGGGTTCCGAGCTATTTCGTCAAGGTATATAGTCTCTAAAGAAAATAGAGGTAGAAGAATAGAAGGTATGGGATTCCGAGGTACACGTTATTAATAATATACGGTCCTAGGGTGCTGACGTCCCGTTTAATTGGTCCTCTTTAGGCCTAGATTTATTAGAGGCTAACTTAGCTATTTTGTCCGAGCTAGTGCCTACGGTCGATCCGGGTTCTAGCGGTAGAACCATTCTAGTTTCTTAGGGCAGTTTAAATTTTTAACTAGTTCCTATAAGTTATCCTCTAGTCTAAAATCGAGCTATTTGACTAGATATTATAGTTCCCTGTTAATAATACGTAAATCTAGAATTTCTTCGACGTCCTATTCTTTCTCTTTATTCTCTACTTCGATATATATAGCAACCTTGGCGTTCTTTAGTACTAGTTCGAGAAGTGAAATATGAAAAATATCTATCTGTAGTCGTATAGATGATGGTAACGATAATTAGTAGTTAGATATCGAAATTCATTCTTTAATAATAAAGGGTCCAACCTTCTTAAAGTCTAGCTTTGTACTTGGTCGTTTAGTTTATAGGTTTTATACGATTAAATAGACTTTATCTCCTCTCTCTAGGTAAGGTCCCTTAAGCCTATATTTGTTGTAATAGTTCTTTATTCTGGTTTTAATAGACTCGAGTTCCTTTTTAAGCTTCCTATATAGTATATACATCTGTTTTACTTTAACTACTGCTCTTAGCACTATAACCTCTAGTCCTTGCCTAAGGTCTACTTTGTATCCATAATTTGTAAAGAACGGTATAACTTTAGTTGTTTCTATTAGTATTATATTATAAGCGAGTTATGCTATTAGCAATAATATAACCTAGTCGTCTTGCTAGTAGTTAATATAAGAACGGAGATACTACTTGATAACTTGGTTTAGTTACTCCGTTTATCTATTAGTCTATAGGTAATATACCGTTAATAGCTTGCTATTAATGCCTAATCGTTATATTAACGCTTACTAGAACTTCGATACGAACTTAATGTCTCTGTCGGTAATCTATTCTTATAGCCAAGCATATACTAATATAACTTGCCGATAGATCACGTCTACTAGTTATTCTGCTATCTAGGACTCTTTATAGGGAAAGAAGTATACCCATTTAGTTAGACGGTCTACTATAGTAAGAATACTATCATAGATTACCCCTATAGCCGTATCTTCAGATTTTGGTAGTTTCGTAATAAAGTCTATTATAACTAAACTCTATAGTTTATTAACTATTAGTAGTAGCTAAAGTAGCCTATACAGCTTATGTTATACCGTTTTGCTTCGATTATAGATGTCGTAGTTCCGTACGACTTCCTTAACTTGTACCGTTAACTATAGAAAATTATAGTGTTTTTTAACTTATATAATAGTCTTTATAACTCCTTTGTATCCTCCGAGTTTCGATTTATAGAGTTCTCGAATCATTTATAGCTATTAATTCCCATTATAGATATATACTTTGCCTCGGTACTAGAGTTTCCTATCTCTTTCTTCTACTCCGTTAGGTACTACTAGTCTAGGTACTACTTGATACTACGTCTCGTTAATCCTTTCTTCTCGAAAGATTATATAACATTCTAGGAATGAGTCGAGTAGATCGTCTTCTACAGGTATCTACGTTTTGTAGTATAGCGTTCCGTCTATTTGTTCCTTAAATAACGGTAGCGTTGTTTCTATTTGTCCTTCTATATAATCTGTTCGTCGACTTAAGGCATCTGCTCGTACGTTCTCTTTACCCTTCTTATAGCGGATCTCAAAATTAAATTCTATAAGGAATTCTACTTATCGTATTTATTGTCTATTAAGTTCCTTTGTCGTCGTAAAGTACTATAAATTTTTATAATCCGTATATACTTATACTAGTTTAATCGTACTACTAAGGTATAGTTACTATTCCTTAAAAGCTTTGATAATTGTAAGTAGTTCTTTATTATAGATTGGATAATTAAGACGTGGTCTATCAAGCTTCTTTAAAAAGAAGGCTATAGGATATAGCTTCCCTTGTTCGTCTCGCTATCCTAACTATCCTCTGATGGCGTAGTCTAAAGCGTCTGTCTCTACCTCGAATAGCTTCCTAGGGTCTAGTAATACTAGTACTAGATCTTTAGTAATAGCGTCACGGATCTATATAAATACTTGCTTATATTACTCTTCCTATTAGAATTTAGCATTCTCTTTAGTAAGTTCGTATAAAGGTCGTACGATCGCTCTAAAGTTCCTAATAAATATCTGGTAGAAGTTCGTAAACCTAATAAAACTTCGTACTTCCGTAACTAACGTCGGTTATAGCTAATCCTTAATAGCTTTAACCTTTAAGGGTTCTATCTGGATTTGTCCTAGGGATATTTCGTATCCTAAAAACACCATTTTCCTAATATAGAATTCACTCTTTTCCTTGTTAACTAATAGCTTATACGTATATAACGCGTCTAGCACTACTTTCACGTACTTCCGGTATTCGTCTATCGTCTTAGGAAGGATAAGTATATTATCAAGATAATATACCGTAAATTTGTCAAGAAAGGGTTAAATAGCTTGATCAATCAGGGCTTAGAACGTTACTAGCACATTCGTAAGTCCAAATAGCATAATAAGGTACTCGTAATAGCTATAGGGTATCCTAAAGGCCGTTTTCTACTTATTATCTTCTTTAATCTATATATAGTTATGGGCCGATAGCAAGTCAAGACGTATAAAATATTAGGCTTCTATTAACTAATCTTAGAGCTATATAATTAATAATAATAGGTATCGATTTTTTATAGTCTATTTGTTAAGTTACCAATAGTTAACGTATAACTATAGCTTTCTGTCTTTCTTAGGTATAAATAGAATTAGGTAGCCTACTAGCAATGTCGACAGGCAGATATATCTTCTTCGAAGGTTCTCCTTTAAATATCGCTTAAGTTCTTTATTCTATATCTAGCTCGTATAGTAAATCTTAAAGAACTTTAGTCATACTCCTTCTTTAAGCTTAATCTTATAATCTTATAGGCTATATTCTAGTAATCCTTCTAGATGTTTCGGTTCGAATGCTAGGTGTCCCTTGTACTCCTTCGGTACTTCCCTAGTCTTGTCTCGTTTCTCGGTTTTCTAATAGTATACAAACTTAGTTCCGTCTATGGCGATACTAGCAATTTCTCCTATCTTAACCTACTACTCTAATTATAGTGCTCTACATTTGTTAATAGAGAGAATAGTTATCGGTGGTTTAGCTCGTTCTTTCTATCGTAACGTCGGTGTCGTTATGTTACTTCTTCTAGAGTCTATAGTAGTCTGCCTACTACTATCTGCCTCTTATAGTAGATCTATAGGATATGCCTTCCCTTAAGCATCGTCTGCTTGTAATCCTTACGTGCTCTCTATCTTACTAGTCGAATACGACTCCGTTCGAGGTCGTAGGTAGCTACTATTCTTCTAGCTAATATCTAGGTTATAATCTTTATACTATAGTAATCCTAATATTATATCTTTATTGTTATCTATATTTACGATGCTAAATACGACTACTATAGTCTTCCCTACTATAGTAATGTTAATCGGTTTAGTCTTTCTATATACCTATTACGTCAGAAATAGCCCTTTAATTATACTATACTTCTACTTTATTCTCTAGGGTATCTATAGCTAATTTACTTCTACTTTATTCTCTAGGGTATCTATAGCTAATTTACAAGTATCGGCAAAATTAGGTTTATCTCTGCTCTACTATCTACTAGTACGAGCATTTCGTGCTATTTCTATCATACTATTATCTATAGTCGCTTATCTTACTACCATCGTCTAAAGATTATAGTGATTTTCCATATTTCTACCAGGAGGTCTCGATATAGTAGTCTCTTACGCTAGTTCCTCCTATACTACGCTACCACTTACCGTTATACAGACATTAATAGTTTTCGGGCCCCTCGAAAGGCTCTGACCCGTTTCCTAGGTTAGTGCTAACCTCTTCGGTTGTTCGGCTAATAGCGGCTTTATCGATTATACTTATTTCTATAAGCCATTAAGTGCTTGTAACTTCCTACCATTAGGTCTGTTCTACTTTCCGTCGTACGTGCTATAGCTTCATCTAAAGCTCTCGAATTCGCGATTTCTTTTCGTCTATATAATAGAAGTAATCGTTGCTCTAACACGAGTCCTATATATCTCGTCCTGTTCCGTAGTACCTAGGCTAGGCTTGTTTTAGAACTACTATAATGCCTTCTAGGTCGCGGGCTTCGATCTTCTAGAGCAATTTAGCTGCTCTGTTTCTAGTATTATAGACCTATTCTATAGGGTAGAGGCTTCTGTCCTTATTTCCTTGTTAGGTTAGCTAGTAATTGTTTTCAAATTTATTACAAAAGTAGTATTAGTATTTATATAATATATACTAGAACTAGGGCACTTATATATATATATTATATCAAGGGTATAGTTATATAGCGTTACCTAGGAGGTATTAAAACTCTTTCCCAAATCCTTCTTACTATATGTAGACTATAGATACCCTAATGCTAAGGTAGGAATATTTCTTCTAGTAGTTTTCCTATATACGTTTGTCTTTTCTATAGTTTATATATATAAACTAGTACTCTAGGTTCCGTACGTTGTAGCTAAGTTACTAGTCATCAAAATACTTGGCGTAGCTATTAGGTCCATCATATATTATAGACTGTTCCCCTTTGATAGTTTCCACGATACGTTAGAGTTCCCTTATCTCGTCCCTCATCTTATCGCTCTACTAGGCAAGTCAAATTAAACGTCTATCCTATTCGCATAGTTTCGTATTAAGCCAGAAAACTTCGTTACAGTACTATTCAATTCGTTCCTAGAGGAATAGAACATTAGGTCTAGGTCTTTTGATTCCTTAGATGTTAGTTGTCTACGATCTATCCTACCTCTATATAACTATAAAACCCTACTACCTTAAGACTAGGAGAATCGAAATTAGTAGTATATACTCTCCTACCATATCCTATTCGGCAAGACCTATCTCTAGGTCTATAGTGACTAATTCGGAGTATAGTGCTTGTTTATCTTTACCATCACTATCGCGTCCGAGACTATCTATATTATTATCCCTGTTTTCGTAGCTTATAGCCGCTACTTTGATAATATCCTTAATAGTTTCGTTAATAACCGCAATTTCCTTTCTAGAGACTATTTTCCATTCTTTCTTTAGGCTTTAATATTCTTGTTTATAATGTCCTTTCTTTCTATAGTTATAGTAGGTAACATTAGACTTGTCTTTGATTATCTTCTTTCTATCCTACTTCTATACTATGTCTATATCTATAGCCCTAGGATATATTCTATATAAGGTGCTAACATATACTTGTTTTTCCTTATTATTAGCCTTAATCGTAGTTTCGTTTATTTAACCTTATTTCTACTACTTTTATATATAGAGTTAATCATCAATTCTAATAGCCTATATAATATATTTATCTAGGGTCTTAGGCCAATTATACTTATATAGCTTATCTTTAACCTTTTCCTTTAAGCCATTATGGAATAGTTATATTAATGCCTTATCGTTAAGCTAAGACTTAAGTATATCCTATCTAAACTATATAGCATAGGAGGCTATTAACTTGGTCTATCGGAGATTAGCAAGTTTTTCTTATATATAAATCTTCTTATCTTTATTACTAAAGACCTTCTAAAGTTCTTCTTTAAAACGGTCGTAAGATCAAAAGACTACTTATATAAATATGTCTTAGTCGTCTTTGTCTTCCTTAGTAAGATAGTTATTCTATATAGGCTCAAACTATCTAAATACCTTATTCTCTAGTCTTATAGCTATATAAAGGACTTTAGCTTTATTATCTAGAAACTTATCATCATTAAGCCGAAAGTAAGATCAGAGGTTTATTAAGAACCTTATAAGATCCTCCTTAGTTCCTCTATATTTACTAGGTAGTTTGATCTTAATACGGCTCGCTTTAGCGCCTTTAAGTGCCTTGATTTTAGTATAGGCCTCGTTAACTAGCTTCTATAAGTGCTTTTCGCCATTCTCGAGTTCCTTGATTCAAGCTTAAGCAGCCTTGCCTCTCTAGTCTAACTCCTAGATCTATTAATAGAGTTAACTAAGCTAGGTAAGCAGTTATTCGGCCGTAACGTTAATAGTTATATCAATATCGAGGCCGAAATTACCTTCGTCCTAAACTATAATAGAACAAAGAGAGTAATAGCAATATATAACAAACCTAACTTAGATTTCTTCTAAAAGGGTTTAGACAAAGGTAGATTAAGTGGGACAAGTGTATAGGTTGTCTAAGGGATTTGGTAAAGCTAAAGGGTTTATAATAATACTAGAGTTATCTTTTATAGTAGTTAGTAGTGCTTAGAATAAATACTATAATTGTAGGTTACTATTACTAGTAAACTCCTAGAGTCTACTATAACGAGTGACTATCTATATATATATATAATCCTAGGATTACTAATAGTTATAGTGATCCTCTGTACTGGCTTACCTGGCTTACATCGTAAGCTAGTGATCCTCTGCTAGGATCATTCCTTGCTAAGTGTGATCCTGTCCTGATTGGCCTATTATTCCTGCTATCTTATTGGCCTATTAGGGAGGCGGCTTAGGTGGCGTCCTGTATATATATTTTTGTAACACTCCTTAACCTAGCCTTCTAGGTTCTAGATAAGCTATTTACAATCGGGGCCTTATATCGAGGGCTCTAAATCAGAGAGTATTAGAACGTAAAGAGGGGGTTCTAAATGGTTTTATAGCTAGTACTAGGCTAAAAGAGTCTTACTTAGGCTCGAAGGTCCTTCCTCCTATTCTATAGGCATTAAACGGCTAAATGACGGTACCATCTCGATTGACAAAAGGTAGAAGGATCAGAAACTATCGGGGTAGCCTGCTGCTAGGCTAGTTGTCAAGAGAGGTAGCACTATTACGAAGGCCTTTCTAAGCAAGTTCGCACTAATTGCGGGGGTAGGGGGAGTCGATTGTTCTAGGGCTGGCGGGCTTCCTATTTGTATCTCTCCCTAATCGTAGTTATATAGACTGATCCTTAGGGAGGAGAACCTCCCTTTCGGATCTATGGGCTAATAGGTACATCTTATACTACGGATCGGCTATTCCCCTTTTCCTAGCCGTGCCCTGATCGTGCCTGTTATAGCAGGGTCATACCTGTTAGTGCCCGGGCGTGGGCCCTCCGGCCGCTGTGGGCCGGCCGTAGGCATAGGTCGGCTTGCGTTCGTGATAGCTAGAAAGTATAGTATTTGTTCTTTATAAGATATACCTATATAGTATTTAGGTAAAGCTAGTAACTTGATTTCGAGGAGGTACTTATATAAGCTAGGCTTTCGAAGGGGTTCTAGGCTATATAGTAAATAAGACGTCGTTTAGCTCTAGAATTAAGCTTCCTTAGCTAGCTAGTTCGTTTTCTAGGTTAAAAACCAGGCTCGGTAGCCTTTTGTTTACGACGGAGGATAGCTATAATAGTAGACTTTAGAAGGCTGTTAATATCTCGTATCTTTAAGGCTAAATAACCTAACTTATAGAGCATTTTAATGACTTCTACCACTATAGGAGAGTGCTCTCTACGGTCGGTTTTCGGTTTGTACCCCATATTATGTGTTATGGATAGAAAAAACTGGTTTTGTCAGTGTAGGAGGTGGAGGGGGGGATGTAAGTCAGGTCCCACCTTCTAAAAACGGCTAATCACTTTTTGGATGTGACTATACATATATACAACATGCCAAAGGCCGCTTCAGTGTATCTGTGGGAACTTATTACCTAAGGTAGTGCTGAGTGTCAATCGCGTGGTAGTTAGTGGGCTCCGCAGACGAAACGCGAAATCGAAATCGAATGCGGGGCAACACGTGGGCAGCTCCGGTCCCAAGCTTTCCAAATTGAGGATCGGGGAAACCAAACAAAACATTGATCAAAGGACAACCCAAGCAATCACCTCTAAGCGCGACGGACAGAGTTCCACGAAACAGACCAAAAGCTTTGCTTCGGCATGGCCCACGATGGCAGCTCCCACCGACGTGCGCGGTCTACTTCCCGCTCTCGTCCAACAACCCCTCTTCGGCCCTCGTCACGCTCCTCATTCCGCGACTCAGCCCGCAACAGCGTGCAGGGAGACTCCGCCTCCTTCCCACTCAATGCCTTCGAACCTGCCTTTGCTGAGCTGTCAGACTCGATTGCAGACCTCGAGGCCAACATGATGCACTTCCAGCTGATGCATGAGAGCCTCGCTCGGTTCAGCGAGAGCTTCGCAAGCTTCCTGTATGGACTGAATATGAATGCATTTTGTGTCGACTTTCCCGAGGTATGCTTCAAACAAGGATTCGAAATCGGGTGACTTGTGGACGGCTGCTCATCACGTAACTTCTTGGGGGAATACAGGGCCCAATTACGGAGTCGTTTAAGAGGATGAAGTTGAAGGAAGAGGAACAACAGCAGAGTAGGTGACAAGACGGACAATAAGGGCTAGGCGGAGAGTTACTGACATGGATGCAGACCCTACAAGACCTCCTGAACGAACGGCTGGCGAGGTTGATACCGAGACTACATTCATGTAGGTCGCTTAGCGGGGCAGCAAAAGGCACCAAACTAACGGGAGCCAGGACAACGGACACTTCGTTTGTCGAGAACCCCCCATCCACCAAGTCATCCCTCCGATACCAGACACCAGCGTCAAGCCGCCAATCTCGAGTTCCTGCCCCTACTGCAACCACTCGGGGCACGACATCGGCCAGAGGATCGACAAGAGGCGGCCGCGGTGGTACCCGGGGAACGCGGCCTACTGGGCTTGTGAGACCGAGGGTGCGTGGGATCCGGTGAAGGGATCGAGCTTAATCGGCAAATTGCCTTAACGGAACCGCAATACGGGTGGCACGAAATACCGGTACCCAACAGACTGCAATGCCGACCACAATACTCGTTCTTAGGCAAGCTAGCTCGAAACATTGGCTGCGAAACCTGGGGTTACGGCTTGGTATGTCCCAGAACCTCGGAGGACGAGACCAGCGATCAGTATAACCAAGGGCGCGTCCCGATTCAGAGGCAGCGCGAGGGAGGTTTCGGGAGAATCACATGTCAAGAGTTCTCCATGGCCTTGTCGAGACATTCCCTCGCCCGCTTCAGACACTCCTCCTCGCCCGAGTTGACCCAGGAACCGACGGCAGCAACCGTCTTGTTCCGAGACTTGAGGCCCTGGGTAATCTGGAGGTCTGATTTGGGGAGGTCTAGTACCTGGGGGGGGAAGGGTATGGTGTTAGTTTGGGCCAGGGATAGCCAGTGGAGCGAATAATCTTGAAGAAATGGATACCTCGCTCAACACCCGAATCACGGCTTTGTTGGCTTCCCCTTCGCGCGCTTGCGCGGCCACGCATATCTCAACTGCCTCATCGTTTACCGAGGTAATGCCCTCGCGGTTCTTGCTTGCCCCCGGCTTGACATTGCAGTGCATGTACAAGATGTTTTTGGCAGACTTTTTCGTCGCAGCCACGTACCAGAGGGCGCGGGCTGACATTGCGAGGCGAGTTAAAAGAGAATGGGGATGAGATTGTTGTGTGGCTTTCTACCGAAAACACGGCGAGCGGTGGGACCTTAAAAGGCCGTCTACATCCGGGTTAGGGTCCGACAATGCACCAGAGATCAAAGTAACGAGTAAAGCTGCGATCCAAGGCTTTTCGTGACCTGATGGGCAAGCTTATTGACTGAAATTGACCACTAGAACACCGTAAGGACACCTCTCTCTCATTAAGTAATTCCCCTTCAAAGCCCCGGCGCGCGGTTGCCGTAATTCGTTCTGCTCGAGACGCCGAATATGCCGTAATAAACGTTCGAGCTGAGCCAGTCATTTTAGGGAGACACCGGACCAAGCACCTTCTCCGCCAGCGACACACTCGTGCCAGTGTTGTCAGGCTCGACCGCAACGGACTTGACCTTGCCCTGCTCGACAATGATGGCATACCGCTTAGACCGGTCCCCACCAAAAATGGCCGAGCCATCAAACGCCATGTCGAGCATCTTGGTAAACTTGCCGGTCGGGTCGGCAAAAAAACGGATCTAACATTTGTTCGGACGGACGTGAGCAAATCTTCTTGCACATATTACCAAAAATTACCCATCTAGGGCGCCAAAAAAACGAGGCAAGACTTACGCCCAACTGCCCGGCAGGGTCCAGCGTCTCACCCCAGGCCTTCATCCTAAACCAATTTCCTCTTCATCAACACCCGTTCCCTCCCCCCTTCCAAAAACAATATAACAAAAGGGGGTGGGGGCAAAACTCACACGAAAACGTCGTTGACCGACACGACCCCGACGAGCTCGAACTCCTTGGTGCGCGGGTGGCTCGCGTAGCCGGGGACGTGCGTCGCGGAGCAGGCGGGCGAGAAGGCGGCGGGGACGCCGATCAGCAGCATGCTGTTGTACTTCCTGGCCTCCTCGGCCAGGTTCACCCGCTGGCCCGGGCTGCCCTCCATGAGGGCGTCCGTGTCCGGGAGCGGGTCGCCCGGCTTGATGAGCACGCGGGCGGTGCTGTGGAACTGGGAGACGCGCGGGGCGGCGCTGCCGAGGACGGCGGCGCGGCGCGAGGCCGTGGCCGCCGCGGCCGCAGCTGCGGAAGTGAGAGGGCGGAAGGTTGACCGGAACATTTCTCTGCCTTTTTCTAAAAAAAAAAAATTCTAGTTGTCTCGAGATTGGGCAGTCAGTAGGATTCGATTGACGTGGTGTGAGTGTGTGCGCAACGTGGCTGCCGTTGCAATTGATAAGGAGCTGTTGTGTCGGCGAAGAAGCTTCGGTTTCGGGATGCTGCACGACCAGCCGAGCGGGCCTGCGGTTCAGTGTTGACATCACTCAATGGCTGGGGTAATAGTGATTGGAAGACAGGGTTAGGGTTTGGCTCCATTGCGACTTCCATTTCGCTGACCCCCATAGAGTGTTACCTCTGCTATTTCTAGAAGGTGTCGAGTTTCTCGTTGAACTGGAAACGGTACTTTCTCGCGGCTGTATGACGAGGCAGTAGCGTCTTCTCCGTTTGTCACCTGCTGAGCTCGCAACTGACTGTAATCAGCAGCTACAGGGTTCAGGGGCTACAGGGTAACTCGGAGTAAACACCAAAAAAAAAAAAGAAAAAAAGAAAAAAAGAAAAGAAAAAGAAAAAAGCAATGTCCAAGCATTCTTATTCGTCTCAGGCTGAGAAACTTCAAAAAGAGCCGTTCTTCACCGTATGCAGGTCACCGAGAGCACCCGACTGATGACTTGACAGGTGTCAGCACCCAGTTCTAACATCAAAGCTAACGACTAGTCCTGTCGTCCCAACATTATTATCCTTCTAGAACACGCCGTGATGATACGGTCAAGGTGTTCCCGAAACAACGATAATGACTTGAACCGGATACTAAAAGAGAAGAGTCCGACTGGTTTCTATTACCTTGTCGGGAGAGAAGGGCTGTAACGGCGGCATCGTTAATGCAGAGAAACATGTTACTGGCCTCCGTAGTGCGTTGAATCAGCCTAACGACTGTCATCGCCGAATCAGGGAAGAGAAAGGTTTTCTCCGAACGAACAAGGATACAACCGCGCACACTTCTGCGTTGGCAGGCCACTTTCTTGGAGGCGTTCAGTCACCCTCCTTGGGTGTGATGAATGAGTTGTCCGACGAATTCTCTACGGAAACACTCTTAGAGCGTTTCATCGGGAGTCAAGAGGTTTTTGCAACACGATATAGTAAATTCTAAGCTGCGTTAGCTTAGGATCTTCATGGCTTCCAGGTGTCACTTCACCCTCAAAGTTTATAATTTCTAGATCGTTTGTACCAATGCTGGGGAATGGATGACTGGAGATCCTCCCTCATCGGTAGGAAAAGAAACATCATCGATCAAGCGTGACTCTTCTCGAATAGATAAAATGAACAAGGAAACAGGGTATCCATCACCAAAATACACGCATACAGCAAGATGCCATTCGTACAATCCCAGGAAGGGAGGGAGGGGAGATGCGCTCCTACGCCACCTTCACTGCCTTCAACTCCGCGCCCTCCTCACCGCTGCCACTGCCCCTTTCATCCCGGACTACCGACGAGCCCGCGCCGGCGGGCTGGTCGGCCGCAACGGTATCCTCCAGCTCAACGGGCAGGCCGAGATTCAGCGCGACCGTGACGACGGCGGTGACGGCGAAGCCGGTCTCCATGATGAGCTCGATGGCGTCGAGGAAGCCGCGGAGGGCCTTGTTGCCGCCGTCGTACGTGAACACGTGGCTGAAGTAGTCGGGCACCAGGGTGGCGCCGTAGCCGAGGGCCAGCCCCGCGGTCAGGATGAAGCGGTTGCGGCGGTTGAAGGGGACGCCCCGGGCGATGATGGCAATGCCCGAGACGGCGACGGCGCTGAAGAGGAAGGTCGTCATGCCGCCGAGGACGGCCGACGGGATGGCGACGAGGGAGGCGGCAAACTTGGTGAAGATGCCCGCGATGACGAGGAAGAGGCTAGGAAGCAGGAGAAAGTCAGCTTTCCTCGTCTCTTGTTTCTGGGTTAAAAAGTTGGGGGGTTGGAATCTTACCAGCAGCAGTACCCCGCGGACCGGTTGGCGCAGCGCGTGAGGGCAATAACGCCGTTGTTCTGGGCAAAGGTCGTCATGGGCGTGATGGTGCCAAGGGCGGCGAGCAGCCCGTTGATGCCGTCGGCCAGCACGCCGCCCTGGATGCGGCTCTCGTAGATCTTGCCCTCGACCTCGATGCGGGACACGTCGCAAGTGGCCGTGATGTCGCCGATGGCCTCGCAGGCGCAGATGATGAAGACGGCCATGAGGGGCAGCACGAGGGGCCCGTAGACGGACAGCTTGAAGGTGTGCACCCAGATGAAGGAGACGGCCGGGGCCTCGTCAATGCCCGAGCGGTCAAAGTAGCCGCAGGCCGCGGCGATGATGCAGCCCGTGAGCAGGCCGATGACGACGCTGACCGACTTCATGATGGGCGACCCGAAGCGCTCGCAGAGGATGATGGTGACAAACACGGAGAAGCCGAGACCTGATAGGCGGCATCAGCATTGGTCTGATATGTCGGGAAGAAGGGAAGATGAATGACGGTGATGATGGCGATGATGCTCGGCGGTTCAACGCACCTAGATATTCGGCCGAGCCCCAGGGCAGCGCATGCGGCGCGGTGATGTCGGGGCACCGAGCGAAAAACTCGGAGGGGTTTGCCTCAGAGCAGAGGCCTGAGCCGCCGGCCCAGTCCTTGAAGCCGGACCCAATCAGGTTGATACCGATCAGCATGACGGTCGGCCCGGTCACGATGGGCGGGAAGACGCGCAGGATGACCTTGGGCGGCATGAAGGAGATGAGGATCTCGAGCAGCGAGCAGACAGCCGAGGTGCCGAGCAAGGCGCCATAGGCGTCCGGGCACGGCAGCGGGGTGCCGTCTTCGGCGGTCGGGCAGAAGCCGTTGGCGTACATCTGGCTGAAGGCGCCGGAGGCGACGGGGATGATGGCGAAGGAGATGCCGACCACGGAGATGAGGCCGGTGCCGATGTAATAGGGCGTCTTTAGGATGCGGAAGCGGGTAATCTGGATGGCGGACAGCAGGCCCGACACAATCAGGGAGGTGGACACGAGGTACTGTGTCTGCTCGGAGCTGAGGTTGGCGCCACCGGAGCCGGCCATGATGATGGGCGGGGTAATGATGCCGGCCAACATGGCGAGGGCATGCTGGAAGCCGAGGATCAGGGCCAACAACACGGGCATCCGGTCGTTCAGGCCAAAAAAGGGGGGCGGCTGGTCCGCCTTCTTCATGAAGGGGAGGGTTGGACGGAAGAGGAAGGCATAGTCGTAGTTGCCGATGAGGCCCTCCTTAGTGAGAAAAGTCTTCTTCACGCCGCGAAGCCGGTCGGCGAGAGTCCGCCGCGGAGCCGGCTCCGGGACGATCTGAGACGGTGCTTGGTCTTCGTCCATGGTGGTGAGAAAAACCGGAGTTCCGAAGTCGGGACTCTAGACTGGCGGGCCGGGAGGAGTACGAGGCGGGAGGGGAGGTACGCTTTGTGTGTGCACTCCGGTCCGAGACTCCAATCCACAAAGAGTACCTCGAAGGAAGCTCGAGGAAATGGGGTATTTAGGGGTATGTATGTGCGGAGAACCTGCTCAACCGTCCCAACCGCCGACCGTTGATCGCTTACCAGGCAGTCGGAGGCGGGCACCGGCAACGGCCTTTTATTCAATCGCGAACTGCATGGCAAAGCTTTACAAGGCTTGTTGCATGCTTATCGCTGGTTTCCAGGTTTATCATGACCAGGCCCACCGTTTGCGGGTTGCAGCCAGAGGCGAATGTGGAACCCTCCGCAGCTCGTGGTCTGCAGAAGGGGTTAGGATGTGCTTCCTCTGGCAAGCATCATTGCCCTTTTGTCCTCCCGGATGTCGGCTTCGCTTCCCGCGCACTGGCGCAGATGCTTTGCCGGGAATTACGGTGCTCGGATGCCCAATTCAGACAGTCCTCCATTCAATAGTTCCCATGTTGCCCTTGCCCTCCTCCACGGGGGGTGCGTTGACATCAGATTCATGACCTGCAGCCCTTTGCCACAGAGCGCGTAGGGTTGGCTAGTGTAGTTGGCTAGTGTGAATAATGAAGTGAGGGCGAGTTGCACTCGGGTAGGTGTTCGGCTGAGTTTCCAAGTCGAGATGCCCACTAATCAGTCAAACTGACTTGAGCGACCAATAACGGGACACTGGAATCACTGGAACCAACGGCAGGGCTCGATCGATTCTGGGGCGGTTATGCACGCCATGTCTTGCGCTCGCGTGGGCGTGGGGGTGTGCTTGCGGACCCCGGGGCTGGAGAGCGCTCCAGAGCGATAGGAGATGGCCGAAGGGTGATGATATGACCGAATGACGATAAACAACGCCAATGCGAGCAAAAGGCTTTTGTGGTTGTGAATCGTTTGAGCCAGAGTGATAAGCGGTTTTATCGCGATAACACTAAAATGATAGGCTAGTGGGGCCTTAGTTGCTGGGCGCTATCCCAACCGCAGCATCTTGATCAAAATTCTCCACAGCCTCGATGGAATGGATTATCACCACGAATATCGAGGGAGCGTCGCATCCGCATACCCGCACGTGTAATCCGTACAGAACACCATCACCCATGCGAGCCGGATTTGTACATACCACAAATATCATTAGTCGAGGCGTTCGCACTGACGTGTGCTGCCAATGCAACATAATCTGAACCACTGGTCTAATCCGTACTTGAAGCAACCTCCAATAATGACCTAATTACGCAGTATATATGTATGTACATACTACAGTATGTATGTATATACACTGTAAGGTCGCCGTCGGGCGCAGCCGCCCATCTAGCGTCCCAGTTCAACGCCCCACACCCGGCCGCTCCCAGCCGCGCACCGGGCTGCCATGCGCATCGCACGGTACAGAACGACTCCTTCGCTGCCCGGAGCGGCAGAACGGTGTCCAACTTGACGGTGGTGAGGTTGATGTGGAACATGCTCCCTCTTCAGCAGTGCATTCCTCAGCATCTCTCGCTCGGCTGCGTCCAGACCCTCGGCTGGCGCCGCTGATGGAATCATGGGGTTACTCTCCTCCCATGGGGAAGCCGTTGGTTCACTGGAACCGGGAAACAATCTGGGGACACCTAGCAGACTGTCGAGCCGGTTCGGGAAGCCGAGCTCCCGTAATGAGTGAACAGTAAGGCCGGCGAGGCGAACACCACCAGCTTTTGGATTGATGCCAGATGGGGGGGGAGGCATACTCTTGATGTTTGATACATTAAGCACAGTCTCAATACCAGACATGCTGCTTTGCCCATAGGTAACAAGTCCGGTACCAGTTAAGGTAAGAGGTGCCCTAAGGGGCCTACTAGAACCTGTGGTGGCTTGGGCTCTCCCCGCCCCAGGGCTCGCCCCAGTTCGGCCTCTTCATATCACGGCTATTGTTCCCTGCATTCGCATCCCACAGAATCCGATCAAAGCTAAAAATCAAAAAGCAGAGCAAAAACGTACAACATCCGGCATTCGCTGGTCGTCACCGACCCAACTACTACCCGGACCCTCACCAGCTTAACTAGGGCAGAGCGGACGGGATGCCGTGCTTTCTGGTGGGTATGGTCGTACGTGGCAGCCGT
This sequence comes from Thermothelomyces thermophilus ATCC 42464, assembly GCF_000226095.1. NCBI lineage: Eukaryota > Fungi > Ascomycota > Sordariomycetes > Sordariales > Chaetomiaceae > Thermothelomyces > Thermothelomyces thermophilus. Next base: position 2,121,463 of record NC_016476.1, on the reverse strand, counting down.
CTCATTGAACCACAATTATATTGTGAGGGTAGGAGACAATGAGGGCGAGAGCGACGAAGAACCTTGGAAGCAGTCACAGGTTTCCCTGCAGCACGTGTGTTCAAGCCACCGAAGCGCCGCGACAGTGCAGCGTCGACCAGCCATCCGGATTTTGAGTTATAGCGCTGATTGGTTGAAACCACGAATCCGCCCTTTGCGCAGCCTTTGATTTCTATGTCTTTTTTGCATATTTTCTTTTCTTGCAAAGTTGTTGAAGTCTGCCTGCCATCTAAATTTCTAAAAATCTAATCTCCTGCAAACCGTTCTGTTCCTAGTTTGCGGCTTCGCGCTGCAAGCATCCTCGCTGTTTCCGCTTGGGCTTGGCAACGTGGTGCCTGAACCTGCGCTTGTTCCTGTGCCAACGGCCCCGCTTGCCCGCCTTCCTGGGACAGTGTGCCAACACGACGACGAATCGGCGCGCAGACGCTCCGAGGGCCCTAAGTCCCCGGAAAACGTGCACCTCACGTTTTACTATATCACAGTATCTCTCTGTTCGAGACGATCGGACTGCCGCTCGACAACCCTGTGTCAACCACGGGCGGGGATTGAATAGCGCCACCCAGACACGCAGCGGCCGATTGGGAGAGAGATTCAAAACGTCGTTTCCGCAGCAAGGAGAAGCACACTCATATCATACACTTCCCTGCCGCATTTGGTGTCACAGCCGAGAACTCCGAAGCTGGGAACCAATCCCTTCCTGCGCCAAAGGATCTTCGCTGAGAAGCTTTTGTGGCGGATGAGATTGTTGGGCGCCCGACGGAACGTACCCAACCAGTTCGCTTGAGAAACCTCCGCAACTCTCCAACTATTTCCCAAGAATCGGCGACGACACCCGATCGCACTCCGACAACACTCGCCATCATGTTGTTCGCAATTATGTTCGCCTTTTGGCGCTTCGCCGAGATCGTCACACTGGTACTCCCATCCCGCTTGCTTCTTCTCACTTGCTCACCCATCCCATTTCACTCACTCGCCTATTACACTCACTTCCTCGCTCTCAGTCCCCGTCCCATCCCATCCCATCGGACACCCTCATTATGACTGAAACATTGAATCAAACTAACTGTGACGCCCCCAGATCCCCATCACGGGCATGCTCGCCTGGTTCGTGGACGGCTACCTGGATGCTAACGTCATGACGCCGGCGCACATCCTGATCCTCTTCATCGTCTCGGTGCTGGCGCTGGCCTGGTCCATCTTCACGCTCTTCAGCTACCACCGGTCGTCGGCCAATGCGCACTTCGTGGCGCTGGTTGACCTTGCCTTCGTCGGCGCCCTGATCGCGGGCGTCTACTACCTGCGCTTCGTCGCCCGCACCGACTGCGCCTCGGTCCGCCCGGGGTCGCCCACGGACATCAGCCTCGGCATCTTCGGCAACGCCCGCATCAACTACGGCCTGCCCGAGATCAGCGTCAGCAAGACGTGCGCCATGCTCAAGGCCAGCTTCGGCCTGGGCATCATGAACACCATCTTCTTCTTCATCACCGCCGTGCTGGCCTGGATCCACGGCGACAACGCCGCCCGGAGCGAGCGCCGCCGCACCTACAGCCGCCACGCCAGCCGCAGTCGCCACCGCAGCCATAGCGGCCACCGCCATGGCGGGAGCCGGCGGAGCTCGCACTCGCACCATCGTGCTTATGTCTGAGGCGTGTCCGAGAGGAAAGAAGGGGAGGAACGAAATGAAGAAAAGGAAAACGAAGAGGAAAGGGGAATAGGGAGGGTTTGTTGCGGTTATGTTGGTTTATTTTTTTTTCGTCCGAAGGGTCGGTTCCTGCGATCGCCTAATTATCTATGCTGGAGCATATATCGGGGTCTGGTTGTCGGTAACGTCACGGAAAGCGTTCAGAAGGACGGAAGGGGTGCGATGGGAGGAGGGCTGATAAGGCCCAGGTTACGATTTCATGACTTGAATGATTGATTCTGGCCCGCGTCCATATTGACGGATCTGCACCTACACATTGTAGATAGTAATGTTGATGATATCGGCAAGCGAGTATGAAGTTTGTGGTTTTATACATTTACTTCTCGGCGATTCTTGCGCAATGCATTCGATGTCAAACACCTACGAGCTAATTAATTAATTACTAGTTACTCTTTTACTAAAAGCTAAGGCCAGCCCGAAGACAGGATTAAGACCGTTTCAAATCTAAGATCTCCAGAGCAGTCCAAGAAGATCTCAGGCTGTTTTGCAGTCCTCCACGGAACTCTTGAGTGATTTACGAGGACCTCGCGAGGGCACTTGCACACACGCATTGTTGAGCAAGGCCTGTGATGCATATCCCGTCACCTGGGATATTCCAACGACGGGAAACGTCTCGTGGCGTGATATATCATCTCATCACTTGTCGGTAGTGTTCATGCGGCTATACCGTATTACACTGGCGACCCAAAGAACGATATGGTCAGTTGCTCTGGAAGGAGAACCACATGCCCCTGGAGATCAGACCAATGTCAGGGCTATCGAACCATGAAATGATATCCTCCAGGTTATGATTCTTTTTTGCAATGCCGGAAACCTTCAAGGTCATAAAGAAGTCATACAATCATTACACAGCCGCGTTCATCTTCTATGGTAATAGCCACACGAAGTCATCGCCGGCAACGGGGGTTGAATATCACGCTCTGCAGAGCCTAAGCTTGCCAACCATACTGACGACGATGGGATCGATATGCTCGCGGCCCGAGGAGCCCAAGGTCCGAGTGCTCGCGCATCCGATCCGGGACTCGGTGGCCCTCCGCCAACGCATATCGCTCAACAGGCAGACCCTCGCCCGGATCCTGGAACAAATCGGCCACCCTGCTGCACATCACGCCCGCCGCCAACCCGGGCCGTCCGGGCGACTGGGGGGGCCACAAAAGAATCGTGCTCAAACATCATCATCCCTTCCCTGCGAGAGCAAGACCGGCAGAAACCGGAGGACGATGAGGAGCTCCTTTGGCCACACGATAATGCGGAAGCGGCGCACAGCGAAGCCCATAAACGTGAACAAGCCACTCCCGCCACTCCCGGCACTCCCGCCGCCGCCGCCGCCGCCATCGTCGTTGTCGACCACGACCCCTACGCCTACGCCGATTCCGACCTCGACTCCGATCCCGACAGCCGTTTCCGCCGGTCGGGCCGAGCCGGCGCCGGAGCACAAGCATCAGAAGGCACACGCGCAGCACGAGCGGGAGCACATCGCGAGACACCGGGCAGAAGCGCTGCGGTGCCTCGAGTCGCGCGGCCGGGCGCGGGGGCGCGCCGCATCCCATTCGCCGACCAGGGTGCCGAGCATCATCCTCCGGCGGATCGTCGGGAGGAGGCGGGCCGGCGCGATATTGTTGGGAGGAGAAGGGGGGATGAGAGTGGTTTGCTGAGCACAAGCGGAAAAAAAAAGGAAAAAAAAAAAAGAAAAAGCCTCCAGAGCTGCGAGGGAAGAGCAGCAGTAGCAGTAGCAGTGGCGGCGGCGGCGGCGGCGATAACGTGGCTGCTTCTGTACTATCTCGCGGAGGTTCCGCGGAGGCCGCGGTCACAGACCTAAGGACGGAGATGCACCGGTGTCGGAAGCTATGGAGCTTCCAAACGTATTAGCCACGCGTTCGCCATAGCTGTATAAGGCTGTTTAACGCATTGGCCAGTTCCTTTTGTCTATAAATATCAGTCGTTTTGTCTCCTTTATAGATAGTTCAACAAGGCACTGTCTCCTTCGTACAGCCACCCACTACAGACTGCTTTCAACGCTCCCGGAGCTCCTATTACGTTCGGCAGTTATGAGCCCGGCGCCTTGACTGCTCCTCTACCGACGTATCTTTAATATTAGTAGTAGCTTCTTTCTTCGGTTACGAACTCTCTTACCCTGCTTTAATATGCTTTCGACAATACGTCTATTATGTCTAAGATCCTAGTCGAGACTTCTATATGCCTTATAGGGCCTAGTTCCTAGAACTTATAGTATATTAAATTGTAATTATAGGCTAAATTCGCTAGTATATAGGGATTTGTTGACCCTAACGGTGACCGTAAGCTAGATCTAGAAGTTCTGTAGTGCCTAACCTGTAAGTAAGCTAGAGATAACCTTATCCTAGCTTCCTAGGAGCAACTCTTAGAAGGATTATTGCCCTTAATATCTATAGATTTAATACCTTCTAATGTAGCTATTATAGCTAAATTCGTATAACTATAAGACTCCTTTTATAAAGATATTATATATGCTATAGACGTTAGTAAGCGGATAGGATAGTTATAATGCTAGCTAGTATATACTATAGATCTTAAACTTTATAAAGCTATAAAAGTATATAGGAAGAAGGATATTAACCTTATTAGGGGGATTATCTAGGCACTTTACTCTATACTTATATTATCTATTATAATGCTCTATATAATAGTTACTATATAATATATAACTAGGATATTAACCTTATTAGGAGGATTATCTAGGCACTTTACTCTATACTTATATTATCTATTATAATGCTCTATATAATAGTTACTATATAATATATAACTAGTCCTAATATAGTTAAGCATTTAGGAGTTAATCTATAGCATTAGATTCGTAACTTTAATATCGCCTTCTAGTAAGCCATCTAATATAATATCTTAGAAGTATAGGGTATATAAGGACTTTATACCTTCCTTAATGCCATCGTTATATATATCCTACTAACCTAGGTAGCGAATAAGAGGATAGAAATTAAGCTTGCTAATAGTATAGGATAGCTACTTCTGGAGCTTAGTACCCTTATTATAATAGCCGAGATTCTAATTAATAATGACGTATAACCTAGAGTCTTTTGAAAGTATAGAATCTTCTTGACAACTTATATACTAATATTTCCTATAGCTTAGAAGAGTAGTAAGGAGAGAGGTAGAGACTTATATAGAGACTCTTATAGCAGTTAGCAGCATAATATAAGATGTCCTTATAAGCGTTTATGTCACGGAAATATACATATAGATGCCACCTAAGCTACCGGCACAAACAGGCCAATCAAGTCAAAGGAACAAAAGGACCAATTATAACATAGGAAGCATAGTGATCACTACACTTACCAGTAATTAGGGTAATCACCACTATACGATCACTTATAATCACCATAATCAGGAATAATCACTAGGATTATATATATATATAGATAGTTACTCATTAGGTAGACTCTAAAAGTTTACCAATAATAGTAACCTATCCTATAATCATAGTACTTATACCAAGCATTACTAATTACTATAAGAGACAACTCTAGTATTGTTATAAACTCTTTAGCTTTACCAAATCCCTTAGACAACCTACCTACTTGTCCTACTCAATCTACCTTCGTCTAAACCCTTTTAGAAGAAGTCTAAGTTAGGTTCGTTACACGTTACTATCACTCCCTTTGTTCTATTATAGTTTAGAACGGAGGTGACTTCGACCTCGATATTGACATAGCTATTAACGTTATAGCTAAACAGCTACTTACCTAGCTTGGTTAACTCTATTAGCAAATCTAGGAGTTAGACTAGAGAGATAAGGCTACTTAAGCTCGAATTAAGGAACTCGAGAATAGCGAAAAGCACTTGTAGAAATTAGTTAACAAGGCCTATACTAAAATTAAAGCACTCGAAGGCGCTAAAGCAAGCCGTATTAAGATCGAACTACCTAGTAAATATAGAGGAACTAAGGAAGACCTTATAGGATTCCTAATAAACCTCCGATCCTACTTCCGGCTTAATAACGACAAGTTTCTAAATGATAAAGCTAAAGTCCTCTATATAGCTACAAGACTAGAGGGCAAGGTATTTAAATAGTTTAAGCCTATATAAAATGACTATCTTATTAAGGAAGACGAAGACGACCGAGACGCGTTTATATAAATAGTCTTTTGATCTTATAACTATTTCGAAGAAGAGCTTTAGAAGGTTTTTAGCGACAAAGATAAGAAGATTTATATATAAGAAAGACTCGCTAATCTCTAATAGACTAAGTTAGTAGCTTCTTATACTATATAGTTTAGATAAGATATACTTAAGTCTTAGCTTAATAATAAGGTATTAATATAACTATTCCATAATGGCTTAAAGGAAAAGGTTAAAGACGAGCTATATAAGTATAATTAGCCTAAGACCCTAGATAAATATATTATATAGGCTATTAAAATCGATAATTGACTCTATATATAAGAGTAGTAAAAACGAGGTTAAATAAATAGAACCACGGTTAAAGCTAATGACAAGAAAAAGCGAGCGTATATTAATACCTTATATAGGATATACCCTAAAGCTATAGATATAGATATAATATAGAAGTAGGACTAGAAGAAGACGACTAAAGATAAGTCTAATATTACCTATTATAACTACGGAAAGAAAGGGCATTATAAGCGAGAATGTCGAAGCCCGAAGAAAGAGTAGAAGGTAGTCCCTAGAAAGAAAATTATAGCTATCGACGAAACTACTAAGGACGTTATCGAAGTAGCGGCTACAAGCTATAAAGATAAGGGTAGTAATATAGCTGGTCTTAGACACGACGGCAATAGTAAAGACGAATAAGCACCGTACTTTGAACTAGTCACTATAGACCTAGAGATAGGTCTTATTAAATAGGATACGGTAGGAGGATACATACTACCAATTTCGATTCTCCTAGCCTTAAGGTAGTAGGGTTTTATAGTTATATAGAGGTAGGATAGATTATAGACAACCGATACCTAAGGAATTAAAAGACCTAGACCTAATATTCTATTCCTTTAAGAACGAATTAAATAGTACTATAATAAAGTTTTCCGGCTTAATATAGAACTATACGAACGGGATAGACGCTTAATTTGACTTGCCTAGTAGAATAATAAGATAAGGGACAAGACGAGGGAACTCCGATATATTATAGAAACTATTAAAGGAAAACAGCCTATAATATATAATAGGCCTAATAGCTATACTAAGCACTTTAACGACTAGTAACTTAGTAATGACGTATAGAACCTAGAATACTAGTTTATATACGCGAACTACGGAAAAGACAAGCATATATAGGAAAGCTACTAGAAGAAACACTCCTATCTTAGCATTAGGGTACCTATAGTCTATATATAATAGGAAGAATTCGGGAAGGAATTCTAATACCTCCTAGGCAACGCTACATAACTATATCTTCAACATAAGGCATATATACAAGTGCCTTAGTTCTAGTGTATAGCATATAGATGCCGATATCACTTCTATAACAAATTCGAAAACAATTACTAGCCGACCTAATAAGGAAATAAGGATAGAAGCTTACGCCCTATAGAATAGGTCTACAATATAGGAAATAGAGCGGCCGAATTACTCTAGAAGATCGAAGCCTACGATCTAGAAGGCATTACGATAGTTCTAAGACGAGCCTAGCCTAGGCACTACGGAACAGGACGAGATATATAGGACTCGTGCTAGAGCAACGATTGCCTCTATTATATAGATGAAAAGAAATCGCGAATTCGGGAGCTTTAGATGAAGCTATAGCATATATAACGAAAAGTAGAACGGACTTAATAGTAGGAAGCCGTAAGCACTTAATAGCTTATAGAAATGAGTACGATTAATAAAGCTACTATTAGCCGAATAACCAAAGAGGTTAGCACTAACCTAGGAAACAGGTTAGGGCCTTTTAAGGGGCCTAGAAACTATTAACGCCTATATAGTAGCAAGTAGTAGTATAGTATAGGAGGAACTAGCGTAAGAGACTACTATATCGAGACCTCCTAATAGAAATATAGGAAATTGCTATAATCTTTAGATAACGGCGGCAAGACAAGCGACTATAGATAATAGCACAATAGAAACAGCACGAAATGCTTGTACTAGTAGATAGTAGAGTAGAGATAAACCTGATTTCGCCGACACTTATAAATCAGCTACAGATACCCTAGAGAATAAAGCAGAAGTATAGCATGATTAAAGGGCTATTTCTAACGTAATAGGTATATAGGGAGACCGAACCGATCGATATTACTATAGTAGGGAAGACTATAGCAGTTATATTTAACATTATAGATATAGGTAACGATAAAGATATAATATTAAGGTTACTATAGTATAAAGATTATAACCTAGACATTAGTTAGAAGAATAGTAGCTACCTACAACCCCGAACGGAGTTATATTTGACTAGTAAGATAGGGAGTATATAAGGATCGTAAGCAGATAATGCTTAAAGGAAGGCATATCCTACAGATCTACTATAAGAGATAGATAATAGTAGGCAGACTACCATAGACTCTAGAAAAAGCGGTATAATGACACTAACATTATAATAGGAGGAACGAGCTAAACTGCTAATAGCTGTTCTCTCTATTGACGAATATAGAGTACTATAATTGGAGTAATAGGTTAAGATAGGAGAAATCGCTAGTATCGCTATAGATAGAACCAAGTTCGTATACTATTAGAAAACCAAAAGACAAGATAAGACTAGGGAAGTACTAAAGGAATACGGAGGATACCTAGCATTCGAACCGAAGCATCTAGAAGGATTACTAGAGTATAGCCTATAGGATCACGAGATTAAGCTTAAGGAAGGAGCATGACTAAAGTTCTTTAAGATTTACTATGTAAGCTAGGCATAGAACGAAGAACTTAAGCGATATTTAGAGGAGAACCTTCGAAGAGGATATATCTGCCTGTCGATATTGCTAGTAGGCTACCTAATCCTGTTTATGCCTAAGAAAGATAGAAAGCTACGGTTATATGTCGACTATCGGCAACTTAACAAATAGACCGTGAAAAACCAATACCTATTACCGCTAATCTTACGGCTCTGAGATCAGTTAGCAGGAGCCTAATATTTTACGTATCTTAACTTGCTATCGGCCTATAACTATATATGGATCAAAGAAGGCGACGAGTGGAAAACGGCCTTTAGGATACCTTATAGCTACTATAAGTACCTTGTCATGCTATTTGGACTTATAAACGCGCTAGTAATATTTTAAGCCCTGATTAATTAAGCTATCTACTCCTTTCTTGACAAATTTATGGTATATTATCTCGACAATATACTTATTTTCTCTAAGACAATAGATAAATACTAGAAGTATATAAAAGTAGTGCTAGACATGCTATATATATATAAACTATTAGTCAACAAGAAAAAGAGCGAATTCTATATTAGGAAAACGGTATTTTTAGGATATAAGATATCCCTAGGATAAATTCGGATAGAATCTTTAAAGGTTAAAGCTATTAAGAACTAGCTATAACCGACGTTAGTTATAGAAGTACGAAGCTTTATCGGATTTACAAACTTCTACCGAATGTTTATTAGGAACTTTAGAGCAATCGTACAACCTTTATATAAACTTACCAAGAAGAATACTAAATTCTAATAGGAAGAATAATATAAGTAAGCATTTACGTAGATCCGTGACGCTATTATCAAAGATCTAATACTAGTACTACTAGACTCTAAGAAGCTATTTAAGATAGAAACGGACGCTTTAGACTATGCTATCGGAGGATAATTAGGATAACGAGATAGACAAGGAAAGCTACATCCTATAGCCTTCTTTTTAAAGAAGCTCGATAGACTACGTCTTAATTATCCGATTAATAACAAGGAACTACTTATAATTGTCAAAGCTTTTAAGGAATAGTAACTATACCTTAGTAGTATAATTAAACTAGTACAAGTATATATAGATTACAAGAATTCATAATACTTTATAATAATAAAGGAGCTTAATAGACGACAAATACGATAGGTAGAATTCCTTGTAGAATTTAACTTTAAGATCCGCTATAAGAAGGGCAAAGAGAACGTATAAGCAGACATCTTAAGCCGACGAACGGATCATACGGAAGGACGAATAGAAATAACACCACCGTTGTTTAAGGAACGAATAGACAGAACGCTATATCACGAAACGCAAACACCTGTGGAAGATAATCTACTTAACTCGTTACTAGAATGTTATACAATCTTTCGAGAAGAAAGGATTAACAAAACATAGTATCAAGCAACACCTAGACTAATGGTACCTAATAGAGTAGAAGAAAAAGATAGGAAACTCTAGTACTAAGGTAAAGCATATATCTACAATAGGGATCAATAGCTACGAATGATTCGAGAACTCTATAAGTCGAAACTTAGAGGACATAAAGGAGTTATAAAGACTATTATATAAGTTAAGAAATACTATAACTTTCTATAGTTAACGGTATAAGTTAAGAAAGTTATACGGAACTATAATATTTATAATCGAAGTAAAACGGCATGACATAAGCCATATAGGCTACTTTAGCTACTGCTAATAGCTGACAAATTATAGAGTTTAGTTACAATAGACTTTATTACAAAGATACCAGAATCTAAGGATATGGCTATAGGAGTAATCTATAATAGTATTCTTATTATAGTAGATCGCCTAACTAAATAGGCATACTTCTTTCCCTACAAGGAGTCCTAGATAGTAGAATAGTTAATAGACGTAATCTATTAGCAAGTTACATCAGTACATGCTTAGCTATAAGAATAGGTCACTAATAGAGATACTAAGTTTGTATTAAAGTTCTAGCAAGCATTAATATAACAATTAGGCATCAATAGCAAGCTATTAATAGCATATTACCCGTAGATTAATAGACAAACAAAGCGACTAAACTAAGTTATTAAGCAGTACCTCTACTCTTACGTTAACTACTAGTAAGACGACTAGGTCATGCTATTGCCAACAGTATAACTCGCTTATAATATAATATCAATAGAAACGACCAAAGTTATACCGTTCTTTACAAACTACAGATATAAAGCAGACCTTAGGCAAGGACTAGAGGTTATAGTGCTAAGAGTAATAGTCAAAGCAGAACAAATATACGTACTATATAAAAAGCTTAAAAAGGAACTCGAGTTTATCAAGACTAGAATAAAGAACTACTACGATAAATATAAGCTTAAGGGACCTTGCCTAGAGAGGGGAGACAAAGTCTACCTAATTATATAAAACTTACAAACTAAACGACTAAGCACAAAGCTAGACTTCAAGAAGGTCAGACCCTTCGTTATCAAAGAACAAATTTCGACATCTAACTACCGACTATCGTTACTGTCATCTATATAACTATAGACGGATGTTTTTTATATTTCACTTCTCGAACTAGTACCGAAAAATGCCAAGGCTACTATATATATCGAAGCAAAGGACAAAGAAAAAGAATAGGACGTCGAAGAAATTCTAGATTTATATACTATTAATAGGGAACTATAGTACCTAGTCAAATAGCTTAATTTCGGACTAGAAGACAACTCATAGGAACCTATTAAGAATTTAAACTACCCTAAGAAACTAGAACAGTTCTATTGGTAGAACCTAGATCGGCTAAAGGCAAACCTAGGACAGAACCGAAAATAGCGCCCTAGTTAATAACGTTAACGCCACTATTAAGTTATATAACAGCCCCTAATTCCTACTATTCTACCGCCTCTAATTCGTCTAGATTTGACAAACCCTATATAACTATATCTGCCCCCTTCTCTACTAGGAACTCTTATTATTTACGGACCCGAGTCAGATAGGCTAACGCCTTAGAAGCTTTGTATTAATATTCTTATAGCAAGGCTTTAGCCTCTTTCTCTTTAGCCTTCAAACGACGTTACTCGCGTATAATACGATCTACTATATTATGATTAAAGACGTGCCCTTATAAGAAAACGGGAACTTATAAGAAGAAACTAGAACGCTAGAACCATCGTAAACATAACCCTAACGTATGTAAGCCTTGTAGCGACAAGACTTTTTAATCATTTTGCATACTTAGTTATACTCTATATAATAGAAATACGCCATTACTACAAACCCGTGATTAGAAATAAACTAAGCTAAACGCTTATAACAAATAGATGCTAGGGATCTACGCGTGTCAGACGGTATAATTAATAGTACGAAGGGTAACAAGGGGCTAAGAAAAAAAATATATATAAGGAACGCAAGGGATGTTAGCGCTATTTAAGACGACCTAAAGAGGGCTTTTAGGTCGAAAGCCTTGGAGGGAGGGCATCGTGTCACGGAAATATATATACAGATGCTGCCTAAGCCACTAGCACAAACGGGCTAATCAAGTCAAAGGAACGAAAGGACTAATTACAACATAGGAAGCATAGTAATTACTATGCTTACCAGTGATCAGGGTAATCACCACCATATAATCACTTACGATTACTATAATCAAGAATAATCACTAGGATTATATATACATATAGATAGTCACTTGTTAGGTAGACTCTAAGAGTTCACTAGTGATAGCAACCTGTCCTATAATTATAGTACTTATACCAAGTATTGCTGATTACTATAAGAGATAACTCTAGTGTTGTTGTGAACCCTTTGGCTTCACCAAATCCCTTAGACGACCTGCCCGCTTGTCCCGCTCAATCTACCTTCGTCTAAACCCTTTTGGAAGAAGTCTAAGTTGGGTTCGTCATAGTTTAAGACATCTATAGAATCTAATAGACTGCTATATACTTAAGCAAGCTATCTATAGTAATAAGTAACGCTTGTACCTTTCCAATAAAGAGTATAAGAGGATTCGTTAGGAGCTTGATAAGCCGAAGTAGGCTAGACTGAAGAATTAACTTATTACTAAGTAGGGGGAGCTATTCTATTCTAGGTAGTTAGGGGTAGGATATCCTAGTTCCCTTAATATATTAATTATTAGCCTTTAACTACTTGGTAAGCTCTTAACTTATTATAAGGCGTTTAGTATAATCGCTTCATAGCGTTATCCTCTTTTGGAAAGTACTTTATTAGACTTATATAGCGTAACCTACTTAGTTAATAATAAGAAGTTCCTTTTACCTAGGACGTTCGTTAAGGTAGAAGATCCTAAGTTTATCGAAGTAGGTATAACGACCTTTTCTATTAGTAGGAAGGGTACTTAGGTAATCGAGAACGTTCTAGATAGACTATATAGACTATATACTAAGAACCTAATATTTAAGGATATTACTATCGTTAAAGGATTCTATATTAATATTATCTTAAAAGCTTTATTACTTAAGGTAGGTATTTAGTACTATAGCTTAGATTACTTATTACATTTTAGAACACTAGAAAATAACGTTATCCTTTATAAGTTAGAATATAAGTATAATCTTACGTTCCTTAAATATAAGCTACTTTCTTACTACTTAAACTTCCTAGACTATGTCTTAATTAGTAAAGCAGGTATCGTAAACGTTTATATGTCCTTATAGAATATATTTACTACGTATAGTAGAAGGTTCTAGACGTAAGCGTTACCTACTATAAGAGAGGACACCGAGGATCTTTAGCACTTAAGAGCTAGCTACCTCGCACTAGAAGCGTTAAACGCGCTTGTTAATAACGCTAGAAATATCCATATCAAAGGGATAGTATATATTAAGTACGAGAGCTACGCTTATACTTACGTAAGTAAGGTTATCTCTAGGAAAACACTACCTAAGTAGAAGTCTATATACCTATTCTAGTAAGTAGCCTAAGATCTATTTAACTATCCTAAAGCGATTAATGGATTACGATAACCATTTATAATTGTTAACAAGTATAGTAGGAAGCTCTTCCCTTTCTTCCTAATAATAAAGTCGCTAGACTAGATTATAGAAGTTATCTAGAACTTTAAGAGCTAGGTAAGACACTAATATAGGCTTACTATCTATGAGATCAAGTAGGACAATAATATTACGACGATTAGTTTAATAGGGCGTGTACTAATATACTACTAGACTTAGGCTATAGAAAGTAGTATTAATCTTAAACTCTTATCTTTATATACCTATAAGCCTAATGGACTAGTAGAGCAAGCAGGGTAAGAACTAATCTTACGCTTAATCAAGATACTTAATAGTATGAATCTGTTCATAAAGCTCTAGTTAGAAAGTATATAAGCGGTAGTATACTTATATATAATAAGCCTAAGCTATACTTACTTATTTAGAACTCCTAACGAAGTACTCTATAGCTAGTTTAAATAGTATTTTCGCTAGTATAAACCTAACTTGATAATTACATTAACTAGCAACTTATACCTAGACTAGAGTAATATCTTTATATATAAATACTAGGTATATATCCTCTATAAGGATAGGGAAGCTAAGTAGCATATAAAGGACTTCAAGGTGCTACTATATAGACTAATAGGGTATCTTGTAGGATATTACATATCTAATATCTATCGTATTTAGATATCCAAGCTCGATAGGGTTATTATAACTTGTAACGTTTACTTCGATAAGAAGACTTTCTACTATCTAGGTAAAGAGTAGCTAATAGAGTTATTACTAGTGGTAGCAAGCTAGGAAGTCAATTAATTCGATCTTAGCAAAGATTCCTAAGATACCGACTTTCTCTAGAAAGCATTATAATAGACCTAATAACTAGTAGAAGACTCTATTATAGTGGCTTAGCTACCTCTATCGTAAGAGAGTCTGGCGGTAGACTAACCTCTCTAATAGGGTTAAGACTTAGGGGTAAGGGAGCTCTCTAATATATAGCCTATAAGCGAGTAATTAGCTCTAGAGACTCTTATAGTAGAGATGTAAGTAATAAACAAACTTACTAAATAGATAGAGAGCTTTAGAGGACTCTTGATTCTTAAATATACGCCTAAGCCTTTGGTGACTTGCCCTATACTAGCTAGTAAAGGGGATGTCTACTAGGAAGTAAGAGGGTTTAAATTAGGGCCTTCCTAGTCACTAGCTAGCTAACTAGATGCTAGGAAGAGCAAGGGAGCCGTCGAATCTAACAGAAGAATACCTTCTATAAGAGAATCTAATATATATAACGAGTAGACAGAAGAGCTAGGAGCTAGGGACAGTACTACCGATATATCATACCTAGCTAGGCTAGAGGAGTAAAGCGTTAAGCGAAGTCCGGATTAGCTAACATATCCTCTAGAAGGTAGAAGCGAAGGAGAAACTATTTAGTAACCTCCTACTAGGAGAGGTAGAGGCAGGAGGAAGGCTTATAAGCCTAGGGACCCTATCCGGTTAAGCGAACGGCTATAAAACAAAGAGAAGGTCAATTACTATCACTCCTTTATCTATATAATTAAGGAACTCTAGTGATAGTTCTATAAGACTTACCTACCTAATTAATAGGAAGCTTACCTAGAGGACTAGAGTATAAAAACAATATATATAGTGTTTACTACTACTATACGATAGAAGGACGCTACGTACCTCAGAGTAGCCCTAAATAAGCCGTATTAATATATTGACGATCTTGCTTACATTCCTACTAATTAGCAAGACCTATATAACCACCTGTTAGGATAATAGTTTAAAGATATAGCTTATAAGGAGATATGTAACTTAGAGAGCAGGGGAACGTAGAAGATCGTACTATATAAGTAGGTAAAAGCGCGACCTATCCTATTAAAATAGGTCTTTACGAATAAGTTTGACAAGGACGGTTTCTTAGAGAAATATAAGGTAAAGATCTATATATAAGGAGATCTATAAGATATTAGCTTAGTAGAAAGTATATATATAGCTACTCTAATAGTATAATCATTCTATATGATAATAGTAATTGTTATATACTTTAACTTAGAAGTTAAGTAGTTCGATATAGCGTAAGCGTTCTTTAACACCGAATAACCAGAAGATAATCCTGTCGTCTACAAATTACTAGAAGGATTTAAGTAGCTAGGGAAATATATAGAGTTATAAAGAGCTCTATACGGCTTAAGGGACTTGCTACTCTTATAATATAAGGAGTTCTACAAAACGCTATCAGATCTAGGTATAGAACTATTAGGCAAAGAGAAGTACCTCTTCTTAAGCTACAATAAACAAGTTATCCTAATCTTCTATATCGACGACTTCTTGGTCTTCTTCTATAAAAGTAACGCTATAGCGGCCGAGCGTATAATAGAAGGAATCAAAGCTCGATACGATATCTACGAGCAAGGTAATATCGGTTAGTTCCTTAGCATTAAGGTGATTTGGGACCGACCTATATATAAGATATAGTTAATCTTTAACTAATATATTAGAAAGGTAGCAAGAAGATATAGACTAGATATGCCTAGCGTATATAAGCTAACTCCCTTAAGTTATAAAGAACTTAAAAAGTTTAAAGGGAGCACTACTAGTATATAGATTAAAGAGTATTAGGAGTTTGTTAGATCGATCCTATACTATATAGTTATACTACGTCTAGACATCATATATACCTATTTAGTACTCTCTCGATACCTAACTAACCCAGGACTAGACTACTTATTAGAGGCGTAATAAGTAGTAAGATATCCATTTAGAAGCTCTTACCTATTAATCTAATATAGAGGTAAGCAAGTGCTGAATAGTTCGACGCTTATAATTACTAAGGACATATTATATATAGATAATCTAGATATACAGTATTCGTTATAGGGATATATCTTCTTTCTATTTAGAGGTCCTATTATATAGAAGATGTCGTACTAAGATACTATTATAATGTTAAATACTAAAGTAGAACTTCTAACGCTCTCCCTTATAGTAAGAGAGGCTATAGCACTTAAAAGGCTATTTACGGATATCGATCTTAAGCTTAGGGAACCCTAGAACATCTACTATAATAATTAGCAAACTATTTAACTAGTAATAGCTAAGAATAAATATATTAATACTTACCTATAATATATAGATATCTATAATATATAATTACATTAGGAAGTAGCGAAAGGAACGTTTAAAGCTATATATTTACTAACTAGTCAGATACTAGTAGATAGGCTTACCAAACGACTTAACCGATAAGCCTTCAAGCGCTAAAGGGCTCTCTTTAATTTTTAAGATATTAGTCATAGGCTTACGTAACTAGGGGGTGGAAAATAAGTCAAATTCGTCAAACAAAATACCGCCTAATACTCCCTATCTACTACTATTAGCTATTGCTAGGATCAATAGCCTTGCCCTTACCTTTATCCTAGCTAGGCAATAATGTAGCGCCCAATATGTCATCAGATACGCTAACGTAAGCATTACGAGCCTCCTTGATCTTGCCTAACTAGTAGAAGATGTTATATACCGAGTAGGCGATCTTTGTAAAACGTACGAGTTCGGCCTTATCAAGCTTATACTCTTCCGTATCGTCTATACTAGCGTGTTTCAAGTCACTCTAAAGAACTATATATAACTTCTTAAGATCCTATATATAACTATTAGTAAGTTGCCTATATATTAGGGGTAGAGGTTTAGGATCTAGGGACTTATAAAAGCCTTAGCTCTATTTAGTAAAGCCTTTATTAAATCCTTTACTAACCTAATATAAGAAGTAAGACTACTATTATGGTCAGTATAAGCATTATAAAAGCTATTAGACGTATAGGCGATTAGTATATATCTTCTTATACCTATAGGAATCATAGGTACAATAGTAATAGTAGGAGTTAGCACCAGAATAATTATAACATTTGCCAAAAGAACGTCCTACTAGAGCCGACTATATATATATTCTATAGGGCACCTTATAAAGCTCGCTAGTAGTAATATCGCTATATTTAGTTAGCTTAAACGATCTTAACGCGATTAGAATACTTACAGTTTAAAAGCTTTAATACACTTACGCTTCCAAGGCATTATAGGAGTAGGAGCCGACCTACTAGTAGTTATAGTATTCGTAGCAGGCGTACCTAACAAGTCATCCATTAATTCAAACATAGGAAGCGTCATCCTATTATTATTATTACAATTAAAACTAGTAATACTATTATTACTATAACTATAATAGCTATATTTAATCTATAGCTTTAAAGGAATCGCTCTACTATACTCGACTCTTTTAGACTTCCAAATACGGAAGGCAGGCCCCTAAAGGAGCTATCGAGGTAAGAGCGACAAAGGACATAACACCAAGAACAGTATCACTACAAAGCGTAGTTAAACGACTATCGCCTTTAACTAGGGGGTGTGTCGGAAGCTGTGGAGCTTCTAAACGTATTAGCCACGCGTTTACCACAGCTGTATAAGGCTATTTAACGCATTGGCTAGTTCCTTTTATCTATAAATATTAGTCGTTTTGTCTCCTTTGTAGATAGTTCAACAAGGCATTGTCTCCTTCGTACAGCAACCTACTACAGACTGCTTTCAACGCTCCCGGAGCTTCCACTGCGTTCGGCAACCGGCAAAGGGAGGGCTGGACGGAAGAGAAGTTGGAACAGAGAACAGCAGCGCCTACCCTATCCCGGAGATGGCATCTCGGATGTCCCTTAGCAGCAAGACGGGGAAGGGTCGCGTCAGGGGGGGACATGAAGCCAAGATTTAGGTCCTCGTTTTGCTTCGAGAGCCGATCAATAGTTCGCATTACCTGTCACGCGGTCGGGCGTTGATTCCGTCGTCGGGGTCTCTCCCGTGAAATGGTCACGGCAAGGAGACCGAGGCCGAAACGGGGAGCGTGGTTGAAGCGTGGCTTGCCTTGGCGCGGGTAATGCGTTGAACCGTTGTGAAGGGGAGAGGTGGCTAATACGCCCTTTCCCTCGTAACCAACCGACAGGTCAAGCCCAGGGAATCGCTTCTTCTTTGTACAAGCCACAGCGGATGAAAAGTTTTCAAGGACACGGTCAAATCGACGAGAGGCCGCATTTATTATGCTCAGGAAGGAGATGGCTCTAAATACGCAGAAGCTAATTAATTAATACGCACTTTAAGTTTACCTCCAACATCCGAGATTGCCTGGGTAGGTGGCCTGAACTGCCAGCGAGCGGTGATACGTGATAATCATAGAAAGTGATTGATTGCCTGAATACCTTGGGTACTTCAGGTGTTATTATCAGTGTAATTAAACATACCTAATTAAGCTACCTCACATACTAGTACATACAAGGAAAGCGTTCAATTATTAATTAGGGGAAGCTATGCCCAGGACAGCATAATCAGTGTAATCCGTAAGGTAGGTGATTAGTGTACCCAGGCCTCCGTGCCGCTCTACCTTCCCAGTTGCCCTGTTCAGGAAGGCATTTATACCTGTCGGCACGGCGTGTAAGCTCGTATTCGTTAGGTCTGCCCAGTACCTCAGGTACTGTACCTGCAAGCAATCTTATAGTAGTATCATTACTGTCTCGGTTAGCCGCCAGCGTGCGAACCTTGGGAGCCCAATCCGCATCAAGCCTGGATGCGTTTCCACTACCTGGTGCAACTCCACCGCCCGTCAGCCTGTCCCGTCTGTTCTGAAACATCGCAGCAACCGGTCTCCTCCCACTTTCCGTTGCCAAGATATGTCTTTAGCTAGTTTTCGATATCCGGCCAATTGCGACTTGAGACAATCCACTTGACGCACGAAAACACGGGTGATTTGGCGACGATGTAATCCAGGAATAGAGGCAGGTCTGTGACGCATTCGTCGAGCGCGTCAATGACGAGGAAGGTGTGCCCCAGGTTCGGATCCTCGAGCATGCTTGTGAGGATCTCCGAGAATGCCCACCATGAACTCGCGTCCTGAAACAGCTTCTCTCTTGCGTGGTCGTATCTCTTGCGCACATGAGCAGCCAGAGACGGCTCTTGCTGGACGCGGAGATAGATACGGGCGCGCAGCACGGCGGTAGCACTGTTGATAGGCGAGTCGGCGGCTTGACAGGAATAAAACTACAATAGAGAGATGAGACGCGCCGTAGAACTGGAACCCCAAGCAAGCCTACTTGGAGCCGCCAAACACCTTCCTACACCACCCAAAGAAGAGAAAGGCCCCACCCATCAAGCGGCCAAAGGACAGCGGCAGGCCAAACCGATACCACGTGAGAGGCTGCCAGAGCCTGACGGCGGGTACCGTTACCCCCTTGGGTGGCGATCTGCTCGTCGGCGTGGCTTCGACCGGCCTGCCGGTAAACGCCTCGACCGCTTCCAGGATAATCCCCACCGTCTCCTTCGGTTGGCTCAAGAAGGGCGAGTGGCTCGTCTGCATCTCCCTGTGCTCGATGACGCCGCCCATTGCCCTCGCCATGCCTATGCCGAGGCGCTGAGCCACGACCGGCAGACCGCGGTCCTCGATGGTGCCAATGTACCACACAGGCACGTCCTTCCAGCCGGCATACGAGTGTTCCCCGCCCTCGAACAGGGCCTTGAGACTCTGGGTGGTGAGCTGGGAGACCCAGTACTCGGCCTCGTCTGCGGGCACGTCGTGATAGAACAGCTCGCGCGGCGAGACGACGAGCTCGGCGTATCCCGTCTCCTTGTTGACGCGCCAGGAGGGGGGCGGGTGACCAAAGAAGGGGTCCATGAAGGAGAGTCCCGGCAGGTTGCAGCCGGAGGCGATGAGGATGAGGCCGATGACGTGCCCCGCGACGTCGGGGGCTGAGCCCGTCTTCTTCGCGAAACCCTTGATGGCGCTGCTGCCAACCATGCCGCCGTACGAGTGGGCAATGACGACCACGTCGCGCCCGGCGCTCGTTTCGCTGGCTATTGCTTCTTGGACCACATCGATGTCATCCTTGAAGGTGGCCTCGGGGCTCCCTGAGGTTGAAGGGAGCGACACCAATATGCATTTCAGCCCGTGTTTCTCTTGCAGGAGACTGGTGATGGGGTTGAAGCACGACGCCCGGTGCCAGGCGCCGTGCACAAGCACGAGTGTTGGTAGATTCGACATTTCCGGGGCTGAGTGGTGCTGTCAAATCTGAAACTGGTAGATTGTCAAATATCGTGAAAGATGGGGATGAAGTGCCAGGTGGTGAAAGGGGCGTTATTAGGCTTGTTGCCCTTGTTACGTGACTCAAGCTGTGAGCGCGAAAAACTTTAAAGGCGTTGGAGGACCCACTAGACGTCTAGTACTCGCGGGCGACCGTCAGCGCGATCGTGGACTTGCCCGTGCCAAGCATGTCCTTGAGCCAATATATCCGTCTCTCGCAGTCTCCATCAGCCCATCTCCTGATCTGCGCCAGGACCTCACGACGCGTGTTAGGAAGACAAAGTGTTGCTGTGGGTGCGGACTCCGGGATCTTGTGTGTTCTACCATGTCTTGGCATATACAGTAGCATTGGTCTGGAGTAGTGGAGCCAATTGGCCGCTCACAACACCCCCCTAGACCGGCCAGACGCCGTCAAATGAGATGCCTCTAAGGCTATCTATAAAAGAGGTCCGAGACGATAGGGTATAGAGGCGGTGGCACAGCCGCTAGAAGTCATGCTCGGTCTGATCGCCGTTACATACACACCAGAGGAAGCCCCGCAGCCTTAGACAGCCGGCCGCACGAACCTGTTCACGAAGGATGACAATAGTTATAAACTGGAGGAACAGCTTATATACTGCCAGGTACTTTGCCGAGCTCTCCTGTCTCTATCTGCCGTTCTCCTTAGGCTCTAGTAAGAGGAGGCTAGTCTGACAAATAGGGTCGAACTAGAAGAAGTCGCTAAAGAATATAATAATAGGGATCTAAACTAGCGATATAGATCTTACCCGCGGCTCGAGCGCTTAAATTCGGATCATTCTACATTGCCAGGAGGGCTAATTGCACCTGAGCCTCGTCGTTTTTGTGACTTATATTGCGTTATAAAGGAAGATGAGGAGAAAGAGAGAAGACATGTCAGGGCGATTCCGTGTGACATTCGCTTATCATACACGTTACGCACGTCAATATAAGGATAAGTTCCTCAGGGTAAGGGATAAACAGAGAAGGAAAAGCTACCTAGTGACATGAGACTTTTACCAAAGCTACGTATATTGTCTTTTGAGGCTTTGTACAGTGACTACTTTATAAATGATAGGCTGCTGCTCTATTCTACTAGACGATATAACTGTACACACACACACACACGCACACACAATTTATTCCGCCGGGCAGGCTTAACCCGAAAGGGGTATGAACAATGAGGCAACGAAAAGATAAGGAAAGAAAGGCACAAAAGGAAAAGAAAAGAAAGAAATGACAAAACTTCTTAAAAGACCACTCACTGATTCCTCGGCCTCGGCCTTGGCCTCTCAAGTCCTCGATTGCGATAGACTCGTTGTGAAAAGTTGCTCCGGGCAGAGCCTGGAACCAATTCAAAAAGTCGCGGGTGGCTTGGGCAAACCCAGGACTAGGTCCTTCGTCTCCGGCCATATCTACCTGCGTTTGAGACGCTACCTTAGGCTCATGCTTGTGTGCCTCGAGGTTTGTGGACGCTTCAATCTCACCAAGGCCAGTTCCAGCTGTTCTCATGTAATATGTGTTGTGGAGAGTGGGGCCTGGGTCCACTGTAGAAATTTAAGTGGTCGCTCATGTTGGAAGAGCACGAGAATAACAAACTCTCTGTTAGTTACTACCTACACAATTTATCAGTCTGGTCGGGAGTCTGTTACCCAGTTACTATTCAATCAATTTATATAGTTGTCTATAATGTAGGCTCACCGTTCTAGCCTGCCCGTTATTCCTCTTAGGTAGAGGCTTTCAAACGAAGTTACACTGCCTTGCCTCTTTCGAGGCCTTTGGCTCCTGCTCACATTGCCCGAGTTTTGAATATTCAGTTACCATGGCCGTCTTGCCGAAAAGCAGTGGAAACCGTGTGGAAAACGGGTCGGTCTGAGAAATAATAGGTCCGGCGGACCTGGAGGTGAGATTGGTAATGGATTAAAGAGGCGCTAGGAACACCTGGTGCGCTTTGGTCCTGTCGGAAGCTGTAGAGCTTCCAAACGTATTAGCCACGCGTTTGCCACAGCTATATGAGGCTGTTCAACGCATTGGCCAGTTCCTTTGTCTATAAATATTAGTCGTTTTGTCTCCTTTGTAGATAGTTTAATAAGGCACTCTTTTCCTTCGTATAGCCACCTGCTATAGACTGCTTTTAACGCTCCCGGAAGCTTATCACTACGTTTGGCAGTTATAAGCCTAGCGCCTTGACTACTCTTCTACCGATGTATCTTTAATATTAGTAATAGCTTCTTCTATTACGAACTCTCTTACCTTGCTTTAATACGCTTTCGATAACACGTCTATTATATCCGAGATCCTAGTCGAGACTTCTATATACCTTATAGGGCCTAGTTCCTAGAACTTATAGTATATTAAACTATAGTTATAGGCTAAATTTGCTAGTATATAGGGATTTGTTAACCCTAACAGTGACCGTAAGCTAGATCTAGAAGTTCTGTAGTGCCTAACCTGTAAGTAAGCTAGAGATAACCTTATCCTAGCTTCCTAGGAGCAACTTTTAGAAGGATTATTGCCCTTAATATCTATAGATTTGATACCTTCTAATATAGCTATTATAGCCAAATTTATATAATTATAAGACTTCTTTTATAAAGATATTATATATACTATGGACGTTAATAAGTAGATAAGATAGCTATAATATTAGCTAGTATATACTATAGATCCTAAACTTTATAAAGCTATAAAAGTATATAGGAAGAAGGATATTAACCTTATTAGGGGGATTATCTAGGCATTTTACTCTATACTTATACGATCTATTGTAATGCTCTATATAATAGTTGCTATATAATATATAGCTAGTCTTAATATAGCTAAGCATTTAGGAGTTGATCTATAGTACTAGATTTATAACTTTAATATTACTTTCAAGTAAGCTATCTAATATAATATCCTAGAAGTATAGGGTATATAAGGACTTTATATTTTTTTAATACTATTACTATATATATCTTATTAACCTAGGTAGTAAATAAGAGGATAGAAATCAAGCTTACTAATAATATAGGATAATTACTTCTGGAGCTTAGTACCTTTTTTATAATAGCTAAAATCCTAATTAATAACGATATATAACCTAGAGTTTTTCGGAAGTATAGAATTTTCTTAATAACTCATATATTAACACTTCTTATAGCTTAAAAAAGTAATAAGGAGAGAGGTAGAGACTTATATACTTGGTAATATAATATAAGATATCCTTATAAGTGTCTAAGATATCTATAGGATCTAATAGACTACTATACGCTTAAATAAGCTATCTATAGTAACAAGTAATACTTATACCTTTCTGAAAAGGAGTATAAGAGGATTTACTAGGAGCTTAATGAGCTAAAGTAGGCTAGACTAAAAAGTTAACTTATTACTTAGTAAGGAAAGCTATCCTATTCTAGGTAATCAAGGGTAGGATACCCTAGTTCCCTTAATATATTAATTATTAGCCTTTAACTACTTAGTAAGCTTTTAACTTACTATAAGGCGTTTAGTATAATCGCTCTATAGCGTTATCCTCTTTTAGAAAGTACTTTACTAGACTTATATAGCGTGACCTACTTGGTTAATAATAAGAAGTTCCTTTTGCCTAGGACGTTCGTTAAGGTAGAAGACCCTAAATTTATTAAAGCAGGTACGACGACCTTTCCTATTAGTAAGAGGGGCACTTAAGTAATCGAGAACGTTCTAAATAAACTATATAGACTATATACCAGGAACCTAACGCTTAAGGATATTACTATTATTAAAGGATTTTATATTAATATTATCTTAGAAGCTCCATTACTTAAGGTAAGCACTTGATACTATAGCTTAGATTACTCTCTATATTTCGGAATACTAGAAAATGACGTTATACTTCGTAAGTTAGAATATAAGTATAATCTTACCTTCCTTAAATATAAGCTACTTTTCTATTACTTAAGTTACCTAGACTATATCTTAATTAATAAAGTAGGTATTATAAACGTTTATATATTTTTATAGAATGTGTTTACTACGTACGGTAAAAGGTCCTAGACGTAAGCGTTACGTATTATAAGAAAGGATACTAAGGATCTTTAGCATTTAAGAGCTAGCTACCTTAGACTAGAAGCGTTAAAAGCGCTTATTAATAATACTAGAAACGTCTATATTAAGGGGATAGTATACATTAAGTACAAGAGCTACATTTATACTTATATAAGTAAGGTTATCTTCAGAAAAATACTCTCTAAGTAGAAATCTATATACCTATTCTAGTAAGTGGCCTAGGATCCGTTCGACTATTCTAAAGCGATTAATAGATCGCGATAGCTACTTATAATTATTGATAAGTATAATAGGAAGCTCTTCCCTTTCCTCTTAACGATAAAGTCACTAGACCAGATTATAGGAATCATCTAGAATTTCGAGAGCTAGGTAAGATGCTAATATAGGCTTGCTATCTATAAGATCAAGTAGAATAATAATACTATAATAATTAGTTTAGTAAGGCATATACCGATATATTACTAGACTTAGGCTATAGAAAGCGGTATTGATCTTAAACTCTTACCTTTATATACCTATAAGCCTAACGGATTAGTGGAGCAAGTAGGGTAAGAACTAATCTTACGCTTAATCAAGATACTTAATAGTATGAATCTGTCCATAAAGCTCTAGTTAGAAAGTATATAAGCGGTAGTATACTTATATATAATAAGCCTAAGCTATACTTACTTATTTAGAACTCCTAACGAAGTACTCTATAACTAGTTTAAATAGTATTTTCGCTAGTATGAACCTAGCTTAATAATTATATTAACTAGCGACTTATACCTAGACTAGAATAGTATCTTTATATATAGATACTAAGTATATATCCTCTATAAGGATAGGGAAGCTAAGTAGCATATAAAGGACTTTAAGGTGCTACTATATAGGCTAATAGGGTATCTTGTAGGATATTACATATCTAATATCTATCGTATTTAGATATCCAAGCTCGATAGGGTTATTATAACTTGTAACGTTTACTTCGATAGGAAGACTTTCTACTATCTAGGTAAAGAGTAGCTAATAGAGTTATTACTAGTGGTAGCAAGCTAGGAAGTCAATTAATTCGATCTTAGCAAAGATTCCTAAGATACCGACTTTCTCTAGGAAGCGTTATAATAGACCCGACAACCAATAGAAGACTCTATTATAGTAACTTAGCTACCTCTATCGTAAGAAAGTCCGGTAGTAGACTAACCTTTCTAATGAGGTCAAGACTTAAAGGTAAAGGAGCTCTCTAATATATAGCCTATAAGCGAGTAATTAGTTCTAGAGACTCCTATAGCAAAGACATAAGTAATAGACAAACTTACCAAATAGATAGAGAGCTTTAAAGGACTCTTAACCCCTAAATATATGCCTAAGCCCTTAGTAACTTGCCTTATACTAGCTAGTAAAGGGGATATCTACTAGGAAGTAAGAAGGTTTAAATCAAGGCCTTCCTAGTTACTAGTTAGCTAACTAAACATTAGGGAGAGTAAGGGAGCCATCAAATCTAATAGAGGAATACCTTCTATAGAAGAATCTAATACGTATAATAAGTTAATAGAAGAGCTAGAAGCTAGGGATAGTACTACTAATATATTGTACCTAGCTAGGCTAGAGGAGTAAAGCGTTAAGCAAAGTCTAGATTAGCTAACGTATCTTCTAGAAGGTAGAAGCAAAGGAGAAGCTATTTAATAACCTCTTACTAGGAAAAGCAGAGGTAAGAGGAGGGCTCGCAAGCCTAGGGACCTTATCTAATTAAGTAAAAGGCTATAAAATAAAGAGAAAGTTAATTATTACTATTCCTTTATCTATATAATAAAGGAACTCTAGTAATAGTTCTATAAGACTTACCTACCCAATTAATAAGAAGCTTACCTAGAGGACTAGAATATAAGAACAATATATATAATATTTACTATTACTATATAATAGAAGGATACTATATACCTTAGAGTAGCCCTAAATAAGCTATATTAGTATATCGACGATCTTACTTGTATTCCTACTAACTAGTAAGACCTATATAACTACCTATTAAAACAATAGTTTAAAGACGTAGCTCATAAGAAAATATATAACTTAGAAAGCAGGGGAATATAGAAGATCGTACTATATAAGCAGGTAAAAGCGTAACCTATCTTATTGAAATAGGTCTTCGCGTATAAGTTTGACAAGGACGGTTTCTTAGAGAGGTATAGGGCAAGGATCTATATATAAGGAGATCTATAAGATATTAGCTCGGTAGAAAGTACGTATATAGCCACTCTAGTAGTATAATTATTCTATATAATAATAGCGATCGCTACGTACTTTAACTTAGAAGTTAAGTAGTTCGATATAGCGTAAGCGTTCCTTAATGCCAAACGACCGGAAGATAATCCTATTATCTACGAATTACTAAAAGGATTTAAGTAGCTAGGGAAATATATAAAGTTACAAAGAGCTCTATATAGCTTAAGAGACTTGCTACTCTTGTAGTATAAAGAGTTCTATAAAATGTCATTAGATCTAGGTATAGAACTATTAGGTAAAGAGAAGTACCTCTTCTTAAGCTATAATAAACGAGTTATCCTAATCTTCTATATTAACGACTTCTTAGTCTTCTTCTATAAAAGTAACGCTATAGCGGCTAAGCGTATAATAGAAGGAATTAAAGCTCGATATAATATCTATAAATAGGGTAATGTCGGTTGGTTCCTTAGTATTAAGGTAATTCGAGACCGACCTATATATAAGATATAGTTAGTCTACGACTAATATATTAGAAAGATAGTAAGAAGATATAGGCTAGATATACCTAGTATATATAAGCTAACTCCCTTAAGCTATAAAGAACTTAAGAGGTTTAAAGGGAACGTTACTAATATATAGACTAAAGAGTATTAAGAGCTTATTAGGTTAATCCTATACTATATAATTATACTACGTCTAGATATCGTATATACCTATTTAATACTCTCTTAATACCTAACTAACCTGGGACTAGACTATTTATTAGAGGTATAATAAGTAGTAAAATATTTATTTATAAGCTCTTACCTATTAATTTAATATAAAAGTAAATAAGTATTAGAAAGTCTAATGCTTATAATTACTAAAGACGCTTTATATATAAATGATCTAGATATATAGTATTTATCATAGGGATATATCTTCTTCCTATTTAGAGGTCCTATTATATAGAAGGCATTGTACTAGGATACTATTATAATATTAAGCATTAAAGTAAAACTTCTAACGTTCTCCTTTATAATAAGAGAGGCTATAGTACTTAAAAGGCTATTTATAGATATCGATCTTAAGCTTAGGGAACCCTAGAATATCTACTATAACAATTAATAAATAATAAGACTAATAATAGCTAGGAATAAATATATTAATACTTACCTATAGTATATAGATATCTATAATATATAGTTACTAGAGGATAACGACCACTACTAAACCAGGGCTAAACGCCCCTATAGGAGGCCTACCCTAGCCTAACAGGCGGCTAGGAGTGCCTTATTCGATGCCCGACAGACCCGTATCTCCTTTCTATAGCCTGGAACCCCCTCCCTCTCGCAGCCGGCCGAGGGGGTAATGGCTATAGAGCCTACTACTACCACCGTGCCTTCGTCCTCCGCCCCGGCCACCTTAAATGTAAATTAAGATCCTTTAGTAGAACACCTAAGGCAACAAACAGGCCCTTGAGGTCCTACTAGAGGAGGCTAAATACGACCTACTAGCTATCTAGGAACCGTAGATCAACCGGTTTATAGGGTCAATATACTGCCCCTAGGCTTCGAAATACTACCTGGTTTACAAGCCCAAGGGCAAGGCGGCTATTCTAGTGGCCAAGCGCTTCCCGGTTGGCCAGTGGGACTACTCGGTAGAGGAGAACTAGTATAAGGTAACCTTTCCGGCCCTAGGAGAGAGGGGGTTTGAGCTCTGGTTAGTCTATAATAACAAAGGGGAGCGGGCCCTCCTACAGGACCTACTAGCCCTACCTCGGCTAACCTACCCCCTAGTTCTTATAGGTGACTTTAACCTCTACCACCTGGTCTAGGACCTGTTTGACAGGCTTAGCCTAAGGGCTAGAGACCTCCTTAGCCTTATGGACTAGTAGGACCTTGACCTACGTACGCCCTACGGCCAGGTCACTAGGGCACCCTAAAGGGACTAACGTAGCCGGCCTTCTACGATAGACCTATTCTAGGCCTCGGCTAGGCTAGAAGCGACCTATAAGGATATCACGGAACATAGGAAGTCTGACTACTACCTATAGGCCCTAAACGTCTCCCTTTAGGGGACTAAAGGGCCCGTACCGGCTAGTAAAGGGTAGGACTAGAAGAGCCTAGACAAGGAGGTCGCGTAGGCCGAGGTAGCCTACCTCCTATTCCGGCTTGGTAGGTAGGCATTGGCCCTAGCCGGGCCTGTTTTCCAGGGCCCGGAGGAGCTTCTATAGGCCTTCGACAGGCTTATAGAGGCCCTCGAGGAGATAGCTACGGTCTCGGCCCTAGTAAAGAAAGCTAGTACGGGCGGCAAACAAGCTTAATGGTAGACAAAGGAGGTTTAGGAGGCCCGGAAGAGGGCCAAGGAGGTAGAGAGGGCCTATAAGAGTACCCTAAACCCCTACACGCAAGAGGCACTTTGGTAGGCCCTATAGGACCAGGCTAAGACTATTACGGCCGTAAAGACCAAGAGCTAGAGAGCTATATTATAGGAGGTAATTAACCGGCCGGACCTACTATAGAGGCTAGAGAGGTAGGTAAGGCTATAAAGCTACCTACCGGTCGACCCCCTAAAGCTCCTAGCCTTTGAAGGAGGGCTTATAACCTACTAATAGAAGGCTAGAGCACTAGCCGATAAGTTCTTTCCGAACCTAGAAGTAGACCTATCAGATATTGACGACCTAGATCTGAACGACTACTAGGAGCCGAAGTTCGAAATAAGCTAGGAGGTTATAGTAGGTAAAGTTAAGGCAGTACTAGCTAGGGCGGCCCTGTAGAAAGCCCTAGGGGAGGACCTCCTCCCTATAGGCCTATTAAAGGCCTATAGGCGGCCGCTCTACCGGATACTAGCTAAACTAGCCTTAGAGAGCCTATAGCTTGGCTGTTTCCCGGCCTGGTTTAAAAGGGCTAAGATAGTAGTCCTCCGCAAGCCTGGCAAACCCCTATAGGCCTACTTTACCTTAGGTAGCTATAGGCCTATAGCGCTCCTACTAATAGTAGGTAAGGTACTAGAGGCTATAGTTACCTAAAAGGTAACAGCCATCATAGAGGCCTATAGGCTTCTCCTAGCCAAGTAGATAGGTAATTAGGAATATAGGTCTACAGAACTAGCCATTTGGCTTGTTACGGCTTAGGTTTAGGAGGCTTAGAGGTATAAGGTAGCTACCTCCCTCCTATAGCTTGATATCTTAGGGGCTTTTAACACTATTAACTATACCTGGCTACTAGCCACTTTACAGAGCTAGGGCTTCCTAAAGTAGCTAGTAGTCTAGGTTAGGGAGTGGCTATAGGATAGGGTAGCTATCCTCTACTTCGATAGCTAGGAAACAGAGGATATAGCAGTAAGGGCCAGGGTCCTATAGGGGTCACCTTTCTCCCTTATACTATTTATCCTCTATATAGCCTCCCTTTACTAGGCCATTTGCCAGGCCAGCCTTACGGTTAGTTTAATAGGCTTTACTAATGATACTAACCTCCTAGCCTTTAGGAGGGCTAAGGAGGCCTATAACGGTCAGCTATAGAAGGCCTAAAAGGCCTATCTCTAGTAGGCAAGGACCTAGGGTATGGCTTTTGCCCTAGAAAAGTGCGAGCTTATCTACTTTAACAGGGACCGGAAGCAGTAGTCACGACCGCTAGAGCTCCTACGGCCCGGAGGGGGTACTATTACTATAGCCCTATTAAAGTTAGCCAGATTCCTTAGGGTCTAGCTAGACTAGAGGCTATAGTAGGGCCCCTATTACGTAAAGGTAGCTAAGAAGCTAGAAATCTAGGAGTTTGCCCTAACTAGGCTCGCTACAAAGACCTAGGGCCTTAGCCTCCTATAGGCCTATAAGGTCTATACTAAGTATATCTATAGCGCCCTAGCTTATAAGGCCTCGAACTTCTATAAGCTTACTAAGCTAGGGGGTAAGCCGGAAGGCCCTACTAGGGAGCTATTAAAGGCCTAATATAGGGCCCTTCGAGTGGTTACTAGGGCCTATAAGGCTACCCCTATCCGGTGCCTCGAAACGGAAGCCTAGGTACTACCCCTTGACCTCTATCTTAATAAGAGGCTAGCCGACTTCGAAGCTAAACTCGACTAACCGCTCTTATGGACTAGGACAGGCCTGGGGGCCTCCTAGGTCCCTATAAGGGCTCTTATCTAACAGGCCTATAATAGGCTAAGCCAGAGGTTCCGGAAGAGAAGGGCCAAGGTAAGGGGCCGGGAGCCGAAGCCTATAGCCCTAGAGGTAGCAAGGTCAACGGTCTAGTAGTAGGTTTAGGAGGGCTATGAAGGGGGTCGACCCCCCCTACAGACCCTATAAAGAAGGCTACAGGCTACAGAACTAGCCGTGTTCGCCAGCTAGAGCAACCGTTAGAGGGCCGACCAAGCTAGCAGGAGGATATAGCGCGTGTCGGACAAGGACCCTCCGTACCTAGTTTTTACAAGGGAAGGCCTACAAAGGCACTAGGGCCTAATAAAGGCCTAGAGCTCCCTACTAGTACAGGCCTATATAGGGGCTATCGGCCTCTATAACTTCCTATTTAGGGTTTAAGTCCCAGGGGTTAGTACCCCTTACTATGCCTATAGCCAGGGGAGGGAGACTGTTAAGCACCTGGTTATCTAGTGCCCGAACCTACTAAGAAGCCGAACGTGGGAATCCTAGGAAATACGGTCGCAAAGGGACCTAGACCTCATCTTATAGGGTATAGGGACCTATAACTATCGCTTGGCAAGGAGGGTTCTATAGTAGCTAATAGACCTAGGGAGGCTCCTAGAATACTGCCTTGTAAGGAGGCTAGACCGGGAGGGAAGGCCTTTATAGGGCCATTCTAGCTACTTCTCCTTTTCTTTATAGTGTATTAGTATTTTAGATTAGGCGTTAAAGAAGGGATAGAGGTTTTTATCTAGCCTATTAGGTATAGTTTCCTTTGTATATAACTAGAGAGGCTTTAGTATACTTATTAGTATAGTAGTATAGGACTAATAATAATAATAATGATATAATATATAGTCATACTAGGAAGTAGTAAAAGGAATATTCAAAGCTATATATCTACTAACTAATTGGATATTAGTAGATAGGCTTACTAAATAACTTAGCTAATAAGCCTTTAAGCGTTAGAGGGCTCTCTTTAATCGTTAAGATATTAATTATAGACTTATATAACTAGGGGGTAGAAAATAAGTTAAATTTATTAAATAAAATACTACCTAATACTCTCTATCTACTACTATTAGCCGTCGCTAGGATTAATAGCCTTACTTATACCTTTATCCTAGCTAGGTAACGATATAACACCTAATATATCGTTAGACATGCTAACATGAGTATTATAAGCCTCCTTGATCTTGCCTAACTAGTAGAAGATATTATATATAGAGTAGGCAATCTTTATGAAACATACAAGTTTAGCCTTATTAAGCTTATACTCCTTTACATTATCTATATTAGCATGTTTAAGGTCATTCCAAAGAACTATATATAACTTCTTAAGATCTTATGTATAACTATTAGTAATTTGCCTATACGTTAAGAGTAGAGGTTTAGGATCTAGGGACTTATAAAAGCCTTAGCACTATCTAATAGAGCCTTTGTCAAATTCTTAGCCGACCTAATATAAGAAGTAAGACTACTATTATAGTTAATATAAGTATTATAAGAGCTATTAGATATATATATAATTAGTATATATCTTTATACTTATAGGAACTATAGGTATAATAGTAGTAATAGGAGCTAGTGCTAGAATGATTATAACATTTGCTAAAAGAACGTCCTATTAGAGCTGACTATATATATATTTTATAGGGTATCTTATAAAGCTTACTAGCTTTAATATTATTATATTTAGTTAGCTCAAACAATCTTAATATAACTAGAACACTTATAATATGGAAGCTTTGATATACTTACACTTTCAAGGCATTATAAGAGTAAGAGTTAACCTATTAGTAGTTATAGTATTTATAATAGGTATACCTAACAAGTTATCTATTAATTTAAATATAAAAGGCATTATCCCATTATTATTACTATAATTAAAACTAGAGATACTATCGTTACTATAGTTACAATAGCTATATTTAATCTATAGCTTTAAAGGAATCACTCTACTATATTTAACTCTTTTAGACTTCTAAATACAGAAGGTAGGCCCCTAAAGGAGCCATCGAGGTAAGAGCGACAAAGGATATAACACTAAGAACAGTATCACTACAAAGCATAGTTAAACGACTACTATATTTAACTAGGGGTTATATCGGAAGCTGTAGAGCTTCCAAACGTATTAGCCACACGTTTGCCATAACTATATAAGGCTGTTTAACGCATTGGCCAGTTCCTTTGTCTATAAATATTAGTTGTTTTGTCTCCTTTATAGATAGTTTAACAAGGCACTCTTTTCCTTCGTATAGCCACCCGCTGTAGACTGCTTTCAACGCTCCCGGAAGCTCATCACTGCGTTCGGCAGGTCCTTTATTATGCAAAAGGATAAAGTGAGCGTTAAAGACGGGAGAGAGCGGATGATGTACACTCTATCAGTGTATAGCGACATGTCTTCGGCAGCCACAGCCTCGAGCTAGAGCGCCAAACTGCAGAGGAGAGGAGTATGTATTCTCAACCTGCCTTGGGGCAACCAATCTGGGACAGCCCCTTCTCTAGTAACAGGTCGTAGGTGTTCTCCGTCCGAGAAATCCCCCACCGAATTCTGCACGGAAAGTTCTGTCCCCAACTCAATCCCATCATATCCCTCGCACAGGTACCATCGACGCCTAGTCTCGGTGCTATGAGAAACCATCAGAAGGCTGGCAGAAGTCTAGATGTTAGTTCCGGCACAGGCGAGCAGAATAGGGCTGCGAAATGGTCACGGCGCACCTGGCAGGTTTCTCCACAAGCATGACCAAGCTGACCCTGAGTCTTGAGAGTGCTCCCTTGCACTGAGCTGCTCGTTATAACGGAGTTTCTGATGACTTGGAATACCGTGATGCTAATTGCGCTTTGTGTGCACTACAAGTAGGAATGATCAGTAAATAAAGATGGGACCGTGCGCGAGGAGGGGATAAAACTCACTGACGAAAGCGTTCCTGGCAACCTCGCGGCTTCCCGTGAACTAAACAGCGAGGCCCGTGGCGAGAATGCTACCGATCAGCACGGCCCCATATCCAGCAGAGGCCGTGGAGATCCGAGTGGCCGCCATCTCGGCGGCCCATAGCTGATCCAGAGTGACGGATTGCTTCGTCTTGATCTCCGTCGTCGCGAAGTGGAAGACACGCTTCCGCACAACCAGGTCGAAGCCCTCGTCGGCGTCCTTTTTAGAAAGAGAGTCTTGGGACTTGTCAGCAGCGGGCCGCGGGAAGGGTGGGTTATTGCGCGACGCGAGCGATGACATAAAGGGACCAAGTAAAAGGACAGTAGAAGAAAGACTCACGCTTCATAGCCGTCGCAAGAATTTCTCCTTCCATTTCGTTCTGCGCAGAGGGCGGAATGGGTATGCGGATAGTAGTTGTGACTGTGTCCTTCCAGGGCGGCAGAAGGCGCTCCAAAAAGTCGGTCATTCTGACTGGCTTAAGAGAGAGGCAGGGATTGCGGGTCACTGGTGCTTTCGCGCGCCCAAAGCTTTGTTATGGGTCGTGATGGCAGTAGAGCGTCGTCGGATGACAGGATGTTGCGAACAGCAAGAGGGGAGGAGAGGATGCATCAAATGATCAAGGGAGCTTTTGCTTTCATTTCTCCACTTCACTGTACCTTTTGAGATATCCTGAACCTACCCCGTTACCAAAGGCCCAAAGCCGGAGCCGTGAGCCGCCTGAACCTTGAGACGGACTGATTGACTGATTAAATACGGAGGATGGAGTATAGTGCATCCCGTGCAACTCCGGGCCAGATCGGCTCGTTCGTCGTTCGTTATGTCACGGCTCGTGCGATAATTACCATCTCTACGTAGACTTCAGTTTCAACCGAGCGTCTACCTCAGATGTAGGGGGCCAGCCTGGAAGAAGGAGAGTGTCGTTTTTGGTAATTCGAAGCGTTTTTGAAAGGGTGCGATAAGGCAGAACACTGCTAAGTATATGATGATGAAACACTTCCTTGTCTTGGCAGCGGAGCCAGTCGTCCGGAAACCAGTGGCTAGATCGCAGTTACGAGATCCATGCACATGCACATAGTAGTGTAAGGTACTGTCTTATGCTCCTTGCAAAACACATCTGGAAGGGACCTGTGAAGGATTCATCATTGTGCTGGTAGGAAGTTCACTTACCTGATTAGGTATCTAGCTACCTGGTGAATCTCGGTAGTCAAGTGCGAGGGATCGATCTAGAAGTAATTACCTGACGCGAAGCCTTCCTTATCCGGTGCTCTCTACGAAAACATCTTTATACCGAAACGGAATGGGACGGGCGAGCTGATCTCATCTACCATAAGAGCCTCGGGGATTTTCCGGGAATAACCATCGTCGCTTGGGTGCCGAGTGCATTGAAGGGTCAGGTATCAAACAGTTCAAACAGTTTTAACAGTTTTGCAGTGTGTGGGCCGGCGAAGAGGAAAGTCGGAATACCCATACTCAAGGTGCAATTGCTGGCGGGCAATTGCGGCGTCGCTTTTGCTTTTCGACAAGGAACAACCCCTGAGTGGATCAATCGTCACGATATCGGACGATGCCGGCCTGATCTCGCGACCCGACTACGCGCCAGGGCCACGGCGAACGTTCGAGTTTTCCAGACTCCATCTAAGTGAAACCCGGGAAGGGGGGATTTCGATGCAACCCGGTGTCCGAAATACCGTCACACGTCGTCCACGTCGCTGCGACTCGCTGAATACATGGTGGGCATGAAACGCCTCCTTGGAGTCGCCAGCCGCTGTCGCTCAGATCTCGAAGGGTACAGACCACCAACTCCGTGCTTGCCTTACCCATCTAGCTAAAACGCAATTCGAGAATGGTATCAAAAGTCATGGGATGAGAGTTCGACGACTATAAAGAGGGGGACACGCAGCGTTGCTCATCCCCCTCTTACACCAACAATCATCATACAGAGATTGCGCACTGCTGAGCCCTTTGCTCATTCTCTTGATTTCTTTTCTTTCCGTAGCAGGCTGGGCCTGATTTATTCATTCTTCTCCGAATCTCCCTGCTTCGGATTTTGTCTTCTCTCTCCTGGTCAGGGACCAAACCCATCTTGTTTCCTTTTCGATTTTTTTTTTCGACGTCTCCGCCATGCTCGCCCAGCTCGTACCACCGCTGGCGGCTCTCGCAACCCTGGCCAGCGCGCACGGGGTGATCCTGGCCGCGCAGGGAGAGGCCGGGTCGCCGCCGTCGGTGGGGTTCCAGGTCAACGATGCGATCGCGCGCAACTGCACCACCATCAACCCGTGCCAGATGGACACGACCATCATCCGCGACGCCGAGATCGCGGCCGGTACGGTCAACAGCTGCGGCCGCACTAAGCTCACGGGCAACATCGACGTGGGCGAGGCGACCGAGAACGCACTCGCGGCTAAGGCCGTGACCCAGGTCAAGGCGGGCACTCAGCTGCAGATCACGATACACCAGGTCAACGCCGACGGTGCGGGCCCCTACTTTTGCGACCTGGACGAGAGCAGCAACACGGGCGTCTTCACCCACAACCTGACCGTGACCAACAACGTGCCCGGCTCCAACGGGCTGTCGCAGGTCCAGGCCAAGGACTTCAACATCACCGTCGCCCTGCCCGACAATCTCAACTGCTTCGGCGCCTCGACCGGCAATGTCTGCACCGTCCGCTGCCGTAACAACGCCCAGGCGGGACCTTTCGGCGGCTGCTTCGCCGTCCAGCAGACCGACAACACCCCGCTCCCGGCCGCCAATCAGCCCTCCGATATCAAGACCGAGGACACCCTGGACAAGATCAACTTTGAGGTGGCCAGCAACCAGGCGGCCCTGCCGGCCGCTGTCGAGGCGAACCGCATCGCCGGGGGCACCGAGGCGGAGCAGAACCGCGCCGCCGTCGAGGCCATCCTCAAGCTGTCCACCACGCTGGCCAACTTCCCGACGCTGACGCCCACCGTGATCGACGCGGGCACGGCTACCCCGACCCCGACCCCGACCGGTGGTGCCGCTGGCGGCAATAACAATGGCACTGGCAATGGCACCGGGACTGGGACTGGAAATGGCACCGGGCGCAGCAGAGGGAGGACTGGGAGGAACCGTGGAGGCAACGCTGCCAACGACAACAGCAACAGGAGCAGCAGCAGCAGCAGCAGCGAGAGTGAAAACGGTGATGAGGCCGAAACCGGAAACTAAGTGACTGGAGAGCATGCTTTTTACCGCCCGTATCCCTCAGCATCGAGCATGACCGTAACGGCCACCTGAACGACCTGTATATAGCATCTGAGCCTCTTTTGTCTCTCCGTTTATCCCTCGCAGCAGCGCATGTTACCTAGCCCAGACCATGGGTACAAGACGTCAAAAAAAAAGAAAAGAAAAGAAGTGGAAGACTCTTGTTCTTAGTATACCGATGACGTGATATTCTGCAGTACGACATGAAAGCTACGAAGCAGGAGGTACGTAGATAGGTGCCTGTATAGATTGGATTCCGTTCCCTGTGCTGTGCTCGCATCTTTAGTACATACCTAACCAATTAATTATCCATAATTAATATGCACTTGTCCTTGCAAGTGTCAGCGCCTGCTGCCTCAATCCCGTAAACCCGCAAACTCTTCCGTACGGATTTGTGATGGCAAAGGTACAAATAAGAAAAGGGAGAGGAAAGAAAGAGAAAGAGTAAAACTTAATTCTGCAATGTTTCTTCCTTCCTTGACCAACCGAGAATCAAGTAAGATTACTTGCTTTGGGTTGATTTAATTATAACCTTCTTTTGGGGAAAAAATCTTTCCTTCTACTGTAGTATAACTTTGGATCACTCGCAGACTTGTCTTTAGACAAGCTCTCTGTAATTAAGTACGAACTCCGAATCCGTCCTTGTAGGGTGACTACGCCTCTTCTGGCAGCTCTTATCAGCGGGTTGGATTGAACTTGCCGTTCTAAGCTTCGCCAAGTGGATCTGACCCTGCACGAAATCCCAATGTTGCATTGCGTCAACAGCACAATTGCTAGCTGACATGTCCGACGGCACTTTCCTCTCATTGTTTTCATTCATTTTTCTTTTCTTTTCTTTTTCTTGGCCACCGAGGGTGATCAACAGCTCTTGGGGCAATATTTTAGCTTGTGAAGTCACACTCCTCAGGAACGGATCGAGCCGAGGCAGACGAGTTTCGCGTCGGTTTCTGTTTCATTAATATTAATTGGCAATCCACAACAAACAGCAATGGCTCCGTCACAAGGCAGCGGCGCCCCCGCCACCGATCCGGACGCCGACCCAGAAGCCGCCGGGGCCTTCGCACCGTCGCCAACCTCATCGACGCACCTCAAGACGGGCGCTGTCCTCAACTACACCACCATCAATCCGACGACGCCATCGGCCAACCACGGCGCCGGAGGGCCCCATGACGAGTCCCCCACCATTCCCGGGATCGAAAACAATGCCGACACGGCTCCCACGGCGGTGGAAGCCGCCCGCCTTCGCCGAGGGCTTGCCCAGCGGCACCTCTCAATGCTGGGGATCGCCGGGTCGATTGGGACGGGCCTGTTCCTGGGCCTGGGCGGGGCGGTGCAGCGGGGCGGGCCGCTCGGGGCGCTGCTGGGCTATGCCGTCATCGGCCTGGTGGTGTGCGCGGTGCAGTTCGCGCTCGGCGAGGTGGCCGCCCTGATGCCCGTCACGGGCTCCTTTGTGCGCCACGCCGAGGCCCTCGTCGACCCGGCCTGGGGCTTCGCCATCGGCTGGAACCTGGTCTACGGCAACCTGCTGAGCATCCCGAGCGAGGCCACCGCCGTCGTCGTCCTCGTGCGCTATTGGTGGGAGGACGTCAGCGCCGCCTGGATCATCATCGTCTTCGTCGTCCTGACCGCCGGCGTCGGCCTCGCCTTCGTGCGCGTCTTTGGCGAGGTCGAGTTCGTGTTTGCCCTCGTCAAGATCCTGCTCGTCATCTTCCTCATCATCCTCGGGCTCGTCATCAACCTCGGCGGCGTCCCCGGCACGGAGCGGATCGGGTTCCGCTACTGGAAAGACCCGGGGCCCTTTGTCGAATACATCGCCACGGGCGGCTGGGGCAAGTTCCTCGGCTTCTGGGCCGTCATGACGGGCGCCGTCTTCTCGTTCGCCGGCGTCGAGTCGCTTGCCATGGCGGCCGCCGAGACGACGAACCCGCGCGAGGCGATCCCGCGCGCCTGCAAGCGCGTCTTCATCCGCATCGTCCTCTTCTACATGCTGGCCGTCCTCGTCGTCGGCATGCTCGTCCCCAGCAACGACGACCGCCTTGACGGCTCCGGCAGCACCGTCGCCCAGAGCCCCTTCGTCATTGCCGCCTCGCAGGCCGGCATATCCGCCATCCCGTCCGTCGTCAACGCCGTCGTCATCACCTCGGCCTGGTCCGCCTCCAACCAGGCCTTGCTCGCCGGCACCCGAGTCCTGTACGGCCTGGCGGTCAAGAGGCAGGCCCCCGGCATCTTCCTCCGGACCACTCCGTGGGGCACGCCCTACGTGTGCGTCCTGCTGTTCACGGCCTTCATGTTCCTCAGCTTCATGAGCCTGTCTGAAGCCGCCATCACCGTCTTCTGGTGGCTGGTCTCGCTGACGGCGGCCGGAGTGCTCTTTTCCTGGTCCTCGATTCTGTTCAATCACATCCGCTTGTTGCAAGCTCTGAACAGGCAGGGCATCGACCCAAGTCGGCTACCGTGGCACAACTGGTGGACAAGTACGTTCTTTTCTTGTTCTCTCTCTCTCTTTTTTTTTCCCTCTCTCCCCTTCCATTTGTGTCTTTCTTCTTTTCTTTTTTGGGAATTGGCAGGACTACCAGCTGACACTTGATGAAAGAGTACTCCTCGCCCGCCGGGCTGTTCATGTGCGTCATCATCCTTCTCACCAGCGGTTTCTCCGTTTTCACCAGGGGTAACTGGGACTCTGCACAGTTCGTCTCGTCGTACTTGTAAGTTAGATTTCCACTCGAAGGTGCGCGGGCGATGACTTGATTGTTTTGCTAACTTGCTCGCTCGCATCAACCAGGGACATCCCTATCATGCTTACTGCCTTCTTGTTTTGGAAAGTTTTCAAGAAGACCAAGATTGTGTCGCTGGACGAGATACCTCTTCGGGATGCCCTAGCCCGGGCAGACGACTACTACCCGGAGCAAACACTGAGCAAGAAGAGCGGTTGGATAAGAGCAATAAGCTGGATATGGGATTAGAGTCACCAGTAGAACATCGCGTCAGCCGCCTACACGTAAACCCAGAGTGGCACCGACTCTCGATACGAGCGGTTATCTATACCCACGTTCTAATGTCACCGGCGCTGAGTGCATGAGATGCCGATACTAATCAGTAGATGCGAGTAGAGGCTTGTTATCCTCTGAGTCTCGAGGCCAAGACTGCCAGCGCATCATCTGTTCCGGTCCACTGATGTGTCGTCTATAGCTTATTTGTTGAACCAAGTTTTCAGGATAAGCATTTTCTTTTTTTCATATCAGGTTGCTCAGGCTTGGAATCTGCCTAAGATCAGCGGAGAAAGCCACAAGGATCATGCACGTTTGGTGTTTCAATCGAGGACTGAGCATTATTACCGAATGCACAGCACAAAGTAGGAAACAGGATATCTCGTAGCCCCGAGGCCCGTAACAAAGCAAATCAATCATTCTATAGCAAAGCAGAGAAAATCTAACTAACATTCTAGTGCCAGGCCCTCTAAACGCCTCTGATAAACCTGGTCTATAATACCCGAGTTGAAACCATGCACGATGATATGGCAGGACCGGTTGCTGACAGAATGCGAGCTCAAATGGGAGCATGGCTTTGCTGCGGGCTATTAAACCAGCGACAGCGTCTGTGAGGCGCAACGGCATGCAAACGAACGGACGGTGCGCTTGAAGGGGACGAGCGAAGAAAGAATTTGTTTCGCGTCTGTCAGTTGTTGCCCTCCCCGGATTGACGAAGGGAGCGGTCGATCGACGTCATGAGCGACTGCACTAGAAGGGATGGGGCAGCCGAAAGAGCGTGGTCCGAACGAACTGGAGTGATAGATATGAAGAGATCGACTCGAAGGATATGGAAAGAGAGCGAGTTCGAATGTCAAGCGGCTGAATGAAGAGAAGGAGTGTCGGAAGCAGCCTGAGCCGAGAGGAGCCGGTGGATGGAGGTGGTTCAGGATCTGTGGATTCAGATCCGAGTTGAGCTGAGATCACCGAGTAATATTAATTAATGGTTGACGGAGTGACTGTGAAAAATGCGGCGAAAAAGAGCGACCAAAAGCTTGGTAATTGAAGGAATGGCAGAGAAGCCGACGGGCTATTATGGGTGAAAAGAGCGACTTGAGTCGGGGGCCGGAACGTAGCGTAAATCGGCAGTGAAGAGAGCGTGAGCGGGTGGTTCTGTTCAGTTGGTGCGCGAGCGAGCGTAGCGATGCCGCAGAGAATGAGTGACCGTCGTAATACCCGTAGCGAGGGCGGAAAAATCAAGAAGTAAACGAGAGAGGGATGGAAAGTGATCCAAACAGACTCCCAAGAATGTAATACAGCACCCAAACCTGGCACCTCAAAGAAAGCGACCGTAATTAATAATTATCCCCCTTCCCGAATCGACGATGCTGATCAATGCAATTTGCCGTGATCAACGAACGTGCATGAGAAGAGCGGCTGAGAGCGGATGTCGTGCGCGGAGAAGAGAGCGGCATGGAGCTAATATACGCGAGAGTAGAGTAGGTCGGTAAGAACGAAGTGTGTGTAATTATGTATGTACTGTACAGTGCATACAAAAAAGAGTGGAAGTGCCCCTGGCTGGGATCAGGACTGGAAAAGAGCGACAAAGACCCCAGGGCGGGGACCCGGGATATGAGCGAGTGTAGGATATGGATGGATAGAAAAAACAAAGGGAGAGGGACGGAGATGAGCACATCCGTTACTTATAGCCAGAGCCCAGCGGTGTTTTTCAGAAGACAACAGAACCGCGATGGCCGTATGTGGCGTCTGGAAGCGCCCTGTTGCGAGAATGCGACGGGCAATCATGACGGCCAGCAAGATGTCAGCCCAGACATTGTGTTTCAGGGGGTGTGTGTGGGCTGGCGGCAATTTAGCCGCCGAACTGCCGAGCCGCTCAGCAACGCCGCAGCTGTGCCAGCGGGAGCCCCAGAATAAGGGCCCTCAGGGAAGGCGACCCGGGCGTGCGACTGCCAGGCCTCGTTCGGCTACTGTTCCGAGCTGCGACGCTGTGCGGTCCCCTGCAGCGGCCGCGGCACACGCACGGCGAAAAAAAGCCGTCCCTGTGCGGGTCGGGTCGAAGCCCGACCTGGCACAGCTGCCCGCGATTGGTGGTTCCGCCCCCGGCAGCCCATTTGCGGCGACCGGGATGCGGGGCACCTGTCTTGGACCGGACGCCAGGACCGGCTCCGAGACGGGTTTACTTCAAGTCCACCCATAGATGTCGTCGGTTTGTGATATGATCGGATGATAAGTTGATTTTAGTCATTCTCATTAGAGCGTATATATGCTGGGCCTGGATCGATTGGTTACTCTGAAAGGAAGCTGTTTGTCATGTTTTCGTGACCGCTGCAAGAGATTATAGAGGGCGGGACAGAGTCCTGAGAACTAGCAAGCATGGGTCCGATGGTGTAGTTGGTTATCACGTCAGTCTAACACACTGAAGGTCTCCAGTTCGAACCTGGATCGGATCAGCTTGTCTTTTGCTGGTTTTCCGGCATTGTTTTGCCACATATTTTTTTCTGACCGCACTTGTGCTGTCTCCGTGCTTATCAACTCTGCAAACAACCGGTTTCTTCCATCAAGGCGCGATGGCTGAGTGGTCTAAAGCGTGAGACTCGAAATCTCATCTCTTCGGAGGCGTCGGTTCAAATCCGGCTCGCGTCGAACCTTTTGTCCTCTTGGACTCCTTAAGTGTACCTTTTTGCTCCTCTGTCCCGAGGGATAAAGTCACCCGATTTATTAAAGAGCGACTATTATGACTCGCAGATATTTATGTAATAGATCTTTCTTGTTCGCTTCCCGACAAGGCCTACTAGCGGCCGCGTTTTCAATGCGCTTTACACACAAGCACACCAATTCATACCAAAACCTTACAGAACCATTTTGAACTTTGGATCCCGATCGTCTCCGCTGCCTTCGTACTGCGCGTACTTGCCATCCCTCTTGTCTTTATTGATTTTGGCGCACCACAGGACGTTGGCCAAGATGCTGTGGTCTCTATGTCAGCAAACCCGGCCACTGCGGGGAAAAAGAAGAGGGAAAGAGGACGGCCAGACTTA
This sequence comes from Thermothelomyces thermophilus ATCC 42464, assembly GCF_000226095.1. Classification (NCBI taxonomy): domain Eukaryota; kingdom Fungi; phylum Ascomycota; class Sordariomycetes; order Sordariales; family Chaetomiaceae; genus Thermothelomyces; species Thermothelomyces thermophilus. The sequence continues at coordinate 2,078,317 of NC_016476.1, read as the reverse complement.
CGCAAACCAGGCATAAACCAGCAGTCCCAGGACGATAGTGTGGCCCTTATGATAGAGTGGCTTATCCTTGCTGGGGTAAATAAAAGCTGTGCATCTTCTTGTCAGTCTCTGGTCTAATTAAGTCGAGCCCTTGTTTGAATTCCATCTTATCCGCCGTGGGTAGAAGAGAAACGGTTGCCAAGAACGAATTGCTAAAGCAACAGCAGCAGCAACAGCAGCGACAGGACTAGGCGTTGTAATAAAAGAAGAATGTAACGGTGAAAAAAGAAAACATGACGTACTGGCGACGAAGCCGCCGCAGTTGGCAACGGCCAACTGCAGAGCCGAGGTGGTGGCGCGCTTGTAGTGGCCGGCCGAGTTGTTCGAGTTCCAGACCAGCACGCAGGGCACGCTGGCGTACATGCCGATGGCCATGAGGCAGGTCATGGCGAAGCGAACCCTGGCCGAAATCACGTTTGCGATGACCGCGTAGCCGACGATGGAGATGGGCAGCGTCGTCAGCATGAGCGTGCCCCGCCGGTTGAGGCGGTCGGATAGCATGGCGACAAAGACTTTTTGGTTCGGAGCATGGTTCCTCAGTGGTTAGTTTCTGGCTCTGGTTTCTGAGGTTGGTTGGGGGATGCGATGCGGGTGACTTACCCGTGATCGGGGTCGCCACCGCGTAGGGTATAACGGTCCAGAGCTGGGTCTCATTGGGTCCCTCAGTGATATTAAGGTCTTCAACGATGGTTGGGAGCTGAGAGCGGACGCATCGTTAGTTTAAGTATGTGCGAAGACAAGCAACTTGGGAGATGGGAAAGGGGGGGCGGCTACTGACAAACAAGCCGAAACTGTACAGGCCGGAGAGGATGGCGAAGTAGGCAGTTGCCGAGAGCCAGACCTGTATGTTGAAGATACCGCGGCGCACCTCGGACCACTTGAACTCTTCCTCGCGCTCCCGGACCGGGCTGCGCAACATCCAAGTCAGTACTCGGGCGGCACCGCTGTGTGTCGGCCAATATCGTTCGGTCAGCCACTTACTCAAACCTGTCATCGCGAGCCGAAGGGGTAAGCCCCTGCAGACGACGCAGCGCGAAGGACTTTTCCTCCTCATTGAGATAGGACGCCGTGGCGATGCTCGTCGGGAGAAGTAGGTACGCCATGGCCGCGGCAACGACCGTCTGAATCCGCAGTTAGCACTTAATACTTCTCCCATTTTCTCCTACATTTGGGTCCCTGTTATCAAGAAGACTCCAAGAAGACTTACAATCAGGCCCTCGATCATGAGTATCCAGCGCCATCCTTCCAGCCCTCCCCTCGGGCCAATGGCGGACAAGCCCCGAGCCAGCAGTCCTACATCCAGACGGTCGTCAGTACATGCACACCAGAGCGCGACCCCAGGACGATTCCAACGAGTGCGACACTTGTGAACGTTTCTAAACCCCCTTTCAAAAAAAGGAACGAAAAAAGAAAGAAAAAAAGAGTAAGATGAAATGAAGGAAACGAAAAGCGAGAGAGAAAGAAAGAACGAAAAACAAACGCACCGCCAAAGGCGCCAGACAGCGAGGCGGCCGTGTAGAAGACGCCGATGCGCAGGGCCATCTCGCGGCGGGTGTACATGCCGGAGAGGTAGAGGACGATGCCGGGGAGCAGGCCGCCCTCGGCGAGGCCGAGCACGGCGCGGACGGCGAAGAAGCTGGCGAAGTTGCGGACGAAGCCCAGGCACATGGTGATGATGCCCCAGAGGGCGGTCAGCACGGGCAGCCAGACGGTCGGGGTCATCGCCTTGAGGATCAAGTTGGACGGGATCTCGCTGTGGTCGTCGTCATCGCCTCACCCGCGTCAGAAATCATCATACCAGAAATCATCACATCATAAATCATCAGATCAGAAATCATCAGATTCAACAATAGGTTATCCCAAGAGTAATCGTGACGCACAAAGGCATCAATCACGCAGTGCTTGGCGTTCAAAGGAGAGACGGTGGGGTGGGGTGGGGGGAGAGAGGGGGGGGGAGAAAGCAGTACCTGACGATGTAGGTCGCGTAGAAGACGGCCAGACCTTGGTTGTACTGCAGGTTGGTGATGCCCAGGTCGTCCTCGAGGCCGAGGATGCGGGCGTTGCCGACATTGGTGCGGTCGAGAAAGGAGCAGAGGAAGAGGAGGGAGAGGATGGGGATGATCCTGCGTTGCGTGTTTGGTAGAGGTTAGCGTCGAAGAAGGCCGGGCCGAGGAGGATCATTCGGATTAATTATGAGTGAGGATGTAAACATGTAGAGGGAGAGATGATAAGCATGGAAGAGGGTCATTCACCTTGTGTCGGTCTTGAAGAGAATGCGCCTGGTTAGGCGCGCTTCGTTGGCGAAGGTCTCTGCGTTGGAGACGAAGCCAACCTGAGCCGAGGGCGCATGCTCGCTCTCGCCCTTCTCTTTGTCGTGCTCAGCGGAATGCGTGGCCGACATGGTTTAAATAATAGGACGCAGCTGGAAGCCCTGGGAAGGACGAGTGAACGGCGATGAATTTTTGGCTGTCGAGAGATGGTGTGTGAAGCTGTCGTGTGTGAGGTTTGAGCGACTCGGGTTCCCAGGTTCCGAGACAAGATTGCAATTGTCGAGATGCTTTGTTCGGGCAGAGTCGATAGATGTAAAGTAGCTGAGGAAGGTGGAAGTGAGCAACCGGATAACAACTACCAACACCAGGGTTGCATTCGCTAGTCCTTACTGTTGGTTACTGTTGGTTGGATGCCCAGAACCCGTGACGAAAAGTCGAGAGGTGCAGATGCAGCCTAGCTAGCCACCTGCCTAGTGTAGTAGTGTAGCTGAAAGGTAAACCGCTGTGTCCCCCACCGCCTGCTGATCTATACTGCAAGTAGTGTTGTTTGCGGGCCGAGCCCGCAACCGGGCACCGGACCCGAGACATGACCACCGCCGGGCCGTCTGCTTGTTGTGCCTTACATACGGAAAAAGAAGTGCGAATAAATCCGAACACCACACTACAAACAAAGTATCACCACTCAAAGACCAGATGCGGGCAATCGCTATCTGGGTAGAATGCTTGTAGTATTACCTCTAAAGTTTTTGGATAGGGATAATAATATGTACTGTTGTATATATCGGTCAAATGCTTGTTCACTAGACTAATTGCCTTGCCGAGCCTGACCACGTGAGACATACATCCGCTAAGCTTTTGCGGGTTGCATGTGGAGGTATTAAGCGTATGGAGTCCCAGTCGTCTCAGCTAATATATTGTACACTAAGCGTGGCGCCGTCGTTCACGGCCCGCAAACAAGCCCCAGGATTTCTTGGATGAAAGCGGGGTCGCTTGGACAAGATCGCGTCCCGAGCCAAGCTGCCGGTTCCCCCAGGCAGCAGGGAGCTAGGCCTTTTCTTGTGGGGAAGCTGGTTGCTGAGTGGGCAGTACCGGCCACGGACCCGGCGCCAAAATCTGAGCTCCGGCGCGTCGGTCCCTCTGTGACGTAGGCTTGGCGCCGATCCGCCGGTTGCCAGAAGAAGAAGCCGCCTGGCTCAGCTTGCGCCGTTGGCGCCATCATTGGGCCGAGGACCAAAACTCTCCGCTCAACTCCAAAACAGAAAAAATAAAATAAAATAAAAATAAGATAAAATAAAATAAATACACAAAGCTCAATGTTTCAGAATTGGTCGACGAGCTGAGAAGAGACCATTCCTTGGCAGTGATTTTTCCCAAAAGACATTTTAATATGGTTGGCGTCGCGCGGGCAGCAAGGCAAACGGCGCCCATGTTGGCGCGACAGGCCTGTTCCTGTTCCCGACAGCTAGCCGCTGTCGCGGTTAGTGGCGTCTCCAGAGGGCTCAGGGCGCCGCTGCTGCCAGGCGGGACCAGGTTGGCCATCGGCTGCACCAGAAGCTTCTCGCAGTCGAGGCATCGGAGGTCGGTTGCGGCCCCCGACGTTGACCGGGCCGCCTCCAAGGTGTGGAAGAGCGCGGACGAGGCTGTTTCCGACATCAACAGCGGTTCCGTGATTCTGAGTTCCGGGTTTGGCTTGTGCGGCGTCGCCTGTAAGTTTTCCGTGTCCGGACAGGAGCCGGACGGCTTGCCTTGACCAAGGAAGTGGTGGGTTACGGAGAGAGCTGACATGCAAACCAGCAACACTCATCACGGCACTCCGGAACCGAGGACCCGAATCCCTCCACTCGCTGACCGTCGTGTCCAACAATGCCGGAGCCGAAGGGCGCGGGGGATTGGCTCTGCTGACCGAAAACGGGCAGGTAGACCGCATGATCATGTCCTTCCTGGGCTCGAACAAGAAGCTGGAGCGCCAGTACCTCACGGGCAAGATCGCGGTCGAGCTGTGCCCCCAGGGGACGCTGGCTGAGAGGATACGAGCGGCGGGGAGCGGGATCCCGGCCTTTTTTACCCCAACTGGCGGCAGTAAGTCAATGCAGCCCCTGAAAAAAAAAAAAAACCAACGTAGGAGAAGAAGGGGAAAGAAGAAAAAAACGGGCGTTTCAGCAGCAGGGGAGCACCATCTTCTCTAACAGAAGCCACACAGATACACTCGTACAGCAAGGGGCTATCCCTGTCCGGTTCGACGCCGACGGAAACGTGGTCGAGTACGGCAGGCCGCGCGAGACGAGGATATTCAACGGCCGGACCTACCTGATGGAGACGGCCTTGCCCGGCGACGTGGCCATCCTGCGGGCCTGGAAGGTGGACAAGGCGGGCAACTGCGTGTTCCGCTATACGACCAAGTCCTTTGCGCCCCTGATGGCCAAGGCTGCCAAGCTCGCCATTGTCGAGGCCGAGAACGTTGTCGAAGTAGGCGAGATCGATCCCAACGACGTCGACCTCCCCGGCATCTTTGTCGACCGCATCGTCCCGGCCACCGAGCCGTCCCAGATTGAGGTTCTCAAGACTCGCTCGGCAGGGGACGACGGCAAGGCGGTCAAGAGCAAGGGAGACGCCCAGGTCCGGCGCGACCGCATCGCACGGAGGGCGGCAAAGGAACTCAAGCAGGGCTATTACGTCAACTTGGGAGTCGGTGAGTGAGAACCTCCAATTTCGGCCTCCGAGAGAGAGAGATGACGCGGCAAAGCTAACATCTTCTTTTCTTCTCTTTCTTCTCAGGCATTCCTACCCTGGCACCTTCTTTCCTCCCTCCAGGCCAACAAGTCTGGATTCAGTCCGAGAACGGCATCCTCGGCATGGGCGACTACCCCCTCCCCGACCAGGTTGATCCGTAAGGGCCCCTTTTCCCTATCACTAACCTCCCCCCCTTTCTCCCCTCTTCTTACCCCCCTCTTCTTACCCCCCTCTTCTTTTTCTCCTAACTAACGTTATCCCGCGATGCAGAGACATCATCAACGCGGGCAAGGAAACCACGACGCTCGTCCCCGGCGCCGCCACCTTTGACTCGTCCGAGTCCTTCGGCATGATCCGCGGCGGCCACGTCGACGTATCCATCCTCGGCGCCCTGCAGGTCAGCGCCGCGGGGGATCTGGCCAACTACATGATCCCCGGCAAGGTGTTCAAGGGCATGGGCGGCGCCATGGACCTCGTCTCGAACCCGGACAACACCAAGATCGTCGTCGCCACCGAGCACGTGGCCAAGGACGGCACGAGCAAGATCGTCCAGACGTGTACCTTGCCGCTGACGGGCGCGCGCGTCGTGAGCACCATCATCACTGACCTGGTGAGCCCGCCTCATTTCCCCCTTTTCCTAGTGAAAGAAGATGTCGCTGTGTGTCAGGATGTTCGTTTATGGGGTGTAAATAAACGGTGCTGACATGGGAACAAAAAGTGTGTCTTCCAGGTTGACCGCAAGCACGGGACGTTGACGTTGACGGAGATTGCACCGGGAGTGGAGGCGGAAGAGGTGAAGAACAAGACGGACGCGGCGTTTACGGTGGCGGAAGACCTCAAGCTCATGGAATAGCGCGGGGGGGCAATCCCCTGTTTGATACCTTTGTCACAAGCCAGGAGGATACGGTTGAGTTGTGGAGCGCATGGCATTCCGTAGCTTTCCTGCTTTTGTTTTAGCATCTATGTATGTATGTGGCATACCTTCGTATCTACTACCAATGCACACGTATGTACATACATACTTCATATTAGCGCTGGTCTGATCTACTCCCCTAGTCTGATATCGGTCGCCTCATCCTCCCCACACGCTCTAGGTATATATAAAAAACAAAAGCGAAAAAGCAAAAGCGAAGTGAGACCGGGGATGAAAAAAAAAGAGGGAGAAAAAAAAATGAGATTCAGCCTATAACTTGGCCTTTTCCTTCCCGCCCTCGCCCTCACTCTCGCTCCCGTTCTCGCTCTTGCCCTGGCCCTGGCTCTTGCCCTCGCCCTGGCCCTCGCCGTCCCAGCGCGCGAAGCTGGGCCCGACCGCCTCGGCGATGGCGTCGACGCTCCGCAGCAGCCACTCGCAGCCTTCGTCCGAGGCGAGCCGTTCGAGGCCGTCGGCCTCGGCGGGCCCGCGCTCGGGCCCCAGCGCCGCGGCGGCCTCGTCCCGGTGCGCGCCCTGCTCGACGCCCTTGCGCAGGCCGAAGACGTGCGAGAGCACCTGCGGCCCCACGCCCGTCTGCGCCCGCAGGCACGCCACCGCCACCACGCTCGTCAGGTTCCGTCCGACCGTCGCCTCCGCCGGCGGCGGCAGGGACGACGGGGACGACGGGGACGACGGGGACGACGGGGACGACGCGGGCGCGGTCCCTGATCGCGGCCGGGGCGGGTCGGAGAGGAGCGGGCCGTAGTGGCTGCCGAGGATGTGCACGGGCAGGTCCGGGTGGCTGTCGGCGAGCTTGGCGACGAGCTTGTCGTCGAAGGGGGTGTAGACGCTGTGCCAGAGGGCGCGGCCGCGGGCGTCGACGGCCGGGAGGGCGGCCGGGGTGACCTCGCGCGAGGGCGCCCGCGCGGCCAGGTCGGCGGCCCAGGGGTGGTGCGCGACGCCGGCCCTGAAGGCGCCCAGGCAGTTGATGGTGCGCGGGATGCCGTTGAACGAGATGCACTTGAGCCCGACCTCGCGGATCAGCTCGGCCGCCGCCAGCGGCGAGAGCACCCCGCCGCTCAGGCCCGGCGCCAGCTCGTGCAGGACCAGCAGCGAGGCCGGCGAGTTGAGCGTGAACGTTGCTGCCGCCTGCGGTCGCGTCCATGGTTATTATTATTTATGTTGGGATGGTTTTTTTCTTTCTCCTTTTTTTTTTTCTAAATCGAATTTCCAGGGGCAGAGGGGGAATAGAGGGCAGGGCGAACAGATTAAAAGCAGAAGAAAAGGAAGGGGAAAGAAATGGCTAGGAGACCTGCAGGGGGAGCCAACGTACGGAGAGAGTCACCCACGGCCGCTCGCCGTACCTGCGCTCGCGAGCCTCGTGCGCGATGCGCGTGTACACATCGCGAATGTGTCGTGGCGCGGGCGCCTGGCCGGGCCGTGCGAACGGCGCGTTGATGAGCGCTTTGAGCGACGGCGAGAGTTTCGACATGTCTCGGGAGGCGGCGGCGGCGGCTCTCTTGTCGACTCGCTTCTTCAGACTCTTCCGGTTCCTGGCCGCCGGATCTGGCATGCCAAGTCTGGAGGGGGAAAAAAGCTCTGAAGGAAAGAAAATAAAAAGATAAAGAAAACAAGGTTAGTTTCTTTCTTTTTTTTAAAAAAAAATAAGGCAGTATCCCAGCAAGGTAGTTCCGGCAGTTCAGGTCTGCTCTTCCCAAGTGTTTGTTCCGTCTCAATTGGTCTGTGGGCCGCAGTGTTGCATCATCGGTTGGTCTGCGATCTTCGGATTGCCGGCAGGTGAGAAGACAAGAAAGAGACCGAGAACCCTTGCTTGCGACCCCTGATCCGATGACCTCGACCGCTGGCCCCATCGGAGTGGGTAACCGCACTTGGCCGCCCGCGTCTCGGCAGCCAAAAGAATCGGCCGAGACCCACTTGCGAAAAGGAGGGAGGGGGAGGGGGAGGGGGAGGGGAGTGGGCACAACGGTGTAAGTGGTTGTATAGACATGCTTAGTAGTACATACAATACGAGGCAGCCGAGACCAGCGAATTTGATGACTATGAAGCCTGGAACGTGCCTGCAGTGCCGGGAATGGGCGGGCATGTGATGAACGTATGTATCTATGTATGTATGTACGATGTGATGCGTACAGTAACGGGGCATCGCCGTCAAACGCGAGCGAGCGATAAGGGTCACAGAGCCGTAGCGTAGCGAACCAAAGGTCCTCTTCTCATGTCTAGACTCTTGGAATCATGAATGTCCTGTCGCATTTCTTGAGAGCGGCTATGTCGGCCCACTCCGTCGGGGCTCGCGTGGCCTGTCGGGGGTATTTGTGCTTGCATCGCCGCGCCAGGAGGAGTTGGGGGTCGCAGATCAGGGCCCCGGGGCTCCGTATGCGTAGGGTTTAAGAGACATCCGTGATGATCTGAGAGCTTTCCTTGACAGCTGCGAGCCGTGTAATGTATGTCTTTAACCTAGGTGTATATGTACAGTACCCCATATTCCTGTTGTGAACCCAAACGTGGCAAGGCCATCCCGTCCGAAACCTGACGAGTTGTTTGTTCTTGAATGCTGGGCCGGAGCGGAGCAATGGCCGGGCAGAAGGGAACCAAGCAGCCGTTTTGGCTGGGGTGAGTGCTCCTCTCCCTATTCATTGTCTGACTTACTTGGACCGCAAAAAAATGTTGGAGTCTTTGTCCTGACAACTGCATGACTGCATCCGCACAACAGCGGAGCCGCAGCCTCCATGGCCGTGTGCTTCAGTAGGTGATTAAACTTAAGGCAGCCGAGCAACTACTGTCTATACATCCACTTCTAACATTCCTGTGCCAGCACATCCCCTGGATCTTACAAAATAGTATGGAACTGAATTCCCTCCCTCTTTGTTATTGTACAGGACCGCCGATCTAACACATACCTATCCCGCAGCCGGATGCAGGTCCTTCAGACGCGCGCCCCCATGTTATCAACCCTCTACAAGTTTGCCCTCCGCGACGGTCAGTCCCCCCCCGAAGAGAGGCTCCCGCCACCGTCCGGCCAACTGACTGTCCTGCCTCGCTACAGGACTCCTCTCCCTCTGGTCCGGTCTCTCGGCGTCCATCCTCCGCCAGTCCACCTACTCGACCGCCCGCTTCGGGCTGTACAACCTTCTTTCTCGGCAGATGCAGCAGAAGTCAGAAACTTCGAAGCTGTCCACCGCGTCCACCATCGCATGTGCTGGGGTTGCGGGGGGCTTGGCGGGCATGATCGGGAACCCAACAGAGGTAAGCAGCCACCGGAACGGCTCTGCTGGCAGAACCACTAAAACAGTGTCGGCAAGGTCATCCTTGTTCGCATGTGCGCCGATGCCGCCAAGCCGATTCCCGAACGCTTTGGATACTCCGACGCGGTGACCGGCTTGTACCGCATCGGAAAAGAGGAGGGTATCAGGGTGTTTGGGAGGGGGTTGTCTGCGAACGTTGTTAGGAGCGTGCTCATGAGTAAGGCAACCCCTCGTCGTTCGATCCAAGCTACATACAGTGTGTGTGTGTGTGTGTGTGTGTGTGTACGCGCGCTGACACGCTTCGCCAAGATGTCTCTCAGATCGCGCCGTAAGGAGTAACCCAAGAAAAACCTTTGAAAACGGGCGAGGCAGAAAGGTGTTTGTTGACCTTGCGCGCCCAGATATGCCGCAGCGAAACGAACCATCCTCTCGAGGACCAATCTTCGAGACGACATCCGGACGCATGCGCTTGCCTCGTTGTTCGCTGGGACGGTAGCCACGACCGCGTGTGCCCCCGCCGATGTGTTGAAGAGCCGGATACAGAATGCCGCAAAGGGGTCCACTGTACAATCTACCGCCATCCGGCATGCCCCTATTGAGCCGATCGCTGACTCGACTTTGTCCCTAGGTGATGCAAGTGGTAAAAGAAGGCCTGAGTCGGGAGGGCCCGATGTTCTTGATGAAAGGATGGACGCCTGCATGGCTGAGGTTGACGTAAGTGACCCTCCTCCCCTCCCCTTACCCTTCCCAGCCTCGGCGTTTAACTGACACCCGACCAGGCCACATACCGTCTTGACATTTGTGTTCATGGAGAAGTTGCAGGACCTGGTCAATCTGACGGCCTCAACGCCCGCCCGTGCAACTGCTTGACTTGTGCAAACATTTGTACTCAGGTTCCAAAGTCAGGTAGATTAGACCAATTTAGCCAGTCCAAAGCAGCAGCGTCGTCCCAAGGGTACATGCTCAGCCCCGGGTCGAACTCGTTATTGACCCTGCTCAGTGCTTCGACGATCTGGTCGTCAGACATGGACGAGAACTGGACCGGCTCCGACCACAGCGGCGGCTCCATGAAGTTCGAGACGGGCGGGCTACGGTGGATAGTGTCGGCCACACTGAAGCTGGCGCGAGCGTTGTTCCCTCGCGCGTACGCGGCCGCCGGGTGGTGGCGAGAAAGCATCTCCGGTTGCGTCCCCGCACGCGGCCTCGTCCCGTTCTCAGACGGGGCCGGCGCAGCAGCAGCAGCCTTCTTAACAATGTACTTGAGGTATTTGCCATACAGCGTCGACATGCCATTGCGATGCTCCGTAGTCGAGCCTATGCGCTCCAGAACCTCGGCCGTCTCACCAATCAGCGTCCGGACGCTGGGCGCAAGGTTCGAATTGCCCGCAAACTGGCCGCTCAAGCGCAACGCGAAGCACGCCGCGAAGGATATCATGATCGCCGTGTTGTTGGGCATGCTCGACAGCTGCCCTTCGCCCTGGATCGCGGCTCGCATGACGTTCAGGGCTGATGAGAGCCCCGCTGCGTGGAAGAAGTGGCGAACCTCGGTCGGCGCCGTCGGGTGGTTGATGACTGTGCTGTAGATGGAGAGGCGAGTGTGCGTGACTAGGATCTGGACGTAAGGGGGTAGCCGGTGTTGGGGCCCGCTGCCGATGGAGATGCCCCATTTGGCATGCCACTCGTCAAAGAACTTTTCTACCATCATCTGAATTGATCGCGCAACCATGGCTCCGTCCACCCGGCCGTCCCTTGATTCGTCGCAGAGGGTCCTGATTGAGGAGAAGAGCTCATCCTGCACCTGGTCAGCCGGGCTCCCCATACAGACTCAGTTTTCCTCGCCAAACCTACCAGGTCCCTTCGTAAGACCGCCATCGACACCAGATGCCCATCCATGGCATCCGCGATATTCGAAAGGTGCCACTGATCGCACCCCCGAAGGATGGGAGTGATGGGTAGAGTGTAACAGCGGCCCCTCGCCAGGCACATCCTACAGTCGCGTTAGCCGCCTGCCGTTTTTTCCGGGCCTCTGGAAGTGGATACACCTACCCTCGCTCCAACACGAACAGAGCGATCCAACACCTTTCCCGCCTCCTCAGGAGTCTCATACCAAACTCGGAGTTCGGGTCCACGTCGGCGAACCCGTCGAGGGCCAGCGCCACCTTGGGGTCAATGCAATCCGCGCGCGCGATGCCCCCGTAGCTGCCGGCGCGCCCGCAAGCGCCATCCCTCAGCGACGCGACCGGCACCAGGATTTTGTGCAGCGACAGGTCGAGTGCCATGGTCGTGGCCATCGAGACGTACCAGCAGGTCTCATCGTCGGTGCTGTGCTTGCCGGGGAACATCCAGGGCACGTTGACCATGAACGCGAGCACAATCTCCACGGAGCGATAGCGGTCGAGGATGATGCGGTTGACGAGAGTCTTGCAGTGGTTGGACAGCCGCCGTGAGAGTGCCGAGGCGGATGGCATGAAGAGGGCGGCGGCGGCGGCGATGGAGGTGAAGAGGAAGGCGGAGCGGGAGCGCGTGAATGAGGCTGTGTAGAGGGCCGGGTCAAGGCCCCAGCGGGTGTGGGCAAGGTTCTGGTGGAAGAAGTTGAACAGTGTTTCGGCTTCCTCGGCCGTGACCAGGCCGAGGTTGATCGGGTCCAGGTCCGGCCCCGTGTCGAGGCTGAACTGGCTGAGCTTGAAGAATTTCTCGACTTCGGATATCTTCTCGCTTTGTTTGTTCTGGCGCGTTCGTTGGTGAGACATGTGCTCCGCCGCCACGTGGTCGGCCCCTGACTTAGGTGAGACATGCAGATCCGATGCCCGCGCGAGCAGTTGGAGAGGGTTCTCGGCGTCGTCGACCGCCAAACTCTCCTCCGCAACATGGCCCTGAGACGGCGTCGATCCTTGCGGCACACTCATGGCATCCTGATCCGAGGTCGAGCTGTCGCCGGCATCCGAGGAGGCATCCGGCAAGAGGATGTCGCCCTGCTTGGATTCCCGGCGAGGTTCCGCACTCCTGGTCCCGGATTGGTCATGATTAAGCAGCGATATTGGCCCGTGGGGCCCGGGGCCCAGGAGGACTTTGAGCTCCGAGACAATCTTGGTAGCTTCGGCGCCGGAGCTGGTCCGCCTGAGGGCTTGCTCCACTTGATGCAGCGCCTTCTCCAGTCCCGTACGTTTGCTGTGCATACACGTCAGTAGCCGTCTCAATTGCATACAGAATACATAGAGAATAGAGAAAAAAAAATATAGAAACGAGAAAAAGAACAATGATAAAGAGGTGAGGTGCAAAACTAACTTTTTCACTCCCTTCCGGCGGCCGACGTGGAAGTCGGGACGCACGCACTGGACTCCAAGCTGGAGACAGCGGTGACAGCGGTCGTCATCCTTGGAGCGGCCCTTTTCGCACTTGATTTTGGATCGGCGGCACACCAGGCAAGCGGCCGCCCTGCGGCTGTTCTGGTCCTTTGGTGAGTCGCGGGCGCCGTCAGTAGCGACGGTAACACTGTCCGACCGGTCCATCACGTCGGCAACCATCTCTGCGCCGCACACGCGCAACCCGTGTGGCTCTCTCTCTTCGACCGCTCAAATCCCCGCCTCGGGCCTGTTGTGGGGAGGAGTCGCACCAAGGGCAGCCGAGCCGCTGGGAGTCGCGGAGGGTCGGGGACGTTGGGGTAATCCGGGGGAAGCTGGGCGATGGCAGCTGACAAGCGGCGATTGACAGCTGTGTCCGGGGCGGGCTCGGGGAACCCCCTCAGCGTGCACTTCCGTTGCGAGCAGCTTTGTGTTGGGGCTGGAGAAACAAACTAGTTAAAACAATTCTCCGATCGCTTTCGCTTTACGGTGTCGTCTTTTTTTTTTGGAGACGGTTCCGCCTGCCCCCGCGAACGCATCAATGATTTTTATCATTGAAGGTTGATGCGGCGCCGGCAGCTCATGCTCCGTGAGACAAACGTTGCATCCCCATGTTCGCATCATTTCCAGGTTCGAATCCTGGTCGACCTCCTGCGTCGCCTGTACACACATGCCCTCTTGTCCGGTGAGGATTTACCCGTGCCCAGCGCCAGCCTATCGGTTCCTCCCACCTCGGCCACGCCATGGGTATTTGGGCATCCGGGCAAATTCTGCCTGTCTGGGCGTCCAGTGCCAAACCCGGACGACGGTCGGATCGGTGCGGAGAAGGAGACGGAGCATTCATGGTCGATGTCCGCGTCACATGCCCCTCCCGCTTAGCGTATAGTGTATAATCATTCAAGAAGTACGGAGTACTGTACGCATGGATGTACTGTACAGTACGGAGTACATACAACATACACAGTCGTATAGTGTAGACCCATTAGTTGCAACACAGGGGCCTAGGGGCGGCGTTGGTCTTGGAAGTCTTGATCCATGGTACAAAGTAAATAAGAAATATTGTCTTCAGAAAACGAAAGGTATCGTGCTACCTTTTATAAAGACAGATGTGCATATGTATACTGTACGGATCCTGGATTACGTGCCTTAGTTCCGTTTAGTCCTTGCCCGGCCATGCATCCCAACTGAAGCATTGTGGGAAAACGTGATAGTGCAGAGCCCCCAAAAGAATATGGAGTAGCTGATATAACAAGGTATCTGGCGGCTGTCATTGATGGCTCTTGAATTGAACTTGCGACTGGCTGTGGCTGGTTGAGTTTTGATCTTGATCGAGAGATGCGCAATGGACGAAAACAAGGTGGTTGGAAATATTATGCTTGCCACCGTTGTTGCCTCAGAATAGGTAGCCGTTTTTGCACTGCGCAATCTCGTCCGAGCGGTAATGAGGATTTCTTCTCTAGTATGTACGTACCAAGTATATTCAATGTGAAAGCCGGGGTCTTGATGGTAGCAGGTGCTGTTGATCGCAGGGCGGACCCTGAAGGTGCCGCGTGGGGCATGTCACTGGCTCGGCAGCTGGGCTTGGCACAAACGCGAGTCTCGCAGCATGTCGCGTTTCTTCGCGTTCCACTTAAAGTTGTCCCAGCGTCACCAGCTTCCACCAGACTGCTTCCCATACGTGTGTTTATTCGATTTAAACTTAGTTTTCTTGTTATGCAGTTGACTGCTCTTACAAAGTCCTTGAACGTAGCACAATGGGAGAGAAATCGGCTGCTGGCGTCCGCACTCCCGCAAAGATACCAACCACTGCAAAGAAGGCGCCTTCGACGGGCAAGCAACAGAGCATCCTCGGCTTCTTCTCTAGGACAGGCGGAGCCGGAAGCACCAATGGGGCCAGCTCTTCGCCATCCACGAAGCCGGCTTCCACAAGCAAGAGAGACACGTCGCCGCGATGCCTAAAAGAGACCACCAGAGTCAACTCGATGCTCGCGAGGCGTACCACGACAGTCACACCCCTCCCAAGCAGTGATGCCATCGAGCCCTCGAGCTCTCAAGAAAACAGAGATACGACTACAGTCAAGGTGCCTACTGCAGACGTTTCCTCGTGCAATACACGAGCTAACCTCGAGAAGTCCGTTGCCGACGAAGAGGCAACCCTACACAGCAGCCCATCTCGAAAGGTACCCACCTGCCCATCCAACCACGCTCGAGCTTGTTTGCTAATATCTTTCAGGCAAAAAAGACTGTCAACTATGCCGAATCCTCCGATGAGGATGACGACGAAATTTTCGCTACGCTGAAGGCGAGACGGTCCAGACAGCGGCGGCCCCGCGCTACAGTTGCTGACGAGGACGACGGAGACACATACGAGGCCGACGAGAATGATTACGAGGAAGATGATGGTAGTCCTACCTGTCCCAACACTATGGAATATCCAAAGCTAACAGTCTGGGCCAGATGACCTGGCGGACTTCGTTGTCTCGGACGATTCCGACGCGCCCTCTCGGACAAAGAAGAGGAAGCGCGGGGCAGTTAAGCCCACTGGCCCACGGAAAAAGGCCAATCTTTCTTCTTCACCCAGTCCTGATATGCGATCCCCGTCGGCGGTTGATGATGAGGAGATGTTGGATATCCCCCCGTCCACATCGACCGCGCAGAAATGGAAGTATGACCCGGATAGCATCGGACCCAGTGAGCCCGCGTCTCGGGCTGTCCCTCCGACGCAAAAGCCATCAGGGCCGAAGCCGAAACCCAAAGCGCACACAAAGGAACCCGAGGAACGATACCCATGGCTAGCCAACATTCTAGATGGCAACAAAAACCCCCCAGGGCACCCGGACTTTGATCCCACGTCGATCTACATACCCCCAATGGCCGAGCGGGGATTCTCGCCATTCGAGAAGCAATACTGGGACATCAAGAAGAACCTTTGGGATACCATCGTCTTTTTCAAGAAGGGAAAGTTCTACGAGCTCTACGAGAACGATGCCACAATCGGGCACCAGCTATTCGACCTCAAGCTTACGGACCGCGTCAATATGCGCATGGTCGGCGTTCCCGAAAGCTCGCTAGACATGTGGGTCAACCAATTCGTGGCCAAGGGCTACAAGGTTGCACGCGTCGATCAGATGGAGTCCGCCCTGGGCAAGGAAATGCGTGAGCGCGAGAGCAATGCGAAAAAGGCCGACAAGGTCATCCGCAGGGAGCTGTCGTGCATCCTCACGGCCGGGACTCTTGTGGACGGCAGTATGCTGCAGGATGACATGGCCACGTACTGCGCGGCTATCAAGGAATCCGTGGTCAATGATAAGCCCGCATTTGGCATCGCATTTGTCGATGCCGCGACGGGCCAGTTCTTCCTCTCTGAATTTGAGGACGACGTGGATCTGACAAAGTTCGAAACATTTGTTGCTCAGACGTCACCTCGTGAGTTGCTTCTGGAGAAGTCCCGCTTGTCCACCAGGGCCCTGCGCATCTTGAAGAACAATACCGGACCAACCACCATCTGGAACTACCTGAAGCCGGGCACCGAGTTCTGGGATGCCGAGCTCACCAGACGGGAGCTGGAATGCGGCGGGTATTTTAGCACCGAAGAGGGCAAGGAGGGGGTGTGGCCCGAGAAGCTCAACGAGGCGAAGGACAAGGACTTGGCCATGTCAGCTCTCGGAGGCCTAACGCACTACTTGCGCCTCCTGAAACTCGACCAGAGCCTGCTGTCTCAAGGCAACTTTACGTGGTACAGCCCGATCCACCGGAACGGCACCTTGATCCTGGACGGCCAGAGCCTGATCAACCTCGAGATTTTTGCAAACACGGTCAACGGCGGGCCTGAAGGCACATTGTTCAATCTTCTAAATAGGTGTATTACTCCGTTTGGAAAGCGCCTCCTCCGCCAGTGGGTTTGCCACCCGCTGTGCAGCATTGAGAAGATCAACGAGCGGCTCGACGCGGTCGACATGCTCAACGCGGACCGCAGCATTCTGCAGCAGTTTTCGTCCCAGATGGCCAAGATGCCGGACCTCGAGCGGCTGATTTCACGTATTCACGCCGGTGCATGCCGGCCGGAAGACTTTGTCCGCGTTCTCGAAGGATTCGAGCAGATTGACTACGTAATGGGGCTGCTGGGCGCTTTCGGCGGCGGCAACGGCCTGGTCGACAAACTCATTGCCTCTATGCCCAATCTCAAAGAACCCTTGGGGTATTGGGAAACTGCCTTCGATCGGAGGAAGGCCCGGGACGAAAAACTGCTCATCCCTGAGAAGGGCATTGAGGAGGATTTCGACAACAGCCTGAACGAGCTTGATCGGATCAGGGACGAGCTGCATGCCCTGCTTGAGAGACAGAAGACGGCTCTCAAGTGCAAGACACTCAAGTTTACCGACGTAGGCAAGGAGATCTACCAGATCGAGGTCCCCAAAGCGGTCAAGGTCCCTGCGAGCTGGCGGCAGATGTCCGCCACGTCGACCGTCAAGCGCTACTACTTCAGGGAACTAGAGGACCTTGTGCGAGAGCTCCAGGAGGCCGAGGAGACGCACTCCCAAATTGTGAAAGAAGTAGCGTCGAGGTTCTTCAAGCGGTTCGACGTCGACTACGATATTTGGCTGCAAGCGATCCGCATCATCGCGCAGCTAGACTGCTTGATCAGCCTCGCCAAGTCTTCGTCCGCTCTCGGCACACCCAGTTGCCGTCCGGTGTTTGTCGATGACGACCGGAGCGTGATCGAGTTCAAGGAGCTCCGCCACCCGTGCATGGTAAACACCGTTGCTGACTTCATACCCAACGACATCAAGCTCGGCGGCGACGAGGCGAAGATCAATCTTCTTACGGGTGCAAACGCAGCGGGAAAGTCGACCATCCTCCGCATGGTAAGCTACCGAGACCCAAGTTTCCTTTTTCCCTCCCATATCCCATCAAACGCGTCGCTAACCGGGCCTTTGCAGTCCTGCATCGCCGTCATCATGGCGCAAATAGGCTGCTACGTCCCGGCGTCCTCCGCCAGGCTTACCCCTATCGACCGCATCATGTCACGGCTGGGCGCCAATGACAACATCTTCGCGGCCCAAAGCACCTTCTTCGTGGAGCTGTCGGAGACCAAAAAGATCCTTTCCGAGGCGACGCCGCGGTCTCTCGTGATCCTCGACGAGCTCGGGCGCGGGACGTCGTCGTACGACGGCGTCGCGGTCGCGCAGGCCGTGCTGCACCACGTCGCGTCCCACATCGGATGCGTCGGCTTCTTCGCCACGCACTACCACAGCCTGGCCGCCGAATTTGCGCACCACCCGGAGGTCCGGGCCCGCCGCATGCAGATCGACGTAGACGAGGAGCGGAAGCGGGTGACGTTCCTGTATCGGCTCGAGGACGGCGTGGCGGAGGGGTCGTTCGGCATGCACTGCGCGGCCATGTGCGGGATTCCCGGGCGGGTGATCGAGCGCGCCGAGGTGGCCGCCCGGGCGTGGGAGCACACCAGCCGGCTGAAGGAGAGCTTGGAGCAGGCCAAGCTCGGATGTTACATCCCGCTGGGCGTGCAGAGCGACGTGGCGAGCCTGTTGCGGGAAGATGGAGAAGAAGAAGTGGGGGAGAGGGGATTGGAGGTCTTGTTGAGGGCTATCGAGGCGCTCTAAGGAGGAGAAACGGTTCCGACGCTTAACCAGGGAAGTTGCTTACGGTTGGTTGCTGGAGATGTTTATCTGCTGTTGCGGGAGGCTCGGCTTAACGGTCGCAGGGAATAACGGTATTTTGGATGCTCTTCTGCTGCTATTCATAGAAATGGTTGCAACTGTAATTGCTTCGTGGGCAAAGCAATTTAGCTTCACCAGAGGCTCGGTCGGCATCCCTGGAAGGGACGGGAAGTAATGTAATGGAGGGAATACATGGCGGACTTGCTTGATCTGGGACACGGACCTGACTGATCTTGTTGCCTGCTTGGGAACTTCTTAGTACGGTTGCGAAAGGCAGACTCGATGGAAGCCAACCTGCGACCGCACCCCTTCGGCAAAGACTCCAGAAGCTCCGAGAACAATTTTTGCCCATCTTGTTTCTGATTTTGCCTTCGCCACAGGCCGGCAGGTCCTGCCAACTGTGTCGTTGGGACCGTAGTGCTGGCCGGTTGGTGAGGTTTGTTGGAGGCGCTGCCCAATCGAACACGTCGGGCGGTCCCGAGGCTCCGGAACGGCAGCCCAACAGACCACCAAAGCTGGCCGCCCCCGACGCGACGAGATCCCAAACATGATCTGGCGTCTTTGGAGAGGCCCTTGAGGTGTTCGGCCAAGTGCAGCCGGCCATCCCGCACAAATGCGTCGCATGTTGGCTGGCCTTGTCCGGCGGCCTTTGAGACGACTCGCGGCTGCAGAGTCGGGTCAGGGGCTGAATTAGGGGCGCAAAAACGCCAACATTTTTTGCGCCGCAGTACGACAGTAGATGGTCAGTCAGTGGGTTGAATGTTTGTATTCTGTTTCCGGTTTCGTTCCAGTTGAGACCTAAGAGAGGAACGAGCATCCGACGGTGGTGGAGAGAGTCTGTCTGCGGCGCACTATTTACCTATTATCTCCCTATCGACCGAGCTATTTCATCTTGGGAGCGTTTTATGATTCACGATGGGGACGCAACGCCAGCACACCACAACCCTTCTCTCGCCATTTCAGGCTCTTCGAGGAGAGCAAAAGGCGGATGTCTTGGTGCTAATGGTGGGCTGCGTAAGCTATGCCATCTCGTCCAGCAATCTCGTCCTGATCCGATCGGGTCTCAGGGGCCGCCCTCCCGCAAATCAACACTCTGAAGCCAAACTTCCCGCCGCAGGCCACGCCATCACCCGGCCAGGTGAAGCGTCCGCTGCGCCGCTTGTCGGCCCTCCGTTCAGCCTCCTCCTGGAAGGTGGAATGTGTGTTGCGTATGGATGATTGTGGTCAGAGCCGTCCTAAAGATAGTGACATCTTGGCCATGTTGGCCCGTTTTCCTGGGTTGTCTTGTTTCAAGCACCAAGGTCAACCTGGAGGACAACCCAGGCGGCGTCCTCGAGAACGGCTCAGGAGTTCCTGAGAGGGATTGTCAAAGAGAAAGACCATCGGCGACGGAAAGAGGATAAGAAGGTTCACATCTCCGCGCCTTGCTTGTCTGGACAGATGACGAACAGCAGCAACAGAGATCAGATCTAGAGCAACACCGCAGGTCGGCGTTCATCTAACTACGTCTTGATATCACCTTTCTCTCCTCTCTGTCAATCTACGCATTCCCCAGCACCAGAGATCAGATCTAGAGCAACACCGCAGGTCGGCGTTCATCTAACCACGTCTTGATATCACCTTTCTCTCCTATCTGTCAATCTACGCATTCCCCTACGATGGCGACTGCTAAGCGGCATGATGTGGCCAAAACCATCAACGAATGGGCCTCGGCAGTCCGAGAAGACGAAGATATCCGAGACGAGGTCAAGCGACATGGAAGGCTCACCCAACTTGCCGTCTCGGATTGCCTCTTCGATAAATCTGGATCGGATATTACTCACACCGAGTACCTCCACCTCCGCACAATCTGGTACCGGTACAACGGGACCCACATCGAAAGCTTCACGAGACTGTTCAGAGACGACAAGGAGACCGGGTACAAGGGATTCATTTCCCACACAGCTGATGAATGGGCAAGTCGGTTGATGTCCCAGAAACTCGCCCCTCTGGACCAATACCTGCATGAATTTCAGAGGCGCCAAGGGGACCCGGAGTACCTGCATCCGTCTCCTGCCTCCGGTTACTTTGCCATGGTGCGGTACTGGCAGGTCATGGCCATCACACACACAAAAGGTGACAATGAAGGAAGGTCCAAGATTTTCAAACCTCGGATTGGATCGGGCCCTCTGGTTGGAACCAGCAGCGCCAGACCAGTGACACCTCCGCAGCAGCAGGAGCCGCAGGGGGCGGATTTGCCCTCGCAGCCGTCCACGTCTGGGATCCCTCCAATCTCCGCGACGCCGGCGGCGAGATCGTACCCGGCAGCCAGAGGTACTGCAGAGAACAGGCCATCGGCAGACGAGGCGTACGTGAACACGGCCTTGCTGCTGCTGCTCCAAGCGGTGACGCAGCTCTTCCACAAGAACTTCGAACCGCTGCACTGGGTTCCGCCCCGGATGGCCTTGCACCTCAAGGTACCGACGGCAAATCAAGAGACAAGAAAATACGACGAAAGCGTCTTGCTAGAGGCGCGAGTGGACGGCTACCTGTGCAATGGAGCGCTTGAAGGCGGCCTGTCACGGCCGCTGGCCATCTGTGAAGCCAAGTCGGCCGTAAGGAGTTCCATCCAGGTGCCGACTGAGAGACAAGAGGCGGCTGAGATGGCCGCTTGGATTTGCAACAGCCAGAGTCACGTTGGACTCCTTCAGGCTTCTGCCAGCGGTAGAAAGAGGTAAGCACCACGAAGCAACACGAGAGACGTGATACCTTATTCTCCATCGACGTCCTTCCACCCCACTTCTTCACAGAAAACGCCATTGCTAACCGCCGTGCATCTGACTCCTCAGGCGACTGATGATTTCCCAAACCCGCGACGAGATATGGATCATCATCGGCGAGTATGGACAGGCGTATGAGGAGTACATCCGTAACGCCCCGTTAAAGGCGGGCATGACGACGACGAGACCGCCTCCCTTGAAGCATACGCGTCCTGATCTTCTAGCAAGCAACTTCGAGGAAACGCTCGGTTCGCCAGCCTTTCTGGACCAGATCGAAAAGATGGGCGTGGAAGGCGATATTAAAGGATGGAAAGACCCGGCAGTGCAGGCAGCTCTCAGCGAGAGGTCGCGTCGGCAGAAGGCCGAGTCATCCCTGGTAAGTAATCAGTCGACCCGTGGCGGCCGCGCAGGCGGGACACCGGAGACGCAAGCATCGAGCGAGTCACAGCGCAGCAGCTCGACCGGCACCTCGGGCACGCTGACGGCACGGTCGGCAACCAAGACCGGCCAGCCCGCGAATAGCGGGCGCACCACGAGGGCTCAGCCTGGGGCGACCCAACATGCCTCGCAGTTGGGCGCGGGCCATTCTACGACCGGCGCCGACGGTGGCTCGGGCAAGACATTGAGGCCGCCGGCCTCAAACCAGTCACAGCGTAGCAGCTCGACCAGTCCCTCTCGAGGGTCGCGTGGATCAGAAAATGCCCCCGCGGGTGAGGAAAAGAAGAAGCAGCCCCAGGCCAGCGGTGGCGACCAGCCGAGGGTGACAACACGCACCTCTGGCATCTCGGGCGCTTTGGCAATACGGTCGGCAACGAAGTCGGACCAGCCAGAGGATAGCGGCCCAGTGACGAGGGCCAAGGCTCGGGCGACCCAGCAGGCCAGCGTCGGCGACAATCCGAAAAAACCGGTTCAAACTCCAGACCTCCCAAAGATTGACGGCTTTTTGGTTATGCACCGCTTCGGTCCCTGGAAGACGTTCGACAAAGAGAACATGCAGGTCTTCGTCCGTCGGCTCCTCGGCCTGATGATAGAGCTGCACATCAATGAATCTTCGCACTCTCACTCTGCCAGTAGCGGATCGTCCAAGTAGAAACAGCCTTGACGAGCCCTGGCCTTAACGTCGTTCTGTCTGTTGTCATCATGTTTTTTTGGCTTTTTGTCGTTTCATCGTTCTGTCGTTCAGCTATTAGTCGTGTTCTTTAGCTCGCTCGCTCGCTCGCTCTCTCTCTCTCTCTCTCTCTCGCTCTCGCTCTCGCTCTCGCTTTTTCTTTTTTTCACGAACTTTACCTTAAATAAAGTGTCTCCCACGCTCTTCGAATCTCAATCACATGCGCGCTGTTATTCCGGTGCTATGGCATGATGGCATGAATGTGGAGAGCGGTCGCATAATGCAGGCCATCAGAACGAAATGGCGCACAGTGCCAAGTTCCCACTTCTTTGTCCCATACGGATTACTCTGTAGGGCTTCCCGATTCCAGAGCATCCGGAATAATCCGTACACTGTAGGCGTTCCGTGCCTGCAAGCTTTGACTGGGCGATCGCTCTGAACCCTTGTTGTTTGTTTGTGTGTTGGGACCGACATTTCTCTATATCACCCAATCGTACTCTTGGAAGAGATTGAGTGCGGGCGCCTGCCTGTGATTTGTTCGGCGGGTGCGCGGGCATGCCTTGCGAGGCAGCCAGGCGACCATCTCAAAAATACTCCCTACAGGGAAGGAAAATCCGCAGCTCTTGAACTCGGAACCCGCAGCTTTCTCGTCCGCTTTGGGCCACAATCGTCGCCTAACAGAAACTTGTCGCTCCCATTCACACGCACCAACATTCAGAGTCAAACTCGGCGTGTACCCGTCCCTGCTAACTTATATTTTGCGCACTATGGAGGAAATCCGACGCGCCGCGCTTGAGCAGGAACAGTTGTTCAGGGTTCTTCAGATCTCGGAGAAGCTTGAACTGATCAATACCCCTTTTCTTGACCAAGAACATCTCGATTATCTAGGGGTTGCCGTGCGCCAGCCACTCGATGTCGACGACGACGGGACGCGGGATTTCGACCCCCGCTTCTTTGAATCATGGCTCCCGGATGAGCTCGTCGCCGAAGTTGCTTGCGACGAATTATGGATGGATAGACTCGGACCAGACATGTCCCCCGCAGAATGGCGGTTTGAGGATTACAAGTTCAGATGGTTTCAGCACTGTCTTGAACAACTGTACGAGATGGACAACGAGATCTGGGATCCCTGGTTGTAAGCTTCCCCGTCTGATTGAGCGGATTCCTTTGAAGACTGACACCCTGTTGATTTAGCACTGACGCTTTGGAAATCAGACAGTGCACGGGGCTGGCCCTCCCGTTCCGCCAGCGGCTAATGCCTGAGGAGTATTACCTGCCGGTGGCTGCCTTTTTTCCCGTCGACAAAACGAAGCCGCATGTTGCGTGCGTTATGGCCGACTCCAACGTTGCGCCTGGTGATCAGGTCCTGTATAGCGAGGTCCATTCCGCCGTCCGGCTGGTCAGGTTCCGGCTAGAGCAGGGCCAACACACCGGACATCATACCAAACCCGTACGCTTTGGACCCCTACGCTTCTTCCCCGAGAACACTTACCCGGCATTCTTCATTAGCGACCTCTCCCCAACGTGCGCTAACAAAGGAGACATAGGGGATGCTCTACACGCTCCATCGCGACCTGTTCGCGCGCATCACGCAGGTACACTTCGACGGCAAGTCCAGCAAGCTGGTCCTGCGCCGGTCGCGGCGGCTTGACCTGCGGGGACCCGAGCCCCCCAAGGACGCCTACCTGCTGGTCCGCTGGGTTGCGAACCGCCCCGTCGGCCAGACCGAGTACGTCGACGAGCCGGAGCCCGACGAGTGGACGACGACGAAGGACTCCTCCAACACGGCCCCCAGGATCCTGCTGGGATATGCATCATAAACGATGTTGATGGTGACGATGGCGGGCTATCCGACAGGAAAAGGAGACCGCATGTAGTCTCCGGTTCCGGACAGAGGTGGTCGTACGTACGACATTCTCCAAAAGAGCATCCGCCTGGAAAATAGAAATTCTACGTGCTTGGCTGGCAGTTTTGTTTAATCAGTCGTTCACCCCACTAGGCTTCCATGGCCACCAAGCACATGAATCTCATCCTATCCTCACTTCAATTGATTAGGTACGTAATTAGGCACTCTGCAGAGGGTTAGCCTTTGTCAACCACGTGTCAGCACAAACTCGTGGCCGTCTCTCGCCCTTTCATTTCCCTATTCACCAATCACAGCCAGCCATGGCTTTCTTGTTTCTAAGCAAGCCAATAAAGGAGCTCAGCATGTTTTCCTACCCTCTACTACCCAGATGAACTCGGCATCTCACGGATCCCTCAGTATACCTTATCCACGCCAAGACCCCCATCCAGATCTGGGACATGCAATTACGCACCAGCCTGGCATTCCGTCCCGCTCTCACCTTTCCCTGATCGCTAGAGAAGGGGAATAGGCAGCCGTCACTTCTTATTGCTGGTCTTGGCAGCGTGGACAGGGCCGAGCCTGTCCCCGTTTCGCACACCTGCCGCAGCAGTGCTGCTTGCGCCGCACTTGCCCCGGTTCTCCTTGGGCGGGTCCACCACGATACGCGGGAGCGTGTGGTCGTGAGTCGTTGTCGTGCCGTAGTCGTCCGTGATGCGGACCGAGGGCGCGGTGCTGCCGGAGGGAGAAGAAGGAGAAGGAGAAGGCATGTTGATGTTCGTTCTGGTCAGGGGCCTTGATATGCCGAGTCTGTGGTGATGGGGTTGGGCGAGTTGTAATATAGATCACTTGTGAGGAGTCCTGCCCTGTTGCTTTCTTTTCTTCCTTTTTTTCCTCTTCCTGGATATGCTAAGTTGCGTGGAGAGAGTAATATTGATTCAAGTAAAGGGTATTAGAGGAGCAGTGATTCTTATACTGGTACATGTAGACTTTCAAAAGGGTCGGTCATTGGTTACCTGGACCACGCTGTTCACGATGCCCATTGTTCGTGTTCGCCTGACTCGAATCTGGCAAAAAAAAGAGCTAGGCGGAAGCCCTCACTGTCCATCATAAGCCGTCGTGGTGTTTCTGTTTCTTCAACTGCGAGCCGAGAGACCTTACAAGCTAATAGTTTGGAACAAAAGCTTTGTACGAAACGCAGTTAAAAGTCTCGAACAACAGAAGAAGTTCCTGCGGCGGTGGCTTCCAAGGTTCAACAGAGTGCCTTGTAGACTACCTAAGAAAGAGAGAGTAAAAGAGCGCTATTTATAGACAAAGGGAATGGCCAATGTGTTTAGCGAGCAATACACGTTGCCCTGGGCGCTTGTGGAGCATGCAAGAGAAGCTTGTACTGTACGCTTCTCACACTTTGTGACGCCAATTCGCCTGTTTATGCGTAGTGTCACGTTTTATAAGAGAGGCAGCTTTGAGTGATCAGGTACGCCTGCGGACCGGACCACCCATTCAGCAAAAACCGACAAAGCGACGTACAAAGCACAGGGGGACGCTCCCCCCCTTCCCCCTGCCTAGTAAATCCTACCAAACATTTAATTACTTGAAGGATAATTAAGGGGTATGAGTACGGGGCACATCTACGAGTGATTGCCAATGTTGGAATACGTACTCATGGTTTAAATGTTAATTCAGATAGGTACAACATGCCCAAGAGAATCATAAACACAACTTAACCCAATACCCGTCTTCTTTTCCTTCACTTCCCAATGTCTTCCTATCCTAGCCCCTAAGCACCATAAATGACATAGATCTCGCCCGACGAGTCACTAGACACAAACAGCCGGCCCTTCTCGTCAAAAGCGAGGCCGACGGGGCGGAAGCAGTTCATGGGACAGGCGCCAATGTTGCTGTTCTCCATGACGGGGACCTGGGCCGTCCTGCTGGTGACGTGGTGCACGGGCTGGCCGTCGGCAAAGTCGACACGCGTGACGCGGTAGCCATCAGCCGGGTTGCGGTTCCTATATGTGTGTGCGTGTGTGAGTGTACGTGTAAGAGTGAGTTTGTAAATTAATTAGGTACTCGATTTGGAATCGAGTTTTTATTTCAATTTTTTTCATCTCTCTCGATTCCATGCTTTCCATTCTACCCTTCAATCAATCACCCTCGAGGGAAGAAACAAGCGGAACTAAGACAGGAGGAATGGCAAAGCAAAACGGGGGGGAGGGGGCACAAAAAGAAAAGGAAGAACGCACCAGCTTCCATGAAAAGCAATGTAGGCGGCCGTGCTGTTTTTGTTGAACTTGATGTCGAGCGGGGCGGTGTGGGCGTGGAAGTGCAGACGGCCTGTCATGCGATTGTTGGCGCACTCGTTGGCGTCGACGTTGGGCACGTTGTCGGGCTTGAACAGGGAGCCGACCAGCAGGCCGTCGATGCCGACATTCTGGGGGTCCCAGGCGGGCACGCACGACGGATAGCCGTAGTTGAGGCCCTTGTACCGGTTTTCGGTGTCGTTGAGGATCCCGTGGTAGCTCAGCCGCTCGGCCGGGTTGTCGTTGTGGATGTCCCTCCCGTTGAGGCGCAAGTCGTCCATCTGGTTCTCAACGGACCACTGGAAGTGAAGGAGGGGGGTGCAGACGGCGTTAGCGACTCTGTTCTCTTCCCTACGGTTGGATTGCCTCTTTCCCCTTTCCCCTGATCCCCCCCCCCCCCCCCCCCAAACACACACACACACACACACACATACACGAAAAAAAAAAAAACAAAAAAAAGCAATAGGAGCCATAGGGACGTACGATACCGCCAAAGACGGGATCCTCGGTCATGCCGACAATGTTGCGGAGGCCCCATGCGAGCACCTCGCCGCCGGTGGCGTAGTCGTGGGCGGCCTGCAGGCCCTGGCTGATGCTGAAGGTCTTAATCATGCTGCGGGCGGCGGCCCGGTCGACGGCCAGGGTGTCGATGTTGCTCTGGGAGCCCCGGGCGACCAGGATCGTGTCCGGGCTCCACTTAGACGTGGCGATGGCGCGGGTCGGATGGCTGCCCTGGAAGGACATGCCCGTCACGATCGGCCTGGCCTGGCCGACCTGGCCGGTGGCGGCGTCGTACGAGTAGGCCGTCACGCTGGCGAGGTTCGAGGTGAAGAGGGTCTTGCCGTCGGCGCTGAGTGCGATCCCGTGGTTTGTCTTGCGAGGAAGTGTGTAATTAAGCGTGTGTTTATAGAATAAGAAGGTTTGGTGAGATAATTAAGGGGGATAATTACTCGTTGGCGAGACGCATGCCCAGCTCAACTAGGTAATTAATTAGGTACTTACCGATCCGCTTATGATCTGTGTATTAGACTGGACGCACACAATGTCTCCCTGGTCTTGCAGCACCAGTCGACGAACGGCCTGGGATCCGGCCTCGGCCACCAACAAGTTGCCCGCAGCGTCGACGGCAATGTGACGAGGGTTGCGGAGCCCGGTCGCGAGCACGCTGTACCTGTACCCCGAGCCCATCTTGGGCTGGAACCGGCCGGTCACGCCGGGACAGGATTGAGCAGAGACGTCGGTCACCAACAAGGCGGCCAGGGCAATGACGCCCGCCAGCGTGCTGTGAGGGCCCATGATTCCGACTCGAGGCTTTGGCGTACGAATTCCTGAGTATCAAACGTCGTCTCTCCTGCCTGCGCCGCGCGAGTTCGCTGCTAATGCCTTTTCCATGTTAATATTAGTGGAAAGATCAAAAGCAAGATGATGATCGGCTTATCAACCTAGGTGCCTGCCTACCTTATATAGGTATGTATGTAAAGGTCAGGTAGTGCCTAATTAGGTAGCTTCTATCTCCGGCACTGGGAAGAATGCGGCCACCAGAGCGTATTAGATGGTATATACACCCTGCTCTCCCTAACCGTTCGATCCTCCTTTTCGCATCATTCGAAGAAGGGGGGGGGGGGGGTTATAAGCCCATGAGAGCTCGACCGGGTCGCAAGTTGCAAGCCTATCTACCGGGGTTCAACCAAATTAGGTGCTCCCTCCCAGTCTGCAACTGTCCTTAATCGCCACTGCCACCAAGCAGCGGCGAAGGGAAGGTTGGAGACCAAGGACGGTCGTCGATGCGTTGTAAGAAGCGGGGGTCCGTCATATCCGTGATTCCTTGGCGGTCATGCTGCCACATTCAACCGGTCGCAGCGTCGGCTCAGAGCAACGTTGGGGTTGTCTTGTCCGGTAAAAGGGCCGGACCATGGTTGTCCGACTCGCCAAATCGCAATATACGTCGGCTCTTGGTATCGTATAAGTCGTGGGGATCTTCCCTTCGCCAAGCTGGTTGTTATTGACCCTCTCTGCGGCTTTGTGACAGTTGCAGTCCTTCGTTCCACCGTAGCCTGCACGACAGAGACGAAAGGGTGTTTGATTTTCTTCTGTTTTCTTTCCTTCCTTCCTTTTTTGCCCTGTTGCATCCGGCGACTAGTGCGTTCTGTTAACGGCTTGATTTCGAAGGCCGCTGCAGTATCGAATATTCAAGGTGATCGACGTCCTTGCCTGCGTCACGTATTAATCAATTAGGTAGTGTCCCTAGATTTAAGGGGTCCAATGCGCTAGCTAATGTTGTGAACAAACAGCCGGTACGGCGAAACAGTTTCTGAGGGTGCATCTGGCACCGACTAATACAGCATCGTCTAATCACCTAGGTCCCTTGCCAAATAGTACCTGCCGTTTGTTCAGAGGCAGAGAGTAACTTTGGGTTGCGATACTAGGAGAGGAAACCGATCAGAGCCAATCGTCAGGCAGAGCGTAGGATAGGATATGCCAAGATTTGTTCTACCAGGTCTCGGGTAGAACGTATGGTGTTGGGTGATACGTTTAGTCCTCTCCTAGCGGGGAAGACCCTTGTTTCCACGGGATACCCTTCTACCTTGTCGATCCACGTAGATAAAAGAAGTATGTATGTACCTAATGACCTACATACATATCTAACCATATAATAGGTCAAATGCTTTCAGGTCTGGATATAGAGGACCTCCAAGATATTCTGCATGTGCTGTACGGATTAAGTACATACATATGTACATATGTATGTACTATACTTACACCAACCCCGATCAAGCAGCACAAGGAGGCCTTGTTTGTGCAACTGTTTGACAATAGTGTACTGTACGTCACACCGGCAGTGCTGTACAGTAATTACACAATTGGCAGCAAGACACACCGCCTATACTCTGATGCCCCCTCTGACGCACCACGAACCCGGCAGCCGGTCTACAAGCGCCAACACATCCTGGCAGATGGCCTATTAGCTTACCCGGCCTATCTACCAACCTTCCCTACAACAACCTCTACTATAATACTCCGTATACGTCGCTTCGGATGCTTTGTGCCAGTGTGACGGCCAATCTTGACCAGCGCTGTCCACGCTGCTGGCACACTCTGCACAGCTGGGGTGAAACTGGCGGGAGAGCGCCATCTCGTCCGTGTGTGCACGAGACCAGCTTCCCCTCCCGAGTAACCCGACCCGAAAGGGGTCAGATCCAGTCTCTGACCTCGTGCTGACTCCTACTGAGTACTTGCGCGTCAGGTGATGGAGCGTCTAATTATTTTGTCCAAGGTGGTGGTGTCTCAGTGCCAATGTCTGCACGTGCGAACTGCCCTCCGGTGGATCTCAAGTCTCTGGTTAGCTTCGGCTGTTGGGGGTTGCCAAGTCCCGGGCGATGGCGGTCTCCGGTTCAAGGCCGTCAAAGCTTTTTTTTTTTTTTTTTTTTTTTTTTTTTTTTTTTTTTTCAGAGGAAGTGGGAACGGGGCGCCGAAACACAAGACGAGGGAAGTCGGATCTTTGTGCTCTTTTGAACAGTGGCACAGTTGGAATCTGTCACACTGCCATGATGGAGTCAACATGTTGCAGCAAACCACCTTTCAACCGTTTTGCAATCGAAGCGGGGCGGTAGGAGAGCGGCGGCTGCCGGCAAAGGTGAGGGCTGTAGCTTGCTGTCATTACCTGTTATTACTACCTTGCAATGGGGAAGGTGGAGAAGGAGAGCCGAGACCCAGGCAAAAATTCTATTTCGGTCACGTAAGAAGGCGACAGAAACCGAGTGAATATATTCTGAATATATTCTTCTGCGGTGAGAGCTCACTGAGTTCCTAAAAAAAAAAAAGCATCTGCCATCACGTCATCAAACTGTTTTCTTGTGTCAATTGATAGGGTTCAATCTTCATCTCTGCTGCACTCCGCCGTGGTTACAAATCTTCCGGATTCATCAGGCCGGAACGCGAAAATTGGTCTTCACCTCCGACCAGGACCACGCGAAACAAAACCAATTATTATAAGGACCCGTAGGGAGAAAGTGGCACCCTTCAGGGGGGCTGTCGGGGACCGAGCCGAATCCACCCTACGCCGGCTTTCCCGGCGCCTGTTATCGCGGTAGCCGATAGGGACAGGCCGCGATAAGATGGGGGAGAAGAACGATGGGGTAAGGCCGGCGGTCGCTTGCCTTAGCGACGCCAGCTACACGGCCAGCGACTCGTCCGCCCTCTCCCTCTCCTTGCCTGATCCCAAAAAGGCCGGGTTAATACCGGACTCCACCTCCAGCGACACCGTTTCCGCCGATAAGCCCGGGACCTTCCAGAAGGACAACACCACCACCTCCGCCATCACCGAGGGAAAACAAGCCAGCTCGGACAGCCCCAGCGACGAGGATGGTGATTACAACAAGCACAAGCACAGAAACAACAATACCAACAACCATAAGAATGATGATGATAATAATAATAATGACAACAATGATGGCTGCGGCGTCGATGACGACCTCCCCACCGGCGCCGCCCTGACCCTGCACCCCTCGGCGGCGACGACGGTGGACTTCCCCGAGGGCGGGCTGACGGCCTGGCTGGTCGTCTTGGGCTCCTTCTGCGCCATGCTGTCGCTCTTTGGCCTGATCAACTCGGCCGCCGTGTTCGAGTCGTACTTCACCACCCACCAGCTGGCCCACAAGACGTCGTCCGAGATCGGCTGGATCTTCAGCCTCTACCTCTTCATCGTCTTCTTCGTCGGCATCCAGGTCGGGCCCGTCTTTGACCGGTTCGGCGCCCGCGTGCTGGTCGCCGCCGGCAGCGGGCTGATCTTCCTGAGCTTGCTGCTGCTGAGCTGGTGCGAGGGTATGTCGTCTCTCCCCTTAATTATCTCTCTTGCCTTTCTTTCTTCTCTCTCTCTCTCTTTTTTTTTCCCTATCCCATGTTGGCTTGGTCGAACCTCGTGGTGCTGACGAGACGTCAGAATACTACCAGATCATCCTCACGTACTCGGTCCTCGGAGGCCTGGGGGGTGCGCTGCTGAACAGTCCGGCTTACGGAGCCATAGCGCACTTCTTCAACGTCCGCCGGGGGCTGGCGACGGGGATCGCGACCACCGCCGGCGGCGTCGGCGGGGTCGTGTTTCCCGTCCTGCTCAGGGCGCTGCTTCCGGGCGTGGGGTTCGCATGGAGCTGCCGCGTCCTCGCCTTCATCATGCTGGGCCTGGCCGTCCCGTCGAATCTCTTTATCAAGACGCGTCTGACGCCCGCCAAGGGCCAGGACGGCCGGCGCAAGGTGCAGTCGGTGTGGCCCGACTTCAGCGTCTTCACGGATGCCCGGTTCGCTTTCGCCTCCATCGGCATCTTCTTCATGGAGTGGGGCTTGTTCGTGCCCCTGACGTACATCGTCTCGTACGCGGTCGCCCACGGCCAGGACGCCACGGAGAGCTACCTGCTCCTGTCGTACCTGAACGCCGGCTCGGTGCTCGGCCGGGTGCTCCCGGGTTTCCTGGCCGACCGCCTCGGGCGCTTCAACGTCATCATCGTGACCATTGCGCTGTGCGTCATCACGGTGCTGGCGCTGTGGCTGCCCGCGGGCAGCTCGCAGGCGATGCTGATCGCGTACGCGGTGCTTTTCGGGATCGCGAGCGGGAGCAACCTGGGGCTGGTGCCCGTCTGCCTCGGCCAGCTGTGCGATCACCGACGGTACGGACGCCTCTTCTCGACCGCCATGATGGTGGCCAGCTTCGGGACTCTCAGCAGCGTGCCGATCGGCGGCGCCATTTTGGATTTGGGATCGTCAGAGAGCGCTTGGAGGAACCTGGTCATCTTCGCGGGCGTGTCGTACTTTGTCGCGCTAGGGTGCTACACCACTGCCCGAATTCTGGGGGCTGGATGGGATCCGCGTGAGATTTTCTAATTGAGCTGCGGAGATGTCGGATAGATATAGAGAGGGTTTTTTTTTACAAGGTGCTTGGATGGTGCATCAGCGGCAGCGAAAATTCATATGGGGTATCTAATTAGCATAGAACGTAGTCTACACAGTAGAGCAAGTCGAGAACCACAATTAATGTCAACGTAAATACGATGCACAGTAGTTACTTCATCATTGGTTGATGCAAGCCGGTTTGGTTCGATTTGTTTTCACTTTGCAAATATTTTCAGAAGGCGCTCTGTATTGCCGACAAGTATGACGTGTTAAAGAGTTTCCGACTGACCTTGGAAAGGAAGTTGAGGTACTAGGTAGTTAAGGTAGTTGGCTCGCCTCCTGTGCCTCTCGGACCCGCGGTGGTGGCCGTGGGCTCGACCGCTCGGCCACTGCAGGCCAGCGGCGGACCAGCAACAAGCCAGACCCGCAGTTACCCGACGTCCCCCAAATCGCGGGGCAAGTTTGGCTTTGGACAACGACCCCGCCAAAAATTTCGGCCGAAAGTCGACCTCGCCTACGACCTTGAGCCAACCCTCTTTTCTCGAGTCTCGCAGCCATGACCGCCGAACTATCAGCAGCGCCCGTCCTCTCGACCCCGGCGGAACACGTCTTCGAGTATGCTGTGACCTCCCCAGAAGCCGACGCCCAGGCGCCGCCGAAATCCGACGATGAGCTGCGCGCCGTGTACGAGATTGCTCGGACGGCGAGGGAGGTGCGCCAGGGCGGGTGGAAGAGGATAGCCCTCCAGTTCCCCGACCACATGCTGCGAGATGGGCCACGCGTGGTCCAGGCACTGAACGCAGAGCTCGAGTCCCTCGGCCGGTCCGGCGATCCATCCGAACGACCGGAAAAGATATACATCCTGGCCGATACTTCCTACAGCGCGTGCTGCGTCGACGAGATCGCTGCCGAGCACGTCAATGCCGACGTCGTGGTGCACTACGGCCGCTCGTGCCTCTCTCCAACCTCCCGCCTCCCCGTCGTCTACGTCTTCACCCACCACGACCTCGACCACGGCGAGACCCTGGCAGCATTCGAGAAGCAATATCCCGACAAGGACGCCGAGGTCGTCCTCATGGCCGACGTGACCTATCAGGACCACGTGCCAGCGCTCGCGTCCGAGCTGCACAAACGCGGCTACGCCAACTTGCTCTCCACAGCCATCGTTCACGACCCGACCGGCGCCATCCCCAACCGCAAACTCGTCCTCCCCGGCGGCGAAGCAACCGACGCGGACCCCTCCGCCGTCGACCTCAAGTCCCACTCCATCTTCCACATCTCCACCCCCCCGACCGCCCTCCTGCTCGCCCTCTCCTCCCGCGTCCGCGACCTCCACATCCACCCCACCACCGACCCCACCAGCGGCGCGACGTCGTCCGCCGCGGCCTTCTCGACGGCCCGCCTCCTGGGCCGCCGGTACGCCCGCCTGCTGACGCTGGCCTCGGCCGGCATCATCGGCATCCTGGTCAACACGCTCTCGGTGGCCAACTACCTGTCGTCGGTCGAGGCGATCCGGGCGCGGATCGCCGCCGCGGGCAAGAAGAGCTACACCGTCGTCGTCGGCAAGCTCAACCCGGCCAAGCTGGCCAACTTTGCCGAGGTCGAAGGCTGGGTCGTCGTCGGCTGCTGGGAGAGCAGCCTCGTCGAGGACGGCGACGCCGACGGCTACTACCGGCCCATCGTCACCCCCTTCGAGCTCGACCTCGCCCTCGTCGGGGACGACCGGAGGGTCTGGACCGGCGAGTGGTGGGGCGGCATCGAAGTCCTCGGGCGGGCGAGCGGTATGGAGAAGGAGGAGAAGGTATCGGGGGAGGAGGCGGGTGTGCGAGGTAAGATGGAGATGGGAGGAGAGAACGAGAGGGTCAATGGGAGCAGGGACGAGGATAGGAACGATGAAGAGGAGGAGGAGGAGGATGAGGAGGAGTCCGCACCGCCCGAGTTCGATCTGAGGACCGGAAAGCTGGTCAGTCACAGTCGGCCGATGAGGAGCGGGACAACGAGGGCGAACGGCAAGGCCAAGCAGGAGGGAGGGACACGACCGGAAGAAGGGCAGGCCAGATCGAGCAGCGCGCTGGCCCTCCGGCCCAAGGCGGAGCTGGCCACGGTCAACGGGGTGGTCAGCCCTGGCGCCGAATACCTCCGGTCGCAGCGCACTTGGCAGGGTCTCGGGAGCGACTACGTCATGGAGGAGAGCGCCGCTATCGAGGAGGGCAGGAGTGGTGTCGCCAGGGGGTACACAGTCGGTGAAGCTGCAGAGCGGAGGTAATTAGGAGGGGGAGCCGTGCGAGAGCCAGAATCGGAATGCGCACATATTGACCCCCACTGCATCTTTTCCTTTCGGCGCCATGCGAAGACTCCCTCTTCCGTTGTGGTCTTGCCCATATTTATGTGCTGCTGGAGGGAGTGACCTTCGCAGCGCGAATGGGAACGGTAGCTCTTGGTGTCACCCATGGCTCGCCGGGGCGGAACTCCCCGTCGATGGATTGAGCTGCGTGTGCTCCACACACCTGGGACGTATTTCATGGCTGGCCCCCCCTCGTCGGCAGCGGCTTGGTCGACATCCCTCAACTCTTCTTCAGTCTGCTCTCACGCCGGTCACTCAGTATAAGTCTTTGGTTTCATCTCGATTAATCTCGAGACACTCCAATCATCTTGCTGCAAGCACTGGACAACCGTCAACCGTGGGCGCCATCAGGCTGGGTTAAGGCCGGAAGAGAGACAAAATTGATTGGGGGCATTAGCAGGTTCTCGCCAAATTTGGCGTGATCTACTCGGGAACTGAAGAATGATAGAGGGCTTTTCGATAAAGACGACATGCTTGCAGCGGCAATTGAGGAACAAGCGTCGTCGTGCACCAGACCTTTGTGGTTCTGTGGTGTTGACGACTCCGGACGGAGCGCAAGCGCCTTGTCGGAATGTCAATTGACATGCGAATTAGTAGGTGAATGTAGACCCCTAATCAGATATAGGGCAGATTATGGAACCTTACTGTCTAACAGTACTAGAGCGGTGGGGAGATTGCGTGACGTTGGAATCCTGGCCCGACACCTGTATGAGTGCTGTGGACTGCTCCTGAGTTGTTGCTGACCCTTGGATAATTAAATGATTGCGAGATATCATGATGTGATAACTGTCGAACCTACAAGAGACTAGCCAGTCTCTTCTCTTTCAGGAGTGCAATCTCGAGCTGTGTCAATCGACGCCCAGTCTCGGAACGGTGGTGGATGGTAAGAGTAATTAGAGGGTCAGCAGGGAATATTATTACACAATCAAGGCCCAAGCTAGCCCAGGCTTATTCATTCCTCTTCAGTTCCACCATGCTGTGTAGGTACCCTTTGCAGCTGATCTTTTTCAGGTTTCTTTTATTGGCCAAGTGATGACACACATCGGGCTGCTCGACGCTCGGAGAGGTCGGATCTAGGAGGCTCACCATTCCGGTCAACAACCTCGTCCGCCGCTAGTCGGATCCGCTACCACGCCCACCCCGATTAACAGTTCATCGCCGAACCTTTTGTCTCTCTTCTCCCTTTCTGTCCATTCTATTTCCCCTACCCCCCCTTCCCCTCCCCTCTTCCGGGGCCCCATCTTTGGGGCTTTCACTACACCCTCCGCCTCCTTGCACACGCCGACGACGACATAATAGACCCTTAGCAGAACGAACCCGACCAGCCAGAACAGGCAGGAGCCGAGCGTGCCCAGGACCAGCCCGGACGCGACAGCGTGTCCAGGGCTTGTCTATTATATATAGACTACAGAACGGAAAAAACGTTTACTATTAGTAGGATGATATTTTTTACGGGAAAGCAAGGGTCTATACTAACTAATTATTAACGTTTTATAGCTAAGAAGGCTATTAATAGATAACTTTCTAATATACGAAAACTATTAAGAATTTTCATTAGTCTAAATTTTTAACGTACTAATTTTTATAGCCTAAATTTTTAGCGTACTAATTTATTATTATTATTATTATTAGTCCTACACTGCTATGCTAATAAGCATGCCAGAGCCTCTCTAGTTATATACAAAGGAAACCGTGCCTAATAGGCCGGATAAAAACCTCTGTCCCGCCTCTAATGCCTAATCCGGAGTACCAATATACTACAAAGAAAAGGAGAAGTGGCTAGATTAGCCCTATAGAGGCCTTCCCTCCCGGTCTAGCCTCCTTACGAGGCGGTATTCTGGGAGCCTCCCTAGGTCCATTAGCCACTATAGAACCCTCCTTGCCAAACGATGGTTACGGGTCCCTGTACCCCGTAGAACAAGGTCTAGGTCCCTTTATAACCATATTTCCTAGGATTCCTATATTCGGCTTCTTAATAGGTTCGGGCACTATACGACTAGGTACTCTATAGTTTCCCTCCCCTGGCTATGGGCATAGTAGGGGGTACTGACCCCTGGGACTTGAACCCTAAAAAGGAAGTCACGGAGGCTAATAGCCCCTATACAGGCCTATACTAGTAGGGAGCTCTAGGCCTTTGTTAGGCCCTAGTACCTTTATAGGCCTTCCCCTATAAAAACTAGGTATAGAGGGTCCTTGTCTAATACGTACTATATCCTCCTACTAGCTTGGTTAGCCCTCTAACGGTTGCTCTAGCTAGCTAATATGGCTAGTTCTATAGCCTATAGCCTTCTTTATAGGGTCTATGGGGGGGGTCGACCCCCTCTATAGCCCTCCTAAACCTACTGCCGGACCGTCGACCTTATTACCTCTAGGGCTATAGGCTTCGGCTCTTAGCCCCTTACCCTGGCCTTTCTCTTCCGGAACCTCTAGCTTAGTCTATTATAGGCCTGTTAGATAAGAGCCTTTGTAGGGACCTGGGAGGCCCCTAGACCTACCCCGGTCTATAAGAGCGGTTGGTCGAGTTTGGCTTCGAAGTTAGCTAGCCTCTTATTAAGATAGAGGTCGAGGGGTAGTACCTAGGCTTCTGTTTCGAGGTACCGGATAGGGGTAGCCTTATAGGCCCTAGTAACTACTTAAAGGGCCTTATACTAGGCCTTCGATAGTTCCCTAGCAGGGCCTTCTGGCTTACCCCCTAGCTTAGTAGGCTTATAGAAGTTCAAGGCTCTATAGGCTAAGGCGCTATAGATATACTTAGTATAGACCTTGTAGGCCTATAGGAGGCCAGGGCCTTAGGTCTTTGTAGCAAGCCTGGTTAGGGCAAACTCCTAGATTTCTAGCTTCTTGGCTACCTTTGTGTAGTGGGGGCCCTACTATAGCCTCTAGTCTAGCCAGACCCTAAGGAATCTGGCCGACTTCGAAGGCGCTATAGTAGTAATACCCCCTCTAGGCTGTAAGAGCTCTAGCAGTTGTAACCACTGTTTCCGGCCCCTGTTGAAGTAGATGAGCTCGCACTTTTCCGGGGCAAAAGCTATACCCCGGGTCCTTGCCTACTAGAGGTAGGCCTTCTAGGCCCTTTGTAGCTAACCATTACAGGCCTCCTCAGCCCTTCTAAAGGCTAGGAGGTTGGTATCGTCAGTAAAACCTATTAAACTAACTATAGGGCTAGCCTAGCAAATGGCCTAGTAGAGGGAGGCTATATAGAGGATAAATAGTATAGGGGAGAGGGGTAACCCTTATAGGACCCCGGCCCTTACTACTATATCCTCTATTTCCTAGCTATCAAAGTAGAGGATAGCTACCCTATCCTATAGCTACTCCCTGACCTAGACTACTAACCACTTTGGGAAGCCCTAGCTCTGTAAAGTGGCTAGTAGCTAGGTATAGTTAATAGTGTCAAAAGCCCCTAAGATATCGAGCTATAGGAGGGAAGTAGCCGCCTTATACCTCTAAGCCTCCTAAACCTAGGCCGTAACAAGCTAAATGGCTAGTTCTATAGACCTATATTCCTAGTTACCTATCTACTCGGCCGGGAGAAGCCTATAGGCCTCTACAACGGCTGTTACCTTCTAGGTAACTATAGCCTCTAGTACCTTACCTACTATTAGTAGGAGGGCTATAGGCCTATAGCTACCTAGGGTAAAGTAGGCCTATAGGGGTTTGCTAGGCTTATAGAGGACTACTGTCTTAGCCCTTTTAAACTAGGCTAGGAAATAGCCAAGCTATAGGCTCTCCGAGGCTAGTTTAGCTAGTATCTGGTAGAGCGGCCGCCTATAGGCCTTTAATAGGCCTATAGGGAGGAGGTCCTCCCCTAGGGCCTTCTATAGGGCCGCTCTAGCTAGTACTACCCTAACCTTGCCTACCGTGACCTCTTGGTCTATTTCAAACTTCGGCTCCTAATGGTTGTTTAGTTCTGAGTTGTCGATATCCGATAGGTCTATTTCTAGGTTCGGAAAGAACTTATCGGCTAGGGCCCTAGCCTTCTATTAGTAGGTTATAAGCCCTCTTTCAAAGGCCGGGAGCTTTAGAGGGTTGACTAGTAGGTAGCTTTATAGCCTTGCCTACCGCTCTAGCCTCTATAGCAGGTCTAGCCGGTTAGTTACCTCCTGTAGCGTAGCTCTTTAGCTCTTGGTCTTCGCGGCTGTAATGGTCTTAGCCTAGTCCCGTAGGGCCTGCTGAAGTGCCTCCTATATATAGGGGTTTAGGGAGCCCTTATAGGCTCTCTCTACCTCCTTAGCCCTCTTCTAGGCCTCTTAAACCTCCTTTGTCTACTATCGAGCTCGTTTACCACCTATACTAGCCTTCTTTGCCGGAGCCGAGACCAAAGCTATCTCCTCGAGGGCCTCTATAAGCCTGTCAAAGGCCTGTAAAAGCTCCTCTAGGCCCTAGAAGATAGGCCTAGCCAGGGCTGATACCTACCTACCAAGCCAGAGTAGGAGGTAGGCCGCCTCGGCCTACGTGACCTCCTTGTCTAGGCTCTTCTAGTCCTACCCTTTACTAGCCGGTACAGGCCTATTAGTCCCTTAGAGGGAGACATTTAGGGCCTATAAGTAGTAGTCAGATTTCCCACGTTCTATGATATCTCTATAGGTCACTTCTAGCCCGGCCAAGGCCTAGAATAGGTCTATTATAGAAGGCTAGCTACGTTAGTCCCTCTAGGGGGCCTTAGTGACCTGGCTATAAGGCGTATATAGGTCGGGGTCCTACTAGTCTATAAGGCTAAGGAGATCCCTAGCCCCCGGGCTAAGCCTGTTAAATAGGTCCTAGACTAGGTAGTGGAGGTTAAAGTTACCTATAAGAATTAGGGGGTAGGTTGGCCAAGGTAGGGCTAGTAGGTCCTATAAGAAGGCCTGCTCCCCCTTATTATTATAGATTAACTAGAGCTTAAACCCCCTCTCTCCTAGGGCTAGAAAGGTTACCTTATACCAGTTTTCCTCTGCTAAATAGTCCTACTAGCTAACTAGGAAGCGCTTAGCCACTAGAATAGCTGCCTTACCCTTAGGCTTGTAGACTAGGTAGTATTTCAAAGCCTAGGGGTAGTATATTAACTTTATAAACCGGTTAATCTATAGTTCCTAAATAGCTAGTAGGTCGTATTTGGCTTCCTCTAATAGGACCTTAAGGGCTTATTTGTTACCTTAGGTATTCTACTAAAGGATCTTAATTTGCATTCGAGGTGGCTGGAGCAGAGGCCGAGGGTATAGTAGTTAGCTCTATAACCATTACCCCCTCGGCTAGTTGTAAAAAGGAGGAGGTTCTAGGCTATAGAAAGGAGATACGGGTCTGTCGGGCGTCAAATAAGGCGCTCCTAGCCGCCTATTAGGCTAGGGTAGGCCTCTTGTAAGGGCGTTTAGCCCTGGTTTAATAGTAGTTATTATCTTCCGGCTAGTTACTAAACTCGAAGGCTACCTTCTAGTATAATTACTCTAGTAGTTAGAAGGTTTAGGGTCTATACTAATAGGCCTCCCTAGCCCTTTCCTAGGCCTTGACTTTCTTTGGGCAGCCCCTATACTAGGCTATATAGGGGCCCTTACAGGCCGTATACCTATAAGGGAGTTGGTTAGAGTAGGTAGGGCATTAGGCCTCCCTAGCTTTCCCCCCTTCCCTATAGGCCTTTACGCTATAATAGCTATAATAGGCCGGCCACTAGTAATACTACTAGGTATAGCCAAAGCTCTAATACCTATAGCACTACCTCGGCTCTAAAGTATCCTAGTAAGGCTTATAGTCTAATACCTAGGTATCCTAGACTACACCCTTATTATAGGCCTTCCGGGCCTCTTCGAGGTTCTATAGGCCTAGGAGTACTATAGCCCACTTCCTCTATAGGCTCTTTAGCAGCCAGAACTTGACTATTTCGACTAAGTATAGGCCTATAGCCCCTTTGAAATCTTGTTCGCTAACCCCCTATAGCTCCTCCTTCTAGACTCCTTTGGCTAGAACTATATAGGCCCTACCAACCTCCCTAGCCTCCTCTCCAAAGGCTATAATTACCTATCGCTTGTTAACCAAATACTAATCCTTAGTAGCCTTATCCTTAAAGACTACTATTATATCCTTGCTTGGGAGCTTCCTAGCCGTAATAGCTCCCTAGCAGCTAGAAGCCCCGTTAACTGCTTAGACTATCTCGGCCGGGGTTCAGGCTTTAAGGTCCTCCTATAGGCTTACGTTCCGTATTATAACCTCCTACAAGACCTATAACGGCACCGCCTTGGCCGATAGTAGGCCTCCCTAGGGGCCTATTACCCCCTATTACAAGCTTATAGCTACCTATGCCTAGGTAGGGCAGGGAGTAGCCTTAAGGGCTTCTTTAAGCCCCTTTTTAACTTCCTTAGCTATAAGTTCCTATAGGTTCAGAACCAGGCCTATAATAGTAGTCATAAGGCCCTATAAGAGCCTATTAGCAAGGTCCTATACCTTGCCCTATTTAGGGCTTAGTACAAGGTTGACTAGTTACGTAACGAGACCCCTTAGCTCCTTAATATCTAGGGCAAGGTAGTCCTATAGTAGGCCCCCCTTTAATTAGTTCGAAGCCATAGGCCTCCCCACTCAGTGGCTTAGCGTTAGGCCTTAAATCGACGTTACGCTTAGGGGCACTAGGTGGTCTATACGGTGAAAATTTTGACAGGCGTGTGAGGTACGGTCGGATTGCGGTCGGGTCCGGTTCCTACGCCTACGATGCCTGTTGCACACCTGCAACGGCTCGCGCGTAGTTGAAAGTGGTACCGTTAGATAGCGGTTTTCGAGAGCTTTCCAGCGATGGTAGTTTCGTATGTTTTGGTAGGGTATTTGCAAAGATATAAGTTCCGTATTCTAAGAGATTACCTATTCTCCTTAGCATACTAATTTTTATAGCCCCTATTTTCTCTGTCTAAATTTTTAGCATGTTCTACCTATATTACTAATTTTTTATAGCCTTTATTTTCTCTCCTCTATAAAACTCTTTTATATCTATAAAATGCCTTACCCTTATATAGTTTGCTATCTAGGTAGTTTATAAGACTCCTTTTACTCTTACTATTATTATTATAAGCCCTATTTTACATTTTATATATATTTAAATGGTATAGTTTATATTACTTATATTAAATATAGTAGTTAATGCTATTTTAATCGTACATATAACTATAAGGTTTAAGCTATAACTTGACTCCTTATAACTAGTAAACCTATTAGTTAATTATCCATTAATAGCTCTAAGTCTATTATATTATATAATCTTAGTATATAAAATGTTAAGTATATGGAATATAGAGCATTTTACTAGCTAAATAAGTATCTCTCTATATATTATTTACCTCTCTTTTTATAGGCTCTTTACTAATTATTATAGTCCTCTATTACTATAAACCCTACCTTTAGCTCTTATTACCTATTAGATTAGGGCTAGAAGTTCTTAATATAACTAAAGGAGCATAGGGTACAGTTTTATTTTTCCAGTTCTATAGAGCTTTACTATATATAATAGGTATAAATAGGAGTTGCCTATCTAGGGGCACTGGACAGATAGATAAGGATAATAGATAGCTTTTAACACTCATTTACTCTAATAGATTAGAGTAATAGAATATAGTTCTTCTTTCTTTTATAAGCTACGATATCTTTTTTCCATATAAGTAGACTCTTCTACGTCTATCTAGAGGGACATTACTATTACTACCTTTACCGCTATTATAATCTAGATAGTTAAACTTGCCTACTATAACTATAAATACTTAGATGCCCTAGACATTTTAAGCTAAAGCTCTTCCCTATCTGACTAGACGGAGGTTTGGTTCTAGAGGTGCTAAATGGTACCCTAGAGGGTTAGTACTAGCTTATATTTTAGGGGCTTAATCAAGGAAGAGCTTAGCTCTAAGTCTAAATTAGACTACTAGACTTTAAGTATAGTAGGATAGTAACGTTTACAATAAAGGAGTAAAGATATATATATAGAGGCATGTATAGTAAAACTATTAAGAAAGTAAGAAGAGCAAATATAGGTACTAAGAGATCGGTATATCTAGTGGTAGGCTAGGGAACCACTCTTGCCCTAACGTAATAACACCGCTAGTAGAGATAGTAGGAATCGCGGGATAATACGTTTAAAGGAGTTTAACGTCTATCTAAAGGGAAAGAAACTCTAAAATATAGATTAGTAATGCTAGAACTATTCAGGATTTAGAAACGAGATTTTGGACTTATATAGACATTAGAGGAAAGCTTTATAGCTATCCTAGCCCTAGTTACCTTAGTACTAGCGCTTGCTAGTAAGGGTATATCTATTTATATATTATTACTCTTTAATAGTCTAGTATAGGTTTGTCTTATTATTTTAGGAGTTCTAACTTTAGGGGTTAGAGCGCTATTATTATAGGGTATCCCCTATTAAAAGGTTTAGGAATGGCTTTACTAGGTATATTTTGAAGGAGTAAAAGCGGTAGACTAAGTTTATATTTGATCTTACTAGTTATAGGAAGACCTAAAAGAAAGGAAGAAGGCTTCCTAGATTAGCTATTTAGAAGGAAGAGTTATCTTAAAGAAGTTACCTAAATAAAAAAGTATAATTAAGAATAGTAACCTTAGGTATTATTCTTTTTATTAGTTTAGTAAATACTTTAATTAGAATTACTACTCTTAATGCCTCTTATATCTAGATATATTAAAACCTTATTAGGAAAGATGCTATTAGAATTGCCTTAATTATTAGAGTTTAGAAACCTTACTTTAGATTTAGAAGTCAAGTATTATACTTAAGTAAGTATTATAGTAAATAGACTTGCCAAAGTTATTTAGGTTATATTCCCTTTACTAATAGATAAGGGATTACCTAGTCTCTTCTCTAGTTATAATGCTACTAAGTACCTTAAACGTTTTATAAAGGCCTATAAGATCTTTAGTAAAGATAATAATAATAAGATCTCCTACTTCGAATAATAATATATAGATAACCTTTAGGAAATCCTTAACTAGTAGCTAGAGTCAAAGAAAAAGGACTAGGCTACTTTTAAAGCTACTATTAAGGAATGCTAGAAGTAGAACGACTCTTTCTAGGAAACTTCTACTCGAGAACTAGAGCATCTTCTAGATTCCTAATATATAGATTTGGCCAAGTCTATCTATAACTACCTAGAGTATATTAATGTCCTGCTTACCTAAGTGCTAAAGAAAAAGAAAGCGGTCTATTAATCGTCGGCTATCTAGAAGGTATAGGATAGATTTCCCCTTACTCTCTAGACTAGTCCTTAGGTCTATAAGAAGGGTGACTTATAGGTTAATAATATAGAGTAGGAGGACTTCTATAACTTTATATAGGAATATCTATATAAGGGAGTTAATATTAGGTTAGTATACTATAAGCTAGATCTGAAAGGAAGAAAAGTCAAGCTATAGGTAAGCTAACCTATTAAGAAAAGTCCTTTAACTCCCTAGATATAGGAGAGTCCTTTAGGTTTATCTGCTTAAAGAGATACTACTTTTGATAAGATTGTTAATAGGCTTATAGACACCTTATATAAGCTTTAGATCAATAGGGGCAAAGTTGGCTGTAAATTTTTAGAGAGAGGTAGGCGTTCCTATGACCAGATAGATAACCTAAGCGACGACAAGATTAAGGAAATCCGGACCTACCTATTAGCTACTTAAGAATCTTAGTAAAAGAAGAAGAGTAGTAAATTCTAGCTAAGTTTGACCTTAGCTATACCTTATAGCTACTATTACTATAGTAACTAGATATACTTTACCTATAGGTATCTGGTCCTAGTAGAGGATATCTATAATGGTCTCGTCTATTAGCTTGGTTTTAAGTAGATTCTAGGTAAGAGAGATCCTAGTCTTCTAGAAAGCTAGTAAATCGAAATCCTTAATAAGGATATAGCTACTATA
Source organism: Thermothelomyces thermophilus ATCC 42464 (assembly GCF_000226095.1). NCBI lineage: Eukaryota > Fungi > Ascomycota > Sordariomycetes > Sordariales > Chaetomiaceae > Thermothelomyces > Thermothelomyces thermophilus. Next base: position 2,033,985 of record NC_016476.1, on the reverse strand, counting down.
GCTAATCAAGGGACCTAGTAGTATATTATTTACACTTATACCTCTCTTTGGCTAAATCTTCCTAGCTAAAAGCTATATTAATGGTTTATAGAGAGCTACTAAAAGGAATATAGTTAGGAGTACTATCTAGACCTAAACCTTATTACTAATAAGGCCTTCCTTTAGTATATTAAAGGTTTATACGTACTAGAAGTAGTTATAATCTCTCTAAATCGCCTTACTAATATTAAGAGAGTTTCCCTAGAGTTAATCTATAACTATACTAAGGCTAGAGAGATCAATTTCTAGATAGACCGTAAGCAAGGTAGATATACTTTTATCTAGTAGGTAAAATAGATAATGTCTCGGACAGATGACCTCGTTTTTACCACCGACTGTAAGGGCTTATCAATAAACGTGTTACGATCTGACTAGATAGTAATACAAGCTTTTAATACTGTCGAGTCGGAGGTTAATAGTAAAGATATTTCTAATAGGGATAGTGATATAGTAACTATAGTATAGAGTATTACCTTTGTAAAGTGCTATTTTATAGAAATAAAGAATAAGCTAATATAGGATCCTATCTAGTAAAAGGGAATTAATAAAGTAAAGACTATTTAATTACTAAAAAGGAATATAGAAATAAGAGGAGCTAAACCTCTAGCTATAAGCTAAAGGGTTATAGCTATTACTAAGAGGGCTATTAACCCTACTAGTAAGGGAGTTCTCCTCTTAGCTAGATAGAAATAAACTATTCGCTTTAGAGAATTAGAGAAATTAACTAAGGAGAGTATAGCCTATAATATACTCTCTCTAGTTAGTAAGGCTCTTTAAGTAAAGATACTTACTATTAATAAGGTCTTAAGGATCTCCCTAGCGTTTAAGAACGTATTAATTACTTTCCTTAAGTAGGATTATAAAAGTCCTTAGGAGGTAATCAAGTATAAGGGCTTAGCTATTCTCTTCCCTAATAAGCTAGCTTTATAAGTAAGAGGGAGAACGCTATAAGAGGTTAAGATATACCTTAGCCATCTAGGTAGATGGAGTAGTATTAAGGGAGAAAAGTCCGTGATCACGGTTCTAGCATTTCTAGGGGTTACTAGTAATAGCTAGTGGGCTATTATAATAGATAGGTTCTAAAGTAACTACCTTACTAGACGGTAAGACTAGCTAGACTTATAAAAGATTAAAACATCCTTCTAGGCTCTAATCTATACGCTCTCTACTAGCTAGAAGATCTAGATAGGTATACTTATATAGATATATATATTACTAATACTTTATTATAACTTTAAAGATCTAAGGGGTAAGAAGGTATTTACTCTAATTAATACTAGATCTAAGTATAATATAATTACCCTTAGCCTAGTATAGAGATACTATCTCCCTATATAGATAACGACGGTGATTTCCTAGGGTCTTTATAATAGTAGGCCGTTTATTAGAGAAATAGTTAATACGATTATCTTAAAGGCTATTTCGATCTATAAGCATTTCTTCATTTTAGATAGAGATACTAGTAGCTACCAAATCTTACTAGGTATACTATTTATCTATAATATAAGCCTAACATTTAGCTATAAAGCTAGCCGTCTAGTTATAGCGAATATTATCGCTAAAAATAAATTAATTAAAGTATTAGTTATCTTAGACATTATAGCTAAAACGACATTCGAAAGAAAATATTAACTTATAGGGGATAAACTCTAGCATCTAGTTATAATGACTACTATTACCCTTACGTTCGCTAATATTTAGGATAGTGAAATTCTACTTAGATTTCTTAATAATTAGGCTAATGAAGCTATTTTTAATATAATACCAAGGATTTCTTGCCTACCTCTTATTAATACACTTACTAAAGTTTCAATATTTTGTCTTACTAGATAGGACACTTTAAAATAGAGATACTAAGAAACGGAAGGCGAAATGGAAGAGCCTAGCCATCTAGATAGATAGAAAACGCTTAGGAAACTTACATTAGAGGTTAAAAAAGAGTTATAGGAGGTATAAACGTTTACTATACAAAAGTCTATAGCTAGAAAAGTTCACCCTATAGATACGGCTATTAGCGATAGTTCGGTACCTAATAGTAACCCTAATTAGTAGGAACGGTGCCTAGGGGAAGCTACTAAGAAGATAAAGTTTAGGTTAGAGTAGGATAGCCTTATCACGCTACGGTTTTTGGATTTAGAACCTAGGGCGTAGCTTATAACCAAACGGCTTAATATACTACTTATATCTATAGGAAGCTTTCTATCTGACCAGGAGAAGGAACTCTTTATATAGGTCCTATAGAACTAGGAGGCCGCCTTAGTATAGGACTTTACTAAATATAGATAGAATTACCTTAATATTGTTCCCCCTTAGGTTATCCGGATTATCCCCTATATAGCGTAGCAATTAAAGAGTATCCTTATCCTAAAACCGTTAATGCCAAAGGTTATTAACCTCCTAAAGTAGCGGATTTAGTATAGTATTATTGAGCCTAGCTATAGGAGCTATTATAATAACTAGTTCCTAGTCCTTAAAAAGGACGGCGGTCTCTGGCTAATTAATAACGCCTAGAAAGCTAACGCTATGACTATATAGGACGTATTCGTGCCGCCGGCTATAGAGGAATTTAGTAAGGACTTTAGAGGTTATAAAGTTATCTCCCTCTTAAACCTGTTTTCCAGGTACGACTAAGTTAGCCTTGACAAATAGAGCTAGGATCTTACTACCTTTTAAACGCCTATTAGCCTCTTCTAGATATATACTCTCCTTATAGGTAGAATAAACTCTATTGCCTAGTTCTAATAAGCGATGACCTAGATCTTTTAGAACCTAATTCCGGATATATATTATGTTTACCTAGATGATATCTATATAAAGGGGCTATAGTTTGACTATAATAGGGAAGAAGTTACCCCTAGGTTACGGAAGTTTATAGTTAAATACCTCTAAAATGTTAATATAGTTCTCCTAAACGCTAAGCTTACCAGAGCTATTATTATAGCTAGGAAATCCTAGTGGTACCGCCTATAAACGGTATTACTTAGCTACCTCTATATACCCGAAGGGCAACTGCCTAATAATACTAAAGTTACGAAAATCCTTAAATAGACTTCCTATTCGGATTTAAAGGATATTTATACCTTCCTAAGGATCGTTAGCTACTACTAGATCTAGATAGAGCACTTCGCTACGATTGCTTGGCTATTATACGACCTAATAAAGAAGAATACCTATTAGGAATAGGACCCTACTTAATAGCAGGCTATAAAGGAACTCTAAACCTGGATAACTACTACCCTAGTCCTCGTATCACTTGTTTTCAATGACCCTAGGTATAGTTAGATATACCTAATGACTAATGCAAGTCTTTTTAATTAGGGAGAGGTTATTAAACAAGTCAGCCCTAACAAAAGAAGGTACCCGTGCTGATTTAAGAGTAGGATATAGTTTAAGGTAGAGAAATAGTATAACCTTACTAAACGGGAGCTCTATAGACTACCTTTCCTATTAAAACGTTTCCGATAGTACCTCTTTAGCGTTTACTTTATTATAGAAACGGACGCTCTTGTCCCAGTTTACTAGTTAAATAGTACGGCTAGTGATATACTAGGAGCCTTAATAATATAATAGATTATATAGATTTGGCTATTCGACTTTAAGGTTAAGTACATTCTAGGTTCTAAGAATATTATTACTAATAGGCTTTTACAGAAGCCTCCTAGTCCGTCCGACTAGATAGAGAAAGTAAATAAGGAAGATATTAATAATTAGGTTAACATGTAAATCTATATTAGCTATATTAGCGATCCTCCTAAACCTATAGACCTAAACTTTAAGGAAGGATATTCTAGATACTCTAAAGCTATTATATAGTACTTAGCTACTCTAGAAGAACCTATAGCCATCTAACTATACTAGTAGCGATATCTATTTAAGAAAGAAGCGTTTAAATATTTGGTAGATAAGGGCTATTTATTCCTTTGGCTAGTAAACAATACCTAGAATTTTTGCTATATAGTAGATACCCTAGAAGAAAGGTAACGAATTTTCTAAGCTTGCTATAATAAGATAGGCTATAAGGGTAGAGAAGCTACTTACTAGAGGGTTATTAACTACTATTACCAGAAGGGAATATATATTAATATAGTAAAGTAGATTTGTACCTACCTAGAATGTTAGGTATAGGATACTAAAAGATTTAAGGAGGTATATTTACATTTAGAACCTTCTCCAATCCTATTTATAAAATGGCACTTAGATATCTAGTTTATACCCTCTGACTAGAGGGGGAAGCCCTATTTCCTCCTTAAGGCGTATAACGATCTCTTAGGATTTTAGAAGCCAAAGTCCTACCTAATAAGTTAGCTAGAGCGATAAAAAACTTTATTAACTATAATATTCTCCTTCGTTAGGGACTCCTAATAGTTATAGTCATTAATAGAGGATCTAAATTCAAAGGGAAAGTAAAAGCTATCCTAGAGGAACTAGAGGTAAAATATATTATTATCTCTCCTTATAACTCTAGGGCTAACGGTATTAGTAAGGTTAGGTATATACCTATTATAGCTACCTTAGCAAAGATAACTATAGGGACTGGAAAGAACTAGCGATAGATTCTTCCCTATATCCTATATACTAACTATATTACCATTTGAAATAGCTATAGCCGCTTACCCTTTAACCTTATCTATAACTATAATCTTATTAGCCTGATCGAAAACGATGTTCCTACCTAGCGAATTCTTTACTAAGACTTTATGGCTATCTAACTAGATAGGAAAAATCAAGCGGAAGCCTATCTATGATTATTAGAACTCCATACTAAGGTATTACTTAATACGGAATTTGATCTAGAAGTTACTACTAAAAAAGTTACCAAAGCTAGATAAAAAATGGCTAAATGCTAAAACAAAGCCTACTATTATAAGTTTAGAGCCGAGAATGCCTAAGTCAAGGCAGGTAATCTTATTCTAGTATACGATAACATTCGGTAGATCGATATAAGCTCGTTTCGAAAACTCTAGTACCGGTAGTATGGCCTATACTAGGTCTAGGAAGCTATGAATAAGAATACCTACTATCTAGAGACTTTTAATAGTATAACTATATAGATACTATATTCTATAAACCGTATTAAGAAGTTTTTTAAGTAGGATAGAGTTTAGCTTAAAGCTAATAGATCTAATAGTTTTCTAGGTAAGCAAAACCCCTAGAACTAGGAAGTAGGTTCTTTACTATTAGAAGCGCTTAAAGAAGTAATGGTAGAAGAGGAAGCTCCTAGATAAACTAGGTAGCTATAACTAAGCGACCGACTTATTAGATCTAAAGCCCGAGAGCAACGATAATAATAGTAAGATCTTATAGTTAAACTAACCAGAGGGAAACTACCTAGATTTTGACTTTTAAACTATTAATAGAAGTATAAGTTAACCCTATTCGATTTTACTTCTATTTACTCTTTACTACCTAAACCTCTAATTACCCTTTTTCTATATTACCTTTGCCCTTTTTCCCTAAATCCCTAATTCTCTACCTATAAATGCCATTTACCCTATTTATAAGCTGCCCATTGATCCCTAACTATACCGTCTAAATCTATTAAAATTAGAGAGCTCTTTTTCTATATTACTAGCTAGACATTCTTTAGCTAGCTATTAAGGTCAAATTTAGCCTAACCTACAAGCCAAAGGTTAGGATCTTAGGAGCTATCGTTAACTATATCTTCCTATAAATACTTCTTATCACTCTAGTAGCAATTTCCGTACCATCCGTCCAGGGCAGGACCTATTAGAACGTAGCTATAGAATAGCTATATAACGTAGATAATAATGGGCTTCTTGTTCCTTAAAGGGATAAGCTTAGTTATCGACCTTCGGTAGGACTATTTGTAGGCCTAGCACGGTACCAGATTCCTATATCTCTAATTAGCTCCTTTTCTAACCAGAGGGAGGAAGTTATTCTTATATATCCCTAAACACCTGGATAAATAAACCGAGAACTTAGGCCTAGTAGGCAACTATAGTGTAAATCTACCGACCAAATGGACTACTGTTATTAATTTCCGTGAAAATCAGGTATAACCGCTTTGCTAAAGCTCTCTTATAGGTATAGAAGAATTCTATATGGGTAGGAGCAAGTCTTAGGATTCTAAACATCTGCTCTAAGGTATTAGGATTAGGGTTTAGCTTTTAGCAAATGTATAGGACTACCTATATCTTAGGGTACTTAATAAAGAAGAATTAGTAATATAAAAGGAACAATTTATACTAGTACTATATTAAGGCTACCTTTAGATAATCTAAAGGTATTAGAGAATCTTCTAGGTAAGCTACTCTTACTACCTATATAAACTTAGAAGGTATAAGAAACTAATTGTCCTAGGTAGTTGTCAAATCTACTAGTTAGTTAGTTATTAAGGAAAGTATAGGCTTAGTATCCTTGTCGATTTCTATATCTTCCTAGATAAAGAATTTATATCTCTAGCGCTTAACTCTTTTAGTAGATATAGTGGTTAAACTTACTTATGGGAGCTTATAACAAGTTCAAAGGGAAAGTAATATAAGAAGAAGTAGTACTAGCTATCTAAGTAGAGGAAGACAATTATAAATAAGAGTTGGTTAGAAGGGTAGAAAAGTAAGAAGAAGTTTAAGGAGAAATAAGAGATACTTATCCTTTAAACAATTTAATAGTTAGGGTACTAGAACTATTAGACTTTTATTCGAAGAAGGTATACCTAGGCTAGAATAACCTATTATATAATAGGTTATATTCCTTTATTACTACTAGATAAAACGTAAATTAAAGTTATTCCTTAAGGTTATAACAAAGAATAACCTAGTCATATAAAGGCTAATATAGTTACCTATTAGATGGTACTAGAACTAGCAAATATAGCTTAGAATAGCTAGATAAGGAAGGCATCTAAGAGGAACTAGAAGGTCTATAAATACCCCTAACTTAACCTTCCTCCTCCTCTCTCTTTTCTATAACTAATAACTATAAACTATAAATCGCTAACTTACAAAAACGCTAAACAAAATATCTTCTCTACCTGGTTAGATAGCTAGGTGCCATTAGGTAAGTGTTTTACCAAGCGATTCTTTTCTAAATGTTAGTAGTCTAGGTTTTAAGCAACTCTATATAAGTCTCCTAACGGTAAATACATATAGGGATAATATTAGAGAGTTAGATTAAAGAAGAAGAGAAGGATCGGTTCCTCTCCCTCTGATTAGAGGGCTAAGCTAACCAAGTATAGGACTACCTTTACTCCTTCTAGGAAAAGATCTAGAAACCCTAAGGCTCTTTCTTTGGTACCTCCTTATAACTTAGGTTCCAGGGGAAGAAATCGCTAATTACCTAGGGAGTAGTAATACCTAGAAGCTCTTTAACGAGCTATATACTAGGCCTATTCCCTATCCTAGGAAGGTAGTAGTTAGAAGGCTAGAATGGCTTGTAAGCCTTAGTCTTGAGACTAATAAGTAGATTATTAGCTACCTATTTTCTTTATATATTGGGCTATATAGCTAGGGGAAGATATACTTTAGCTAATATTAGTATAATATTATTATAAGCCTATATAATATTAAAGGCCTTATATTAAGAAAGGAATACCTAAATGGCCATAACTTTTTAAACCTACTTTAGTATATATTAATAGCTTATAAGCTATATATTTATATCTTTTCAGAGGCTATTAGTAACTTAAAGCCTAAGTAATTAATATTACCCCTATAAAAATGGAAGGATATAGCTAGAAAACAATTCTAGGTAATCCTTTACCACTTGTAACAATTATACTAGACTATAGTTATATATAATTAGATAGAGTCCTATCTTTATTATATAGACTCCCATCCTTTTAATAAGCAGAGTTGAAAAGATCTATTTAAGACTCTATAGGATAAGGTCATTCTCCTTAGTTTTCTTTTTCTACCGCCTAAAGGCTATATATACTAGCTAACAGTATAGGCGATATCAAAGTAAAAAGGCTAATAGGAATATAGTATCTAGGTTGCTAAGTTCTATCGATTTTACTTTTTGGAGATATAATAGGGAGATAAGGTATAGCTTAAGCTCCCCTAGTAGAAGGGCTACCTATATATAGGGCTAAAAGTGACAAAGGCTAAGAATAAGATATTAATACTCTAGCTTAAAATAATCTAAATAGCTCTAGGCTATCTACCTAATAGCTCCCTTTAGCTAGAAAAGCCAAAGAATCCTTAAAGGGATATCTACCCCTATTAACTACCTAGGTAGCCTATAGACAAGCCACTTTATAGGCCGCTAGTTCTATAGCTATAGCTATAACTAGGATAGGCAAAATCGGTTATCTTTGTCTAGACAGAGGAAGGAGAAGACAACCTACTGCCGACAAAGGAGTAACTGGTCGTAAAGAAGGATCGCCAGGTTCCTATAGATAATACCGTCTAGCAATTCCTTAGTAAGGCGCCTAAGAGACTTAAGCCCCCTTAGCTACTCTAATAGGCACTTAAGTACCCTTACAAGCCAAGGATAGCTATCTACTAGTATATAATAGAATAGGTAAAGGAGTAACTTATAGCTATAGAAGGATAAGGAAAACCTTTAGGGTTATAGTAGTAGTAACTAGTAAAGTAGGCGCCTTTGGTAATACGATAGCTACCTAGTTAGACTAAGACAAAGCCAGGTAAGCTAGTATAGACGTAGGAGATACGTTTAACCTAAGCTATTAAGAAAGGATAGGCTCGTTAGTATTATCCTAACGATAATCTTACTAAATAGACTCGGCCCCTACTATTCGAACATTTAGGGCCTAAAGATCCTAAGCTAGTTCCTAAGTATCTACTATAGTTTATAGGTTAGGATATACTAGATATTAAAGTAGAAGCTTAGCAAAGGTATTAGGCATCTAAGAAACGGCCCTTACCTAAAGGTAATAGTAAAGCTAAACAGGCTAGGCATTATAAGGAATATAAGTAAGGTTTTAGGTCCGAATTCGCTAGTAAAAGCCTTAAGGCAAATTCAAAGGGAAAGTATAGACTAGGGCTAGAAGTTCTTAATATAACTAGAAAGATATAAGGTATAGTTTCATTTTTCTACTTTTATAAAGCTTTACTATATATAATAGGTATAAATAAAGGTTACCTATCTAAAGGTACTAGATAAATAGATAAGGACAATAGATAGCTTTTAACATTTGTTTACTCTAATAGATTAGAGTAATAGGATATAGTTCTTCTTTCTTTTATAAGCTATAATATCTTTTTTCCACGTAAGTAGACTCTTCTACGTCCATCTAGAGGGACATCACTGTTACTACCTTTACCTCTATCGCCGTTATAGTCCGGATGGTCGGACTTGCTTGCTATGACCGCGAATACTCGGATGCCCTAGACATTTTGAGCCGAAGCTCCTCCCTATCTGACCAGACGGAGGTTTGGTTCTGGAGGTGCTAAGTGGTGCCTTAGAGGGTTGGTACTAGCTTACTATAAGGTAATGTTTCTTTCCCCCTTTTTTGTAACCTTTTAGCTTTTCTTATAGATCTTTTATATACCTTTAACCCCTAAGCTACCTAGTTTCATAACTAGCTATACTACTATAATAATGCTTTTATATTTACCTTAATCTCCATAACCCTAACTACTTATAACCTTATATAGAGTAGCCCTATTAACTTCTAGATTTATGGTATATTTTACTATCTTTATAGTCCTCTAGAGGCCTTAATAGGTACTACCTTTTAATTTATATAGCTATACTTTTATAACCTATAAGCTATATCTATATAAAGAATATTTAGCTTTTCTAGCCTTAATATAGACTTTCTTATATAGTTTAATTCCTTCCTCTACTAATATAATCTATTTATTTAGATATATCTTATAGCTCAAGAACGCTTTAATCTATCAAATAATACAATATAACTCTCTATTAACCTATAAATATAGCTAGTCGTTAACTATAGTTATAGTGCTAATCTCTATTAAAAGAACCTACTAGTTACTAATAAGGTTATAGTTCTAATTCCTAAAGAGTAGGCTAAGGCTAGCTTTTATAATATAGTTCTAGCCTATAGAGCTACTAATAGCTTTATATAGGCTTAGAAGTATATTTATCCTTATTCCCCTATATACCTCCCCCTTACTTACTCTCTTATATTTCCTTATAGGGACCCTAGCTTTTGAAGAAGTTTATAGCTCTATAACTATCGAGGTCTAAACTAGACTTAGCTTAATATAAAGTAGGGTTAATAGTACTAGTACATTTTATATACCTATTATAGATATAGTCAAACCCCCTTTCTTTTTAAGCGCCTATTGTAATAGTTCTTAGTAGATATCTAGGCTATAAGTGACTAATAAAAGCTTAATTAGATCCAATATAACTAGAAAGAGCTTTATATGGACCTATATTAAGGAATATAAGACTAGCTCTACTATAAAGATAGTAATGCCTATAAGCTTAGCTAGTAGGTAATCTTACTTATAAGTTACATTAGAGGTCTATAATTTATTACCTAATATTACTAAGACTTGATAGCAATTGTCTATAAGCTTAGGCACCTTACTTTCTTTATTACTATTATAGCTAACCCTAATTAGCTAGAAATTTAATATAAGCTTCTTCCAAGGTAAACTACCTTAGACTAACTAGACATTATTAGCTATATATTTAAGCTTAAGTGTCAAGCTATTTTATAGGAGCTTTATAATAATAATCTTTTTAGGCAGTTTATAGGCAATATATAGACCGTAAAATATTAGAAATAAAGCCTTATATACTATCATTTGCTACTCTTTCTTACTTAAGAGTCTATATAGGTATATCTTATACCTATAAATATTAACTATATAATTCGAGCTAAGCTTCTAATAGAGGTAGAAGACTTAGATAGGAGGTTATAAGAGGTAATTATAACTAATATAACTTACGGCCTATATAGTAACCTTAACCTAAATGTGCCTTATATAGTTCGAGACCTATAGACTAGAGTTATAAGCTATTTAAAGCGGTTCCTAAAAGCTTTCACAGATAAGACATATATTTAGGACGATAGCTACCCTATTTATAGGCGCTGTAATAATAGTCAGATAATAGTTTACTAGGTTAATAGGTAAGACATTATATTAGATAATAGCTAGGTAGTTCCTTATAACTCTTATCTCTCTTATAAATATACTACTTACATTAATATTGAGATTTATATATCTATAAAGTCTATTAAGTATATTTATAAATATATTTATAAAGGGACTAATTAGTCTATAGTCTAGCTATCTACTTTATAATAACAAAATAAAGTCGATATTTATTTATAATGTTATTATATTAGCCCTATAGAGACTATCGTTAGTCTCTTTAAGTTTTATACTTATAAAGAATACCTACCTATATACCGTCTTCTAGTCTATCTTAAGGATTAATAAACGGTCTTCTTTCCCATAAACGTAACCCGATAAGAGCTTATAAAGTAGATAGAGCAGAGAATAATAGAGTTTAAGGCTTTCTTTATATATAATACTACTTACGAAGATGGCCGTAATGTTCTTTATATTGACTTTCTAGCCTATTATACCTAGGATCGAAGTCTATAGGTCTAGAAACCTTAATAAAGGGGTATAGCTATTAGCCGTATATATTATATACCCCCTATTATAGGTAAGTAGTACTTTCTCTGCTTACTACTCTATAGTATTCCAAAAGCTTAGTTATATTAGGACTTATAGATTATTAATAATATAATATATTCTACTTTCTAGCTTACCTATATTGCTATAGGTCTTCTAGACTTAGATAAGAGCTAGATTAACTACTTTATAGAAGCCTCTCTTTGGCAAACTAGGCAAGCCCTTTGCTACCTATTCTATATCTGCCTTACTATAGGCGATATTACAGATCTAAGAGAGCTATAGCTATAGTTCTAAGAGTCCTTTCATAATAACCTTCCTTGGTATATAAGCTATATACTTAGTATTCTATAAGATCTTTAATACCCTTATTATAACCATAGTCTATACCTCTTAAGCTTAGACCTAGTAGAGTATAGAAAATCTCTATAGGACTTTAATCTTCTAGAATTCTAACACTAATGGCAGGATATCTAATAGAACCTACTTTTATAGGCCGAGTTAGCTTATAACGCTATAGAATAGAGGTCTATATTTAAGGATATCCGTTCAAAACTTAATCCTAGTTAGTCTACGATTTTCTAGGAGGTTACGACCACAATAGAGAGAGAGCTATAGACTACCTATTTCTTTATCTAAGGCCCTAATAGAACTAGAAAGATCTTTCTCCATCGCTATCTCTTTTCATTCTACCGCTTATAGGGTAAAGTTATTATCTATATAGCGTCTTCTGGTATTATAGCCCTCTTTCTTAATAGTAGCCGTACTTCTTATAGCTAGTTTAAAATCCTGATCGAGCTCTTTAACTATAGCTCCTATATAGTTCGTAAGAATATATAGTTAGTAGCTCTTTTATAGAAAGTAAAGTTGATTATTTAAGACGAGGTTCTAATATAATACCACTTCTGTTTCAAGGCTGTAAACCGAACTTTATAAGATATCCGGGGCTATAAATCTGTCTTTAGAGGACTACTAGTTATCTTAGGTAGTAACTTTACTTAGATCTTACCTATTATCTATAAAGGAAATCGCTTATAGATAGTTTAGGCTTGCTTATAGTACTCTTTACTTTAGAGAAGCCTTCGAGTCTGTAAACTAACTAAGAATATATAGATATAGGGTACTAACAAAGAGAACTATATATTTGTTAGCTAGCTATAGGACCTTTCTTATAATCCTTCTTTCTATAGCCTTATTAACCCTCTTCCGGCCTTTTAATTTTACTATTTAGTAGAGAGTCTTATCTAATAGGTCCATCTTTAAAATGTCCTTATACTTATAATTAGCGATTCGATAATATTTATAGGCCAAGTAATACTTTGCCTTTATAATATAACTATTAAAGATATTAATACCACGGTTATTAAGGAGTTTCTAGGGCCTATTATAACCTACCTTTTAGTTAACAAGTTAGAAAACCCTCCTATTAATAGAGATAATAATATACCTACCTTTACCCCTAAATTCCTACTTTTATAAGATTTTCCTTCTATTCTACTTAAGGTTTTAGAGCTTAAGGTTAGCGCTCTTATTATTCTACTTTGTAACCTTAACCTATAATAAGGTCTTTATAATAAGACTTGCTTAATAGTTATATACCTCTCTTAGCTAGTCATTAAAGGCCGTATCCTTATAGGCTCCTTTACCTTATAGCTATAGATAATACTAAAGATTAAGTTAAACACTTCTATAGAAGAATTTCCCTATATTATTATCTAGAAGTAATTTCCGGTATAGCTCCATTTTACTATAATAATAAATAAGTTATAAGGGCAATCTTTTTCTATTATTAGGCTTAATGTTCGTAAACCTATATTTTCTTATAGCTAATTTTATATTATAATGTCTTAGGCTATAAATGTTTATAATATCTCTATTTATTTACTAGGTCATAAAGAAAGGTATAAAAAACTTATAAATATTATATATCTTAAAGTCTTAATTAGATAAGGAGAGTGAAAGAAGTTTCATTTTATAGATATTAAAGTATATAATATAATAAAGTAATTATATTAAATATAGCTAATAATAATTATAGCCTATCTTATAACCTATCTTATAGCTTATCTTATAGCCTATCTTATAGCCTATTTTATAGGCCCTTTTATACCTCTATTTCTCCCTATTATTAGCAGACCTCTATAACAGATTACTAATATCTACTAATGCTATTCTAAGGTTATACTCTTTATTAGAAGATAGGCCTAGAAATAGTATATAGATATAATTAATATAGCTTAAGGCCTATATAGCTAGAAAACCTATAGTAGGTAGAAAGGGAGGGTAGGTAAAAGGCAGAGGGTTAGACTCTTTATAGCTATAAAGCAGGTTAAAATCACACCTATAGCGAGAGCTAGGGATAGGTATATATATAGCTATAGTTATAAGGGGGTATAAAGATACGTCGACTAATAAGATAGAGCCTTTAGATTCTTTAGATTCCTCCTATTCGCTAAGAAAAGGAGAGACTATATTTTTACGGCCTTATTACTTGCTAGTACCAGTTTTTTTCGGTCCTTGCTTGCTTTACTACTTCTTTCTCTTTACATATAAACCGGTTTATATAAGCTCTTCCTCCACTATATGCTTTTACGAGGTTTTTTGTAGAGTTTCTTACTTTAGATTAACCTATTAGTATTTTTTTAACTATACCTATAAGTTAACTTACTTTTATCGCCCTAGTAAAAGGTATAACGCTTAGTTTCGGAGTTATAATAATAGCTAGAATAGGCGTCTATACTAGTATTATCATTTAATATAATATACTTTAAAAACAGGCCTATACCCTTGCTATAATAGGTATAAGGGGATTTTATAGGCTTGCTTATAATATATATAAGTAGCGCCTTAAGGTTAGTAAGGCGCTTAGTATTAATTTTATAGTTACCTCCTTTACTATTATTATAGACTAAGATATAGCAAATAATCTATTATAGTTATTAATTAGGCTCTATAGGGCTATAAGTTTATAACTTATAGACAAGGTAAGTATATTCTTAATATACTTAGTCTTTCTAGCTATATTATTATATAGGGCTATTACTTTATCTTTCCTAATAACCTATACCATTTTACCTTATATATCTATAAGAAGCCTATCAATTATTATAGCTTTAGTAGTAGGCTTCTAGCTATATTATTATTATTATTATTATTATTATTATTATTATTATTATTATTATTATTATTATTATTATTATTAGTATTATTATTATTATTATTATTATTATTATTATTAGTATTAGTATTATTATTATTATTAGTATTAGTATTATTATTATTATCATTATTATTATTATTATTGTTATTATTATCATTATTATTATTATAGCTATTACTACTAGGGCTACAGGGAAGGTAAGGGGTGTAAGGGCTGCTTAGCTAGGCCGGGTCCTGTTCGATCAAGTCAAACGGCTCCTCGGAATCAGAGAGCACGGGTGGTATAGCTATACCATGTAAAACTATGTTAGAAAGACTATAAAAAAATTACCATAGCTATAGAATACTTATAGTAACGTGGCTAGCGATTTTTTTCTGTTGTGCAGGCTCAAATGCGCGCGTGTAAGCGATTTGTGGTGGTTGTGGTGGTTGGAATTGATTGATCGATCGATCGATTGATTAGGTTGGTTGGTTGGTTGGTTGTGTGGAAATGGAAAAGTGGGCTGGCTACAGTGTGGGGAAAAATATGCAGGGCCAGAGGGTAGAGGCCGCGAAGCGGCCTGCGCGAATCCCTCGTCGAACAGGGCGAGCGAGAGTGGCGGGAGGAGAGGGTGGGCCCCTGGTCCGAGTCGGCAGCGACGGCGGCCGCAGATGCTATTTAGGGCGCAAGACACGACAACAGCGGCAAAGGCGGTTGCCCTGTCGAGAAGGTAAATCGGAATGCGGCGGAAGGGGAAATCTTGTTGGGCGCCACGGGGGCAAGTGAGCCGCGCAGGTGCCATTAATTGATGGTTGATAATATGTGGATGGTTTGACTGTCTCTTTTTTTTTTCCCCTCGAGGAGTTGGTGCTGTTGTGGTCTACTGGAGCGTAGCATCTAGCAACCCTCTCGGCTTCCAATGGCAAAAGGGGGGACGCGCCAGTGGAAAACGGAAAGCCTCATATTTAGAAGGTGCTCAGGGGCTGTTATGCCGCACGTAATAAGGGGCCGTCGATCACAAGGACCTAATTATTTCCTGATGTCCGTATTCAGCCGAGCGAACGTGGGAAGAAAGGCACCCGGCAGCAAATGCAGGCGACATCAAGAGCCTCGGAAAAAGCATTTCCGGGGCTCGTTTGAAAGGAGATGTCCGGACTCTCGGGTTGAGACGGTGCTGTGCCGTGTCATGGTGCAACGCGATCTCGCATCTCGTACTCCTCGGGTAGAAGACCGTTTCCTCACCACTCCCGATGAATCATAGCCAACCATGACACGTGAAGGTGCTGGAGAAACAATACGACAGGAGTATGTTTTTGATTTGGATGTAAATTTTATATTCATTTCCCTCGAAGAAAGGAAAAAGGGGGTATCAGCGCATACAAAGAGATTCGACGTCTAATATAACATCTCGCCCCAACTGCCTCGTCAATGAACCCAGCGGTTTAGAGGAGCACGCACGGGTGGGTAAGCTAGGTCGGTAGGCAGACGCTACTTGGTATGTACAATATCCCTGCCCATGCTTTAGAAGCCAGCCATGATGGCGCCCACCGCCAACCCGATGCCGAGGCCCGCACCCGCCAGCCCCGTACACCTCGGCAGCGCGCCGCCGGCGTTGCTCGAATCGGCGCCTCCGGAGCCCGTGGGCGCCGCCGTGGCCCGGGTCCCCCCCACGCAGCTGGGGGTGCAGGGCAGGTTGGAGGCGAACGGGGTGGGCACGTTGGCGCCGGTGGCCGTGGCGGTGCCGAGCGGGGTGAAGACGGGGGGCTGCTGGGTGGTGAGGGAGAAGTCCGGGCGCGCGTCGGGCTGGCCGGGGTCGAGGACGTTGTCGATCAGGTGGGCGACGCCGTTGGCCAGGAGGATGTCGGGCTGGATGATCTCGGCCGAGTTGACGAAGATGGAGTTGGCCTGCCGCGTGATGGCGACCTCGGTGCCGCCGTCGGCCGACGCCAGCGCGCTCGCGTTGCGGAGCTCCCACACGTGCGACAACCGGCCCGGCACCACGTGGTAGCGCAGCACCCGGCGCAGGTCGTCCCGGTCCATGGCCGCGAAGGTGCCCGCCAGCTGCTGGAAGGCGGCGTTGCGTGGCGCGAAGATGGTCACGTCCTCCCACCCGGCCACCTCGTCGTACAGGTCAGTGGCGTAGAGCGCGCCGACGAAGGCGGCCAGGTCCTTGTAGGCGTTCCGGGCCGTCGACTCGAGCGTCTCGGGCACGTGCATGACGGAGTCGGTGATCTGGACCAGACCGCTATCGAACTGGAGGTCCTCGACCACGACGGTGCCGCGGGTGGCGAAGCCCGAGGTGAAGACGACCTCGCCGCCGGGCTGCTTGGTCAGAATCAGGTGCTGGCCCCCCGTCACGGTCGAGTAGTTGCGGTCGGTCAGCGTCGTTGCGGCCCAGATCGAGTCTCCCTTGACGATCGAAGGCATGTCGATCGTGCCCTTGAGGATGTGGTACTTGAGCGTTTCCTGGACGGTGTTCTTGTCGTAGCTGTTCCAGTCTGCCTGCTTATCGAAGGCAAAGTCATTGGGCGCCGCCACCGTGATGTTTTTGGGCAGCTCGGCAAAGAGCTTGGCGTGTTTCTGCTGCTGTCAGTCCCAGCCAAACCGGGGAGGAACATGCCCTTATACTGATTAATTAGGTAGACATTCGATGTTCTCACCTTGACAAGACCGCGAAACATGGTGAGATTGGCCTGGTCGGCAAGCACGCTCTCTAAGCTGGCAGCCTGAACGGCCGGGGAGAGAAGAAGGGAGGAAATGAGGGCCAGAACGGCCGTGGGATGTCGGAGTAGGACCATAGTGATCGTGGTAGGGGGTAAATGTCAAAAGATTGCGAAGGCAAAGCTGCCTAGGACAGAAATCCAGGGAAAACCGATTATTAAGCAACAAACAAGTCGATACCACCGCGATGGTTATATTAACCTTACCAAGGCTTCTTAGGGAGGGTGGGACAGTCTCTGCGATTACTAGGTCGAGTGGGAGTACGGCAGCTAGGTACGGGATCTGAAGAAGAGGGTAAGCCTTTCCTGTAGCATAGGGATTGGTTCCATTCCGAGACGGCCGCTTGCTTGTACGCTCAGTGGCCGTATGTCAAGACAGCCTATGAGAAGGCTGGGGAAGAAGGCGAAGGATGAGCCCTATTCGAGTTTCGACAATCCTATTGTCTTGACTTAAGAATCTATAATCTGAATCTATTTAGCATTCCTAAAGCTGTCTTAAATTACACGTAACGGGTCTCTGAGGTCATGAAGTAGCCGCGTTATTATAGGTTTGCGGAGACTAGGCCGAGAGGTCGATCACACTCACAAGTTTTGCGATCACCGAAATCACCCATTCATATCTCCATTACCGGTGTTCTCCACTATAACGAACGACTTGTACATACAAATCCCCCTGCGAACCGACGTATCGTGTATTTCCTCGACCTAGCTCCATTACCGAGCTTCGGAGTGCGGCAGGACCGACCTTTCCGATCACATGTTAGAGCGACTGTTTGTCACCTCCGCAATGAACAGGCCGGAATGCCAGTGCTGCTAACTCTATATACGAGACCTATCACATTAGACTGGCTCCGCCCTTGCCACACGTCAAACACTTCATCTGCAAGGGCTCCGTAGGCTGTAGACCGCAATTGTAGCACCGTCCTAGCAGAGGGGTTCGGATATACGAGCTTAGCAGATCCTTCAGAAACTCGGGCGATTCGGTGGCAAGCTCGTCGTAAACCGCCATTAGACTGTCGGCAGCTCCTCCGCTCTGATCTCCGGAAGCGGCAGGGTTAGCACCGGCAAATTGGTGCAGCCGTGTCGTCCCCCCTAGCTCAACACGAAGGCCCACGATTGCCTTGTCGCGAAGAGCCCGGACGGTGCAGGGAGTCAGCTGATACACGTCCGGAATCGAATCAAGGAGGTCCTGGATGTTGGTGCTTCTCGCGAGCGCCTTGCCGTACTTGGTGACAGCCAAGCTCTGCAGGCCGTCCACCTGGTACATTTCGGCTAAAGCGAACACCCTCGCGTGGATACACAAAGCCGTGAGCCCCTCCTCGTCGCTACACTCGGGCGTTTCCTTGCTCGGATCTTGCGTGGGTTCGCCGCAGTCCTTATAGTTGCCGGTGTAGAAGTATTCTACCATCCGCCGCACCATTGCCGGCGATTGTTCAGCTATTTCGTACTCCCCTAATGCTGCCTCCTGCAACGCGTTGGTAATATGAATCTGAAGCAGATTCGGGCGACTGCTCACCTTGAATGGCTTGCTGCAAGCCTCATGGAACACCTTCGACTGGCTGCAGATGATGACTTTGTGGACTGGAAACCTCTCGGGGCCGCAGACCAGTACGAAGTCGGTAAATTCTTCCCTTTCACGGGCCCTGTCGTTGTGAACGGACGCTTTAAGACGTGACTAGAGAGGAGAGGAATGATGATTCGGTGGAACGCCGAAGGTTCCCTAAACGTTTTCGCGGGTACTTACTTCGATATCTCCCCCATCAGTCTCTTAAAGGCCGCCATTTTGAGTGGATTGATTAGGTCCCCGTTTGTGTGCGCAGTGCAGAATCCCCTGCTGGGTGGTCCCGTCTCGCCGTCGTTCTCCCTTTGCCACCCCCTCTCCGGCCAAAGCAGAAATGACATAGGTAAGGGGGGGATGCTCGGATCACATCGGGGGGTTTTTCGTCATGCAGCATCATCTCAGAACTGTTGCTTGCGCCAGGTGTACGCCGGTGAGGCTAATATTACGGACCGTTTGCCAAATGGACTTTATCCAAGGCCCATTGGCCCCCTTGGTTGCGACTGGCAGATCTTTCCTCTTACCGAGTTCATTTGGTTTGCCTACGTCTTGAATAGGGACATATATGCAATATCTCCTCGAACTCAGCTGTACGGCTACAAGTTCAAGATGCCCAAACACGAGATGACCAAATCAGATTCTTCGCGAATCCAGTCTTTAATTACAGGTGGAGGCTATCAGTATTTGTCGTCAAATGTTGTCTTCGAGAAGCTGTCAGACAGGAGCCCCAAAGACGCGCCGCTTCACCTATGGCGAACCAACACGACCATGCAGCAGAGCAATGTCAAGGACAGTTCGAACAGCAGTGCCTTCTATGATCATCTCCACGAAAACGGCGCTTCCAGATTGCCCTACTCTCTTGCTTCCTACCAAAAGGCGACGGAGGGGACTGGTGGTCAGTTTGACCGCCTAGCGTTTGGCGGCTCCGCATTTGGTGGCTCCGCACCCGTGCTATATAGGCTGCACCAGCCGGGTGACCAGCTCTCGTCTAAGCGTAAGTTTGACCTAGTATACTACTACGGTCCTTCTTCGAAGAAACGAGATTTCGTCTCGGCATTTATAGAGAAGCATTATAGCATTATAGCCACTAGTAGTGACTAGTAGAACATCTAGTAAACCGAGCCGATGCCTAAGATAATGTCCTTCGAGAGTAGATTTCTTGGCTATACTAGGGTCTAGGCTTTTACGAACAGATTTGCTATCGCTTCACTTATAGATCTAGCTTCCTTATAACTAGCCTATAAGTTAGCTTAATAGATTACTATAGATGCCGCTAAGTAGCGTTTCTAGAGACTACGGACCGTAAACACTACTTACCTAAGTTTCTAGAGACTATAGACGTAAGGAGACTGTTAGATCTCTATAATGCCCTTCTAATGTAGCTTGATAGTCGCTATATAGACTATAAAGCTTATTTTAGCGATTTTAGATCTTAGATTTTAGATCTTAGATCTCGATCCCTATAATATAACGGGATAGCATTATAGCCCTACCTTCGGCTAAGCTACTAAAATAAGCAATACCTATATCTAGAAAGTAGCGAAAGGTCGCTACTATCATGTCCAGTTTGTCCCCAAGGTCCGGTCGCGAGGGTTTGGTATCGAGCCAGGCATGGACGGCCTCAAATAATAGTTCTATAAGCAGTCGAACTGCTCCTCCGATGGGTCTGTTAGGCAGTGGTTGCACTATCTCGAAGCTGCAAATGCACAGGTGACCAAGCGTGTTTCCGTGGTGTTGGTGATGAAGTTCTTGAAAGAAAAGAGGCATTCTTGTACGTGCTACAGGACGATGATCTCCTTATGCACGTTTTCACCCCGCTCCCCTTTCCTCTCGTGGCTGATCAGGACAAGGGGCCACATTAACCTCAAACTAAACTACATCTGTTAGGTGCTGTAATTTTGTTCCCGTATCTGCCACAAAAATTCTCCTTGTATACCTTCGCCCCACGTTCCTGTCGTAGCCGATCACCCATTTGGCAACCGAAACTGGCTAGATGCAACTGCTGACATGGATCGTGAGTCAGATCATTGCGTCTCTATTCTGGAAGACCTCTGCGATCCAACGTGCATTATTATCTTAACAGCATCGGCCTTACCGACGGACCGCTTTCCCTATAGCAGGACCCCCGACTTGAGCAGCAAGGGGTAAAGCAATCGGGAGCACTGTTACCTTTCTGCTCTGCACGAGCCGTGCCTGTGTTCCGCCAATTGTATTGTGACCGGGAAGAACTCCGGTTCCAGTATCGCGCTCGCAATTTCTTAATGCTTTTCCTACGCACATGCCTTTCAGAAGTTCATTAGAGTTGGCTTTCGCTTCATATAGGACCCTCGCTTGTAAATCACCTTACCTTATTTATCCGATTTTAGGGAAACCCATTTTGTCTGTTGCCTCGTCGTCAAGGCGTTGCATAAAGTCATCGCCAGGGGCTAGTGGTAGAGCCTCTACTTGGTCCACGACATCTGCTATAAAAACATCTATGTAAGGGCTCACACCTCCATCGCCGCTGGCGGGACCTGGAGGCGGATTGGCAACTTCCGGGACAGCTTTGTCCAGGTCTCCCTTCGGGTTCTCAGACGAGTCATTCGGAGCGTTGATCTGCTCAGTTCTCCTGTTAGTCCAGTCTCGGTCAGCTGACTCGAAGGGAACCCACCGGGGGAAGTATGATAGGTTCAGGATCACCCGCTGTGTCTGTACCCAAATCAGGGGTCGCAGGTCTCGGAGGGTCTTCAAGGCGGGTGTCTCCTGCTGAGCAGGGTCACTCTTTTGTATTGGCGTTATTAGAAATGGTAGAGGTATCATCATGTCTAGTCTGTCCACTGGTCTGCTCGCTTAGGTTCTGTGTCAAGCTAGGCATGATGAACAGCCTCAAACATGTGTACTCAGGAGAATGGTTCTGTAAACAGTCAATGTGCATCCTTCACAAGTGTTTCGAGAATCAGGGGCATACAGATAGGCCTGAGAATAAGGGTACTTTGGTACTTGAGGTTCAGATTGGTGTCATATTAACTCCATACCAAGCGTCTTACCTTCGTATACGTCTCGACTGCTCCTCTGATAGGTCTGTGTTGTAAGCAACGGTTATAGTACTCGAAGCTGCAAACGCATAGGGGGAGACTAGGCGTAGTTCTATAGTACTACTGGCATTCTTATACTTATAGGATGGTAAGCGAATAGGTATTCCTACTCTAAACATGCCTATGGTTTTCTGTCGATGATCTCCTTACGCTACTCTTTACCCTATTCCTACTATTGTTAATTATATATAATAAAGGAGCTATATTACCTTACTAATAATATATAAGAACGAAACTATTAATATTAGAATGCTATAAGCATTATAACTAGGCCTCCTATCTAGTAACTAAAACTAGCTTAATATACCTATAGGCCTAGATAGTAAGCTAGTATAGATCATCATATCTCTAGTATAGAACAACCTCTATAACCTTATATATATTATTAATATCTTGATAACGTTACCTTTTACTATTAGTATTACCCTTACTAATATACTACTTTCCCCTATAGTAAAGCCCTTGGCTTAAATAGCTAGGGGCAAAGCAATTAGGAGAAATATATAGGAACAATCAGATATGTCAAAAATGAGGCTGCTTTTGTAGGAGCATGTAGGAATAAACGGATAAACTCCTCTCCCCCTATGGCAGGACAATTGGAAGCCCTGTCTATATAAGATAAAGGCGGGACGAGCGCTATCATAGCCTGCAGAGTTGCAGATATACCTGGAAACATGCAGGAACAATCAGGCACGTCGAGAATAGGCTGCTGTTACAGGAGCACGCAGGAACATATAGCAGCGTCTCAAATGATCTACTTGAATTTCATGTCCGTTGGATCATGGCAGGCGCGTAGAACAGACTTACGGGAGCAAAAACGTCATGTTCCAAACATATCGGAACAAGGACTGGCGTTCCCGGGACCCCTTGTGGCCTGATCCCGCCAATCGGTGCAGACAGGGTCGGCTAATATTTAGCCGATCGCCTATAGCGCGGAGCGTGGTTGTGGACGCGCATAGGCGGGACAAACCTGCTTGCTCATCGCGCAACAACTAAACAGACCAAGCGCGTCTTATAGTACACCCACGTTGTGGATAGCGAAAAGACATCACACCGCCAGCTTCTCCATGGCGACCGTTGTATTGCTGCTTAGTGTGCACACCCCATGACGTGGACAATAAATCAGGCAAAGGGAATTCTTAAGCATGGTCTGTTCCCCGAAGAGGGTCTCGATGGCACCACAATTGTCGTTTCACAGCCTCGCCGATTAGCTGGCCCGCACACAGCACACCACAGCCAATCAAGAGGAGCCGCCCTTTATCCTGCGCCTGCATGAAAGATTCTTGAGCACCGAAAAGGCGATGCAGTCTCACCGAGCAAGGCGCATCAATGCCCATGACTGATTGGACTCGGTTACCCAAAATGGTGCATGATTTAGGCAGCATGCTCCAGACCATCCTCTGTACAGTGCATCTCCCTTGGGGCTCGCAAAATGCCTCGTCTGTGTAAATGTCGCGTGAAGCTCGCGTGAAGTACGTATGAGTTATCTGCTCTATTCCGGTCTCCCAAGACACCCCGAGGGTAGTATTTAAACGCCAGACAGTTCTCATCTAACAGGTCCTTTACCATCGTCGGACTAACGTCTCCAAGCTGCCAGCCAAATATCGTATCCAATTTCACTTCAAGCCACCTATACTCTCTATAGCAAGCATTGCCCTATACAATGGCTGCTATAGCTGTTGTCTCCGTTCACCCAATGAACATCCCAGGCCTTGGGAAGCCTCTTGACATGGCCTAGCTGGACATGTCCCGCAGAATGTAAGACGATCTATATACCGATAGGGTCATATTCCGCCCGTCCCTTCGCTTACCAAGGATTTGGTAGGTACAACGCACTTGCCTACATTACGAACCGGACCGAGCTCCAGACGAACATCCCTGGGAACATCAGCGATCTGCTACGCATCATTGACCGTCACTCCATGGGCGACAAATTCCGCAACCACTCCCTGCACCGCCACACCATGCTGCCCGACACCACCATCCGTCTCGAGACCGATGCCGGCGAGACGGGCTACAAGTGGGCCAACGCCACTCCAATCGAGGATGTCGACCTGAACAGGGTTCACCCGACCTTCTTCAAGCTCCACGACGGCCGCCTGGTCCCCTTCGAGTTTCGCTGAGGGCCCTCTGCCCATCACCATCGAGGCGATCCCTGAGGCCTTCTTCGTCGAGTTTTCCGCACATGTTGCGCAGAACAAGCTCGCTGATATGGTCGCCCTCGAGCTCGGTGATTTCGCCGACCTTCGCAGGCGTAAGGACTCAGTCACGGCCGAGATCGAGGTCCAGTGGGGAGAGGGCGGTGTGCC
The DNA here is from genome assembly GCF_000226095.1 of Thermothelomyces thermophilus ATCC 42464. Taxonomy (NCBI): domain Eukaryota; kingdom Fungi; phylum Ascomycota; class Sordariomycetes; order Sordariales; family Chaetomiaceae; genus Thermothelomyces; species Thermothelomyces thermophilus. The sequence goes on along the minus strand of NC_016476.1, from coordinate 2,009,600 downwards.
CTTCACTCTGAGCGTGTCCGTCAAGGATCTCGTCGATGCAGACGGCAAAGAGCGGCGCCTGGTCCCCACGGCCTGGACTGTCCCTATCTCCCGTGGCGGGCCGCGAGACTCGTCGCCCGACAAGCCCGCGCCTGGAACCCACTGGAACGAGGCAACGAAGCCCCACGGGAGCAAGACGCACAAGGTTCACGTCGACAGCAGCGAGGATGTTACCCCCAACCTTCTGGTCCAGAAGCTGGTCGGCATGGCAATCCTCCGTGGTTGAGTACGCGGTGGTCCTGTCTATGCCTCATTTGGCATCCTTGTTTGGACTGAGGCTATCATGTTTCTTGCTAGTATGATTTTCCTATATCATGATGATGTTATCGCGTTTTACGCCCCATGACGCTCCTATGCGTGGTTCAAATGTCATATCTTCGTCGTCTCTCATTCATTTCTTATTGCGTCTGTTATTAGCAACTTAACATATAAGCGGGAATTAGTTATGAATAAAATACCTGATTCTGCCCCGTTTCCTCTAGCCTGGCTGGGCGGGCCCCAATGTGTGAAGAGAAGCTTGGCGCCACCCAGAGAACAAAGGCATTGACAGCCCTGTTGTAAGCATTGCAAATAAAGCTTCGTCATCGGCAGTAGGGGCTCCGGCTGCCACCTGTTGACCAGGATCTCGGACCTCATCATCGTCGCCTTCAGAACCAGCCCCAACCCGGTTAAGCATCTGTCCAAGAGAGGACGTGGGCGATGGGTCTTCGCCCTGGCGTCGCCGAAACGGTGCTCCCGTCGAATAGCAGCTTGCTCTCGCTGGGCCGCAGCCATGGCTGACGAATCCGGGGAAAACTGGCCACGACGAAGAAACCGAGGTGTGTGCCGCGCAACTGACGATGTAGCTCTGGGCAGGAAACTGCACCACACGGAACGCCATTTTCATTGGTGGGCAGTCCTCACACCATCAATATTCATCGCAGGTGGCCCGAAGAACTGCATCGAGATGTTGCAAGCCATGCTCTTCCTCCCCGGCAGGGAGCTGGTTGCCGGCTTCGTCATACCGCCAGGCATTGGTTAGGAAGAGGCCAACCAATCTAGCGTCCTCAATACGCTCCTTGTCCCTGTCAGAGACGGATCCTATCGCGCTGTACAGCTCGTCATAAAACAGGCCACGGAGCTCCCGATGGTTGGCATGGTAGACATGGTCAGTCCGTCCGCTTTCCCTGTCCAATTTTGGAATCCCGAGCATGTTCTCGACTGCGCCGAGTGACATGCCGAACGGACTGATTTCTGTGCCCGCCCAGTCGCAGATGCCCGTCAATTTGCCTGTGCTCGGGTCGACGTGGATGTTGTTCTCAAGGAGGTCGATGTGGTTGGGCACGAGTGGCCACTCGACGGCCGTGATATACCGGAGGCGTGGGATGAGCCGATTCAGCACGGAGCGAAAGCGCTCCGGGAGTCCCGCTGAGAGTTGTGAGAGCTGAGACGTGTACTTGCAGTGTAACAAACGGCGGTCTGGCAATGGAATCGCCATTGGGGTCTTATGCCATGCCGAGGCAAAGAATCTGCGTCCGGCAGAAGTCAACTATTGGGAAAGATTCTTGTGTTCGCGCCGGAAGAGATACTGACCGAGCAAAATCCATTATTGTTTCTCGCAAGAGGAAGCAGTCATTCTCGTATAAACTGCCCCGGGCAAGGTACAAGGAGACCCCTCCCACGTTTCGCATCTTGTAGACGAAGAGTTCCCCAAATGTGCCCGAGTCACTATGGCATGGCATAAAGCCATGATAGGCCTTTTCGACGTGTCCGAGGAACTCTAAATTAAGGACGGCGTTGGGTGCTCGAAATTGAATAACGTAGTCTCCGGCAATGACGGTGTAACTGCTTCCACCCTGGACTGGTGCTGGCATGGCAGGCTGTCCAGTGATACGTTCAGCTAATTTGTCGCATTCTTGCTGCGTCGGACGGCCGTTTGCAGAAAAGAATCTGGATATCTGAGACGCTGTGAGGGCCGCAATGACGCGCTCCATCGTTACGGTGGGCTAGTCCGCGTGCTGGATGGCTTCAAGTTAGGGGCAGTCAGCCCAGTTGCTGGAATTGTTGTAGGGTTTCCAGCTATTAGGTCGGTCATGGAGCAATGGATGGATGGAATTTATTTTGCCCGGAGCCACTGAGCCTAAAGGGCCTAGGCACGCTAACTACAGTGGGGTCAGAAAAGTATTTGCCCACTTCGACCCTGGAAATCCACTTCCAAATCAGCTTAACTAACTACCCCTCTTCAACTTCAACGACGGCTACGCCGACTTTTCCATCTTCAACCTCCTCTTCAATACTATAAAATAGCTCCCAGACCAAAGACTACTCGCTAGGAACTTACAGAAGCCTAGAGATCCCTAATTTACAGCCTCTATTTAGCTAGATTAAAAGGAGGTACTATTATAGCCTATACTAGCTAATCGAAATAGACTATTAACTATACTATATCAAAACTTAAACGTAACCTTATTAATAGAGCTAACAAGCTATTCTAATTAAAGCCTAGATCTAGAAGATCTTTTAAGTTAGATAACTAAGCTATCTAATACCTTCTATAATATATAATAACTAACTAAATAGATATCCTTAAATTACTTATATTACTCTACCTTAAGGTACCTAGTTAAACTAATTTAAAATATACTAACTAGATCTTTATACTATATATAATATACTAGCCTTATAATAACTATAGATAAGTATATAATATTTTATTTAACTACCTTAGGGAGGAAAAAGAGGAAAAATACAGGAGTTATATAGAGGAGTACCTTTTTAATATATATATATATAACCTAGGTAGGGCCCGGTTAGGCTCCAGGTTAGGTCCTAAGCAGGTCCTAACCGCGCGCCCTACGAACGACCCACAAACGTCTTACGGACCAATTATACACGCTTAGGTAGGTCGAGTAAGTCCGGTCTATTGCCAGGTAGGTCCGGTCCGTTGCCGGGCAAAGCCTAGCATTATTTAGCCCGGGTGAAGCCTAGGCCTATAATATACCCCCTCCTTCCCGGGTTGGTTACCGGGTAGGCCCGCCCCGTGTCACCGTGGTAACAAGACCTATACGTGCCGGTGAGTCACGTGTGAGGCCCGGTCTTTATTTTGAGTTCCGCCTATGCCCTCCCAGCCCTACCTCCGAGTAGGTATAAATATCCCCTCTCTCTCCCTCCTCCTCCTACTTCTTCCTTCTTTTTAACTAACGCTCCCTCTACCTACTTCTTATTTGCCCTCCCTCTATATTATATTTTTCTTACTACCTATACCTATATTATGTCTATAAGACCTTTTTTTTTCTTTTATATTTATTTAGGATATTAACTATAGTTAGCTTGCTTGGTAGTAGTAGTAATAGTTACTACCCTAGTAGTAATAAGAATAAGGATTATTATATAAGTTTTTTCCCTTTACTATTTTAATTATAGTTACCTTATATTTATATAGGACCTTGACCGGTCCTTTACTTATAGTATAAGAACTAGAACATTTCCCTTAGTAGGTTTACTATTAAAGGTAACTCTTCTAATAAGGAGTTTAAGTTACTACCTAAGAAGGAGTAGTATTACCTTAACTATATTTACTACCTCCTATATAGTAACCAAGTTATATATATTACTAGCTATAGTACCTCCTATATAACCTACTATACTATTTATAACCTTTATATTTAAGATCTATAGCTCTAGGCTAATAACCCCTATTTATATATAGGTATTAGAAAAATTATATATTACTATAATATTAGTACTACCTTTACCTTCCCTACCTACTATAAGACTACTACCTAAGGTACCTATAAGGCTATCTTAATGCCTAAATTCTCTATACTAGTATACTTATTTTCTATAGTCTTAGAGGTCGTATAGGCTAACTATTCCCCTAGCTATACTACCTTCTCCCCTATTTAGGCTATAAGTTCCTACTACTTTACTAACAACCTAAGCCTAGTTATTACCTCTTATACCCCTACCTACTATAATAATATTATCTAGGCTACTACTACCCCTACCCCTACCCTATACACTATTAGGTAGCTTATATACTACGCTATAGTATAGAATAATAATATACTACGCCAGATATAGTATATAAATGAGAATATATCGACTTTAGTCAACACTAATACCACCCTTATTGCCTATATCTTAGGCACACCATTACCTGCCTCCTATACCCGTTCGCACGCCTCTATATACCTTATACCTATGCTAATTAACTTCGGCTGCTCTCGTAACTACCGCTCTTCCTTGCCTATCAACCGCGTGGCGTGCCCGATCCGTGACTACAAGGAGCCTGCTAACGTCTCGGAGGAGGAGGAGGAGGAGGAGGAGTTTAAGGAGGAACTCGTAGAGTAGGCGTATAGCACGCGCTAGTTATTATATTTTTGTTTTATAATTAGTAGGTTAGCGCGTTTATAACACGTCTATACGCGTCTGCCGCCTGTTTGCCCTAGGTTCGCCCGTATATACGAAAATTTTAAATCGTTTACTTTTATACCCTTCCTTACCTCCTGTTTATAATTAGTCTATTATTATAATATACGTCTCCCTACTCCTATTTAAACGCGTTAAGCGCCTTAGTATTTTCTAGATTTTCTAATGGTTCTTAAGTTAGGGTATTATATCCCTTCTATTTTATAAGTATATTGTGCCGATTTCCTCTCCCCCTTATATTCCTAGCTATAAGGATCGCTTCTACTTTGTATTCTTCCTATAGTAGTCCTTCCTAGGAAAGTTCTAATACTAGGTCTAGTTAGAAATCTAATATATATTATAAAGGTAGTAGGTTAGATATAGTATATTTAATAAGATTAATATAGAAGGTAGGGTAGAGGCTATAGGGAATATTTAAAGTTATTATTAGTAACGTTAGTACTATAATTACTTTATACTTAGTATTAACCTAGTTGAGTTTATAACTAGGGTAGTTAATCTTAATATTATATAAGGATAGCTATACTTTATCTCCTACCTTAAATCTCTTAGCTAGGTATTAAAAACAATTAGTGTTTTCTTATTAGCGCTATTATACGTATATAATAGTAGCCTAGGTCTATTTTATACCTTCTCTTAGGTAATGTAAAAAGTTAGTAGCTCTTCCTTATAAGGTTAAGGTAGGAGCGTCTAGCAGGTTAGTAAACTATATTAGGCTTATATCGTAACTATAGAGGAGGTAGCTTATGCTTATCCTAGTCATTATTAAGTTACGATTATTAATCGCGAGCTAGTATATAGGTAGATATTTAGGCTAGTCATATTAGGCAAAGGAAACTATAGTCTATAGGATAATCTATACCTCTTGATTTATATATTCTATACCTCTATCTATCTATAAATAATAGGCTATTAATAGTAGCTATTCAATTCCAATAGTCTTATAGAGAGTAGTTTAAAACTGGCTAAGCTAGTCCGAACTACAATTAGTAATAATTCATATCGGAAATCTGTAAAACCGCTACTATATGTTCTAGAACTAGAGCATATATACCTCGGCTCCTATTAAGGATATAGCTTCGAGCTAGATATATTTTAATAGCTAGTCGGTAATTACTATAAGGTACTAGGGCGAATTCTCATCCTATATAGGGAGATTAACTATAAAATCGATAGAAATCTATTTCTAGAAGCGGTTAATAATAGGTAGGGGCTAGAGGAGTCCTTATTATAGTTAACGTAAAACCTTAGCCCTTCGACATATATAATAGTTCCTTATAAATCTCTTTACGTCCAGGGATATAAAGTCCCGATAATAGTCCCATTAGAGCATTTTGAATAACCTATTCCTCCCTAGGTAGCCTAATATAGGGGAGTTATAGATATATTAAAGAATAGTAGTTATAAGTAGCTCCTATATAGGAAGCTAAAGTCTACCCTGGAACTAAAGGGCGCCCTATATATTAAGGGAGTAATCTATAATCCAGGTCTATACTATATTTGCCTTCTTTAGGAATTTTCGGGCCCTGTCTCGGATAGCCTAGAGCCGGTATATATAATGTTTATCCTTGATAACTCCCTTATTCTATAAGGCTATAAGCTATACGTCCGTAAAAATAGTACTCCCCTTCGGCAGGTAGTATATTTTAGGTAACGACAAGGTACCGGTCGTATCTATCCGAATAGTAGGGAGGAGCTATACTATATATTATATATCCTCGGGGTAATCTTGTTCATGGCGGGATAGGGCATTAGGATAGGAAGCTTATAATCCCGGTCAATAACGAAGTTTAAAGTTAAAGAGAAAGAGTATTTCAGCTTATCGAGCTTACCGTTCGCTAATTAAACGAGGCTAAGAGAAGTATTTAAGGTTTTTATAGTTAGTTAAAATCTAAAAGGGGGCGGTAATACTACAAAGCTTAGCTAACTAGGCCTTTAGATATAAGATGATCATAAGTAGTTCCTTATTATAGATTATATAGTTCTGTTTGGCCGGAGATAGTTTTATAGAATAGTAGGCTATAGGATATAAGACCCTGTCTTCTCCTCGTTATAATAAGCACCCTCCTAACACTATCCTAGAGTAGTCTACCTCGAGTACTGTCTCCTGTTTAGGATCTTATTATATTAGGATAGGTTCTAATATAAAGGCCGTCTTAAGAGCTTTAAAGGCCTCTTATTCCTTAGTCCCCTACTAAAATGGGGTATTCTTACGAGTTAACCGTATTAAGGGTATAGTTAACTTGGAGAAGTTAGGGATAAAGTCATGGTAGAAGTTTACGAACCCTAGGAAACTCTATACTCCCCGAACCTCATATAGTACCTCCTACTTACGGATAGCGGCTAGCTTTTCAGGGTCTAGGCAAACCTAAGCCCCTACCTTTATAATATAGCTAAGATATTTGACTTCTTTTATAGTAAACGCGTACTTCTTAAGATCTAGTATAAGTCCCGCTTTTTATAGCCTTTAGAGTACGTCCCTTACCTACCTTATATAATCTTTTCTACTACCTAATGTATAGACTAAGATATTATCAAGGTATACTATTACAAAGTCTCTAAGTATTAGGCCAAGAATATTATTAATATATCATTAGAAAGTTATAGGTATATCTATAAGTCTAAAGGGGTAGATAAGCCACTTAAAGAGGCTAAACCAGGTCTAGAATGCTATTAAATACTTATAGTCCTCTATAATCTAGATATAGTAGAAGGCCGCCTAGATATTGAGCTTTATAAACCACTTAGCTCTAGCTAGGGAGTAAAGCGTTTCCTTAATAAGTAGAAGGGGGTACCAATCTTACTTTATAATTTTATTTAGCACCTAATAGTCAATATAGAACCTCCATCCTCTGTCTACTTTCTTCACTAGGAGGATAGGGGTAGTAGCTAGAGAGGAGCTAGCTTAGATCTATCCCTTATCTAGTAAGTCAACGACTTGCTTTCGGACTTCTAATAAATGATCTTATAGCATATTATAGAGAGGTCCCTAAGGGAGTTTAGGAATCTTTCCGTCCAGGCCTTCCTTTAATTTGATATAATGGTCGGCTATACTATAATATAGAGGGAGTCCGCTAGCTTTCTCCTTATTAAAGAGGTTAGTAAAGTCGTGAAGTTCGTCTAGCAAGGTAACCTCTGACTCTATACTAGGCTCGGGTTAGGTACCCCCCTTTCCTAGGCCGTCTCTGTCAAATTAGTGTCTTAATTCTAGGATAGTTATTATCTTCTAGATGCTAATAACTAGGAAGGTATTAGAAGTTTTCTTTTTCCATACCTTCTATATTATACCCATAAAGACTATACCTATTATTTAGGAGATTCCTATTATAACAAACCTAACTTAGACTTCTTCTAAAAGGGTTCAGACAAAGGTAAGTTAAGCAGGACAAACGTACAGGTTATCTAAGGGATTCGGTAAAGCCAAAGGGTTTATAACAACACTAGAGTTATCTCTCACAGTAGTTAACAATGCTTGGTATAAGTACTATGATTATAAGTTACCATTACTGGTAAACTCCCAGAGTCCACTATAACGAGTGGCTATCTACATGTATATATACTTCTGCCGATCGCTTGTAGTCCCTTTCTATCCTGCCTTTAGATTGCCTTTGGTAGCTAGCTATCCTCTGCTATCTTTCCCTTTTTGGCAATCGTTTGCCTATAGTAGCCCGCGCTCCCTAGCGATCCTGTGTTAGCCTCGCTTCGTGCCCTTCTTGATTGGTGGCTCATTTAGCCTCCTATGCCCTACCGGGTTATGGTATATGGTTGGCTTGTGATACGATGCCCCCTCTTTAGGGCTTTCGACCCGAAAGCTTCTTATAACTTGTTTTAAATACTACTAACACCCCCTTTTTCCAGTAGGTAATGTCCTTCTTTTGCTAACTTCCTTTTATTATAGCTAATTATATTCCTAGGAATTATTATAATCTTAAATACAAACGATACGCTATTACGATTAAGATTAAACGAGAGGGTTATAAGGTTACTATACCTTGTAAGCATTATTAGAATGCGAAGCTATAAAAGCATTATATAGTAATAGAAGGTTTAAACAAGTGTCAAAACTATATTTATATAGGCAAGAAGTATAATAGTCTAAACGTTACAGATACCTATAGGTTCCTTGTTATTTTTCTTCGTAGTCTTAGGTTACTAACTATCTTAGTCCTTTCAAATTTATTAGAGCAAGAGAAGGTTTCGAGAGAGATTGCTAAGACCAAGGTATTACTTACTTAGATACTAAGCCATTTAAGTCGATTATGTCGTTTATAGCAATCCCTACGCGATCGTAGTACCGAAGTTTTTCGTCGTGGTATAGCTTGTCTAGAGGAGGAGGAAGAACTAGATACTCCTCTACCGATATCAGAGACGTAGATCTTCGCGGGTTAGGCTTAGGCGTTAGGTGCTTTTGACGTGCTCGATTAGGAGTCGATCGGGTTAGATCCTAGTCCTAATTCTGGCAGGTTCCCCTCTTTTTCTATTAGGGAACAGGCTTTGGAGCTAGTTCTTATAGCTAGTTAGGATTCTATTAGTAGAACTGCTCTAGTTTCTTAGGGTAATTCAGGTTCTTAATAGGTTCCTATAAGTTATCTTTTAATCTAAAATCAAGCTATTTAACTAGGTACTATAGTTCTCTATTAATAATATATAAATCTAGAATTTCTTTAATATCCTATTCTTTCTCTTCGTCCTCTACTTTAATATATATAGCAACCTTAGCGTTCTTTGGTACTGGTTCGAGAAGTGAAATATAAAAAACATCTGTCTATAGTTATATAGATAATGGTAACGATAGTTGATAGTTAGATGTCGAAATTCGTTCTTTAATAATAAAGGGTCCGACCTTCTTAAAGTCTAGCTTCGTATTTAGTCGTTTAGTTCGCAGGTTTTATACGATTAGGTAGACTTTATCTCCCCTCTCTAGGTAAGGTCCCTTAAGCCTATGTTTATCGTAGTAGTTCTTTATTCTAGTCCTAATAAACTCGAGTTCCTTTTTAAGCTTCTCGTATAATATATACATTTGTTCCGCTTTAACTACTGCTCTTGGCACCGTAACCTCTAGTCTTTGTCTAAGGTCTACTTTGTATCTGTAGTTCGTAAAGAACGGTATAACTTTGGTCGTTTCTATTGACGTTATATTATAGGCAAGTTATGCTGTTAGTAATAGTATAACCTAGTCGTCTTGCTAGTAGTTGACGTAAGAACGGAGGTATTGCTCGATAACTTGGTTTAGTTACTCTGTTTGTCTGTTAGTCTATAGGTAATATGCTGTTAACAGCTTATTACTAACGCCTAATCGTTACATTAATGCTTGCTAGAACTTCGATACGAACTTGGTATCTCTATCGGTAATCTATTCTTATAGCTAGGCGTGTACTAATGTAACTTGCCGATAGATCACGTCTACTAACTGTTTAGCTATCTAGGACTCCTTATATAGGAAGAAGTATGCCTATTTAGTTAGGCAATCTATTATAGTAAGAATACTATCGTAGGTTACTCCTATAGCTATGTCCTTAGATTCTAGTAGCTTCGTGATAAAGTCTATTGTAACTAAACTCTATAGTTTGTCAGCTATTAGCAGTGGCTAGAGTAGCCTATATAGCTTGTACCGTGCCGTTTTGCTTTAACTATAGATATTATAGTTCTATACGACTTCCTTAACTCGTGCCGTTAACTGTGGAAAGTCGTAGTGTTTCTTGACTTATATAATAGTCTTTGTAACTCCTTTGTATCCTCTGAGTTTCGATTCGTAGAGTTCTCGAATTATTTATAGCTATTAATCCCTATCATAGATATATACTTTGCTTCGGTACTAGAGTTTCCTATCTTTTTCTTCCACTTCGTTAGATACTACTAGTCTAGGTATTACTTAGTATTATATCTCGTTAATCCTTTCTTCCCAAAAGATTATATAATATTCTAGGAACGAGTCAAGTAAATCATCTTCTATAGGTATCTATATTTCGTGATATAGCATTCCGTCTATTCGTTCCTTAAATAACGGTGGCGTTGTTTCCGTTCGTCCTTCCATATAATCCGTTTATTAGCTTAAGGCATCCGCTTATACGTTCTCTTTGCCCTTCTTGTAACGGATCTCGAAATTGAATTCTATAAGGAATTCTACCTATTGTATTTATCGTCTATTAAGCTCTTTCATCGTCGCGAAGTATCGTAAATTCTTGTAATCTATATACACTTATACTGGTTTAATCGTATCGCTAAGGTATAGTCGCTATTCCTTAAAAGCTTCGATAATTATAAGTAGTTCCTTGTTATAGATTAGATAATTAAGACGTAGTCTATCGAGCTTCTTTAAAAAGAAGGCTATAGGATATAGCTTCCCTTATTCGTTTCGTTATCCTAACTATCCCCTGATAGCGTAGTCTAAAGCGTCTATTTCTACCTCAAATGGCTTCTTAGGGTCTAGTAGCACTAGTACTAGATCTTTAGTAATGGCGTTACAGATCTATATAAATGCTTGCTTATATTACTCTTCCTATTAGAATTTAGCGTTCTTCTTAATAAGTTCGTATAAGGGTCGTACGATCGCTCCGAAGTTCCTAATAAACATCTGGTAGAAGTTCGTAAATCCGATAAAACTTCGTACTTCTGTGACTAACGTTAGTTATAGCTAATTCTTAATAGCTTCAACCTTTGAAGGTTCTATCCGAATTTGTCCTAGGGATATCTTATATCCTAAAAACACCATTTTTCTAACGTGGAATTTACTCTTTTCCTTATTAACTAATAGCTTATACGTGTATAACATGTCTAGCATTACTTTTATATACTTCTAGTGTTTATCCATTGTCTTAGAGAAGATAAGTATATTATTAAGATAATATACCGTAAATTTATCGAGAAAGGGTTAGATAGCTTAATTAATTAGGGCTTAGAACGTTACTAGTACATTTATAAGTCTAAATAGCATAACGAGGTACTTATAGTAACTATAGGGTGTCCTAAAGGCCGTTTTCCACTCGTTGCCTTCTTTGATCCATATATAGTTATAGGCCGATAGCAAGTTAAGATACGTAAAATATTAGGCTCCTATTAACTAATCTTAGAGCTATAAGATTAGTAGTAATAGGTATTAGTTTTTCATAGTCTGTTTATTAAGTTACCGATAGTTAATATATAACTATAGCTTTCTATCTTTCTTAGGTATAAATAGGGTTAGGTAGCTTACTAGTAATGTCGACAGGTAGATATATCCTCTTTAAAGGTTCTCCTCTAAATATCGCTTAAGTTCTTCGTTCTAAGTCTAGCTTATATAGTAGATCTTAAAGAACTTTAGTCATGCTCCTTCCTTAAGCTTAATCTCGTAATCCTATAGGCCGTGTTCTAGTAATCCTTCTAGATACTTCGGTTCAAATGCTAGGTGTCCTTCGTATTCCTTCGGTACTTTCCTAGTCTTGTCTCGTCTCTCGGTTCTCTAATAGTATACGAACTTGGTTCTGTCTATAGCGATACTAGCGATTTCTTCTGTCTTAACCTACTACTCTAGTTATAGTGCTTTATATTCGTTAACAGAGAGAATAGCTATTAGCGGTTTAGCTTGTTCCTCTTATTATAACGTTGGTATTGTTATGCCGCTTCTTCTAGAGTCTGTAGTGGTCTGCCTACCACTATCTATCTCTTATAGTGGATCTATAGGATATGCCTTCCCCTAAGCATCGTCTACTTGCGATCCTTATACGCTCCCTATCTTGCTAGTTAAATATAACTCCGTTTGAGGTTATAGGTAGCTACTATTCTTCTAGCTAATGTCTAGGTCGTAATCTTTATACTATAGTAACCCTAATATTATATCTTTATTATTACCTATATCCATAATATTAAATATAACTACTATAGTCTTTCCTATTATAGTGATATCGATTAGTTTAGTCTCCTTATATACCTATTACATCGGAAATAGCCCTTTAACTATACTATACTTCTACTTTATTCTCTAGGGTATCTATAGCTAATTTATAAGTATTAGTGAAATTAGGTTTATCTCTACTCTACTATCTACTAGTACGAGCATTTCGTGCTGTTTCTATTATGCTGTTATCTATAATTGCTTATCTTACCGCCGTCGTCCAAAGATTGTAGCGATTTCCTATATTTCTACTAGGAGGTCTCGATATAGTAGTCTCTTATACTAGTTCCTCCTATACTACGCTACTACTCTCCGCTATATGAGCGTTAATGATTTTCGGGCCCCTCGAAGGGCCCTGACCCGTTTCCCAGGTCAGTGCTAACCTCTTCGGTTATCTAGCTAATAATAGCTTCGTCGATCGTGCCTATTTCTATAAGCCATCAAGTGCTTATAGCTTCCTACTATTAGGTCTGTTCTACTTTCCATCGTACGTACTATAGCTTTATCTAAAGTTCCCGAATTCGCGATCTCTTTTCGTCTACGTAGTAGAGGTAATCGTTACTCTAGTACAAGTCCTATATGTCTTGTCCTATTCCGCAGTACCTAGGCTAGGCTCGTTTTAGAACTACCATAATGCCTTCTGGATCATAGGCTTTGATTTTCCAGAGCAATTCAGCTGCTCTGTTTCCTATAGGTACTCTAATGCTAAGGTAGGAGTATTTCTTCTAGTAGTTTTCCTATATACGTTTGTCTTTTCTATAGTTTGTATATATAAACTAGTACTCTAGGTTCTATATATCGTAGCTAAGTTGCTAATCGTCAAAATACTTGGTATAGCTATCGGGCCTATCATATATCATAGGCTATTCCCCTTTAATAGTTCCTATAATATATTAGAGTTCCCTTATCTTGTCCCTCATCTTATCACTCTACTATGTAAGTTAAATCAAGCGTCTATCCTGTTTATATAGTTCTATATTAAGCCGGAAAACTTTATTATAGTACTATTTGATTTATTCCTAGAAGAATAGAACATTAGGTCTAGGTCTTTCGATTCCTTAGGTGTCGGTCGTCTATAATCTATCCTACCTCTAGGTAACTATAAAACCCTACTACCTTAAAGCTAGGAGAATCGAAATTAGTAGTATATATTCTCCTACCATGTCCTATTCGGCAAGACCTATCTCTAGGTCTATAGTGACTAGTTCGGAGTACGGTACTTATTTATCTTTACTATCGCTATTACGTCCGAGACTATCCGTGTCGCTATCCCTGTTTTCGTAGCTTATAGCTATTACCTTAATAATATCCTTAGCGGTTTCGTTAATAGCTATAATTTCCTTTCTAGAGACTGGTTTCTAGTCTTTCTTTAGGCTTTAATATTCTTGTTTATAGTATTCTTTCTTTCTATGGTTATAATAGATAACGTTAGATTTGTCTTTAGTTATCTTCTTCTTGTCCTGCTTCTATGCTATATTTATATCTATAGCTCTAGGATACGTCCTATATAAGGTACTAACGTATGCTCGTTTTTTCTTATCATTAGCCTTAACTATAGTTCTATTTATCTAACCTCGTTTTTACTACTCTTATATATAGAGTCAATTATCGATCCTAATAGCCTATATAATATATTCGTCTAGGGTCTTAGGCTAGTTATACTTATATAGTTCATCTTTAACCTTTTCCTTTAGGCTATTATAGAATAGTTATATTAATACCTTATCGTTAAGCTAAGACTTAAGTATATCCTATCTAAACTATATAGCATAGAAGGCTACTAACTTAGTCTATTAGAGACTAGCAAGTGTTTCTTATATATAAATCTTCTTATCTTTATCGCTAAAAACCTTCTAAAGCTCTTCTTTAAAATGGTTATAGGATTAAAAAACTACCTATATAAACGTGTCTCGGTCATCTTTATCTTCCTTAATAAGATAGTCATTCTACATAGGCTCGAACTATCTAAATGCCTTACCCTCTAGTCTTATAGCTATATAGAAGACTTTAGCTTTATTATCTAGAAACTTGTCGTCATTAAGCCAAAAGTAGGATCGGAGGTTTGTTAGGAATTCTATAAGATCCTCCTTAGTTCCTCTATATTTACTAGGTAGTTCGATCCTAATACGGCTTACTTTAGCGCCTTCGAGTGCCTTGATTTTGGCGTAGGCCTTATTAACCAGCTTCTACAAGTGCTTTTTACCATTCTTAAGTTCCTTGATCTAAGCTTAAACAGCCTTATCTCTCTAGTCTAACTCCTAGATCCGCTAATAGAGTTAACCAAGCTAGGCAAGTAGCTATTCGGCCGTAACGTTAGTAGTCATATCGATATCACGGTCGAAATTACCTTCGTCCTAAACCATGACAGAACAAAGGGAGTAATAGCAATATGTAACAAACCTAACTTAGACTTCTTCTAAAAGGGTTCAGACGAAGGTAGGTTAAGCAGGATAAACGTACAGGTCGTCTAAGGGATTCGGTAAAGCTAAAGGGTTTATAATAACACTAGAGTTGTCTCTTACAATAGTTAATGATGCTTGGTATAAGTACTGTAATTGTAAGTTACTATTACTAGTAAACTCCTAGAGTCTACTATAACAAGTGGCTATCTATATATATATATACTTCTGCCGATTGCTCGTAGTCCCCTTCTATCCTGCCCTTGGATTGCCTTTGGTAGCTAGCTATCCTCTGCTATCTTTTCCTTTTTGGCAATCGTTCGCCCGTGGTAGCCTGCGCTCCCTAGCGATCCCGTGTCAGCCTCGCTTTGTGCCCTTCTTGATTGGTGGCTCATTCAGCCTCCTGTGCCCCACCGGGTTACGGTATATGGTTGGCTCGTGACACCTATTTATCTAGGCTATAAAGAGATCTTGTGGATAAGTAATCCTAGTTACGTTCCGATCTTGAGAATACCTATATATATATCCAGTGTAACCTCCTAGTATTTTATCTATAGGAGGCCTAGTATAATGTTATATACGAGTCCTAGGACTATATAGAACGTAGCCTAGCTCTTCTAGCTATTAATATCTATTGTAATATAGGCTATCTAAGTAATCTTCCGGTCTAGTTATAGCCTAGTCACGGTCCTAAGGATATATATAGTAGGTAAACTAATCTATTTAATTCTAAGCTTCTAGTATATTCTCTCGTTAATAGCGCTATAGCTAGAACATCTACTATCTACTTGAGTATTTATAAAGCTAATAGAGTTAAGGAAGATTAGAATAAGAAAAGGAGGTCTATTTATTCTTTTACTAATCTCTATAAACTTGTCTTTTAGGTAGTTATAGTCTTCTAGCCCCCTTACGAGACTTTGCTTAGGGGTTACTCTTTTCCCTACTCCCTATCTTCTTCGTTAGATAGGTCATTATCTTCTTTCTAATCCTTAGCCTCTAAGGTATTGATATCGGTTCTTAACTAGTTCTACTATACCGGCCTTAAGGTAGGAGCAAAGTTACATTTAGTAATAAAATGACCCTTCTACCTATACTAGATATATACTCTAGCTACCTATTAGGCCGTATATACTTCCGGACTAACCTATTTTACCTATAGGGCGTTACCCTTACATTTTCTTGCCCTGTCCTTATTAGGTCCCTTCCTCTATAAGTTAGTACGTAACGAGTTAATTCCGGTCATCGGTATATCTCTATTTATATCCTTCTCTCTCCATAGTTTAGGTACTACCTACTACCCTTATATCTACTAATACTTATCACCAAGGCAAAGAGCCTCAAGATCTATAGTAATCTTATAGTATTTCTTGACTACTATTATATAGTTATCCTAAGGAATTCCTTGTCTAACCGCTATATATTTAAGTTTTAGAGAGATATATTATTATAATTTAATTAGGTATAGCTCGTCACTTCAAAGGAGGCCGCCTACCTTCGATAGCTTAGCCTTAAATCGAATAATAAAGGTAATAAACGGTTTATTATCTCTCTATTGTAAGAATTCTAGTTCTAATAAGGCTACCATCTTCTTATAAGGGTTAGAGAAGATACTCTCGAGATATTAGAGGAACTAAGTCAGATCGTATCTAACTTTCGGGCCTACAGATTTATAGTAGGCTATAACTTAGGTCTATACCTAGTATATAAGGTTTCCCTAGATAAAGACCTACTAGTTATAGTTAGAGCCAATAAAATCTCTATTAGCTATAAGGATATGTTCTATTATACTCTTCCATACTATAAAGAGTTCCTTTTTACCGTCAAAAGGTTGTCCGGTTAGGAGATGCTTCCGCTACGGCCGTTAAGCTTTAAGGGGTACCCTAGCCGACTTAGGGGTTAGGTTAGGTTAGGTTTAGGATACCTAGAGGGTATTAATTATAGTATTCTACTATTCTACTACTACTTAAAGGGAGTAGACAAGCTCCTATAATTCTGCTAAGCCTAAGGGCCTATATACTCCTAAATCTACTATAACTATATTATTAATAACTCCCTTAGGGAGTTACTACTAATAAGGAAGGTAGTCGAAATATAATATACTAGCCTTATAATAACTATAGATAAGCATATAATGTTTTATTCGATTACCTTAGGGAGGAAAAAGAGGAAGAATATAGGAGTTATATAGAGGAGTGCCTTTTTAGTATATACGTGTATAACCTAGGTAGGGCCTGGTTAGGCTCCGGGTTAGGTCCTAAGCGGGTCCTGACCGTACGCCCTACGAATGACCTACGAACGTCTCGTGGACCAATCATACATGCTTGGGTGGGTCGAGTGGGTCCGGTCTGTTACCGGGTGGGTCCGGTCCGTTGCCGGGCAAAGCCCGGCATTATTTAGCCTAGGTAAAGCCTAGGCCTATAACACTATACTTCTTTTCTTTTATTAGGTTAATATATAGGTCTAGGGTATAATTATAAGAAGATAAGGTAATATATTATTATAGGAGGTTTATTTAACTATTAAATAGGGCTATTAAGGTTTACTAAGTTTTGGCTACTCCAATAGCTACTATAGAGCCTAGACCTTAGTCTGATTGAAAATATCTAGTGCTAGACAAAGATAAAAATCTTTAAAAGATAGTATCGGATTAAGATAGTGGCTTAGATAACTATAATACTATAGGAAGTCTAGAGCCAAATACCTATTGAATTCCTAGTTAATTTAACTATGGATATAGGGAAAAGGATAGATCTTTTGGCTTAATTATAAGGTGGCCTAATCAAGTACTAAAATAGCCGTAGTTATAATATTAATTTGGTAGTAGTTTGGCCCTATTTTATATATATTATATGTCTTTAGAGTTAGAGGGTAGGAAAAGTAGGTAGGTAAATACTTTTCTAACCCTATTATATATCTGTATCTAAGCTATTTGGTACGAAAGGGCGTTAGCGTAGGCCCTTCTTTACACGAATTGAACACTATATATAAGCGTTAGACTATAGAGTATTGTTACTAACTACCTTGACTAAGACTAAGTACGGATGTCGCTATTAAAAGAACTGGCTTACCGCTAAATTTGACTAATAGAATGAAGCCACTAAAAGCAATATAAGGTATAATAGGGCAAAGCACTATAGCCACTAAAGCCTAGGTACTATGGCCGATTATTAGTAAAGATACCTTCTAAAACTTTAACAACCTTATATAGTCTATATATAAAGGTAGTAAGCTAGTTCTTTTAGTAATGATATCTATAGTAATAGTAATATACTCTCTATAAACCTTTAACTTAGCTTTGTTTTTTTAATATTACCTTGTTACCTAAATAATATAGTATATAAACTGCTAGCCGAAAAGGGAGCTATTTAATGTAAATAATAGTTATAATCTAGAGATAAAGGTTATTATCTAGCTAAGGTAAATCTTAAATAATATCTATATAAACCTAGCTATAAAGGCGCTTATACCTATTAAACGCCTCTATCTCTATTATATTCTAATAAGGCTTCTATATTACCTCCTTACTTTTCTACTTTATAAGTAGCTCTATACTATCATTATTTAGCTTAATATTATAATAAGTCTCTTCTACCTCTTACTTTTCCTCTTTACTAAGGTTATTAGCTATTATAATAGATGCCTAAGAGCAATTATATAATTACTAAGCCCTATTTTAAGAGGGATTAATAGTCTTAAGCTTAGTATAATATCTTACTTTAATAGCCTTAATAGTATACCTAGGGAAATGCTTAGTAATTATAATCTAAGATAGTCTTTACTTCTTTATCTAATAGAGTTTTTTATTATTCTCTAGTATATATCTTTTCTCTTTAAACTAAAGTTAGCTTAAAGTTAGCTAGGGTGTCTTTATCTTTCATATATTTTATATTCTTTTATTTTATAAAGTTAGCCTTTATTAAAGGTATTATATTTAGACTAATCACTCTTAAAAGTTTTAATCCTATTATTTTTTAATATCCTAGTACTATTAAGTTATAAACCTCTTATATTCTATATTAATAGCAGAGGTAGTAAATATAAAGGGTTTCTAGAGATGGCTAAAGAGGGGAGAGTTTAAGCTAGAAGACTATAACTTATAAGCTTAAAATTTACTATAGTAAGAATATAAAAGATTTAATAATCAAGGTAGATTATTACTATAATACTATTAGTAATACTAGCTTATAGGGCCTCGAACTTCTACAAGCCTACCAAGCCAGGGGGTAAGCCAGAAGGCCCTGCTAGGGAGCTATCGAAGGCCCAACACAGGGCCCTTCAAGTGGTTACCGGGGCCTATAAGGCTACCCCTATCCGGTGCCTCGAAACAGAAGCCTAGGTGCCGCCCCTTGACCTCTATCTTAACAAGAGGTTAGCCGACTTCGAAGCCAAACTCAACCAGCCGTTCCTACAGACTAGGGCAGGCCCGGGGGCCTCCCGGGTCCCTGCGAGGGCCCTCATCCAACAGGCCTGTAATAGGCTAAGCCAGAGGTTCCAGAAGAGGAGGGCCGGGGCGAGGGGCTGGGAGCCGAAGCCTACAGCCCTGGAAGTAGCGGGGTCGACGGTCCGGCAGTGGGTTTAGGAGGGCTGTAGAGGGGGTTAACCCCCCCTACAGACCCTACAAAGAAGGCTACGGGCTACGGAACTGGCCGTGTTGGCTAGCTAGAGCAACCGGTGGAGGGCCGACCAAGCCGGCAGGAGGATATAGCGCGTGTCAGACAAGGACCCTCCGTGCCTGGTTTTTATAGGGGAAGGCCTATAAAGGTACTAGGGCCTAATAAAGGCCTAGAGCTCCCTACTAGTATAGGCCCGTATAGGGGCTATTGGCCTCTGTGACTTCCTTTTTAGGGTTTAAGTCCCGGGGGTCAGTACCCCTTACTGTGCCTGTGGCTAGGGGAGGGAAACTGTAGAGCACCTAGTCGTATAGTGCCCGAACCTACCAAGAAGCCGAACGTGGGAATCCTAGGAAATACGGTCGCAAAGGGACCTAGACCTCGTTCTACGGGGTATAGGGACCCGTAACCATCGTTTGGTAAGGAGGGTTCTATAGTGGCTAATGGACCTAGGGAGGCTCCCGGAATACCGCCTCCTAAGGAGGCTAGACCGGGAGGGAAGGCCTCTATAGGGCTATTTAAGCCACTTCTCCTTTTCTTTGTAGTATATTGGTACTCCAGATTAGGCATTAGAGGCGGGATAGAGGTTTTTATCTGGCCTATTAGGTATGGTTTCCTTTATATATAACTAGAGAGGCTCTGGCATGCTTATTAGTATAGCGGTATAGGACTAATAATAATAATAAAAATACTATTAGTAATATTATATTATTAAATTATAAAATAATGCCTAAGGCTAGAAGGAAAACGATATTAGAAATGAATTAATATAGAAGCTAGCTACCTTTATACTCCTAGGTACTAAGGAATAGATAGGATATATCCCTATATATAGATAATTAGACTTAGCTATAGTATTAATAATAAGCTAGACCTAGCCTTCTCTAACTCCTAATCTGCTTTGCTAATCGTAATGACTCTTTAAAGAACGTACTTAGCCGTAAAATGCCTCGTTATATACTACTTCGAGTATACAAGACATTAATTTACTGGTCCTACATGCCTCTACTAATCACACAATTGCCGAGACGAAAAGAAGTCGGCTAGGAGGGAGAGCACTATCAAGACCTTGTATTACAAAGGATCTATAGTCCTAACTTTGATACTACGTAATCTACACCATTGCTAAACGTTATCTAGGTCGGCTTAGCCACTATAATGCAAAGTATGTCATCTCTATTTTCTCTAGCCTTCTATATAAGCTAGCTCCCCTCCTTTTTTGTCATTTTATAGCTAGAACTACTAATTATAAGGCGACCTCTTACCAAGCTATTATATAATGTAACTATTATTATTGAAGCACTATTACCTGCCTTCTTATAATCTGTATCTTGCTCTAACATTAATATAACTATAACAAGGATTGCCTATTATATAATAGGAGTCTATAGATGTTACTTAGTGCTATAGCTTCCTATACTATAATTATAGGCTAGTAGGAATGCTAGAGACGCTATATTAGCTTAGGATACGCCTTGTCCCTTTGCCTACTTAGACCTTTTTTTACTATGGTAGAACTGCCTTCCTCCTTCTCATTAGAACCTATCCTAATT
Organism: Thermothelomyces thermophilus ATCC 42464; assembly: GCF_000226095.1. Classification (NCBI taxonomy): domain Eukaryota; kingdom Fungi; phylum Ascomycota; class Sordariomycetes; order Sordariales; family Chaetomiaceae; genus Thermothelomyces; species Thermothelomyces thermophilus. The sequence goes on along the minus strand of NC_016476.1, from coordinate 1,988,719 downwards.
AGACTATGTCACTAAGGGCTTATCATTAGCTCGGCCTTTCCGGCCCTCGTCTACTATAGGCTAAGTCGTAGTATATAACCGGGAAATAACTTCTAGCTAAATTAGGACACGAATATACTAGTTCTCGTAATATATCTCTCATAGGCCCTACTATAGCTATACTAGCAATCGGTCCGAACGTGCCTAATAAGATTATACGATCTTTAGGGGTAGATATCTTCGAAAATATACTATGGAAGAGGAGGCCTTCTAGTAGGTCTACCTTAGGATATAGCTAATACCTATAGCATTTTCGTAACTGGTTAGATTTGATATCTATTATAATTTATATAGGTAAGGAACCTATAAGGTAGGTATAAGAGTTAGCTCCTTATAGATAGAGGAAGGTATACTTACTAATAGAGTAAAGGAAAAGACAACTTTTATATATAGCTAGAGCTCTAACTTAAGTAGGAGTTATAGTAATAAAAGTCGAACGATAATCGTAATCTAAATAGGCGAGAATAGCCTAACGGCCTAAAGGTCTAGCTTAGTAAGTCGTAATATATAGGGCTTAGGGGAAAAGCAGTCACTAATAATAAGGAGAAAGGTAGGACTATATTATATAAGACGTCGTATATAGGTTTGAGGCAGTAGCGCTGCTACCGGAAAGAGGGGAAGATAAGGGGTAGGTCGGACAGGCAGGCGCCTTAGGCAAAATGAGGATCAGAGAGGCGTTAGCGATGAGAAGCGTATTTAAGGAAACAGGGAGTAATGGAGAGAGAGGGGAGGAGAGAGAGAAGTCGAAAACATAAGGAAGGGACGTTAGAGTAGCAAGGCTTATACTTATATAGTAAGTGTACAAGGGCTATACTAGCAGGGCAGTTTGTATATAGCGCTTTACACGATTAGGGGTGCTACCATTCCTAAAGTTAGAACCTATCCTTTATAAGTAGTAGAAGCTTAAGATTAATATAAGATAGCTAAGACTCTAGAATTAAAGAGAAAACGCTATTTAATAAAAGTAAGATATAAAATATAAGAATCTTATATAATAAGAGAGCATTAGTACTAATTAGTATTGCTATTAAAAGAAAGTTCTTATTATAAAGCTTATTCCATTTGCTTAATAATATAGTCTAGATACTCTTATCTAGGAAGACCTTATTCCGTTATATATATATAAGGGGTCGGTTATAATCTATTACGCTATAGGTAATGCTTAGTTACTCTAGTGCCTAAACTCTCCTAGCCTTAATATAATTAAACCTTGTTAGCTATACCTAAAGTAGGTAACTTCGAAGAAAGGAGTCCGTTGTAGAGTGGAACTTGAGCTTCGTCACGTTTGACTAGCCGCCTTTGCGTATTCCTACTGCCTAGCTAACCAAATGCGTGCACCGCAGCTCCCACCACAGCTCCAGCATCACCTACCAGAGGTGGTCTATATACGACTATAGCATCGCTAGCTTCCCCTCTAATCGGCACTACCTTTGTGGTTGCGCCCTCTCTTATCAGAGATCGATAAACCGGCTTCCCAGCTGAAACTTAACAGAGCATAATTATATCACGAATTTCGGACCACTTTGTCGGCCCACCACCATTGATTCCCCCAATGCATTGCGGCTCAATATTTTGAAGAGTCCGCTCGCCGTAATGGAGTGCTGTCGAAAAGATACCCTTGCTACGCCGTTGGAAAAGTCTCTCTGGCTGAGCTATCACGATGCGTTCGAAACACTTGATGGCGTCGTAGATATCTGCAGCAATTATTCCGCTACCACGTTCTCATCAACACGTTTCTGGACTCGTACATGTATTGGAACCCAGAGTTGACCAACCTCTCTTCTCTAAGGACTCTCAATCTCCTGCCGCTCCTTTCAAGTCGCTCACAGCGCTCTCCAACCTCCCATCCCGCATGCGGACAACAAGATCCGTTCTCGGACGCATAAACTCGGATAGCTGCCCTAGACGGTGGGAAACCATGATGATGGTATGCCCTTTTGCTGCAAATTCAGCCTCGAAAATTCTTTGCACAGCCCACTCCGTGCTTGAGTCCAGGGCAGATGTGACCTCGTCAAGAAGTACCACGGGCCGCCCGCCGTCGGCTCGTAGAGCTTCGGCCTTGAGAATTCCCCGGCAGAGGGTGAAGATCTGGGCTTGGCCAGCTGAGAAGGCTGAGAAGGACGATAACTTCTGATCTAGAATCGGGTGCCCATCACCGCGATAATACTCCTTGGAAGACTGGCCCGCGGGAGAGAAATGTGACCAGAGACCAACCCTCTTCAAAGTGTCGATGATGATATAGTCGTCGCCAAGTAAGCGTTCCGGATCGAGGTTGGAGCGAAGTGTTTCACTGGGTAGAAGGAACCCGTCCTGTGATACCGTCACGAAGCACCGCTGCCGCAGAAAGTCACGCGGGATTTTGGCGATGTTGACGCCGTCAAGTTCGATACTGCCTGATTGCACATCCAGCATCCTGAGGAGCGCCAGGAGAAAGGAGCTCTTGCCACTGCCAGTTCTGCCGCAGATCGTTATTTTCTGGCCTGCGTTGATCGTCAAGGTCACACCCCGCAAGGCGACGGCTTCGGCGCTGTTGCATCAACAATCAGGCCCCGAGTCAGCATTTAGCGTCCTTGAATGGAGTTCGACTGCAGCTTGGAACAAGAGACCTACTTGTATACCGCGGTAACACCCTTAAACTCGACTTGTCCTCGAGTCGGCCACCCACGGGGTGGCTCAAAGATGGCGTTTTTGTCGAATTCAGACGGCGTCGTTGTTTCAAGCGCCTGCAACCGGGCAATCGCACCTAGAGAAACCTCTAAACTTGTCCACGATTCGATCAGCCGTAGCAAAGTCGTGTTGGCCACAAGCATGATATTGAGTGCCACTCCAACTTGTCCGGCCTGAATCTGTCCGCGAAGGGCGACGGCGGCTGCAATGATGCCTATCGCTACCGTAGCGGCGATCATGTCGAGAACCAGATTTAGCCATCGCTGGAGACACATGAGGAGGTACTCAGGACGCTGTGAGTCCTCCAATCGCTTATTGTTCTGGTCAGTTATTTCGCTGAGCCAACCAAACGATCGTATCGTCTCAAGACCTTCCACCTGTTCCGGAGAACGAGTCAGCAACGTTCGGGTCCAATATAGTACAACTTTACTCACCGACTCGAGGAAGCTTGATAGCACCGCTGCACGAGATTCCAATTCCAGAAACCGAAGCTGCCGTGATGTCCTGAGGTAGACCTTCTGGATGATCCAGACCAGACTTCCACACACTGGGAGAGATAAGGCGAGCCGCCTCTGTGCTATGCACAGCAGTAAGACCTGCGCCAAGAGTTTGAAGATTTCTACGCTCATTGTTAGATTATTGAAGAAAGGGCGTTGTATTGTGACTTACGGTTCCCCAAGTTGGCCAGTGCAGAAGGAAGCTGCTTGTCGATGAGCTGCATATCTTGAGTGAACCGGGCGAGAATGGAGCCGTTGTCGTTGTTGGAAAAGAACGACAGAGGGGCACTAACCCGAGATGAGCATCAGCTAGCTGATCAGAAAACTACAGATCTTGAGCATCTATGCAGGGTACTGGAGTGAGTGAGTGCACTTACTTCGAAACAATAGTGAGGAGGTGTTGGTGAATTATCAGCCCAGAATGAGGGGCAATCCGAATCACCGCCGACCTATAAACAAGTCGTTGGTTAAGGACGGGAATATGGATATCCCCCTAGGTTGGGTATAACTTACCACATTGTCCCATTGGTGGAAGTCCATGATAACAGTGACAACAGGATGAAACCGAGTACATAGAAGACTTGGTTCTGGCCGCTGGATTCCGTCCACAGCTTAAGCCATTGCTGCGGAAGGGTGATGAAGAAGGAGTAAGATGCGGTGCAGCCGGCGAGGAGAGCAAGGTTGAACAGGCCAACAAAGCGGAAGTAGTACCCTAATGGCCGCAAAGTTAGCACTCGAAGGTTCTCCCTACCACCGTAGATCACCTGCAACTGCACTAACAATAGAGCCCCAGATCCCCTGTCTTCCTGACGAGATCAGCCTTTGCTTCTTGTCTGATTTGAGGTTGAGCATTCAACTTTGTAAAGTTGGAAAGCGGGGCGGGAGCAACGACGCGGTCGTTCTGATGCTGAAGACTGAACTTGGATATCGAGGAGTGGGCCTTGTGTCTTATTTCTTCCCAGGAGCCTTGTATTTTTATGCTACCGCCCTCAAGAACCCGGATGAGGTCGGCGGGTGGAAAAAATTGTGCTAGGAGTATCGATTAGCTGAATACATAATTGTTTGCAGGTCAATAGAAACAAGGTCGACACTTACCGGAATTTGTAACCAGGACTACCGCTGTGTTCAACTGTCGGAAGAGTCCTGTTGGCCCAAACAAGTTTCGAAAGATTCGCATCTCGGTGTCTCCATCTAGAGCACTGAAAACATCGTCCAGCAGGGCAATGTCACATCGGGCAAACAATGCACGCGCCAGGGCCTTGGAGATGTGGTTAGGCCCTTCTTCATTATTAACTCCACGTAAGGGACCTAGGTTCACCACACTTACCACCCTTTGTCTCTGCCCGCCTGAGAGGTTAAGGCCGCCACTTCCGATCTCCGTCTCATCGCCATCGGGTAGAAGCTCGAGATCGTGGCTGAGACAACAAGCTTCCAGAACACGCTGATACCATTGAATATCGTCTTGGTTGTCGTCCATGCCGCAGATAGCCTGCTTAATACTCCCGTTAGGAAGCCATGGCTGCTGGGAGCAGTAGGCCATCCGTCGTGATGCCACCTGAATCGAACCATGGACAGGACGGATCTCCCCCAGGATCGCCCGAAGCAGCGTCGACTTGCCTGACCCAACTGGGCCTGAGAGGATGACTAACGAGCCGTAGTTCACCCCAATGCTCACACCGTTCAGAATCGAATGATGTTCGCCAACCACAACATCGTGCACCTTGATCGCCAAACCAGCTGTTTCTCCCGCCGACGGTCGGGTCTGTCTTCCGTCGAGCAACCGCGGTTTAAGGAGATAGGCCTGGATTCTCTCAAGTCCCGCGAATGCCGCAACTGCGCGGGGCACAATGGTCATGACCATGTTGGCAGGGTGCGTGACCATGCTCAAAATGGCCATTGAAGTGAATGCCGTCTCCGCGTTCAGGGCAAGGCCACGTCGCGCGGCGGCAAGGGCAGAGAGCGTCAAGGTAATTGCGGGAGAAAATATGCCCAATAGATTAGCTATTAATCACGCAAAGGTCAGTCCAGCTCGTCCAGGTGGTCAAGAGGGACAAGACACGAACCGCTGGCATTGTAATACACCATGATCCACCTGACTCTCGATGCTGTTTTCAGCTCCTCCTCGCGCAGACGACGTGTGAAGCTGGCCATACAGTGCTGCAGTCCCAGCATCTTGATGACCTTCATGGAACTGAGCATAGAGCTTGTCGCTGCCACACGTTGTTGCGTTACGGTATTCCAGGCATTCTGGCGAGGCCCTAAGTGCTTGGCCACGTAGCGGCTCATGCGAGAGCACACTGCAAAATCACGTATTCATTAGCAGTAACATACAATCCCATGGGTTTCTTGAACCTACAGAATATAAGGATCAGGGGAAGAGGCCAGATCGAGCCGACCTCTCGAGACAATAGAAAGATTCCAATGACCACCTCCAGACTTTGAGCCCATGTCTCGTGGAACATTTCGGCCGCCCCATCCAATCCATCAGCATCAGTGCTCATGAGGGTAACTGCTTCGCTGTTGTCATGTGTCGCACTAGGCAAGCTGATAGTTTTGTGGTGAATGATACCGACGAGCGCGCTCTTGGTCACCACTCTGAGCTTATTCAGCCTGTGTTGGTATGCTGCCGTCGAGACCTTTCAAAAGTGGGTAACGTCAGGGCAGAGAAATTAACAAACAGAACAACGGCTTTCCAACTCACAGCAAGACCAACATATATGGTTACAGCCGAAAACACGAGCCAGTAACCTCGAGTTTCCACACCAGCAGCTGAGGGAACGTCATCAGTTACGAACTGAATGGACCGTCGGATCAAAGCCGGCTGGGAATATCGGAAGAGAATCAGAAAGAGCCGAGGTATGATCGGAGCTACAAAGGGCCGTCGGATACACCTCAACAAGGCGAGGGGCAATGCCGCCTTTGTCTCGGGTCTCGCTGTGGAGCAAGTCAGCGCTGAAATACAGAATTCCTACATACACCGAAGACGGGAAGAAGGTACGGTTAATACTGACCTCGCCGGTTCCACGACTCAACCATAGCCTGTCTGAATAGTTTCGCGCTCAAATCTCGGGGGAGGGGTGGCGAGTCGTAGCTGAGGAGCAGGCTCCTGTATCCTCGCAGGAGAAAAGGGTTGATCCAAGCGAAGAGGAGCCTGCTCAGAGTGCCGCCATTGTCCTCCGGCGCCTGGTTCTCCCGGGGAGTACCCGGCTGGTTGGCCCGCGGTAGGAAGCACTCGAGGACCAGTAGCAAGGTGTGCAGCAAACACCGAGCAGGTGGGGGCCGGCGGACTGCAGAGGGCACTGTCAGAGCTACCGAGTCGCATAGCACTGACGCGAGCAGGTACAACGTTGCCGAGTCCGAGGGTTTGGTCGCCCGGCGTTGCTCCAGGTACATGAGCAGGTTCAAACCCAGCGCTGCAACCAGTGACGTTGCAAGAGACAGGAGAAGAAGAGGTTCTAGCTGCAAAGAGAACAGGCGGAGAAATAAGCAAACGGCAAGAACGATTCCCACGCCCTGATTAATTATTGTATGTTCTTGATTAGCACCACACGCGAACACATACGTTTCAAACCTTCACTGACCAGTTTAATGCGAGCCTGCGGGCCTGGGAGGTATCTGTGGCGTGAATTGTGCAACTCCCAGCATCGGAAGGGAAGGTAGAGTAGGAAGATGGCGGCGTTGGCCGTGGAAACAAAATGGATCATGCCCTCGTGTGCCATCGTCGCCGAGGAGAACGGCCTCTGGCCTCAAAATGTTAATAGGGTACAGGGATGGTTCAAGAACGGGGTTCCGTTCCACGGGAGACTGTGGGAAAATGTTCTAATTAGTACTCAGACCCAAGCTCAGAACGAGAGACGGCGATAACGAGCGATGGCGGCATTGCAGGGAAGGATAATCATTGGCTTGCGTGAACCCATGCAACTACCACAGACAGCGGCCTGGAATGGCTGCTGCAATGCGAGTGAGACTGCATGCTGCAACACCGTGCCAAGACAGCCCAAGTACAAAAAAATAAACGTGACTAGGATCCAGGTTTCGTATAATGCCCTGCAGGGTGATGCTGCATCCACGACCTTCTAACACGATCAGTGTGGGAACCTGGCAACTTAGGTACCCTACCTTGCCAGAATTGTGCGCCTTTCACCGGAGGTCGCTAGTTCCTACTTCTCTGAACTCCTAATATACCTTCCCTGCAGAGGACTTGTTGGTAAAAAGAGACACAAGAGAAGTACTGTCTTGTATATTAGGTACATCCAATAGCTAAGTACTATACATGCATTCAAGAAGAGAATGGACAATACCACCTCGGATGGCTTGGGCTGATATTTTTTTCACTTCACGAAGGCTGTGGCTCAGGTGTAAGCCGGTGAAAGGCCGAGCTGGGTTCCTAATTTTGCCGCGAAGGGGACCTTTGAAGCACTTCCTCGGTGCAACCTGGGAATTGAGTCCCTCGTGCCTCCGGCGGCTCTCCTTGTTTTCCAATTCCTAATACCAGTTCTACAGTCGTTGACCCCAAAACTCAAACCATGAGAACCTCATTTTAGAAACTGGGCAGAGTTCTTCTAGGCATGAGCTGTTGTTTTCTGTGCCTGGGTGTCTGGCGCTTCAACCTCTTGACCCGGATGTAAGACTCTTTGCAGCCCACCCTCCGTGCAGTGATAATGGAACCTAACTTAGGACCTGTAACAACAGTTCGAGAAGATAATAGTCGTCGTTTCGAGCGGGTCATCGTGGCGAACGGAAGGCCTACTGGATGCCGCACGGCTGACTGGCCTGGACCTCGAGATTCCTGAACAGCCAGCCTGGGCCGAGTCAGATGTTGAAAGCTTCCGGATGGGTCACCTTCACACACTGAAAACCATCATCGATAAGCGATGGATGACTGCGCTTATCCTCGAGAACGACGCCGACTGGGACATTGAGATCAAGAAGCAACTTGCTCTCGTTGCGCCACATATCCGTGCCGTCACCAACTCAACTTCGCATGGCCAGCCTCAGCCGTACGGCAGCACATGGGACCTGCTCTGGCTTGGCCATTGCGGAGATGGTGTGCCGCCAACCGGGGTAGTGTCCATCTTCGACAGCACACTACCCGAGGAGGCGGCATACAGGGAAAACACAGGCGAGTAAATACATCATGCTCACCCCGAAGCCTCAGACTCGCCTCATCCACATTTCCGAAGGACCCATCTGCACCTACGCGTACGCAGTAACCTACAGCGCCGCTAAAGGAATATACGCGTACGCCAAAGACGGCGCCGACGACATCATCACCACGTACCTGCGCCGCTGGTGTCAGGCGGGGTTCTTGGTCTGTGTGACGATAAATCCAGAACTCTTTCACCACCACAAACAGGCAGGGAAAAGATCGACTGAAATTGCTGCCTGGGAGGGATGGGACACACTATCAGCACCGTCTGGGTGGAGTATACGGCCAATATCCGGTATAGCGCCCGATGTAATGCCAACTCTCCTGTCCTAGTTAGCTGTCGGGGTAAATTTGGTAGAACTGGATTATAGAGTTTTGGGTCAAGTCTTGGGTTCGCTGGTCACTTGCGCCTTTATCTCCCCTTTGCAGCATCGAAATATTGGTTTCCATCATGTCATTGTTGCGGGTGCAGCCTCTTGAACCTTTTCTGAGCGCCTCCTTACCCCTGAATGAGGTTTAATTAAAGCAAGGTCAATAGATAAGCAAACTATAAACATTCAAGTTGCTTACTCGAAACATTGCTTGATGCAGTCAGTAAGTAAGCTACCTTGATGCCCCATGTTGTAAACCTACCTGGTCAAGCAGTCGTGTTATCACTGCCCTCCAGCTGTTTATGAACCTTCATCAGCTCCCCAAACACCTGTTCCAGGTCCTTAGCAGAAACCTTCAGGTCCTTAGGCCCGTCGTGAGCCCCGCTGTCTGTAAAGTCGCGATCCCCGCTGAAGTTGTTGCGCATCACGGCGACGACGTGGGTAATGTCTAGGTCCCTGTCCATGGACCGGGCAATGCTGGCGGCCGTGCGGGTGGCGTTGCGGATGTCGCGGCCGTTGGTCGCAATCTCGCCCAGGAGGCGGTAGACGCCCTCGTTCCAGAGCCGGGGGTTCCGGTTGCCCTTGGCCGCGCGGGCGAGGTGCTGCCTCCAGATGTTGCGGCGCTCCTCCGGGCCCAGGTTCGCGTACTGGATCGCGACGTGGATGCGGTTGTAGAAGGCGGGGTCGAGGTCGGTGACCCGGTTGGTGGTGAGAAAAAGCATGCCCTCGTAGTACTCGATCATGCGCAGGAAAACGGCCACGATGGAGTTGCGCTGCAGCTCGGCGGTGCTGCGGCGCGTCATTAATATCCCCTCTCCAAGCTTGTTTGAACACCCTTAGGTGTAACCCAGTACTGCAGAGCTCAACTCAAATACAGCAACTGTTCCCCGTTCTAGCAGCTCTAAGCAGACTTGATGTTCTAATAATATATAGTAGGCGCCAATTCTACCCTTCGTTTCCCGTGATGTTGAATGCTTGGCTCGGCCGGTCTCGGCGCAGCCAAACCAAAGAGGTCGTGCCAGGGCAGCGATGTACCTGGAGTAATGAGCGTATGCCAGCTGCCTAAGATTCGGGTCTCCTCTGGGGCGTTGTCGCCGCAGGGCATTCGATATCACTTGTCGGGTATAATTTATCATCGCCTGCTATATATTGCTGTAGAGGTTCACAAGCTACACCTGAAGGCGACAACTCTCACCCCTAATTCATTGAGCACGCCGCTCGGGGCTAAAGCCAGAACATGACCGGGACACCTCGCTGGCTTAATAATAATCAAATGGCCGACACAACCGCCAGCCAAACAGCAGGGTCCCCTAACGGCAGAACCCTCCGAACTCCCGCTCGCCCCGTCGGGTCGTTACTTTGTCAAGTCGTAGATCTTTTGGATGTCCGCCAAGATGGTTTCGAAATTGATCTTGAGGTCCTTGAGCAGCCCATCCTTGAAGTCAAACACCCAGCCGTGCACGACGGGGAAGCGGTTCTTGGCGTACGACTGCTGCACCGAGGCCGTTTTGATCACGTTGCGCACCTGCTCGTAAACGTTGAGCTCGACCAAGCGGTCGTAGCGGGCGCCCTCGTCGGCGATGGTGTCCAGCTCCTTCTCGTGCAGACGATACACGTCGCGGATGTTGCGCAGCCAGGGGTTGAGCAGGCCCAGGTCCCGGGCCGTCATGGCCGCCTTGACGCCGCCGCAGCCGTAGTGCCCGCACACGACGATGTGCTTGACCTTGAGGTGCTCGACCGCGTACGTGATGACGCTCATGACGTTCAGGTCCGTGTTGCACACCAGGTTGGCGATGTTGCGGTGCACAAACGCCTCGCCCGGCTCCAGCCCCGTGATCTGCTCCGCGGGGATCCGCGAGTCGCTGCACCCGATCCACAGGTATTCGGGCTCCTGCCCGGCCGACAGCTTGACGAAGAAGTCCGGGTCGCTAGCCTTCTTGTTCTCGGCCCAGCTGCGGTTGTGCTCGAAGACGCGGTCGTGCGTCACGCGCAGGTAGTTGGTGATGTCCTTTTGCGCCATGGTGCGCCAGTCCGGTTTGGGCGGTTTGCTGGGTTTGGGCGCTTGTGTGGTGGGCGTGGTGGACGTGGTGGGCGCGGTATGCTTGGAGAAGAGTGCTGATGAGGAGGAGAAAGGGCTTGAGTGGCAGGATATGCACCGTGTTGTGGTTGCGAACATCGGCCTCGACAAGAGCCCCTGTTGGGAAAGTGTGCGCCGAGTGAGCGGCTGCGAAAGAAGTCTAGTAGTACTGACACGTGTAGTGACCATGGCTGCCGCTCAGTCGGTCCCAAACTCTTTCTCCAGCACTTATTATTAGGTCTTGCAGAAACCTTCAAAAACAATTAGTGGATCTCCACAATCAGGGCCTACTGTGTACTTCGTGGAAGGCGCGGCTATGACGAAATACCGTCGCTCGCTGGGGTTTGTACTGGGACTTTGGCTGGAACTTGGAACTCATGGGGGGTTGAATCGCGCTAACCGCCCAATGGTTGAGCTCTCGGGATTAGATACCAGCCCTAACCCTTCATCATTTCAACACGCCCCAAGCATCTTTCCCAGTGCGAAATCTCAGTACCTGAAGCTGAGTTCGAGAAATTGAAACTACCAGAGCTGGGCAGGGATTGATGTTGACATCAATCAGCCTAGGTACCTCAGCTCCACAGCGGTAAATACCTACTCTGCTTTCCGCCTCTCTCCTTTCTTTATCTTCAGTGATGTTGCATACCTTATCCAGACGCACCTCCGTACGGAGTGCACGGGCCTCCTTTACTTCGACAGTGATCTATGGGATCCCTGGCGCGGGATTTCCCAGCTCCACCCCACAACAATTTGGCGACTAGTCTTTCTCCACGGATCTTGATCGCCGATCTCCCTCGTTCTTGGCATTCGATGTCGATTCTGAGCAAACTTCGTCTCCAGGTAAGAGACCCGCTACTCAGAAGGCCAATATTTGGATCTTAGAGTGCTAATGTCAGAGCTTTCTCTGAGATACCAACTACGCCTTTCTCACGGTGACCTTTATCCTAACTTACTCAGTTCACTTACCAGTCAAAGTTCCCTTCAGCTCAACTTGGGGAAGTTGTTTTCTCTCCTAATCGTTCTCAACTCATCCTCCGATACCGGCAGTCTTGTGAAGCCGAGCTGGCCGGCGCGAAACCTTTGCCGCCAATACCCGGTGGACGACGTGGGGCGTGGGCAGCAGCAACACGCGCGATTGACCGTTATATGCATCCCGGCTGAGATGCATGTATTATGGCGTGGGTAATTATGTTTGAACCTGGCCTACCTGGTTGCAGAGCCGGGCTTGTTACATGCCATTCCCGGTCTTGTCCGGCTTTCCTCTGATGTCGCTTGACGTCCGGGACAGCAACGGAGCCACCTAATGCAGCTAGTGGAAGAGAGGACAAGGTGAAGGACCCTGCAGTCGAATGAATGTGTCATTGAAACCACAGGAACTACAAGGCGCAAAAGGGACAGTCAAAGGAGCAGCTGTGCGTCCAACGTCCAAAGTTGAACCACGCCATAGCGAACTGCGTACCCACCCAACCCATCTGCTCCAGCCCCCGCTCTTCGAAGACGTAAATGGATGACAAGGACATCCCATCAAGGTGGGGTAGGCCTTGTCATATCTTGGTCACTACAAAGTATGCGCATTACTACAGGATCTTGTTGGGAAAGCAGGTGTGGGGGTGGGGATCCGGCCGCAGGAGGGTTGGATGGTAATAATATATCAACCTTATTTCCCGCACTCTTCTCCCCTCACCGTCTAGACTCTCTCCTCTAACCGCTTTTCCTCCTTAACCGGAACAACACAACACTCACCACCGACTGAAGCACTGTACGATGCCCAGGCGAAAGCAATGGCGCCTCTCGCAGGAAAGATATCTGCAGGATCAAGGTAACTTCAGTTAATGAAGCAGCCGGGTGTTCGACAGCATGCTTGTGGCCCGTCCTTCTTCAGACCACTACCCCGTCGCAAAGCATAGGGGGAAACGTCGGTGAAGGGCGACACGACAACTGTCGTTCTGAGAAATACCGGTCGAACTTGATCTGGATAATACCAGCGAAAGGACTTGCTTCTTAGCCTCCCCTCCCCCTACCGAGAAAGTGCCGGACTGGGCACGTTTGAGTTGATGGCTGACTGTGTGTAGCTGCACGTTCTTGGATCTGTCAAGATGTCGACTGACAAGATCACCTTTCTGACGAACTGGTATGCACTTTTGGGACTGATCTTAGACAGCAACCTTCTGTTAATACAGGCTCAGGCACGCCACGCCGTACCACGCTCCGCTGTACCTGGCCCAGGCCAAAGGTTACTTCAAAGATGAGGGCATCAAGGTTGCCTTGCTCGAGCCTAATGACCCCAGCGTATGTGTAAAGCTCAGTGGTTTCGGTGTTCTTGAAACCTACCTACCTTGGGTGATTTACGCAAGACTGACCCGCCTTTTGGGTAATAACTAGGATGTGACCGAGATCATCGGCACCGGCAAGGTCGACCTCGGCTTCAAGGCCATGATACACACTCTTGCGGTAATTACGCATCTTAAGCCTCGGGGCTGCCCGTCCCGAGACTATGGAGGTCGTATGCTGATTATTTCCTTCAGGCCAAAGCCCGCAACTTCCCAGTCTTGTCCATCGGCAGCCTGCTGGATGAGCCCTTCACTGGCGTCGTGTACCTCAAGTCGTCGGGCATCACGTCCGACTTCCGCACCCTCAAGGGCAAGCGGATCGGCTACGTCGGCGAGTTCGGCAAGATCCAGATTGACGAGCTGACGTCGCATTACGGCATGTCGCCGGCCGACTACACCGCCGTCCGCTGCGGCATGAACGTGTCAAAGGCCATCATTGAGGGCACCATCGACGCGGGCATCGGGCTCGAGAACGTCCAAATGGTCGAACTCGAGGAGTGGCTGGCGTCGCAGGGCCGCCCCAAGACGGACGTGCAGATGCTCCGCATCGACGAGCTCGCAGAGCTGGGCTGCTGCTGCTTCTGCACCATCCTCTACATCGGAAACGAACGCTTCGTGGCCGAGAACCCGGACAAGGTGCGCGCCTTCCTGCGCGCCGTCAAGCGCGCCACCGACTTCGTCCTGGCCCAGCCCGAGCAGGCCTGGAAGGAGTACGTCGACTTCAAGCCGGTCATGGGCACCCCGCTCAACCGCAAGATCTTTGAGCGCAGCTTCGCCTACTTCTCGCGCGACCTCAAGAACGTCAAGCGCGACTGGGACAAGGTCACCAGGTACGGCAAGCGCCTCGGCGTCCTGGACGAGAGCTTCGAGCCCAACTACACCAACGAGTTCCTCGAGTGGCCCCTCACGCCGGACTCGACCGACCCAACCGGCGACCAGAGGAGGATGGCGGAGATCCAGAAGGACGTCGCCTGCTGCGGCGGCTTCCGCCGTCTTGAGGGCCGCGTCGAGGCTTGAGTCCTAGACCCCGTTTTGGTGGGGGCCGCAGAGGCCCGGTGACTTTTGGTTCATCACTTATGGAAGGGGAGATTGATGCATGGGAGCCATATGTATGGCATACCGACCGTTGTCATTCCTTGCAGGATCAATTCCACACGACATGCACCTTGCCAAGCCAGTAAAAACATTACGTATATACGCGGTAATGTAGCCAGGCAATACATTCATTTTCCTGCATATTGCAGACACCTTGATAGATGATTAATTAACTAATCTGTATTAACTATTTTACAGAGTAGCTATCTTTTATATATTTTTTCTAGCCATTAATTAGATATAGCTAATATTCCTTATTATATATAAAGTTACTAAACGTTTATAACTATTATTATTATTATTATTATTATTATTATTATTATTATTATTATTATTATTATTATTATTATTATTATTATTATTATTATTATTATTATTATTATTATTATTATTATTATTATTATTATTATTATTATTATTATTATTATTATTATTATTATTATTATTATTATTATTATTATTATTATTATTATTATTATTATTATTATTATTATTATTATTATTATTATTATTATTATTATTATTATTATTATTATTATTATTAATCCGATATTATTATACTAATATATATATTAGAGCCTCTCTAGTTATATATTATTACAATTTAGCTATATAAGGCAACTTAGCAAGACATATAGGACCAATTAGAAATTATAGAACCTAAGGACTAATTAGGAAACAATATAACGAACCCAACTCAGACTTCTTCTAAAAGGGTTCAGACGAAGGTAGATTAAGCGGGACAAGCAGGCAGGTCGTCTAAGGGATTTGGTAAAGCCAAGGGGTTTATAACAACACTTAGAGTTATCTCTTATAGTAATTAGCAATGCTTGGTATAAGTACTGTGATTGTGATTGCTATCACTGGTGAACTCCTAGAGTCCACCATAATGAGTGACTATCTATATATATATATAATCCTGGGATCACTAGCGGTCGTGGTGATCCTCCGTACTGGCTTACCTGGCTTATATCATGAGCTAGTGATCCTCTGCTGGGATCATTTCTTGCTAAGTGTGATCCTATCCTGATTGGTTTATCATTCTTTGGCTTGATTAGCCCGTTTGTGTCGGTGGCCTAGGCAGCAGCTATATGTATATTTCCGTGATATGATGCCCTCCCTCCGAGGCTTTTGACCTGAAAGCCCTCTTTAGATTGTTTCAAATAGTGCTAACATCCTTTTCCTATGTATACCTTGTAATTTTTCCCTTTTTCTATACTACTAGTGGCTAATAAGATGGTAGATTATATCTCTAAGTACCGATCTTTGAAATCCTAATAGCGTACTACGCTTGCTTCTTTTATTAACTCCTCTGGTGTAGATGTCATGCTATGTTTGTGGTATTTTAAGCGGAACTTGGCTTATTATATAGCGTTAGGCTCTTCTTACTATAGCAAGTGTATACGTTAGGGTTGTTCTTACGATAGTTCTAACGTAGCGTCTACTTATTTGTGGCCTAGTTATTACCTTGATGTTTGTAGCTGATCTTTTATAGTAATGAAGATTATATTTAAATAAAAACGCGTAGAACAAGAAGAGGCCGATGCCGAAGAGGCCCTTTTCGTTCTTTAAACTTAACTTTAGATAGCTATTAGTCGATTAGCTTGTCTTTATCACTAGAAACGTTTCTTGAAGGAGCGGGGTTCCGAGCTGTTTCGTCGAGGTATATAGTCTCTAGAGGAAATAGAGGCGGAAGAATGGAGGGTGTAGGATTCCGAGGTACGTGTTATTAGTGATGTATGGTCTTAGGGTGCTAACGTCCTGTTTAACTAGTCCTCTTTAGGCCTAGATTTGTCGGAGGCTGACTTAGCTATTTTGTCTGAGCTAGTGTCTATAGTTAATCTAGGTTCTAGTGGTAGAACTGTTCTAGTTTCTTAGGGTAGTTTAAATTCTTGACTAGTTCTTATAAGTTGTCTTCTAGTCCGAAATCGAGCCACTTAACTAGGTACTATAGTTCCCTATTAATAATATATAAATCTAGAATTTCTTTAACGTCCTATTCTTCTTCCTTGTCTTCTGCTTTGATGTGTATAGCAACCTTGGCGTTTTTCGGTGCTAGTTCGAGAAGTGAAATATGAAAAACATCTGTCTATAGTCGTATAGATAACGGTAACGATAGTCGGTAGTTAGATGTCGAAATTCGTTCTTTGATAACAAAGGGTCTAACCTTCTTAAAGTCTAGCTTTGTGCTTGGTCGTTTGGTTTATAAGTTCCGTGTAATTAAGTAGACTTTGTCTCCCCTCTCTAGGTAAGGTCCTTCGAGCTTATATTTATTATAGTAATTCTTTATTCTAATCTTAATAAACTCGAGTTCCTTTTTAAGCTTTTTATATAGTGTATACATTTGTTCCGCTTTGACTACTACTCTCGGCACTATAACTTCTAGTCCTTGCCTAAGGTCTGCTTTATATCCGTAGTTCGCGAAGAACGGTATAACTTTAGTCGTTTCTGTTAGCGTTATATTGTAAGCAAGTTGTGCTGTTAGTAATAGTATGACCTAGTCGTCTTACTAGTAGTTAATGTAAGAACGGAGATATTATTCGACGATTTGGTTTAGTCGCTCTGTTTGTCTGTCGGTCTGTAGGTAATATACTGTTGACAGCTTGCTATTGACGCCTAATCGTTGTATTAACGCTTGCTAGAACTTCGATGCGAACTTGGTATCTCTATTGGTAATCTATTCCTGTGGCTAAGCGTGTACTGATGCGACTTGCCGATAGATCACGTCTGCTAACTGTTTAGCTATCTAGGACTCCTTGTAGGGAAAGAAGTATATCTATTTAGTTAGGCGGTCTACTATAGTAAGAATACTGTTGTAGATTACCCCTGTGGCTGTGTCTTTAGATTCCAGCAGCTTTGTAATGAAGTCTATCGTAACTAAACTCTATAGTTTGTCGGCTATTAGTAGTGGCTAAAGTAGCCTATATAGCTTATATCGTGCCGTTTTGCTTTAATTGCAGATGTCGTAGCTCTATATAACTTCTTTAACTTGTGTCGTTAACTATGGAAAGTCGTAGTGTTTCTTGACTTGTACGACAGTCTTTGTGACTCCTTTATATCCTCCGAGTTTCGACTTGTAGAGTTTTCGAATCATTCGTAGCTATTAGTCTTTACTATAAATATACGCTTTACCTCGGTACTAGAGTTTCCTATCTTTTTCTTTTACTTCGTTAGGTACTACTAGTCTAGGTATTGCTTAATACTATACTTCGTTAATCCTTTCTTCTTAAAAGATTATATAATATTCTAGGAACAAGTCGAGTAGATCGTCTTCCACAGGTATTTACGTTTTATAATATAGCATTCTGTCTATTCGTTCCTTGAATAACAGTGGCATTGTTTCCGTTCGTTCTTCCGTATGATCCGTTCGTCGGCTTAAGGCGTCCGCTCGTACGTTCTCTTTGCCCTTCTTGTAGCGGATCTCAAAATTAAATTCCGTAAGGAATTCTGCCTATTATATTTGTTATCTATTAAGCTCCTTCGTCGTCGTAAAGTATTGCAAATTCTTGTGATCTGTATACACTTATACTAGTTCGATCGTGCCGCTAAGGTATAGTCGCCATTCCTTAAAAGCTTCGACAATCGTAAGTAGTTCCTTATCGTGGATTAGATAATTAAGATATAGTCTATCGAGCTTTTTTAAAAAGAAGGCTATAGGATGTAGCTTCCCTTGTTCGTCTCGTTATCCTAATTGTCCTCTAATGGCGTAGTCTAAAGCGTCCGTTTCTACCTTAAATGGCTTCTTAGGGTCTAGTAGCACTAGTACTAGATCTTTAGTAATGGCGTTACGGATCTATATAAATACTTGCTTGTATTGCTCTTCCTATTGGAATTTAGCGTTCTTCTTAGTAAGTTTATATAAAGGTCGTATGATTGCTCTAAAGTTCCTAATGAATATCCGGTAGAAGTTTGTAAACCCGATGAAACTTTGTACTTCCGTGACTGACGTCGGTCGTGGCTAATCCTTAATAGCTTCGACTTTTAAAGGTTCTATCTGGATTTGTCCTAGGGATATCTTATATCCTAAAAACACTGTTTTCCTAACGTGGAATTTGCTCTTTTCCTTGTTAACTAATAGCTTATATATATATAACGTATCTAATACTACTCTTACGTACTTCTAGTGTTTATCTATGGTTTTGGAGAAGATAAGTATGTTATCGAGATAATATACTGTAAATTTGTCAAGAAAGGATCGGATAGCTTGATTAATCAGGGCTTAGAACGTTGCCAGCGCGTTTATAAGTCCGAATGGCATGATAAGGTACTTGTAGTGGCTATAGGGTGTCCTAAAGGCCGTTTTCCACTTGTCGCCTTCTTTAATCTATATATAGTTATAGGCCGATGGCAAGTCAAGACGCGTAAAATATTAGGCTCCTACTAACTGATCTTGGAGCCGTGAGATTAGCGGTAATAGGTATCGGTTTTTCATAGTCTGTTCGTTAAGTTGCTAATAGTTAATATATAACTATAGCTTTCTATCTTTCTTAGGCACAAATAGGATTAGGTAGCCTACTAGCAATATCGATAGGTAGATATATCCTCTTTAAAGGTTCTCCTCTAAATATCACTTAAGTTCTTCATTCTATATCTAGCTCGTATAGTAAATCTTAAAGAACTTTAGTCATACTCCTTCTTTAAGCTTGATCTCGTGATCCTATAGGCCGTGTTCTGGTAATCCTTCTAGATACTTCGGTTCGAATGCTAGGTATCCTTCGTATTCCTTTGGTACTTTCCTAGTCTCGTCTCGTTTCTCGATTTTCTAATAGTATACAAACTTGGTTCCGTCTATAGCGATGCTAGCGATTTCTCCTGTCTCAACCTACTACTCTAGTTACAGTACTCCGTATTCGTCAATAGAGAGAATAGCTATCGGCGGTTTAGCTTGTTCCTCCTATTGTAATGTCGGTATCGTTATACTACTTCTTCTAGAGTCCGTAGTAGTCTGCCTGCCACTGTCCGTCTCTTACGGTGGATCCGTAGGACATGCCTTCCCCTAAGTATTGTCTGCTCGTGATCCTTGTATACTCCCTATCTTGCTAGTCGAATATAACTCTATCTAGGGTCGTAGGTAGCTACTATTCTTCTAGCTAATGTCCGGGTCGTAATCTTTATACTATAGTAACCCTAATATTATGTCTTTGTCATTGCCTATATCTATAATACTAAATATAATTACTATAGTTTTCCCTACCATAGTGATATCGATCGGTTTAGTCTCCCTATGTACCTATTATATTAGAAATGGCCCTTTGACTATGCTATACTTTTACTTCATTCTCTAGGGTATCTATAGCTAATTTACAAGCATTGGTGAAATTAGGTTTATCTTTGCTCTACTATCTACTAATATAAGCATTTCGTGCTATTTCCATTATGCTATCATCTATAATTACTTGTCTTGCTGCCGTCGTCTAAAGATTGCGGCGATTTCCTATGTTTCTGCTAGGAGGTCTCGATATAGTAGTTTCTTACGCTAGTTCCTCCTATACTATACTATTACTTGCCGCTATATAGGCGTTAATAGTTTTCAGGCCCCTCGAAGGGCCCTGACCTGTTTCCTAGGTTAGTGCTAACCTCTTTAATCGTTCGGCTAATAGCGGCTTTATCTATCGTGCTTATTTCTATAAGCCATTAGGTACTTATAGCTTCCTACCATTAGGTCCGTTTTACTTTTCGTTATACATGCTATAGCTTCATCTAAAGCTCCTAGATCCGCGATTTCTTTTCGTCTACGTAGTAGAGGTAGTCGTTACTCTGGCACGAGTCCTATATGTCTCGTCCTATTCCGTAATGCCTAGGCTAGGCTCGTTTTGGTACTATCGTAATGCCTTCTAGATCGTAGGCTTCGATCTTCCAGAGCAATTCGGCCGCTCTGTTTCCTACATCATAGACCTATTCCACAGGGTAGAGGCTTCCGTCCTCATTTCCTTATCAGGTCGGCTAGTGATTGTTTTCGAATTTGTCGCGAAAGTAGTATCGGCATTTGTGTGCTATACATTGGAACTAGGGCACTTGTATATATGCCTCGTGTCGAGGGTACAATCGTGTAGCGTTACCTAAGAGGTATTAGAATTCTCTCCCGAATCTTTCCTACTATATGTAGGCCATAGGTACTCTAATGCTAAGGTAGGAGTATTTCTTCTAGTAGCTTTCCTACGTATGCTTATCTTTTCCGTGGTTTACGCGTATAAACTGGTACTCAGGGTTCTGTACGTCGTAGCTAAGTTGCTAATTGTCAAAATGCTTGGTATAGCTATCGGGCCTATCGTACATTATAGGCTGTTCCCCTTTGATAGTTTCTACGATATGTTGGAGTTCCCTTATCTCGTCCTTCATTCTATCGCTCTACTAGGTAAGTCGAATTAAGCGTTTATCCCATTCGTGTAGTTCCATGTTAAGCTAGAAAACTTCGTTATAATACTATTTAATTTGTTCCTAGAGGAATAGAATATTAGGTCTAGGTCTTTCGATTCCTTGGGTATTGGTCGTCTATGATCTATCCTACCTTTAGGTAACTATAAAACCCCACTGCCTTAAGGCTAGGAGAGTCGAAATTAGTAGTACGTACTCTCCTACTGTGTCCTATTTAGTAAGACCTGTCTCTAGGTTTATAGTAACTAGTTTAAAGTATAGTACTTGTCTGTCTTCTCTATTACCGTCGTGTCCGAAACTGTCTATATCGCTGTCCTTATCTTTGTAGCTTGTAGCTACTACTTCGGTAACGTTCTTAATAGTTTCGTCGATATCCGCAATTTCTTTTCTAGGGACTAGCTTCTACTCTTTCTTTAGGCTTTAATATTCTTACTTGTAGTGCCCTTTCTTTCTATAGTTATAGTAGGTAACATTGGACTTGTCTTTGGTCGTCTTCTTCCGGTCCTGCTTCTACGCTACGTCTATATCTATAGCTCTAGGGTACGTCCTGTACGAAGTACTGATGTACGTTTGCTTTTTCTTGTCGTTGGCCTTAACTATAGTTCTATTTGTTTGACCTCGTTTCTACTACTCTTGTATATAGAGCCGATTATTAATTCTAATGGCCTATATAATGTATTTGTCTAAAGTCTCAGGCCAATCGTACTTATATAGCTTGTCTTTGACCTTTTCCTTTAGGCCATTATAGAATAATTACATTAATACCTTGTCATTAAGTTAGGACTTAAATATGTCCTATCTAAACTATATAGCATAGGAGGCTATTGACTTAGTCTATCGGAGATTAGCAAGTCTTTCTTATATATGAATTTTCTCGTCTTTGTCGCTAAAAACCTTCTAAAGCTCTTCTTCAAAGCGGTCGTAAGATCGGAAGACTGCCTATGTAAATACGTCTTAGTCGTCTTTGTCTTCCTTGGTAAGATAGTTATTCTACGTAGGCTCGAACTATCTAAGTACCTTACCCTCTAGTCTTATAGCTATATAAAGGACTTTGGCTTTTTTGTCTAGAAACTTGTCGTTATTAAGCTAGAAGTAAGATTAGAGGTTTGTTAGGAATCCTATAAGATCTTCCTTAGTTCCTCTATATTTGCTAGGTAGTTTGATCTTAATATAGCTCGCTTTAATAGTCTCGAGTGTCTCGATTTTAGTGTAAGCCTCGTTAATTAATTTCTATAAGTACTTTTCGCCGTTCTTGAGTTCCTTGATTTGAGCTTAGGTAGCCTTATCTCTCTAGTCTAACTCCTAGATCTGCTACTAGAGTTAACTAAGCTAGGCGAGTAGTTGTTCGGCTATGACGTTAGTAACTATGTTGGTGTCGAGGTCGAGGTCACCTCCGTTCTAAACTATAACAAAATAAAAGGAGTAATAGCAACGTATAACGAACCTAACTTAGACTTCTTCTAAAAGGGTTCAGACAAAGGTAGATTAAGCAAGATAAATAAGCAGGTCGTCTAAGGGATTTAGTAAAGCTAAAGGGTTTATAACAACACTTAGAGTTGTCTCTTATAGTAATTAGCAATGCTTGGTATAAGTACTATGATTATGATTGCTATTACTAGTGAACTCCTAGAGTCTATTATAACGAGTGACTATCTATATGTATATATAATCCTAGGATTACTAGCAGTCGTGGTGATCCTCTGTACTGGCTTACCTAGCTTACGTCGTGAGCTAGTGATCCTCTGCTGGGATCATTTCTTGCTAAGTATGATCCTGTCCTGATTAGTTTATCATTCTTTGGCTTGATTGGCCCGTTTGTGTCGGTGGCCTAGGTGGTAGCTGCATGCATATTTCCATGACAAACAATTATAGTAATTACACTTCGATTAAGATAAGCACTTAGATAACGATTATAAGATCGTAATAGTAATTATATAATTAGGACTTAAGGAAGGAAGACAGGGAATTATATATAGTTACTTATTCTAACGAACTCTAAGAGTTTACTAGTAATAGTAATTATAACTTATAATACCTTAACATTATAAGGAGATAACTATAATATTATTATAAACTCTTTAACTTTATTAAACCTCTTAAATAACCTCTTATATATTATATTGGATTAATAACCTTTATCTTTAGGCTATAGAACTAGCTATAGTAGCTAGCTAAAGCAACCATTAAAGGGCTGACTAAGCTAGTAAGAGGATATAGCGTATATTAGACAAGGACCTACCACGCCTAGTTTTTACAAGGGAAGGCCTATAAAGGCACTAGGGCCTTACAAAGGCCTAGAGCTCTCTACTAGTACAGGCCTATATAGAGGCTATTAGCCTCCGCGACTTCCTATTTAGAGTTCAAATCCTAGGGGTTAGTACCCCCTACTATACCTATAGTTAGGGGAGGGAGACTATAGAACACCTAGTCATATAGTGCCTAAACCTACTAGGAAGCTAAATGTGGGAATCCTAGGAAATATGGTCGTAAAGGGACCTAGACCTCGTTTTATAGGGTATAGGGGCCTATAACCATCGTTTGGTAAGGAGGGTTCTATAGTAGCTAATAGACCTAGGGAGGCTCCCGGAATACCGCCTTATAAGAAGGCTAGACTAGGAGGCAAGGCCTCTATAGGGCTGCTCTAGCTACTTTCCTTTTCTTTATAGTATATTAGTATTCTAGATTAGGCGTTAAAGGCAGCATAGAGGTTTTTATCTGGCCTATCAGGTATAGTTTCCTTTATATATAACTAGAGAGGCTCTGGTATACTTATTAGCATAGCGGTATAGAACTAATAATAATAATAATAATAACCTTTATCTTTAAACTCTTTTAGAAGATAGTCTAAGCTAGGTTTATTATATATTATTATTACTTTTTTTATTTTATTATAGTTTATAATAAAGGAAATATACCTATAGTTATTAATATTATAATTATTATAATAGTTTAAGGCTAGTAAGTTATTAAAGAACTTAACTAATATATCTAGTAATTAGAAGAAGAAAGTAAAGGCTAATAGTAAATTATTTATAGGGCCTATGCTAAGATTAAAAAACTTGAATTGTCCCTAAAGAAGAAAGTTAAGCTTAACCTACCTAGTAAGTTTAATAGAAGTAAGGAGAAACTAGCTAGATTCTTTACTATTATAAAGGCCTATCTTTATTATTATAATAATGAGATAGATAACGATAAGGAATAAGCACTCTTTATGACCTTATAGCTAGAAGGACAAGCGCTCTAATGGTTCGAACTAACCTAGAAGGACTTTTTCTATAATGAAGATAGAAAGAGAAGGGCCTTTACTAAGAAGATCTTTAGCTCTTATAAGGAGTTTGAAAAGGAGCTATAGAAGGTCTTTAGAGACTATAACGAAAAGCTATGTACTTAGGAATGACTTACCAAATTCTACTGGACTAAGTTTATTATAAAATATATTATTTAATTTTAATAAGACTGTCTAAAGGATAAGATTAATAAAGAAGGACTCATATAACTATTCTATATAGGATTTAAAGAGGATATTAAGGATACGCTATATTAACTAGATTAACCTAAGACCTTAGATAAATATATTATAATAGCTATTTATATTAATAATAGGATCTATAAATAAAAGTAGTGGAAGAAAGGATATAGATAAGTTTTTATTCTAGCTAAGATGAATAATAAGAAGAAATGGACCTATAAGAGTATATTTTATAAAATATACTCTAAAGCTATAGATAAAGATATAATTTAAAAGTAAGATAAGAAAATAATAATTAGAGATAAGTCTAATATTACTTACTATAACTATAGAATGAAAGGATACTATAAATGAGAATATTAAGCTTTAAAGAAGAAATAATAACTAGTGCTAAGAGTAGAAATTACTAAGATTAACTAAGACTCTAGATTAATCTATAAAGTGATAATAGCTAGCTATATATAGGACGATCTAGAAGATGCTTAAAACTAAGCACTAGTAGTAAGGCATAATTAAGACAAAGCTAATGGAGAGTATAGTAACTCTAATAGGAATAGTAAGTATAGTACTCTTAAAAATGATAGGACTGGACCTTAGGTATAAGATATTTTTCCTAGACTCTATAAAGACTATTTCTAGAACCCTAGTACTAGACTTATCAAGATAGACCTGGAAGCTAAGTATATACTACCCCTTATAATTATATAAGAAGCTTCTTATAAAGAAATATAGGTAGTATAAGACAAGTATAGCGTTTAATACCTTATTAACGACCTAAATAAAAAAAGACTGGACATTACTTTCTTATAATATTAAATTCTTATATATGGATTATAACTAGCAAAGGCTATAGCTAACCTATCTATACTAGGATATATAATAATATATATATAGATAAAGTATTAAGTGTTAAAGCTTCTCCTACATCTTAGCAAATACCTTACCAAAACATACGAGACTACTATCACTAGAAAGCTCTTGAAAAACGCTATCTAATGGTACCACTCTTGACTACATGCGAGCCATTACAGCTATACAATAGGCATCATAAGCATAGAAGCCAAACCTAACTATAATCTGACCGTACCTTATATAACCATTAAACTTTTCACTATATAGACTACCTAGCACCCCTAAATGTAATGTCAATCTAAAGCCTACCACTAAGCCACTAAGTAGGGAGGCCTATAGCTTTAAACGAATCAAAGGGAGACCTACTATAGGCTTACTTTACCTTAGATATTGAGGAATTAAAGAGTCTTATTATATAACTAGTTAACCTTATACTAAGCCCTAAATAGGGTAAGGTATAAGACCTTACTAATAAGCTCTTATAATAAAGCGGCTACCTCCCTCTTATAGCTTAATATCTTAAGGGCTTTCGACACTGTTAACCATACCCGGCTATTAGCTACTTTATAGAGCTAGGGCTTCCCAAAGTGGTTAGTAGTCTAGGTCAGGGAGTAGCTATGGGATAGGGTAGCTATCCTTTACTTCGATAGCTAGGAAACAGAGGATATAGCGGTAAAGGCCAGGGTCCTATAGGGGTTACCCTTTTTCCCTATACCATTTATCCTCTATATAGCCTCCCTCTACTAGGCTATTCGCTAGGCCAGCCCCGCGGTTGGTTTAATAGGCTTTGCTAACGATACTAACCTTCTAGCCTTTAGGAGGGCTAAGGAAGCTTATAACGGTTAGCTATAGAGGGCCTAGAAGGCCTACCTTTAGTAGGTAAGGACCTAGGGTATAGCTTTTGCCTTGGAAAAGTACAAGCTTATCTACTTTAACAGGGGCCGGAAACAGTAGTCGCGACTACTAGAGCTTCTATAGCCTAGAGGGGGTATTACCACTATAGCCCCTTCAAAGTTAACTAGATTCCTCGAGGTCTAGCTGGACTAGAGGCTATAGTAAGGCCTTTACTATATAAAGGTAGCTAAGAAGCTAGAAACCTAGGAGTTTGCCCTAACCAGGCTCGTTATAAAGACCTAAGGCCCCGGCCTCCTATAGGCCTACAAGGTCTATACCAAGTATATTTATAGTGCCCTAGCTTATAAGGCCTCGAACTTCTATAAGCCTGCTAAGCCAGGAGATAAGCTAGAAGGCCCTATTAAGGAACTATTAAAGGCCTAATATAGGACCCTTCGAGTAGTTACTAGGGCCTATAAGGCTACCCCTATCTGGTGCCTTAAAATAAAAGCCTAGATACTACCCCTTATATTATAGGCCCGGGCTTTACCTAGGCTAAACAATGCCAGGCTTTGCCCGGCAATAGACTAGACCTACCTAGCAATAGACTAGACCTACTCTACCTATCTAAGCGTATATAATTAGTTTATAAGACATTCGTAGGTCGTTCGTAAGGCGCGTGGTCAGGGCCTGCTTAGGACCTAACCTAGAGCCTAACCAGGCCCTACCTAGGTCATATATATATATACTAAAAAGGCACTCCTCCGTATAACTCTTATATTCTTACTCTTTTTCCTCTTTAAGGTAGTCAAATAAAACATTATATACTTATCTATAGATGCTATAAGGCTAGTATATTATATTTCAATTACCTTCTTTACTAATAGTAACTCCCTAAGAGAGTTACTAATAACGTAATTATAGCGGATTCGGGAGTATATAGGCCCTCGGGCTTAGCAGAATTATAGGAGCTTATCTACTCCCTTTAAGTAGTAGTAGAATAGCAGAATACTACGGTCGACACCCTTTAGGTATCCTAAACCTAATCTATCCTAACCTCTAAGTTAACTAGGGTGCCCCTTGAAGCTTAACGGCCATAGTAAAAGCGTCTCCTAACTAGATAACCTTTCGACGGTAAAAAGGAACTCTTTATAGTATAGAAGGGTATAATAGAATATGTCCTTATAGCTAATGGAGATTTTATTAGCTCTAATTATAACTAATAGGTCTTTATCTAGGAAAACCTTATACGCTAGGTATAGACCTAAGTTACAGCCTATTATAAATCTATAGGCCTAAAAGTTAGGTATAACCTAACTTAGTTCCTTTAATATCTTAAGAGTATCTTCTCTAACCCTTATAAGAAGATGGTAGCCTTATTAGAATCAGGATTCTTATAATAAAGAGATAATAAACCGTTCGTTACCTTTATTATGTAGTTTAAAGCTAAGCTATCAAAGGTAGGTAGCCTCCTTTAGGGTAATAAGCTATATCTAATCAAATTATGATAATACCTCTCCCTAAAACTTAAATATATGGTAATCGGATAAGAAATTCCTTAGGATAACTATATAATGGTAGTTAAGAAATATTATAAGATTATTATGGATCTTAAGGCTCTTTGGCTTGGTAATAAGTATTAGTAGATATAAAGGCAGTAGGTAGTACCTAAACTATAGAGAGAGAACGATATAGATAGAGATATACTAATAACTAGAATTAACTTATTATATATTAACTTATAGAGGAAGGGACCTAACAAGGATAGGGTAGGAAAACGTGAGGGTAATGCCCTATAGGTAAAATAGATTAGTTTAGAAATATATATAGCCTAATAGGCAGCCGGAGTATATATCTAGTATAGGCAAAAGGGTCACTTTATTACTAAATGTAACTTTGCCCCTGCTTTAAGGCCAGTATAGCAAAACTAGTCGAGAACTAATATTAATGCCTTAAAGGCTAAGGATTAGAAGGAAGATGATAACCTGTCTGACGAAGAAGATAGGGAGCAGGGAAAAGAGTAGCCCCTAAGCAAAGTCTTATAAAGGGGCTAGAAGACTATAACTACCTAGAAGACAAGTTTATAAAGATTAGTAAAAGAATAGATAGACCTTCTTTTTTCATTCTGATCTTCCTTAGCTCTATCGGCTTTATAAACGTTTAAGTAGATAGTAGATATTCTAGCTATAGCGCTATTAGCAAGGGAATATACTAGAAACTTGGAATCGAGTAGATTAGTTTACCTACTATATATACCTTTAGGACTATAACTAGACTATAACTAGACTAGAAAATCACTCGGATAGCCTGTGTTATAATGGATAGTAATAGCTAGGAGAGCTAGGCCGTATTTTATATAATCCTAGGACTTATATATAATATTATATTAGGCCTCCTATAGATAAAATACTAGGAAGTTACACTAGATATATATATAGGTATTCTTATAATTAGAATATAACTAGGACTACTTATCTATAAGACCTCTTTATAGCCTAGACAAATAGGAATCTCCTAAATAATAGGTATAGTCTTTATAGGCATAATATAGAGGGTATAGAAAAAGAAGACTTTTAATATCTTCCTAATTACTAGTATCTAGGAGATAATAACTATCTTAGAATTAAGACGCTAATTTAATAGAGATAGCTTAGGAAAAGAGGGTACCTAACCTAAGCCTAGTATAGAGTCAGAGGTTACCTTACTAGACAAACTTTACGACTTTACCAACCTCTTTAATAAGGAGAAAGCTAGTAGATTCCCCCTATATTATAGTATAGCCGACCATTATATCAAATTAAAGGAAGGCCTAGATAGAAAGATTCTTAAACTCCCTTAGAGGCCTCTCTATAATGTACTATAAGATCATTTATTAGAAGTCTAAAAGTAAGTTATTAACTTGCTAGATAAGGGATAGATCTAAGCTAGCTCCTCTTTAGCTACTACCCTTGTCCTCTTAGTAAAGAAAGTAGATAGAGGATAGAGGTTCTATATTAACTATTAGACGCTAAATAAGATTATAAAGCAAGATTAGTACCCCTTTCTACTTATCAAGGAGACATTTTACTCCCTAGCTAGAGCTAAGTAGTTTACAAAGCTTGATATCTAGGCGGCCTTTTACTATATCCGGATTATAAAGGGCTATAAGTATTTAATAGCATTTTAGACCTAGTTTAGCCTCTTTAAGTGGCTTATCTACCCCTTTAGACTTATAGATATACCTATAACTTTCTAATAATATATTAATAATACTCTTAGTCTAACACTTAGAGACTTTATAATGATATACCTTAATAATATCTTAGTCTATATAATAGGTAATAAGAAAGATTATATAAGGTAGGCAAGGGATATACTCTAAAGGCTATAGAAAGTAAGATTTATACTAGATCCTTAGAAATGTACATTTACTATAAAAGAAGTTAAATACCTTAGCTATTAGACTAAGGCTAGAAGTTCTTAATATAACTAGAAGGACATAAGGTATAGTTTTGTTTTTCCGGTTCTATAGAGCTTTACTATATATGATAGGTATAAATAGAGGTTACCTATCTAGGGGCGCTAGATAGGAGAGACAAGGACAATAGATAGCTTTCAACACTCGTTTGCTCTAATAGATTGGAGTAGTAGGATGTAGTTCTTCTTTCTTTTGTAAGTTAGAGTATTTTTTTCCATATAAATAGACTCTTCTACGTCTATCTAGAGGGAGATTATTATCGCTACCTTCGCCCCTATTATCGTTACCGTCTAGATGGTCGGACTTACCTACTATGACTATAAATACTCAGATGCCCTAGACATTTTGAGCTAACGCTCCTCCCTATCCAACTAGACAGAGGTTTGGTTCTAGAGGTGCTAAGTAGTGCCCTAGAGGGTTAGTACTAGCTTATATTTTTAGGGGCTTAATTAGGGAAGAGCTTAGCTCTAAGTCTAAACTAGACTACTAGACTTTAAGCATAGTAGGATAGTAATATTCGTAATAGAGGAGCGAGGATATATATATAGAGGTATGTACGGTAAAACTACTAGGAAACTAAGAAGAGCAAATATAAGTGCTAAGAGATCAGTATATCTAGTAGTAGGCTAGGGAACTACTCTTACCCTAATATAATAATACTACTAGTAAAGACGATAGGAATCATAGAATAATGAGTTTAAAGGAGTTTAACGTCTATCTAGAGGGATAGAAACTCTAAAATGCAGATTAATAACATTAGAGCTATTCGGGATTCGGAAATGAGATTTTAGAGTTACAAGAGCACTAGAGGAAAGCTTTATATCACGGTTTAGCCACATAAGGCGACCCGGCAAGGCGTACAGAGCCAATCAGGGACCACAAGACCTAAGGACCAATTAGGAAGTGATCGCAGTAATCGCACTTCGATCTAGACGAGCACTCGGGTAACGATCGCAGGATCGTAGCAGCGATCGCACGATCAGGACTCAAGGAGGAAGGACAGGAAATTGTATATAGTCACTCGTTCTGGCGAACTCTAGGAGTTCACTAGTAATAGTAACTTATAACTTACAATACCCTAACATTGTAAGGAGATAATTAAAGTGTTATTGTAAACCCTTTAGCTTTACCAAACCTCTTAGACGACCTACTTGCTAGTTCCGCTCGATCTACCTTTGTCTAAACCCTTTTAGAAGAAGTCTAAGTTAGGTTTGTTATATATTACTATTACTCTCTTTGTTCTATTATAG
Source organism: Thermothelomyces thermophilus ATCC 42464 (assembly GCF_000226095.1). Classification (NCBI taxonomy): domain Eukaryota; kingdom Fungi; phylum Ascomycota; class Sordariomycetes; order Sordariales; family Chaetomiaceae; genus Thermothelomyces; species Thermothelomyces thermophilus. The sequence goes on along the minus strand of NC_016476.1, from coordinate 1,958,257 downwards.
TTTAGGACGAAGGTGATTTTGACTTTGATCTCGATACTAATATAGCTACTAATGTTATAGCTAAATAATTGCTCGCTTAGCTTGGTTAACTCTAGTAGCGGATCTAGGAGTTAGACTAGAGAGACAAGGCTGCTTAAGCTCGAATTAAGGAACTTAAGAACGGCAAAAAGTACTTGTAGAAACTAATTAACGAGGCCTATACTAAAATCGAGATACTTAAGACTATTAAAGTAAGCTATATCAAGATTAAACTACCTAGCAAATACGGAGGAACTAAGGAAGATCTTATAGGATTCCTAATAAACCTCCGATCCTACTTCTGGCTTAATAATGACAAGTTTCTGGACAATAAGGCCAAAGTCCTTTATATAGCTATAAGACTAGAGGGTAAGGCACTTAGATAGTTCGAGCCTATATGGAATAACTATCTCACTAAGGAAGATGAAGACGACCAAGACGTGTTTATATAGGTAGTCTTCTAATCTTATAACTATTTCTAAGAAGAGCTTTGGAAGGTTTTTAGCGACAAAGACAAGAAAATTCATACATAAGAAAGACTTGCCAATCTCCGATAGACCAAGTTAGTAGCCTCTTACGCTATATAGTTTAGATAGGACATGTTCAAGTCTTAGCTTAACGACGAGGCATTAATATAATTATTTCATAATAGCTTAAAGGAAAAGGTTAAAGACAAGCTATATAAGTATAATCGGCCTAAGACCCTAGATAAATACATTATATAGGCCATTAGAATCGATAATCGACTGTAACGAACCTAGCTCAGACTGCTTCTAAAAGGGTTCAGACAAAGGTAGAGTAAGCAGGACAATAGGCAGGTCGTCTAAGGGATTTGGTAAAGCCAAAGGGTTTATAACAACACTAGAGTTGTCTCTTACAGTAATCAGTAATGCCTAGTATAAGTACTATGATTATAGGTTACTATCACTGGTGAACTCCTAGAGTTTGCTAGAGTTCGGTAGAACGAGTGACTATATATAATTCCCTGTCCTTCCTCCTTAAGTCCTGATTATATGATCGCTGCTACGATCCTACGATCGTTACCTAAGTGTTTATCTTGATCGAAGTGTGATCACTATGATCACTTCCTAATTAGTCCTTAGGTCTTATGGTTCCTAATTAGTTCTATATACCTTGCCAGGTCGCCTTATATGGCCAAATCGTAACACGATGCCCCTCCTCTAGGTCTTTCGTCCTCGAAAGACTCTGGTCTGTTTCAAATAGCGCTAACATCCCCTGTCTGTACGTGATTGCGTTTCCAAGTTTCTTCCTTCCTTTTCCTTCCTACAATGTTGTCGAGATGGCTGATCGTGTGAGAAAGAAGTCGAAATCTAAACTTGCTATATCGACTCTTCGTACTAATTACCTCCTTACGGCAATTCTTTCTTCAGATAGCCTTTTAATGATACGTCCTTGTTCGCCATACAAGTCTAAAGGCCTCAGTTTATATAAGGTCTTAAAAGCCGACTCTTCTTGATATATAGAGTGTATCTATAACAAACGCTTGAATTATGACGTTCTTAGTATCTCCCCTACTTAGCTTCGGTCTATTACGACTTAGCATTAGAAACTTAAGGATAAGCTTATAGCTACTAAGGAGCAAGTCCTTTGTCTTCGGAAACAAAAGCGGATATGGTTTAAAAAGATAATAAGGGCTATTACTTAGGGTATTAATAGTATAGAGGAGTTAGAGCAAGTAGAGCGTAAGGAAGCTAAGGCAGCGGTAATAGCGGAAACTTCTAGGGTTACTATGTCTTCTTCGACCCTATCTCGCTTGTCTGCCGATTTCGGGTAGCTTTAGGATACCATGTATCTTGAAGTTCCTTTAGATCCGTCCTTGCTAGCCGATTTCGGGTTAGTCTCTAGTCCGTCGCTTTCGGTCGATTAGGGTTCCTCTAATAGAACTGCTAAAGTTTCTTAGGGCAATTTAGGTTCTTAATAGGTTCCTATAAGTTATCTTCTAGTCTAGAATCAAGCTATTTAACTAGATATTATAGTTCTCTATTGACGATTTATAAATCTAAGATTTCTTCGACGTCCTATTCTTCTTCTTCGTCTTCTGCTTCGATGTTTATAGCGATCTTGGCGTTCTTTAGCACTGGTTCCAAGAGTGAAATATGAAAAACGTCTATTTATAGTTATATAGATGATAGTAACGATAGTCGATAGTTAGATGTCGAGATTCGTTCTTTGATAACGAATAGTCTTAATTTTTTAAAGTCTAGCTTCTCGCTTAGTCGTTTGGTTTGTAGATGTTATAAGATTAGGTAAACTTTGTCTCCCCTCTTTAGGCAAGGTCCCTCGAGCCTATATTTGTTATAGTAGTTCTTTATTCTAGTCTTGACAAACTTAAGTTCCTTTTTAAGCTTCTTATATAGTGTGTATATCTGTTTTACTTTGGCTACTGCTCTTGGCACTATAACCTCTAGTCCTTGTCTAAAATCTGCTTTATATCTATAGTTCGCGAAGAATAATATGACCTTGGTCGTTTCCGTTAGTGTCGTATTATAAGCGAGTTATACTGTTAGCAATAGCATGACCTAGTCGTCTTATTGGTAGTTGACGTAAGAACGGAGGTACTATTCGATGACTTGGTTTAGTCGCTCCGTTTGTCCGTCGGTCTGTAGGCAATATGCCGTTAACAGTTTACTATTGACGTCTAATCGTTATATTAACGCTTATTAGAACTTCGATACGAACTTAGTATCTCTGTTGGTGATCTATTCTTACAGCCAAGCGTACACTGATGCAACTTGCCGATAGATTATATCTACTAACTGTTCCACTGTCTAGGACTCCTTATAGGGGAAGAAGTATGCCTACTTGGTCAGGCAATCTACTATAGTGAGAATGCTATCGTAGGTTACTCCTATAGCTATGTCCTTAGATTCTAGTAGCTTTGTAATGAAGTCTATCGTGACCGAACTCTATAGTTTGTTAGCTATTAGCAGTGGCTAAAGTAGCCTATATAGCTTATATTGTACTGTTTTACTTCGGTTACAGATGTCGTAGCTTTATACGACTTCCTTGACTTACGCGTTCAGTTATAGAAAGTCATAATGTCTCCTAACTTAGGCGATTGTCTTGGTAATACCCTTATATCCTCCGAGTTTCGATTCGTGAAGTTCTCGGATTATCTCCGTTTGTTTGTCGCGCTCGTATATATAGGCCTTGCTATAGTACTAAAGTTTCTTGTCGCGTTCTTCGATACCTTCTAGTACCTTCGGTCCTAGGGTTGCTTGGTATTTTGCTTTGTTAATCCTTTCTTCTCGAAAGATTACATAATACTCTTTGAGTGGTTTAAGAGGATCGTCTTCCGTAGATAGTTAGCTTGTATATTATAGTACTCCATCTCTCCGTTCTGCGAGTAGTGGTGCCGATGATTCTGTTTACTTCTTGGTATAATCCGTTTGTCAATTTAAGATGTCTGCTCGTACGTTCTCTTTACCCTTCTTATAGCAGATCTCGAAGTTAAATTCTACAAGGAATTCTGCCTATTGTATTTGTCGTCCGTTAAGCTCCTTTGTTATCGTAAAGTATTGTAAGTTCTTGTAATCCGTATATACTTATACTGGTTCAATCGTGCCACCAAGGTATAGTTACCATTCCTTGAAAGCTTCGACAATCGCAAGTAGTTCCTTGTCGTAGATTAGATAATTAAGATATAGTCTGTCGAGCTTCTTTGAAAAGAAGGCTATAGGATATAGCTTTCCTTATCCGTCTCGTTATCCTAATTGTCCTCCGATGGTATAGTCTAAAGCGTCCGTTTCCACCTCAAATGGTTTCTTAGAATCTAGTAATACTAGTACTAGATCTTTAGTAATAGTGTCGCAGATCTATATAAATGCTTGCTTATGTTACTCTTCCTATTAGAATCTAGCGTTCTTCTTGGTAAGTTCGTACAAAGGTCATATAATTGCTCTAAAGTTCCTAATGAACATTTGGTAGAAGTTTATAAATCCGATGAAGCTTTGTACTTCCATGACTGACATTAGTTATAGCTAATTCTTAATAGCTTTAACCTTTAAGGGTTCTATCCGGATTTGTCCTAGGGATATTTTGTATCCTAAAAAGACTATCTTCTTAATATAGAATTTGCTCTTTTCCTTGTTAACTAACAGCTTGTATATATATAGCGTGTCTAGTACTACTCTTATATACTTCTAGTGTTCGTCTATCGCCTTAGAGAAGATAAGTATATTATCGAGATAATATACTATAAATTTGTCGAGAAAGGGTCGGATAGCTTGATTAATTAGGGCTTGGAACGTTGCTAGCGCGTTTGTAAGTCCGAATGGCATGACAAGGTACTTATAGTGGCTATAGGGTGTTCTAAAGGCCATTTTCCACTCGTCGCCTTCTTTAATCTGTATATAGTTATAGGCCGATAGCAAGTTAAGACATGTAAAATATTAGGCTCCTACTAACTAATCTCGGAGCCGTAAGATCAGCGGTAACAGGTATCGATTTTTTACGGTCTATTCGTTAAGTTACTAATAGTTAACGTATAACCGTAGCTTTCCGTCTTTCTTAGGTATAAACAGAATTAGATAGCCTGCTAGCGATGTTAACAGGCAGATATATCCTCTTCAAAGGTTCTCCTCCAAATATCACTTAAGTTCTTCGTTCTATGTCTAGCTTATATAGTAAATCTTAAAGAACTTTAGTCGTGCTCCTTCCTTAAGCTTAATCTCGTGATCCTATAGGCTGTGTTCTAGTAGTCCTTCTAGATGTTTTAGTTCGAATGCTAGGTGTCCTTCGTATTTTTTTCCCTAGTCTTGTCTCGTCTCTTAGTTTTCTAATAGTATACGAACTTGGTTCTATCTATAGCAATACTAACGATTTCTCCTGTCTCGACCTATTACTCTAATTATAGTGCTCCGCATTCGTTAACGGAGAGAATAGCTATTAGCGGTTCGGCTCGTTCCTCCTATCGTAACATCGTTATCGTTTTACCGCTTCTTCTAGAGTCTATAGTAGTCTATCTGCCACTACCTGTCTTTTACAGTGGATCCGTAGGATATGCCTTCCCTTGAGCATTGTCTACTTACGATCCTTATACGCTTCCTATCTTGCTGGTCGAATATGACTCTGTTCGGGGTCATAGGTAGCTACCATTCTTCTAGCTAATGTCCAGGTTGTAATCTTCATACTATAATAACCCTAATATTATATCTTTGTTGTTGCCTATGTCTACGATACTAAATACAACTATTATAGTCTTTCCTACTATAGTAATGTTAATCGGTTTAGTCTCCCTATATACCTATTATATCAGAAATGGCCCTTTGACTATGCTATGCTTCCGCTTTATTCTCTAGGGTATCCGCAGCTAATTTACAAGCGTCGGCGAAATCAGGTTTATCTCTGCTCTACTATCCACTAGTACGAGCATTTTGTGCTATTTCCATTGTACTATTATCTATAGTCGCTTGTCCTGCCGTCGTCGTCTAAAGATCGCGGCGACTTCCTATATTTCTGCCGGGAGGTCTCGATATAGTGGTCTCTTGTAGTAGTTCCTCCTATACTACGTTACCACTCGCCGCTATATAGGCATTAATAGTTTTCGGGCCCCTCGAAGGGCCCTGACCTGTTTCCTAGGTCAGTGTTAACCTCTTTAGTTATTCGGCTAATAGTGGCTTCGTCGATTATACTCATTTCCATAAGCTATTAGGTACTTGCAGTTTCCTACTATTAGGTCTATTTTACTTTCCATCGTACGTGCCATAGCTTCATCTAAAGCTCCCGAATTTGTGATTTCTTTTCGTCCGTGTAGTAGAGGTAATCGTTACTCTAGTACGAGTCCTATATATCTCATCCCGTTCCGCAATACCTAGGCCAGGCCCGTTTTAGAACTATTATAATGCCTTTTAGGTCACGGGCTTCGATCTTCTAGAGCAATTTGGCCGCTTTATTTCCTATATTGTAGACCTATTCCACAGGGCGTAAGCTTCTGTCCTCATTTCCTTGTCAGGTCGGCTAGTGATTGTTTTCGAATTTATTATAGAAGTGGTATTGGTATTCGTATGCCATATACTAGAACTAGGGCACTTGTATATATGCCTCGTGTCGAGGGTACAGTTGCGTGGTGTTGCCTAGGAGGTATTAGAATTCTTTCCTAAATCCTTCCCACTATATATAGACTATAGGTACTCTAATGCTAAGGTAAGAGTGTTTCTTCTAGTAGCTTTCCTATATACGCTTATCCTTCCTACAGTTCACGCGTATAAACTAGTATTCTAGGTTCTGTATGTCGTGGCTAAGTTGCTAGTCGTTAAAACACTTGGTATAGCTATTAGGTCCATTATATACCACAAGCTATTCTCCTTTAATAGTTTCTATAATACGTCGGAGTTCCCTCGTCTCGTCCCTCATCTCATCGCTCTACTAGGCGAGTCGAGTCAAGCGTTTATCCCGTTCGCGTAGTTCCATATTGAGCTAGAAAACTTCATTACGGTACCCTTCGATTTGTTCCTAGAGGAATAGAACATTAGGTCTAGGTCTTTCGGTTCCTTAGGTATTGGTCGTCTATAATCTATCCTACCTCTATATAACTATAAAACCCTACTACCCTAGGGCTAGGAGAATCGAAATTGGTGGTATATACTCTCCTGCCGTGTCCTATTCGGCAAGACCTGTCTCTAGGTTTATAGTGACTAGTTCGGAATACGGTGCTTGTTCGTCTTTACCATTACCATTATATCTAAGACTATCTATATTACTACCCCTATCTTCGTAGCTTGTAGCTACTACTTTGGTAACATTCTTAGTAGTTTCGTCGATATCCGCGATTTCTTTTCTAGGGACTAGCTTCTACTCTTTCTTTGGGCTTTAACATTCTCGCTTATAGTGCCCTTTCTTTCTGTAGTTATAGTAGGTGACATTGGACTTGTCTTTGGTCGTCTTCTTCTAGTCCTGCTTCTACGCTATATCTATATCTATAGCTCCGGGGTATATCCCGTATGAGGTACTAGCGTACATTTGTTTTTTCTTATCGTTAGCCTTGACTATAGTTCTATTCATTTGACCTCGTTTCTACTACTCTTGTATATAAAGCTGATTATCAATTCTGATAGCCTATATGATATATTTATCTAGAGTCTTAGGCTAATTATACTTATATAGCTCGTCTTTGACCTTTTCCTTTAGGCCGTTATAGAACAATTATATTAATGTCTTATTATTAAGCTAAGACTTAAATATGTCCTGTCTAAACTATATAATATAGGAGGCTACTAACTTAGTCTATTAGAGATTAGCAAGTCTTTCCTATATATGAATTTCCTTGTCTTTGTCGCTAAAAACCTTCCGAAGCTCTTCTTCGAAACGGTTATAGGACCAAAAGACTGCCTATATAAACGCGTCTTGGTCATCTTCGTCTTCCTTAGTAAGATAGTCGTTTTACGTAGGCTTGAACTATCTAAGTACCTTGCCCTCTAGTCTTATAGCTATATAAAGGACTTTGGCTTTATCGTCTGGAAACTTATCGTTATTAAGCTAGAAGTAGGATCGGAGGTTTATTAGGAATCCTATAAGATCCTCCTTAGTTCCTCTATATTTACTAGGTAGTTCGATCTTAATATGGCTTACTTTAATAGCCTCGAGCGTCTTAATTTTGGCATAGGCCTTGTTAATCAATTTCTATAAGTACTTTTCGCCGTTCTCGAGTTCCTTAATTCGAGCTTAAGCAGCCTTATCTCTCTAGTCTAACTCCTAGATCTGCTACTAGAGTTGACTAAGCTAGGTAAGCAGTTATTTAGCCGTAACGTTAGTAGCCATATCGGTATCAAGGTCAAAGTCACTTCCGTTCTAAACCATAATAGAACAAAGGGAGTAATAGTAACGTATGACGAACCTAGCTTAGACTGCTTCTAAAAGGGTTCAGACAAAGGTAGAGTAAGCAGGACAATAGGCAGGTTGTCTAAGGGATTTGGTAAAGCCAAAGGGTTTATAACAACACTAGAGTTGTCTCTTACAGTAATTAGTAATACCTAGTATAAGTACTATAATTGTAGGTTACTATCACTAGTGAACTCCTAGAGTTCGCTAGAGTTCGGTAGAACGAGTGACTATATATAATTCCCTGTCCTTCCTCCTTGAGTCCTGATCGTGCGATCGCTGCTGCGATCCTGCGATCGTTACCTAAGTGTTTGTCTTGATTAAAGTGCGATCACTGTGATCACTTCCTGATTAGTCCTTAGGTCTTGTAGTTCCTGATTGGTCCTATATGCCTTGCCGGGTCGCTTTATATGGCCAAATCGTAACAAATAGTCAAAGTAGAACAGATATATATACTATATAAGAAGCTTAAAAAGGAACTCGAGTTTATTAGAACTAGAATAAAGAACTATTACGACAAACATAGGCTCGAGGGACCTTGCCTAGGGAGGGGAGACAAAGTCTATCTAATTATACAAAATCTATAAACCAAATGGCTAAATACAAAGCTAGACTTCAAGAAGGTTAGACCCTTCGTTATTAAAGAACGAATTTTGACATCTAACTACCGACTATCGTTACTGTCATCTATACGACTATAGACAGATGTTTTTCATATTTCACTTCTCGAACTAGCACTAAAAGACGCCAAGGTTGCCACGAACATCGAAGCAGAAGACGAAGAGGAAGAATAGGACGTCGAAGAAATTCTAGATTTATATATTATTAATAGAGAGCTATAGTACCTAGTTAAATGGCTTGATTTTAGACTAGAAGATAACTTATAGGAACCTGTTAAGAACCTAAATTACCCTAAGAAACTAGAACAGTTCTACCAGCAGAACCTAGATTAACTAAAGGAAAACCTTGGACAGAACCAAAGACGGCGCCCTAGTCGATAGCATCGACGGTATCATTAACTTCTGATGAGGGCATAGCAGGCGCCTCTTGCCGCTCTTGCCGCTTAACCTCCTCTAACTTGTCTAAGGTTAACAGACTACATACTACTATATCGGCACCCTTCTCTACCAGGAACTCTCATTGTTCACGAACCTAAGTCAGACAGGCTAACACCTCAGACGCTTTGTATTAATATTCCCGCAGCAAGGCTTCGGCCTCTTTCTCTTCAGCCTTTAAACGACGTTGCTCGCGTATGATACGATCTACTACGTTGCGATTAGAAATGTGCCCTCGCAAGGAAATAGGAACTTACAAGAAGAAACTAGAACGCCGGAACCATCGTAAGCATAACCCTAATATATATAAGCCTTGTAGCGACGAGATTTTTCAATCATCTTGTATACTTGGTTATACTCTATATAATAGGAACATGCCATCACTACAAACCCGTGATCGGAAATAAACTAAGCCAAACGCTCATAACGAATAGACGCTAGGGATCTACACGCGTTAGACGGCATGATTGACAGTACAAAGAGCAACAAGGGCTAAGGAGAAAAACACGTATAAGGAACGCAAGGGATGTTAGCGCTATTTGAAACGGCCTAAAAGAGGGCTTTTAGGTCGAAAGCCTTAGAGAGAGGGCATCGTGTCACGGAAATATATATACAGATGCCACCTAGGTCACCGGCACAAACAGGCTAATCAAGCCAAAGGAACGAAAGGACCAATTGCAACATAGGAAGCACAGTGATCACTACGCTCACTAGTAATCAGGGTGACTACTACCATACGATCACTTACAATCACTATGATCACAAGTGATTACTAGGATTATATATATATATAGATAGTCACTCGTTATAGTAGACTCTAGGAGTTTACTAGTGGTAACAATTATAATTATAGTACTTACTAAGAATTGCTGACTACTGTAAGAGATAACTTTAGTGTTGTTGTGAACCCTTTGGCTTTACCGAATCCCTTAGACGACCTGCCTGCTTGTTCCGCTCAATCTACCTTCGTCTGAACCCTTTTAGAAGAAGTCTAAGTTGGGTTCGTCATAATGCCCTATAGGTCTATAGAGCATTCGTTACTCGTTTGTAACTTATCTGGTAGATATATAGCTAAGGCCTAGATAGCGCCCGACCTAGAGCCTAACTAGGCCCTACCTAGGTTATATACGTATATATTGGTTAAAACGCACTCCTCTATATAACTCTTATATTTTTCCTCCTCTTTCTCCCTAAGGTAGTCAAATAGAATATTATATGCTTATCTATAGTTGCTATAAGGCTAGCATATTACATTTCGACTACCTTCTTACCGGTAGTAACTCCCTAAGGGAGTTATCGATAACGTAGTTATGACGGATTCGATGGTATATAGGCCCTCGGGCTTAGCGGAATTATAAGAGCTCGTCTACTCCCTTTAAGCAATAGTAGAGTAGTAGAACGCAATAATTAACACTCTCTAAGCATTCTAAACCTAACCTATCCTAACCTCTAAGTCAGCTAGGGTGCCCCTTAAAGCTTACTAGCCATAGCAGAAGCGTCTCTATAACGAACCTAACTTAGACTTCTTCTAAAAGGGTTCAGACGAAGGTAGATTAAACGGGACAAGTAGGCAGGTCGTCTAAGGGATTCGGTGAAGCCAAAGGGTTCATAACAACACTTTAGTTGTCTCCTTACAATGTTAGGGTACTATGAGTTGTAATTGCTATCACTGGTGAACTTCCAGAGTTCGCTAGAACGAGTGACTATATATAATTTCCTTCCCCCTAGTCTTCTTCTAGATCTTTGGATCATTACCATGATCTAATGATCCAACTTACTAGATCATGTTGGCGTCCTAATGATCTATCTAGGATCATTCCTCGGTCCTGATGATCTGTTCCTAATTAGCCATGTATCTGTTGCCTGTGATTGGTTCTGCGTGCCCTGCTAGGTTGCCTTATACGGCCAAATCGTAACACGATGCCCTTCCTCTAGGTCTTTCGTCCTCGAAAGACCTAGGTTTGTTTTAAATAGCGTTAATATCCTATGTTTGTAAGTAGTTACGTTTCTAGCTTTTCCCTTCTCTTCTTTCCTTCGTAATGTTACTATAATGGCTGACCGTATAAAGAAGAGGTCGAAGTCTCGTAATTTCTATCCGAAGTCCCTCTGGCGCTTCGAGTTAATTTAATCGATTCTCCGTGTACCTACCCTTATATAGCGTCTGTATTCTTTCTGCGAGTCTTGTAAGTTATCTTACGAGGTGTCGGCTTCCGATTCTTCTCATTATCTCGAATACGTTCGTCGCGGCTAGTCTTAGTACGATGTATTTAGGATTTCGGTTTAGTAACTCAATCGAATCGTTTCGCAGTATGACAAGCTTGAGGCTGAGATGGAAAAGGCTGAGGCTGAGTTGGCGGCATCTATAGTAAAGATCAACCGTTTGCGCTTCCAAAAGCGAATATGGTTTGAGAAAATGACGCGGGCTATCGCTCGGGGTATTGACAGTATAGAGGAGTTAGAGCAAGTAGAGCGTGAGGAGGCTGAGGCGGCGGCGGTAGCGGAAACTTCTGGAGTTACTACGTCTTCTTCGACCCCATCTTGCCTGTCTGCCGATTTCGGATAGCTTTAGGATACCGTGTATCCTAAAGTTCCTTTGGATCCGTCCTTGCTGGCCGATTTCGGGTTGGTCTCTGGTTTGTTGCTCTCGGCCGATTAGGGTTCCTCTAGTAGAACTGCTAAAGTTTCTTAAGGTAATTTAGGTTCTTAACGGGTTCCTATGAGTTGTCTTCTAGTCCGAAATCAAGCCATTTGACTAGATATTATAGTTCCCTGTTGATGATACGTGAATCTAGAATTTCTTTGACGTCCTATTCTTCTTCCTTGTCTTCTACTTCGATATATATAGCAATCTTAGCGTTTTTCGGTACTAGTTCAAGAAGTAAAATATAAAAAACATCTATCTATAGTCATATAGATAATAGTAACGATAGTTAGTAGTTAGATGTCGAAATTTGTTCTTTGATAATAAAGGGTCTGACTTTCTTAAAGTCTAGCTTTATATTTAGTCGTTTGGTTTGTAAGTTCTATATAATTAAGTAGACTTTGTCTCCCCTCTCTAGGCAAGGTCCCTTGAGCCTGTGTTTGTCGTAGTAATTCTTTATTCTAGTCTTAACAAACTCGAGTTCCTTTTTGAGCTTTTCATATAGTACGTGCATTTGTTCCGCTTTGACTACTGCTCTTGGCACTATGACTTCTAGTCCTTACTTAAGGTCTGCTTTATATCTGTAGTTTGCGAAGAACGGTATAACTTTAGTCGTTTCTATTAGCATTATATTGTAAGCGAGTTATACTATTAGTAATAGTATGACTTAGTTGTCTTACTAGTAGTTAACGTAAGAATAGAGATACTGTTCGACGATTTGGTTTAGTCGCTCCGTTTGTCCATCGGTCTGTAGGTAATATACTGTTGACAGCTTGCTATTAATGCCTAATCGTTGTATTAACGCTTGCTAGAACTTCGATGCGAACTTGGTGTCTCTGTTGGTAATCTATTCCTGTGGCTAAGCGTGCACTGATATGACTTGCCAATAGATTATATCTACTAACTGTTTAGCTGTCTAGGACTCCTTATAGGGAAAGAAGTATACCTATTTAGTTAGGCGGTCTACTATAGTGAGAATACTGTCGTAGATTACCCCTATAGCCGTGTCCTTAGATTCTGGCAGCTTCGTAATAAAGTCTATTGTAACTGAACTCTATAGTTTGTCGGCTATTAGTAGTGGCTAAAGTAGCCTATACGGCTTATGTCGTGCCGTTTTGCTTTGATTGTAGATGTCGTAGCTCCGTACGACTTCCTTAACTCGTATCGTTAACTATAGAAAGTTATAGTGTTTCTTAACCTGTACGATAGTCTTTGTAACTCCTTTATATCCTCTAAGTTTCGACTTGTAGAGTTTTCGAATCATTCGTAGCTATTGGTCTTTGTTATAGATATACGCTTTGCCTCGGTACCAGAGTTTCCTATCTTTTTCTTCTACTTCATTAGGTACCGCTAGTCCGGGTATTACTTAATACTATGCTTTGTCAATCCTTTCTTCTTGAAAGATTATATAATATTCTAGGAATGAGTCAAGTAGATCGTCTTCTATAGGTGTCTACGTTTCGTAATATAGCGTTCCGTCTATTCGTTTCTTAAATAACGGTAGCGTTGTTTCCGTTTGTTCTTCTATATGATCTGTTCGTCGGCTTAAGGCGTCCGCTTATACGTTCTCTTTGCCCTTCTTGTAGCAGATCTCAAAATTGAATTCTATAAGGAATTCTGCCTATTGTATTTGTCGTCTATTAAGCTCCTTTGTCGTCGTGAAGTATCGTAAATTCTTATAATCCGTATATACTCGTACTAGTTCGATCGTGCTACTAAGGTATAGTTACCATTCCTTAAAAGCTTCGACAATCGTAAGTAGTTCCTTGTCATAGATTAGATAATTAAGATGTAATCTATCGAGCTTCTTTAAAAAGAAGGCTATAGGATGTAGCTTCCCTTGTTCGTCTCGTTGTCCTAATTGTCCTCCGATGGCATAGTCTAAAGCGTCCGTTTCCACCTTAAATAGCTTCTTAGGGTCTGGTAGTACTAGTATTAAATCTTTAGTAATGGCGTTATAGATCCATATAAATGCTTACTTATATTGCTCTTCCCATTAGAATTTAGCGTTCTTCTTGGTAAGTTCGTATAAAGATCGTACAATTGCTCTAAAGTTCCTAATAAACATCTGGTAGAAGTTCGTAAACCCGATAAAACTTTGTACTTCCGTGACTGACGTCGGTCGTAGCTAATCCTTAATGGCTTCGACTTTTAAAGGTTCTATCTAGATTTGTCCTAGGGATATCTTGTATCCTAAAAATACCGTTTTCCTAACGTGGAATTCGCTCTTTTCCTTATTAACTAATAGCTTATATACGTATAACGTATCTAGCACTGCTCTTATATACTTCTAGTGTTCGTCTATAGTTTTAGAGAAGATAAGTATGTCATCAAGATAATATACCGTAAATTTGTCGAGAAAGGATTAGATAGCTTGATCAATCAGGGCTTAGAACGTTACTAGCACATTTATAAGTCCGAATAGCATGACAAGGTACTTGTAATAGCTATAGGGTGTCCTAAAGGCCGTTTTCTACTTGTCGCCTTCTTTGATCTATATATAGTTATAGGCCGATAGCAAGTCAAGACACGTAAAATATTAGGCTCTTGCTAACTAATCTCAGAGCTATAAGATTAGTAGTAACAGGTATCGGTTTTTTACGGTCTGTTCGTTAAGTTGCCGATAGTCAACATATAACTATAGCTTTCCGTCTTTCTTAGGCACAAACAGGATTAGGTAGCCTACTAGCAATGTCAACAGGCAGATATGTCCTCTTTAAAGGTTCTCCTCTAAATATCGCTTAAGTTCTTTATTCTATATCTAGCTTGTATAGTAAATCTTGAAGAACTTTAGTCATACTCCTTTTTTGAGCTTGATCTTGTAATTCTATAGGCTATATTCTAGTAATCCTTCTAGATACTTTAGTTCGAATGCTAGGTGTCCTTTGTATTCCTTTGGTACTTTCCTAGTCTCGTCTCGTTTCTCGATTTTCTAATAGTATACGAACTTGGTTCTATCTATAGCAATGCTAGCGATTTCTCCTGTCTCAACCTACTGCTCTAGTTACAATGCTCCGCATTCGTTAACGGAAAGAATAGCTATCGGCGGTTTAGCTCGTTCCTCCTGTCGTAACGTTGGTGTTGTTATGCTGCTTCTTCTAGAGTCTGTAGTGGTCTGCCTGCCACTGTCTATCTCTTGTGGTAGATCTGTAGGATATGCCTTCCCCTGAGTATCATCTGCTCGTGATCCTTGTATGCTCCCTATCTTGCTAGTCAAATACGACTCTATCTGGGGTTATAGGTAGCTACTATTCTTCTAGCTAATGTCCGGGTCGTAATCTTCATACTATAGTAACCCTAATATTATGTCTTTGTCGTTGCCTATGTCTATAATGCTAAATACGACTACTATAGTTTTCCCTGCTATAGTAATATTAATCGGTTCGGTCTCCCTATATACCTATTATATTGGAAATGGCCCTTTAACTATACTATGCTTCTGCTTCATTCTCTAGGGTATCTATAGCTAATTTACAAGCGTTGGTGAAATTAGGTTTATCTCTGCTCTACTATTTACTAGTACAAGCATTTCGTGCTATTTCTATTGTGCTGTCGTCTATAATCGCTTGTCTTGCCACCGTTGTCCAAAGATTATAGCGATTTCCTATGTTTCTGCCGGGAGGTCTCGATATAGTGGTTTCTTACGCTAGTTCCTCCTATACTACGCTACTACTTGCCACTACGTAGGTATTAATGGTTTTCGGGCCTCTCGAAGGGCCCTAACCCGTTTCCTAGGTCAGTGCTAACCTCTTTAATCGTTCGGCTAATAGCAGCTTTATCTATCGTGCTTATTTCTATAAGCCATTAGGTGCTTATAGCTTCCTACCATTAGGTCTATTCTGCTTTTCATCATACGTACTATAGCTTTATCTAAAGCTCCTAGATCCGCGATTTCTTTTTATCCGTGTGGTAGAGGCAGTCGTTACTCCGGCACGAGTCCTATATGTCTCGTCCTGTTCCGTAGTACCTAGGCTAGGCTTGTTTTGGTACTACCGTGATGCCTTCTAGATCGCGGGCTTCGATCTTCTAGAGCAATTCGGCCGCTCTGTTTCCTACATCATAGACCTATTCTATAGGGCGGAGGCTTCTGTCCTCATTTCCTTATTAGGTTAGCTAGTAATTGTTTTCGAATTTGTCGCGAAAGTAGTATCGGCATTCGTGTGCTATATATTAGAACTAGGGCACTTGCGTATATACCTCATGTCGAGGGTATAATCGTGTAGTATTGCCTAGGAGGTATTAGAATTCTCTCCTAAATCCTTCCTATTATACGTAGGCCATAGGTACTCTAATGCTAAGGTAGGAGTGTTTCTTCTAATAGCTTTCCTATATATGCTTATCTTTTCCGCGGTTCGCGCGTATAAACTGGTACTCGGGGTTCTGTACGTCGTGGCTAAGTTGCTAATCGTCAAAATGCTTGGCATAGCTGTCAGGCCTATCGTACGTCATAGGCTATTCCCCTTTGATGGTTTCTACGATACGTTAGAGTTCCCTTATCTTGTCCCTCATTCTATCGCTCTGCTAGGTAAGTCGAATTAAGCGTTTATCCTGTTTATGTAGTTCTATATTAAGCTAGAAAACTTTGTTATAATACCATTCGATTTGTTCCTAGAGGAATAGAACATTAGGTCTAGGTCTTTCGATTCCTTAGGTATTGGTCGTCTATAATCTATCCTGCCTTTAGGTAACTATAAAACCCCACTGCCTTAAGGCTAGGAGAGTCGAAATTGGTAGTACGTACTCTCCTACTGTGTCCTATTTAGCAAGACCTGTCTCTAGGTTTATAGTGACTAGTTCGGAGTATAGTACTTGTCCGTCTTCTCTATTGCTATTATGTCCGAAACTGTCCGTATCGCTGTCCTTGTCTTTATAGCTTGTAGCTGCTACTTCGGTAATGTTCTTAGTAGTTTTATTGATATCCGCGATTTCTTTTCCAGGGACTAGCTTCTACTCTTTCTTCGGGCTTCGACATTCTCGCTTATAGTGCCCTTTCTTTCCGTAGTTATAGTAGGTAACATTGGACTTGTCTTTAGTTATCTTCTTCTAGTCTTACTTCTATGCTATATCTATATCTATAGCTCTAGGGTACGTCCTATACAAAGTACTGACGTATGTTCGCTTTTTCTTGTTGTTAGCCTTAACTATAGTTCTATTTGTTTGACCTCGTTTTTACTACTCTTGTATATAAAGCCGATCATTAATTCTAATAGCCTATATAATATATTCGTCTAAAGTCTTAGGCCAATTGTACTTATATAGCTTGTCTTTAACCTTTTCCTTTAGGCCGTTATAGAATAATTATATTAATGCCTCGTTATTAAGTTAAGACTTGAACATGTCCTATCTAAACTATATAGCATAGGAGGCTACTAACTTGGTCTGTCGGAAATTAGCAAGTCTTTCTTATATATGAATTTTCTTGTCTTTATCGCCAAAAACCTTCCGAAGCTCTTCTTCGAAGCAGTCGTAAGATCGGAAGACTGCCTGTGTAAACATGTCTCGGTCGTCTTCGTCTTCCTTAGTAAGATAGTCGTTCTATATAGGCTTAAACTATCTAAGTACCTTGCCCTCTAGTCTTATAGCTATATAAAGGACTTTGGCTTTTTCGTCTAGAAACTTATCGTTATTAAGCCAGAAGTAGGATTAGAGGTTTGTTAGGAATCCTATAAGATCCTCCTTAGTTCCTCTATATTTGCTAGGTAGTTCGATCTTGATACGGCTCGCTTTGACGGTCTTAAGCATCTCGATTTTAGTGTAGGCCTCGTTAATCAATTTCTACAAGTACTTTTCGCTATTCTCGAGTTCCTTGATTTAAGCTTAGGCAGCCTTGTCTCTCTAGTCTAACTCCTAGATCTGCTGCTAGAGTTAACTAAGCTAGGCAAGCAGTTGTTCGGCTGTGACGTTAGTAGCTATGTCGGTGTCAAGGTTAAGGTTACCTCCGTTCTGAACTATAATAGAACAAAGGGAGTAATAGCAACGTGTGACGAACCTAACTTAGACTTCTTCTAAAAGGGTTTAGACGAAGGTAGATTGAACGGGACAAGTAGGCAGGTCGTCTAAGGGATTTGGTAAAGCCAAAGGGTTTATAACAACACTTTAGTTATCTTCTTATAATGTTAGGGTACTGTGAGTTGTGATTGCTATCACTAGTAAACTTCTAGAGTTTGCTAGAACGAGTGACTATATATAATTTCCTTCCCCCTAGTCTTCTTCTAGATCTTTGGATCATTACCATGATCTAATGATCTAACTTACTGGATCATGTTGGCGTCCTAATGATCTATCTAGGATCATTCCTTGGTCCTGATGATCCGTTCCTAATTGGCTATGTATCCGTTACCTGTGATTGATTCTGCGTGCCCCGCTAGGTTGCCTTATGCGGCTAAATCGTAACAGTCTCCTAACCGGACAACCTTTCGACGGCAAAAAGGAACTCTTTGTAATATAGAAGAGTACAATAGAACACGTTCTTATAGCTAATAGAGATTTTATCGGCTCTAATTACGACTAATAGGTCTTTATCTAGGGAAACCTTACATGCTAGGTATGGACTCGGGTTACGGCCTACTATAAATCTATAGGTCTAAAAGTTAGGTATAACCTGACCGAGTTCCTTTAATATCTCGAGAGCATCTTCTCCGACCCCTATAAGAAGACGGTAGCCCTATCGGAACTAGAATTCCTTTAATAGAGGGACGACGAACCGTTTACTACCTTTATTATTCGATTTAAGGCCAAGCTATCGAAGGTAGGTAGTTTCCTTTAGAGCGATAAGCTATACCTAATTAAATTATAATAATGCCTCTCTTTAAAACTTAAATATATAGCAGTTAAATAAGGAATTCCTTAGGATAATTATATAATAGTAGTCGAGAAATACCATAAGATTACTATAGATCTCGAGGCCCTTTGGCTTAGTAATAAGTATTAGTAGATATAGGGGCGGTAGGCGGTACCTAAACTATAGAGAGAGAAGGATGTGGAAGGAGATATACTAATGACTAGAATTAACTTACTATATATTAACCTATAGAGGAAGGGACCTAATAAGGATAGGATAGGAAAACGTAAGGGTAACGCCTTATAGGCGAAATAGGTTAGTCTAGAAGTATATATAGCTTGTTAGATAGCTAGAGTATATATCTAATATAGGTAAAAGGGTTACTTTATTACTAAGTGTTACTTTACCTTTGCTTTAAGGCTGGTATAGTAGAACTAGCTAAGAACCGATATTAATACCTTAAAGGCTAAGGATTAGAAGGAAGATAATAACCTATCTAATAAAGAAAATAGTAAGTAGGGAAAAGAGTAGCCCCTAAGCAAAGTCTTATAAGAGGGCTAGAAGACTATAACTACCTAGAAGACGAGTTTATAGAGATTAGTAAAAGAATAGATAGACCGCCTTTTCTTATTCTAATCTTCCTTAACTCTACTAGCTTTATAAATACTTAAGTAGATAGTAGATATTCTAGCTATAGCGTTATTAGCAAGAGAATATACTAGAAGCTTAGAATCGAGTAGATTAGTTTACCTACTATATATACCCTTAGGACTATGACTAGGTTATAATAGGACTAGAAGATTACTTAGATAGCCCATATTATGATAGATATCGATAGCTAGGAGAGTTAGGCTATATTTTATATAGTCCTAGAACTTATATATAATGTTATACTAGGTCTTCTATAGATAGAATACTAGAAGGTCAAACTAGATATATATATAGGTGTTCTTGAAATCGGGATATAATTAGGATTACTTATCTATAAGATCTCTTCATAGTTAAGATAGATAGGAATCTCCTAAATTATAGGTACGGTCTTTATAGGTATAGTTTAAAGGGTATAGAAGAAGAAGACTTCTAATACCTTCCTAGTTACTAGTATCTAAGAAATAATAACTATCCTGGAATCAAGACATTAATTTGACAGAGAAGGTATAGGGAATAGGGGCACCTAACTAGGGCCTAATATAGAGTTAGGGGTTACCTTATTAGACGAACTTTACAACTTTACTAACCTCCTTAATAAGGAGAAAGCTAATAGACTTCCCCTATATTATAGTATAGCCAATTATTATATTAAATTAAAGGAGGGCCTAGACGGAAAGATCCCTAAACTCCCTTAGGGGCCTCTCTATAATATACTATAGGATCATTCATTAGAAGTCTAAAAGTAAGTCGTTGACTTACTAGATAAGGGATAGATCCGAGCTAGCTCCTCTTCGGCTATTGCCCCTATCCTCTTAGTAAAGAAAGCAGACAGAGGTTAGAGGTTCTATATTAACTATCGGGCGCTAAATAAGATTACAAAGCAAGATCGATACCCCCTCCTACTTATTAAGGAAACGCTTTGCTCCCTAGCCGGAGCTAAGTAGTTTATAAAGTTAGATATCTAGGCGGCCTTCTACTATATTTAGATCGTAGAGGGCTACGAACATTTAATAATATTCTAGACCTAGTTCGGCCTCTTTAAGTGGCTTATCTATCCCTTTAGACTTATAGGTATACCTATAACCTTCTAACAATATATTAATAACGCTCTTAGCCTAATACTTAGTGTGACGAACCCAACTCAGACTTCTTCTAAAAGGGTCCAGACGGAGGTAGATTGGGCGGGACAAGCAGGCAGGTCGTCTGAGGGATTCGGTGAAGCCAAAGGGTTCACAACAACACTAGAGTTGTCTCTCACAGTAATTAGCAATGCTCAGTATAAGTACTGTAATTATGATTGTTACCACTGGTGAACTCCCAGAGTCCACTATAACGAGTGACTATTTATATGTATATATACTCCTAGGATTACTAGCAGTCGTGGTGATCATTTATATTGGCTCACCTGGCTCATATCGTGAGCCGGTGATCCTCTGTTGGGATCATTCCTTGCCAAGCGTGATCCCGTCCTGATTGGTCTATCATTCCTTCGGCTTGATTGGCCTATTCGTGCCAGTGGCTTAGGCGGCATCTGTATATATATTTCCGTGACACGATGCCCCTCCTTTAAGGCTTTCGACCCGAAAGCCCTCTTTTAGGCCGTTTCAAATAGCGCTAATATCCTTTCTACGTATGCCTCGTAATTTTTCCCTTTCCCTGTACTGCTGGTGACTGACAAGATGGTAGATCGTGTTTCTAAGCGCCGATCCTCGAAATCCTAATAGCGCGCCGCGCTTGCTTCTTTTATTAATTCTTCTGGCGTGGACGTTATGCCGTATTCGTGGTGTTTTAAGCGGAACTTGGCTTGTCGTATAGCATTAGGCTCTTCTCGCTATAGCAAGTGCGTACGTTGGGGTTGTTCTTACGATAGTTCCGACGTAGTATCTGCTTGTTCGTGACCTGGTTTGTTACCTTTAATGTTCGTGGCTAATTCTTTATAATAACGAAGATTATGTCCGAACAAAAGCGTGTAGAACAAGAAGAGGCCGATGCTAAAGAGGCCCTTTTTGTCCTTTAGACTTAACTTTAGACGGCTGTCGGTCGATTAGCTTGTCTTCGTCGCCAGAAACGTTTCTTGAAGGAGCAGGGTTCCGAGCTATTTCGTCAAGGCATACAGTCTCTAGAGGAAATAGAGGCGGAAGAACGGAGGGTGCGGGAGTCCGAAGTACGCGTTATTAGTGATATACGGTCCTAGGGTGCTAACGTCCTGTTTGACTAGTCTTCTTTAGGCCTGGATTTGTTAGAGGCCGATTTGGCCGTTTTGTCCGAGCCAGTGCCTATAGTCGATCCGGGTTCTGCTAGTAGAACTATTCTAGTTTCTTAGGGCAATTTAAGTTCTTGACTAGTTCCTATAAGTTATCTTCTAGTCTAAAATCAAGCCATTTAACTAGGTACTATAGTTCCCCGTTGATAATATATAAATCTAGAATTTCTTCGACGTCCTATTCTTCCTCTTTGTCCTCTACTTCGATGTGTATAGCAACCTTAGCGTTCTTTGGTACTGGTTCGAGAAGTGAAATATAAAAAACATCTGTCCGTAGTCGCATAGATGACGGTAATGATAGTCGATAGTTAGATGTCGAAATTCGTTCCTTGATAACGAAGGGTCTGACCTTCTTAAAGTCTAGCTTCGTGTTTGGTTATTTGGTTCGTAAGTTCCGTATAATCAAGTAGACTTTGTCTCCCCTCTCTAGGCAAGGTCCCTTGAGCCTGTGTTTGTCGTAGTAGTCCTTCATTCTGGTTTTGACAAACTCGAGTTCCTTCTTAAGCTTCTCATGTAGTACGTACATCTGTTCTGCTTTGACTGCTGCTCTTGGCACTATGACCTCTAGTCCTTGCCTAAGGTCTGCTTTATATCTGTAGTTCGCGAAAAACGGTGTGACTTTGGTCGTTTCTATCGGCATCGTATTGTAAGCGAGTTATGCTATTAGTAACAGCATGACCTAGTTATCTTGCTAGTAATTGACGTAAGAGCGGAGGTATTGCTTAATAACTTGGTTTAGTCACTCCGTTTGTCCGTCGGTCTGCGGGTGATATGCCGTTAACAGCTTGCTATTAATGCCTAATCGTTGCATTAACGCTTGCCAGAACTTCGACGCGAACTTCGTATCTCTGTCGGTGATCTATTCTTGCGGCTAAGCATGTACTGATGTAACTTGCTGATAGATTACGTCTGCTAACTATTCCGCTATCTAGGACTCCTTATAGGGAAAGAAGTATGCTTACTTGGTTAGGCGATCTACTATAGTAAGAATACTATCGTAGGTCACTCCTGTAGCTATATCCTTAGATTCTAGCAGCTTTATAATAAAGTCTATCGTAACTAAACTCTATAGTTTATTAGCTATTAGTAGTGGCTAAAGTAGTCTATATGGCTTGTATTATGCCGTTTTGCTTCGATTGCAGATATCACAGTTCTATACGACTTCCTTAACCCGTGCCATTAACTGTGGAAAGTTATAGTGTCTCTTGACTTGTGCGACAGTCTTTGTAACTCCTTTGTGTCCTCCAAATTTTGATTCGTAGAGTTCTCGAATCATTCGCAGCTGTTGATCTTTGTCGTAGATATACGCTTTGCTTCGGTACCAGAGTTTCCTATCTTTTTCTTCCACTCCGTCAGGTACCACTGGTCTGGGTGCTGCTTGATACTATGCCTCGTTGATCCTTTCTTCTCGAAAGATTGCGTAGCATTCTAGGAACGAGTTAAGTAGATCATCTTCTACGGGTGTCTGCGTTTCGTGATGTAGCGTTCCGTCTGTTTGTTCCTTGAACAACGGTGGTGTTGCTCCCGTTCGTCCTTCTGTATGATCCGTTCGTTGGCTTAAGATGTTTGCTCGTGCGTTCTCTTTGCCCTTCTTGTAGCGAATCTTAAAGTTAAATTCCACGAGGAATTCTACCTATTGTATTTGTTGTCTGTTAAGCTCCTTTGTCGTCGTGAAGTATTATAGGTTCTTATAATCTGTATATACTTATACTGGTTTAATCGTGCCGCTGAGGTATAGTCGCCATTCCTTGAAAGCTTTGACAATTGTAAGTAGTTCCTTATCGTGAATCGGATAATTGAGATGTGGTCTATCGAGCTTCTTAGAAAAGAAGGCTATAGGATGTAGCTTCCCTTATTCATCTCGTTATCCCAATTGTCCTCCGATAGCGTAGTCTGAAGCGTCCGTTTCCACCTCGAATAGCTTCTTAGGGTCTGGTAGTACCAGTACTAGATCTTCAGTAATAGCGTCACGGATCTGCGTAAATGCTTGCTTGTATTGCTCTTCCTATTGGAATTTAGCGTTCTTCCTGGTGAGTTCGTGCAAAGGTCGTGCGATCGCTCTAAAGTTCCTGATGAACATCCGGTAGAAGTTTGCAAATCCGATGAAACTTCGTACTTCCATGACTAACGTCGGTTGTAGCTAATTCTTGATGGCTTTAACCTTTGAAGGTTCTATCCGGATTTGTCCTGGGGATATTTCGTATCCTAAAAAGACTATCTTCCTAACATGGAATTCGCTCTTTTCCTTGTTAACTAATAGCTTATGCGTGTATAGCGTGTCTAGTACTGCTTCTACGTGCTTCCGGTGTTTGTCTATCGTCTTAGAGAAGATAAGTATATCGTCGAGATAATATACTATAAATTTGTCGAGAAAGGGTCGGATAGCTTGATTAATCAGGGCTTAGAACGTTGCCGGTGTATTTGTAAGTCCGAATAGCATGACGAGATACTTATAGTAGCTATAGGGTGTCCTAAAGGCCGTTTTCCACTCGTCGCCTTCTTTAATCTATATATGGTTGTAGGCCGATAGTAAGTCAAGACGCGTAAAATATTAGGCTCCTGCTAACTGATCTTGGAGCTATGAGATTAGCGGTAATAGGTATCGATTTTTCACGGTCTGTTCGTTAAGTTGCCGATAGTTAACGTATAACCGTAGCTTTCCGTCTTTCTTAGGTACAAATAGGATTAGGTAGCCTACTAGCGATATCGACAGGCGGATATGTCCTCTTTGAAGGTTCTCCTCTAAATATCGCTTAAGTTCTTTGTTCTATATCTAGCTCGTGTAGTAAATCTTGAAGAACTTTAGTCGTACTCCTTCCTTAAGCTTGATCTCGTGATCCTATGGGCCGTGTTCTAGTAATCCTTCTAGGTGCTTTGGTTCGAATGCTAGGTGTCCTTTATATTCCTTCGGTACTTCCCTAGTCTTGTCTCGTCTCTCGGTTTTCTAATAGTATACGAACTTGGTTCTGTCCGTAGCGATACTAGTGATTTCTCCTGTCTCAACCTACTACTCTAATTGTAGTGCTCTACATTCGTCAACGGAGAGAACAGCTATCAGCGGTTTAGCTTGTTCCTTCTGTCGCGATATCGATGTCGTTATGCCGCCTCTTCTAGAGTCTGTAGTAGTCTGCCTACTACTGTCTGTCTCTTGCGGTAGATCCGTAGGATATGCCTTTCTCTAAGCATCGTCTGCTCGCGATCCTTGCGTGCTCCCTATCTCGCTAGTCAAATACGACTCCGTTCGGGGTCGCAGGTAGCTACTATTCTTCTAGCTAATGTCTAGGTTATAATCTTCATGCTATGGTAACCCTAATATTATATCTTTATCGTTGCCTATGTCTATAATACTAAATATGACTACTATAGTCTTCCCTGCTATAGTGATGCCGATCGGTTTAGTCTCTCTATATATCTATTACGTCGGAAATGGCCCTTTGACTATGCCATGCTTCCGCTTCATTCTCTAGGGTATCCGTAGCTGATTTACAAGTGTTGGCGAAATCAGGTTTATCTCTGCTCTACTGTCCACTAGTACGAGCATTTCGTGCTGTTTCTACTGTGCTATTATCTATAGTCGCTTGTCTTACTACCGTCGTCCCAAGATTACGGCGATTTCCTATGTTTCTGCCGGGAGGTCTCGGTATAGTGGTCTCTTACGCTAGTCCCTCCTATACTATGCTACTACTCGCCGCTATACGGGCGTTAATGGTTTCCGGGCCCCTCGAAGGGCCCTAACCCGTTTCCCAGGTCAGTGCTAACCTCTTCGGTTGTTCGGCTAATAGCAGCTTCGTCGATCATGCTTATTTCCGTAAGCCATTAGGTGCTTGCGGCTTCCCACCATTAGGTCCGTTCCGCTTTCCATCATACGTGCTATAGCTTCATCTGAAGCTCCCGAATTCGCAATTTCTTTTCGTCCGCATGATAGAGGCAATCGTTGCTCTAGCACGAGTCCTATATGTCTCATCCGGTTCCGTAGTGCCTAGGCTAGGCTCGTTTTGGAACTACCATGATGCTTTCTAGGTCTCGGGCTTCGATTTTCTAGAGCAATTCGGCCGCTCTGTTTCCTATATTATAGACCTATCCCACAGGGCGTAAGCCTCTGTCCCCGTTTTCCTGTCGGGTCAGCTAGTGATTATTTTCGAATTTGTCGCGGAAGTGATATCGGCATTCATATGCTACACACTAGAACTAGGGCACTTGCGTATATGCCTCGTATCGAGGGTACAGTTGCGTGGCGTTGCCTAGGAGGTGTTGGAATTCTTTCCTAAATCCTTCCTATTATACGTAGACTATAGATACTCTAGTACTAACATAGGAGTGTTTCTTCTAGTAGCTTTCCCACGTACGCTCGTCCTTTCCGCGGTTTGTGCGTATAAACTAGTATTCTAGGTTCCGCACGTCATTGCTAAGTTGTTAGCCGTCAAGATACTCGGCGTAGCTATTAGGCCTATCGTATATCATAGGCTGTTCTCCTTTAATGGTTTCCACGATATATTAGAGTTCCTTTATTTCATCCTTCATTCTATCGCTCTACTAGGCAAGTCGAATCAAGCGTTTATCCCGTTCGTATAGTTCTACGTTAAGCCGAAAAACTTCGTTACAATACCATTCGATTCGTTCCTAGAGGAATAGAACATTAGGTCCGGGTCTTTCGATTCCTTGGGTGTCGGTTATCCACGATCCATCCTACCTCTACGTGACTGTGAAACCCTACTGCCTCAAGGCTAGGAGAATCGAAACTGGCGGTATATATTCTCCTACTATGTCCCATTCGGCAAGACCTGTCTCTAGGTTTACAGTGACCAGTTCGGAGTATAGTGCTTGTTCGTCTTTACCGTTGCCGTCGTGTCCAAGACTGTCCGTGTCACTGCCCTTGTCTTCGTAGCTTGTAGCTACTACTTTGATAACGTCCTTGGTGGTTTCGTCAATAGCCGTAATTTCCTTTCTAGGGGCTAGTTTCCATTCTTTCTTTAGGCTCCGGCATTCTCGCTTATAGTGTCCTTTCTTTCTATAGTTATAGTAGGTAACATTGGACTTGTCTTTGGTCGTCTTCTTCTGGTCTTGCTTCTGTGCTATGTCTACATCTATGGCTCTGGGGTGCGTCCCGTATGAGGTACTGACGTACGCTCGCTTTTTCTTGTCGTTGGCCTTAACCGTGGTTCCGTTCATTTGACCTCGTTTCTGCTACTCTTGTATATAGAGTCGATTATCGATCCTAATAGCCTACGCGATGTATTTATCTAGAGTCTTAGGCCGATCGTACTTATATAGCTTGTCCTTGACCTTTTCCTTTAGGCTATTATAGAACAATTATATTAACGCCTTATCATTAAGCTAAGACTTGAGCATGTCCTATCTAAACTATATAGCGTAGGAGGCTACTAACTTGGTCTATCGGAGATTGGCGAGTCTTTCTTGCGTATAAATCTTCTTATCCTTATCGCTAAAAACCTTCCGAAGCTCTTCTTCAAAACGGTCGTAGGATTAGAAGACTGCCCGTGTAAACGCGTCTCGATCGTCTTTGTCTTCCTCTGTAAGATAGTCGTTCTATATAGGCTCGAACCATCTAAGTACCTTGCCCTCTAGTCTTATGGCTACGTAGAGGACTTTGGCTTTGTCGTCCGGAAACTTGTCGTCATTAAGCCGGAAGTAGGATCGGAGGTTTGTTAGGAATCCTATGAGATCCTCCTTGGTTCTTCTATATTTGCCAGGTGGTTCGATCTTAATACGCTTCGCTTTAGCGCCCTCGAGTGCCTCGATTTTAGCGTAGGCCTCGTTAACTAACTTCTGCAAGTACTTTTCGCGGTTCTCGAGTTCCTTGATTCGAGCTTAAGCAGCCTTATCTCTCTGGTCTAACTCCTAGATCCGCTGCTAGAGTTAACTAAGCTGAGCGAGCAGCTGTTCGGCCGTGACGTTAGTAGCTATGTCGATGTCGAGGTCGAAGTCTCCTCCGTTCTGAACCATGACAGAACAAAGGGAGTGGTAACAACGTGTGACGAACCTAACTCAGACTTCTTCTGAAAGGGTCCAGACGGAGGTGGATTAGGCGGGACAAGCAGGCAGGTCGTCTGAGGGATTCGGTGAAGCCAAAGGGTTTACAACAACACTAGAGTTGTCTCTCATAGTAATTAGCAATGCTCAGTATGAGTACTATGATTGTGATTGTTACCACTGGTGAACTCCCAGAGTCCACCATAACGAGTGACTATTTACATGTATATATACTCCTAGGATCACTAGCAGTCGTGGTGATCATTTATACTAGCTCACCTGGCTCATATCGTGAGCCGGTGATCCTCTGTTGGGATTATTCCTTGCTAAGCGTGATCTCGTCCTGATTGGTCTATCATTCCTTCGGCTTGATTGGCCCGTTCGTGCTAGTGGCTCAGGCGGCATCTGCATGCATATTTCCGTGACACTTAGAGACTTTATAATAGTATACCTTAATAATATCTTAGTTTATACTTTAGGTAGTAGGAAAGATTATATAAGGTAAGTAAGGGATTATAACAAACCTAACTTAGACTTCTTCTAAAAGGGTTTAGACAAAGGTAGATCGAGTAGAACTAGTAAGCAGGTTATCTAAGAGGTTCGGTAAAGCCAAAGGGTTCATAACAACACTTTAGTTATCTCCTCACAATGTTAGGGTACTATAAGTTATAAGTTACTATCACTAGTAAACTCCTAGAGTTCGCCAGAACGAGTGACTATATACAATTTCCTGTCCTTCCTCCTTGAGTCCTAATCGTGCGATCGTTGCTACGATCCTGCGATCGTTACCTGAGTGCTTGTCTGGATCGAAGTGCGATCACTGCGATCACTTCCTGATTGGTCCTTAGGTCTTGTGGTCCCTGATTAGCTCTGTATGCCTTGCCGGGTTGCCTTATGCGGCTAAACCGTAATACAATGCCCTTCCTCTAGGTCTTTTGTCCTTAAAAGACTCTAGTCTGTTTCATATAGTGCTATATCCCTTGTCTATATATAATTACGTCCTCTAGTTTCTTCCCTTCTTTTTCTTCCTATAATATCATTAAGATAGCTAATCATATAAGAAAGAGGTCGAAGTCCAAACCTGCTATATCGACTCTTTATATTAATTATCTCCTTATAGTGATTCTTTCTTCGGATAACCTTTTAACGATACGTCCTTGTTCGCTATATAAGTCTAAGGGCCTTAGTTTGTATAAGGTCTCGAAAACTAACTCTTCTTAATATATAGAGTACGTCTATAATAAACGTTCGAACTATAACGTTCTTAGCGTTTCTCTTACTTAGCTTTAGTCTATTACGGCTTAACATTAAAAATTTAAAGATAAGCTTATAGCTATTAAAGAGCAAGTTCTTCGTCTTTGAAAATAAAAGCAGATATAGTTTAAGAAGATGATAAGGGCTATTGCTCGGGGTATTAATAGTGTGGAGGAGTTAGAACGGGTGGAGTGTAAAGAGGCTAAGGCGGCAGCAGCAGCAGAGGCTTCTAAGGTTACTACGTCTTCTTCGACCCTATCTCGCTTGTTTACCGATTTCGGGCAGCTTTAGGATACTATGTATCCTGAAGTTCCTTTGGATCTGTCCTTACTAGCCGATTTCGGGTTAGTCTCTAGTCCGTCGCCTTTAGTTGATTAGGGTTCCTCTAGTGGAACTGCCAAAGTTTCTTAGGGCAATTTAGGTTCTTAATAGGTTCCTATAAGTTATCTTCTAGTCTAAAATCAAGCTATTTGACTAGATATTATAGTTCTCTATTGACGATTTGTAAATCTAAGATTTCTTCGACGTCCTATTCTTCCTTTTCGTCTTCCGCTCTAATATTTATAGCGGTTTTAGCGTTCTTTGGTACTAGTTCCAGGAGTAAAATATAAAAAACGTCCGTCCGTAGTCATATAGATAACAGTAATGATAGTCGATAGTTAGATGTCAAGATTCGTTCTTTGATAACAAAGGGTCCGACCTTCTTAAAGTCTAGCTTCGTATTTGGTCGTTTGGTTCGTAGATGTTATAAGACCAAGTAAACTTTGTCTCCTCTCTCTAGGCAAGGTCCCTTGAGCCTATGTTTGTCGTAGTAGTTCTTTATTCTGGTTTTGACAAACTCGAGTTCCTTTTTAAGCTTCTTATATAGTATATATATCTGTTCCGCTTTGACTACTGCTCTCGGCACTATAACCTCTAGTCCTTGCCTAAGGTCTGCTTTATATCTGTAGTTTGCGAAGAACGGTGTGACTTTGGTCGTTTCCATTGGCGTCATATTATAAGCGAGTTATACTGTTAGTAATAGCATGACCTAGTTGTCTTGTTGGTAGTTAATGTAACAACGGAGGTACTGTTTGACGACTTGGTTTAGTCGCTCCGTTTGTCTATCGGTCTACGGGTGATATGCCGTTGACAGTTTACTATTAATGCCTAATCGTTACATTAATGCTTGCTAGAACTTCGATACGAACTTGGTATCTCTGTTGGTAATCCATTCTTACGGCTAAGCGTACACTGATGTAACTTGCCAATAGATCACGTCTGCTAGCTATTCTACTATCTAGGACTCCTTATATGGAAAGAAGTATATCTATTTAGTTAAGCGGTCTACTATAGTA
Organism: Thermothelomyces thermophilus ATCC 42464; assembly: GCF_000226095.1. Lineage (NCBI taxonomy): Eukaryota > Fungi > Ascomycota > Sordariomycetes > Sordariales > Chaetomiaceae > Thermothelomyces > Thermothelomyces thermophilus. The sequence continues at coordinate 1,928,427 of NC_016476.1, read as the reverse complement.
AGAATACTATCGTAGGTTATGCCTATAGCTATGTCCTTAGATTCTAGCAGCTTTATAATAAAGTCTATCGTAACCGAACTCTATAGTTTGTTAGCTGTTGGCAGTGGCTAAAGTAGCCTATATAGCCCGTACCATGCTGTTTTGCTTCGATTGCAGATGTCGTAATTCCGTATGACTTCCTTAACTCGTACTATTAACTGTGGAAAGTCATAGTATTTCTTGACTTGTACGACAGTCTTCGTAACTCGTTTATATCCTCTGAGTTTCGACTCGTAGAGTTCTCGAATCATCTATAGCTATTAATCCTGGTCATAGATATATACTTTACCTCGGTACTAGAGTTTTCTATCTCTTTCTTCTATTCCGTTAGGTACTACTAGTCCGGGTGCTGCTTAATACTATATCTTGTCGATCTTTTCTTCTCGAAAGATTGTGTAACATTCTAAGAATAAGTTAAGTAGGTCATCTTCTACAGGTGTCTATATTTCGTGATATAGTGTTCCGTCTACTTGTTCCTTGAATAACGGTAGCGTTATTTCTGTTCGTCCTTCTATATGATCTGTTTATCGACTTAAAGCGTCCGCTTGTACGTTCTCTTTGCCCTTTTTGTAGCAGATCTCAAAATTGAATTCCGTGAGGAATTCTGCCTATTGTATTTGTCGTCTGTTAAGCTCCTTCATTATTATAAAGTATTATAGGTTCTTATAATCTGTATATACCTATACTAGTTTGGTCGTACTACTAAGGTATAATTACTATTCCTTAAAAGCTTTAACAATTATAAGCAATTCCTTGTTATAGATCGGATAATTGAGACGTAGTCTATTAAACTTCTTTGAAAAGAAGGCTATAGGATATAGCTTCCCTTGTTTGTCTTGTTATCCTAACTATCCTCTAATAGCATAGTCTAAAGCATCCGTTTCTACCTTAAATAGTTTCCTAGGGTCTAGTAGCACTAGTACTAGATCTTTAGTAATAGCATTATAGATCTACATAAATGCTTACTTATGCTATTCTTCCTATTAGAATCTAGCGTTCTTCCGGGTAAGTTTATATAAAGGTCGTACGATCGCTCTAAAGTTCCTAATGAACATTCGGTAGAAGTTTGTAAATCCAATGAAACTTCGTACTTCCATAACTGACGTTAGTCATGGCCAGTCCTTGATAGCTTTAACCTTTGAGGGTTCCATCTAGATTTGTCCTAGAGATATTTCGTATCCTAAAAAGACTATCTTCCTAACATGGAATTCGCTCTTTTCCTTATTAACTGACAGCTTATATGTATATAGCGCGTCTAGTACTACTTTTACGTACTTCCGGTGTTCGTCTATTGTCTTAGAGAAGATGAGTATATCGTTAAGATAATATACTGTAAATTTGTCGAGAAAGGGTCGGATAGCTTAATTAATTAGGGCTTGGAACGTTGCTAGTGTGTTCGTAAGTCTAAATAGTATAACGAGGTACTTGTAGTGGCTATAGGGCGTCCTAGAGGCCGTTTTCCACTTGTCGCCTTCCTTGATCTATATATAGTTATAGGCCGATAGCAAGTCAAGACACGTGAAATATTAGGCTCTTGCTAACTAATCTCGGAGCTGTAAGATTAGCGGTAACAGGTATTAGTTTTTTACGGTCTGTTCATTAAGTTGCTAATAGTCGACATATAACTATAGCTTTCTATCTTCCTTAGGTATAAATAGGATTAGGTAGCCTGCTAGCAATGTCAATAGGCAGATATATCCTCTTCAAAAGTTCTCTTCTAAATATCGCTTAAGTTCTTCGTTCTACATCTAGCTTATATAGTAAATCTTAAAGAACTTTAGTTATACTCCTTCCTTAAGCTTGATCTCGTAATCCTATAGGCCATATTCTAGTAATCCTTCCAAGTACATCGGTTCAAATGTTAGGTGTCCTTTATATTCCTTCGGCACTTCCCTAGTCTTATCTCGTCTCTCGGTTTTCTAATAGTATACGAACTTGGTTCCGTCTATGGCGATACTAGCGATTTCTCCTATCTTAACCTACTACTCTAATTATAGTGCTCCGCATTTGTTAACGGAGAGAATAGCTATCGGCGGTTTAGCTCGTTCCTCTTATCGCGATATCGATGTTATTATACCGCCTCTTCTAGAGTCCGTAGTAGTCTACCTGCTACTATCTGTCTCTTGTAGTAGATCTATAGGATATGCCTTCCTAAGCATTGTCTGCTTGCGATCCTTGTATGCTCCCTATCTTGCTAGTCAAATACGACTCTATTTAGGGTTATAGGTAGCTACCATTCTTCTAGCTAATGTCTAGGTCGTAATCCTCATACTATAGTAACCTTAATATTATATCTTTGTTATTACCTATATCTACGATGCTAAATATAACTGCTATAGTCTTCCCTGCCATAGTAATGTCAATCGGTTCGGTCTCCCTATATACCTATTATATCGGAAATAGCCCTTTAACTATGCCATACTTCTGCTTCATTCTCTAGGGTATCTGTAGCTAATTTACAAGTGTCAGCAAAATTAGGTTTATCTCTGCTCTACTATCTACCAGTGCGAGCATTTCGTGCTATCCCTAATGTGCTATTATCTATAGTCGCTTATCTTACTGCTGTCGTCTAAAGATTACGGCGATTTCTTATGTTTCTACTAGGAGGTCTTGATATAGTGGTCTCTTACGCTAGTTCCTCCTATACTATGCTACCACTTACTGCTATATAGGCATTAATAGTTTCTAGGCCCCTCGAAGGGCCCTAACCTGTTTCCTAGGTCAGTGCTAACCTCTTTGGTTGTTCGGCTAATAGTAGCTTTATCAATTATGCTCATTTCTATAAGCCATTAGGTGCTTGTAGTTTCCTACCGTTAGGTCTATTCTACTTTCTATCGTACATACTATAGCTTTATCTAAAGCTCCCAAATTCGCGATTTCGTTTCGTCTATGTAGTAGAGGTAATCGTTGCTCTAGCATAAGTCCTATATATCTCGTCCCGTTCTACAGTACCTAGGCCAGGCTCGTTTTAGAACTATTATAATACCTTCTAGACTCCGGTCCTCGATCTTCTAAAGCAATTCGGCCGCTCTGTTTCCTGCATCGTAGACCTATTCCACAGGGCAGAGGCTTCCGTCCTCATTTCCTCGTCAGGTTAGCTAGTGATTGTTTTCGAATTTGTTATAGAAGTAGTATCGGCATTTGTATACTATATACTAGAACTAGGGCACTTGTATATATGCCTCGTGTCGAGGGTGTAGTTGTGTAGCATTGCCTAGAAGGTATTTGAATTCTTTCTTAAATCCTTCCCATTGTACGTAGACTGTAGGTACTCTAATACTAAGATAGGAGTATTTCTTCTAGTAGTTTTCCTACGTATACTTGTCCTTTCCGCGGTTCGCGTATATAAACTGGTATTCTAGGTTTTACACGTCGTAGCTAAGTTGCTAGTCATCAAAATGCTTAGTGTAGCTATTAGGTCTATTATATATTATAGGCTGTTCTCCTTTAATAGTTTCTACGATACGTCGGAGTTCTCTTATTTCGTCCCTTATCTTATCGCTCTACTAGGCAAGTCGAGTCAAGTATCCGTCCTGTTCGCATAGTTCTATATTAAGCCGGAAAACTTTATTACAGTACTATTCGATTTGTTCTTAGAAGAATAGAACATTAGGTCCGGGTCTTTTAATTCCTTAGGTATTAGTTATCTACAATCTATCCTACCTCTGTATAACTATAAAACCCTACTACCTCAAGGCTAGGAAAATCGAAATTGGTAGTACGTACTCTCCTACTATGTCCTATTTGGCGAGACCTATCTCTAGGTCTATAGTGACCAGTTCGGAGTACGGTACTTGTCTATCTTTACTATTGCCATTATATCTAAGACTATCTGTATCGCTGTCCTTGTCTTTATAGCTTATAGCTACTACTTTAGTAATATTCTTAGTAGTTTCGTCGATATCTGTAATTTCTTTTCTAGGGACTAGCTTCTACTCTTTCTTCAGGCTTCGACATTCTCGCTTATAGTGCCCTTTCTTTCTATAGTTATAGTAGGTAACATTAGACTTGTCTTTAGTCGTCTTCTTCTAGTCTTGCTTCTATGCTACGTCCACATCTATAGCTCTAGGGTACGTCCTGTACGAGGTACTAGCGTATGCTCGTTTCTTCTTATCGTTAGCCTTGACCATAGTTCTGTTCGTTTGACCTCGTTTCTACTACTCCTATATATAGAGTCGATTATCGATTCTAATGGCCTATATAATATATTTGTCTAGGGTCTTAGGCTAATTGTACTTATATAGCTTGTCTTTAACCTTTTCCTTTAAGCTGTTATAGAACAATTATATTAATGCCTCGTTATTAAGCTAAGACTTAAACATGTCCTATCTAAACTATATAGCATAGGAGGCTACTAACTTGGTCTGTCGGAGATTAGCGAGTCTTTCTTATATATGAATTTTCTCGTCTTTGTCGCCAAAAACCTTCCAAAGCTCTTCTTCAAAACGGTTGTAAGATCGGAAGACTACCTATATAAACGCGTCTCGGTCGTCTTCGTCTTCCTTAGTGAGATAGTCATTCTACGTAGGCTTAAACCATCTAAGTACCTTGCCCTTTAGTCTTATAGCTATGTAAAGAACTTTAGCCTTATTATCTAGAAACTTATTATTATTAAGCTAGAAGTAGGATTAGAAGTTTGTTAGGAATCTTACAAGATCCTCCTTAGTTCCTCTATATTTGCTAGGTAGTTTGATCTTAATATAGCTCGCTTTAACAGTCTCGAGTATCTCGATTTTAGCATAGGCCTCGTTAATTAGTTTCTACAAGTACTTTTTGCCGTTCTCGAGTTCCTTAATTTGAGCTTAAGTAGCCTTATCTCTCTAGTCTAGCTCTTAGATCTATTACTAGAGTTAACTAAGCTAAGCAAGCAATTATTTAGCTATAACATTAGTAGCTATATCAGTGTTAAGGTCAAAGTCAAAATCACCTTTGTCCTAAACCATAATAGAATAAAGGGAGTAATAGCAATATATAATAAACCTAACTTAGACTTCTTCTAAAAGGGTTTAGACAAAGGTAGATTAAGCAGAACTAACAAGCAAGTTATCTAAGAGGTTTGGTAAAGCCAAAGGGTTTATAATAACACTTTAGTTATCTCCTTACAATGTTAGGGTACTGTGAGTTGTAAGTTGCTATCACTAGTAAACTCCTAGAGTTCGCTAGAACGAGTGACTATATATAATTTCCTGTCCTTCTTCCTTAAGTCCTAATCGTGCGATCGCTGCTGTGATCCTGCGATCGTTACCCAAGTGCTCGTCTGGATCGAAGTGCGATCACTGCGATCACTTCCTAATTGGTCTTTAGGTCTTGTAGTCCCTGATTGGCTCCGTGTGCCTTGCTGGGTCGCCTTATGTGGCCAAACCGTGACAGGGATATACTTCAAAGGTTATAGAAAGTAGGACTTATATTAGACCTTAAGAAGTATATATTTGCTATAAAAGAAGTTAAGTACCTTAGCTATATTATAGAGGTAGGGGCCTAAGTCTGTCTAGACCTTAAAAAGCTAGCCGCTATCTATAAGTAGGAGGTACTATAGAAGGTTTAGGGAGTATAAAGCTTCCTAGGGTTTGCTAATTTCTACTAAGACTTTATCTCTAACTTTTCTAGGCTGATAGAACCCTTGATACGGTTAACCTATAAGAATACCCTATTCTAGTAGGGGTTTAAGGAATAGAAGGCCTTTAACGCCCTTAAGACGGCCTTCGTATCAGAACCTATCCTTATATAATAGGACCCCGAATAGAAGATAGTACTCGAAGTAGATTGCTCTAGGATAGCGCTAGGAAGGTGCCTATCCTAGTAAGGAGAAGACAAGGTCTTATACCCTATAGCCTACTACTCCATAAAACTAACCCCAGCCGAATAGAACTATATAATCTATAATAAGGAGTTACCTGCGATTATCTCGTATCTAAAGGCCTGGTCGGCCGAGCTTTATAGTGTTATAGCTCCCTTTTGGATCTTAACTAACTATAAAAACCTCGAATACTTTTCCTAGCCTCGTTTAATTAGTAAGTAGTAAGCTCGATAGGCCGAGATACTCTCCCTCTTTAACTTTAAGCTCTGTTACCAACCCGGGTCGTAAGCGTCCTACCCTAACGCCCTATCCTATTGTAAACAAGACTTTCCCAAAGACGTATAGCGTATAGTATAACTTCTCCCTACTATTTGGATAGATATGACAGATTCCTTGATGTTATCTAAAGTATCCTACCTCCTAAAGGGGAGTACTATTTTTATAGACGAATAGCTAGTAGCCTTATAAGATAAGGGAGTTATTAAAGATAAATATTATATATACCGGCTCTAGGCTGTCTAGGATAGGGCCCGAAAATTTCCGAAGGAAGCGAATGTAATATAGACTTAGATTATAGACTACTCTCTTAATACGTAAGGTACTCTCTAATTCTAGGGTAGACTTTGGCTCCCTATATAGGAACTACTTACCACTACTATCCTTTAACGTATCTATAACTCCCCTATATTAGGTTACCTAAGGAGGAATAGACTATTTAAAATGCTCTAATAGGACTACTATTAGGATTTTATATTCCCGGACGTAAAGAGGTTTATAAGGAACTATTATACGTGTCGAAGGGCTAAGGTTTTATATTAACTACGATAAGGACTCCTCTAGCCCCTACCTATTGCTAACTATTTCTAGAAATAGATTTCTATCGATTTTATGGTTAATCTCCCTATATAAGACGAGAATTTACCCTAGTACCTTATAGTGATTACCGACCGGCTATTAAAGTACGTTTAGCTCGAAGCTATATCCTTGATAGGAGCCGATGCGTATACGCTCTAGTTCTAGGACGTATAATAGCGGTTTTATAGATTTCCGATATAAATTATTACTAATTACGGTTTAGACTAGCTTAGCTAGTTTTAGACTACTCTTTATAAGACTGTTAGGATCGAGTAACTACTATTAATAGCCTATTATCTATAGATAGATAGAGGTATGGAATATATAAATTAGAAGGTATAGACTATCTTATAGATCATAGTTTCCTTTGCCTAGTATGACTAGCCCGAATATCTACCCATATACTAGCTTATAATTAATAACTATAACTTAATAATGACTAGGACAAGTGTAAGCTACTTCCTCTATAGTTATAATATAAGCCTAATATAGTTTGCTAACCTATTAGATGCTCTTACCTTAACCCTATAAGAAAGAGCTATTGACTTCTTACACTACCTAAGAGAAGGTATAGAATGGACTTAGGCTATTATTATATATATATAATAGTGCTAATAAGAAAATGCTAATCGTTCTTGATATTTAGCTAAGAGATTTAAAGTAAGGGATAAAGTATAACTATCCTTATATAATATTAAGATTAACCGTTCTAGCTATAAACTTAACTAGGTTAACGCTAAGTATAAAGTAATTATAGTATTAATATCATTAATAGTAACTTTAAATGTTCTTTATAGCCTCTATCCTACCTTTTATATTAACCTTATCAAGTATACCACGTCTAACTATGACAAACCCAACTCAGACTTCTTCTAAAAGGGTTCAGACGAAGGTAGATTGAGCAGAACAAGCAGGTAGGTCGTTTGAGGGATTCGGTAAAGCCAAAGGGTTCACAACAACACTGAAGTTGTCTCTCACAGTAGTCAGCAACTCTTGGTAAGTACTGTAATTGTGATTGTTACCACTAGTGAACTCTAGAGTCTACTATAACGAGTGACTATCTACATGTATATATAATCCTAGTGATCACTCGTGATCACGGTGATTGTGAGTGATCGCATGGTGGTGGTCACCCTGATCACTGGTGAGCGTAGTGATCACTGTGCTTCCTATGTTGCAATTGGTCCTTTCATTCCTTCGGCTTGATTGGCCCGTTTGTGCCGGTGACCTAGGCGGCATCTGTATACATATTTCGTGACACTAACCTATTACCTTTGTAACGTATATTAGATTTCTAACTAGACCTAGTATTAGAACTTTCCTAGGAAGGACTCCTATAAGGGGAATATAAAGTAGAAGCGATCCTTATAGCTAGGAATACAAGGGGGAGAGGAAATCGACATGATATATTAGTAAAATAGAAGGGATATAATACCCTAACTTAGGAGCTATTAGAAAATCTAGAAAATACTAAGGCGCTTAACACGTTCAAGTAGGAGTAAGGAGATATATATCGTAATAATAGACTAGTTATAAATAGGAGGCAAGGAAGGGTATAAAAGCAAACAATATAAAATTTTTGTATAGGTAGGTAAACCTAGGGCGAACGAGCGGCAGGCATATCACAGTTATATTATAGATACGTTATAACTGTATTATAGATATACCTATAGAGATAGTCTAATTATAAAAATAAAAATGAATATACTAACTAGTACGTGACGCGCTTACTTTACGACCTTTTCCTCCTTATCCTCCTCCTTTAAAATAATAGTTATAGTAGTAAGGGTAAGGTCGTTACGGTTATAGACTAGGTACGCCGCGCGATCGACGGGCAAGGAAGAGCGGTAGGCGCGGGAACGGCCGAAGTCGATCGGCATAGGTATAGGGCATATAGAGGCGCTTAAGCAGGTATAGGAGGCAGGTAATAGAGTGCCGAGGACGTAGGTAATAAGGGTGGCATTAGTGTTAACTAAAGTCGATATATTCTCATTTATATATTATATCTAGTGTAGTATACTATCGTTCTATGCTATAGCGCGATATATAAGCTACCTAGTAGCTTATAGGGTAGGGTTAGGGCTGGCGGTAGGTTAGATAATGTTACTATAGTAGGTAAGAGTATTAGGGGTAGTGGTGGTAGCGACTAAGGCAAAGTCGTTACTAGAATGATAAGAACTTACGGCCTAGGTAGGGGTAAAGGTAGCCTATCTAGGCGAGCGGTTAAACTAGGCGGCCTTAAAGAGCGTAGAGAACGAACGTACTAGTATAGAGAACTTGGGCATTAGGATAGTACGATAGGCGCTTTAGTTAGTAGTCTTATAGTAGGTAAGGGAGGTAAGGGCGGTATTAGTATTATAATAACCTATAATTTTCTTAATACTTATATATAAGTAGAGGTTATTAGCCTAGAGCTATAGATTCTAAATATAGCTCTTATAGCTTTTATAGTATATTATATAAAAAGCGCCCTAACCTTAGATATACTTAACCTTATCGCCTTTTAGAAGTTAATCAATATATAGTAGGTAGTATTATTACTTCTTAGGCTATAGTTTAAACTCCTTATTAAAGAAGTTACCTTTAATAGCATACCTACTAAGGGAAAGGTTAGCATTCTTATACTATAAAATAAAAAGTTAATCTATACCTTATATATATATATAATAGCTGAAAATTAATATAAAAAAGAGAAAACTTATATAGTAATCTTTCTTCTTATTACTACTAAAGTAATAACTACTACTACTATTACCAAGTAAACTAATAGCTATTGATATATTGGATGGATATTAATTAAAAAAAAATTTAAGGGTATAATAAGGGTATAGGTAATAAGTATAGTTATAGGAGGTAAGGACGGTTAGAGGGCGTAAAGGAAGAGGAGAATTAGTTACAAGAGAGAGAATTAGGAAGAGGAGGGAAGAGGAGGGGGTATTTATAGGCGTTAGGAAGAGGGCGATAAGGGAGTATATAGGACCTAGGCAACCTACTTATTACATGTATAACTTACTACTACATATATAGGTCACATTATTCTAATAATAAAAGGAAGGAGCTTAGCTTTTATCCGAACTCGAATAGCTACCTATTCGCGCTCGACACGCCATTATACGCGCAGGTCACATTGTTATAGCAATAAAGGAAGGAAGGTACGGGACCTGCTCGCGGGACCGATATAGGGGCGGGATATAGGGTAGGTCGGCCCGGTAACCGCGAAAAGAGAAGAGGGGGGGTATGTTATAGGCCCGGGCTATACCCGGGCTGGATAATGCCCGGGCTTTGCCCGGGCACTAGAATAGACCTACCCTGCCCTACTTACGTATGCCCTATAGGTCTGTGGAGCGTTTGTTGCTCGTTTGTAACTCGTCCGGTAGATACGTGGCCAAGGCCTGGATAGCGCCTAACCTAGAGCTTAATTAGGCCCTACCTAGGTTATATATGTATATATTAGTTAAAAGGTACTCCTCTATATAACTCTTGTATTTTTCCTCCTTTTTTTCCTTAAGGTAGTCGAATAGAATATTGTATGCTTATCTATAGTTGCTATAAGGCTAGTATATTATATAAAGTCTTTAAGATAATATTTATATAGAATTCTTTAATAATAGTAATATCCTTAAGTGTTGGACTTTTTATATATAGATTATATGGTCTGTCTAGAGTGTTCTTGATAATCTAAGTTCCTTTCTTACTTATAGAAAACGTTATTATACTTACTTCCATAAACTCTAGCTTATTAAACTTAATATAGGACCTAGGAACAAGGAACTTCTTATTATTAACTAGGTAGGTAGACCTATAAGTATTAACTATAGTATTTTCTAATAAAGGATAGCGCTATATATTAATAGTACTAAATATATAATAATAGCTTATAAACTTTCTAAATAGCTAAAGGCTAATTACCAAAGTATTAAGGGAATCAAGGTATCCTATCTCTAACTATCTAGAATAGAATAGCTCCGTTTACTTAGTAATAAGCTAACTCTTTAGCTTAGCTTATCTTAGCTATTTAAGCTACTTATAAATTCTTTTATATTCCTTCTTAGAGAGGTATATATATTATTTATTACTATATAAGGCTTGCCTAAGTATATTATAATCTACTAGATCTTACTTATATCTAGGTTACTTATAGGGATACTTATAATCCTTCTAGTAAGTCTAGGAGCTCTTTACTTTCTCTTTACTACTCTTTTTAGCTATAGTAAGCTATAGAGTTATAAATACTAAATGCTTCTATAAGATTACCCCTAAGTTATCGTTATTAATAAAGATCTCTACTAGGTATATAAGCTTTCTAAGCTCTAGAAGACTCTTACCTAGTACATCTATTACTTTAGCCTCTCTTCTTTTATATACTACCTAGTCTAGTAAAATTCACATACTAATAACATTAAGGAAGGCAAAAATTCCTTAGGTACCTTATACCTTTAGAATATTATACTAGAGCACTTACTCGAATATAACGTTAAATTCCTAGAGCTAGCACTAGGGATTAATTCCTAAGCGCTTAATAGCATCTAAGTAGGTAACATACTAAGCTATGATTAGAGTATATATATCTATTTCTAAAGGAGCGATTATATCTTAGAGCGCTTATACTATAGCCTTGTTATCATTTATACCCCTTTCTTTTCTAGCTCTAGCTATATAATAGAGATACGGTTCTATAGTCTTCTTGATCTAGCTCTAGAGCGTCGTATAATTCCTAGAGTTCTTAGTAGAAAGGGTAATATCGACTCTCTACTGCTCGTTTAGACTTAAAAGCTCTTTGCCGATCTCTTCTATAATAGGTATATAGTTAGCAAATAGAGTAAAGGTATCCATTACAGGGATAGACATCTTAGAAGGTCCTAACGCTAGTATAAGCGCTTTAAGACGCTACTTTCGAACCGCTTTAATAATATTCTCTAGTACTTACTTATAAGTCAGGTATAGCGGTATCTGCTTACTCGGTTTATAGTCATCTTCTAGGTTGACCTCCCTCTAGATCTTTAGGAATCTAGCCTTCGACTTAAGAGTACTATACTAGGAGGGCTAGCTAGTAGCATTAGTAAGGTATATAGAGTACTTATTTAAGGACTTAGTTATAGTTAAACATATTATAGAGTAATGGTAGGAGTAGAGTATATATATTTGTAAAAGAGCAAGCTCTTAACTAGTTAATACTAGTCTAGTAAAAGAGTAGTTAAGGTACTAGGCTTATAACTGCCGAACGTAGTTATAAGCTCGAATAAGTATATAGGAGGTGTTAAGAGTAGTAGCAAGGAAGGAATAGAAAGAGTGCCTTGTTAAACTATCTATAAAGGAGAGAAAGAGCAATATAAATAGACAAAGGAAAGATGATCTATACGTCTATAAGGCTGCAAAGTGGCTTACAGCGCTTGTGGCTAGCATCCTAGAAGCTCTATCGCTTCTGACACTAATCCATATACCATTCTGGTAAGCCAAGCTTCTTACACTCCTCGTGGTATTCCTTATGGCGATTCGTGTAATGTAATACAAGATTCCACACTAGGCTTGTACGTCTCGGACCGGTGTATAACACCCGTTGCTCAGGGGCGTCTTCTTATACTCTCTTAACTCCCCCTTTCGGCTAACACTCTATCCTCGCTAACAACAGGCAAAAGCCGAAGACACAAAGCCCATGCAGCCCCTCTAAACCAATCCGCGACCTTCCACCCAAGCAGCACTCGATTGATTGGCTGTGGTAAGGATCTGCTGTTAGCTTCTCGGCCACATCATTGCGCATGCACTACGCATATGTGCGTCAGGCTCTGCTGCAGCTGCCTTCACCAAGCAACACCACTGAATCTGGAGCTTTTTTGCCCGTTTCATTGGTCCTGTTTAATGGAGACTCTCGGCCTTTTGCCGCACATGGCATCAGGTTCCAGCTGGCCATGCAGACGAGAATGGTAGCCGTCACTATGTAGTGGGAGCGATGCCCTGGGTGTGGGGGTTTTGTAGGGGCTGGACACACAACCATGGGAGATCTCAGCCCCTCTCGATTTACCCTTTGCTTCACAATCGGCCGCCCTTGGGGGAAACTAGCATGGCGTGTGTTTGTCAGCGCCGCATGTTTGCCAACTGCCAGGACCGTGGTGGCTTGACCTGCACCGGTTACAAGGACGTCTACTTGGGCAGCACGACGGTCAAGGTGCCTGGCTATGTCTGTCCAAAATGTTAGGTGTATTATCCAGGGCTCGGCTCTTATGTCCAGTTGGTATTGCCCGACCTCCTTAACATAAAACCCGACAAAGATTAGGCCGAATCACGTGTATAGTGATCCGAGAGTAGTTCCGTACATTGCATCGACTTCCCTAACAGGTTCTAATCACATATCTATCTGTCGTTCTCTTGTCTAAGGTGCCTTGATCTAATTTTTAATAATAAGTCGGACCCCCTATATACCGACCACCCCTATTTTCCGACCGCTTGGTAAACCCATACCGCTTCCTCAACCTAACCACTTTAACTTACCATAACTCTACCAATTCTATACCAAACAAGCTTATCTTTTGAATATATATTCGTTAGCTTACAATGGCTTATACTAAGCAGGATTTGTAGGATACGATTATACAATACTAATAGGGTATTTAGTTATAATAAAGTATCTATAAGGAATTCGATATTCTAAGGACAACTTTCCACGACCGCCTCTGTAGCTCTTAACTATATTTAATTGCTTCCGAACTATAGCAATCTCTTAGCCAGGTATAAGAAGAACGACTTACTAAGTAGGTTTTAATCTAGGCTACCCTAGGTATCCTACTAATGTATATACAAATTAAGGAGTTTGCTAGCCATATCCTCTAGGTATAAAGAGTAAGCTATATAACAATTAGAAAAGGCTAGTTAGCTCGGTTTCTTTATAGAAACCCTATTCTTAGAATCTAATAAGCCTATAAGATAGATTTAGTCTATATTAATAGCACTATTAACTTAATTATATATAGTTAATGGCTATAGCTAAGTATCCTAGCTATTAAGGGCATCTTACTAGCTAACCATTAAAATATAGATAAATATAACATTATAGAAGGGTAGAGAACCAACGGTCTAGTAGTTAGAAGTGCCTAAATACGTATAATTTAGTATAAAGCTCCTAGTTCATATATCTAGACTTTATTCCTTAAGTATATCTCTATAATAAGGATATCCCTCCCCCTAGTCATTATCTTTAAGGGCAAGAGTCTTTAACAATAGTAATTTCCTATCGATAAAACGGAACTAAAGGACTAGAGGTTCATAGTAATGGAGATAGGCTAGACTAATCGAACTATTATAATCAAATAGCTTTAAAAAGTCTTTATTCCTTTTAGCTAGCTAGAGGATAGTTCCTAGTAACGACTTCTAATACTAGATAGCTATAATAGCTATATAACTAATAACTTTATATAGCTATATTATGAGAATGATATCTAATTACTCTTTTTACCTCTATATACCTTTTATATCCTCCAGCCATTAGATCTATTAGTCTTTTCCCCCTTAAAGTACACTTACTAGAAGCTCCTTGATAATATAATATCCTAGGTAGAATCATCTATCTTAGGCAAACAGACAATGATTAGATATATTATCAAGGCTTAGAAAGAGGCTATTATAGCCTAGAATATCAAGGTAGGATAGAAGGTATCTAGGTTATAGCTAGTCAATATAGTAAAACCCTTAATAAGTAGACTCCTATTAGAAAGTTCGAATAATCTAACTAATCCTAACAAATAGCCAGCTTCTATATAAACTCTAGAACCTGTTTAACACTCCTAGCCTTTAAAAGGAGCCATTAACCTAATTTTTGGTATATTATAGAGGAAGTTAGACTTACGTAGTCAGCTAACCAACCTGTCTACCAAGACTTAGCACTCCTCTATATATAGGCTCCTATTTAGGAAGGTTAAGAAAGCTTTTGACTAGAAGGACTTTAAGTTAGCTTAGTTATAATAGGAAAACGAAGCTCTAAAGGTATAGTTAGAAGTAGCCCGGCCGTCAAAGAGGAAGAGGGTAATAGTAGATCCAAACAAGCAGTTTACGATGATTAAACAGATCCACCAGGCCTAGATAGAAGCCGGCCATATAGAGGACCTTACTACCGAAGAGAGTGGCTTAGAAAGTGTAGAATCAACGGCTTCCTATATTGTAGTTGGTTGAACAGGTCTGTAATATATGTGGTTGAAGAAGATGGGTAGTTGTAGGTGCCAAGGTTTGCCAAGCGGTCGGAAAATGGGGGTGGTCGGTATATGGGGGGTCCGACTTACGCGCCATATTCCAATTGACCTATTTAGACATCCTGACTCCTAACTCACACTTCTTAGACGAACTTGAATTGTGGCTGAAAGCATATTAAATTGAAAGTCGATGATAGAAGATGGTTCCAATAGATGGAAGAATGGTTCCAATTGATGGAAAAGTTGGTAAGTTGTAAATAGTTCAAAAGAGCGATGTCTTCTTCCTACCTTTGCTGGCCCTGTGGCTCTGTATAAGTAGAGGATAGGAACAAAGAACCCTCCGTTTGCCAGCCCGTTTACCAGATCTATAGGTCTTATCTTATCCATCCTTACATGATGGACGTGTCTGTAGACAACGTACTGCATCAGTTGACGTCCTAGCGGCAGCAAGATCCAAGCCGTAGCGAAATCTAAAGCCACAGCGAAAATCCATAAGATACTTAGCGTCTCGTAGCGCTGGAAACATTAAAAAGCATGGAAGTCATGGACCAGCCATAACGTTTGATTTAGGAGGCCCATTGTGTGGGGTAAAAACACCTGTGTAAATACATCATCATCCTCATCACGCCCTCGAAGTCCAGCTCCGGCCCCCGACTAAAGCCCAGCGAATCTCGGCCTCTAGTACCCTACTCCGCAATAATACCCAACAGGTGACATCCGAATCAAGCAGCTCGCCATGCCCAACCAACCAACCAACCCCCATCTTTGGACCAGTGCTGAATGCGCAATCTACCGCCGCGTAGGCGGCCGTGTCCCGCCGGGCCCGTGTGATTTCCAATACCTGCAGTATACAACCTGCCCCGCGCCCTTGCACGTCGGACAATATTTCTCTCCCTTAAAGCAACCGGTTCTGCCGCAGCCACTTCTGTTACCGCAGCATTTGACCATGCCGTAATTACACTTCGTGTTCGTGCATGCTTTGGGTTCCGCAACCGACTGGCTCCAGAGCTGGTGGCATTCGTCGCAGGTAATGCCCATGGTGACTAAGTGGCGATCTTGAGATTTTGCGAGAGAAGAAACGAGTAAGGGTCTCCAAGTGAGTATATTGCTGGCGTGATGAAATGAATACTTTGGTTGCTGTGTACGTGTGTGACTATAGAAGAAAGATTCGGAATTCTCGAGGTTCAGCTTCTCATCTCTTATATATATTACCTTTCTTATCCCTGCTTGCTTAACCCCACACTTTCCCTCTGCGCCATGAAACAAGCGTCTATCACTACCTGCAGGCTCCTCGGCCCTCCATTGCGGCGTCATGGTTAGTGTAAAGCCAGGAGACCTACTAACTAGTTCGTGTCTAATCCCAAAGGATCAGAAACACATGGTGTCTTCTATATTTGTATCTCGGAGCAAAGGTACAAAAACGATGGTTTCTGCAAGTAATACCCATATACTCTTACGTAGAAGAAGGATAGAAGGAACGCTTTTGCTTCCATTTATAGTAGTTAAGTCAATGGGATCACTCCTATTTGCCCTAAAATAAGGTCGGCAGGATGATATGCGTCTCAAACTTCTGACGGCGTAGGATCGCGTGTGCTCACTCCTAGTACCTGTTGGAACAGGGGTTGGAAATTACCCCTGAATTAGCGCCTTTGCAGTGTTGATACCTCATGTCGCCCAACTGGGCCAGTTCTTCCACCCAACAACAACTCAATCAATCAAGCAATTGCTTGCCCACTTCTATCGCTATTTTGCGCTCCATTACGCAGTTCCAGTTGACATCCATCATCGCAATATTCCATACAGTGGTTCCAACAGTACCCATATTGGAAGTCCAACAGCCACGTATCTATAGTATCACAGGTAAAAGCACTTACAATAGAGCATGCGGAAGCTACAAGGCAGGCAGTGTGTTAACTGAAGCTGTAGATGTTCGATATTCTGATCAAAGTATAACGCGCCTCGCACCATCTGTTACGGTACGGGCGACACACCGGTTGCAAAACGCAGGGTACTGATACGACAGACCCTTGCGCCAAAAAACAGCCCAAATTGACTGACCGCACGTCAACTTGTCAATTCCCACCTATATGTCACACACTTTTGAAGCTAACCGACTATGGCCGAGGGCTGCCGAGGCCCCGAACGGGCTCAGCCCGTTACACAATCACTGTCTTATCTGTCTGTCTATGTACTATACCAATACCCACCCATGCTTCCTCTTGTAACGGGTTAGACCTGTGACGTGATTAGCTGTATGTAGTGTAGAGAAGATAGATAGGTGGGCACATTTGGTCTGTGCGCGCACAGGGAAAACTTCCGGTGCGCGGCCGCCTCAGCTTGGCGAAATGAGGGAACAAAAAGGCGTCGGTGATGAGGAGCGCATGGGGGGAGGCAGGGGACCGAGCGGAGGAAACGAGGAAGGGATGGAGGCAGAGAGAAGTCGAGAGTACAAGAAAGGGACGTCGAAGGAGGAGGCTCCTATTTATGCGGCGGGCGTGTTGGAGGCCGTGCGAGCGGGGCAGTTCGGACGGTTCTGACATGGCGCCATACCCGATTAGGAAGGGCGCCATTCCCGGCGGGTGCGACAGCGAGTTCTGCATTACAACAAAAATAATACCTTGAAAGTCCACTAGTTCATGGTCATCAGCTCCACGATCGAATCCACCGACCCAAACGCGGCCTTTAAGCCTACGTTCATCGCTCTCCTGTACCGCAGCAACAAGACCATCCCGCCCGCCAGCAGGGGCAGCCCGACCAGCCCGACGAGCCCGCGCACCAGCATCCGGCCTTGGTGCTCGCTCTTGGCTACAACCTCTGAGTACCGCTCGTTGCCGAACGAGACGCGCGAGTACTTGGTCTGCCAGCCGAGCGACGGCACGTACTTGGCGAGCGCCTCCTCGAGGAACTTGCGCAGCCGGTAGCCGGGCGACAGCACCGACGCACGCATCTCGACGTAGTTTTGCAGTGCCAGGTCGTTGATGGCGTGCGCGTCCGGCACCCGCACAGCCGTGTACTCGGCTAGGGCGCGCCCGCGGGAGCTGGCCCGGTCCGCGCCCGCGCTGAGCTCGTCCATGCGTGCGTGCTTGTCGATCACGTCGAAGAGGATGCGCACGTCTTCCAGCCCGGCGTTCATCCCCTGCCCGTAGAAGGGGACCATGGCGTGGGCGGCATCTCCGACCAGGACGACAGACGAGCCGTAGTGGTGCGGTTGGCACTTGATCGAGATGAGCGGCAGGTGCGGGTTGCGGCGGAATGACTCGATCAGTTCAGCCGGCGGGATCAGCGCCGTGACGCCGGGGAAGTGCCTATCAAAGAAGGGCGGAATGAGCGAGCCGGTAGAGTCGGATTCGAGGTGTTCGTAGAGCGCAGCGGGGGCGAACAGGGTACAGGTGAAGGAGCCGTCCTGAGCGTGTTAATTGGAAGAGGATTAATTGTATGAGGAAGACGACAACATACGCCGCTGGGAATGGCAATGAACATGAAATCCTTGCCCGGCCAGATGTGAAGGTGGTTCGGGGATATCGCAAATTTGGAATTCAAACTCGCGTCCGGGGCGGTCGTCTTGGGTCGGATCTGAAATTCGCACCACAGGGTATCGACGTACACTTGCTGGTAGTCCACGCGCGTGTACTTCATCATGTGGTACCTGACAGCAGAATGGGCGCCATCAGCGCCTATCATAAAGTCAAAGTCAACTTCGACCTCGCGAGCTCGCTGCCCAGGAGCCGGAGCCGATCCATTCTCCCGAACTTCAAACCAGGCCTTGTTCTGCCGGAAATTGGCGCCGGTGAGCTTATGGTTGAAAAAGAAGGTCACATTGGGCATCCCCTCCAGGATATCGAGCAGACGCTCGTTAAGACGGCTGCGGTCAACAGCGAGGATGGACTGTGAAGTTAGCTCGCGTCCCGAAACTTATGGCGGAAGCGAGAGTCTTACTCGTCCGTGTACGCCGTCGTAGTCTTGGGGCTCCTCATATAGATCGCCGTTGGCTCGTCTCCCGTGAATCATGCGGCCACGCATCGGAATCGTGGCTTCCAAAACATTTTCAAGAAGTTTTGGTTGTCCAGAATGGCGCATAGCATTGATGCCGCGTTCCGAGAGAGCCAGGTTGATGGATTTGGTGAAGTTGAGCGGCGTCGTCGTTGGATCTCGGAGATCTAACCCATGTTACAATCAACAAACGGGCCCTAGTAACCTACGACGGAGATATCAAAGATGTCGACGGAAAAGGCAATAACGGAGAAACACTGGCAAGTAAACGAGAAAAAAAAAAGGCTCACTCACCACTTCGCAGCTCGTATATCTCGACATCGTCACCCCGATTTGCGGCATACAAGGCCGCAAGTGAGCCAACGGGGCCGGCTCCAATCACGACAATTTTCTGCTTTTTCTCCATTGAATATGTCCCTCGCGGGGTGTGAACGGGTGTGAGAAACTCGAACAGGGCAAAATGTTGGAGCTCAGGTGATGATGGCTGCTTGGATTCATTGAGATCCATCGGCTGATCCTGGCAGAGCGGCTAGGATCGGAACCCGCCCGGAAACCCCTGTTTGCCGATCAGCGTTGGTCAGCCACAGCCACTGTTCAATTCGTTTCGAGCCATGTTCAGCGCCACACCCGCCGCATTCCAAAAATATTCAGCGCCGGGCACGCTTATCTGAAATTCATACTAACGTACTCCGTACCCATTTTCTCTGACCTCCTTCCCGTTCGTGGGAAGTTTAAACCGCGAGATATTCGGCCTCATTACGCTTTAGTTTTTTTAGGTTGCGAACGGGAGAGCTTGTCTCTTAACGCCGATTTTCGAAGGCCGCCCTACTCCTACCCTCCTCCCCCGCAATCCGCCCCCGACACAAACATGGCCAAAGAGCCGCCAACGAAGAAGTGCCTCGGTGCCGACTGCGAAAACGAAGCCAGCTCGCTCCAGTGCCCCAAGTGTCTAAGTCTTGGTATTAAGGACAGCTACTTCTGTTCCCAGGAATGCTTCAAGAAGAACTGGGTAGGCCGGGCGTTCACTGCCCCTCCGTCTGGCTGGGCACCACAGAGCGCTTTGGACTGACGCCAACATTGCCAGGCTACCCACAAGAATATTCATAAGCAAGAAAACAGTATTTTAAGCCACTTCTTTACTCCAAAGGTCGTGTCTGAACCAGATCCAGAAACCGGCTACTACAACCCCTTCCCGACGTTCAACTTTACCGGCCCCCTCCGGCCAGTCTATCC
The DNA here is from genome assembly GCF_000226095.1 of Thermothelomyces thermophilus ATCC 42464. Lineage (NCBI taxonomy): Eukaryota > Fungi > Ascomycota > Sordariomycetes > Sordariales > Chaetomiaceae > Thermothelomyces > Thermothelomyces thermophilus. The sequence goes on along the minus strand of NC_016476.1, from coordinate 1,908,336 downwards.
CCTTTCCCCGAGACGCGAGGTCCCCAAGTCGATACCCCGTCCCGACTACGCCGAAGATGGCATTCCAAAACACGGCAGGTCCCTCGTCAGGACCAACAAGATTGAGCAACTAGACGCCAAGGGCCAGGAAGCCATGCGCAAGGTCTGCCGGCTGGCGCGCGAGGTGCTCGACATTGCAGCTGCTGCAATCCGCCCGGGAATCACGACGGACGAAATCGACGAGATTGTTCACAATGCTTGCATCGAACGGAATGTGAGCCAGCTCCTCATTCGTCTGGCCTTTGATCTTATGCTAATTCCCTGGAAAGTCTTATCCATCACCCCTCAACTACAACCACTTCCCTAAGTCGGTCTGCACCTCCGTCAACGAGGTGATTTGCCACGGGATACCTGACAAGCGTGTCCTGCTTGACGGAGACATCATCAACCTCGACGTCACGCTGTACCATGAGGGCTACCATGGCGATCTGAATGAAACATACTACGTCGGCGACCGGGCTAAGGCTGACCCCGACACGGTCCGCGTCACCGAGACGGCCCGCGAGTGCCTCGAGGAGGCTATTAAGCTGGTCAAACCCGGAACGTTGTTCCGCGAGTTTGGAAATGTCATTGAAGCTCATGCCAAGTCTAGGGGCTGCAGCGTCATCCGAACCTACGTCGGCCATGGCATCAACAGCGTCTTCCACTGCCCGCCCAACATCCCACACTACGCAAAGAACAAGGCCGTTGGCGAGTGCAAGCCTGGCATGACCTTTACCATCGAGCCCATGATCGCCCTGGGCAAATACAGGGACGTCACGTGGCCTGATAACTGGACCAGCACGACGATCGACGGAAAGAGGACAGCTCAGTTCGGTAAGCAACCTGAAGTTACCGACCCTGAACGATGGCTGATTGGCTTTCAGAGCACACCCTCTTGGTGACGGAGACGGGCGTAGAGGTTCTGACAGCCCGGAAAGCGGACTCTCCAGGTGGGCCGGTTCCGATGCCGCCCGCAGCGGCGAACGGAACGAGCTAGGACAGCATCTAGTCAAGAGGTAGAACTGTTCATAGTTATGTTATCGTGACCGCAAGTTCTGTGATACCCGGGAAATAACTCCCACGCGAGGAAGCACGAAGCAAACAGCCCTTGATACCCTAGACGTCCATAAGGCGAACTGACGGTTTCTTTTGGACCGTGGCTCGCACATCGGACACCAGCTCTGCAGAGTAAAAAGCCATTGAACATGTTGTCAAAAATGCATTGTTCAACCTCGACCACTCCCGAATCTGTATTTGTTGGTTGTGCAGCTTCCTTCGAGACCCACTTCTTCTTCCCCCGGCATGCACGAGGCTAATGTCACCTACGGCGCCCCACTTGAATCGTTTTTGGCATCGCCCAACCACCAAGCTAAAGACCTATTCTTCCCGTTCTCCGGCGAGCTGTTGTCATTCTCCCTTTTGCACCCACCAGCGATCGAAAATCGTACTATTTTTCTCCCGTCGCAGCTGCCACGCGACTCGGCCGTTACCGCAATCCACCCTAGCAACAAAGAATCTTCAAGTCCGCTAACCCTGCCGATTGCTGGGACGACGAGCTCGCGACATCCGTCATCGTCATCGTCCGCCACACCTCATCGCAACCCCTCTTTGCGCGTCGCGAGGGCTTTTGATCCTTGACACGCACGTTCGAGTAACGATCGATCCTAAAGAACACCCCGTAGCAGCGTGAAAATGTCGGGCGAGGCGTGGCTATACCTCTTCGCCGTCATCATAAATGCGGTCAACCTGTTCCTGCAGGTGTTTTTCACCATCATGTACAGCGATCTGGAATGGTACGAAGTACCCGAGCAACATGTTTTTCAGCGGCCAGACATGGCGAGCAATGGCCGATGCGGGGGGTCGCCACGCGACACGACTTCCCGCGTCACGAGCCTGCTGCCTACGGTCCCTTTCCTAAACGCACCGGATTGCTAACGCGAGTTGCGCGCGCAGCGACTACATTAACCCGATTGACCTCTGCAACCGCCTCAATACATACATCATTCCCGAAGTTGCTGTCCACGGATTCCTGACCTTCCTGTTCTTGATCAACGGATACTGGCTTCCGCTGATTCTCAACCTACCCCTGGTTGCGTACAATGCCAAGAAGTACGTAGTTTTCTCACCGATTCCGAACTGAAAGGGAAGTGCTAACAAGTCCAGGATCATCGACAACACTCATCTCCTCGACGCCACTGAGATCTTCAGGAAGCTCAACGTTCACAAGAAGGTGAGACCCCATTTTACCATCTCATCCGAAGGGCCGAGCTAATGCATGCTTGCAGGAGTCCTTCACAAAGCTCGGCTTCCATCTCGTTCTGTTCTTCTTCTACCTGTATAGCATGATTGTCGCTCTGATCAAGGACGAGGCTCACTAGGCGTCTTCTCGACCGATCATGTTCGTCCAACGAACTCCTCTCTGACTTGCTGTCTTGGAGGAGTTCCGGGATGTTGTCGGCTTGGGGGGCGCGCTGCGGTTTCCAAATCGGCGAGTCTCCGTCCATTTAGATAGATGGCTTCTGGGCGGCACAGGGCGTTGGTAATGGCAGCACGAACACGGATATGAGATACATGACGGCAGATGAAGGCTACGGCGAGTAATGATGGGTCTGAGTGCCGGATTGGGGTTAACTGACAGGGCTCGGCAACGGATACGGGCGTGATATCCGTAGCTCGATGGCATCGGGATCTGGATAAAAGTGTTACAGACTCGGGAGATGCCTCCCATTCTCGGCTAGCGCATGGACACGGCACGGCTGAGTTCGCTTTCTGATTCTAGATTGGCGCAGTCATGGGCGGGAAGTTTCAGCGGCGTTAGCTCTGGGAGTTCTCCGGGTCATTTCCTCGTTTGTATTGTACTCCATACTACGAATATTGGACTGCTCATGTGGGGGAGAGGCTTGTTCCGGCGATGCATCTCACTTTACGTACTCTGTAAGACCGTGTAACATTCAGGTAGCTACCGTATCATCGGAGCCATCGTTCGCTTCACCGTCCTTGAAACGAAGGCTTGCCGAGAGCCATTGAGTGGAACATGGCGCCAACCGCGAGCCTTGGAGCCGCAAACTGAAAGCTTGCCTGGGCGGCATATGGCCCGTGCACGCATGCCAAATGCCAATGCATAAGCTTTCTCCCTTGTGCTCTGTTAGTTATCTTATCTTCTCAGAAACCGAAACCATCACCAGCCTGTTAACGCGATTCAGAAGAGAAACCCATCAAGGAGCCAGCATCCTGGCCTGATTCGCAAGTGGCGGAACAAACCAACCGATCGCACCACACAGAGCTCTGAAGAGCTTGGTTTTTTTACCTCCACCCCCAGTAGAATATGGCCGACTCCTTCGGCGACTACCCTCCCAATCTAACCGTCAAGGACGCCCTCATCGTCCGCGAAACAGAAGGTCCCTCACACGCCGTCACTCCGTACACGGGCACCGACCTCGCGCGCCCGCGGCTCGGCCCCGCAAACCCATTCCGCGACGATGGGCCATCGGCCTCGAGAAAGCGCAAGAATGTCCTCACGGGCCACGCCGAGGAGACCTTCATCTCGGAGCACACCTTCCGGGCCAAACACCGGGCCGTGGAGGGGGACCAGCGGCACGGCACGCTGACGAACCGCGAGCAAAAGGAGGTGAACAAGCGGTTGCGGCGGGAGCGGGAGGACAAGGGGGACGCGACGATCGCGGACGGCGACGGGGCGTACGTCGGACCGTGGGCGCGGTACAAGCGGGAGCGGTACGAGGAGGTCGAGGTGGGCGAGGGCGAGGAGGTGGAGCTGGCCAGCGGGGAGGAGTACGAGATCGTGGAGGAGGGCGAGGAAGAGGAGGATGATGTGGTGCCGAGCGGGACGGTGGTGCAGGCGCCCGCGCCGTCGCTGGCGAGGCGCAAGGAGGCGGAGGAGATGGGCGTCGAGACGACGACATTCCACGGCTCGAGCGAGTACGACTACCTGGGGAGGACGTACATGCACGTGCCGCAGGACCTGGACTTCTCGCTCACGAAGGAGGTCGGGAGCATCACCAACTACATCCCGAAGAAGATGGTGTACTCGTGGAAACACCACGGGAAACCCATCACTGCGCTGCAGCTCTTCCCGAGGTCGAGCCATTTGGGGTTGTCGGGCGCAGCGGATGGGTCGGTACACATCTGGGACGTCTACCGGGACAGGGAGCTGCTGCGCTCCTTCTCGGGGCACAACAAGGCCATCTCGGACCTGTCGTTCAACAACGACGGGACCAAGTTCCTGTCTGGCGGGTTCGACAGGAAGATCCGGCTGTGGGACACGGAGACGGGGCAGTGCGTCAACCGCTTCAACTGCGGCAAGACGCCGCACGTCATCAAGTTCAACCCCTCGGCGGAGAACGGGCACGAGTTCCTGGCCGGTCTGTCCGACAACAGGATCCTGCAGTACGACAGCCGGGCGGGCAACGAGACGGTCCAGGAGTACGATCACCACCTGGGCGCCATCAACACCATCGAGTTCATCGACGAGAGCCGCCGGTTCATGTCCACTTCGGACGACCGCTCCCTCAGGGTGTGGGAATATGGCATCCCCGTCGAGATCAAAACCATCAGGTATGTCTTACAGTGTTCTTTTTTTCCTCCCTCTCTCTATATGTATCCAAAGTTCAACAAGCAACCATTGCTGACGTCATTTCAGCGAACCCGACATGTTTGCTCTCACAAAGTCCGCGCAGCATCCCAGCGGCAAGTACGTGCTCTATCAATGCAGCGACAACTCCATCGTTGCCTACTCGTCCGGTCCCGAAAAGTTCCGGCAACATCGCAGGAAGGCATGGCGCGGGCACAACACCGCCGGCAGTGCCATCGGACTCACTTGCAGCCCGGACGGGCAATTTGTCGCCTCGGGCGATACAGGGGGCAGCGTGTGCTTCTGGGACTTCAAGACGTGCAGGATGTACAGCAAGCTCACCGCCGACAGCGCGGGCGGGGCGATCAACTGCGTCGCATGGTCGGAGCAGGAGACAAGCAAGGTGTTTACGGCGGGAACCAAGGGCGAGATCAGGCTTTGGGACTAGACGGGCGGCGGGAGAAGACGCACTGCGACTCTTTGTCGTACGTCCGCTGTGGTGGAAGTCTGGTCAATTGATGTTACTTCCTTGCGGCATGGTTCGCCCAGGGAGTATAGAGAGAGAGAGAGAGAGAGAGGGAGGGACGGAGGGACGGAGGGGCGGACAAGACAAGCCATTGTTTTCAGAGACACACTCGAGGCACACTGCCACCAAAAAGAAAAAGAACTTTTCGAACTTTAATCATCTGGTTTACGGCTCGACATCTGAAACCTAATCTACCTCTGGACCCCTTCCGTCTCCGCGATCCTAAAGACGTACTTGACCGCGCTCGCCTTGCCGTCCCTCAGGTTCAGCAGCGCCGTTTGGATACCTCCCAGGCCCCCGGGCACCACCTCGGTCCTCTGCGGCTTGAACCAGCCCTCCTGCAGGCCCTTGGCGAAGTACCTGAAGTAGACGTAGCCAAAGTCCTTGGCCTCCTTGTGCACGGTGCCGACCATGGTGAGGGTCTTGTCGACCCCCTCGGGCAGGTCCTGCTCGACGCCCAGCACGAAGGTGACCTTGGCGCCGAGCTTGCCCTGGGCGTCGCGGGCGCCGGCGCGCTTCAGCACCTCGACGACGTTGGGGACGCTGCTCTTCTCCGACACGGCGTCCAGCACGTGCGCGACGGGCGGCCTGCCGTCCAGGGCCCGGACCAGGCCCGAGACGACGGCCTCGTCGCCCTGCCGGTAGTCGACGACGGCGTCGCCCTTGCTCGGGTCGAGGAAGCCGGCGACGTAGTCGGTCGCGCGGCCGGCGACGCACAGGATCGGGTGGATGTTGCTGCGCCGGGCGAGCTGCACCGCGTAGATGCCCACCGCCGAGGCGGCGCCGTAGATGATGAGCGGCGTCTGCGTCGTCGCGGGCGACCACGGCTGCGGCAGGCCCAGGCGCAGGTACAGACCCACGGCCGCCGTCATGGCGGCGAGGGGGACGGCAGCGGCCTCTGTTTGGGGTTTGGGCGGGCTCTGGTCAGTACTCCTTGTCGGTAATGCATAATTATAAGCTGAAAGAGGGGGGGGTCTGGGAAGACGCGCCGGGGGGAGGGGAGGGGGGACGGCGACGAACCCTCAAAGCTGACCGACTCGGGGATGTGGAAGGTCGTGTGCTGCCATGCGATGGCGTACTCGGCATAGCTGCCTCCCGAGGTGCGCATCTCGTGGAAGGCGGCCACGCGGTCGCCCGGCTTGAACTCGAAGACATTGGCGCCGACCTTCTCGACGATGCCGGCGATGTCGTCGCCCTGATTGGTCGAGCCGCCAAACCACTCGGGCAGTTTCCAGTCTTTGGGATTGGAGCCCGAGACGACCACCTTGATGAGAACCTGGTTCTCGTTCGGGTTCGGAATGGGCGAGTCCACGATCTCGACTTGGGTTCCTGAGCGAGATGTGGTGTCAGATCGCAATGTGGTTCGAGATTCCGCGAGATAAAAACAGGGGCGGTCGGGAGAAGCTCGTTACCTTTGCTAACGAGTGCTTCCTTCATCGTGGGCGACATTGTGCGGTGCTCTCGTCTCCTTGTACCAAGGGGGCGTATCGGTTGCGTTTGGAGTGCTGCTGTGTGAGGATTGCGTGGGGGTTGTGAGAGCGGAGAAAATATGAATAGCAGATATCCATCACTCCAAACAAGGACGGGAATGTTGCTGCACCACTCCGTAGTTGGAGTAAGGTTCTCAAACGTGTCTACCCGATTATCAAGCACGGTGGAACTCGAAAAGGAAGGAAATAGAAACTCAAGATTGTCCCGTCACTCCACTCGTGACGCCATCTGCTGTCATATTCCCAAGGTGCGATAGCAGCCACCATCCATCAAACCCACCCTCTCCCAAGGTAGGCAGTATTTCCCCGCGCACCGGAGCGCCGAGCTCCGATCTGCGGGCTGCTCGCGGGGGCATACGGTACGGGTATGACACTTTCGATACCTAGGCCTGAGAGCTCACTATTGAGTGCAAAAATACGGAACATGTCGCATATGCATTAGTGCCTGCAGGTACGGAGTAGCTTCCCGAAACCGACAAGGCGGCCGGTTGAGCTGCTCGAGTCGCTCGGAAGCTACATCTAGACTCCATCAAGAAAGAGGTGACACGAATGGCTCGGATGGAGCCGATCTGGTGGATCACTGGTCGGAGAGACGGGCTGTGGATTTCGGAAACGCTTCCGGAGGCGGCGCAACAGCGATCTCCACCAACTCCGTTTCATCGTACGGAGTAAGTACAGTACCTTACGCACCTTCACTTTGGCCAGAACTACTACGGCAAGGGAATTTGTATGTGCGACGTACAGCGTACGCTGCTACGCTTCTCAATTTGTGATACCAAGCCACAATAACTCCATCATGCAATCAACTCCCATGATAAATAAGGCCCAACCAAAGATCAGCGCAGATACAGCGCATACCCTTATCCGTTGATGATCACGATTCCTTACTCGTCGTCGCGCGCGTTGTCAAGTCTCAACGACACGCATCCTTCATCAATCGCAACAAAATCGCCCACGGTAGCAACCTCTCCTCTTACAGAGGTGTACTCCCCCTTTTTAAACCACCACATCAGAACCCCAGCAAGCGGTTCCACGTCTCCGCCGTCGTGGCGTCGCGCGTGCCGAGCGCCTGGATCTGGGCCTGGGCGTCCCTGCAGACGGCCTTGGCGGCGTCGTTGGCGCCGCAGATGTTGGTCAGCTCGTCGCAGATGCGGTTCGTGATGATGTTGGGGTTGAGGGCCTCCTGCTGGTTGGCCGCGATCTGCGGGTCGTTGGACTGGAACGTGAACTCATCGGCCGGACGTCCCCCGAGGCCGCCCTCGAACTTCATGGTCGGGTCGCAGGAACCGAAATCGGTGGCGGTGCTGTTGTTGTTGCCGCCGTTGCCGCCGTTGCCGCCGTTGTTGCCGTTGTTATTGCCGTTGTTGGCATTTCCGTTGCCATTGTTGCCATTATTGTTCCCGTTGTTGCCGTTTCTGTTTTTGTTGTTTCTGTTGCGACCGCAGCGGGTAGTACCGCCGTTACCATTGTTATTGCCGTTGTTGGCATTTCCGTTGCCATTATTGTTCCCGTTGTTGCCGTTGTTGCCGTTGTTGCCGTCGTTGTTCCCGTTGTTGTTGCCGTTATTGTTGCCGTTGTTGTTGCCGTTGTTGTTGCCGTTGTTGCCGCCAGCGTTTCCGCCAGTAGTAGACCCGTCAGAAGCTTGGGCAGTGAAGTTGGAGAAACCGTTGGCTATGGCGACATCCGCCTGGCTGAGGCCATCGGCATTGAAGGGATTGGTCAGGGAGGTGGCCGAGTTGGCATTCTCAATGTCCGAACCAACGACAGCCGGATCGACAAGAGGAACAATGCCACGGAGCTCCGGGGTAGCGGGGAGATTGGGATCGGAGCAAATGGTAGGAATGGAGGTGACGAATGGGTTGAAGTTCTTCTCCGCGGCAACCAGGGCGGCAGCGGCAGCAATGACCTCGGGGTCGTTTCCGAGCTCCGAGACGATCTGATCGGCGAGTTCGAGCTTGAAGGGGTGAGCACTCTTGCCAGTCATACGAGTTCGAGTAAATTCACCTTAGCGCAAGCATTGGCACCAGCAAGAAGCACGCCGGGGCTGGCACCAGCAAGCGTGGCGGCCTGCCCAGGGTTTCCGAAGTTGCTCAGGGCAGAGATCTTGCTCTGGACGAGGCCTTCCTGCCCAAACCGGGCCTCGACGAGAGCCACCAGGGCGGCAATGACTGAGAGCTTGGAGTACATGATGACGAAACCGGCTCGTAGAGAGATCGTAGAATGTGTAAACTCAACGTCGAACGAATCGAAAAACCGACCTCGCGGTTAGAGGGAATGTAGATCAAAGTGAATGAGCGGCGAAACGAAACGAAAGTTCACAGAACTGGAAAAGAAGGCCCCAAAAGAACAAACATGAGCAGCTTGCTGGGAAAGATCAGGAGGCATCGACTTTGGGGGGCCAACGCCGAGGTTATATACAAGACCCAGCACCCCTTCCTCGCGAATCTGTGGGACATGAATGGGAGGAAGAACTAGTGTAGCTGGTATACGCCAGGAGCTTGGCTCTTTGCACGCGGCCCCCTAATGGCGATCATGCTCCCGCGTAGCTGGGGTAGCAGCAGTGGAGCATGAACCAAGGTCAAAGGCATGATGGTCTGGGCAAGAAACGGAAGCCCTGTTCCAACCCTTGTCAGGACGCTGACTTCAGCCGATCGCAGGAACAGGGTTGGGCAGTGTGCGGCGAGGCGAAGGGAGTCAAGAACTCGGGCCCAGCGAAGGCGCCCCCTGAGACTCTTCTGCTTGCGCTACACATACCCCGGGTCCCCTGCTCCGCACCGTCTGATGTCAAGATGGACAAGAGGCGTGGATCTGAAGCGAGGGTGCCTGCATGGAATCTGGCCCAGCCAACAGAGCCTCCTCGATGTTTCCGGGTTCCTCTTTTTGGATCACCGCCGAGTTGGGACGAAGAGCGTTGAGGTGACGGGACGAGGACCCATGCCTGCGAGAATCGTTTCCCACACGGAATGCAGGAGTGAAATCGCTCGGTATGGGACGGTGTTAACCCGCCGGGCGCATCGGGCGGTGCTACTTCCGAGCGCTTGCAAGGGTGTAGCCTTGCACCAAGACCGCCATCGTCCGGAAGACGGCGAGGGACAACCCTCAGGAAGGTTTCAAGGGGATACTACCACGCTTAACCCGACTGGCGGCCGTGCGCTTGTCTGGCTAGTGTACTTTACGGAGTAGATGGGTTCGGACAAGCAGACTTCCTAACCCGAGAACAGGGGCACGGGGCAGGCGTTCGCGCCATCATCCTATCCATGGGCTAGTGGGCGCTGTTTCGGCTCCACATGCACACGGACCAGGGACCGATCTTTCGTCTCATTGTCTCCAACTGGAAACTCTTTTACGCGCTGTGTACGGAGTACACTAGTGTAGGAGCCAAGCCGTCAGCTCAAACTTTTGAGCCTCGAGCTCAGCACAATTCCTGGCCGTACTGTGTATGCAAGGGGCCCGTTCTGCGTCAAATGAGATTCCAGGACCTGCCAAGGGTACTTGCCGTTTCTTGGCCGAGGCTCCCCACAGCCTAACTGGGGAATTAGTGTACGGATTACGGATTACACTACTTAAGTAGATGTGGCCTGTGCACCCTCCGTAAGCGGTAGCGATACAGGTAAGGTACGGATGCAGTAACTAGAGACGGTATACGACGCACCTGCGTGGTATACGGAGTTGTATGGATCATTACCACGCCGTTTATAACGCTTCAGTTCGCAATCTTTTCAAGCTAATTGCATTCTTCGCCATAATTGGTGATAACTGTCTACTGTGCTAGCTCCATGGCCGTCGCAGAGGGATAGCAAGCACTACGGAGTACGGATAGTGTAAGCAGTTTTAGCAGTTGCACCCCAGTCCGGGGCTCGGATGCTCCTCGCTTCGGCCTCCTGTCGCGGATCTCAGCCCTTGCAACCACTCCCTATCCCGCGCTTAATCTGATCCGCCGCCATCAAACACGGTGCCAAGGGTTGTGAGACAGAGTCGAGACAACTCACCGCGGTGCACTACTACGCAGCGCAAGCCGCAGCCTGTTTGCTAAGACGCCAAACTCACCGTTGAGCTGCGACTGTCCTTCAGCTCACGATGGCCATTTCAGCTTCGCGCCTAGCAGTCGTGTTTCAAGCTGGTCCACTTCCATCTAAAGACTGAGCAATTAATCTCGTGAAACACACGGCAACTACACTCAGCATCGCACAACCTCATTCTCCTGCACCAGGCTTTCTTGTTACTACACGAACCAGCGTATCGCCTCTGAATTATTCCTAAAGCGCCTTTGATAGAATCGTAGAGAAGGTCGGTTGGTTGGCATGCCGGCGTTCCAAGTTGCTCGAATCACGCTTCTCTTGCTCGTTGCTTGAGCGCTCTACGAGTAATATCGTTTGTACGGAATGCACAGCCATGTTTGTACAGTACCAAGAGAGGTTCGTAAAACTGTATCCTGCTTCCACGTGGGGCGGGTGTCCAGGAGCTGGCTCAATCAGCGTCAATCAGCTCTCGACAAATCCCTTCCCTAACTACTTTAAGGTCTCCGGTCTCCTGGTCGGGGCGGGGTGTAGGAGACAGTTGAGCCTCTGCAGAAGTCAGTAGTCATGAGAGTTCGGCTTGCAATAAACCATATCAACGGCCTCGTCTCGGGTTGTTCATGGGTTCACCACGTACTGGCAACTTATGAGTAGAAATGAATTGCTCGAAGAAAGAGAAATACCCACAGACTTGTACAAACATCCCTAAGACTATAGATCTACTCTCAATAGCACTTCCCCCTCTGATGCTATCAGCATACCCAGAAAGAGAAGTAAGACATGAAAAAGTTCTGTGTTGGCTTCCCCCCTGCCATTTAAGGAAGGCCTTTGAACTCCAAGGTGTTAAGATTTCCCCCCTTTGATCACACTCGATCTGGCTTGTTCACCAATTGGAAGGTCGTGACAGGAGAGGAACGGTAGGTTATACCCGGCTTTCACAGTTATCCTCGTGCAAGTCGCAAAATTGACATTTTGATGTCACTGCACCTCGTTTGGCTTCTGATGGAGCCCCATCAGATCCAAACAGCCTCGGCTAACGTCATCCCGAGCAGACGGACAATCGGAAAGACGCGGGGTGCCACGGCCGACAAAAGCTGGCAACAGAGAAACCCAGCAAAATTGCGCACCAAAAGTGTTGCGGAAAGAAGAAGGAAAAATAGAAAGAATGGGAAAAGAAGAAATGATGCACGAAACCATAAAATTGAATTTCGAGGCTAAAGCACCCACCAAAGTCAACCAGAACGCCACCCATGAGACCTAATTGAGGAGCCCGGTATCACGGGAAACCTCCGGCCCAGCCCGAGCTCGATCGGCCGGCCCACTACATCTCCAGCTAGAAAAGCTGTCGTCCCATCCCCGGGACAGTACCGGTTTTACCCTCCCGCCCCATACGCCATCCGAAGCGAAGGTTCGTTTCTACCGCGTCCGCTCGAACCACCCGCTCGAACCGGCAATGGCGACCGACTGATCCATCACCCACTCGCCAACGCCGAGGTACTTATCGACCCATTTGGACATTTCCTTGTTGTCCCCGGCCACCTTCTCCGTCTTGAAACTGAGCCTTTGCAACACCCCCAATAACGGGGGAGCAACGATCAGCCTCGTGTTCGCCGACGGAGCGCTAGGCGCCCCCTTTTTGCAGCAACGGATCGGTTCGAGGTACTTCACTCACGTCAAGCCTGTCGAGCGCTTCATACCCGCGAGAAATGCGGAGACTAGTCGAGAGACCGTCAGCCGACCGGCCCCGCTGCGCAGCGAGATGCGACGGAAACTTACAGAGCACAGCGTCGAAGGCATAATGGGTCAACCGTCCGAGCTTCGACCATAACCCAAAAGTCAGCAAGTCGAGGAGCTGGGAGCAAATCTTAGACTCCGAAGCGACGACAGAGCCGAGGACTGGCCTCGGTAAACAAGCGCCGGTCAGGGATAGCACGCACCACCATCTTTGGCCGCTGTTCTGCGATGTCGAAAACGAGGTTGACCGGCAGAGCTTATCGAATAGTTATATTGCGTCCTGGAGCGGCGGGGCGTAGCAATCAAGGCGACGTGGAAACCGAGTCCTTCGGTGTCGTTTGTTGCCTTCTGAGAGATGAACAGCCGGATGCGCGCGCAACCGAAGCAGCCAAGCGGGTCATTCCACCACCTGACCCTTGCCCAGGCTGGCCAAAGCTTGAGCCTCCAGAACACGTGCTGGGTCACGAGCAGTGGCTTGGGGTCCCTTATCGGCTCACGTCAGGGGTCCTGTCCCCTGATAACGCCCCAACATTACACACCGAGTACCGGAACTTCGATGCCGGCGCTTTTGATGGTCGCCCTGCAACACCTGTTTGGCGCAAGTTCATCAATAATATGACTTATTGGCATTGTGGTGGAGGAAGGAATGGATACTCAACTCGCAAGCAGGTATTGGCGAACGAGGTTTGGGTGTAATGCAGTTCGATGCGGCCTCGCCGAATGTACCTCGAAGCCCCGTATTTTCTAGCCCACCTCAGGAAAGAGGGGCCAGCAGCGTGGGGGAGGAACGAGCTCCCCTCCATCGAAAAAGGGTCAATTTTTCTCCCCGAACAGATCTCCCAACATTTTCTCGCCGGCCCCGATCCCTTTTCCTGTTTCCGCTCCCTCGACCGCTGAATTGTCGCGGTTTTCTGAGGTAAGTTTATTCTTTTTTTCCCTGGTCATCTTCAGTTCTGATTCGTTGTGTATCTTTTCCTCCTGCACCGTGGGGCAAGCCCAACCAACAGCCACTCGCCCTGCCCGTGTACGACGAGTTCGGCTGGCTTTGGATGGAAGTTATCCATTGTGCTGGTGCTGCACTCGATTCTTCCTGATACACATTCTGCCCCAAAGTCCACTTGCAAACCCTAGACCCCGAATTCAGTTATTTCTCGCGCAAGCGCTTTCGCCTCCGGAGTCGGAGATTGCTAACCGGATCGGTTTCAGGCTTTCGAGTTCCCAACTTGTTTGGATCCCTCTGCCTCGCGCGATTTTTTGCGAACACCGCTTACAGATCCTTCAGTGTGTTAGTTTCCACAATGGCGACTGCACTCGACCATCTCCAGCTCGGCGGCAAGATCGAATGGCTGTCGCAGCTGGACACGGCGTACCAGCCGGAGCGGAACCTGCGCCGGACGTCGATCATCTGCACCATCGGCCCCAAGACCAACTCGGTTGAAGCCATCAACAAGCTCCGCGAGGCCGGCCTGAACGTTGTGCGGATGAACTTCTCCCACGGCAGCTACGAATATCACCGTACGTCCCCTGCTTGCCAATGTCGATCCCCGATCCGATGTTGGTGGATGCCCGGGTCCCGCTCAACAGTATTCGGCCCCACCAACGCAGTCTCCCCTTACTACGCCGCACATCTTGGCATTGTGAAGACAAGATAGGTAGTTAACCGCTGAGTGTGCAGAGAGCGTCATCGACAATGCCCGCCAGGCTGAGAAGGTCCAGAACGGCCGCCCGATTGCCATCGCTCTTGATACCAAGGGGCCGGAAATCCGGACGGGTAACACCGTTGACGATGCTGATCTCCCAATCTCGGCCGGCCACATCATCAACATCACCACCGACGAGAAATATGCGACGGCCTGCACTACCGAAAACATGTAAGTCTTCTTGTTCTACCGTGAAACCTCAAGGCTGACTTTCGCAAGGTACATCGACTACAAGAACATCACCAAGGTGATTGAGCCCGGGCGCATCATTTACGTGGACGACGGTGTGTTGGCATTCGAGGTGCTTGAGGTTGTCGATGACAAGAACATCAAGGCGCGCGCGCGCAACAATGGCTTCATCTCGTCTCGCAAGGGTGTTAACCTGCCCAACACGGATGTCGACCTGCCCGCCCTCTCAGAGAAAGACAAGGCCGACCTCCGGTTTGGTGTCAAGAACAATGTCGACATGATCTTTGCTTGTGAGTCCTCGTTTGGGGCTGCCGAGAGGCCCAGAAGCCTTGTATCCTCGGAGCGCAGGTCTGGCTAACATGAGCTCACAGCCTTCATTCGGAGGGCGCAGGACATCAGGGACATCCGCGAGGTTCTTGGTGAGGAGGGCCGCCACATCCAGATCATCGCCAAGATTGAGAACCGCCAAGGGCTTAACAACTTCCCCGAGATTCTCGCCGAAACTGATGGCGTGATGGTTGCCCGTGGTGACCTTGGTATCGAAATTCCGGCTGCGGAGGTGTTCGCTGCTCAGAAGAAGATCATCGCCATGTGCAACATTGCCGGCAAGCCCGTCATCTGCGCAACGCAAATGCTCGAGTCCATGATCAAGAACCCCAGGCCCACCAGGGCTGAGATCAGCGACGTTGGCAACGCTGTCACCGACGGCGCGGACTGTGTCATGGTAGGATGGCTCTTACGTACCCGGCACCGAGTCACGCTAACGTGTCATGATAGCTTTCCGGCGAGACTGCCAAGGGCAACTACCCCTACGAGGCTGTCCGCGAGATGAGCTTAGCCTGCCTCAAGGCTGAGAACTCGATCCCATATGTCAGCCACTTCGAAGAGTTGTGCACCCTCGTCAAACGGCCCGTGTCAATTGTCGAGTCTTGCGCCATGGCTGCTGTCCGCGCTTCGCTTGATCTCAACGCCTCCGCCATCTTTGTACTCTCCACGTCCGGCGAGTCAGCCCGGCTCATCTCTAAGTACCGGCCTGTGTGCCCAATCATCATGATCACCCGCAACCCCTCTTCTTCTCGGTATGCCCACTTGTACCGGGGCGTCTATCCGTTCCTCTTCCCCGAATCCAAGCCCGATTTCAGCAAGGTCAACTGGCAAGAGGATGTCGACCGTCGTATCAAGTGGGGTCTCCACCATGCCATCGACCTGGGCATCCTCACCGAGGGCGAGACTGTCGTGGTTGTGCAGGGCTGGAAGGTATGGTCGAACCTTGTCTGGGTGTTCATCACACTGGAAATTACTAACTGTAACGACTATAGGGTGGTATGGGCAACACGAACACCCTCCGGATCGTCAAGGCTAATGTCGAGCACCTCGGCATTGGTCAGCCTCACTAATCGACCCGTTTTGTTTGTACACGGTTCACGGGACGGTAACACCTTGATACGGAAAGGATCTAGGTGGGAGCTACGCAATAGATCTGATATGACAAAGCTGCCACTCTTTCATTATTTTGCTCGTGCTGCTGTTCCCTCGAAGGAGCAATGCCCTGGCCGAATCTGAGCATGGGCCCAGGTTGGAATAACCGGAGAGTTTCCGGGTCTGACTAGCGGCCGTATCTCGGGTATGTATAACAATGGCTCCCTGAAGTCCCAGTGGACGAGTAAACTCGTCTTTGGCTTACTCAACTATCGGGAGCATCTTCGGCGGCTTCTTGCCCCGTTCACTCCTGCATGTTTTCGGAGTGAGGCGCTGATGTGAAGGCGCAGATGCTGACGGCACATGTGGCACAAGTGGAAGTGGTAACCCCAAAGGAAGGGGCCCAAAAGTGAAAGATAGCTAAACTTGAAGGAACCTGGAGCAACCCGCGCTACAACAAAACACTGTAGCAGGTACGGGATTACACTACCTTGGTGCTCAATCATGTGGAGTAGTGTATGCGGTTACGTGTGTTACTATGTATACTAGTACTTTACCTAGTGGGTCAGTTGGCGGTGTGTTTAGTTTGACAGCTAGGGAGTGGGTCAGCAGTGCATCGCAGTGACCAATCATGCTGTGGAGTACCCGGTGGTTAGTTGCTGACTAATTAGTTCAGGACTACCACCTGTCTCCCGACAGGTAGGGCCAAAACCCCTAGATATACCAATATAGCCGGACACATTACTACCAAATTTCCTATACATTCGTATCTTTACAAAAGGTGCTATCAAGTTTAATTACCATTATAATAATAGCCTTAAATAGCTATAAATAGTTCAATTGTAAACTAGGCTCTAAAAAGCTTAAAAACGTAGTAAAATTTAATTCTACCTAGTTATAACTAGTCGAATAACAGGTTATATAACTTGCTTTGTCTCCCTCTCCCTCTATATTATACCCCCTATCCCTATTACTCTTAACGCTCTTAATTATAGTAGTACCTTCTCTTATACCTTCTCTTTTAGCCTCCTAGTAATAGTTATTATCTTCTATCCCTAGTATTACTACTATAGACTTATAGGTACGTTATTTCTTAAACTTCTTAATATCCTTGATAATAGCTATATATAGAGACTCCTTCTTACCCCTAGATAGAGATAATGACTCGATATCCTCTTCCTACCTATCTTTATTATCTGTAAAGTCAAATCTATCATTATCGCTATTATTAATTAACATTATAGTCACGCCGCTAATCTATATCCTAGGACATTTAGGGGATAGGAGTTTAACTTCTAATAATAGCTTAGCTAACTAGGGGATTAGGACTTCTTTTCTGTCTCTAAAGTCGAAGAATGCTAGTAGCTAACGTTCCTTTAGTAGAACCTAGAGAGGGTCTTTGTTATTAAGAGGAAGATAGTCATTCTTATTAGTCTTTTCTAAGAATTTGGTAAAGGTTACTATACGAAGGTAACGCCTATTAGTACTAGGAATCTTGTTCTCTAGGCGCCTTTTCCAGACTTTATATTCCTCTCTATACTCTTGTTTAATCTGCTTGACGGCAATATAGGTAGCTTTTCGGCTAGTATCTCGAATTGCCTTAGCGCTGTTCTAAGCTTAGATCTCTTGAAATCGTCGAATCTATTAGATGGTTATACTTATTATAACCTCTCTTATTAGCTTAATAAGTTAGCCTTATATTTTCTTAATAGATAGTATAGCTAGATAGGCTCTCTTGTCTTTAGTAAAGTTATTTGGATGTTTATATATTAGCTAACCTTTATTAATTATTAATGTAATATCCTAAAAGTGTTCTTATATTAGTAAACTAAAAAGCTTAAGATATTACTTTTAAATATAGTTAATACCTTTTTTTATATATACTTATTACTCATTATTAGGAATTATAATAGGATATCTAATACTTATATTAGATAATACTTTCTCCCTAATCTGGTCTATTATAATATATTGGTTTGGTAGAAAAAGACTAGTCTTTTTGAATCCTATTATAATATTTTAGCGTTTAAAACTAGCCTCCTAGATTTCCTAGAATCCTCTAATAAAGTCTGCCTAGGTAAATGTAAGATCACCGTTTCGAACTACCTACTAGAGACATTATTAATATACTTCTTTAAGATAGCGAAAGACTCTTATATCTATTAGCTAGATAAAGTGTATTAAATAGGGAAGGAAGAAGATAATAATAATATCAAATAAGAGGTAGTATTTATAAAGTTTAAGGTTATAATATCCTATAAAGTTATCTAGGATAAGTAGTTAGTAAATATATTCTTCTAATAGTATAGATATATAGATTAAATCTTTAGGGGTAACGTTATCTAGGTTAACAAAGTATATATTAAGAGTAAGACTATAGTTATAATAGTTATAACTAAACCATTCCTTAAAGCTTATACTATATTATTAGAACTTAGTATAGATAGTAAAAGAGTATTTATTAAAATGTTATATCTAATCTATTATAATCTTAGTATTATTAAATACTATCTCTAACTTATAGAATTATATTTCTTTATTAAGACCTTCGATATTCTAATCTTTTAATAGCTACTATTTAAAAATATAAAATACTAAAATAGTATTACTAATAGTGTTTCTAATACTAATTATACTTATTAACTCTTAGTTATAAAGGTCTGGAATCTCTAGCTAATAAAATACTATAGTTAGTATTCTAAACTAATACTTAGAAAAGAGGAAGATACTAACCTTCTTCTTTTTATCTATTTTAACTATTAAGATCTTAAACTGCCTATTTAACATTATAAATATATACCTAGTCTTATCTACATTCTAATAGCTAGATATAGTAATCTTAAAGCTTTTAATAGTATCCTTAAGCTTATTAAAGAATATCTCTAGTTCTTCTACCTATTACTCGGCTAAGAGTCGGTTTACTTTGACTAGTTTGAAGAATGTCAGCTAAAACTATAGATAGTCCTATTTCTAACGTAGCTACTAGTGCTTACTAACAGGAGGGTAAGGAGGATCATAATATACCTATAAGCAGTTAGCAACATCTTAGAGAAGATCTTTAGTAGCGAGAGAACTAGATTCGATAAGCTAGTACATGTATCCTTCAAGGGCAGAATCTTCATCGTTTCGAAGCAACCGAGGTCTTCTAACTACGTTACTACTAGTGGCTAGAAGTCTAGTATCCTTTAACGACTTCAAGTGCCGGCCAACCTAAGTCTTTCTAGTCTTGAATAGTTAAGCCACGTACTATATACTAGGTTCCTTTCTATAGGGTAAACGGCTAGTTCGGTAGCGAGTTTAAGTGGTAAGGAGCCATTTGGCGGCCTGTATACTAGCCGGTTCCTAGATTTGATCGGTCAGAGGTATCGTATATAGGAAAGTAGGTTAAACTAGGCTTGTGGCAGTGGTTGTGTCTTCGAGTATAGGGAGTTGGCTGGTAAAATTGGACACGGGTTTGGACGCGTACCTGTCCGGCCGTATCTAGGCGTCCGGGGGTTTTGGCCCCACCTGTCGGGAGACAGGTGGTAGTCCTGAACTAATTAGTCAGCAACTAACCACCGGGTAACTACGCAGTACTGAGATGGGCGATGCGGTGGCAGCGCGCGCGTGGCATGTGCTCGTGGACTTCATGCACTGCGCTGCTGCTGCTCCAGGCATCTGCACCTCACCTATTCTCTGGTATGCACCTGCCTTGAAACCGCTCTTTCAACCTTATGCTTGCCTTTGAAGCTGTGCTGGTTCCTTCCATGCTAGATCGCGAGAGCCGTTCTTTAAGGCTGCTACCCTACATTTCCGGGCAGTATTGGAGCAGCTACCACTGCTTCGTACAACTGTTGGATGTCAACCGGTCATCGCCGATGCGCGAGCCAGCCTAACACTTCACAACTCCTCAGTGCCGCCTCGACATCGATAGCATGTCTTCCAAATCTTCTTATCTCCCTCGTCTGGGGTTCTCTCGTGGCGACGGGCCTATTCTTCCGTTGCACAACCGAACGAGTCCCCCGATCCGCAAGAAGCACAGCGAGTACAGCCTCTCGGAGCTCTCTCCCCGGCCCGACGACGGCTTGTTGTCCTCGTCGCCGGAGAACGACCGCGATGCTGCAGTTTCTTCTCAGCGGGGCTCCTCCCCTTCGGCTAGATACCACGACTGGGCAACCGATAAAGCCTCCTCGAAAACGAGAGCCGAACCGCCTCCCTTGTTCACAGGGCCACCGCCTCCCATTGCGACTTCGCAGATGCTATACCGTGACGAAGAGGAGAGGGACGCGTCGTCAACCTCCTCGCGACACTTTGGGGCGACGTCGCTCGCGCGCAACATTGGCAGCGTCCTCTTCGACCGCAACACCCCCTCGCCAAACCGCACTAGAAACAGAGACTACGACCCGAAACCCGACGCCATCTGGCGCAACCTTCAACGCCGCGAGCGCGCGCTCCAGAAAGAACTCCAACACCTCCTCGACGCCCAATCTGCCGGCCTCGCCGCGAACCTCGGCTCAGACGACGGTGCACCAGGCGTCAGCAACGCCTCTTCCGACTCCGGAGCAAGAAGCATTGCACCAACAACAAGCCCAACACCAATCACAGCGCACACCGCCGGCTCCTCGCAGCGATCACAGCCGCGCCACGTCACGTTCGAGGACCGCCGCCACCGCCGCCACCACCACCACGACGCCGCGACGTCCACCAGCAGCGTAACCTCGTCGGGCACGCTCGTCCCCGTACGGCAGCCACGGCCCAAGTCCGTGGGCCTGCGCGCCGCGCGCGCCGGTCTCGCGCGGTCCATCGCCCTGCTCGCGGATCTCAAGGCGGAAGAGGACGCGCAGCTGGCCGCGGCGCTGAGCGCGCGCAAGAAGGCGCTGGCGCAGCTCCGCCGGTGGACCGCGCGGCGGGAGGGCATCGCCGAGGAGCTGCGGCTGCTCGAGGCCGACCACGACGAGGGCGCGCCAGGGCGGGAGCTGCAGGAGCTGGAGGGCGAGCGCGACGCGGTCGCGGGGGAGATTGCCGAGCTGGAGGAGCGGCTGGCCTCGCTGAAGCGGAGGCGCGCTCGGCTGGACGAGCGGCTGGAGGCGGTGCGGAGCCGGAGGGAGGCCGGCCTGAGCGGCTACCGCGGCGCGCTGAGAGAGGTGGAAGGGAAGATCGGCGAGCTGTTGATTCGGCCGGGCGTGAGGCCTCTGGATGGAGAGTTCTTTTCTTCCCCGGCCAGTGACCACGAGGGCGGAAGAGGGATCAGGGAGTCACCCGGCGGGGTGGAGTTTCTGCAGCTTAGGCCCGAACGCAGGACGGCGGAGATGGCGAGGGAGTGGTGGGAAAATGAGGTGGCGATACTGGAAAAGAAGAAAAAGGAGGTTGACAAGGAACGCACCGCGCTGGAGCAGGGAGTGGAAGTATGGAGGGGTGCGGTCATGCTCGTGTCGGAGTTTGAGGCCGAGCTGAGGAACCAGCTTCGAGAGAGCGGGAACGCAGAAGGCGGCAGCGGCAACGGGAAGGGCAAGAACAGAGAAGGCGACCAGGCAACACCACCGTCTCCCGAGCAGACCATGCTCGCACAACTGGACAGGATGCAGGGTGTTATGGCGGGTCTCGAGGAGCGGTTGCGCGTCGCGGAACAGAACGGCTGGAACTTGCTGATATGCGCCATTGGCGCCGAGCTGGAAGCCTTCCGCCAAGCGGACAGCATGCTACGGGAAGCCTTGCGGTCCGCAGGAGTCAACGTTGGAGACGACGACGGGACGCATGGGGACTCGACGCCGCGTTTGGGCAAGTCCACGGGTCTCGAAAACTCGGGCCAGGGAGTGGACAGGGCCGAAATGAGCGGCGAGGGAAAGCTTGTGGATCTGCACGACGGCGACTCGAAACAAGACAGAGATCCCGAGAGCGATAACGAAGTACCTCCGGACCTGCTTGTTTCGGCGCTGGAGGACGCTGAGCCGGAGAGCCCCGGCTTGAGCAGAAAGAACAGCAATGAGATTCCCGCGGAATTTCTCAGGGAGCATCACGATGATGAAGGGTTCCCTGGTTTTGGGGCCATGACTTAATAATGCTGCCGCCTCAGGAAAGCCCCTAAACTGAGACGGCTAGATAATGATAACTCATGAGAGCGATCATCCAGAGCTTAGGATTAGTTAGCGGGCGGGAAGGTGTTTCTTGGAGCACATCAGCGTTGCTACATTGTTATATGAGGCATGATTACGGCTGTCGAGATGTGTTTGTGTCGAACATCAGGAATGATTATTATGTCTAATTAATGGTATGTACGTGATGATAATTATACCCGGACCGGAACCAGGCCTTACCACATCGAGATGCTCTCGCAATGTGGAAATGGATATTTTTCATGATGCTACCGTGAGAGCGAATACAGGGCGAGCTGGTTTCGGGAAAGGGGGGCTGAGTTCCGCCCACAGAGGTTTTGTTCCTACGCTTGGAGAGGCGCATGAGCGAGAGTGGCCCAGACGACGATGATTAATTAGACGGCAGAGTCGCACGGCTGGTACAGGTGGCACAAGTGACATCACAAGGGGTACAACGGCGTAATGCATCATAGAATTAGCTCGGGGTTACAAAAGGCGTAGAAGTCGGAAAGGTCAATGGGCAAGTTGAGTGTAATTATGTATGTATGCACATGCATACACAAATCATACACAAATAATGTACAGTGCATGTCAAAGTTGTCGGGTTGTCTGGCTGCCTCCGTACGATAATTCGGTCCTCTCGAGGCCGTTATCTTGTGACCTGCCCTTTCAGCTGCAGTAGCGCCGGGGAAAACAGAAGTGTACAGATAACTTATCAAGGCAACCGATCAATGTCCTAGTCTGGTAGAGCCTCAAAAAATATCTTCCCCCTCGGCCGCGTTCACCCCGTCCCTGACGACCCTCTCCACCGCCGCCTCCGCCTCTTCGTCCCCGTCCAGCAAGTCCAGCCACGTGTTCTTGATCCCCTCGCTCGCCAGCAACAAGTCGGCCACCCTCGCCACCGTCGCCCTGCTCACATTGCCTCTCACGTCCCCCGTCTTACCCAGCTCGACCCGTCCCGCCGGCTCGAGCGTGAGCGTTCCCGGCCGCAGATTGATACCCACGAAGGCGTCCCCTCTCTCCTTGGACACGGCGTAGAGCGCCTCATCGGCGGCCAGCTTGGCGCGGTAGTAGTGCGGCAAGACCTGCTCGTTGAGGTGCCGGGCCGCGGCCCAGGCCTCCTCGGACCACCAGGCTGGCCGGCCGCGCCGTGAGGCCAGGTACGAAACCATCAGAAAGCGAGTGACGTGCGGGGCCGCGGCCGCGGCACGGATGAAGTGGATCGCGGCGTCGCGGTCGATAGCGTAAGTCTTGAGGCCCCCTTCGTCAGAACCGTGTTTCAACTACACACGAGAGGAGGAAGAGCACTAATTAAGGGGGAAAATATGAACATGACCGGCACGGACAGGTAGTAATCACTTACTCGTTCAGGACCCCCTTTCCCACCAGCCCCTATGGTGTAATTAACACTGCGTTAGCAAGAACAGGCCATTACTAAAACGATAGACGCGCTCGAACACCACGGACATGAAGGCTCCACTGACAAAGATATATCAATGACATGGAAGATGCGAGACTTACCAGCACTCCAGACGACATAATCTCCTCCCCACTCGGAAATCACCTTCTCCGCGTCGCTCTCGCTCTTCACCTCCTCCAGACTCCGCACAAGCACCTTCAACCTCCCCGTCCCCTCCCCCCCGTCCTTGGGAGCTAGCCCCTGGATGGTCGGCGCCTGCTCCTCTGTGCGGATCACGCTCGTCACGTCCCACCCGCGGCGCAGCAGTAGCGGGGTGAGCAGCTGGGCGACCTTGCCGTGACCGCCGAGGAGTAGGACGTGGTGCGGGGTAGGGGGCATAACTAATTATTGTTGCTTCGTTCTCGAGTTTTCTCTTGGATACTCAGTGTCGGTAAAATACGTTGGCTTATTGTTTCCCTCTCTCCGTTTGCCAAGAACTTGTATCGAGTTTGATCCGAGAAGGTTGATGCGAGGGGGCTTATTTTCGAAACAGCACTTATGGTTTGGGATAATTAATAAAGCATCGGGGTCTGATTGTCAACTTGGGCAGGCATGATGTCATCCGCGGCCTCCTTGGCACCGGAAGTCTCGGGTTGGGCAGAGGCGGGCCCGAGTCGCCGACTGCACGGCCACGGGAACCCTGCACGGAAAGTTCGGTCCACATGTCGAGAACCAACCAGCTCTTTTCTCCCGCCTTGAGTAGACGATAAAGTCTTGGCCCCTCCCCCCCACCTCCTCCACCAAAAGACTTCTCGAGGGTGCTCTCTGGAGTTCCGAGAACGCTCGAGTTCTACAGCGTATCTAAAGCATATACGTCCGGGTCAAGTATTCGTCCTTCATGCCCTAATCCCCGTACAGGGGCGAGCGCGTTGCCTCAGCCGGGGCTGGGGCGTTGTTGGCAGCCTGCAGCATGCCCGGAGGTGCTAGATCCCGGCGGGCACCTCCGGGCATGGACAACAAGCTGGTAAAAGCCCCAGCCCCGGCTAGGCAAGGCTGTCAGTGCCGTGCACGGGGGTTCAGGGCAAGAGTAGTCAAGGGGACAAGGAGCTCAGGAACAGACGGCAGGTTTTACGCCGCCTGTTCCTTGAGCCTACCGGTGTGGAGGAAGAGACGACGCCTCCCCTCAGGCTGGCCGAGAGGAGGAAGGAGAGGAAAGGGTCGCACGGTCGCTGGTCGGCGTCGGGCCGTTGTCGAAAAAATACCTAATTAATTATTCATAATCAGAGGCACCCGCTGTATGATAAGAGAAAAGTAGAAAAACAAAAGCAGAAAAGAGCAAGACAGAAAGAGCAGGGCTAAAAAGGAAAAACAGAAAGTGAAAAACAGAAAACCAAACAAGGGTAGAAAGGCAGAAATAGAAACAAAGCAAACCGACGACAAGCAGAAAGCAGAGTCAAGCCACACTTGCGCTATGGAGAAAACAGATGCAGAAATTCGCTGGGGATGGGGGGAATGCCCCCGGGAAGACCACCGGGAAGGGGAAGGACAAACGCTGAGGCCTCCACTGGTTTGGCATGCTCACCCGCCGGGGGGGCTGGCTCCGGATCCGGCCTCGTTGAAAGCGCGGGGTGCTTGTGGCGCTCGAGTCGACTCCGGATCGGGCAGTCGGCCCTGTTCCGCAGCATGTGCTTGTGGGCGCGTTGGAACAGCAGGCGCCAGGCGTAGGCCTCGAGGGACTCTCTGTCGAAGTCGGCCGGGAGGAGCAGGCGGTGGACTCTCTTGCGGCTTTGCCACCTGACGAGTTCTCGGACCCTGGGGTGCACCACGGCTTCGATGGCTTCGATCCTTTCCGGCGTCGATCTCCCGCTGCTGTCGGCTTCGTCGATCCGCGCATCGAGGAGCTCGTCCATCCATTCGTCGCGCGTCGTGGGGTGTGGCTCGACCACGGCCCCCGATTCCAGGCAGCGGGCGGCATCGGCAAACCGGACGGAGCGGTCCTGGCGACCCGAGCTCTTGAGGCAGCTCTTCTAGGGCGGCGTCGGCTTCGAGACCGAGACGACGAATAAGTTAATTGACAGTTACTTTACAGATAGCACTTAGTAAACCCCTAATTCTCCTCCGGCCAGTCGTAGAAGGGGCCCTCCAGACCCGGGAGCAGCGAAGGGGCGGCGCTGCAGTCGACGCGGTCGGCGGCGGGCGCGCGGACGAAAGACTCCGCGGAGGCCATGGCGGAGTCAGCGAGCGACAAAAGGGAAAAAAAAACCTAAAGTCAGCAAGGTGACAAAAGCGAGCGAACTGGAATTTTATTCCGGTTAGCGAGCGGCAAGTTAGCAACGTCTCAAGGTGTCGATGCGCGAGCAGATGGCGTCTTGTGTTGCGGTCGTTATCACTCGAGCAGTACGCCAACTTTGGGTGGGAAAAGGGAAAGGAAGAGAAGCAGAAGACGCGGGGGGAAGACACGTATTTATAGACCTCAAGGGGTCCCCTAAGTGACTCGGTATTTGATGTTGACACTGATGACAGTGATGACGCGTTACCGTGACTTAACAGTTTCAGATCTGGCGGTGGATGTTTGCATGTGGAAGAATATACATGTGAAGAGAGTTGGCTGCCACGAAAATCGCATATGCTTGGTGTTAGGTCGCATGCGATGGCTTTGGGAAAGCTCCATCCAGGCTCCTTGTCTGCGTTCCACAAATGCCCAACCTTAGTGGGTTACCGTCCAGAGGGGCTTGTCATAATTAGTGGCCGTAGTATTCCACGATCAACCTCAAGCCCTTGACCTCGAAGAAGGCGATGTGAAATGCGTCGCAGGTAGACTGATGCACCTTTCCGTCCTAGCCATAGCGCAGGTTTCCTCGGTCCGGCTGTAGCTAACGATGTGGTACCTTCTTTACTTCAGCGTTACACCTTGAATGACAACTGCTATTGATGTAAACGTGCCGGTTTCCTTGGCAACTCTGGGGAAACAAAACTCAGTCGCCGGGGCCGGTATGCATGTCTTGAGGTGGACTGTTGTGGAAATGGAACAAAAATACCGGGGAATCGGCCTTTGCAAGCCGTAACAAACCGCCGGTGAAGACCCGAGCAACTCGGAGACTCCTGGCTGCAACGGGCTGATAACCGTATTTTTCTAAATCATTAAGGGCGTAATGAAATTTACGAGCTTGGTGCTGCTCGGCATTCTTCCATTTAGTATTATCAGTGGCTCGTGGTGAGCTGCCACTCTAGCGTTTGGTTCATACAGGATTACACATTGAAAGAGGCAAAGTAGGAAGGCAGGACCTGTTCGTGGTGGTGGAAGGATTCCTACCACTCATGCGTTGGTTCCAAGATGGCTGTGAAGGAGGATCGTTACTCCATTTGGTTCATCAACAGTCTGATCACCTAATGTAAGATGATTCAATAATACCAGCCACGATGGGGAGATGCTGTGATAGAATTAGAACCCTTTTAGAGGCTGCCATAGTTTGGAATGTGCAGCTGCCATCTAACTTATCACCGCAACTTTCTACGCGGTCTGAGGCAGAGGTACCTGCCATCTGCTTCCTCCTGCACCTTCCTCACGCTCACAAAAAGGCGTCAAATGTTGAATTGGGTAGACGTGAGTCAAAACGCATACGGATTAACACCACAACGTAAACATATTATCTATCATTGTGTCGCGTAGTTTGTAAATATAATCAGGGACGGTGTATACAGCTCAGGAATATGGTGGAGGTCATAACAATCAAAAGCCAGGTCTTAATTACCATGAAAAGACCTCAAACACAAACTTCCTTCAAGAACAAGCATACATACATACACTGCCCAGTTCCGTTAGTAGACATCTCAGTTCTTTAAGTTTATTACGAGCATTAAGAGGCGTTTCCTGAAACCTTCTAAACCAGATCATCTATAGCTTGGCATATCACATTACAACTCCATCCCCGCTTAGACTCCCCCATCCTGATCCGGCCAAGCATAACACAGCACATCAAATACTTTGACAATGCAAACAGCTTTTAAAGAACCAGAAAGTCCAACTCCCGGTTCCTTTCGCCCGCCGAACCGGGTATCGAAGCCGTCGGCGACCCCGCACCCGCCACTGCACCATCACAGGTCCCACCATTGCCCATGTTGCTACCGGCCCCGGCACCTTCAGAACCGGAACCGGAAGCCGAAGCCACGGCGGCGGCGGCAGCGGCGGCGGCAGCGGCACGAGCCCTCGCCCTGGCCCGCGCAGATCCCACCGCCTCCTCGACACTCTGCACCAGCTCGTCCAGCGTTACTGGAGTCATGGGTGGGGGCGGGGGCGCCAAGGGTGGTGCGGTGTTGGTGCTTGCAACAGCCATCGTCGTCGTCGTCGTCGTCGTCGTCGTCGTCGTCGTCGTCGTCACTGCCGTAGTCTCATTGAGACTCGCGGTGAGACCTGTAGAGGCAGAAGCGGCGGGGGCAGGCGCAGGGGACGGCGTTGTTACGTTAAATGCAGCAGGAGGGGAGGTGGTGTTGAGCCAGTCCATCGCGTCGACGGTGATGCTATCCTCGGTGGTGTCGTTGTTGCCCGAGGACAGAGAGGAGCCAGCTGCTGTGGGAGTCGTGCCTGTAGCCGTCGTGGGGTCTGGCCCCAGATCAAACCCAATCCCGAGCTCCGTCTCGAGAGAGAGCACGTACGGGTCCCGGCAAATCGGCGTCCCGTCTGCGGTGGCGTGGGAGAGGCTGTTGCGTGGTTCGGTTGGGGCGGGAAGTGCTTCTCCAGCTTGCCGGTGGGTTTCGGTCGTGGTGGATCGGGGGGTGTCGTCGGTCGGGGATGGGGCTAGCGCCTTGCTTGGCTCGGCGAGCCACTCTTCAATCGTCCTGTCTACTGCAGTGTCGTCGTCGTCCTCGGGCGCAGCAGGCGTTTTGTCGGAGGCTGACGCTGGGATTGGCGGTGGAGTGGAAGAGGGAGGTTCCTTGATTTGTGCGGGCGCCTTGGTCAGGCTTCCGCTGAGGGCGAAAAGATCTCCCGACATGCTAGGAACCAGGACTGGAGCGGAAGAATCAGCATCAGCCGCTGGCCACTCCTGGGAGTTGGAACTGTCGCCACCGGCATTGATGAAGTCCACAAACGATGCATGGAACAAGTCGAGATCAAAATTGCCGGGCTCGGACGGTGTCTGGTCAAGTACGGCAGAGTTGACGCTATGGCTCTGAGCCGATCCTGGAGAGGGTGGGCAACCCTGATGGGAGTTGGTCAGGAACGAAGGGGTGGTGCGCGAGAAGTCCACCGAAGACAGGCTGGAGAGACGGCGGCGTTTACTCGCGCGGTCGTCTTCGTGAATGGTCTCCAGTCGATCTGTGTGCAAGCGAGTGTTTTCGGCCCCGCCAGCCCACTGATTGCTGCCAAACGCCATGTTGTTGCTGCCCTGGTACCGGCCAACTAATGAGCTGACGTCGAAGCCCCCGGACTTAACCATCTCGGACCGAATCTCAACGAGCATGGTCTTGAGAAGTTGATACATCCTTGCGGCTGGCTGGTAGAGGTGGCTCATGTCGTAGATGGCAGTGGAAAGGACTTGAAGGTATCGCAGATTGCTCTGGTGATCCAGCTCGGCGCTCTTGTGCGCCAGAGCAGCCATCAGTGCGAGCGCTGCTGTTCCTGCATACTGGACTGACGTCAACAAGACCCGCCTGCCATCGAACCGCTGGCGCTGGTGCCAGAAGATGCGAGCAATTCGGATTGCATGCTGTGTGCACATGCTCCGAGACATTGAAGCCCTGTTGTCGTGGTGTGGGAGAGGCGCCATCCACGAGGGGAGTCCCGTGCCGTCCTCCTGAGTTGGCGATTCGGGACTCGGGTAGCGAGCGGCCGCCGTTCCGTCCAGAGATAACGGGCCATACTTGGCCCAAGGTCTGTGCAGAAGAATCATGCACATATGGAACTGCAGATGAAGCATGAAGAACCCCATGGGTGCAGACTTGATGTTGACAGGCTTCCAGGCCAAGCTCTCGGGAAGCCTGCGGTACCAGTTATGGAACAGGCGCTCCAGCCCGACAAAGTGAAGGTATGCCCTATCTTCAACCGTCTTTGCCGGAAAGAGGTGGGCAGGGCCGTAGGTCGAGTTTTGAAAGTCTGCGACTTTGCCAGCCAGCTCCAACAGTTCAAACATCTGCCGGTGGATAGCAGCATGGCTCGCCACGGACCCGATGCTCGAGTCTACCAAGGGCTTCCCGGTTGCTCTTGGAAGCACGTCTGCGCCGATATCTTGGGTTTTGATGGCGGTTGGTCGGCCCAGGAGCAGCGCCCACTTCCGATCAAACATGACGCAGGACGTCATAACCTGCCGACGTGTCTGTCTTTCAAGTTCCGACATACCCGCTGCGGTTGTATTGACGTGGAGTCCGATATCGAAAGCGAGGCGGTTCGCCATGCCTTCAACCTTGTCAGCATCCGTAGCGAGTCTCCCGAATCAGATCGCGACTTACCAGAGTACATCCACCCGGTGGCGTCCCGGCCGACGCCACACTCCAGATCAGCCAGAAGCAGAAGCGCCTGGACACTTGGGACTCCGCCGGGCCTCTCGAGCTCGGCTCCCAGCATGGCCTTGGCTTCGCGGTGAATTGTGCTTTCCCGGTTTCCCACCATAATCATCTTGACGTCTTCTCGGTCCCAGTCGGCGAAGCGAAAGCCGACAGCAAGCATGGCGAGGTGAAGAAACAGGGAGTAGAACCTCGAATCCCCGGTCGTCCGACCGGTCTCAAAAGCGGATTCGTCAACAACTCGTTGCCAGGAGTTGTAGTACTCCCAAAAACACCTCATTAGGTAGTCGTAGGTGGCTGACCTCAGCCCTAGGATGAGCTGCTCGGCCCTGCCGAGGTGATCGGACCGCTCTAACGGAATAAGGCTGCTCGTTTGTTTCGCATATACAT
Organism: Thermothelomyces thermophilus ATCC 42464; assembly: GCF_000226095.1. Taxonomy (NCBI): domain Eukaryota; kingdom Fungi; phylum Ascomycota; class Sordariomycetes; order Sordariales; family Chaetomiaceae; genus Thermothelomyces; species Thermothelomyces thermophilus. The sequence goes on along the minus strand of NC_016476.1, from coordinate 1,878,295 downwards.
GGCTGTTCGCTGTGGGGCCGAAGAACCTCGTCCTTCCAACAGACTGGTCCAAGACGTAGCTCCCCCTCGTGCGGAGGAGATGTCTCGTTCCGCTCTCCTTCTTCGACTCAGGCTCCTGCAGCAACCGAGGATCGATCATGCGGGAGTGGCTCGCGTGACCCCCCGAGGGAAAGGTTTTGGGTTGCGGTGTCTCAGCCAGAATGACGTCCTCGTCCCCTGATCCGGGAGGAGTTGGAGGTTGGTTCAGGGGTGGTGGCGCAGTCTTCCCTGCTTCTGAGCTCTTCGATCGTTCACCGTTGGTTTGACCCTGGCGTTGCTCTTGCTGCTGCCTTGCCTGTGCTTCTTGTCTCGTCTTGGGCGGGTGTACGGCGGGAGGAGGGATGACGCCACGTTCCTTAAGCATTGCCTCAAGCAGGCTTATCCTGTTCGACAAGGAGGACATGTATGCCTTGGATATGGGACTTTTGCGCATTAGAATGACTGGTTGCGCCCGAGCCAGGGGGCAGTCACCTACCGCCTCCGCTCATCGTCATCCTTGATGATGCATGTAGATCCTGTCCTTTTGCACTGAGTGCATTCTGTCTCCCCTTCGCTTACAACGCACCGTATCCTCCTTTCGCGACAAGATGCGCACGCGATCGAGGCACGATGACGGATGTGTGGTTTTGTGGACGAGCGTGATGATGGAGCAGGACTTGTTACGTGCTCCGAGCTGGCCCTGTCACTCTCCCCCTCAGAGCGCGACCTCCGCTTCCCGCCCGCAATTGTAGCTGCCGTCATGATTCCAAGCGATTGTCAATTAGACGAGTGTAGACTGCAAATGCTGTGGTCTGCAGAATGTCCCCGTTTAAGCTTTCACTGTGATACGCTCTCACGAGTCAGGGCAGCAGGACGAGCAGCGGAAGATGGGAAGAGAGAAGAGCCTCAAAGAGAAAGCGACGGCGGGATCCAGACTGGCGGGTACACGCCGGCGGACCCGTGTTTGTTAAATGTGGTCTCCCCCGGGCGCCGTGGTCAACAGCCGTGCCGAGAGATGGAAACTTGTCAGGTTCTAGCAAGGGCAGCTTGCAAGCACCCCGCAGCCGTTCACTGCTAACGTTACTGGGGACGGCCTTGCTCAGACAGGGCGCCGGGGCAACTCTTGTTGGGACCAGCTGGCAAACCGGACATTCCCAATAAGTAATCCGTACACTAGACGCATCGTCGAGTCCACACGGGGCTGGTCAAACGCCTGCCAAGGGGAGAAAACCCCGGACTTTGGGGGCGTCAACGGAATCCACTACATTCCACATGGCCCAGGATTGCAGGTGACTGGTGGGAGTTTCCTCCCGCGCTAGACTCGATAGCTCCTAGGCCATGGCTGCCTCGTGGCGGATAGCGTCCACGGCTTTGAGGGTCTTTCGGCGGTTCGGGCATAGCCAAAGGGCGGCAATTCCATTCCTTTGTTCAACTGCGCGACCCGGCCCGAGGTCGCAAGCCGATTCGCCAATGGCAGGGGTCAGAAGGGTCGACAAGGACCCAACGCTGGCCCCTGATGCCCCGCACTGATCCTAGTCCAGCCTGAAGCCGGGAACAACGAACGGCCACGCGAACCCCACCAGATCCAGGATGCGGAGATGCGACGGGGCTTCGAAGACCTTGGAGACGAGATGTGGAGTTGTGGGACGTATGTGTACTGGAGCGTACGCAGCAAGTTGGCTTTTTCAGATCCAATGCAGGGAATGCTTTCAACCCAGCTTCATTTTCCAAGTCATTTGCATATCGTATAGTCGGAGAGAAATTGTAGGCTGCGCTAAGAAAGTGGTTGCTCCCGGGCACCACGGTCTCTGATGTTCTCGAAGATGGCGAACATGTCTGCATGGTTCTGTCGTAATGGTGGGTTGCTGGACCGTTACGACAGTCCGGGCCTCGGCGGCAACTCGGCTGAGCAGCGAAGTGTGTGTGCGTATGTAATGCCTTAGCAAAACGAAGCGGAGAGCGGGTCATCTAGTTTTCCCAGCAACTGGCACCGTGTTCCAGCCCCATGACTAGCGCCAAGGGAAAGGCTGGGGAAGTGGGCCTAGCGTATCCCCTGTGATCATCTGGGCCTTCGACGGCAAACCTGCCAAGGAGCGAACTCCCAATGGTCGGTTTCGGCTGATCAGCTACACAGTGAACACATCGGCATATGTCGCCGTGCACATCTGTGAATCGGTAGGTCCTGCGGCTTGGTTGAGTGTGGAAAGGATGTTCCTAGGGATTGCTTGAAGGAAAAAGAGAGCCCCATGCTGAAGGGAGAAGCGAACCGCTTTCCCAGTTGAACGCAGGGAGATGTGATCATGCCTCAAGATCACCGTAGAATATTGCGACGCCTCCCCCGCATGGACCACCAAGACGAATGCTGGTTTCTGAAGTCGCTGAAACTCTGCAATGCTGTGCAGGGTTGGGGTACCCAACTCAAGCCTTCCAAAGGCCAATGCTTGGCAAGTGCTCCCTCATCGGGGCTGGTGTCGGCAGCCAGTTGTGTGACCGACAGCAAGGGAGGCACAACAGCAACCCGCTCCCTGAACTTGACGCTTCCGCATCATCAGCTGGTAGCGTAGCGGCAGTGGTGGGCAGGAGGCCGGGGTGCCGGCAGTCGCGTGGCTTACATTACGTTTGCATCAGCATGTGTGGGACACGGCAGTTAGCGAATGGCGAGTATTTTGCGAATTATCACCGCGATCCTCCGGCGATAGCAAGCTCAACGGGCCTTCCTTTCCTGGTGAACGTAGTCGGCAGCATACGACCACTGTTTGAACTGCAAGCAGTCGTCGCCGCCATGAAGCACTCTTGTTGAGATGAATGCCCGAGCAGCAGACTTTAGGGGGCTGTGGGCCTCGAGATGGTCCTCAAACTCGGGGAAACACTATGCCGAATGGCGATGCACCGCTAATTCCCAGAGTTCGACGCCTGAGACGATGAGGAGGCGGATTCTACGACTCGTAGTTTGACTTGGGGTTCGACTGCACATTACTTGTCAGTACGTGGCTGCGGTTCATGTCGGCACAAGTACTCACGTCTCTGATAAAGATAATACGAAGTGACGAGCAGGACCGGCAACCCAACAACGAATCGGACATATCTGCTGGCTGCTTCCTTATACTCCTTGCTCGATGTATCTATGGGTCTTCGCGGTGGCATTTGCGCTTTGGAGTTGGCATTTGGCCGTGCTTGGTGATTTGAGGGAGCAGAAGCCGCAGAGGCAGTGTTTGTCGTGGAGTTGTTGGTAACGACAGACTCCGAAACAGTGGTTGTACTCAGGCTGGGCTCAACTGCAGGTTTCTCCCGCGCGATTCCAACTTGAGTTTCCACCACGGACGTTTCAGGCCTCTTAAACCTCGACGTCTGGCCGCTGCCGCTCAGGTGTCTGTGTGTGCTAAACGAACGGCTGGCGGGACTCATTGGCCGTAGAGCTCGAATCTTCGCTATCCTTCGAACTTCCGCAGTTGACGATGTTGGACATGTCCATACAGAAACTGAATGCTTCCGCAATAGGCATTGGGCACCCTTTCCCAACGAATGGCCGGCTGATCGGAGGCAGGACATGCTATCGTTTTTCGAGAGGTTCGGTTTCTAAGAGGTGAGGTGCTGCGTAAGCCACGGCAATCGACGAACTAGAAATAGAACTGTTAGGAAAAAAAGTAGAACATGGGATATTCTGTATGAACTTGCCGTAATCTGTCACGCGGGAGCTTTGTTCACCTACGATGCGCCCGATGCAAATTGTAGAAGCAGTTCTCGCATTTGAACGATCTTTCATGACGCCAGTAAACTAAGAAAATGGGCATGCATGCACAGACCATTTTGTCTCTTGGCAATGTGGAGCACTGCTCGTGCAAACCGCCTTTTCATCCCCATCTTTCCCTCTTCCGAAAAACACTGGCTCTTGCACTAGGCTGCTGCTGGATTCCTTTTTGTGGGCCGGCTTGAGCGCCCTTATAACCTACTATCCTGATCATGGTTCCCTAACGGGAGCCGGTTCTCCGTTTTGGGTTCTGACACTTTTTGAGTCTCGAGAGGCCACTGCAACAAAGACCACTTCAATTTAGCCCACTCCCTCTCAAAAATAACCTTGTCATTCTGATCTTGTCTCTCCATATAGGACGGCAATTTGGTACATGCCATTATCCAGTGACTCCTCTGCTCAGCGGCAGTGACCGATGACGCTTTCCTGTTTGAGGCCTTTGCAGCAATCTTTGAAAGTCTGTCGTTTGTTGTGGTCCACGGCACAGATCTGAAAACACCCAGGTTAGAGAATCGCTACGATGATCGGGTGATGAAGTTCTCATATTGTCGTATGTCTTGTAACCCAACGCCATGCAACATTGCAGTGTCTGGGCTTTGAGCAAGAAACCATCGGTGCTACGTATGCAAATGCAATCGTCCCCTTGGAGATACCAGCTCCCAGGACACTGCTCCTGGGCGAGGGCTCCCCAGAGGATGCCGGCTGGGAGGGTCAGAAGGAGACAAAGGACTTTCATGGTATATATAACTCCAGATGGGCGCGGAACACAACAGCTAGCATCGCTCGACTAGTCAGTACAGAAGCTGGAATCAGCAACTGTTATATAAATAAAACCTTCAGGTGGCCAAGTGCTGGATACCCTGCAGGATACCCTCTGTTTACCTCGCCTACGGGTCTAATGAAAGCCAATCTATGTATCTATGCATAATATCGTCTATCACCCAAAGAATCATTGTGGTTGCCAAGTTGCATGGAAATATGCCCTCACCGGCGGAGAGAACGCTGAGATACAGGAAGTAGGAATATGGGAGCGAATCAGAACAGGTCAACAGGTGCAACAAACATTGATGGGCTACACGTCACATGGCTGTTGGTTCGCGGTACTAGGGCTGCGCCTCGCCACATCCGTCTCCTAATACTTTGTGGAGTCTTCTCGAGGCGTATGCATGCACAATACATACATCCTAGCAGTGCTACCCGGTTGTCTCTCAGGCCACCTCAACATCCCATTTATTATCCCGGTTCCAGACTTACCAACCCCGGTCTCTGGGGCAGCCCTTTCTCCGGAGCGGCGCGCTTAGAGCTGATGATACCCTGCGATGCATACTGGCCGGTTAAAGTCGGAGGACGTAATACAGCCTGACTTATACTTCTCCCCACCTGCTAGCAATTTGGCTGTTGGCGCTGGGCCTATCTGGGAATCGGTATCCCTCTCAATAATTCTGCATGTAAATCTTTGTTCATCTCGTCTTTTTATTACATGAGGTGACTTACCAACATTGTTCGAGTGAGGGTTGTGCGCAGCCCAAAGCTTGTTCCTAGCAGTATCCAATGGTATGTAGAGGGGCACCAACAGGAGGCATCGGGCTCTGGCATTGGCCAATTCACCTGGTGAGGTTGCATAACATAAGTGGTTAGTTAGAGGAAGCTCCTACGTCTTCCAATGTCCGTCAACCAAGTGTGGGTGAGGTGGAACGTTTGCCACCCTATATCACAAAGGACCTGACTCCGTTCGTCGAAATACCTTATGATTTGGCCTCAGGCGGCCCTACCTAATGTGCCGCGTTCCACAGCGTTAACATCTGTCATTAGTTACTCTTAACCAAAACCTGGAACTACCTCTGCCAAGACCCCGCCATAGAGTCTGTGCACGTCAGCGGGTCAGCCGCCAACTCAGAAGCTGTTTCCGTCAGCTTGTATCCGTAGTACTGTACACTACGGATTACACTTGGCAATCGCCCGCCTGAACCCTGCCCCAAAGCCACAGGGCTACACTACAGAATACTAACAAACAATAAAACACCACAACAAGCATCATCAACTCGGGCAGTAACAGGCGACAGCGACGCAGCCGAGTATCAGCATGAGCAGCTCCAATATGGTGAGCGCAACTTGAAGGCACTTAGCCAGTCATGTCGCTCATTCCATACCACCCACGCGAGGGGCGCGAGATTGTGCTGTATGTAACGTCATTTCCGTCAACATCCCCAAGCATCATCAGCACCCCGCCACCCACTGAGCATTTCGGATACTCTCTCGGAATTGCACCTTTACATGAAGGGAAGGTATTCAACTGTGTCCTCACTAACACATCCCCTGTTTCAGCCGCCATCACAACGCGATTGTCGTCCGCGACCCGTCATCCCAACGGCTCGAGATCAGGGGTCTGCAGCTGCACGAATGTCCCACCTGTCACCGGCCTTTGCGCTCGGCCTCGCCCGATAGACACTATGAAAGCAACCAGCATGGCGATAGTTATGTCGACCCTAACTATTTTCGCATGCTGCGCGCTAGCCACAGCCTAAGGAGCGCCTCGACATCCCACTCGCCGCCGAGTCCGATCCGCCGACTGGTGGTACCTCTTCCCGCTGCCGTTCATGACGAAGGCGAATCCCACGCCGAATTCCTGAGCAGCTCGCCCGCCCCGCAGAGCGGTGGCCGCATAAAGCGAGAAGCCTTCAGCCCAAACTACTTTGACACCTTTTTCATCGAAGAGAGAGAGCTTGGCAGGGGAGGGAAAGGCGTCGTGCTTCTGGTCCGACACGAGATCGACGGGTGTAACCTCGGTCACTTTGCCTGCAAGCGCGTTCCCGTTGGTGACAATCATGCCTGGTTGGAGAAAGTGCTTGTTGAGGTTGAGCTGCTTGCCAACCTGGCGCACCCCAATCTAGTCTCATACCGCCACGTCTGGCTTGAAGACGTCCAACTCACGAGGTTTGGCCCGAGCGTCGCGTGTGCTTTCATTCTCCAGCAGTACTGCAATGGAGGCGATCTATTACAGTACATCATCGGCGAGAAGCCAAAAGAGGCCACCAAGGAGGAACTAAAGGCCCAAATGCGACGCAGGTCCAGAGGCCGGGCTGAGCGCCCCCAAGTCCAGAGGCGGCTCCCTCCGGAGGAGATCTACTCGCTCTTCAAAGATATCACCTCGGGCCTATCCTATCTGCATTCGTCGAACTACATCCATAGAGACCTCAAGCCGAGCAACTGTCTCCTTCATCGCGATGGTAACCATCTGAAGTGCCTGATCAGCGACTTTGGCGAAGTTCAACCAGAACACGCTGTCCGTAAGTCGACGGGGTCGACCGGTACCATCTCATACTGTGCCCCGGAAGTCTTGAAAAAAGACGCAAGCGGCCGGTACGGCAACTTCACCACCAAGTCAGACATCTTCTCCCTCGGCATGATCCTGTATTTTATGTGTTTCGGGCGCCTACCGTACGTCCACGCCAACATCGTCAACGAGGAGCTGGAGGACGCTGATCAGCTACGCGCCGAGATCTCCGACTGGAAAGGGTTCCAGGCCGAGAGAAAAGAACGACCAGACCTGCCTTCGAAGTTGTACCAGCTGCTCACGCGGCTTCTCGCAGTCAATCCCGCAGACCGGCCAACCGCGAGTGAGGTTTTGAGTGCGATGGGGGGCGAGGCCAACTTTGAGGGTATGATGAGGGGCTCTAGAAACACCAACCCATTTCTCGGCCTAGGCGGGCAAAGGATCCAAGACCTGGACTCTCCTTTGCAGTCCAGCACGCCAGTTGCAGGTTAGTTAAACTCCTGATGAGAATCAACCGTTATGGCAGCACGCTAACCCAGACAAATCGCCAGATCCCACAAAGCACGCACGCGTCAACAACGCCGCAAACGAAGACTCCCCGGAACCTTCGCAGCGCCCCGTTTCCGATGCCTTCACAAAGCCACCCACCAGCAACCTCCTCTCCAGGCGCATCAACCAACAACCAACAACATCATCGGCGGGGGACGCTCGCCACGCAGCGTCCCACGCCATGACTCTCTCCCGGGGCAACCGTAGCCGCTCTCAGAGCAACGACAGCCGCACCCACACCCCGCATCATCCCCATCCCCCCTCGCCCCATCGCAGCAGCAACCCCAACCCCGCTCCCGCTAGCCCTCAGCCGGCCACCATTACCACCCCGCTGCTCATGCCCCCGCCTACGACCCGACTGCAGCGGGCGAGGCTCACGGCCCTGTTGGCGTGGTACCGGGCCGCGCGCTGGGTGAGTTCCAACGCAATGCTATTGCGGCTGGCGCTGTTCGCAGCCAAGGTGCTGTCGCTGTCATGGGTGTGCTGGCCGTACAGTGCCGGATGGGCCGTCACGGCTGTCGTGGTGGGGTTGGCGGCCGGGGATCTGCATTTCGGGCTTAGGGATGAAGAAGGCACCGGTACTACTGGGAGCGAGACGGGCGTCGAGGGGACGAGTGAGAGGGCGAGGTTGGGATCATGGGATGGGGCTGTGCCCCGGGAGAGAGCAGGGGAGGAGGGAGTAGGGCTGCTGGAGCAGAGTCAGGATGGAGGGAGAAGAGCTGAGGGTCCCGGCGGGGCCCGATGGTTAGACGGCGGTTGGCAGAGGAGTTTGGTCTTGTTGCTGTTGCACTGTTTCATACTGGCGAGTATGAACAGCTTTGGGATGATGTGTGCTGGGGGGCAGGTTACTAGGGGGTGGGAGGACTGGTGAACCTTGTGAGGTCAGCGGGCTGTCCCAAGGGGGGAAAAGTGAAGAGGTGGTGAAGCTCCATTCATGATCCAAGCCTGAGTGTTGGTCAGAGCTCACGCTGGGTTTCCTTCGCCATCTGTCGGGTGCTGGCTGGCCACCCTTCCGGGTCATTCGGCCCCTTTTCGGCACTACGGATTCCGGTTAACGCCCGTCTTGGTCCACGACATTTTCTACTGAGCTTTGTTCTGGCGCCAGCGCATATGAGAAAAGAGTATTCTACGACCGAGCAACGCACGAGTCTGGGTAACGATACAATGTTCGATTTTGAAAGGGAACGCGCGCATCTCAGCGCTATATCTTGAAAGACGAACCAACCATCACAAATGGTACCACGTTCATCGTTCTTCGCTGTCTGGTACACTATCAAGCTGGTATTGTTTCGCCAAGGAGCGGCCGGGATTCAGCTCTCGGGACCGGGACTCTTTGTTTGACGAGACTTTTCAGACAGCGACTTTCCAAGTCGACTACAAAGGGTATCTATTATCTCGGCTCCGCCGCAAGCCGAGTTTGTGTGGAATTCAGCAGGTTTCATGGCCCTGTTGCGATGGGCGATTTGTCCGCAGACGGCTCGATCGCCCGGGCTGGTCTCAACTCAATTTGCCGCACCGGTTACAAGGTCCGCAATTAGAGGATATCGGCGGTCAACAAGGTTATGGTTTATATATCCAACCCTCCATCCACACAGCTACCTCTACAGTGCCGACGCTGTGGCCGAATGGGCTTGCTTATTCTCATTGTCCTGTCCCTGGTACGCCGATCGATCTGGCGCAACACTTATTGCGGCGATAAAGGGTATCATTATGCCGCTTGTTCTAAACATCACCTGGTACCGAGAGTTATGAAACGTAGGAGTAACTAATAATTCCACTAGAAGAGCATGCCAACGAAGCAAAGAATGCCGGCAAGATTGAAGCACTTGGCCAATGTGTTCACGAGATACGACCCAGAGTCACACCTTGCCATTCGTGCTGCATCAAGGGACGGTCAAAGGCTGCCAAACAATCGTCTCGAATGCATAGAATCAGTTGTAGCACGGCTGATCTCGCCTGCCAGTCGACCGGACAGCATGAACGGTATCTTTCCTCTGGAAAGCTACAGACCGTCATTCTCAAATGGGTGATATGGGCCCCGGAAGGGTCGACCGGGCTTTGGCTTCCTCGCATCGGATTGGTCTTGAGAGTCTTGAATATCAAGTTTTGGCTTTCCTGGCGTTTGTAAGCCGGGGCCAAGTCATCACCGCCGTCTGCCGTCATGCCAAGTTCTGAGGGCGCTAGCATTGTCAACGGCCGAGAACGCGCATTTCTGGGCTGCTTCATGGACGCGTCTCACCCCAACCCGCACGATTCCAATCTGTACATATGTAACGTGGGAGCCGCCATGAAACTAAATACGTTTGACTCATTGGAGACTATCACATCCCCGGGCTCCAAAACCACGAGGTCTGGACTTTGACCGACGAGATTCGCAATGCGGCACATCGACCATTGTTCAGGGAAGAGACAAGCCACCATATTTATATATCACCGGTATCGCCGCTATTTATCAACGTGTTGGTCACTTTGGCGGAGTGGTTAACGCGCTGCCCTGCTAATCCACAGTTAGCTTGTTAGGCAGTTCCTTCGGGAGCGTAGGTTCGAATCCTACAGGTGACGATTCCTTTTGCTCCTGAGCAGTGTCAAGGGGAACTCTTTTTGGTGCTCTAACTCCAGGCAGGAATCGCGCTGCAGATGACATGCACGCACCTTCCAGCAATTAATTTACTTATTAGAACGCGAATAAATTCCATGGGCGTTTTGTTAATTTACGTCTCGTTCTCTTTCTCCTAATTAGCACTTGCCCGCTCTTAACAACAAATCCTCATCTATTATTTCATCTCCTCTTCTAATTAACTAACTAACCTCTTATTTCACCTTTTTTTTTTTTCACAGATACACCAACAAGGCCTCGGCCGCCTTGATATCAAACGTCGCCCTGCCACCGGCGACCTCGACCGTCTCGAAGACCTCCTCGCCGCCGACGACGCAGGTGCCGTTGACCCAGTACTGACCGCCAAAGGAGATGTCGTTGCCGCGGTCGGCGCGCGACAGGGAGCTGGCGGCGGTGAGGCGCTTGGCGCGGACGCGGTCGCCGCGCAGGCCGGTGAGGGTGAACTGCTGGGAGGAGCGGGGTTCGGCGCCGCCGCCGGCGTAGTAGTCCGAGTTGTACAGGAGGGCGCGCAGGGGGGCGCCGGCGGCGTCGAAGGTGACGTAGGCGGCGTACCCGTCGGTGCCGGCGTCGAGGGCGGCGATGGAGCTGGCGCCCGCGGCCAGGGCGACGGCGGCCGTCGCGCCGTAGTAGGGCGCCCCCATCGAGTAGCGGCCCCAGAAGCAGTACTGGCAGTTGCCCACGGTGCCGTGGTGGAAGTAGACGCGCGAGATGCCGTGCGCCGCCGCCCGCAGCGCGTAGTCCATCGTCCAGAGCGCCGCGCCAAACGTCGGCGACACGTTGGCCGCGCCGCCGCCCGAGACTGGGAGAGGAAGCGCGGGTTAATTATTAAGTGGTGATGACGGAATCAAAAAAAAGAAAGGGTCAGAAATTAATACCAGAGTTTGTCTCGCCGAGGACGTATTCCTTGCCCGTCTGCTGCTTGACGGCGGCGACGTCGGCGGCGAACATGGAGCGGACGTTGCTGGAGGTCTGGGAGTGGGATTGGAGCTTCTGGACGTCGCCTCCCGGGTAGTTGTGGTGGGCGTAGTGACGGATGTACTGGCTCGCGGTGGCGTTCTCGCTTGCGATCAGCTGGGCGGCGCCCCATTCCGGCGGCGGCTGGTTCCAGTTGCCGGCCTGGATGATGTTCCGCTTGCCGACGGCGCTGCCGACCCGGATGCTCCAATCCACCTGGGAGGCCGCGTCGACCGAGGGGTTCCAGGTGCCGCTGGCGATGGGTTGACCATCCTTGGGGTAGTCTGTTATGATACGTCGATAATAGAGGTAAGTTTCCGGCTCAACTTTGCTTAATTAATGGCGAGGCTCTAGGAGATCGGGAATGGGGGTTTAAGGGATAAGGGATGGATGGGGTGGAGGAGGGGAAGGTGGGAAGAGAAAGTGGTATGTCTCTTTATTTACACTCTGGCTCGTTGCCCAACTCGATGGCCAACAGGTTGGTAACCTCGCTGACGGCAACCTTGGCCGCGGCGATCGTGTTGTCAATGTTGTTCTTGCCCCTGTTCAAGCCGACGACGACACTGCCCGGGTACGTGCCGGCGAGGGTCATGAACTTGGGACCGAAGGTCAGGGTCGCAGGGGCGTCGGCCGGGTTGGCGACCGAGTAGACGACGTATGCCGAAGTGGAGGAGTCATACGAGGCTCGGTCCTGGGTGGTTCCGCCGATCCGGATCGGGGGCCAGACGCCCGTGAGGTCCTTCCAGTTGGCCAGGCACTGCTTGGTCGCCGTGACGTTGGTGAAGTAGGAAGGGAAGGCAAAGAACTCGAACGAGATGCCCACCGGCGCCGGATCGAGGGGCGCGTACAGTTGTGCGCCCGTTCCCGCCTTGTTGGGGATGGCAAAGCTGACGGCTGCTTCGGCCCCCTGAGCAGCGATTGCTGCACAGAGCGCGCCCAGTCGTGTTATTTTTCTCGCCATGTCAGGAGCAACTAAGTAATTACGGGTACCCGGAGTCAGCGATCACCATAAGCTGTAATATCTCAAAACTGTCGCTGGGAGTGTTTTTCTGTTTCTGTTTTTGTTTTCTCTTTTCATGAGAGTTTCGATCAGCGGGATGAGGTCCGCAGATCAATATCTATCTACCCGGTATCCAGGGCGTGCATGGCGCAAAGCCATGGTGCGTGCCATTCGGGATTGAAACTATTAGCCTCGGTGGTATATCCACCGATGTGACGCAGCAAGTATATCCTGTTTTACCGTCTCGCAGTTCCTGATCGGGTCAATATTATGCGGGGAAACCGTGTTCAGGGGGAGGGGGAGTCAAGTTGATAATTATCCGTAAAGTCGCGAGCGGCAGGCACTGCGTTGATAGGTGCTTTTTGGATTATCCGGCACTACTTTTATGTGCTTACTACACTAAATGCCCAGGTATAGTATAATAATATTATAACGAGTGGGAGCATACCCTAAGCTTTAACTAATTAGTATCGATGTATCCGTATTTAGTACACAAATCTCGAGTTCTAGTATCTATTTCTTCCTTCTCTTGCCCTGCGTCAGTTGTTGCAATCCGCATCTCAAGCCACGGTCATCTTCATAACCTGATAATTAGTTCTCTCGTGGCCAGGGCGTCTCGATTCCATGTGGCCACCCCACCTCATTGGCCATGTTCCTAGGAGTGTGGAAACGAGAACGAACCAACCCTAGGTAATCAGGCAGTCAGTGACCCTCCAGTCGTGGATGCACTCACCTTCAAACACTCTGGCATCGTCTCCTGCGCACGGCAGGATGTTGATCCAGCCCGCTCCGGGATCCTTGCCTTCTTCTCCTCCTCCTCCTCCTCTCCAGCTCCCTTGGGAGCCGAGCGACGAGGGTAGCGATCTCAGCCAACCGTTCCCGAAGCTCCCCTGACCTCTTAAGCGGCCCGTCACAGACCTCGAGGACCTCGTGCGGGTCGAGGTCGGCCAGGTCGAGCTGCGCCCGCGAGATGGAGAAGGTGCCGTCGTGAGAGGCCACGGTTCCGCCGGGGGCCGGCACCCTGCCGAGCGCGGCCAGCACGGACCGGACCCGCCGCACCATGTCCCTGTAGAGCTCGGCGGCGCCCAGCTCGGTATCCTCGATCAGGTCCACCACCCGGCCGGCCGACCGGATCCTCGCCAGGAACGCGACTGCGTCCGCGGCCCCCAGACATCGTACCCCCTCGAGGTCGCCCGCGAGCGACTCGACCATCTCAGACGCCAGGGCGACCGCCCTCGCCAGCGTCTCCTTGCGCGCCCGAAGCAGCCGCCCGAGCGCCTGGACCTCGTACCGGTCGCTCTGGAGCCCGTCAGGAGGAGGAGGAGGAGGAGGAGGAGGCACCGCATCCGCGCCGTCGCCATCGTCGAGGATCTCGTCCGAGTACAGGAGGTCGCCGGCGGGGAAGCAGCCGGGAGAGAAGGGTTCTCGGGTCTCGTCCCACTCGGCGGCGTCACCGGACGGGCTGTGGGGCGAGAGGAGCATGCCAATCGGGTGATGCTCGTGCAGGACCATGCGGTTGGGGCACCAGGTCTCGGGCTCCTCGTCCACATCCTCATCCTCGTCCCCGTCCCCATCCCCCTGCAGGGCCGCCTCCTCGGCGTGGTTCCAGTACCACTGGCAGAGGAGCACCTGATAGACGGTGACGCAGCACCGGTGCCAGGGGCACCGCGCGTAGTGATTATTACTGCTGCTGCTGCTGCCGGGCCTCCTCCCGCTCTCGTCCGCCTCCGGGGCCACGAGGATGCCGGCGATGGGGCTGTTGCAGGCGCACCTGGCTACCTCGTTGGAGCAGATAAAGTCGTCCTTGCCTCCGGGGGCGCTGAAGGGGTCCGTGGCGATCGGGATGCGCACGTCGTGCTCGGAGAAGTGGATGATGCGGATCTTGCACATCTTGTTGGCTGTTTGTTGGCTTGACCAACCCGGATTATTTCTGTGACTTTTTAAGACAGTAGATCAGGTTAGTAACCAAGGTAACAGGCCCTCCCTTCACAGACGCCAAGTGCCTGGGTGGGAATGCCAGGGCCGGGAGCAGGATGAAACCGAAATCACCAAAAAGTGAGATAATCAGAGGGTCGCCACAACCATGTTTAAATATCTTTTGATGTGTATGATTATGGATGATTTCGCCCGTCAGCCAGATGTGCAGTCCCATGTCGGACCCCTTTGTTCTCGGCCATTGTTCTTTTCCAGCCGGACATCCTTCAAAAACGAACATAATTATTTGTACAGGCCAACACACACGCTCATTGTCTGGCCACCAACTGCCTGTTTATCGAACAATGTCGTCCTTTTCGAGCTTCGACCGGAGTCCAGAAGTCCTGGCCGGAACGTCAACGGCCGCCCTTCCGGATTCGTACTTCCTTGGATTTCTCTTGTGTTGTATTTTATCGTCATCTTGTGGCCCCGGAAGAATGCGCAAAATCGAGAGAATACCTAGCTAGGTAGGTAATAACAGTAATCACTGCGCCTCTTAGGTAGTGAACACTGGCAACTGCGCGCGCATGAGAGAGAGACGAATCACACATCTGAGAATGTGCGCACCCCCTTATGCCTCTTCATAAAAATGATATTTTTTTTATTTTTTTTCCCTTCTGTTTCTTTTTATCTCTTTTCTCGCTCTCTCTGTTTCTCGCCCTGGGTGTTCAAGGCGTTGTAGCGCAGTACTAATCGGAGAGTTCGTCCCGTCTGCGGCAGTGCTTCAAATGCCGAGACCTTAAATAATTAAACCAGGCGCCAAGTCTCCATGGTTCGCAGGCACTCCGGGGGCCAGAACGTGGTCGTGTGGGTATCCGCACGCGGTCGACGGTCCATGATCCGGGTTTGTTGGGTACTGGCTCTTCCTAGTCCGGCCTTATTCTAACCCAAAACTGCCGAAAGTGTGACATTGGCATCCATTTCCCCATTTCCTCATGCATGCCACGACCAAAACGAGACCGAAATAGCACCCAGTCAAGGTTCGGGCGGCCGAAAACCGAAAATGACGGATGACGGGGCGCGTCGTGGGCTCCCCCCGGTCCAAGGAGGGTATGGGCCACAAACCACAGCTTGGCTCTTAAGCGGGCGGCCAAGTGCAATATCAAGCAAAATCCCAACTGGTTGCTGCCTCTGGGGTGCTTTTAACCGCCGCCCCTTTCACCCGCAACCGCAACTGCTGGCGCACTGCTTCCTTGGCGACATGGCATGGACGGAACCTCGAGAACTTCCCCCCCAGGATGTGGAAGAGGCCGGCTTCCGTACAGTCCTGTCTCGCTGCCGAATATGGGAAAGGGGGAAGGAAGGTGGAGGGAGGGAGTTAACTCTGCGTGTCTAGATCATTATATAAAGCCCGCGAGCTTGGAGAGCCGGATTGTTTTGTGAGTTTTGCTGTCTGGCGTCGCCTTCAACACACAGAGTACTTGCAAGTACTTGCAAACAACTTCGAAGTCGTACCTGGAAAAAAGAAAGAAAAGAAGAGAAAAAAAAAGTCCAACATGAAGCTGAGCGCTGCCATCGCCGTGCTCGCGGCCGCCCTTGCCGAGGGGCACTGTAAGCCGACACACCCTCCTGCCTCACCTTCGCCCAGCAAATGCCGGACTCGAGCTCATGGAACTAATTACAACAACGACAAGATACCTTCCCCAGCATCGCCAACACGGCCGACTGGCAATATGTGCGCATCACGACCAACTTCCAGAGCAACGGCCCCGTGACGGACGTCAACTCGGACCAGATCCGGTGCTACGAGCGCAACCCGGGCACCGGCGCCCCCGGCATCTACAACGTCACGGCCGGCACAACCATCAACTACAACGCCAAGTCGTCCATCTCCCACCCGGGACCCATGGCCTTCTACATTGCCAAGGTTCCCGCCGGCCAGTCGGCCGCCACCTGGGACGGTAAGGGCGCCGTCTGGTCCAAGATCCACCAGGAGATGCCGCACTTTGGCACCAGCCTCACCTGGGACTCCAACGGTATGCTTTCTTGCTTGCTTGCTTGCTTTACTGCTGCATCTAATTAATAGAATCCTTGGCTGACTACTGAATGATGATGATGTTACTCCCAGGCCGCACCTCCATGCCCGTCACCATCCCCCGCTGTCTGCAGGACGGCGAGTATCTGCTGCGTGCAGAGCACATTGCCCTCCACAGCGCCGGCAGCCCCGGCGGCGCCCAGTTCTACATTTCTTGTGCCCAGCTCTCAGGTATGTGATTCACCAATTCATCGCCTACACACGGGCATTGTTCGATTGGGAAACTCGAGCAATTAACATCTTCCCGCAGTCACCGGCGGCAGCGGGACCTGGAACCCCAGGAACAAGGTGTCGTTCCCCGGCGCCTACAAGGCCACTGACCCGGGCATCCTGATCAACATCTACTACCCCGTCCCGACTAGCTACACTCCCGCTGGTCCCCCCGTCGACACCTGCTAAGTTACGGGCTGAGAAACAATAATACACCGGCAGAGGATGGTGGTGAGACGATTTCAATGTATATAGTTGTCGCTGCCAGTTCTTCTGAGCGTGCTTCGAGTATAAACACCATGCTGCTCTTGTCGTCGTGAAATAATTAAGCCAAGGTATGATCAAGTATCTGGAATAGGCCAGGGTAATTATTCATCATCAAGCACGTAATTATCAGGCCGGAGCTCTTCATTTCTGTGACATTGCCTGGCATTCAAAGTTGAACCCAACGGACCCTATTCGAATTGGTGTCCAAGTCATCCCTCGCGACTGCCAAAACGTTCTGAGAGCCTTCATGAACACAGCAGAGCAACGAAATGGGGAAAAAAAAAAAAAAAATCAAGGCCAATCGATAGATACGAAGAAGCTTGTCTATGAATGGTCCCATAAATATTGATGACCCCTCCTCCCCCCTGGAACAGATTAAACGGACGAGATGCGCTGTTTTGGTTCCCTTTCCCGACCAAACGCCACCGCCCCCCTCAGCCATTACCGTCAACGAAATCAATCTCCATATCTGCCTCCCTTCCCCTCAATCGTCATCCGCATACCGAATCTCGCCCGACGCAGCAGGCGTCTCCGGCGCACCGCCGTACGCGGCCGGCGTCGGTGCGCCGTAATACCCGCCACTAGCGGCTGGGGTGGGAGCCCCCACGGCCGGAGTGGGCGCGGCATCAGCGCCCCAGCCACCCTGCCATGCACCCGGCGTCGGAGCGCTGGCGGCCGCCGGTGTTGGTGCCGAGTAGGCGCCCGGTGTGGGAGCATTGAGTGCGGCCGGGGTAGGCGCACCCAGACCGGCACCGGGGGTGGGCGCATCGTAGGCATGCGACCCGCCGCTCGGGCCGGGCGTGTAACCCCAGCTGTCCCCGCCGCTAGCTCCCGGCGTGGGAGCCGAGGCGCCGTAGGCTGGTGTTTTGGAGCCCCAGGGGTCGCTGCTGGACGAGCCGTACGCAGGCGTTTTGGAGCCATGGCCGAAGCCGTCGTGGGCCGGCGTCTTGGCGCTCGAGGACCAGGCGGGCGTGCGAGAGCCGCCATAAGACGTGGCACCACCGTACGCGGTGCGGCTGCCGTCGCCGTACGCAGTCCGGCTGCCATCGTACGGATTGACGGTACGCGAACCGTCGCCCCAGGCGGGAGTGCGCGAACCAGATGCCTCGGCGCGACCCCAGGCAGGTGTGCGGGCGGCCGCTGGGAACCAGAGTTAGCATGGGAACCTTGCCCGTCCGGACGCCATTGGGTCTTCTTCTTACCTTTCGAAACACCCCAGGCCGGAGTCCTCTCTCCACCTCCCGCGCCCATGGGCGTTCTGCTGCCGCCGGGTCGGTCGCCAGATCCAAATCCGCCACGTCCAAGGCCCCCGAAACCAGGTCCCCCCGACCGACTGTAAATGTCAATCGTCTTACCAGTCACCTTGTCCTTGAAAATGAGGTCCGCCTTGGGAACAGTGACGATCTTGTTCTTGCCGTGAAGCTCGACGCGCGCATCAGTGTCGGTCGTGTCCTTCACAATACCCATCAAGCCCTTATAACCACCCCTCCTGATGCTCACCGTCTGGCCAAGGGCGCGGTCGCGGCCGAAGGTCTTGGGCGGCTGCATCGGCTGGTTCTGGGCCGGGTTCCGCTTGAGAGCCGGGTTCATGGTGCTCAGGTCGGGGCCGGAATTCGTGTTCGCGGTCCGGCCGCCCTTGGCCGCGACGGTTGTGACGTTGCCAGCTCTCGTGACAAACACGCCAGCGTTCTCAGTGGTCGCATTGCTGTGGAGAAAGATGAAGGACCGGTGGATGTGGATGATCTTGCCCTGCCGCTGCTGCCCGCCATACTCGCGCACAACGTCGTCGAGCCGAATCTCGGAACCGTTCCGATCGGCGGCCACTGCTGTCCTCCTCTTGGGAAGCTTGTTGGCAATTTGAGAAGGCATCACTTGCCTGGTATCGCCGTTCTGATCCAGCACAACCATTGATTCGCGGTCCACCTTGACAATGCAGGCAACAGTGGTAGGGTCAAGCTGGACAAGGTCGAGGAGCGAGTACTGGCCAAGCGATCCCTGCCCGCCAATATCACTCGCCTCGCGCAGGTCCTTGCTGAAGACGGTCACCTCGGTGTTCGTCTGGTCGGTCAGGATCGTGACACGGTCATCGACGATCTTGACGACCATGCCGACTTCGTCGCGGAACCGGCTACCGCCGATGACCTTGACGTGGTCACCAGTCTTGAACCGTTTGCGGAGACCCTTGTTGGGCACCTCGATTGTCTGCCCCGCCAGGTCGCCTTCCGTCACCTTCAGAGTGACAATGTCACCTTGTACACTAACCGCCTTGCCGACAACACCTTGTTGCTCGCCCTCGTACACCTCGATGACGTCACCCGGGAGATAGGCAGAGCTTGCGTTGCTGTCTTTGAGGCTTGCAGCGAGAGCTTTGAGATCGAGGTTCTCGGTGCCGTCCTCGGAACCGCTGGCGAACTTTGTCACCTCTTCCAGTGTCGGGTTCACATCCTTGATTTCCAAATGCTGGATCTTGATGTCTTTGACTTGGAACCCGTTCTCGAAGTCTTCACCCATATACGTCCAGGTGTTGGTCTGCGGATTGCCTTGGATGTAACGGGGGTGCCGCTTTCTTGCCTCGGCTTCGCTGAAGAGTCGCTGGGGAGGTCGAGGCCCAGGCATGCCGGGACGCTTCCGCTTACCATCTGCCGTAAGCGAGGACGAGGTATCATCTCGGACACCATAGTCCAGTCGGGGAATGAAGCGCACCCGGGCTTCCAAGCCGTTCTCGGTCACGTCGAGGACCTGGGCGAGGTCGCCAGCGTGCTTTGCCGGCCGTTTCAACCGCACCCACGCGCCGGGCTCCAGGCTGGGCGTTTTGTTAACGCGCAAGAGGTCCGGCATGTCCTTCAACTCGACAAGTATCATCTTGGTCCGGGGATAGACATCGAGAACGCCGTCCAGCGCAATCAAAATATCGTTCTGGCGGCGAGCTTCAACGTAGATGTAGCCTTTCATGACCGAGTTCGGCCCGCCGCGCTCAAACGCCGCTGTGATGGGAAGTTCATCCTTACCACCGGCTCGTTCCTCTATGCGCCGCATGATGGAGAAGACGATATCACGTTCCTTCCCTTCTTTGCACTTGACAGCCCAGATGCCAGGGTCATCAACACTCGGAAGGAGCAGGCGCTTGGGAACGACCGTCATTTCTCCGTAACCCCTGGCCGGGGCCCGTTTGCCGTAGCGGGCTCGCAAAATCTCGGCTTGCTTCTCTGCATCCATGCTCGCCTCGATCTCGCGGCGACGGTCCAGCTCGCGGTGCCTCCTATCATCGTCAAGATGGCCGCTATCCGCGATGTCGTCGGGGTGCGCATTATCGATGAAGTCCTCAATCTCCTCGCCCTCTTTCTCCTCATCTTCGGCCTCGTCTTCGTCCTCGACCTCGGCCTCGATATCGAAGAAAGCAGCACGGTGGTCCTTGCGCCGCTTGCGACGATGGCGCTGCGAAGAATGTTAGCTGCCGATTGGCCACGGCAGCAAGCGCGCAGCCAGTCCCAGCCAACGCGATGGCCCAGAACGCAAGATAGGGGAAGGTGGGCTCACATGGACATCTTCATCTTCCTCTTCCTCTTCCTCCTCCTCCTCCTCCTCCTCTTCTTCTTCTTCTTCGTCTTGATCATCTCCGTTCTTCTCTGCATCTTCTTCATCCTCTTCCTCTTCGCCCTCGTTTTCTTCTTCATCGTCGTCCTCGCGAGGCCGTTTCTTCCCGGCCTTGGTCGGACGGTCGTCATCCTCCTCCATCTCATTCTGGCCGTCATCTGCAGCAGGGCTGCTTGCGCGGCGGTCGCTGTTTCCAGCGTCAGCTGCGGCGTCTTCTTCTTCATCGGACATGTCGGCAGGCGCGGGGTTGAAGTTGTCGTCGTCCGACTCGGAATCGCCCGCGAACTGGAAGGGGGCGTTTGACGCCATTTTGACGGGGATGGTCGCCGAATCAGCGGATTCGGGGGATGTGAGCGTAGAGTGCAGTCAGCAACGATGAGGCAATATCGAGGGAGGGAAAATATCAATGGGGAAACGAGTTGGCATTGGAAAGGAGGGACAAAGGCAGCTTTAATAGATAAAGGTCGAACCTGCAGCTGCGAAGGCGTGGTAGCTTCAATGGCCAAGATTCAACGCGGCTGAGGCTAAGCCTGTTCGGGTAAAGCGGTCGGTACCAGCAAGAGCTGTTAATCCGACAACCTGAGGCAGCAGAGGAAAATGTGGGCCTGCGTGGCGGACCGGGGCCCCAACATTCAAGATTCGGGTTGAGAGCGAAATTCGGGAACAGCTTCCAATTGTATATTGAAGGTCAATACACAAAAAGCACTAATTATGTAGCATAACAATGAAGTGGCGTGCCTGACGCAGCGTGGGCACAATAAGACTGCTATTGGGCCCAAATGAAACTGCCTTGTCCGAGACTCGGCATTCACGATTTGGCTCAGCTGCTCAGCTCTGATAAAATGCTGTCACGCAAGTCGAACACGGCAGGATTTCCAACTTGGCGTGTTAGATCATCCAGCGCGTTGCGAGTTGCGCCACGGTCCCAGACATTCTGGTGAAACTTATCAAATTGAACAATAAACCAAACTTTAGATTGCTTCCGCATTCGTTCGCGACTTTTTTCGAGACAATCGACCCGCACCTGTCTCGAATACCCTCATTGCACACAAACCTGAAGAGACTTGAAGACCCAAAGGTATTACAGGAATACGCAGGGAAAATAACATTGCTGCATAAACATGTCCCTGCCATCATGGTGAGATTTCTATATGCCAGATCTTAGCGCGTTTTCTGAAATATAATAGTAAATACATAGCGCTGCGCAAGGCTGACAATAATTAATTAATTAATTACACGCAGGAGCGCGCTTTTTCTCTCACAACACTGGCATAATAAGGGCCAGCAGCTAGCCATCTTGAAAACAAACAGAAATCCCTTCAACCAACAAGCCGGCGCTCGCAGGAAGAGTCAGAACTGGCTGCATACAATTCCTGATGACCTTGCCAGGCGATCCGAGATCTGTAGCTTCGAGACAGATTGCTTCAGATCGTGAAAGAAGATATGCGGTGCGATCAAAAGTCCATCAGATATTACCGAACCCGCTCGAATCACGCGTGCTATGGGAGGTATCCATCATTTCAATATTGTAACCAAATCGTTCGGCCACGGCAGCACTATCTCGATCTCATGACGCCGCCAAGCCCGAGCTGGTGGACGTACAGGGCAAGAGCGCAGTCTTGACAGGAGTTGGCTGCGATGTCAATCTAGGTTTCGGTAATAAGATCTGAAGTATTTCCCTTCATTGGCCGAGACGGGACAGCCTCAATTCGAGACCTGATTTCGCCCATTCAACATGGTTCGAGATTCCGCTCAACCCCCACTTGCTGCTGACGATAATTAAGGATTCAGCTCATCACCAGGATTGAGCACGTACGGGAGACTTGAAGACTTACTGTATACGGAGTAGGGGGAGTCAACCAAGGATCTGGAATCAGGAGAAGAAGATGGATGATCAACGCAATCCCATTCGCGGATAAATAAATATGCAGGGCCCGTTTTCCTGGTCCGCGAACTACGACCCATCGACAAACACCGAAAAGGTATTAACCGTGAGGGGCAGCTGGGAAACAACGGCCCTGGACGATGCTACCACGACACGCATCCCCAAGCTTTTCCTACGGGGGGAGCTAGCTGTTCCTGGGGAGGCTTGTAGATCGGAGCCGGGTTACTGGGCTCCTGCCGCTCCTCGGCGGAGCTTAGCAGTAACAAACGGAATAATCTCCAGCCACGGCCCTTTTGATGGCGGAGAAATTCCTGGGCTGTGATTCAAGGTTCCCCGCAGTGAAAGGGTAACCGAATGTACTATTTAAAGCATCAAGTCGAACATGGCACGGAGGATGTTGGTAAGCCAACTCTGTTCCAGGCCATCCCTTGTTAGTTAGCCATCATGAAGTCCCTTGCTCTCTTCCTATCGGCTGCCGCCTCGCTGGTTTCGGCGTCCGCCATCGCCCTCGATCGTGAAGCTATTCCAGCCGGGGCGTCGATAACATTTCCCCGTCATGAATCTCAGTTCAACCCATCCGTGACACTTGAAGGCAGGGGCCACGGCAGGGGTCACGGCAGGGAGAAGGACAACTGGGGCAACGCTGTCGAAAAGGACCGCCAGAAGGTCACTATCCGCGCGTCCAAGCACGACCGCGATGATATCAGTGACGACTTCCTCTGGGCACTCAAGAAGGCGAACCATGGCGGCCTACTGCATCTGCAGAAGGGGAAGAAATATGTAATTGGCAAGAAGCTGGATCTGAGTTTTCTGAACGATATCTATGTCAAGATCGACGGTGAGCTAAAGGTATTATTGTTTCCACACCACGGTTGCTGCACAGGAGTAAGATTGCTGACCCGCTTCAGTTCACCAACGACATTGAATACTGGCAGGCCAACAACTTCTACTATGACTTCCAGAAGAGCATTACCTTCTGGGTCTGGGGTGGCAAGTACGCATAATCATAATCATCCCTTTCTTCGAATGTTCGAATCACTTCTGGGGGAGTCCGCTGCTCACACCGCCCAGGGATATCAAGATATACGGCTCCGGCGTCATCAACGGCAACGGCCAGGCATGGTGGGACGGCTTCTCGGGCCACGAGATTCTCGACCCCGACAATGAGTACTACCGGCCCATTCTGTTTCTGACCGACAACGCCACCAACGTCGAGGTTCGCGGCCTGCACCTCAAGGACTCGCCGTGCTGGACCAACTTCTTTGTGCGTTCCAAGAACATTGTTTTCGACGACGTCTACATCTCTGCCGTGTCTACCAACGCATCGGTAAGAATTTTTTATTTTTTCTTTTATATAATTAATCATCCGTCCTTCAATTCATCCCTCCCCCTTCATACACCCCAAGCATGCAGATACAGTGTGGGTAATTAATTAGGGAAGAAATTTACTGACGCCCATCCCTTCTTCCCCTAACATCAATAATTACCACAGACCCTGCCCAAGAACACGGACGGTTTCGACTCGCTCAACGTCTCGGGCCTGACCGTGCTCAACACGCGCGTCAACGTGGGCGACGACTGCTTCTCGCCCAAGCCCAACACGTCCGACATCCTGGTGCGCAACCTGTGGTGCAACGGGACGCACGGGGTGAGCATGGGCAGCATCGGGCAGTACGCGGGCGTGCTGGACTACATCGCGGACGCGCACATCGAGAACGTGACGCTGCTCAACGGCGAGAACGGGGCGCGGCTCAAGGCCTGGGCCGGCCCGGACGTCGGGTACGGCTACATCCGCAACGTCACCTACAAGGACATCCGGGTCGAGAACACCGACTCCCCCATCGTGCTCGACCAGTGCTACTTCAACGTCAACGAGACCGTCTGCGCGCAGTATCCGAGCAGGGTCAACATCACCGACATCAACTTCATCAACGTGCGCGGCACCAGCAGCGGTAAGGAGGGGAGGGTCGTGGCGGACCTCACCTGCTCCCCCGGCGCGACCTGTACTGGCATCCATCTGGAGGGGATCGACATCACCAGCCCCAAGGGCTCGCCCCCGCAGATTGTGTGTGAGAACATCGAGGGAGATATCGGCGTTGACTGTATCCCCAAGGACGAGGCGGACTATTCAGGTTGAGAAAGGGGAGAGGGTACAGGCACCAGGACAGGTATGTCATACAGCGGAGCATCTTTGCCGAACGCAGTGATGAGCTTCCGGGAGCGTTGAAAGCAGTCTGCAGTAGGTGGCTGTACGAAGGAAAAGAGTGCCTTGTTAAAGCTATCTACAAAGGAGACAAAAGGAGTGGTATTTATAGACAAAGTGACTGGCCAATGCGTTAAACAGCCTTATACAGCTATGGCAAACGCGTAGCTAATACGTTTAGAAGCTCTACAGCTTCCGACATACCCCCTAGTTGAACGCGGTAGTCGTTTAACTACGCTTTGTGGTAATACTGTTCTTAGTGTTATATCCTTTGTCACTGTTACCTCGATAGCTCCTTTAGAGGCCTGCCTTCTATATTTGGAAGTCTAAAAGAGTCGAGTATAGTAGAGCGATTCCTTTAAAGCTATAGATTAAATATAGCTATTATAGCTATAGTAGTGATAATATTATTAGTTTTAATTATAATAATAATAGGATAATGCCTCTTATGCTTAAATTAATGGATAACTTGTTAGGTATGCCTATTATGAACATTATAACTACTAATAGGTTAACTCTTACTTCTATAATGCCTTGAAAGTATAAGTGTACTAAAGCTTCTATACTATAAGTGTTCTAGTCATATTAAGATTGTTTAAGCTAATTAAAAATAGTAACATTAAAGCTAGTAAGCTTTATAAGGTGCTTTATAGAATATACGTATAGTCGGCTCTAATAGGATATTCTTTTAGCAAATGTTATAATCATTCTAGCACTAGCTCTTACTACTACTATTATACCTATAGTTCCTATAAGTATAAGGATATATATACTAATCGCCTATATATCCAATAGCTCTTATAATACTTATACTAACTATAATAGTAGTCCTACTTCTTATATCAGGTTAGCAAAGGATTTAATAAAGGCTCCACTAGATAGAGCTAAGGCTTCTATAAGTTCCTAGATCCTAAACCTCTACCCTTAATATATAGGCGAATCGCTAACAGTTATATATAGGATCTTAAGAAGTTACATATAGTTCTTTGGAATAATCTTAAACGCGCTAGTATAGATAATATAGAGAAGTATAAGCTTAATAAGGCTAAACTTATATATTTTATAAAGATTACCTACTTTATATATAATATCTTTTACTAGTTAAGCAAGATCAAAGAGGCTTATAATACTTATATTAATATATCTAATAATATATTAGGCATTATATCGTTGCCTAGCTAGGATAAAGGCAAGGGTAAGGTTATTAATCCTAGTGATAGCTAATAGTAGTAGATAGGGAGTATTAGTATGACGAACCCAACTTAGACTTCTTCTAAAAAGGTTCAGACAAAGGTAGATTAAGCGGGACAAGTAGACAGGTCATCTAAGGGATTTGGTAAAGCCAAAGGGTTTACAACAACACTAGAGTTGTCTCTTATAGTAGTTAATAACGATGCTTGGTATAAGTACTATGATTATAGGGGTTGCTATTACTAGTGAACTCCTAGAGTCCACTATAACAAGTGACTATTTATATGTATATATACTTCTGTCGGTCGCTTATAGTCCCCTTCTATCCTATCCTTAGATTGCCTTTGGTAACTAGCTATCCTCTGCTATCTTTCCCTTTTTAGGAATTGTTTGCCTGTGGTAGCCCGTGCTCCCTAGCGATCCTATGTCAGCCTCGCTTCGTGCCCTTCTTGATTAGTGGCTCATTTAGCCTGCTACACCCTACCGGGTCGCGGTATATAGTTGGCTTGTGATATGATGCCCCCTCTTTAGGGCTTTCGACCTGAAAGCTTCTTATAACTTGTTTTAAGTACTACTAATACCTCCTTTTCCTAGTAAGCAATATCCTTCTTTTGCTAACTTCCTTTTGCTATAGCTAATTATATTCCTAGGAATCGTTATAATCTTAAATACAAATGATACGCTATTATAATTAAGATTAAGCAAGAAGGTTATAAAGTCGTTATACCTTATAAGCATTATTAGAATACGAAGCTATAAAAGTATTATATAATAATAGAGGGTTTAAATAAGTATTAAAACTATATTTATATAGGTAAGAAGTATAGTAGTCTAAACGTTATAAATACCTATAAGTTCCTTATTATTTTCCTTTATAGTCTTAGGTTACTAACTATCTTAGTCCTTTCGAATTTATTAGAGTAAGAGAAGGTTTCAAGGGAGATTATTAAGACCAAGGCATTACTTACTTAGACATTAAGCCGTTTAAGTTAATTACGTCGTTTATAGCAATCCCTATACGATCATGGTACCGAAGTTTTTCGTTATAGCGTAGCTCGTCTAGAGAAAGAGGAAGAGCTAGATACTCCTCTACCGATGTCGGAGACGCAGACCCTTACAGGTTAGGCTTAGGCATTAGGTACTTTTGACGTGCTTGATTAGGAGTCGATCGGGTTAGATCCTAGTCCTAATTCTAGCAGGTTTCCCTCTTTTTCTATCGGGGAATAGGCTTTAAAGCTAGTTCTTATAGCTAGTTAGGATTCTACTAGTAGAACTACTTTAGTTTCTTAGGGTAATTTAGGTTCTTAATAGGTTCCTATAAGTTATCTTCTAATCCGAAATCAAGCTATTTAACTAGGTACTATAGTTCTCCATTAATAATATATAAATCTAGAATTTCTTTAATGTCCTATTCTTCCTCTTTATCCTTTACTTCGATATATATAGTAACCTTAGCGTTCTTTAGTATTAGTTCGAGAAGTAAAATATAAAAAATATCTGTCTATAGTCATATAGATAACAGTAATGATAGTCGGTAGTTAGATGTCAAAATTCGTTCTTTAATAATAAAGGGTTTGACCTTCTTAAAGTCTAGCTTCGTGCTTAGTCGTTTAGTTTGTAAGTTTCGTATAATTAGGTAGACTTTGTCTCCCCTCTCTAGGCAAGGTCCCTCGAGCCTATATTTGTTGTAGTAGTTCTTTATTCTAGTCCTAATAAATTTAAGTTCCTTTTTAAGCTTCTTATATAGTATATATATCTATTTTACTTTGACTACTACTCTTAGTATTATAACCTTTAGTCCTTGCCTAAGGTCTACTTTATATCTATAGTTTGTAAAGAATGGTATAACTTTAGTCGTTTCTGTTAGTATTATATTATAAGTAAGTTATACTATTAGTAATAGCATGACCTAGTTGTCTTGTTAGTAGTTAATATAAGAGTAGAGGTACTACTTAATAACTTAGTTTAGTCGCTCTATTTATTTGTTAGTCTATAGGTAATATGCTATTAACAGCTTACTATTAACGCCTAATTATTATATTAACGCTTGCTAGAACTTTGATACGAACTTAGTATCTCTATTAGTAATTTATTCTCATAGCTAAGCATATACCAATATAACTTGCTAATAGATTACGTCTACTAGCTATTTAGCTATCTAGGACTCCTTATAGAGAAAGAAGTATGCCTATTTAGTTAGGTAAATTACTATAGTAAGAATATTATTATAGATTACTCCTATAGCCATGTCCTTAGATTCTAATAGCTTTGTAATAAAGTCTATTATAATTAAACTCTATAGTTTGTTAGCTATTAGCAGTAACTAAAGTAGCCTATATAGCTTATATTATGCCGTTTTGCTTCGATTGCAAATGTCGTAGTTCTATATAACTTCCTTAACTCGTGCCGTTAACTATAGAAAGTCGTAGTGTTTCCTAACTTGTATAATAGTCTTCGTAACTCCTTTGTATCCTCCGAGTTTCGACTTGTAAAGTTCTCGAATCATTTATAGCTATTGATCCCTGTCGTAGATATATACTTTGCCTCGGTACTAGAGTTTCCTATCTCTTTCTTCTACTCCATTAGGTACTAGTAGTCTAGGTACTACTTAATATTATACCTTATTAATCCTTTCTTCTCGAAAGATTATATAACATTCTAGGAATAAGTTAAGTAGATTATTATCTATAGGTATTTACATTTTATAATATAGCGTTCCGTCTATTCGTTCCTTAAATAACAGTAATATTATTTCCATTCGCCCTTCCATATAATCCGTTCATTAGCTTAAGATGTTCGCTCGTACGTTCTCTTTGCCCTTCTTATAGCAGATCTTAAAGTTAAATTCCGCGAGGAATTCTACCTATTATATTTGTCGTCTGTTAAGCTCCTTCGTCATCGTAAAGTATCGTAAATTCTTATAGTCTATATATATTTATACCGGTTTAATCGTGCTACTAAGGTATAGTCGCTATTCCTTAAAAGCTTTGACAATTGTAAGTAGTTCCTTATTATAGATTAGATAATTAAGACGTAGTCTATTAAGCTTCTTTAAAAAGAAGGCTATAAGATGTAGCTTTCTTTGTTCGTCTTGTTATCCTAATTATCCTCTAATAGTGTAGTCTAAAGCGTCTGTTTCTACTTTAAATGGCTTCTTAGGGTCTGGCAGTACTAGTACTAGATCTTTAGTAATAGCATTATAGATCTATATAAATGCTTGCTTATACTATTCTTTCTATTAGAATTTAGCGTTCTTCTTAGTAAGTTCGTATAAAGATCGTATAATCGCTCTAAAGTTCTTGATAAACATTTAGTAGAAGTTTGTAAATCCGATAAAGCTTTGTATTTCTATGACTAACGTTAGTTATAGCCAATTCTTAATAGCTTTAACCTTTAAGGGTTCTATCCGAATTTGTCCTAAGGATATTTCGTATCCTAAAAACACTATTTTCCTAATGTAGAATTCGCTCTTTTTCTTGTTAACTAATAGTTTATATATATATAGCGTATCTAGCACTGCTTTTACGTACTTCCGGTGTTCGTCTATTATCTTAGAGAAGATAAGTATATCGTCAAGATAATATATTGTAAATTTGTCAAGAAAGGGTTAGATAGCTTGATTAATTAGGGCTTAGAACATTACTAGCGTGTTTATAAGTCTAAATAGTATAATAAGGTACTTATAATAGCTATAGGGTATCCTAAAGGCTATTTTCTACTTATCGCCTTCTTTAATCTATATATAGTTATAGGCCAATAGCAAGTCAAGACGCGTAAAATATTAGGCTCCTACTAACTAATCTCGGAGCCGTAAGATTAGTAGTAACAGGTATCGGTTTTTTATAGTCTATTTGTTAAGTTACCAATAGTTAATATATAACTATAGCTTTCTATCTTTCTTAGGCATAAATAGGATTAGGTAGCCTACTAGCGATGTCAATAGGCAGATATATCCTCTTCGAAGGTTCTCCTCTAAATATCGCTTAAGTTGTTCGTTCTATATCTAGCTCGTATAGTAAATCTTAAAAAACTTTAGTTATATTCCTTCTTTAAGCTTGATTTTGTAATCCTATAGGCTATGTTCTAGTAATCCTTCTAGATATTTCGGTTTAAATGCTAGGTATCCTTTGTATTCCTTCGGTATTTCCCTAGTCTTATCTTATCTCTCGGTTTTCTAATAGTATATAAACTTGGTTCTATCTATAGCGATACTAGCGATTTCTCCTATCTTAACCTACTACTCTAATTATAGTACTCTACATTCGTTAACAGAGAGAACAGCTATTGGCGGTTCGGCTTGTTCCTCCTATTACAATATTGATGTCGTTATACTGCCTCTTCTGGAGTCTGTAGTGGTCTGTCTGCCACTGTCTGTCTCTTACGGTAGATCCGTAAGATATACCTTCCCCTAAGCATCGTCTGCTTATAATCCTTATATATTCCTTATCTTACTGGTCGAATATAACTCTGTTCGGGGTTATAGGTAGCTACTATTCTTCTAGCTAATGTCCGGGTCGTAATCTTCATACTATAGTAACCCTAATATTATATCTTTATCGTTGCCTATATCTATAATACTAAATACGACTATTATAGTCTTCCTTACTATAGTAATATCGATCGGTTCGGTCTCTCTATATACCTATTATATCAGAAATAGCCCTTTGACTATGCTATACTTCCGCTTTATTCTCTACGGTATCTATAGCTAATTTATAAGCGTCGGTAAAATCAGGTTTATCTTTACTCTACTATCTACTAGTACGAGCATTTCGTGCTATTTCCATTATGTTGTTATCTATAGTCGCTTATCTTACCGCTATCATCTAAAGATTACAGCGATTTCCTATATTTCTGCCGGGAGGTCTCGATATAGTGGTCTCTTACACTAGTTCCTCCTATACTATGCTATTACTTACCGCTACATAGGCGTTAATGGTTTCCGGGCCCCTCGAAGGGCCCTAACCCGTTTCCTAGGTTAATGCTAACCTCTTTAGTTATTCGGCTAATAGTAGCTTTGTCGATTATATTCATTTCTATAAGCTATTAAGTGCTTATAGCTTTCTATTATTAAGTCTGTTCTACTTTCTGTCGTACATGCTATAGCTTTATCTAAAGCTCCTAAATTTGCGATTTCTTTTTGTCTATATAATAGAGGTAATCGTTACTCTAGCACAAGTCCTATATATCTTGTCCTATTCTATAGTGCCTAGGCTAGGCTTGTCTTAGAACTATTGTAATGCCTTCTAGATCGTAGGCTTTAATCTTTTAGAGCAATTCGGCCGCTCTGTTTCCTATATTATAGACTTATTCTATAGGATATAAGCTTCCGTCCTTATTTCCTTATTAGGTCGGCTAGTAATTATTTTTGAATTTGTCGTAGAAGTGGTATCGGCATCTATATACTATATACTAGAACTAGGGCACTTGTATATATACCTTGTGTCGAAGGTATAGTTATATAGCGTTGCCTAGGAGGTATTAGAATTCTTTCCTAAATCCTTCCTACTATATATAGACTGTAGGTACTCTAATGCTAAAGTAAGAGTATTTCTTCTAATAGCTTTCCTATATATGCTTATCTCTTCTATAGTTTATACGTATAAACTAGTATTCTAGGTTCCGTATATTATTACTAAATTACTAGTCGTTAAGGTACTCGGCGTAGCTATTAGGCCTATTATATATTATAGGCTGTTCTCCTTTAATAGTTTCTATAATATATTAGAGTCCCCTTATCTTATCCCTTATCTTATTACTCTATTAGGTAAGTCAAATCAAACGCCTATCCTATTTACATAGTTCCGTATTAAGTCGGAAAACTTTATTATAGTACCATTTAATTCGTTCCTAGAGGAATAGAACATTAGGTCTAGGTCTTTCGATTCCTTAGGTATCGGTTATCTATGATCTATCCTGCCTCTATATGACTATAAAACCCTACTGCCTTAAGGCTAGGAGAATCGAAATTAGCGGTACGTATTCTCCTGCCATGTCCTATTCGGCAAGACCTATCTCTAGGTCTATAGTAACTAGTTCGGAGTACGGTACTTGTTCGTCTTTACTATTACCGTCGTGTCTAAGACTATCTGTGTTACTACCCTTATCTTTATAGCTTATAGCTACTACTTTGAAGACGTCCTTAATAGTTTCGTTAATAGCCGTAATTTCCTTTCTAGGGACTATCTTCTACTCTTTCTTTAGGCTTCGACATTCTCACTTATAGTGCCCTTTCTTTCTATAGTTATAGTAAGTAATATTAGACTTATCTTTAGTTATCTTCTTCTAGTCCTACTTCTATGCTATATTTATATCTATAGCTCTAGGGTATATCCTATACGAGGTACTAATATACGCTCGCTTTTTCTTGTCGTTAGCCTTAACTATAGTTCTATTTATTTGACCTCGTTTCTACTACTCTTGTATATAGAGTCGATTATTAATTCTAATAGCCTATATAATATATTTATCTAGGGTCTTAGGCTAATCGTATTTATATAGCTTGTCTTTAACCTTTTCCTTTAAGCTATTATAGAATAGTTATATTAATACCTTATTATTAAGCTAAGACTTAAGTATATCCTATCTAAACTATATAGCGTAGGAGGCTACTAACTTAGTCTATTAGAGATTAGTAAGTCTTTCTTATATATAAATCTTCTTATCTTTATCGCTAAAAACCTTTCGAAGCTCTTCTTCGAAATAGTCATAGGATCAAAAGACTACCTACGTAAACGCGTCTCGGTCGTCTTCGTCTTCCTTAGTAAGGTAGTCATTCCACGTAGGCTTAAACTATCTAAGTGCCTTGCCCTCTAGTCTTATAGCTATATAGAGGACTTTAGCTTTATTGTCCAGAAACTTATCGTCATTAAGCTAGAAGTAGGATCGAAGGTTTATTAGGAATCCTATAAGATTCTCCTTAGTTCCTCTATATTTACTAGGTAGTTCGATTTTGATATAGCTCGCTTTAGCGCCCTTAAGTGCCTTGATTTTAATATAGGCCTCGTTAACTAGTTTCTACGAGTGCTTTTCGCCGTTCTCGAGTTCCTTGATTCGAGCTTAAGCAGCCTTATCTCTCTAGTCTAACTCCTAGATTCGCTAATAGAGTTAACTAAGCTAGGTAAGCAGCTATTTGGCTATAACGTTAGTAGCTATATTAATATCAAGGTCAAAGTCACCTCCGTTCTAAACTATAATAGAACAAAGGGAGTGATAGTAACGTGTGACAAACCTAACTTAGACTTCTTCTAAAAGGGTTCAGACGAAGGTAGATTGAGCGGGACAAGTAGACAGGTTGTCTAAGGGATTTAGTAAAGCTAAAGGGTTTATAATAATACTAGAGTTGTCTTTTATAGTAGTTAATAATGATATTTAGTATAAGTACTATGATTATAGGGGTTGCTATTACTAGTAAACTCCTAAAGTCTACTATAACGAGTGACTATTTATATATATATATACTTCTGTTGGTTGCTTATGGTCCCCTTCTATCCTATCCTTAGATCGCCTTTAGTAGCTAGCTATCCTCTACTATCTTTCCCTTTTTGGGAATTGTTTGCCTGCAGTAGCCTACGCTCCCCAGCGATCTCGTATTAGCCTTGCTTCGTGCCCTTCTTGATTAGTGGCTCATTTAGCCTGCTATACCATACCGGGTCGTGGTATATAGTTAGCTTATAACAATTAGGTGATATTTTATCTAGCGAATTTAACTTATTTTCCACCTTCTAGTTATATAAGCCTATAACTAATATCTTAAGGATTAAAAAAAGCCTTCTAGCGCTTAAAGGCTTATTGGCTAAGACGTTTAGTAAGCCTATCTGCTAGTATCTAACTAGTTAATAGATATATAGCTTTAAACGTTCCTTTTACTACTTCCTAGTATAACTATATATTATAGATATCTATATATTATAGGCAAGTATTAATACGTTTGTTCTTAGCTATTACTAGTCTGATCGTTTGCTAATTATTGTAGTAAATATTCTAGGGTTCCCTAAGCTTAAGATCGATATCCGTAAATAGCCTTTTAAGTGCTATAGCCTCTCTTGCTATAAAGGAGAGCGTTAGAAGTTCTGCTTTAGTACTTGATATTATAATAGTATCCTAGTATAACGCCTTTTATATAATAGGACCTCTAAATAGAAAGAAGATATATCCCTATGATAAGTATTATATATTTAGATCATCCATATATAAAGCGTCCCTAGTAATTATAAGCGTTAGACTTTCTAGTATTTACTTACCTTTATATTAGATTGATAGGTAAGAGCTCCTGAATAGATATCTTACTACTTGCTATACCGCTAATAAGTAGTCCAGTCCTAGGTTAGTTAGGTATCGAGAGAGTATTAAACAGGTATATATAATATCTAGATATAGTATAACTATATAGTATAGGATCGATCTGACAAGCTCTTAATACTCTTTAATCTATATATTAGTAACGCTCCCTTCGAACTTCTTAAGTTCTTTATAGCTTAAAGGAGTTAGCTTATATATACTAGGTATATCTAGTCTATATCTTTTTACTACCTTTTTAATATATTAGTTATAGATTAACTATATCTTATATATAGGTCGGTCTCGAATCACCCTAATACTAAGGAACTAACCGATATTACCTTGCTTATAAATATTGTATTAAGCTTTGATTCCTTCTATTATATACTTGGCTGCTATAGTATTACTTTTATAGAAAAAGACCAAAAAGTCGTTAATATGGAAGATCAGGATAATACGTTTATCGTAGCTTAGGAAGAGGTACTTCTCTTCACCCGATAGTTCTATACCTAGATCTAACAGCGTTTTATAGAACTCCTTATACTATAAGAGTAACAAGTCTCTTAAGCTATATAGAGCTCTTCATAACTCTATATATTTCCCTAGCTACTTAAATCCTTCTAGTAATTCGTAGATAATAGGATCGTCTTTTAGTCGTTCGGCGTTAAGGAACGCTTATACTATATTAAACTACTTAACTTTTAAGTCAAAGTATATAGCGATCGCTATTATCATTTGGAACGATCATACCGTTAGAGTAGCTATATATATACTTTCTACTAAGCTAATATCTTATAGATCTCCTTATATATAGATCTTTACCTTATATTTCTCTAAAAAACTATCCTTATTAAACTTATATATAAAGACCTATTTTAATAGGATAAGTCGTACTTTCGCCTACTTATATAATATGATCTTCTACGTTCCCCTACTCTCTAAGTTACGTATCTCTTTATAAGCTATATCTTTAAACTATTATCCTAACGGGTAGTTATATAGGTCTTACCAGTTAATAGGAACGTAAGTAAGATCGTTAATATACTAACGTAGCTTATTTAAGGCTGCTTTAAGGTATATAGTATCCTTCTATCGTATAGTAGTAGCGAATATTATATATATTGTTCTTATACTCTAGTCCTCTAGGTAAGCTTCCTATTAATTAGGTAGGTAAGTCTTATAGAACTATTACTAGAATTCCTTCATTATATAGATAAAGGAGTAATAGTAATTGACCTTCTCTTCATTTTATAGCCGTTCGCTTGACTAGATAGGGTCCCTAGGCTCGTAAGCCCTCTTCCTACCTCTGCCTCTCCTTATAGGAGGTTGCTAAATGGCTTCTCCTTTGCTCTTACGTTCTAGAGAATATATTAGCTAATCCAGACTTTGCTTAACGCTTTATTCCTTCCGTTCTATAGTAAGGTATAATATATCGGTAGTACTATCCCTAGCTCCTAGCTCTTCCATCTACTTGTTATATATACTAGATTCTTTTATAGAAGGCATTCCTCTATTAGATTTAACGGCTCCCCTACTTTCCCTAGTGTCTAGTTAGCTAGCTAGTGACTAGGAAGGCTTTAATTTAAACCTTCTTATTTCCTAGTAGATATCCCCTTTACTAGCTAGTGTAAGATAAGTCACTAAGGGCTTAGGTATATATTTAGGGGTTAAGAGTCCTCTAAAGCTCTCTATCTATTTAGTAAGTTCGTCCATTACTTACATCTCTATTATAAGAGTCTCTGAAACTAATTACTCGCTTATAGGCTACGTATTAGAGAGCTCCCTTACCTTTAAGTCTTAACCCTATTAAAGATGTTAATCTACCTCCGGACTCTCTTACAATAGAGGTAGCCAAGCTATTATAATAGAGTCTTCTACTAGTTATTAGGTCTATTATAACGCTTTCTAGAGAAAATTGCTATCCTAGGAATCTTTACTAAGATCGAATTAATTAACTTCCTAGCTCGTTACCACTAATAACGACTCTATCGGCTGCTTTTCGCCTAGATAGTGGAAAGTCTTTTCGTCGAAGCGAACATTATAAGTTATAATAACCCTGTCAAGCTTAGGTATCTAAATATAATGAATATTAGATATACGATATTCTATAAGATACCTTATTAGCCTATATAGTAGTACCTTAAAGTCCTTTATATACCACTTAGCTTCCCTATCCTTATAAAGAATATATATCTAGTATCTATATATAAAGATGCTACTTTAGTCTAGGTGTAAGTTACTAGTTAATATAATTATCAAGCTAGGTTCGTATTAGCGAAAATACTATTTGAACTAGCTATAGAGCACTTTATTAGGAGTTCTAAATAAGTAAGTACGGCTTAGGCTTATTATATATAAGTATACTACCACTTATACGCTTTCTAACTAGAGCTTTATAGGTAGATTCGTACCATTAAGCATCTTAATTAAGCGTAAGATTAGTTCTTGCCCTACTTACTCTATTAGTCTATTAGGCTTGTAGGTATATAAAGGTAAGAGTTTAAGATCGATACCACTTTCTATAGCCTAAGTCTAGTAATATATTAGTATATACCTTGCTAAACTAATCGTCATAGTATCGTTATCCTACTTAATTTTATAGATAGTAAGCCTATATTAGCGTCTTACCTAGCTCTTGAAATTCTAGATAACTTCTATAATCTAGTCTAATGACTTTATTATTAAGAAAAAAGGGAAGAGCTTCTTACTATACTTATTAATAATTATAAGTAGCTATCGCGATCTATTAATTACTTTAGGATGGTTAAACAGATCCTAGGCTACTTGCTAGAACAGATATATAGACTTCTACTTAGGTAGTATTTTCCTAGAGATAACCTTACTTACGTAAGTATAAACGTAGCTCTTATACTTAATATATACCATCCCTTTAATATAGACGTTTCTAGCGTTATTAATAAGCGCTTTTAACGCTTCTAGTCCAAGGTAGCCAGCTCTTAAGTACCAAAGATCCTTAGTATCCTCTCTTATAGTAGGTAACGCTTACATCTAGGACCTTCTATCGTATATAGTAAACACGTTCTATAAGAATATACAAACGTTTATAATACCTGCTTGACTAATTAAGACGTAGTCTAGGAAGCTTAGGTAGTAGGAAAGTAGCTTATATTTAAGGAAGGTAAGATTATACTTACGTTCTAACTTATAAAATATAACGTTATTTTCTAATGTTCCGAAACGTAGTAAGTAATCTAAGCTATAGTACTAAGCGCCTACCTTAAGTAATGGAGCTTCTAGGATAATATTAATATAAAATCCTTTAACGATAGCGATATCCTTAAGTATTAGGCTCTCGGTACGTAGTTTATATAGTCTATCTAGAATGTTCTTAATTACCTAAGTGTCTTTCCTACTAATAGGAAAGGTCGTTATACCTGCTTTAACAAACTTAGGATCTTTTACCTTAATAAACGTCCTAGATAAAAGGAACTTCTTATCGTTAACTAAGTAAGTTATACTATATAAGTCTAGTAAAGTGCTTTCTAAAAGAGGATAACGCTATAGAACAACTATATTAAATGCCTTATAGTAAGTTAAGAGCTTGCTAAGTAGTTAAGGGCTAATAATTAATGTATTAAGGGAACTAGGGTATCCTATCCCTAACTACCTAGAATAGGATAGCTCCCATTACTTAGCAATAAGTTGATTTTTTAGTCTAGCCTACTTTGGCTTATTAAGCTCCTAGCAAATCCTCTTATATTTCTTGTCGGAAAGGTACAAGCGTTACTTATTACTATAGATAGCTTATTTAAGTATATAGTAGTCTATTAGATCCTATAGATGTCTTAGATGCTTATAGGGATATCTCGTATTATACCATTAACTGCTATAAGAGTCTCTATATAAGTCTCTACCTCTCTCCTTACTACTCTTCTAAGCTATAGGAAGTATTAATATATAAGTTATCAAGAAGATTCTATACTTCTAAGAGACTCTAGGTTATATATTATTATTAATTAGGATCTTGGCTATTATAACGAGGGTACTAAGCTCTAGAAGTAGCTATCCTATACTATTAGTAAGCTCGATTTCTATCCTCTTATTCGCTACCTAGGTTAGCAAAATATATATAATAATAGTGTTAAGAAAGGTATAAAGTCCTTATATGCCTTGTACTTCTAGGATATTATATTAGATAGCTTATTAGAAGGCGACATTAAAGTTATAAATCTAGCGCTATAGATTAACTCCTAAACGCTTAGCTATATTAAGACTGATTATATATTATATAGTAATTATTATATAGAATATTATAATAGATAGTGTAAGTATAAAGTAAAGCGCCTAGATAATCCCCTTAATAAGGTTAATATCCTTCTTCCTATATACTTTTATAGCTTTATAGAGTTTAGGATCTATAGTATACACTAGCTAGCATTATAATTATCCTATCCGCTTACTAACATCTATAGTATATATAATATCTTTATAAAAGGAGTCTTATAGTTATATAAATTCGGCTATAATAGCTATATTAGAAGGTATTAAATCTATAGATATTAAGGGTAATAATCTTTCTAGGAGTTGCTCCTAGAAAGCTAGGATAAGGTTATCTCTAGCTTACTTATAGGTTAGGTACTATAGAACTTCCAGATCTAGCTTACGGTCGCTATTAAGGTTAACAAATCCCTATATACTAGCAAATTTAGCCTACGACTATAGTTTAATATACTATAAGTTCTAGGAACTAGGACCTATAAGGCATATAAAAGTCTTAACTAAGATCTTAGACATAATAGACAGATACGTCGTCAAAAGCGTATTAAAGCAAGGTAAGAGAGTTCGTAATAGAAGAAGCTACTATTAATATTAAAGATACGTCGGTAGAGGAGTAGTCAAGGCACTAGGCTTATAACTGCCAAACGTAGTGATAAGCTTCCAGGAGCGTTAAAAGCAGTCTATAGTAGGTGGCTGTACGAAGGAAAAGAGTGCCTTATTAAAGCTATCTATAAAGGAGACAAAAGGAGTGGTATTTATAGACAAAGTGACTGGCTAATGTGTTAAATAGCCTTATATAGCTGTGGCAAACGCGTGGCTAATACGTTTGGAAGCTCTATAGCTTCCGACAATCTTTGATTCAATCGTAAATTTAATTAAGCAATGTAATACCACTCTCGTACATTACTTCTTCATCTAGGCAGTGAGCTAGGCAATGTAGCCTAGTGCGTAATTAGTGCCTGATACCTGGGTGGGGAATGAATAACAATCACAGGTCTAATTATGTACAGTAGCTCTCGCAAAAGGTACTTAAGTAGGTTGATTTCCCAAGATTCAGAAACACACGCCAAGGTCAGATTGATCTACCTATGGGTATGAGGATGGGAGGCGGGAACGGAACACAGGTTAGTGATAAAACGGAAACAAGAGCAAGGATTTTGCGTGTAACTCCGCCCATGATAGATATAGATATTCCCAATCCGCCAGTCCCAAAGAAAGCTCTTGCCGTCCAAAACTAGCAGAACCGCAGATCCGAGAGAGAACTTGGAGCCCCGTATACAGTCCCAAAACGACAACCTTTTTCCCCTCCATCGCTCAAACGCCGTTTCAAAGCAACCCTAAACCAGGCGATGCGCATGTCTCACAAGCAAGCCCAGTTCAGGCCTCCTTGCGACTTACAGACGCGATAAAACTTTGGTATTGCTCATCAGCATCCATGGGCTTCCCAGAACCCTTGCCTCGCGCCGTGACATCTTTGGTCTCCGACTTAGAGGCCGTAGTGGTCCAAAGTACGGCAGGTGGCTGGGCCGGTTTCTGCACCTTCTCTAGCCCGTTTTCTTGGTCCTTGTCTTTCACGGCCCCTCCATTAGGCTGTTTACCCTCGCGCTCATTGTCTTTGTCATCCTCTGACCCATCGCGCCGTGGCAGCCTCATCGCAAGCAATACGTATTCGGCCCTCGTCATCTTGGTCATGACGTCGTTCATGTACCGCTTGACCTCATCCGGCGGCGCCACCACGCGCGCAAGATGTTCCAGGTGCCGGCCGGTAGAGGTGAACAGTCGAATAGTGAGCGGCTGATAGTAGTCCAGCTCGGGGTCCGCCATTGGGTATTCCGCTTGACTTCCTTTCCGGACGAGCAGGAAGGACGCGATGACCTGCTGACCCGACGGGACAGGGACATATTCAAGCAGGCTGAATTTGGGGAAGAGGTAGCGATCGCCCGTTCCGCCGGCGAACTCGAGGACGATGGCGGAAATGTCTGGTTTTTGCGGTGGCGGCGGCGGCCCTTTTGAGCGAAGCGCAGTTTGCGGAGGGGGTATCTGCGCGGCCGGGGACGGCGCCGCGGGACCATTAGAAGCGCCGTTGGGCTTGGCAGACACCGGGGATGCAGGAACTGGCGATTGCGTTTGCTGTCGTTCCCTATCTTTGATGAGCTTCGTGCGCAAGCCGTCCAAAATAATCTTCAAGTCCGTGGCGTCTGCGAACTGCGCCTTGTTCTCGGCAATACGCCGCACGATGTCTCGGGTTCTGGAGTCGTCGAGCGCGGCTTTAACCAACATTACCACTAACGGGTCGCTTCCCGCCGGCGGCCGTAAGTCCGCAGATGTTTGCTTGGGATTCGACGAGAGGACAATGTCTAAGATCGCGCGCACCTCGTCCGCAAAGTAGCGCACTGTCCTCCCATCAACCAGTAGCCGATCCGCGGAAGGGCCCGAAGTGCTTCCATTGCGCTTGCTCTCGGCGGTTATGGCATCTATGATGGCCTGGAATCGCTCAAGCTCATGCTTTGCTGCTTCTCCCTGCGCGACTCGCTTCATGAGGTCACGGAGCTGAGGATCTGTCCCAGCCTTCTCTGCCAGCATGAGAATGATGGGATCTGTGCCAGGAGGGGGTTTCGCTGGGGCAGGGGCATGCGCGGGCACGGCGGGCGCAGTACTTGGAGCTGGATTGCTGGTTGCCGTGGTTACTGGTCTCGTGGGTCCAGGGACTGGGCCTGGTGCTGGGCCTGGAGCCGGAACCGTCGGATGTGAATAGCTTGGAGGGGGGGTAGGTCGTGGCGGTTGAGGTTGCGCAATGGGAGGCGAATTCTGTGGGACCAACGGCGTGGAAGTACTTGGTGAAAGAACCGTTTCCATGCCTCTTGGCGAGGCAACCGGCCTTCCAGCGGCTGGGGGAAGAGTCGGCCCCGGCCGCACTGCGTCCTGCGCGGATTGGCCGGCATTGGGTTGCGCCGTTGGGAGAGTCGGCGTTTGGGCGGGCGTATGTGTTTGAGTCTGAGCTGGAGGTTTCGAGTCGGCCGGCGGAGGGCCTTGACTCTGCACCTGAGCCGAGCTTTGAGCCGGAGCCGGAGGGGGCGCGCTAGCGGGTGTGGATGACGCTGGTGCTGGAGTCGGCGGCGGCGGCGGCGGCGGCGGCATCATTCCATTCGGAGGTCCATACTGCATGATGGGTCGTTGGGTCGGCGGAGGTGGAGGGGGAGCCGGCTTGGGATCTTTCACGGCGAACATGGTTGCCTCGAAGACGTGTGGTTCGACGGTAATGGTAACTTGGCCGAGCTTCATCATGCTTTCCTTGGGCGGATTGTTCGGTTCTTCAATCACAACACCCTTCTTCTTTGTTGGCTTCGACCAGTACTTTTCGAAAATACCTTCCATCGTCCACTTTTGGCGCGATCTGGAAAGAGACTCGGCGAGAACGCCGCTAGCTCGCTGTTAGTTTGTTTTTCATGGGCTAGCCTGACCAGAAAGAGTAAGCATAGGCCACGCACCTCTCTGTTACTGTTTGGAACTCGCTGGTGGGCAGGTCGTCAGGCTGGGGGGAATCGACGGTAGGCAACGGCTTGCCAGCCGTGACAGACTTGGGAAGTGGTGGAGGAACATCATCGACCGGAGTCGGCTCGGGTTCGGTCGTAGGCGCTGGGGTCGCTGATCTCTGGGGAGGAGTCACGGTCCTCTTCTTCGCGGCCTGTTCGGCTCTTGCCGCGGCGCGTGCCGGTAGCTTCCTCTTCTTCTCCATTTCGGAGGCGAGCCGGAGCGGATGTTTTGGTGCCAGCGATGGTCCGTCATATATCAACACATCGGCGTCTGATTGTGCGCCGGGACGAGGGAAAACCACACGCGAATAGGAGGGTGATTGCTGGTTGGAGGGATGGGCGACGTTGCCGGACGCCTCGGGCCTCGAGGTTGGTTGTCGCGAGGTAGGTTGCAGATCCAAGCCGGGAAGATTGGACAAACCCGAAGAAATGGGATGCAGTTTCCCCAGCTCGTTGTTCGGACGCGCTAGTTGAAGCACACGCCCCTGCAAACCCCGGAAAACGCCGCTGATTGGCAGCCGGAAGCAAAGCTCACAACCACCGACCAACCGTATCCTCCAGGCGGCTTACCAGCTTATTCGCGTCTTGTCGGTGCCGAAAACCTCCGCACTTTGCTTCATTCTCCGATATGCTTTGGTAATGCCTGTGGAGGATGTGAGGCTGTCAATGGGAAATCCTAGTTATCGTTGTCCAGTCTGTCGCACTCCCAAAGGACTTAACGATCGGGGATGGGGTGCAGGCACCTTCAAGATGAACGGGTTGCGGCTGACAACCAATGGTGTGTGTGGGGAGACCGGCAGAGCAGGTGCAGAAATGCACTTTGGTTTCCTCGCGTCTTAGTAATAACTAAGTGTACTAACGTGTGAAAGAGCGGATTTGGTTTGAAGGGCCGCAGGAGCGTTCCTCAGTCTGTTAGGCGGAATAAGATGCCAAGGAATGTTGCCGCCCCACTTGCTTAACGTCAGCCGTAACACGTTAATGCAACCAGACCAAGGTAGGTTCCTTCTTCAAGTTATCTTCAAGGGTATCTGAAATGCTGACTTTTGGGGCCACGACCTGGGCAGTTTTCTGAAGTGACCTGCACGTGCAGCTTGCTATGCTTATGCTCATCACTTACGACTAGCAGCCGTCCAACATGACAAACGTAGCCTCCAGTCTTGTTCCAATTCTCGTGCTTGGTTTGCCCTTGGGTCTATACACACTGTTTCTGAGCCTGAGCACGATCCCGTATTTTCAGCGAAAGTGAGACCTTTAGGGTGAACGGCTCGGTTTGGAGGAATAAGCACTCGTTGACCTTGTACTCCGCTCCAGCTTCCTCTATGCGCACAAGATCCACACGTTGTGGTGGGGGAACATCAACGAACCAGAGCAATGGGGCTTCGCAAGTGAGTTGCGCGTCTTACAAACTAAATGCCAATATGAAAAAGGATGTGAAGTTCAATAACTAACGAATCGCAACAAGAGAACCAAGTCACCCCCTTTTACCTCACCACCGCGGATAACCAGACGCTCTACGCATGGCACATACTTCCCCTTCCCCTCTACGTCCAGCACGAAGACAAACTCTCCTCTCAACCAAGCGGTTTCTGCCATGATATAACGGCCACCGAGAACTTCCGCCTCCTCCGTGATGACCCCACGGCCAAGCTCATCATCTCCTGTAAGCTCTACCCGGTTCTGCTCTCCCCCCGTTCTCACACACTTTCACTCACCCACACGTGCCTCATTACCTCATTACCAGTCCATGGTAACGCCGCGCAGCTGACCCAGGGCCGCCGCCCGCCCCACTACCATACCCTCACCTCTCTCCACAGCCCATACCACCTGCTCACCCTCGACTACCGCGGCTTCGGCCTCAGCAGCGGAACGCCCACGGAGCGAGGGCTCATCCTCGACGCCGCCGCCGCTCTCAGGTGGGCCGTGGACACCGCGGGCGTGCCCCCCTCGCGGATCGTCCTCGTCGGCCACAGCCTGGGGACCGCCGTGGCGGCGGCGGCCAGCGAGCTGCTCACGCTGCACGAGGGCTGGGACTTTGCCGGGGTCGTGCTTGTGGCCGGCTTCAGCTCGCTGCCGGAGATGCTGAGCGGGTACGCGATCGCCGGGTGGCTGCCGGTGCTGCGGCCGCTGACGTGGTGGCCGTGGCTGTCGAACAAGCTGATGGCGCGTGTGGTGGACACGTGGGACAGTGCCGGGAGATGGAGGGATGTTGTCAGGGCGGTAAAGGAAAGGCGTGGGCGGTTGAGGCTGAGCCTGGTACATGCGAAGGACGACTGGGACATTCCGTCTCATGAGAGTGACAAGCTGTTTCGGGCGGCCGTGGAGGGCTTGGTCGGGGGCGGGATGGGAGAGGAGCAGTTTGAGGCAGAGAAGAGGAAAAGGATGGTGATTAAGGGGAAGAACTCGTTTACTGCAACATGGAAAGAGGGGGATATTGTGGTAAAGCAGGAGTTGTTCCCTCACGGAGGTGAGTCCCCAGCGAAGAGGACTCGACTGTCAAGGACAGAGACTAACGGCTTTTTAGGACACAACGG
This sequence comes from Thermothelomyces thermophilus ATCC 42464, assembly GCF_000226095.1. Classification (NCBI taxonomy): domain Eukaryota; kingdom Fungi; phylum Ascomycota; class Sordariomycetes; order Sordariales; family Chaetomiaceae; genus Thermothelomyces; species Thermothelomyces thermophilus. The sequence goes on along the minus strand of NC_016476.1, from coordinate 1,834,193 downwards.
AGTCCTGACTCATACTCCTGTACTGATGGCCGTCATGAGATCATTCGGGCTTGATGACCAATCCGCGCCCTGAAGACTAGACATGAGCTATATGTAGAGTTCGATGATGGGGAGCTAGAGTAGGAGGACACTGGCTTCGGAAGCCGTGTCATCAGTTTGTTCCAGAAATTGGGGCGCGCAGAAGCTAAGTCCAAACAGGGCCATTGGAGCAGAGCACTCTCGCCGAAACTGGCTTCTCTAAATTCTCCCTTTGCCCTCATATCAGGCCAACACGTGAGGTCGTAGAGGAGCAAGCGTTGCTTCCACTAAGAGTTTGCAGGATGCTGTTAATACCAAATATCGAATGAAGGGCCATGTTGGGGAGAGTACTAAGGCTAGAGAGTAAAATAAACGCCATGTCGAGCAGAGAGACAAATTATCGAACGCCAGCGGCGAGACTTAGACTTGCCATAGAAAAATATCGCATTATCCTAAACTATCGATAAGCTAAGAATTGTTGATAACATTCGCAGGGCGTTACCACGAATCTCCGCCCCAACCCAATTGGCGATTTACTGCGGATATGGCATTGACGCCGTCCCTGAGGAACCTAGGTGCGTGTTCCAGCAAACCGGCAAATGGCTCGTCCGGAGTGGTCTGTGAGGCGATGAGGTCCTCCTCTGACAGCGTACCCTGACGTTTCGACAGAACCGCCCGGCTGATGGCGCGACCCCAAAGGTTGTAGATATGCTCCTCAGACATGCTGACATATCGCTTGTCGCCATTCGCTTCCGTGACCGAGAAAGGCCACTCGGCAATGGCGACCTCGAACCACTTCGTCCTGAAGAAGAGGAAGGGCCAGGTGAACAGCCACAAGAAGGTAAGATAGCAGAACCAAACGATCCATGGCGTTAATCGCCACCGATTGACTCTGCAGGCGTTGTACACCACGACGTAGTCATCCTTGACAGGGAACGTGATGTCGATGTGTCCCCGGTAGTTTGTGCCGCGGACCAGGGTTTCCAGCTTCAGCTTCAGCTTCTCCTGGTCGAAGCCAGTTACCTGGCGACGCAGGACGAATGCCTTGACACCGGCATGACTTGCGCAGTACCGATGGCACCACTCGGCCAGGGCGGGCTTCGGGTTGGAGATTTCGATATCTCGCCGCACGCCGGGGGCACGTTTCGGGAAGATGGTGCCTCGCCGAGTCTTCTCGGTGTTCTCGACGGTGCGCAGTCGTCTCCAAGACTGGCCTCTAGGGGCATCCGAGAAGAGGTAGGGCGTGAGCTCGACCACCACATCGAAGTCGGTAACGGTTTTCCTCTCCGACTTGCCGTTCTCCCGAACGGTCTGACTGCGGGTGCCGCGGATGCGGACCGAGGGACGAGGCGGTTTGGCTGCTGAAAGTTTGATTTGACGTTCCAGGAGTACCGGGTCATTGTCGAGGATTTCGCACATGAAGGATTCGGCGCCAGTGTTGGCATCAACCGTGTACAGATCTTTCTCTGCGAGGTCGACAAGAATATACGAAGGGCGAGCAATGGTTGGGAGAACAGGCTCGTTGTCAGCTGTGCCAGGCTCAATGTCCGAGTAGGGAGGCGGCAAGTCTGCAGGCTGCAGCTCCGGCACATCATCGTCGTACGCATGCTCGCCAGGTTGGGTGTGAAGCGACACGGCGTCAGCTTCTGAGCTGCTCCCGGCAATGCCGGGAAGCGATGAAGTACTTGGCTTGCCCATGATGGCAAAGAGCGATTACAAAAAAATGAATGTTAGAGGAAATGAAGCACCAATGTCATGCCAAACGAATGATGATATGTCAGGGTGAAGCGGGAACGGATTCTCAGCTCATCCCTCGCGTCGCCCGAAGAGGCACAAGTACCATCAGGAGGCAGCAGTGGCGGAGCAGTTCAGCAAACCAATCATAAGCTCCCCACCAACCCGGCCTTTCAGGCACACGATCCTTGCATCTTGGTCTTCCGAGAACTCGGATGGAATGTCGAGTAAATGAGCATCATGGAATTGCTGGTCAGATTGCTGGATAATAAAATCTATGTTATCCGTAGAGTTATTAGTTCAAAACGCAAACGAAGATCGTATTGAAGTGCGAAGGTTAGCCTCGGCCTTAGTGGCAGCCAAGAACCAAAAAGGCAGTGAAGGTTGTACCGCACAGAACGTTACGTGTGCTCCGTACATACCTTACATACAGATTCGGATCAAGTGATCCATACTCCGTATAGTTATTAGTACAGATTAGTCCGTACACTTTACGAGTATGAAACCCGTCTTTCTGCATTACAGCAATTGGCCCCGATCTTATCGATAATTGGCCAATAACGACCCCTGGAGTGGGCCTGTATCAGGTACTTCCGACGAGAGGAACGCAGGCCCGCTCCATCTCGACCCCGCGGAGGGCCGAATGTTGCAGTTCAACAGAGCTCTGCCCCACTCCAAGTTGTGCCAACGCGACGGAGTCTGCTAGACGAGGCTCCTCCTGAAACCGTCAACACATATCTCGAGCCAATCTTCGCATGGGAAAGAAGAAGATTTAGCGATCTCCATCTTGCCTCGAATCTGACATCCGTCATGGCCGAAGAGTCGAAGCAGGTCGATCCGACCAAGGAGCAAGCGGCTCAGGAAGCTGCCGATCAGACCGCCGACGCGACCAGCAAACAGGCTGCCCCCGAATCGGAGGACGAGTCCGGCTCGGAAGCCGATGTTGGCGCAACCCAAACAGCCGCTGGAGGTGGCGGCGAAGGGGCCGTAAAGAAGAAGAAAAAGAAGGGCAAGAAGAAGAAGGTCAAGCAAACGCTCTCTGACGCGCTGGGGCGAGGGGGACCGTCGGCAGCACAGGCCGAGGCCGATCCCAAGAAGGCGCTTGAAGGTTTAACGCCGCAGCAAATCAGCGAATTCATTGCCTTGAACCCGGCCCTTGCCAACGAGCTCCTTGGGGGGGAAGGATCCTCCGACATCACTTCCAAGGCTATCGAGGCGTTCAAGAAGCTGAAACTTCAGGACATCATGACTGGCCTAGCAAGCAGCGGGAAGAACCGAAAGGATATGGCGTCGTACAAATTCTGGAGTACCCAGCCCGTTCCTCAGTTCGGGGAGGAGGAGCCCAAGTTGATCGAGGAGGGACCCTTGAAGATCCAGAAGGTCGAGGACATTGCGACGGAGCCCATACCACTTGCTCTCGAGCCGTTCCGTTGGGTCACCATGGACCTTACCAACGACTCGGAGTTGGAGGAGGTGGAGAAACTGCTCTACGGGCACTATGTGGAGGACGATGAAGCCATGTTCAGGTTCAGATACTCCAAGTCGCTGTTGAAATGGTAAGCAAACGGGCCTCGAATTTTTTTTTTTATTCCTCTCAACAGTTTTGTTTGCGCTAACACCGTTCAGGTCTCTTTTGTCCCCAGGCTGGAGAAAGGAATGGCACGTCGGGATCCGCAGCGGCAACACGCTCTGCGCATTCATCTCGGCCATCCCTACCGAGATGCGCGTACGGGACAAGATCATTCGTAGCTCCGAGGTCAACTTTCTCTGCGTCCACAAGAAACTAAGAGGCAAGCGACTCGCACCCGTCCTCATCAAGGAAATCACCCGGCGCGTCAACCTGGAGGGCATCTGGCAGGCCATCTACACGGGCGGGATCGTTCTCCCGCGGCCAGTAAGCACGTGCCGCTACTACCACCGCGCGCTGAACTGGATGAAGCTGTACGAGGTGGGATTCAGCCCGTGTCCGCCAAACAGCAAGCCGGCGTACCAGGCGAGGAAGTACAACCTCCCAGACCACACGTCGACCCGCGGGCTTCGGGAACTGGAGGCGAAGGATCTGGAGGCCGTTCACGATCTCCTCGAACGGTACTTGAAGCGGTTTGACCTCACTCCGGTGTGGGATAGGACCGAGGCCGAGCACTGGCTGCTGCACAAGAAGGACTCACAAGATGAGCAGGTGGTCTGGTCATATGTGGTCGAGGTATGCATTCAAAGGCCCCTGCATCGCGCGCAGCTTACTCATCGCAATCCTTTGTAGGACGAAAATGGCAAGATCACCGACTTCTTCTCCTTTTACTGCCTCGAATCGTCAGTCATCCAGTCAACCAAGTACTCATCCATCCGTGCCGCCTACCTGTTTTACTACGCGACCGAGGTGGTCTTTACGGCTCCCGACGACCGCTCGGCGCTCAAGGCCCGCCTGAACGCCCTGATGGCCGACGCGCTTATCCTAGCCAAGCGTCACAATTTCGACGTATTCAACGCGCTGTCACTCATGGACAACTCGCTATTCTTGGAGCAGCAGAAGTTTGGGCCCGGCGACGGGCAGCTGCATTACTACCTCTTCAACTACAAGGCGAATCCGATCCACGGCGGCGTCAACAAGAGGAACCAGCTGGAAGAAGGCGTGTCGAGCGGGGTCGGGTTTGTCATGCTTTGAAGGCGGGTTCATTCAGTTGAAGCCAGTGAGGGGAGGCAGGCGACTCTGAAATACGTCGGCAGATACCACCAAGAATGCAGAAAAAGATGAAATACCGGCGCCTTGCTACACGTACAAAATTATGGTCTCATTATTTGCGTTGTTACTCTGATTTATCCAATCGCTCGAATGGGGTCCCCCGAAACAGAAAGAAAGCAGGAAGACCTCGTTTTATATCGACATCAACGTTGCTCATCAACCCAAGAACTCCTCCTCCTCCCCCCCTTGGTTATATCCAAACACACATTTTACGCCCTCCCATCCAAGCGCTCTCCCAGCAGACACTGCTCCTCTATGACTTGGTTGAACCATTCCCACCTCTCCACCAGGGGCGCGTGCCCCATGCCTTCCACAATGATTCCCTTGGCCGGCCGCACGTAGTCGATCAGCTTCCGGCCGTGCGGCACGCTGATCATGCCGTCCTCGGTGCCGTGCATGACGAGGATCCGGTCGCGGCCGACGCGGTCCGCCATGGCGGCCAGCTGGGCGGGCGTCTTGCGGTGCCACCCGGCCGCGATCAGCTGCAGCAGGAAGCCCTTGAGGGTGAAGCGGCCGGCCGGGTCGAGGCGCTTGTGCAGCTCCTGCGCGACGAACCGCTGCGCGTTGGTCTCGAACTTGAGGTACCGGCCCCCGCCCTCGCCCTCGCCGCCGTTTCCACTCCCGCTCCCGCTCCCGCTCCCGCCCTCGGCGGCGGCGGCCCGGGGGGGTTTGCACTTGGGAGTCGTGGCCGGGTCGGGCAGGCGGACGTCGTCCGGGAGGGCGAGCCAGGACGGGGCGAAGATGCGGCGGGCGGCGTCGGCGACGGAGCGGTCGACCGACTTGGGCAGGATCAGGGAGGCGCGCTGGGCCATGTGCTCGGCGAAGGAGGCCGTGTTCTCGACCACGGCGGCGGTGCAGATGAGCGACAGGCTCGAGAGGTACTCGGCCAGGACGACGGCGAGCTCCTGGGCGATCATGCCGCCGAGCGAGATGCCGACCACGTGCAGGGTCCGCTCGGGAGCGGGAGCGGGAGCGGGAGCGGGAGGCGAAGGCGGCAGCGGGTAAGACGAGGGCAGCCAGCCGACGTCCGGACTGGCCAGCACCTCGACGATGTCGAGGGCCATCTCGCTGGTGCTGTAGCGCATGAGCGGCTTGTCGCTGTCGCCCATGCCGCGGTTGTCGATCAGCAGGACAGAGTACCGGTCCCGCCGCTCGTGGCCAAAGTGTAGCGTCTGCCGCTGCCAGGCCGTCCTAAATCCGCCGAGGCCCATGATGAGCTGCCATCCCGTTGGGTGAAGCGAGGCGGGTGAGTTAGTTTAGTCGAACGATTGGAATGAGTGAGCCAACCGCTTAGTCCGTGAGAACGAAGAGAGAGCGGGGGAGTGGACTGAGAGGGGCGGGGATGAGAAAGATGAGGAGGAGACATTGCCAGACGAGCGATATCACTCACAATAAGCCTGATTGGCCCGACGCCATGGATCTCCCAGGACATGTTGAAGGGACCGCCGCGGCCTTCGGCGACCGGCACCAGACCCTTGCGGTCCGGCTCGAGGTTCCATGTCGCCGTCGGATAGGCAGGATGCTTCAAGGTCTCTGCGACCGTCGGTACGGGCGGTAGCGGTGTCTTTGGCGCCATGCTGGCTTGGGTTGACGGACTCCGCTCCCTGCACAACAAGAGAGCCGGCGTCGACGAGATCGGAAAGTGGAAGTTCTCAAAGTTGTCGTCGGCCACTTCGGTTCTCGGCACGGGAGCCTCGGGACCCGCTCCCCACACACGCGCCGGCCCGGCTCCCCCACGCTTGATGTGGGGAAAATCTGAAAAAGCAAGGTTTTTACGAAACGGTCCTACTTACTCCGTAGTCTGGTTCCTGCCCACAACTAATAGTAATTAGTGTACGGATTACATACGGAACACCACACAACTGTCAAGGTACGACGTCCTCTGAGGATACTGTGAGTTGGGTATGTTTTAAAAGTTCAGAGACAAGCAAGCTCGACTGGCGGTCTCAAATCAGTGCGAAAAGCGAACCAGACTCAAAGAGGATCGATTCAGAAGCGAGTGAGCAAATTCACCCCATTTCAATTCTGTTTCGATTTCGGAGTAACAATCAGGTCGGAGAGCAGAGTCAAGGACTACGTGAGAATGAATCGCGCAATCTATATACAAGAGGTTATCGTCTGATGTCAGCACGGATACCCCGCGAGCGTGATCACAAATCCCTCTCGACAGGATATTAACCGGGAAACTGCTCGCCTAATTAACGCAAACAAATCCGGGTTTCTAAGCTGGCATCGGATCATTAGATGACTTGGGCAGATCGGGTTTCGCCCGATGATCCAGTATGCTGTAGTCAAACTATTATGTGCGTGATGTATGTACTTCAAGGTCACACACGTTCTACCGCTTTCCCTTAAGTCAGCAGCATTTACGTTCAAGGGCCGTCCACATCGTTTCGTGGTGTTTCAGCATGGACGCCCACTTGGCCTCCGAAGATTGCGTCACTGGTTGCTTCGACTTTGGAAACTGGTCAACTTTCACAGGGCTATAGGCCACCGATGATGCCACCGTGGGTGAAGATCCATTGAATGGTTTCTTTTTTTTTTTCCTTTTTCGACAATCCTTCAAAAAGCAAAGCGCCATGCAACTCAGCCTTAATATTTCATCAGGACCTCCCCAGGTCTTGATCAACCCCCTTCCCTCCACACCGCCACGAAGAGAAATTCCTTGTACCCACCATTGTCCGTGCGGCTGGAAAGGGTTGGGGCAGGGGAGGTTGTTCTCACAGAACGCACTGCCAGCTGTCGGGATCCTTGGGGTCTCCCTTGCCCCCGTACGTGTTCCGCAGCGGGTACTTGCAATGCCTGCGGCGGAAGGCGACCTCGCCGCCGGCGCGGCCGCCGACGAAGGCGGTACCGGCAGAGTTCCGGGTCCTCGATGATGCCGTCGACGTAGCCGCCTAGGCCATCGCACTGCGCCAGGACGTCGGCGTTCACGGCGTCCCACTGCTCGGGCGTCAGGTACGTCTGGCTTCCGAGATCTGCTTGCCTACCACAGCGTTGGTGTGAACGGACGGCCAGGCAAAGTCCACGACTAATACGTCGGGGTTATTGAGGAAGGGGGCGCCCGAGGTGCCGTTGTGGCCGTTGTGGCAGTTTTTGGCGCCGACGGTGGAGAAGCCAAGCTCGACCGTGTAGGCCATGTCGTCGTACGAGAGACAGCCATTGAGACCGCCGTTGCCCGTGCTCAGGAACCGGCCGGTCCAGTTCTTGGGCAGCCAGGCCTCCATGCTGATGCCCGAACGGTGGGACGTGGCAACGTACGGGGCGACGCGGCAGAAGTCGACATCGACCACCAGGCTGCCCTGGGCGCACGACGGGTCCGTGTCTGGGAAGGACATGTTGGTGCCAGCGGCCACGTACTCGGAGAACCAGGCGGTAGCATTCTCGATCTTGAGCTTGCTGGCGAGCTTGGAGCACTGCTGCTGGAAGCTGCTGCACTCGGCTACCGCCGCGAGCGTGGAAATGAGCGCCATGTAGAGCGAGAAGCGCATGGCAACGGCTCAATTCAGATGCACGGCTGAAACCAGCGAGGGCATGGTTAACTGCCTAAAACATCAAACACAAACGGAGATCAAGCTCACATGATAACATGAACCTTTTTGAACATCCATGAATTATTCTTTCTTTTGGCGAAAGACCTGGCTAACTCGATTCCTACTTGCCGATCTGATCAGCCGGCCCGAGGTAAACAAAAGGAGCAAATGCTATAATTATTCAGTAGTTGCCCGCTCTGGTGTTCTAGGGTTGTCAGAAGCTGTGGAGCTTCTAAGAGTATTAGCCACATACGTGCCACAGCGTATGAGGCGTCGTTACCAACGCATTAGCCAGTTCCTTTGTCTATAAATATTAGTCGTTTTTGTCTCCTTTGTGGATAGTTTAACAAGGCACTGTCTCATTCGTATAGCCACCCACTACAGACTGCTTTCAACGCTCCCGGAGCTTCTACTACGTTCGGTAGTTATAAGCCTGGTGCCTTAACTACTCCTCTGCCGACGTATCTTTAATATCAGTGGTAGCTTCTTCTATTATAAACTCTCTTACCCTACTTTAATATGCTTTTGACGATGTATCTGTCTATTATATCTAAGATCCTAGTTAAGACTTCTACGTACCTTATAGGGCCTAGTTCCTAGAACTTATAGTATATTAAATTATAATCGTAGGCTAAATTTGCTAGTATATAGGGATTTGTTAACCCTAATGGCGACCGTAAGCTAGATCTAGAAGTTCTATAACGCCTAACCTATAAGTAAGCTAGAGATAACCTTATCCTAGCTTCCTAAGAGTAGCTCTAAGAAGGATTATCGCCCTTGATATCTATAGATTTGATACCTTCTAATATAGCTATTATAGCTGAATTCGTATAACTATAAGACTCCTTTTATAAGGATATTATATATACTATAGACGTTAGTAAGCAGATAGGATAGCTATAATACTAGCTAGTATATACTATAGATCCTAAACTCTATAAAGCTATAAAAGTATATAGAAAGAAGGATATTAACCTTATTAAGGGGATTATCTAGGCACTTTACTCTATACTTATACTATCTATCGTAATACTCTATATAATAGTTATAGCGTAATATATAACTAGTCTTAACGTAGCTAAGCATTTAGGAGTTAATCTATAACGCTAGATTTGTAACTTTAATGTCGCCTTCTAATAAGCCATTTAATATAATATCCTGGAAGTATAAGGTATATAAAGACTTTATACCTTCCTTAATACTATTACTATATATATCTTACTAACCTAGGTAGTAAATAAGAGGATAGAAATCGAGCTTGCTAATGGCATAGGATAGCTACTTCCAGAGCTTAGTACCCTTATTACAATAGCCGAGATCCTAATTAATAATAATACGTAATCTAGAGTCTCTTAGAAGTATAGAATCTTCTTAATAACTTATATACTAACACTTTCTATAGCTTAGAAGAATGGTAAGGAGAGAGGTAGAGACTTATATAAAGACTCTTATAGTGGTTAGCAGTGTAATATAAGATGTCCTTATAAGTATCTAAGATATCTATAGGATCTAATAGATCGCTACGTACTTAAGTAAGCTATCTATAGTAACGAGCAATGCTTATACCTTTCTAATAAGGAGTATAAGAGGATTCGCTAGGAGCTTAATAAGCCGAAGTAGGCTAGACTAAAAAGTTAACTTATTACTAAGTAGAGAGAGCTATCCTATTCTAGGTAGTTAGGGGTAGGATACCCTAGTTCCCTTAATATATTAATTATTAGCCCTTAATTACTTGGCAAGCTCTTGACTTACTATAGGGCGTTTAGTATAGTCGCTCTATAGCGTTATCCTCTTTTAGAAAGCATTTTACTAGACTTATATAGTATGACCTACTTAGTTAACGACAAGAAGTTCCTTTTGCCTAAGATATTTATTAAGGTAGAAGATCCTAAGTTCGTTAAAGCAGGTATAATGACCTTTTCTATTAGTAGGAAGGGTACTTAGGTAATTGAGAACGTTCTAGATAAACTATATAGACTACGTATTAAGAGCTTAACACTTAAGGATATTGCTATTATCAAAGGATTCTATATTAATATTATCCTAGAAGCTCTATTACTCAAGGTAGGCACTTAGTACTATAGCTTAGACTACTTACTACATTTTAGAACACTAGAAAATAATGTTATCCTTTATAAGTTAGAACGTAAGTATAATCTTACCTTCCTTAAATATTAGACTAGGGCTAGAAGTTCTTAATATGACTAGAGGGGATATAAGGTATAGTTTTATTTTTCCGGTTCTATAGAGCTTTACTATATATAATAGGTATAAATAGAGGTTACCTATCTAAGGGCACTAGACAGATAGACAAGGACAATAGATAGCTTTTAACACTCGTTTGCTCTAATAGATGAGAGTAATAGGATATAGTTCTTCTTTCTTTTATAAGTTAGGGATATTTTTTTCTATATAAGTAGACTCTTCTACGTCTGTCTAGAGGGACATTATTACCGCCGCCTTTGTCCCTATCGTCGTTACCATCTAGATAGTCGGACTTGCCTGCTATGACCGCGAATACTCGGACGCCCTAGACTTTTTAAGCCGAAGCTCCTCCCTATCTGACCAGACAGAGGTTTAGTTCTAGAGGTGCTAAGTAGTGTCTTAGAGGGTTAGTACTAGCTTATATTTTTAAGGGCTTAATTAGGGAAGAGCTTAGCTTTAAGTCTAAACTAGACTACCGGACTTCAAGCGTAATAGGATAGTAACGTTTGTAATAGAGGAGCGAGGACATACATATAGAGGTACGTATAGCAAAACTATTAGGAAAGTGAGAAGAGCGAATATAGGTGCCAAGAGATCGGTATGTCTGGTAGTAGGCTAGGGAACTATTCTTGCCCTAATGTAATAATACCGCTAGTAGAGACGGCGGGAATCGCGGAATGATAAGTTTAAGGGAGTTTAATATCTATCTAGAGGGATAGAAACTCTAAAATGTAGATTAGTAACGCTAGAACTATTTAGGATTCGGAAATAAGATTTTGGAGTTATATAGGTACTAGAGGAAAGCTTTATAACTATCCTAGCCCTAGTTACCTTAGTATTAGCGCTTACTAGTAAGAGTATATCTATTTATATATCATTACTCTTCAGTAGTCTGGTATAGATTTGTCTTATTATTTTAGGAGTTCTAACTTTAGGGGTTAGAGTGCTATTATTATAGGGTATCCCTTATTAGAAGGTTTAGGAATAGCTTTACTAGGTATACTCTAAAGGAATAAAAGTGGTAGACCAAGTTTACATTTGATCTTACTAGTTATAGGAAGATTTAAAAGAAAGGAGGAAGGCTTCCTAGATTAACTACTTAGATAGAAGAGTTATCTTTAAGGAAGTTACCTAAATAGGAAGGTATAATTAAGGATAGTAACCTTAGGTACTACTCTTCTTATTAGTTTAGTAAATACCTTAATCGGAATTATTACTTTTAACGCCTCTTATATCTAGGTATACCGAAACCTCGTTAGGAAGGACGTTATTAGAATCGCCTTAATCGCTAGAGTTTAGAAATTTTACTTTAGACTTAGAAGTCAAGTATCGTACTTAAGTAGATATTATAGTAGACAGACTTGCTAAAGTTATTCGGGTTATGTTCCCTTTACTAATAGATAAGGGATTATCTAGTCTCTTCTCTAGTTATAATGCTACTAAATACCTCGAGCGTTTCGAAAAGGCTTATAAGATCTTTAGTAGAGATAATAGTGACAAGATCTCTTACTTTGAGTAGTAGTATACGGATGACCTTTAGGAAATCCTAGACTAGTAGCTAGAGTTAAAGAAGAAGGACTAGGCTACTTTCGAAGCTACTATTAAGGAACGCTAGAAGTAGAACGACTCTCGCTAGGAGACCTTTACTTAAGAGCTAGAGCGTCTTCTAGATTCCTAGTATACGGATTTGGCTAAGTCTATCTATAACTACCTAGAGTACGTTAACGTCCTGCTTACCTAAGTGCCGAAGAAGAAGAAAGCGGTCTATTAGTTATTAGCTATCTAGAAAGTATAAGATAGGTTTCCCCCTACTCTCTAGACTAGTCTTCGGGTCTATAAGAAAGGTGACTTATAGGTTGATAATATGGAGTAGAAGGACTTTTATAACTTTATATAGGAGTGTCTATATAAGGGAGTCAATACTAGGTTAGTATACTATAAGTTAGATCTAAAAGGAGGAAAAGTTAAACTATAGGTAAGCTAGACTATTAAGAAGAGTCCTTTAGCTCCCTAGGTATGGGAGAGTCCTTTAGGTTTATCTGCCTAGAGAGATACTACCTTCGATAAGATCGTCGATAGGCTTACGGATACCTTATACGAGCTTCGGATTAATAAGGGCAAAGTTAGCCACAAATCCTTAGATAGAGGTAGGCGTTCCTATAACTAGATAGGCAACCTAAGCGACGATAAGATTAAGGAAATCCGGACCTACCTATTAGCTACTTAAGAGTCTTAGTAAAAGAAGAAGAGTGGTAGGTTCTAGCTAAGTTCGACCTTAGCTATACCTTATAGCTATTACTACTATAGTAACTAGATATACTTTACCTGTAGGTGTCTAGTCCTAGTAGAGGATATCTATAATGGTCTTATCAATTAGCTTGGTTTTAAGTAGATCTTAGGTAAGAGAGATCTTAGTCTTCTAGAAAGCTAGTAAGTTAAGATCCTTAGTAAGGATATAGCTATTATAGCTAATTAAGGAATCTAATAATATATTATTTATACTTATATCTCTCTTTAGCCAGATCTTCCCAGTTAGGAACTATATTAATAGTTTATAAAGAACTACTAAAAGAAGTATAGTTAGGAGTACTATCTAGACTTAAACCTTATTACTAATAAGGCCTTCCTTTAGTATATTAAAGGTTTATACCTACTAGAAGTGGTTATAATCTCCCTTAATTGCCTTACTAATATTAAAAGAGTTTTCCTAGAGTTGATCTATAACTATACTAAGGCTAGGAAGATTAATTTCTAGATAGACTATAAGCAAGGTAGATATACTCTTATCTAATAGGTAAAATAGACAGCGTCTCAGACAGACGACCCCGTTTTTGCTACCGACTATAAAGGCTTACTAACAGACGTGTCACGGTCTGACCAGACAGCGATATAAGCTTTTAATGCTATTAGGTTAGAGGTTGATAATGAAGATGTTTCTAATAAGGATAGTAATATGGTGACTATAGCATAGAGTACTACCCTTATAAAATGCTATTTTATAGAAATAGAGGATAAGCTAATATAGGACCTTATTTAGTAAGAAAGGACTAATAAAGTAAAGACTATTCGATTGCTAAAAAGGAATATAAAAGTAAGAGGAACTAACCCTTTAGCTATAAGTTAAAGGGTTATAGCTATTACTAAGAGGGCTACCGATCTAGCTAGTAAGGGAGCTCTCCCCTTAGCTAGATGGAAACAAACCGTTTGCTTTAGGGAATTAGGGAAATCGACTAAGGAGAATATAGCCTATAATATACTCTCTCTAGTTAGTAAGGCTCTTTAAGTAAAGATACTTACTATCGATAAGGTCTTAGGAATCTCCCTAGCGTTTAAGAACGCGCTAATTATATTCCTTAAGTAGGATTATAAAAGTCCTTAGGAGGTGATCAAGTATAAGGGCTTGGCTATTCTCTTCCCTAATAAGCCGGCTTTACAAGTAAAAGGGAGAATGCTATAAGAGGTTAAGATATACCTTAGCTATCTAGGTAGATAGAGTAGCATTAAGGGAGAAGAGTCTACGATTACGGTTCTAGCGTTTCTAGGGGTTATGTTACGGAAATATATATACAGATACTGCCTAGACCACCAGCACAAACGGGCCAATCAAGCCGAAGGAACGAAAGGACCAATTACAACATAGGAAGCATAGTAATCACTACGCTCACTAGCGATTAGGGTGATCACCACTATACGATCACTAACGATCACTATAATTAGGAGTGATCACTAGGATTATATATATATATAGATAGTCACTCGTTAGGTAGACTCTAAAAGTTCACTAGTAATAGTAACCTATAATTATAGTACTTATACCAAGTATCGTTATTAATTACTATAAGAGACAACTCTAGTATTATTATAAACCCTTTGGCTTTACCAAATCCCTTAGACGACCTGCCTAGTTGTCCCGCTTAATCTACCTTCGTCTAAACCCTTTTAGAAGAAGTCTAAGTTAGGTTCGTCATACGTTGCTATTACTCCCTTTGTTCTATTATAGTTTAGAACGGAGGTAACTTCGACCTTAATATCGATATAGCTACTAACGTTATAGCTAAATAGCTACTTACCTAGCTTAGTTAACTCTATTAGCGAATCTAGGAGTTAGACTAGAGAGATAGGGCTGCTTAAGCTCGAATCAAGGAACTTAAGAACGGCGAAAAGCACTTATAGAAATTGGTTAACAAGGCCTACGCCAAAATCAAGGCACTTAAGGGCACTAAAGTAAGCCGTATCAAGATCGAACGACCTAGCAAATATAGAGGAACTAAGGAGGACCTCGTAGGATTCCTAATAAACCTCTGATCTTACTTCCGGCTTAATGATAACAAGTTTCTAGACGATAAAGCTAAAGTTTTCTATATAGCTATAAGACTAAAAGGTAAGGCACTTAGATAGTTTAAGCCTATATAGAATGACTACTTTACTAAGGAAGACGAAGACGACTAAGATACGTTTATATAGGCAGTCTTTCGATCCTATAACCGTTTCGAAGAAGAGCTTTAAAAGGTTTTTAGTGATAAAGATAAGAAGATTTATATATAAGAAAGACTTGCTAATCTCCGATAGACTAAGTTAGTAGCCTCCTACGCTATATAGTTTAGATAGGATATACTTAAGTCTTAGCTTAATAATAAGGCATTAATATAATTATTTTATAATGGCTTAAAGGAAAAGGTTGAAGATAAGCTATATAAGTATAATTAGCCTAAGACCCTAGATAAATATATTATATAGGCTATTAGAATTAATAATCGACTCTATATATAAGAGTAATAGGAACAAGGTCAAATAAATAGAACTATAGTTAAGGCTAATAACAAAAAAAAGCGAGCATACGTTAGTACCTTATATAGGATATACCCTAGAGCTATAGATATAGATATAGCGTAGAAGCAGGACTAGAAGAAGATAACCAAAGACAAGTCTAATATTACCTACTATAACTATAGAAAGAAAGGGCATTATAAGCAAGAATGTCGAAGCCCGAAGAAAGAGTAGAAGATAGTCCCTAGAAAGAAAATTACAGCTATTGATAAAACTATTAAGGACGTTATCAAAGTAACGGCTATAGGCTACAAAGACAGGGGTAGTAATATAAATAGTCTCGAACACGATAGCAATAGTAAAGACAAACAAGCACCATACTCTGAACTAGTTACTATAGACCTAGAGACAGGCCTTGCTAAATAGGACATGGTAGGAGAGTATATACCGCTAATTTTAATTCTCCTAGCCTTGAGGTAATAGGGTTTCACGGTTATATAGAGGTAGGATAGATTATAGATAACCGATACCTAAGGAATCGAAAGACCTGGACCTAATATTCTATTCCTTTAGGAATAAATCGAATAGTACCGTAATGAAGTTTTCTAGCTTAATACGGAACTACGCAAACAGGATAGACGCTTAATTTAACTTATCTAGTAAAGCGATAAGATAAGAGACGAGACGAGGGAACTCTAATATATCGTAAAAACTATTAAAGGAGGATAGCCTATAATATATAATAGGCCTAATAGCTACACTAAGTACCTTGACGACTAGTAACTTAGTAACAATGTATAGAACCTAGAATACCAGTTTATACGCGCGAACTATAGAAAAGATAAGTATATATAGGGAAGCTACTAGAAGAAATACTCCTACTTTAGCATTAGAGTACTTATAATCTATATATAGTAGGAAGGATTTAAGAAAGAATTCTAATACCTCCTAGGTAACGTTACGTAACTATATCCTTAATACGAGGTATATACGTAGATGCCCTAGTTCCAGTATATAGTATATAGATGCTAATACCACTTCTACGATAAATTCGAAAATAATTACTAGCTAACCTGACAAGGAAATAAGGACAGAAGCTTACGTCCTATAGAATAGGTCTATAATATAGGAAATAGAGCAGCCGAATTACTTTAAAAGATCGAAGCCTGCGATCTAGAAGGCATTATAATAGTTCTAAGACGAGCCTAGCCTAGGCACTACGGAATAGGACAAGATATATAAGACTCGTGCTAGAGCAACGATTACCTCTATTATATAGACGAAAAGAAATCGTAAATTCAGGAGCTCTAGATAAAGCTATGGTATATATGATAAAAAGTAGAATAGACTTAATAGTAAGAAGCCGTAAGCACTCGATGGCTTATAGAAATAAGTACGATTGACGAAGCTGCTATTAGCCGAATAACCGAAAAGGTTAGCACCGACCTAGGAAACGGGTCAAGGCCTTTCGAGGGGCCTAGAAACCATTAACGCCTATATAGCAGCGAGTGGTAGTGTAGTATAGGAGGAACTAGCATAAGAGACCACTATATTAAGACCTCCTAGCAGAAATATAAGAAATCGCTGTAATCTTTAGACGATAGCAATAAGACAAGCGACTATAGATAATAGTATAATGAAAATAGCACGAAATGCTTGTACTAGTAGATAGTAGAGTAGAGATAAACCTGATTTTACCGATACTTATAAATTAGCTATAAATACCCTAGAGAATAAAGCGGAAGTATAGTATAGTTAAAGGGCCATTTCTAATATAATAGGTATATAAGGAGACTAAACTAATCGACATTACTATAGCAAGGAAGACTATAGTAGTTATATTTAGTATTATGGATATAGGTAACGACAAAGATATAATATTAGAATTACTATAGTATAAAGATTACAACCTAGACATTAGCTAGAAGAATAGTAGCTACCTACGACCTTAAATAGAGTTATATTTAACTAGCAAGATAAGGAGTATATAAGGATCGCAAGCAGACGATGCTTAGGGGAAGGCATATCCTATAGATCCACTATAAGAGACAGATAGTAGCAGATAGACTACTACAGACTCTAGAAGAGGCAGTATAACGACATCAATATCGCAATAGGAAGAACGAGCTAAACCACCGATAGCTGTTCTCTCCGTTCACAAATACAGAGCACTATAATTAGAGTAGTAGGTTAAGACAGGAGAAATTGCTAGCATCGCTATAGATAGAACCAAGTTTGTATACTATTAGAAAACTAAGAGACGAGACAAGACTAGGAAAGTACCGAAAGAATACGAAGGATACCTAGCATTCGAACTGAAGTATCTAGAAGGATTACTAGAATATAGCCTATAGGATTACGAGATCAAGCTTAAGGAAGGAGTATAACTAAAGTTCTTTAAGATTTACTATACGAGCTAGATATAGAACGAAGAACTTAAGCGATATTTAGAGGAGAACCTTTAAAGAAGATATATCTACCTATTAACATCGCTAGTAGGCTACCTAATCTTGTTTATGCCCCGATAAATTTACAGTATGTTATCTCGACAACATACTTATCTTCTCTAAGATAATAGACAAATACCGGAAGCATGTAAAAGTAGTGCTAGACATGCTATATGTATATAAACTATTAGTTAACAAGGAAAAGAGCAAATTCTACATTAGGAAGACAGTATTTTTGGGATATAAGATATCCCTAGAATAAATTCGGATAGAACCTTTAAAGGTTAAAGCCATCAAGAATTAGCTACGACCGATGTTAGTTACGGAAGTACGAAGCTTTATCAGATTTATAAACTTCTATTAGATGTTCATTAGAAATTTCGGAGCGATTATATAACCTTTGTATAAACTTACTAGGAAGAACGCTAAATTCTAATAGAAAGAACAGCATAAGTAAGTATTTATATAGATCTACGACGCTATTACCAAAGATCTAGTACTAGTACTGCTAGACCCTAAGAAGCCATTCGAGGTAGAAACAGACGCTTTAGACTACACCATCAGAGGATAATTAGGATAACAAGACAAATAAAGAAAGCTATATCCTATAGCCTTCTTTTCAAAGAAGCTTGATAGACTATGTCTTAATTATCTAATCTATAACAAGGAACTACTTACGATTGTCGAAGCTTTCAAGGAATGGTAACTATACCTTAGTAATACGATTAAACTAGTATAAGTGTATATAGATTACAAGAATTTACAATACTTTACAATGACAAAGGAGCTTAACAGACGATAAATACGATAGGTAGAATTCCTCGCGGAATTTAACTTTGAGATCTGCTACAAGAAGGGCAAAGAGAACGTATAAGCAGATATCTTAAGCTAACGAACGGATTATACGGAAGGACAAACGGAAATAACACTACTGTTATTTAAGGAACAAATGGACGGAACGCTATATTACGAAACGTAGATACCCGTAGAAGATGATCTACTTGACTTGTTCCTAGAATGTTATATAATCTTTTAAGAAGGAAGGATTAACGAGACATAGTATCAAGTAGCACCTAGACTAGTAGTACCTAACAGAGTAGAAGAAAGAGATAGGAAACTCTAGTACCAAGGCAAAGTATATATCTACGATAGGGACTAATAGCTACAAATGATTCGAGAACTCTATAAGTCGAAACTTAGAGGATATAAAGGAGTTACGAAGACTATCGTATAAGTTAGAAAACACTATGACTTTCTATAGTTAATGGTACGAGTTAAGGAAGTTATATAGAACTATAATATCTGTAATCGAGGTAAAACGGCACGATATAAGCCATATAGACTACTTTAGCCACTACTAATAGCTGACAAACTATAGAGTTTAGTTATAATAGACTTTATTACAAAGCTACTAGAATCTAAGAACATAGCTATAAGAGTAATCTATAATAGTATTCTCACTATAGTAAATCACCTAACTAAATAGGTATACTTCTTTTCCTATAAGGAGTCCTAGATAGTTAAATAGCTAGTAAATGTAATTTATTAGCAAGTTACATTAGTATATACTTAGCCGTAAGAATAGATTACCGATAGAGATACTAAGTTTATATTAAAGTTCTAGCAAGCGTTAATATAACGATTAGGCATTAACAGCAAGCTATTAACAACATATTACCTATAGACTAATAGATAAACAGAGCGATTAAACTAAGTTATTAAGTAATATCTCCGTTCTTACGTTAACTACTAGTAAGACAACTAGGTCATGCTATTACTAATAGTATAACTTGCTTATAATATAATACTAATAGAAACGACTAAAGTTATACCGTTCTTTACGAACTATAGATATAAAGTAGACCTTAGGTAAAGATTAGAGGTTATAGTGCCAAGAGTAGTAGTCAAAGTAGAACAAATGTATATACTATATAAAAAGCTTAAAAAGGAACTCGAGTTTGTTAAGACTAGAATAAAGAACTACTATAATAAATATAGGCTCGAGGGACCTTGCCTAGAGAGGGGAGACAAAGTCTACCTAATCGCACGAAACTTATAAACTAAATGACTAAGCACAAAGCTAGACTTTAAGAAGGTCAGACCCTTCATTATCAAAGAACGAATTTTGACATCTAACTACTAACTATCGTTACTATTATCTATATAACTATAGACAGATGTTTTTTATATTTCGCTTCTCGAACTAGTACCGAAAAACGCCAAGGTTACTATATATATTAAAGTAAAGGACAAAGAGGAAGAATAGGACATCAAAGAAATTCCAGATTTACGTATTATTAATAGGGAACTAAAGTATCTAATTAAATAGCTTGATTTCGGACTAGAAGATAACTTATAGGAACTAGTTAAGAACTTAAATTGCTCTAAAAAATTAGAATAGTTCTATCGGCAGAACCTAGATTAGCTAAAGGTAAACCTAGGATAGAACCGAAAAAAGCGCCCTAGTTAATAACGTTAATGCTATCGTTAAGTTATATAACAGCCCCCGATTCCTGCTATTTTACTGCCTCTAATTCGTCTAGATTCGACAAACCCTATATAACTATATCTACCCCTTTCTTTACTAGGAACTCTCGTTATTTACGAACCTAAGTCAGACAGGCTAATGCCTTAGAAGCTTTATATTGATATTCTCGTAGCAAGGCTTCGGCCTCTTTTTCTTTAGCCTTTAAACGACGTTACTTACGTATAATACGATCTACTACGTTACGATTAGAGACATACCTTTATAAGGAAACGGGAACTTATAAGAAGAAACTAGAACGCTAGAACTATCGTAAGTATAACCCTAATATATGTAAGCCTTATAGTGACGAGATTTTTTAATCATTTTATATACTTGGTTGTACTTTGCGTAATAGGAATATGCTATCACTATGAACCTGTAATTAGAAATAAACTAAGCTAAACGCTTATAGTAAATAGATACTAGGGATCTATATACGTTAGATAGTATAATTAATGGTATAAAGGGTAATAAGGGGCTAAGGAGAAAAATATATATAAGGAATATAAGGAATATTAGCGCTATTTAAAACGGCCTAAAAGAGGGCTTTTAGGTCAAAAGCCTTAAAGAGAGGGCATTATATTATAGAAATATATATATAGATACCGCCTAGACTACTAGCATAAATAGGCTAATTAAGCCGAAGGAACAAAAGGACTAATTATAATATAGGAAGCATAGTAATTACTACGCTTACTAGTAATTAGGGTAATCACTACCATACGATCACTTACGATTACCGTAATTAGGAGTAATCACTAGGATTATATATATATATAGATAGTCACTCGTTAGGTAGACTCTAAGAGTTTACTAGTAATAGTAACCTACAATCATAGTACTTATACTAAGCATCGTTATTAATTACTATAAGAGATAACTCTAGTGTTGTTATAAACCCTTTGGCTTCACCGAATCCCTTAGACGACCTGCCTGCTTGTCCCGCTTAATCTACCTTCGTCTAAACCCTTTTAGAAAAAGTCTAAGTTAGGTTCGTTACAGGTTACTAGTAATGGCTAGTAGGCCGTCGTAACGGATAGTTTCTAGAGTAACTACCTTACTAGATAGTAAGACTAGCTAGATTTAGAAGAAATCGAAATATCTTTCTAGGCTCTAATCTATATACTCTCTACTAATTAAGAAATCTAGATAGGTATACTTATATAGATATATATGCTACTAACGCTCTATTATAACTTTGAGGATCCAAGGGGTAAGAAGGTACTTACTCTAATTAATACTAGATCTAAGTATAATATAATTACCCTTAGCCTAGTATAGAAATATCGTCTTCCTATATAGACGACGATAGTAATTTCCTAAGGTCTTTATAATAGTAAGCTATTTACTAGGGAAATGGTTAGTTATAACGAACCCAACTCAGACTTCTTCTAAAAGGGTTTAGACGAAGGTAGATTAAGCGGAGCCAGTAAGCAGGTCGTCTAAGGGATTCGGTGAAGCCAAAGGGTTCACAACAACACTTCAGTTATCTCCTCACAATGTTAGGGTACTGTGAGTTGTGATTGCTATCACTGGTGAACTCCTAGAGTTCGCCAGAACGAGTGACTATATATAATTTCCTTGTCCTTCCCCCTTAAGTCTTGATCGTACGATCGCTGCTATAATCCTGCGATCGTTACCTAAGTGCTCGTCTTGATCGAAGTGCGATCACTGCGATCACTTCCTGATTGGTCCTTAGGTCTTGTGGTTCCTAATTGGTTCTATGTGCCTTGCCGGGTTGCCTTATATAGCCAAATCGTGATACAATGCCCCTCCTTTAGGTCTTTCGTCCTCGAAAGACTCCGGTCTGTTTTAAATAGCGCTAACATCCCCTATCTGTACGTAATTATGTTTCCTAGTTTCTTCCCTCCTTTGCCTTCTCACGATGTTATCAAGATAGCTAATCGTATAAGAAAGAAGTTAAAATCTAAACCTACTATATCGACTCTTCGTGCTAATTACCTTCTTATAGCGATTCTTTCTTTAGATAGCCTTTTAACAATATATCCTTACTTGCCATATAAGTCTAAAGGCCTTAGTTTATATAAGGTCTCGAAAGCCGATTCTTCTTGATACGTAGAGTACGTCTGTAACAAACACTCGAATTATAACGTTCTTGGCGTCTCCCCTGCTTAGCTTCAGTCTATTATAGCTTAGCATTAGAAACTTAAGGATAAACTTATAGCTGCTAAGGAGCAAGTCCTTTGTCTTCGGAAACAAAAACGTATATGGTTTGAGAAGATGATAAGGGCTATTGCTCGGGGTATTAATAGTATAGAGGAGTTAGAGCGAGTAGAGCGTGAGGAGGCTATAGCGGCGGCGGTAGCAGAGGCTTCTAGGGTTACTACGTCCTCTTCGACCCTATCTTGCCTGTCCGCCGATTTCGGACAGCTTTAGGATACCATGTATCCTAAAGTTCCTTTAGATCCGTCCTTGCTAGCCGATTTCGGGTTAGTCTCTAGTTCGTCGCTTTCGGTTGATTAGGGTTCCTCTAGTAGAACTGCTAAAGTTTCTTAGGGCAATTTAGGTTCTTGACAGGTTCCTATAAGTTGTCTTCTAGTCTAAAATCAAGCTATTTAACTAGATATTATAGTTCTCTATTGATGATATATAAATCTAGAATTTCTTCGATATCCTATTCTTCCTCTTTGTCCTCTGCTTCGATGTTTATAGCAATCTTGGCGTCCTTCGGCGCTGGTTCCAAGAGTGAAATATGAAATATATCTATCCGTAGTCGTATAGATGACGGTAACGATAGTCGATAGTTAGATGTCGAGATTCGCTCTTTGATAACGAATAGTCCTAATTTTTTAAAGTCTAGCTTCTTGCTTAGTCGTTTGGTTTATAGGTATTATAAGATCAGGTGAACTTTGTCTCCCCTCTCTAGGCAAGGTCCCCTGAGCCTATGTTTGTCGTAGTAGTTCTTTATCCTCGTTTTGACAAACTCGAGTTCCTTCTTAAGCTTTTCATATAATATATACATTTGTTCTACTTTAACTACTACTCTCGGCACTATAATCTCTAGTCCTTATCTAAGGTCTACTTTATATCTATAGTTTGTAAAGAATAGTATAACCTTAGTCGTTTCTGTTGGTATCATATTATAAGCGAGTTATGCTATTAGTAATAATATAACCTAGTCGTTTTGCTAATAGTTAACGTAAGAACGGAGATACTATTTAACGACTTGGTTTAGTCACTCCGTTTGTCTATCGGTCTACAAGTAATATGCCGTTAACAGCTTGCTATTAATGCCTAATTGTTGCATTAACGCTTACCAGAACTTCGATACGAATTTGGTATCTCTGTTAGTAATCCATTCTTGCGGCCAAGTATACACTGATATAACTTGCCGATAGATCATGTCTACTAGCTATTTAGCTGTCTAGGATTTCTTATAGGGGAAGAAGTATACCCATTTAGTTAGGCAATCCACTATAGTAAGGATGCTATCGTAGATCACTCCTATGGCTATATCTTTAAATTTTAGCAGCTTTATGACAAAGTCTATCGTAACCAAGCTCCATAGTTTATCAGGTATTGGCAGTGGCTAAAGTAACCTATACGGCTTGTATCATGCCATTTTGCTTCGGTTATAGATGTCGTAGTTTCGTACGACTTCCTTAACTCGTACCGTTAACTATAGAAAGTCGTAATGTTTCTTGACTTATATAACAGTTTTCGTAACTCCTTTATATCCTCCGAGTTTCGATTTATAGAGCTCTCGAATCATTCACAGCTATTAATCTTTATTATAGATATACGCTTTGCCTCGGTACCAGAGTTTCCCATCTTTTTCTTCTACTCCGTCAGGTACCACTAGTCTAGGTACTGCTTGATACTATGTCTCGTTGATCCTTTCTTCTCGAAGGATTACGTAACATTCTAGAAATAAGTTAAGTAGATCATCTTCTACGGGTGTCTACATTTCGTAATATAGTGTTCTGTCTGTCCGTTCCTTAAATAACGGTAGTGTTATTTCTATCCGTTCTTCCATATGACCCGTTCGTCGGCTTAAGATGTCCGCTTGTACGTTTTCTTTACCCTTCTTATAGCAGATCTCGAAGTTAAATTCTACGAAGAATTCTGCCCATCGTATTTATCGTCCGTTAAGCTCCTTCGTCATTATAAAGTATCGCAGGTTCTTATAATCTATATATACTTATACTGGTTTAATCGTACTACTAAGGTATAGTCGCCATTCCTTGAAAGCTTTGACAATCGTAAGTAGTTCCTTATTATAGATCGGATAATTAAGACGTAGTCTATCAAGCTTCTTTAAAAAGAAAGCTATAGGATATAGCTTCCCTTGTTCGTCTCGTTATCCTAATTGTCCTCCGATGGCGTAGTCTAAAGCGTCCGTTTCTACCTCAAATGGCTTCTTAGGGTTTAGTAGCACTAGTACTAGATCTTTAGTAATGGCATCGCGGATCTATATAAATGCTTGCTTATATTACTCTTCCCATTAGAATTTAGCGTTTTTCTTGGTAAGTTCGTGTAAAGGTCGTATGATCGCTCTAAAGTTCCTAATAAACATCCGGTAGAAGTTTGTAAATCTAATGAAGCTTCGTACTTCCGTGACTATCGTTAGTCGTAGCCAATTCTTGATAGCTTTAACCTTTAAAGGTTCTATCCGAATTTGTCCTAGGGATATTTCGTACCCTAAAAACACCGTTTTCCTAATGTGGAATTCGCTCTTTTCCTTGTTAACTAATAGCTTATATATATATAGCATATCTAGTACTACTCTTACGTGCTTCTAGTATTTATCTATTATCTTAGAGAAGATAAGTATATCGTCGAGATAATATATCGTAAATTTGTCGAGAAAGGGTCGGATAGCTTGATCAATTAGGGCTTAGAACGTTACCAGCGCGTTTGTAAGTCCAAATGGCATGACAAGGTACTCGTAGTAGCTATAGGGTGTCCTAAAGGCCGTTTTCCACTCGTCGCCTTCTTTGATCTATATATAGTTATAGGCCGATGGCAAGTCAAGATACGTGAAATATTAGGCTCCTACTAACTAATCTCGGAGCCGTAAGATTAGCGGTAACAGGTATTAGTTTTTCACGGTCTGTTCGTTAAGTTACCGATAGTCGACGTATAACTATAGCTTTCCATCCTTCTTAGGTATAAACAGGATTAGGTAGCCTACTAGCAATGTCAACGGGCGGATATATCCTCTTCGAAGGTTCTCCTCCAAATATCGCTTAAGTTCTTCGTTCTATATCTAGCTCGTATAGTAAATCTTAAAGAACTTTAGTCGTACTCCTTCCTTAAGCTTAATCTCGTAATCCTATAGGCCATATTCTGGTAATCCTTCTAGATATTTCAGTTTAAATGCTAGGTGTCCTTCGTATTCCTTTAGTACTTCCCTAGTCTTGTCTTGTCTCTCGGTTTTCTAATAGTATACGAACTTGGTTCTGTCTATAGTAATGCTGGCGATTTCTCCTATCTTGACCTACTACTCTAATTACAGTGCTCCGCATTCGTTAACAGAGAGAATAGCTATCGACGGTTTAGCTCGTTCCTCCTATTACATTGTCATTGTCGTTTTGCCGCTTCTTCTAGAGTCTGTAGTGGTCTATCTACCACTGTCCATCTCTTACGGTAGATCCGTAGGATATGCCTTCCCTTAAGCATCGTCCTCTCGCGATCCTTACACGCTTCCTATCTTACTAGTCGAATATAACTCCATTTAGGGTTGCAGGTAGCCACCATTCTTCTAGCTAATGTCTAGGTCGTAATCTTTATATTATAGTAACCCTAATATCATGTCTTTGTCATTGCCTATATCTATAATACTAAATATAACTACTATAGTCTTCCTTACCATAGTAATATCGATCGGTTCGGTCTCCCTACGTACCTATTACGTCGAAAATGGTCCTTTGACTATGCTATGCTTCTGCTTTATTCTCCAAGGTATCCATAGTTGATTTACAAGCGTTGGCGAAATCAGGTTCATCTCTGCTCCACTATCTACTAGTACGAGCATTTCATGCTATTTCCATTATACTATTATCTATAGTCACTTGTCCTGCCGTTATCGTCTAAAGATCACGGTAACTTCCTATATTTCCGCTAGGAGGTCTCGATATAGTAGTCTCTTACGGCAGTTCCTCCTATACTACACTACCACTCGCCACTATACAGGCGTTAATGGTTTTCAGGCCCCTCGAAGGGCCCTAACCCGTTTCCTAGGTCAGTACTGACCTTTTCAGTCGTTCGGCTAATAGCGGCTTTGTCTATCGTACTCATTTCTATAAGCTATTAAGTACTTACAGCTTCCTACCATTAGGTCTATTCTACTTTCCATCGTACGTGCCATAGCTTTATCTAAAGCTCCTAAATTCGCAACTTCTTTTCGTCCGCGTAGTAGAGGCAATCGTTACTCTAGCATAAGTCCTATATATCTCGTCCTATTCTATAGTACCTAGGCTAGGCTCGTTTTAGAACTATCGTAATGCTTTCTAGACTCCGGTCTTTAATCTTTTAGAGCAATTCGGCTGCTCTATTTTCTACATCGTAGACCCATTCCACCGGGTGTAAGCTTCTATCCTCATTTTCTTGTCGGGTCGGCCAGTGGTTATTCTCGAATTTGTCGCGGAAGTGGTATCGGCATTTGTATACTATACATTAGAACCAGGGCACTTGCGTATATGCCTCATGTCGAGGGTACAATCGTATAGTGTTGCCTAGGAGGTATTAGAATTCTCTCCCAAATCCTTCCCACTATATATAGACCATAGGTACTCTAATGCTAAGGTAAGAGTATTTCTTCTAGTAGCTTTCCTACGTATGCTTGTCTTTTCTATAGTTTACGCGCATAAACTAATATTCTAGTGTAACGAACCTAACTCAGACTTCTTCTAAAAGGGTCTAGACGGAGGTAGGTTAAGCGTAACAAGCAGGCAGGTCGTCTGAGGGATTTGGTAAAGCCAAAGGGTTTATAACAACACTAGAGTTGCCTCTTATAGTAATCAGCAATGCTTGGTATAAATACTATGATTATGATTGTTACCACTGGTAAACTCCTAGAGTTCACTATAACGAGTGACTATTTACATATATATATAATCCTAAGATCACTCTTCACCTAGTGATCCTTTGCCGTCTGGATCACGGCTACGGTAGTGATCCTATAGTGTATAGATCACTTTGCCAAGCGTGATCCTTTCCTGATTGGTCCATTCGTGCCTACTATCCTATTGGCCTGTTGGGGGAGGCGGCTTAGGCGGCGTCCTGCATGCATATTTCCGTGACACGATGCCCCTCCTTCAAGGCTTTTGACCCGAAAGCCCATCTTAGGCCGTTTCAAATAGCGCTAACAACCCTTAGTAAGTTGTCTCCCGTGTTTCTCTCTTTCCTCTATATACTACTAATAACATGTCTTATATAGTAAAGCGTTCGATAAAAAGATCTGTGAAGACCGAGGAGCACATTGCCCTGGCTGCTACTATTAACAAGCTAGGGTTCAAAGTGATGCCTTGTTCTTATTATTTTTCTCGTGGCCTCTACTACCGTATGATAGAGAGTTCTTCTCGTTATAGTGAATACATTCGTTACGGAAGGTCGTATAATAGTTCTAGGGTTCTGGTCTCGTCTTGTCCGTATTCCCTTATTGGTATATTTTTTCCTATACTAACTTCCGCAGTATCCCGTATTATAGATAAATCAAAGCGCCTCGACTGATTAAAACAAGATGCTAAGGAGGCTCTCCGTGCCGACCGCGATTCGTTGGCAAAAGCGTAGCATCGTCTAGACGAGTCTCTAGCTTGTTTGGACCGTATTCGTCGTCAAAAGCGATCGTTATTATCTTAAGGGTCGGAGATGGTCTGCCGGGGTCTTACGTTTTTAGATAAATTAGAAGAGGTAGAATAGCAGGAATCGGGAGTAGTTCTAGGTATGTAGCTTAATGGTAGCATTAATATTATTAACTAGGGCGCCATTTTTGATTCTGTCCTGGTTTTACCTTTAGTCGATCCGGGTTCTGCCGGTAGAACTGTTCTAGTTTCTTAGGGCAGTTCAAATTCTTAATTAGTTCCTATGAGTTATCTTCTGGTCTAAAATCAAGCCATTTGACCAGGTACTATAGTTCCCTATTAATAATACGTAAATCCAGAATTTCTTCGATGTCCTATTCTTCTTCCTCGTCTTCTACTTCGATATATATAGCAACCTTGGCGTTTTTCGGTGCTAGTTCGAGAAGCGAAATATAAAAAATATCCGTCCGTAGTCGCATAGATAATGGTAATGATAGTTAGTAGTTAGATGTCGAAATTCGTTCTTTGATAACGAAGGGTCTGACCTTCTTAAAGTCTAGCTTCGTGCTTAGTCGTTTAGTTCGTAAGTTCTATACGATTAGGTAGACTTTGTCTCCCCTCTCTAGGCGAGGTCCCTCGAGCCTATGTTTGTCGTAGTAGTTCTTTATTCTGGTTCTGATAAACTCGAGTTCTTTTTTGAGCTTTTTATATAGTATGTACATTTATTCTACTTTGATTGCTACTCTCGGCACTATGACCTCTAGTCCTTGCTTAAGGTCTGCTTCATATCTATAGTTTGCGAAGAACGGTGTGACTTTAGTCGTTTTTGTCGGCGTCGTGTTATAGGCAAGTTATACTATTGGTAACAGCATGACCTAGTCATCTTGCTAGTAGCTAACGTAAGAACAGAGATACTACTTAACAACTTGGTTTAGTCGCTCTATTTGTCTGTCAGTCTATAGGTAATATGCTATTAATAGCTTGCTATTAACGCCTAATCGTCGTATTAACGCTTGCTAGAACTTCGATACGAACTTGGTGTCTCTATCGGTGATCTATTCTTGTAGCCAAGTATACACTAATATAACTTGCCGATAGATTACGTCTGCTAGCTGTTTAGCTATCTAGGACTCCTTGTAGGGAAAGAAGTATACCTATTTAGTTAGGCAATCTACTATAGTAAGAATACTATCGTAGATTACTTCTATAGCCGTGTCCTTAGATTCTGGCAGCTTCGTAATAAAGTCTATCGTGACTAAACTCTATAGTTTGTCAGCTATTAGTAATGGCTAAAGTAGCCTATACAGCTTATATCGTGCCGTTTTGCTTTGATTACAAATGTTATAGTTCTATATAACTTCCTTAACCTATGCCGTTAACTGTGGAAAGTCATAGTGTCTCTTGACTTGTACGATAGTCTTTATAACTCCTTTGTATCCTCCGAGTTTTGACTCGTAGAGTTCTCGAATCATTCGTAGCTATTAGTCTTTATTGTAGATATACGCTTTGCCTTGGTACTAGAGTTTCCTATCTTTTTCTTTCACTCCGTTAGGTACTACTAGTCCAGGTGCTACTTAATACTATACCTCGTTAATCCTCTCCTCTCGAAAGATTACGTAGCATTCTAGGAACAAGTCAAGTGGATCATCTTCTATAGGTGTCTACGTTTCGTGATGTAGCGTTCCGTCTATTCGTTCCTTGAATAATGGTGATGTTGTTCCCGTTTGTCCTTTCGTGTGATCTGTTCGTCGGCTTAAGATGTCCGCTTATACGTTCTCTTTGCCCTTCTTATAGCGGATCTTAAAGTTGAATTCCGCAAGGAATTCTACCTATCGTATTTGTTGTCCGTTAAGTTCTTTCGTCATCGTAAAGTATCGTAGGTTCTTATAATCTATATATACTTATACCGGTTTAATTGTACTACTAAGGTATAGTCGCCATTCCTTAAAGGCTTTGACAATTGTAAGTAGTTCCTTGTTGTGAATCGGATAATTAAGACGTGGTCCGTCGAGCTTCTTTAAAAAGAAGGCTATAGGATATAGCTTCCCTTGTTCGTCTCGTTATCCTAATTGTCCTCTGATAGCGTAGTCTGAAGCGTCCGTTTCTACCTCGAATGGCTTCTTAGGGTCTGGTAGTACTAGTACTAGATCTTTAGTAATAGCGTTATAGATCTATATAAATGCTTGCTCGTATCGCTCTTCCCATTAGAACTTAGCGTTCTTCTTAGTAAGTTCGTACAAAGGTTATACGATTACTCCAAAGTTCCTAATGAACATTTGGTAAAAGTTCGTAAATCCGATAAAGCTTCGTACTTCCGTGACTAACGTCGGTCGTAACCAATTCTTGATAGCTTTAACCTTTGAAGGTTTTATCCGAATTTGTCCTAGGGATATTTTATATCCTAGAAATACTGTTTTCCTAACGTGGAATTTGCTCTTTTCCTTATTAACTAATAGCTTATACGTGTATAGTGTGTCTAGTACTACTTTTACATGCTTCTAGTGTTTGTCTATTATCTTAGAGAAGATAAGTATATCGTCAAGATAATATATTACAAATTTGTCGAGAAAGGGTCAGATAGCTTGATTAATCAGGGCTTAAAACGTTACTAGCGCGTTTATAAGTCCAAATAGCATGACGAGGTACTTATAGTAACTATAGGGTATCCTAAAGGCTATTTTCTACTTATCGCCTTCTTTGATCCGTATATAGTTGTAGGCCGATGGCAAGTCAAGACGCGTAAAATATTAGGCTCCTGCTAACTAATCTTAGAGCCGTGAGATTAGCGGTAATAGGTATCGGTTTTTCACGGTCTATTCGTTAAGTTACTAATAGTCGACGTATAACCATAGCTTTCTGTCTTTCTTAGGTACAAATAGGATTAGGTAGCCTACTAGTAATATTAACAGGCGGATATATCCTCTTCAAAGGTTCTCCTCTAAATATCACTTAAGTTCTTCGTTCTATATCTAACTTGTATAGTAAATCTTGAAGAACTTTAGTCGTGCTCCTTCCTTGAGCTTGATCTCGTAATCCTATAGGCCATGTTCTGGTAATCCTTCTAGATGCTTCGGTTCGAATGCTAGGTGTCCCTTATACTCCTTTGGTATTTCCCTAGTCTTGTCTCGTCTCTCGGTTTTCTAATAGTATACGAACTTGGTTCCGTCTATAGCGATACTAGCGATTTCTGCTATCTCAACTTACTACTCTAATTATAGTACTCTGTATTCGTTAACGGAGAGAATAGCTATCGGCGATTTAGCTCGTTCCTCCTATCGTGATATCGATATCGTTATACCGCCTCTTCTAGAGTCCGTAGTAGTCTGTCTGCCACTGTCTGTCTCTTACGGTGGATCTATAGGACATGCCTTTCTCTAAGCATCGTCTACTCGTGATCCTTGCGTGCTCCCTATCTCGCTAGTCGAATACGACTCCATTCGGGGTCATAGGTAGCTACCATTCTTCTAGCTAATGTCTAGGTTGTAATCTTCATACTATGGTAACCCTAATATTATGTCTTTGTCATTGCCTATATCTATAATACTAAATATAACTACTATAGTCTTCCTTACTATAGTGATATCGATTGGTTCGGTCTCTCTATATACCTATTACATCGGAAATGGCCCTTTGACTATGCTATACTTCTACTTCATTCTCTAGGGTATCTGTAGCTAATTTATAAGTGTCGGCGAAATCAGGTTCATCTCTGCTCTACTATCCACTAGTACGAGCATTTCGTGCTGTTTCTATTGTGCTGTTATCCACAGTCGCTTGTCTTGCCGCCGTCGTCCAAAGATTATAGCGATTTCCTATATTTCTGCTAGGAGGTCTCGGTACAGTGGTCTCTTACGCCAGTTCCTCCTATACTACGCTACCACTTGCTGCTACACGGGCGTTAATGGTTTCTAGGCCCCTCGAAGGGCCCTGACCTGTTTCCTAGGTTAGTACTAACCTCTCTAGTTATTCGGCTAATAGCGGCTTTATCAATCGTGCTCATTTCTGTAAGCCATTAGGTGCTTACGGCTTCCTACTATTAGGTCTGTTCTGCTTTCCATCGTGTGTACTATAGCTTTATCTAAAGCTCCCGAATTCGCAATTTCTTTTCGTCCGCGTGATAAAGGCAATCATTGCTTTAGCACGAGTCCTATATATCTCGTCCGGTTCCGTAGTACCTAGGCTAGGCTTGTCTTAGAACTATCGTAATGCTTTCTAGATTATAGGCTTTGATCTTCTAGAGCAATTCGGCCGCTCTGTTTCCTATATCGTAGACTTATTCTATAGGGCATAAGCCTCTATCCTTGTTTTCCCATTGGGTCGGCTAGTGATTGTTTTCGAATTTGTTGTAGAAGTAATATTAGCATTTGTGTGCTACACACTAGAACTAGGGCACTTACGTATATGCCTTATATCGAGGGTGTAGTCGTGTAGTGTCGCCTAGGAGGTATTAGAATTCTTTCCCGAATCCCTCCTATTATATGTAGGCTGTAGGTACTCTAATGCTAAGATAGGAGTGTTTCTTCTAGTAACTTTCCTACGTACGCTTGTCTTTTCCGCGGTTTGCTTGTATAAACTAGTATTCTAGGTTCTATATGTCGTTGCTAAGTTACTAGCCGTCAAGATACTTAGTATAGCTATCGGGCCTATTATATATTATAGGCTGTTCTCCTTTAATGGTTTCTATAATACATTGGAGTTCCCTTATTTCGTCCCTTATCTTAATACTCTGCTAGGCAAGTCGAGTCAAGTGCCTATCCTATTCGTATAGTTCCGTGTTAAGTCGGAAAACTTCATCATAGTACCATTTAATTCGTTCCTAGAGGAATAGAGCATTAGGTCCAGGTCTTTCGATTCCTTAGGTGTCGGTTATCTACAATCTATCCTACCTCTGTATAACCGTAAAACCCTACTGCCTCAAGGCTAGGAGAATCGAAATTAGTGGTACATACTCTCTTACTATATCCTATTTGGCAAGACCTATCTCTAGGTCTACAGTGACCAGTTCGGAGTACGGTACTTGTTTATCTTTACCGTTGCCGTCGTGTCCGAAACTATCTATGTCACTGTCCTTGTTTTTGTAGCTCATGGCTACTACTTCGATAACGTCCTTGGTAGCTTCGTCGATAGTCGTAATTTCCTTTCCAGGGGTTGGTTTCCATTCTTTCTTCAGGCTCTAGCATTCTCGCTTATAGTGCCCTTTCTTTCCGTAGTTATAGCAGGTAACATTAGACTTATCTTTGGTCGTCTTCTTCTAATCCTGCTTCTACGCTATATCTATATCTATAGCTCTAGGGTACGTCCTGTACGAGGTACTGACATATACTCGCTTTTTCTTGTCGTTAGCCTTAACCATGGTTCTATTTATTCGACCTTGTTTCTGTTACTCTTGTACGTAGAGTCGATCATCGATCCTAATGGCCTATATAATGTATTCGTCCAGAGTCTTAGGCCGATCGTACTTATATAGCTTGTCCTTGACCTTTTCCTTTAGGCCATTATAGAACAATTGTATTAACGCCTTATTATTAAGCTGAGACTTGAGTATGTCCTATCTAAACTATATGGTATAAGAGGCTGCTAACTTGGTCTGTCGGAGATTGGCAAGTCTTTCTTACGTATAAATCTTCTTGTCTTTGTTACTAAAAACTTTCCGAAGCTCTTCTTCGAAACGGTCATAAGATCGGAAGACTGCCTACGTAAACGTGTCTCGGTCGTTTTCGTCTTCCTTAGTAAGATAGTCGTTCTACGTAGGCTTAAACTATCTAAGTACCTTGCCCTCTAGTCTTATAGCTATATAAAGGACTTTGGCTTTATTATTTAGAAACTTGTCGTCATTAAGCCGGAAGTAAGATTAGAGGTTTATTAGGAATCCTATAAGATCCTCCTTGGTTCCTCTATATTTACTAGGTAGTTCGATCTTGATACACTTCGCTTTGGCGCCCCTAAGTGCCTCGATTTTGGCGTAGGCCTCATTAACCAACTTCTATAAGTACTTTTCGCGGTTCTCGAGTTCCTTGATTCGAGCTTAAGCAGTCTTATCTCTCTAGTCTAACTCCTAGATCCGCTACTAGAGTTAACTAAGCTAAGCGAGCAGCTATTCGGCTGTAACGTTAGTAGCTATATCGATGTCGAGGTCGAAGTTACCTCCGTTCTAAACCATGACAGAACAAAGGGAGTAGTAACAACGTATAACGAACCTAACTCAGACTTCTTCTAAAAGGGTCTAGACAGAGGTAGGTTGAGCGTGACAAGCAGGCAGGTCGTCTAAGGGATTTGGTAAAGCCAAAGGGTTTATAACAACACTAGAGTTGCCTCTTATAGTAATTAGCAATGCTTAGTATAAATACTATAATTGTAATTGTTACCACTGGTGAACTCCTAGAGTCCACTATAACGAGTGACTATCTATATATATATATAATCCTAAGATTACTCTTTACCTAGTGATCCTTTGCCGTCTGGATTACGGCTGCGGTAGTGATCCCATAGTGTATAGATCACTTTGCCAAGCGTGATCCTTTCCTGATTGGTCCGTTCGTGCCTGCTGTCCTATTGGCCTGTCGGGGGAGGCGGCTTAGGCGGCGTCCTGTATATATATTTCCGTGACATCTAGGTTCCGTATGTCATTACTAAGTTACTGATCGTTAAAGTACTTGGTGTAGCTATTAGGTCTATTATATACTATAAGCTATTTTCCTTTAATGGTTTCTATAATACGTTAGAGTTCCCTTATCTCGTCCCTTATCTTATCGCTTTACTAGGCAAGTTAAGTCAAACGTTTATCCTATTTACGTAGTTCCGTATTAAGCCGGAAAACTTCGTTACGGTACTCTTCGATTCGTTCCTATAGGAATAGAATATTAGGTTTAGGTCTTTCGGTTCCTTAGGTATTAGTCATCCACGATCCATCCTGCCTCTATGTAGCTGTAAAACCCCACTACCCTAAGGCTAGGAGAATCGAAATTGGCGGTACGTACTCTCTAGTCGTATCCCATTTAGCAAGACCCGTCTCTAGGTTTATAGTAACCAGTTCGGAATACGGTACTTGTTTGTCTTTACCGTTGCCGTTGTGTCTAAAACTGTCCGTGTCACTGCCCCTGTCTTTATAGCTCGTAGCTACTACTTTGGTAACATTCTTAGTAGTTTCGTCGATATCCGCGATTTCTTTTCTAAGGACTAGCTTCCACTCTTTCTTCAGGCTTTAACATTCTTACTTATAGTGCCCTTTCTTTCCACAGTTATAGTAGGTAACATTAGACTTATCTTTAGTTATCTTCTTCTAGTCTTACTTCTATACTACGTCTACATCTATAGCTCTAGGGTACGTCCTATACGAAGTACTAACGTATGTTCGCTTTTTCTTGTCATTAGCTTTGACTATAGTTCTATTCGTTCGACCTTATTTCTACTACTCTCGTATATAGAGCCGATCATCGATTCTAATGACCTATACAATATATTCGTCCAAAGTCTTAGGTCGATCGTACTTATATAGCTCGTCTTTAACCTTTTCCTTCAGGCCATTATAGAACAATTACATCAACGCCTCGTTATTAAGCTAAGACTTAAACATGTCCTATCTAAACTATATAGCGTAGGAGGCTACTAACTTGGTCTATCGGAGATTAGCGAGTCTTTCTTATATATAGATTTTCTCGTCTTTATCGCCAAAAACCTTCTAAAGCTCTTCTTCGAAACGATCGTAAGATCGGAAGACTGCCTATATAAATACGTCTTAGTCGTCTTCGTCTTCCTCGGTAAGGTAGTCGTTCCACGTAGGCTCAAACTATCTAAGTACCTTACCCTCTAGTCTTATAGCTACGTAAAGGACTTTAGCTTTTTCGTTTAGAAACTTGTTATTATTAAGCTAGAAGTAAGATCAGAGGTTTATTAGGAATCCTACAAGATCCTCCTTAGTTCCTCTATATTTGCCAGGTAGTTCGATCTTGATATAGCTTACTTTAACGGTCTCGAGCGTCTCGATTTTAGCGTAAGCCTCGTTAATCAATTTCTACAAGTACTTTTCGCCGTTCTCGAGTTCCTTAATTCGAGCTTAAGCAGCCTTGTCTCTCTGGTCTAACTCCTAGATCTGCTACTAGAGTTAACTAAGCTAGGCAAGCAGTTGTTCGGCCGTGACGTCGGTAGCCATGTCGGTGTCGAGGTCGAAGTCACCTCCGTTCTGAACCATAATAGAACAAAGGGAGTAATAGCAACGTGTGACGAATCTAACTTAGACTTCTTCTGAAAGGGTTCAGACGAAGGTAGATTAAGCGGAGCTAGTAAGCAGGTCGTCTAAGGGATTTGATAAAGCTAAAGGGTTTATAACAACACTTTAGTTGTCTCCTTATAATGTTAAGGTACTATAAGTTGTAATTGCTATTACTAGTGAACTCCTAGAGTTTGCTAGAACGAGTGACTATATATAATTTCCTTGTCCTTCCCCCTTAAGTCTTGATTGTGCGATCGCTGCTACGATCCTGCGATCGTTACCTAAGTGCTCGTCTTGATCGAAGTGCGATCACTGTAATCACTTCCTGATTAGTCCTTAGGTCTTGTGGTTCCTGATTGGTTCTGTATGCCTTGCCGGGTCGCCTTATGCAGCCAAATCGTAACATTAGTACGATTATCTTAAAGGCTATCTCGATTTATAAACATTTCTTTATTTTAGATAGAGATACTAATAGTCATTAAATCTTACTAGATATACCATTTATCTATAATATAAGCCTAACGTTTAGCTATAAAGCTAGCCGTCTAGTTATAGTAAATATTATCACTAAGAATGAATTAATTAAAGTATCGGTTATCTTAGATATCATAGTCAAAATGACGTTCGAAAGAAAACATTAACTTATAGGGGATAAACTCTAGCGTCTAGTTACGACGACTACCGCTACCCCTACATTTACCGACATTTAGGACGGCGAAATTCTACTTAGATTTCTTAATGATTAGGCTAGTAAAGCCATTTTTAATATAATATTAAGGATTTCTTACCTACCTCTTATTAATATGCTTATTAAAGTTTCGATATTTTGTCTTATTAGATAGGACACTTCAAAACGGAGATACTAGGGAACGGAGGACAAAACAGAGGAGCCTAGCCGTCTAGATAGACGGAAGACGCTTAGGAAACTTATATTAGAGGTTAGAAAAGGGTTATAGGAGGTATAGATATTTACTATACGAAAGTCTATAGCTAGAAAAGTTTACCCTATAGATATAGCTATTAGCGATGGTTCGGTACCTGATAGTAACCCTAACTAGTGGGAGTAATGCCTAGGGGAAGCTATTAAGAGGATAAAGTTTAGGTTAGAGTAGGATAGCCTTATTATATTATAGTTTTTAGACCTAGAGCTTAGGATATAGCTTACGGCCGAACGGCTTAATATGCTACTTACATCTATAGAAAGCTTTCTATCTGACTAGGAGAAGGAATTCTTTATATAGGTCCTATAGAACCAAAAGGCTACTTTCATATAGAATTTTACCAAATATAAGCAGATTTACCCTAACATTGTCCCTCCTTAGGTTATCCAGACCATTCCTTATATAGTATAGTAATTAAAGAGTATCCCTATCCTAAAGCCGTTAATACCAAAGGTCATTGATCTCCTAAAGCAAAGGATTTAGTGTAGGATCATTAAGCCTAGCTATAGAAGCTACTATAATAACTAGTTTCTAGTTCTTAAGAAGGATAGCGGTCTCCGGCTAATTAATAATGCCTAGAAAGCTAACGCTATAACTATATAGGACGTATTCGTACCGCTAGCTATAGAGGAATTTAGTAAGGACTTTGGTAGTTATAAAGTTATCTCCCTCTTAGACCTATTTTCTAGGTACGATTAAGTTAGCCTTGACGAACAGAGCCGGGATCTTACTACCTTTTAAACGCCTATTGGCCTCTTCCGGATATATACCCTCCCTATAGGCAGAACGAACTCTATTGCCTAGTTTTAATAAGTAATGACCTAGATTTTCTAGAACCTAATTCTAGATATCTGCCGCGTTTACCTGGATGATATCTATATAAAGGGGCCGTAGTCTGACTATAATAGGGAAGAAGTTACCCTTAGGTTACGGAAGTTTGTGGTTAAACACCTTTAAAACGTTAATATAGTTCTCCTAAACGCTAAACTTGCTAGCGTTACTATTATAGCTAGGAAATCCTAGTAGTACCGCCTGTAAGTGGTATTGCTTAGCTACCTCTATATACCTAAAGGGTGACTGCCTAATAACGTTAAAGTTGCGAAAATCCTTGAGTGGACTTCCTATTTGGATTTGAAGGATGTTTATAGCTTTCTAGAGATTGTTAGCTACTACCAGATCTAGATAGAGCACTTCGCTACAATTATTCGGCCGTTATACAACCTAATAAAGAAGAATGTCTATTAGGAATAGGGCCCTACTTAATAACAGGCTATAAAGGAACTCTAAACTTAAATAACTACTACCCTAGTCCTCGTACCGCTTGTTTTCGATAACCTTAGATATAGTCAGATATATCTAATGACTAATATAAGTCTTTTCGGTTAGGGAGGAGTCATTAAATAAGTCGGCCCTAATAAAAAGAGGTACCTATACTGGTTTGAAAGTAAGATATAGTCTGAGGTAGAGAAGCGGTATAACCTTACTAAACGGGAGCTCTATGGACTGCTTTTCCTATTAAAACGTTTCTAACGATACCTCTTTAGCGTTTACTTTATTATGGAAATAGACGCTCTTATCCTAGTTTACTAGTTAAACGGCGTAGCTAGTAATATACCTAGAGCCTTAATAATATAGTAGATTATATAGATTCGGCTATTCGACTTTAAGGTTAAGCACATTCTAGGTTCTAAAAACGCTATTGCTAATAGGCTTTTACGGAAGCCTCCTAGTCCGTTTAACTAGATAGAGAAAGCAAACGAAAAGAATATTAACGATTAGGTGGATATATAAATCTATACTAACCATGTTAATAATACTCCTAAACCTATAGACCTAAACCTTAAGGAAGGATACTCCAAACACTCTAGAGCTATTATATAGTACTTAGCTACTCTAGAAGAACCTATAGCCATCCGACTATACTAGCGGTAACGTCCATTTAAGAAGGAAGTGCTTAAATATTTAGTAGATAAGGGCTATCTATTCCTTCGGCTAGCAAATAATACCTAGAATCCTTGCCGTATAATAGATACCCTAGAAGAAAGGCGACAAATTTTCCAAGCTTACCATAATAAGATAGGCTATAAGGGTAGAGAAGCTACTTACTAGAGGGTCACTAACCACTATTACTAGAAGGGAATATACGCTAACATAGTAGAGTAGATTTATACCTGCCTAGAGTGTTAGACGTAGGATACTAAAAGATTTAAAAAGGTGTATTTATATTTGGAACCTTCTCTAATTCTATTTGCAAAATGGCACTTAGATATCTAGTTTATACCCTCTAACTAGAGGGGGAAGCTCTATTTCCTCCTTAAGGCGCGTAACGATCTCTTAGGATTTGTAGAAGCCGAAGTCCTACCTGACAAGTTAGCTAGAGCAGTAAAGAACCTTATTAATTGTAACATTCTCCTTTGTTAGGGACTCCCGATAGTCGTAGTTATTAATAGGGGATCTGAATTTAAAGGGGAAGTAAAAGCTATCTTAGAGGAACTAGAGGTAAAATATGTTATCATTTCTCCCTATAACTCTAGGGCTAATAGTATTAGTAAGGCTAGGTATATACCTATTATGGCTACCCTAGTAAAGATGACTATAGGGACTAGAAAGAACTAGCGATAGCTTCTTCTCTACGTCCTATACGCTAACTATACTACTATTCGAAATAGCTATAGCCGCTTACCCTTTAACCTTATCTATAACTATAATCCCATTAGCCTAATCGAAAACGATGTCCCTACCTAGCAAATTCTTTACTAAGACTCTATAGCCGTCCGACTAGATAGGGAGAATCAAGTAAAAGCCTATCTATGATTATTAGAACTCTATACTAAGGTGCTACTTAATACGGAATTCGATCTAGAAGTGGCCGCTGAAAAAGTTGCCAAGGCTAGACGAAAAATGGCTAAACGGCGAAACAAAGCCTATTACCATAAATTTAGAGCCGAGAATGCCTAAGTCAGGGCAGGCGATCTTGTTCTGGTTTACGACAACATTTGGCAGATCGATATAAGCTCGTTTCGAAAACTCTAGTATTAGTGGCATAGCCTGTACCAGGTCTGGGAAGTTAGGAATAGGAATACCTACTACCTGGAAACTCTTAACGGTATAACTATATAGATACTATATTCCGCGAACCGCGTTAAGAAGTTTTTTAAGCAGGATGGAGTTTAGCTTAAAGCCGACGGATCTAATAGTTTTCTAGGCACGTAGAACCCCTAGAACTAGGGAGTAGGTTCTTTACTACCGGAAGCGCTTAAAGAAGTAGTGGTAAAAGAGGAAGCTCCTAGACAAACTAGGTAACTACAACCGAGCGACCGACTTACCAGATCTAAAGCCTAAGAGTAACAATAGTGTGACAAACCCAACTCAGACTGCTTCTAAAAGGGTCCAGACGGAGGTAGGTTGAGCGGGACAAGCAGGCAGGTCGTCTAAGGGATTCGGTAAAGCCAAAGGGTTCACAACAACACTTAGAGTTGTCTCTCACAGTAATTAGCAATGCTTGGTATAAGTACTGTGATTGTGATTGTTACCACTGGTGAACTCCTAGAGTCTACTATAACAAGTGACTATTTACATGTATATATACTCTTCCTGATCGCTTATAGCCTTCTTCAATCCTGTCCTTGGATCGCCTTTAGTAACTAGCTATCCTTTGCTATCTTTCCCCTTTTGGCAATTGTTCGCTCGTGGTAGCCTGCGCTCCCTAGCGATCCGTGTCAGCCTCGCTTCGTGCCCTTCTTGATTGGTGGCTCATTCGGCCTGCTACACCCCACCGGGTCGCGGTATATAGTTGGCTCGTGACACGATGCCCCCTCTTTAGGGCTTTCGACCCGAAAGCTTCTCATGACTTGTTTCAAATACTACTAACATCCCCTTTCTCAATAGGTAACGTCCTTCTTCTGCTAACCTCCTTTCGTCATGGCTGATCGTATTCCTAGGAATCGTCGTAATCTCAAGCGCGAACGACATGCTATTACGATTAAGATCGAGCAAGAGGGTTACGAAGTCGCCATGCCTTGCGAGCGTTATTAGAATACGAAGCTATAGAAGCGTTATATGATAATAGAGGGTTTGAACAAGTGTCAAAATTATATTTATATAGGCAAGAAGTATAGTAGTCCGAACATCGTAGATGCCTGTAGGTTCCTCGTAGTTTTCCTTTATAATCTTAGGTTACTGACTATCTTAGTCCTTTCGAATTTGTCAGAGCAGGAGAAGATTTCGAAAGAGATTGCCAAGACCGAGGCGCTACTTGCTTAGACGCTAAGCCGTTTAAGTCGATTACGTCGTTTATAGCAATCCCTACGCGATCGTGGTACCGAAGTTTTTCGTCGTGGCATAGCTTGCCTAGAGGAAGAGGAAGAACTAGATACTCCTCCGCCGATGTCAGAGACACAGACCCTCACGGGTCAGGCTCAGGCGTTAGGTACTTTTGATGTACTTGATTAGGAGTCGATCGGGCTAGATCCTGGTCCTAATTCTAACAGGTTCCCCTCTTTTTCTATTAGGGAATAGGCTTTAAAGCCAGTTTTTATAGCTGGTTAGGATTCCGCCGGTAGAACTACTCTAGCTTCTCAGGGCAATTTAGGTTCTTAACTAGTTCTTATAAGTTGTCTTCTAGTCTAAAATCAAGCCATTTAACTAGGTACTATAGTTCTCCGTTAATAATACGTAAATCTAGAATTTCTTCAACGTCCCATTCTTCTTCCTCGTCCTTTGCTTCAATGTGCGTAGTAACCTTAGCGCTCTTTGGTACTGGTTCGAGAAGTGAAATATAAAAAACATCTGTCCGTAGTCGCATAGATAATGGTAACGATAGTCGGTAGTTAGATGTCAAAATTTGTTCTTTAATAACGAAGGGTCTGACCTTCTTAAAGTCTAGCTTCGTACTTGGTCGTTTGGTTTGTAAGTTCTATATAATCAAGTAGACTTTGTCTCCCCTCTCTAGGCAAGGTCTCTCGAGCCTGTGTTTGTTGTAGTAGTTCTTCATTCTAGTTCTGATAAACTCGAGTTCCTTTTTAAGCTTTTCATACAGTGTATACATTTGTTTCGCTTTAACTACTGCTCTTAGCACTATGACCTCTAGTCCTTGCCTAAGGTCTGCTTTATATCTGTAGTTTGCAAAGAACGGTATAACTTTAGTTGTTTCTATCGGCGTCGTATTATAGGCGAGTTATACTATTAGTAATAGTATGACCTAGTCGTTTTGCTAGTAGTTAACATAAGAACGGAGATACTACTTGATAACTTAGTTTAGTTACTCCGTTTGTCTGTCAGTCTATAGGTAATATGCTATTGATAGCTTGCTATTAATGCCTAATTATTACATTAACGCTTGCCAGAACTTCGATACGAACTTTGTATCTCTGTTAGTGATCTATTCTTGCGGCCAAGTATACACTAATGTAACTTGCCGATAGATTACGTCTGCTAACTGTTCCGCTGTCTAGGACTCTTTATAGGGAAAGAAGTATGCCTACTTGGTCAGGCGATCTACTATAGTAAGAATACTATCGTAGGTCACTCCTATAGCTATATCCTTAGATTCTGGCAGCTTTGTAATAAAGTCTATCGTAACTAAACTCCATGGTTTGTTAGCTATTAGTAGTAGCTAAAGTAGCCTATACAGCTTATATCGTGCCGTTTTGCTCCGATTATAGATGTCGCAGTTCTATATAACTTCCTTAACTCGTACCGTTAACTATAGAAAGTCATAGTGTTTCTTGACTTGTACGACAGTCTTCGTAACTCCTTTATATCCTCCGAGTTTTGACTCGTAGAGTTCTCGAATTATTCGCAGCTATTAATCTTTATCGTGGATATATGCTTTGCCTTGGTACCAGAGTTTTCTATCTTTTTCTTCTACTCCGTTAGGTACTAGTAGTCCGGGTACTACTTAATATTATATCTCGTTAATCCTTTCTTCTTGAAAGATTACGTAGTATTCTAGGAACGAGTCAAGTAGATCATCTTCCACGGGTATCTACGTCTCGTAATATAGCGTTCCGTCTATCTGTTCCTTGAACAATGGTGGTATCGTTCCTATTCGTCCTTCCGTATAATCCGTTTGTCAACTTAAGATGTCTGCTCGTACGTTCTCTTTGCCCTTCTTATAGTAGATCTTAAAGTTAAATTCCGTGAGGAATTCTGCCTATCGTATTTGTCGTCTATTAAGTTCCTTTATTATTATAAAGTATTATAAATTCTTGTGATCTATATATACTTATACTAGTTTAATTATACTACTAAGGTATAGTCGCCATTCCTTAAAAGCTTCGACAATCGCAAGCAGTTCCTTATCGTAGATCGGATAATTAAGACGTAGTCCATCGAGCTTCTTTGAAAAGAAGGCTATAGGATGTAGCTTCCCTTGTCTATCTCGTTATCCTAATTATCCTCCGATAGCGTAGTCTAAAGCGTCTATTTCTACCTCGAATAGCTTCTTAGGGTCTAGCAGTACCAGTACTAGGTCTTTAGTAATAGTATTCCGGATCTACGTAAATGCTTGCTCGTGTTATTCTTCCCATTGGAATTTAGTATTCTTCTTAGTAAGTTCGTACAAAGGTCGTACAATCGCTCTAAAGTTCCTAATGAACATCTAGTAGAAGTTTACAAATCTAATAAAGCTTCGTACTTCTATGACTGACGTCGGTCGTAGCCAATTCTTAATAGCTTCAACCTTTAAAGGTTCTATCTGGATTTGTCCTAGGGATATCTCGTATCCTAGAAATACTATTTTCCTAACGTGGAATTCGCTCTTTTCCTTGTTAACTAATAGCTTATACGCGTATAGCGCGTCTAGCACTACTTTTACGTACTTCCGGTGTTTATCTATTGTCTTAGAGAAGATAAGTATGTCGTCGAGATAATATACCGTAAATT
The DNA here is from genome assembly GCF_000226095.1 of Thermothelomyces thermophilus ATCC 42464. Classification (NCBI taxonomy): domain Eukaryota; kingdom Fungi; phylum Ascomycota; class Sordariomycetes; order Sordariales; family Chaetomiaceae; genus Thermothelomyces; species Thermothelomyces thermophilus. The sequence continues at coordinate 1,790,421 of NC_016476.1, read as the reverse complement.
TGTCGAGAAAGGGTCGGATAGCTTGATTAATCAGGGCTTAGAACGTTACCGGCGCGTTTATAAGTCCAAATAGCATGACGAGGTACTCGTAGTGGCCATAAGGTGTCCTAAAGGCCGTTTTCCACTCGTCGCCTTCTTTGATCTATATATAGTTATAGGCCGATAGCAAGTCAAGACGCGTAAAATATTAGGCTCTTACTAACTAATCTCGGAGCCGTAAGATTAGTAGTAACAGGTATCGGTTTTTTACGGTCTGTTTGTTAAGTTACCAATAGTCAATATATAACCGTAGCTTTCCGTCTTTCTTAGGCATAAACAGGATTAGGTAGCCTGCTAGCGATATCAACAGGCAGATATATTCTCTTCAAAGGTTCTCCTCCAAATATCGCTTAAGTTCTTCGTTCTATGTCTGGCTTATATAGTAGATCTTAAAGAACTTTAGTTATACTCCTTCTTTAAGCTTGATCTCGTGATCCTATAGGCCGTATTCTAGTAGTCCTTCTAGGTATTTCAGTTCGAATGCTAGGTGTCCTTCGTATTCCTTCGGTACTTCTCTAGTCTTGTCTCGTCTCTCGGTTTTCTAGTAGTATACGAACTTGGTTCTATCTATGGCGATGCTAGCAATTTCTCCTATCTCAACCTACTACTCCTATTACAGTGCTCCGCATTCGTTAATAGAGAGAACAGCTATCGGCGATTTAGCTCGTTCCTCCTATCGCGATACCGATGTCGTTATACTACCTCTTCCAGAGTCTGTAGTAGTCTGTCTACTACTATCTGTCTCTTGCGGTAGATCCGTAGGATATGCCTTTCCCTAAGCATCGTCTGCTCACGATCCTTACACGTTCCCTATCTCACTAGTTAAATATGACTCCATTTAGGGTCACAGGTAGCTACTATTCTTCTAGCTAATGTCTAGGTTATAGTCTTTATACTATAATAACCTTAATATTATATCTTTATCGTTACCTATGTCTATAATACTAAATACGACTACTATAATCTTCCCTACTATAGTAATATCGATTGGTTTAGTCTCCCTACGTACCTATTACGTCGGAAATAGCCCTTTAACTATACCATACTTCTGCTTCATTCTCTAGGGTATCTATAGCTAATTTACAAGTATCGGCGAAATTAGATTTATCTCTGCTCTACTATCCATTAGTACAAGCATTTCGTACTGTTTCTACTATGCTATTATCTACAATCGCTTATCTTGCCGCCGTCGTCTAAAGATTATAGCGATTTCCTATATTTCTGCTAGGAGGTCTCGATATAGTGGTCTCTTATGCTAGTCCCTCCTATACTATGCTACCACTCGCCGCTACACAGGCGTTAATGGTTTCCGGGCCTCTCGAAGGGCCCTAACCCGTTTCCTAGGTCAGTACTAACCTCTTCGGTTATTTAGCTAATAGCAGCTTCGTCAATCGTGTTTATTTCTGTAAGCCATTGAGTGCTTACGGCTTCCTACTATTAGGTCCGTTCTGCTTTCCGTCGTACGTGCCATAGCTTCGTCTAAGGCTCCTAAATTCGTAATTTCTTTTCATCTGTATAATAAAGGCAATTGTTACTCTAGTACGAGTCCTATATGTCCCGTCCGGTTCCTTAGTGCCTAGGCCAGGCTTGTCTTAGAACTACTATGACGCTTTCTAAATCGCAGGCTTTGATCTTCCAGAGTAATTCGGCCGCTCTGTTTCCTATATCGTAGACCTATTCTACGGGGCGTAAGCTTCCGTCCTCGTTTCCTTGTCGGGTCGGCTAGTAATTGTTTTCGAATTTGTCGCGGAAGTGGTATCGGCATTTGTATACTATACACTAGAACCAAGGTACTTGCGTATATGCCTCGTGTCAAGGGTATAGTCGTGTAGCGTCGCCTAGGAGGTATTGGAATTCTTTCCTAAATCCTTCCTATTGTATATAGACTGTAGGTACTCTAGTACTAACATAGGAGTGTTTCTTCTAATAGCTTTCCTATATACGCTCATCTTTTCTATAGTTCGTGTATATAAACTAGTATTCTAGGTTTTGTACATTATTACTAAGTTACTAGCCGTTAAGATACTCGGCATAGCTATTAGGCCTATCGTATATTATAGGCTATTCTCCTTTAATAGTTTCTATAATATATTAGAGTTCCCTTATCTCGTCCCTTATTCTATCGCTTTACTAAGTAAGTTAAATCAAGCGTCCATCCCATTCACGTAGTTCCACGTTAAGCCGAAAAACTTCGTTACGATACCATTCGATTTGTTCCTAGAGGAATAGAACATTAGGTCCGGGTCTTTCGATTCCTTAGGTATCAGTTATCTACGATCTATCCTACCTCTATGTAACCGTAAAACCCTACTGCCTCAAGGCTAGGAGAATCGAAACTGGCGGTATATACTCTCCTACCATGTCCCATTTGGCAAGACCTATCTCTAGGTCTACAGTGACCAGTTCGGAGTATAGTGCTTATTCGTCTTTACCGTCGCCGTCGTGTCCAAGACTATCCGTATCACTGCCCCTATCTTTATAGCTCATAGCCGCTACTTCGATAACGTCTTTAGTAGTTTTGTTAATAGCTGTAACTTCCTTTCTAGGGACTGTCTTCTATTCTTTCTTTGGGCTACGACATTCTCGCTTGTAGTGCCCTTTCTTTCTATAGTTATAGTAGGTAATATTAGACTTGTCTTTAGTCGTCTTCTTCCGGTCCTACTTCTATGCTATATCTATATCTATAGCTCTAGGATACGTCCTATACGAGATACTAATATACGCTTGCTTTTTCTTGTCGTTGGCCTTAACCGTAGTTCCGTTTATTCGACCTTATTTCTACTACTCTTGTATATAGAGTCGATTATTAATTCTAATAGCCTATATGATATATTTGTCTAGGGTCTTAGGCTAGTTGTACTTGTATAGCTTGTCCTTGACCTTTTCCTTCAAGCCATTATAGAACAATTACATCAACGCCTTGTCGTTAAGCTAAGACTTAAGTATGTCCTGTCTAAACTATACAGCATAAGAGGCTGCTAACTTGGTCTGTCGGAGATTAGCGAGTCTTTCTTACGTATAAATCTTCTCGTCTTTATTGCTGAAAACCTTTTGAAGCTCTTCTTCGAAACGGTCGTAAGATCGGAAGACTGCCTATATAAACGCGTCTTGGTCGTCTTCGTCTTCCTCAGTGAGATAGTCATTCTACGTAGGCTCGAACCTTCTAAGTACCTTGCCCTCTAGTCTCGTAGCTACGTAGAGGACTTTAGCTTTATCGTCCGGAAACTTGTCGTTATTAAGCCGGAAGTAAGATCAGAGGTTTGTCAGGAATCCTATAAGATCCTCCTTAGTTCCTCTATATTTGCTAGGTAGTTCGATCTTGATGTAGCTTACCTTAGCGGTCTCAAGCGCTTCGATTTTAGCGTAGGCCTCGTTAACTAACTTCTACAAGTACTTTTCGCGATTCTCAAGTTCCTTGATTCGAGCTTGAGCAGCCTTGTCTCTCTAGTCTAACTCCTAGATCTGCTACTAGAGTTAACCAAGCTAAGTAAGCAGCTATTCGGCCGTAATGTCGGTAGCTATGTCGATATCAAGGTCGAAGTCACCTCTGTTCTAAACCATGATAGAATAAAGGGAGTAGTAATAACGTGTAACAAACCTAACTCAGACTGCTTCTGAAAGGGTCTAGACGGAGGTAGGTTAAGCGGGACAAGTAGGCAGGTCGTCTAAGGGATTTGGTGAAGCTAAAGGGTTTATAACAACACTTAGAGTTATCTCTTATAGTAATTAGCAATGCTTGGTATGAGTACTATAATTATAATTGTTACCACTGGTGAACTCCTAGAGTCTACTATAACGAGTAACTATTTACATATATATATACTCTTCCTAATCGCTTATAGCCTTCTTCGATCCTGTCCTTAGATTGCCTTTGGTAGCTAGCTATCCTCTGCTATCTTTCCCCTTTTGGCAATTGTTCGCTTATGGTAGCCTATGCTCCCTAGCGATCCGTGTCAGCCTCGCTTCGTGCCCTTCTTGATTGGTGGCTCATTCGGCCTGCTACACCCTACCGGGTCGCGGTATATGGTTGGCTCGTGACAGATAGTAACAATAGGAGCTCATAGTCAAACTAACTAGAGGGAGGAAGTTGTTCTTATATGTCTCTAAACACCTAGATAAATAAACTAAGGACTTAGATATAGTAGGCAACTATAGTGTAAATCTACCGACTAAACGGACTACTATTATTGATTTCTATAAAAACTGGGTATAACCACTTCGTTAGAGCTCCCTTATAGGTATAGAAGAATTCTATATAGGTAGGAGCAAGTCTTAGGATTCTAAATATCTACTCTAAGGCGTTAAGATTAGGGTTTAGCTCCTAGCGAATATATAGGACTACCTATATCTTAGGGTACTTAATAAAGAAGAATCTATAGTACAAAAGAAACAGTTCGTACTAGTACTACATTAAGGCTACCTCTAGATAATCTAAGGGCATTAGGGGATCTTCCAGGTAAGCTACTCTCACCACCTATACGAACTTAGGAGGTGCTAGGAACCGATTATCCTAGGTAGTCATCAAATCCACCGGACGGTTAGTTATCGAGGGAAGTATAGGCTTAGTATCCTTGTCGATTTCTACGTCTTCCTAGACAGAGGATTTATATCTCTAGTGCTTAACTCTTTTAGTAGATATAGTGGTCGAACTTGCTTATAGGAGCTTATAGCAAGTTCGAAGGGGAAGTAATATAAGAAGAAGTAATACTAGCTGTCTAAGTAGAGGAAGACAATTATAAGCAAGAGTTAGTTAGAAGGGTAGAAAAGTAAGAGGAAGTTTAAGGAGAAATAGGGGATACTTATCCTTTAAATAATTTAATAGTTAAGGTATTAGAACTATTAGACTTCTATTTAAAGAAAGTATACCTAGGCTGGAATGACCTATTATATAATAGGTTATATTCCTTTAATACTACCGGATAAAACGTAAGTTAAGGTTATTCCTTAAGATTATAACAAAGAATAACCTGGTTATATAGGGGCTAACGTAATTACCTATCGGATAGCACCAGAACTAGTAAATATAGCCCAGAATAGCTGGATAAGGAAGGCGTCTAGGAGAAACTAGAAGGTCTATAAATACCCCTAACTTAATCTTCTTCTCCTCTCTCTTTTCTATAACTAATAACTATAAACTATAAATTACTAACTTGTAAAAACGCTAAATAAAATGTCTTCTCTACCTAGTCAGATGGCTAGGCGCTATTAGGCAAGTATTCTACCAAGCGATTCATTTCCAAATGTTGGTAGTCTAAGTTTTAAGCGACTCTATATAAGTCTTCTAACGGCAAACACGTATAGGGACAACGTTAGAGAGTTAGATCGAAGAAGAAGAAAAGGATTGGTTCCTCTCCCTCTGACTAGAGGGCCGAGCTAACCGAGTATAGGACCGCCTTTACTCCTCCTAGGGGAGGATCCTAAAACCTTAAGGCTCTTTCTTTGGTACCTCCTTATAACTTAGGTTCTAGGGGAAGAAATCGCTAACTACCTAGGGAGCGGTAATACCTAGAAGCTCTTTAACGAACCGTACGCTAGGCCTATTCCTTACCTTAGGGAAGTAGTAGCTAGAAGGCCGGAATGGCTTATAAGTCCTAGTCTTAAGACTAATAAGCGGATCGTTAGCTACCTATTTCCCTTATATACTAGGCTATATAGCTAAAGGAAGATATACTTTAGCTAGCGTTAGTATAATATTACTATAAGCCTATATAATATTAAAGGGCTCATATTAAGAAAGGAGTACCTAAATGGCTATAACCTCTTAAACCTACTTTGGTATATATTAGTATCTTATAAGCTATATATCCATATCTTTCTAGAGGCTGTTAGCGACTTAAAGCCTAAATGGTCAGTATTACCTCTATGAAAATGGAAGGAAGCGGCTAGAAAACGATTCTAGGTAATCCTTTACCACTTGCGATAATTACACTAGGCCGTAGCTATATATAACCAGACAGAGTCCTATCTCTATTATATAGACTCCTATCCCTCTAATAAGTAGAGTTGAAAAGATCTATTTAAGACTCTATAGGATAAGGTTATTCTCCTAAGCTTTCTTTTTCTACCGCCTATTATAACGAACCTAACTTAGACTTTTTCTAAAAGGGTTTAGACGAAGGTAGATTAAGCGGGACAAGCAGGCAGGTCGTCTAAGGGATTCGGTGAAGCCAAAGGGTTTACAACAACACTAGAGTTATCTCTTATAGTAATTAACAACGATGCTTAGTATAAGTACTGTGATTGTAGGTTACTATTACTAGTAAACTCTTAGAGTCTACCTAACGAGTGACTATCTATATATATATATAATCCTAGTGATTATTCCTAATTATAGTGATTATAAATGATCGTATGATAGTAATTACCCTGATCACTAGTGAGCGTAGTGATTACTATGCTTCCTATGTTATAATTAGTCCTTTTGTTCCTTTGACTTGATTAGCCTATTCGTGCTAGTAGCTTAGGTAGTATCTATATATATATTTTTATAATACGATACCCTCCTTCTAAGGCTTTCGACCCGAAAGCCCTCTTTAGGTCGTCTTAAATAGTGCTAATATCCCTTACGTTCCTTGTACGTATTTTTCTCCTTAGCCCCTTATTGCCTTTTATACTATTAATTATACCGTCTGACGTATATAGATCCCTAGTATCTATTCGTCATAAGCGTTTAGCTTAGTTTATTTCTGATCACGGGTTTGTAGTGATAGTATATTCCCATTATATAGAGTACAACCAAGTATATGAAATGATTGAAAAATCTCGTTACTACGAGGCTTATATACGTTAGGGTTATGCTTACGATAGTTCCAGTATTCTAGTTTCTTCTTATAAGTTCCCGTTTTCTTACGAGAGTATATCTCTAATCGTAATGTAGTAGATCGTATTATACGCGAGTAATGTCGTTTGAAGGCTAAAGAGAAAGAGGCTAAAGCCTTATTATAAGAATATCAACGTAAAGCTTCTAAGGCGTTAGCCTGTCTGACTCGGGTCTATGAATAACGAGAGTTCCTAGTAGAGAAGGGGGCAGACATAGTTATATAAGGTTTGTTAAATCTAGACGAATTAGAGGTAGTAGAATAGTAGGAATCGGAGGCTATTATATAACTTAATAGTAGCGTTAACGTTATTAACTAGGGCGCTATTTTCGGTTCTGTCCTAGGTTTGCCTTTGGCCGATCTAGGTTCTGCTAATAGAACTATTCTAGTTTCTTAGGGCAGTTCAAATTCTTAATAGGTTCCTATAAGTTATCTTCTAGTCCGAAATCAAGCCATTTAATTAGGTACTATAGTTCCTTATTAATAGTACAAGAATCTAGAATTTCTTTAACGTTCCATTCTTCCTCCTTGTCTTCTACTTCGATATATATAGTAACCTTGGCGTTTTTTAGTACTAGTTCGAGAAGCAAAATATAAAAAACATCTATCTATAGTTATATAGATAATAGTAATGATAGTTAGTAGTTAGATGTCGAAATTCGTTCTTTAATAATAAAGAGTCCGACCTTCTTAAAGTCTAGCTTCGTACTTGGTCATTTAGTTTATAAGTTTCGTACGATTAGGTAGACTTTGTCTCCCCTCTCTAGGTAAGGTCCCTTAAGCCTATATTTGTTATAGTAGTTCTTTATTCTAGTCTTGACAAACTCGAGTTCCTTTTTAAGCTTTTCATATAGTATGTACATTTGTTCTGCTTTGACCGCTGCTCTTAGCACTATAACCTCTAGTCCTTGCCTAAGGTCTGCTTTATATCTATAGTTTGTAAAGAATGGTATAACTTTGGTCGTTTCCGTTAGTATTATATTGTAAGCGAGTTGTACTATTAGCAATAGCATAACCTAGTCGTCTTACTAGTAGTTAATGTAAGAACGGAGATACTACTCGATAACTTGGTTTAGTCGCTCCGTTTATTTATTAGTCTATAGGTAATATGCCGTTAATAGCTTGCTATTAATGCCTAATTGTTATATTAACGCTTACTAGAACTTCGACGCGAACTTAGTATCTCTATTAGTAATCTATTCTTATAGCTAAGTATATATTGATGTAACTTGCTAATAGATTATATTTACTAACTGTTCTGCTATCTAGGACTCCTTATAGGGAAAGAAGTATACCTACTTAGTCAGGCGATCTACTATAGTAAGAATACTATTATAGGTTACTCCTATAGCTATATCCTTAGATTCTAGTAACTTTATAATAAAGTCTATCGTAACCAAACTCTATAGTTTATTAGCTATTAGCAGTAGCTAAAGTAGCCTATACGGCTTATATTGTGCCGTTTTGCTTCGGTTACAGATGTCGTAGTTCTATACGACTTCCTTAACTTGTACCGTTAACTATGGAAAGTCATAGTGTTTCCTAACTTATATGACAATCTTCGTAACTCCTTTGTATCCTCCGAGTCTTGACTCGTAGAGTTCTCGAATCATTTATAGCTATTAATCCCTGTCGTAGATATATACTTTGCCTTAGTACTAGAGTTTTCTATCTCTTTCTTCTACTCCGTTAGGTACTAGTAGTCTAGGTACTGCTTAATATCATACCTTATTAATCCTTTCTTCCCGAAAGATTACATAATACTCTAGGAACAAGTCAAGTAGATCATCTTCTATAGGTATCTACGTTTCGTAATATAGCGTTCCGTCTGTCCATTCCTTGAATAACGGTAGTATTATTTCTATTTGTCCTTCCGTATAATCCGTTCGTTAGCTTAAGATGTCCGCTTATACGTTCTCTTTACCCTTCTTATAGCAGATCTCGAAGTTAAATTCCATAAGGAATTCTACCTATTATATTTGTCGTCTATTAAGCTCCTTTATCGTTATAAAGTATCGTAAGTTCTTATAATCCATATATACTTATACTGGTTTAATCGTACTACTAAGGTATAGTCGCTATTCCTTAAAAGCTTCGATAATCGTAAGTAGTTCCTTATTATAGATTAGATAATTAAGACATAGTCTATCGAGCTTCTTTAAAAAGAAGGCTATAGGATATAGCTTTCCTTGTCCGTCTCGTTATCCTAATTGTTCTCTAATAGCATAGTCTAAAGCGTCCATTTCTACCTCAAATGGCTTCTTAAGATCTAGTAGTACTAGTACTAGATCTTTAGTAATAGCGTTGCAGATCTATATAAATGCTTGCTTGTACTGTTCTTTCCATTAGAATTTAGCGTTCTTCTTAGTAAGTTCGTATAAAGGTCGTATAATCGCCCTAAAGTTCCTAATGAATATCTAGTAGAAGTTTATAAATCTAATGAAGCTTTGTACTTCTGTGACTAATGTCGGTTGTAGCCAATTCTTGATAGCTTTAACCTTTAAAGGTTCTATCTAGATTTGTCCTAGGGATATCTTATATCCTAAAAACACTATCTTCCTAATATAGAATTCGCTCTTTTCCTTATTAACTAATAGTTTATATATATATAGCATATCTAGTATTGCTTTTATATACTTCTAGTGTTTGTCTATCGTCTTAGAGAAGATAAGTATATCGTTAAGATAATATACTATAAATTTGTCAAGAAAGAGTTAGATTGCTTAATTAATTAGGGCTTAGAACATTACTAGTACGTTTGTAAGTCCAAATAGTATGACAAGGTACTTATAGTAGCTATAGGGTATCCTAAAGGCCGTTTTCCACTCGTTGCCTTCTTTGATCTATATATAGTTATAGGCCGATGGCAAGTTAAGATACGTAAAATATTAGGCTCCTACTAACTAATCTCGGAGCTATAAGATCAGTGGTAACAGGTATTAGTTTTTCATAGTCTATTCGTTAAGTTACCAATAGTCAATATATAACTATAGCTTTCTATCTTTCTTAGGTATAAATAGGATTAGGTAGCCTGCTAGCGATGTCGACAGGCAGATATATCCTCTTCGAAGGTTCTCCTCCAAATATCGCTTAAGTTCTTCGTTCTAAGTCTAGCTTATATAATAGATCTTAAAGAACTTTAGTCGTACTCCTTCCTTAAGCTTAATCTCGTGATCCTATAGGCCGTGTTCTAGTAGTCCTTCTAGATACTTTAGTTCAAATGTTAGGTATTCTTCGTATTCTTTCGGTACTTCCCTAGTCTTATCTCGTCTCTCGGTTTTCTAATAGTATACGAACTTGGTTCCGTCTATAGCAATGCTAGCGATTTCTCCTGTCTCAACCTACTGCTCCTATTATAGTGCTCTATATTCGTTAACGGAGAGAATAGCTATTAGCGGTTTAGCTCGTTCCTCCTATTACAATATTAATATTGTTATACTGCCTCTTCTAGAGTCTATAGTGGTCTGTCTACTACTGTCCGTCTCTTATGGTAGATCTGTAGGATATGCCTTCCCCTAAGTATTGTCTACTTACAATCCTTATATACTCTCCATCTTGCTAGTCGAATATAACTCTATTTAGGGTTATAGGTAGCTACTATTCTTCTAGCTAATGTCCGGGTTATAATCTTTATATTATAGTAACCCTAATATTATATCTTTATTATTGCCTATATCTACGATACTAAATACAATTACTATAGTCTTTCCTATCATAGTAATGTCGATTAGTTTAGTCTCCCTATATACCTATTACGTCGGAAATAGCCCTTTAACTATGCTATACTTTCGCTTTATTCCCTAGGGTATCTATAGCTAATTTATAAGCGTTAGCGAAATAAGGTTTATCTCTGCTCCGCTATCTATTAGTACGAGTATTTCGTGCTATTTCCATTATACTATTATCTATAGTTACTTGTCTTACTACTGTTGTCTAAAGATTGTAGCGATTTCCTATGTTTCTGCTAGGAGGTCTTAATATAGTGGTCTCTTACGCTAGTTCCTCCTATACTACGCTACCACTCGCCGCTACATAGGCGTTAATGGTTTCTAGGCCCCTCAAAGGGCCCTAACCCGTTTCCTAGGTTAGTGCTAACCTCTTCGGTTATTTAGCTAATAGTAGCTTCGTCAATTGTACTTATTTCCATAAGCTATTAAGTACTTACGGCTTCCTACTATTAGGTCCGTTCTGCTTTCTATTATATATGCTATAGCTTTATCTAAAGCTCCTAAATTCGCGATTTCTTTTCGTCCGCATAATAGAGGTAATCGTTGCTCTAGTATAAGTCCTATATGTCTTGTCCTATTCTGTAGTGCCTAGGCTAGGCTTGTCTTAGAACTATTGTAATACCTTCTAGATCATAGGCTTCGATCTTCTAGAGCAATTCGGCTGCTCTATTTCCTGTATCGTAGACTTATTTTATAGGGTATAAGCTTCTGTCCTCATTTCCTTATCAGGTCAGCTAGTAATTATTTTCAAATTTATTATAGAAGTGGTATCGGCATTCGTATACCATATACTAGAACTAGGGCACTTATATATATGCCTTATATCGGGGGTATAGTCGTATAGCGTTGCCTAGGAGGTATTAGAATTCTTTCCCAAATCCTTCCTATTATATATAGACTATAGGTACCCTAATGCTAAGATAGAAATATTTCTTCTAGTAGCTTTCCTATATACGTTTATCTTTTCTATAGTTCATATATATAAACTAGTATTCTAGGTTCTATACGTCACTACTAAGTTATTAGTCATTAAGGTGCTTAGTGTAGCTATCGGGCCTATTATATATTATAGGCTATCCTCCTTTGATAGTTTCTACGATATATCAAAGTTCCCTTGTCTTGTCCCTTATCTTATCGCTTTACTAAACGAGTCAAATCAAGCGTCTATCCCGTTCACGTAGTTCTATATTAAGCTAGAAAACTTCATTACGGTACTATTTAATTTGTTCCTAGAGGAATGGAATATTAGGTCTAGGTCTTTCGATTCCTTAGGTATCGGTTGTCTACGATCTATCCTACCTCTGTATAACTATAAAACCCTACTGCCTTAAGGCTAGGAGAATCGAAATTAGCGATACGTATTCTCCTACCGTGTCCTATTTAATAAGACCTATCTCTAGGTCTATAGTAACTAGTTCGGAATATGGTGCTTATTCGTCTTTACTATTACTATCCTGTCTAAGACTATCTATATTACTATCCCTGTCTTTATAGCTTATAGCTATTACTTTGATAATATCCTTAGTGGTTTTATTAATAGCTATAATTTCCTTTCTAGGGACTATCTTCTACTCTTTCTTTAGGCTTTAATATTCTTACTTATAGTGCCCTTTCTTTTTATAGTTATAGTAGGTAACATTAGACTTGTCTTTAGTTGTCTTCTTCTAGTCTTACTTCTATGCTATATCTATATCTATAGCTCTAGGGTATATCTTATATAAGGTACTAATATATACTTGCTTTTTCTTATTATTAGCCTTAACTATAGTTCTATTTATTTGACCTTGTTTTTATTACTCTTATATATAGAGTCGATTATTAATTCTAATGGCTTATATAATATATTTATCTAGAGTCTTAGGCTAATTATACTTATATAGCTTATCTTTAACTTTTTCCTTTAAGCTATTATAGAATAGTTATATTAACGCTTTATTATTAAGCTAAGATTTAAGTATGTCCTATCTAAACTATATAGTATAGGAGGCTATTAACTTAGTCCATTAGAGATTAGTAAGTCTTTCTTATATATAAATCTTCTTATCTTTATTACTAAAAACCTTCTAAAGCTCTTCTTCGAAATAGTTATAAGATCGAAAAACTACTTATATAAATATATCTTAGTTATCTTTATCTTCCTTAGTAAGATAGTCATTTTATATAGGCTTAAACCATCTAAGTACCTTGCCCTCTAGTCTTATAGCTATATAGAAGACTTTGGCTTTATTATCTAGAAACTTGTCGTCATTAAGCTAGAAGTAGGATTAGAGGTTTATTAGGAATCCTATAAGATCTTCCTTGGTTCCTCTATATTTACTAGGTAGTTCAATCTTAACCTAGCTTACTTTAGCGCCCTCGAGTACCTTGACTTTGGTATAGGCCTTGTTAACTAGTTTCTACAAGTGCTTTTCGCCATTCTCGAGTTCCTTGATTCGAGCTTAAACAGCCTTATCTCTCTAGTCTAACTCCTAGATTTGCTAATAGAGTTAACTAAGCTAGGTAAGTAACTATTCGGCTATAACGTCGGTAGCCATATCGATATTAAGGTCGAAGTTACCTCTATTCTAAACTATGATAGAACAAAGGGAGTGATAGTAATGTATGACAAACCTAACTCAGACTTCTTCTAAAAGGGTTTAGATAAAGGTAGATTAAGCGGGACAAGTAGGCAGGTCGTCTAAGGGATTTGGTAAAGCTAAAGGGTTTATAACAATACTAGAGTTGTCTCTTACAGTAATTAGCAATGCTTAGTATAAGTACTATAATTATAAGGGTTGCTATCACTAGTAAACTCTTAGAGTCTACTGTAACGAGTGACTATCTATATATATATATAATCCTAGTGATCATTCTTGATCACGGTAATTGTAAGTGATTACATAGTAGTGATTACCCTAATCACTGGTAAGTGTAATGATTACTATACTTCCTATATTGTAATTAGTCCTTTTGTTCCTTTAACTTGATTAGCCTATTTGTGCTAGTGGCTTAGGCGGCATCTGTATATATCACGATTTGGCTACATAAGGCAACCCGGCAAGGCACACAGGACCAATCAGAAACCACAAGACCTAAGGACCAATCAGGAAGTAATCGCAGTGATCGCACTTCGATCAAGATAAGCACTTAGGTAACGATCGCAGGATCGTAGCAGCAATCGCACGATCAAGACTTAAGGAGGAAGGACAAGGAATTATATATAGTCACTCGTCCTACCGGACTCTGGCAAACTCTAGGAGTTTACCAGTGGTAACAATTACAATTACAATACTTATACTAAGTATTGCTAATTACTATAAAAGATAACTCTAAGTGTTATTATAAACCCTTTAGCTTTACTAAATCCCTTAGACAACCTGCCTACCTGTCCCGCTTAATCTACCTTCGTCTGAACCCTTTTAGAAGAAGTCTAAGCTAGGTTTATTACACGTTATTACCACTCCCTTTGTTCTATTATAGTTTAGAACGGAGGTGACTTTGACCTTGATACTGACATGGCTACCGATGTTATAGCTAAATAACTGCTTACCTAGCTTAATTAACTCTAGTAGCGGATCTAGGAGTTAGACTAGAGAGATAAGGCTGCTTAAGCTCGAATTAAGGAACTCGAGAACGGCGAAAAGTACTTATAGAAATTGATTAATAAGGCCTATGCTAAAATCGAGACGCTCGAGACTATCAAAGCGAGCCGTATTAAGATCAAACTACCTGGTAAATACGGAGGAACTAAGGAGGATCTTGTAGGATTCCTAACTAACCTCCGATCCTACTTTCGGCTTAACAATGACAAGTTTCCGGACAAAAAAGCTAAAGTCCTTTATATAGCCATAAGATTAGAGGGCAAGGCACTTAGATAGTTCAAGCCTATATAGAATGACTATCTCACTGAGGAAGACGAAGACGACCGAGACGTATTTATATAGGTAGTCTTCTGATCTTATAACCGCTTCGAAGAAGAGCTTTAGAAGGTTTTTAGCAACAAATACGAGAAAATTCATACGTAAGAAAGACTTACCAATCTCCGATAGACTAAGTTAGTAGCCTCCTACGCTATATAGTTTAGATAGGACATGTTTAAGTCCTAACTTAACGACAAGGCATTAATATAATTATTTTATAACGGCCTAAAGGAAAAGGTTAAAGACAAGCTATATAAGTACGATTAGCCTAAGACTTTGGACAAATATATCGTATAGGCTATTAGAATTAATAATCGGCTCTATATATAAGAGTAGTAGAAACGAGGTCAAACAAATAGAACTATAGTCAAGGCTAACGACAAGAAAAAGCGAACGTATGTCAGTACTTCGTACAAGACATACTCTAGAGCTATAGATATAGATACAATATAGAAGCAGGACTAGAAGAAGACGACCAAAGACAAGTCCAATGTCACCTACTATAACTACGGAAAGAAAGGGCACTATAAGCAAGAATGTCAAAGCCCGAAGAAAGAGTAGAAGCTAGTCCCTAGAAAAGAAATCGTAGATATCGATAAAACTACTAAGAACGTTACTAAAGTAGTAGCTATAAGCTATAAAGACAAGGATAGCAATATAGATAGTTTCGGACACGACGGCAATAGAGAAGACGGACAAATACTATACTCCGAACTAGTCACTATGAACCTAGAGATAGGTCTCGCTAAATAGGATATGGCAGGAGAGTACGTACTACCAATTTTGACTCTCCTAGCCTTGAGATAGTAGGGTTTCACGATTATATAGAGGTAGAATAGATCGTAGACGACCGACACCTAAGGAACCAAAAGACCCGGACCTAATGTTCTATTCCTCTAGGAACAAATTAAAGGGTACCGTAACGAAGTTTTCCGGCTTAATATAGAATTACATAAACGGGATAAACGTTTAACTTAACTTGCCTAGTAAAGCAATAAGATAAGGGACAAGACAAGAGAACTCTAACATATCATAGAAACTATTAAAGGAGAACAGCTTATAGTATATAATAGACCTAATAGCTACACCAAGTACCTTAATAATTAGCAACTTAGTAACGACGTACAGAACCTAGAATACCAGTTTATATACGCGAACCGCGGAAAAGACAAGCATATGTAGGAAAGCTACTAGAAGAAATACTCCTACCTTAGCATTAGAGTACCTACGGTCTACGTACAGTGGGAAGGATTTGAGAGAGAATTCCAATACCTCCTAGGTGACGCTACGCGACTGTACCCTCGACACGAAGCACATGCGCAAGTGCCCTGGTTCCAATGTGTGGCACACGAATGCCGATATCACTTCCGCGACAAATTCGAAAACAATCACTAGCTGACCTGACAAGGAAATGAGGACAGGAGCTTACGCCCTGTAGAGTAGGTCTACAATATAGGAAGTAGAGTAGCTAAATTGCTCTAGAAGATTGAAGACTAGAGTCTAGAAGGCATTACGATAGTTCTAAAACGGGCCTAGCCTAGGTACTACGGAATAGGACGAGACATATAGGACTTATGCTAGAGCAATGATTACCTCTATTACGTGGACGAAAAGAAGTTGCGAATTCGGGAGCTTCAGATAAAGCTATGGTATATATGATAGAAAGTAGAACGGACCTAATGGTAGGAAGCTATAAGCACCTAATGGCTTACGGAAATGAGCATGATAGACAAAGCTACTATTAGCCAAACGACTAAAGAGGTTAGTACTGACCTAGGAAATAGGTTAGGGCCCTTTAAGGGGCCCGAAAACCATTAACAACCATATAGCAACGAGTGGTAGCGTAGTATAGGAAGAACTGCCGCAAGAGACTACTATATCGAGACCTCCCGGTAGAAACATAGGAAATCGCTATAATCTTTAGACGACGACGGCATGATAAGCGACTATGGATAATAGTATAATAGAAACAGTATAAAATGCTTGTACTAGTAGATAGTAGAGCAGAGATAAACCTGATTTTGCTAATACTTATAAACTAGCTATAGATACCCTAGAGAATAAAGCGGAAGCATAGTATAGTCAAAGGACTATTTCCAATATAATAGGTATATAGGGAGATTAAACTAATTAACATTACTATAGCAGGGAAGACTATAGTAGTTATATTTAGTATTATAGACATAGGCGACGATAAAGACATGATACTAGGGTTACCATGGCATGAAGATTATAACCTAGACATTAGCTAGAAGAATAGTAGCTACCTATAACCCTTAACGGAGTCGTATTTGACTAGCGAGATAGGGAGCATATAAGGATCGCAAGAGGACAATGCTCGAGGAAAGGCATGTCCTATAGATCTACCGTAAGAGATAGGCAATAGTAGATAGACTACTACGGACTCTAGAAGAAGCGGCAAAACGATACCGACGCTATAATAGGAGGAACGAGCTAAACCGTTAATAGCTGTTCTCTCCGTTAATGAGTGCGGAGCACTGTAATTAGAGTAGTAGGTCGAGATAGGAGAAATCGCTAGCATCGCTATAGACGGAACCAAGTTTGTATACTATTAGAAAACCGAGAGATGAGACAAGACTAGGGAAGTACCAAAGGAATACAAAGGATACCTAGCATTCGAACCAAAACATCTAGAAGGGCTACTAGAACATGGCCTATAGGATCACGAGATCAAGCTTAAGGAAGGAGCACGATTAAAGTTCTTTAAGATTTACCATACGAGCTAGATATAGAATAAAGAACTTAAGTAATATTTGGAAGAGAACCTTTGAAGAGAATATATCCGCCTGTCGATATCGCTAGTAGGCTACCTAATCCTGTTTGTACTAAAGAAAGATAGAAAGCTATAGTTATATGTCGACTATTGGCAACTTAACGAATAGACCGTAAAAAACCGATACCTATTATTGCTAATCTTACGGCTCCGAGATTAGTTAGTAGGAGCCTAATATTTTACGTGTCTTGACTTGCTATCGGCCTATAACTATATATAGATCAAAGAAGGCGACAAGTAGAAAACGGCCTTTAGGATACCCTATAGCCACTATAAGTACCTTGTCATGCCATTCGGACTTACGAACGTGCTAGTAACGTTCTAAGCCCTAATTAATCAAGCTATCTAACCCTTTCTCGACAAATTTACGGTATATTATCTTGACAATATACTTATCTTCTCTAAGACGATAGACAAATACCGGAAATATATAAGAGTAGTACTAGACGCGCTATATATATACAAGCTATTAGTTAACAAGGAAAAGAGCGAATTCTACATTAGGAAAATGGTGTTTTTAGGGTATAAAATATCCCTAGGATAAATCCGGATAGAACCTTTAAAGGTTAAAGCTATCAAAAATTAGCTACGACTAACGACAGTTACGGAAGTACAAAGCTTTATCAGATTTATAAACTTCTACCAAATGTTTATTAGGAACTTTAGAGCGATCGTACGACCTTTGTACAAACTTACCAAGAAGAATGCTAAATTCTAATAGGAAGGATAACACGAGCAAGCATTTATATAGATCCGCGACGCCATTACTAAAGACCTAGTACTAGTACTACCGGACCCTAAGAGGCCATTCGAGGTAGAAACGGACGCTTTAGACTATGCTATTAGAGGACAATTAGGACAACGAGACAGACAAGGAAAGCTACATCCTATAGCCTTCTTTTTAAAGAAGCTCGACGGACTATATCTTAATTATCTAATCTATAATAAGGAACTACTTACGATTATTAAAGCTTTTAAGGAATAGTAACTATACCTTAGCAGTATGATTAAACTAGTACAAGTATATATAGATTACAAGAATTTGTAATACTTTACGACGACAAAGGAACTTAACAGACGACAAATATAATAGGCAGAATTCCTCGCAGAATTCAACTTCGAGATCCGCTATAAGAAGGGCAAAGAAAACGTACGAGTAGACATCTTAAGCCGACAAACAGATCACACGAAAGGACAAACGGAAATAATACCACCATTGTTTAAGGAACGAGTAGACGGAACGCTACATCACGAAACACAGACACCCGTGAAAGATGATCTACTCGACTTATTCCTAGAATGTTACGTAATCTTTCGAGAAGAAAGGATTAACAAGATATAGTATTAAGTAACACCCGGACCACCGGTACCTAACGGAGTAGAAGAAAGAGATGGGAAACTCTGGTACTAAGGCAAAGCATATATCTATAATAGGGATCAACAGCTACGAATGATTCGAGAACTCTACAAGTCGAAACTCGGAGGATATAAAGGAGTTACGAAAACTGTCGCACAAGTCAAGAAACACTACGACTTTCTATAGTTAACGGCACGAGTTAAGGAAGTTATACGAAGCTACGATATCTGTAACCGAAGCAAAACGGCACGACATAAGCCGTATAGGCTACTTTAGCCACTGCTAATACCTGATAAACCATGGAGTTTAGTCATAATAGACTTTATCACGAAGCTGCCAGAATCTAAGGACATAGCTATAGGAGTAGTCTACGATAGTATCCTTACTATAGTAGATCGCCTGACTAAATGGGTATACTTCTTTCCCTATAAGGAGTCCTAGATAGCGGAACAGTTAGCAGACATGATCTATCGGCAAGTTATATTAGTGCACGCTTGGCCGCGAGAATGGATCACCGATAGAGATACCAAATTCGTATCGAAATTCTAGCAAGCGTTAATACAACGATTAGGCATTAATAGTAAACTATCAATAGTATATTACATATAGACCGACGGACAAACGAAGTAACTAAACTAAATCGTCAAATAGTATCTCTATTCTTACGTTAACTATTAATAAGACGACTAGGTCATGCTATTGCCAATAGTATAGCTCGCTTACAATATAACGCTAACGGAAACGACCAAGGTTATACCATTCTTCGTGAACTACAGATATAAAGCAGACCTTAGACAAGGACTAGAGATCACAGTGCCGAGAGCAGCAGTCAAAGTAGAACAAATATATATACTATATAAAAAGCTTAAAAAGGAACTCGAGTTTGTCAAAACGAGGATAAAGAACTACTATAACAAATATAGGCTCGAGGGACCTCGCCTAGAGAGGGGAGACAAAGTTTACCTAATCTTACGATACCTACAAACTAAACGACCAAGCGAGAAGCTAGACTTTAAAAAATTAGGACTATTTGTTATTAAAGAGCGAATCTCGACATCTAACTATCGACTATCGTTACTATCATCTATATAACTATAGACAGACATTTTTTATATTTCACTCTTGGAGCTAGCGCCGAAGAACGCCAAAGTCGTTACAAATATCAAAGCAGAAGACGAAGAAGAAGAATAGGATATCGAAGAAATCTTAGATTTACAAGTCATTAATAGAGAACTATAATATCTAGTTAAATAGCTTGATTTTAGACTAGAAGATAACTTATAGGAACCCCTTAAGAACCTAAATTGCCCTAAGAAACTTTAGCAGTTCTACTAGAGGAACCCTAATTAACCAAAAGCGACAGACTAGAAACTAACCCGAAATCAGCTAGCAAGGACGGATCTAAAGGAACTTTAGGATATATAGTATCCTAAAGCTGCCCGAAATCGGCAGACAAATAAGATAGGGTCGAAGAAGACGTAGTAACCCTAGAAGTTTCCACTACCACCGCTACCTTAGCCTCCTCACGCTCCACTCGTTCCAACTCCTCTACATTGTTAATACCCTGAGCAATAGCCCTTATCATCTTCTCAAACTATATCCGCTTTTATTTCTAAAGACAAAGGACTCGCTCCTCAGCAGCTATAAGTTCATCCTTAAGTTTCTAATGCTAAGCCGCGATAGAACGAAGCTAAGCAAGGGAAACGCTAAGAACGTTACAATTCGAGCGTTTATTACAGACGCACTCTATATATTAAGAAGAGTCGGCTTTCGAGACCTCATATAAACTAAGGCCTTTAGACTCACATAGTAAACAAGGACGTATCGTTAAAAGGCTATCTAAAGAAAGAATTGCTATAAGAAGGTAATTAGTATAAAGAGTCGATATAGCAGGTTTAGATTTCGACTTCTTGTGACGAACCCAACTCAGACTTCTTCTGAAAGGGTCCAGACGGAGGTGGGTGAAGCGGGACAAGCAGGCAGGTCGTCTGAGGGATTTGGTGAAGCCAAAGGGTTCACAACAACACTTAGAGTTGTCTCTTACAGTAATTAGCAATGCTTGGTATGAGTACTGTGATTGTGATTGTTACCACTGGCGAACTCCCAGAGTCCACCATAACGAGTGACTGGCTAGCTATATATATACAATGGTCTGTCCTTCTTCAATAGTTATTACCAGTATCACTTCTCTTTTCACTTCGTGATTCTGCGTTGTCGACGGTGACATGTTATTATCACTAGTGAAGACCTTAGTCTTGGCGGTGATAATCTTCTGATTGGTCCGTCGAGTGATTGGCTGTCGGAATGTCCCGTGTCCTAGCTGCAGCCTGCCAGGCCGCCCATGTGCTTATCCGTGACACTTCTTTCTTATACGATCAGCCATCTCGATAACATCGTAGAAGGTAAAGGAAGGAAGAAACTAGAAAACGCAATTACGTACAGACAGGGGATATTAGCGCTATTTGAAATGGACCAGAGTCTTTTAAGGACAAAAGACCTAAAGGAGGGGCATCGTATCACGATTTGGCTATATAAGGCGACCTAGTAAGGCACATAGGACCAATCAGGAACCACAAGACCTAAGGACCAATCAGGAAGTGATCGCAGTGATCGTACTTCGATCAAGATAAGCACTTGGGTAACGATCGCAGGATCGCAGCAGCGATCGCACGATCAAGACTCAAGGAGGAAGGACAGGGAATTGTATATAGTCACTCGTCCCACCGGACTCTGGCGAACTCTGGGAGTTTACCAGTGGTAATAATCACAATTATAGTACTTATACCAAGCATTGCTAATTACTGTAAGAGACAACTCTAAGTGTTGTTATAAACCCTTTAGCTTCACCGAATCCCTTAGACGACCTGCCTGCCTATCCTGCTCAATCTACCTTTGTCTGAACCCTTTTAGAAGAAGTTTAAGCTGGGTTTGTCACAGTATGTATATTTCTGTAACACTTATAGATTATATATACTAGCTGATAGTATAGGCGATATTAAAGTAGAAAGGCTAGTAGGAATATAGTATCTAGGTTACTAAATTCTGTTATTTCTACTTTTAAAAGATCTAATAGGGAGATAAAGTACGGCTTAAGCTCCCCTAGTAGAAGGGCCATCTATATATAGGACTAAAAGTGACAAAGGCTAAAAATAAGATATTGACGCTCTAGCTTGGAATAATCTAGATAGCTCTAGGCTATCTACCTAATAGCTCCCTCTAGCTAGAAAAGCCGAAGAACCTTTAGGGGGATATCTATCCCTATTAACTACCTAGGTAGCCTATAGATAAGCTACTTTATAGGCCGCTAGTTCTATAGCTATAGCTATAGCTAGGACAGGCAAAATTAGTTATCTCTGTCTAAATAGAGGAAGGAGAAGATAATCCGCTACTAACAAAGGAGTAACTAGTCGTAAAAAAGGATCGCTAGGTTCCCCTAGATAATACTGTCTAGCGGTTCCTTAGCAAGGTACCTAAGGGACTTAGGCCGCCTTAGCTACTCTAATAGGTACTTGAGTATTCCTATAAACCAAGGATAGCTATTTACCAATATATAATAAAATAGGTAGAGGAGCAAGTTATAGCTATAGAAGGACAAGAAAAATCTTTAGGGTTATAATGGTAGCAACTGGTAAAGCAGGCGCCTTTAGCGACACGACGGCCACCTGGTCAGACTAAGACGAAGCCAAGTAAGCTAGTATAGACATAGGAGACACACTCGACCTGAGCCGCTAAGAAAGGACAGGCTCGTCAATGTCGTCCTAACGATAATCCTACCAAATAGACTTAGCCCCTACTGTTCGAACGTCTAGGGCCTAAAGATCTAGAGCTAGTTCCTAAGTACCTACCGTGGTTTATAGGCTAGGATATACTAGATACCGAAGTAGAAGCCTAGCAAAGGCGTCAGGCATCTAAGAAATAGCCCTTGCCTAAAGGTAATAGTAGAGCTAAACAGGCTAAGCGTTATAAGGAATATAAGTAAGGTTTTAGGCCCGAATTTGCCAGTAAGAGCCTTAGGGCGAATTCGAAGGGGAAGTATAGACCAGGGCTAGAAGTTCTTGATATAACTAGAAGGGATATAAGGTATAGTTTTATTTTTCTAGTTCTATAGAGCTTTACTATATATAATAGGCATAAATAGGGGTTACCTATCTAGGGGTACTAGACAGATAGATAAGGATAATAGATAGCTTTTAACACTCGTTTGCTCTAATAGATTAGAGTAGTAGGATATAGTTCTTCTTTCTTTTATAAGTTAGAGATATCTTTTTCTATGTAAGTAGACTCTTCTACGTCTATCTAGAGGGACATTACTACTACTGCCTTCGTCCCTATCGTCGTTGCCGTCCAGATGGTCGGACTTGCCTGCTATGACCGCGAATACTCGGACGCCCTAGACGTTTTGAGCCGAAGCTCCTCCCTATCTGACTAGACAGAGGTTTGGTTCTAGAGGTGCTAAGTAGTGCCCTAGAGGGTTAGTACTAGCTTAATATAAGCTACTTTCCTACTACTTGAGCTTCCTAGATTACGTCTTAATTAGTAAAGCAGGTATTATAAACATTTATATATCCTTATAGAACGTATTTACTATATATAATGGAAGGTCCTAGATACGAATATTACCTACTGTAAGAGAGGATACTAAGGATCTTTAGCACTTAAGAGCTAGCTACCTTGGACTAGAAGCGTTAAAAGCGCTTATTAAGAACGCTAGAAATGTCTATATTAAGGGGATAGTATACATTAAGTATAAGAGCTACGCTTGTACTTACGTAAGCAAGGTTATCTCTAGGAAAATACTACTTAAGTAGAAGTCTATATACCTGTTCTAGCAAGTAGCCTAGGATCTATTTAACTATCCCGAAGCGATTAATAGATCGCGATAGCTACTTGTAATTATTGACAAGTATAGTAGGAAGCTCTTCCCTTTCCTCTTAACGACAAAGTCGCTAGACTAGATCATAGGAGTCATCTAGAATTTCAAGAGCTAGGTAAGACGCTAATATAGGCTTACTATCTATAAGATCAAGTAGGATAATAATACTATAATAATTAGTTTAGTAGGGCGTGTACTAATATACTACTAGACTTAGGCTATAGAAAGCGGTATTGATCTTAAACTCTTACCTTTATATACCTATAAGCCTAACGGACTAGTAGAGCAAGTAGGGCAAGAGCTAATCTTACGCTTAATTAAGATGCTTAACGGTACGAATCTGCCTACGAAGCTCTAGTTAGAAAGCGTATAAGCGGTAGCGTACTTATACGCGATAAGCCCAAGCCGTGCTTACTCGTTTAGAACTCCTAACGAAGTGCTCTATAGCGAGTTTAAATAGTATTTTTGCTAATACGAACCTAGCTTGACAATTATATTAACTAGCGACTTATATCTAGACTAGAGTAATATCTTTATATATAGATACTAGGTATATATCCTCTATAAGGATAGGGAAGCTAAGTAGTATATAAAGGACTTTAAGGTACTATCGTACGGGCTGACAGGGTATCTTATAGGATATTGTATATCTAATATTTATGGCGTTTAGATACCTAAGCTTAATAGGGTCATTATAACTTGTAACGTTTACTTTGATAAGAAGACTTTCTACTATCTAGGTAAAGAGTAGCTAATAGAGTCATTACTAGTGGTAGCGAGCTAGGAAGTTAATTAATTCGATCTTAGCAAGGATTCCTAGGATACCGACTTTCTTTAGGAAGCGTTATAATAGACCCGATAACTAGTAGAAGACTCTATTATAGTAGCTTAGCTACCTCTATCGTAAGAGAGTCTAGTGGTAGACTAACCTCTCTAATAGGATCAAGACTCGGGGGTAAGGGAGCTCTCTAATATATAGCCTATAAGTAAGTAATTAGCTCTAGAGACTCTTATAATAGAGACGTAAGTAATAGATGAACTTACCGAATAGATGGAGAGCTTTAAAAGACTCTTGACCCCTAAATATATGCCTAAGCCCTCAGTAACTTACCTTACGCCGGCTAGTAAAAGGGATATTTACTAGGAAGTAGGAGGGTTTAAATTAGCGCCTTCCTAGTTACTAGCTAGCCAATTAGACGCTAAGGAGAGCAGGGGAGCTGCTAAATCTAGCAGAGGAATGCCTTCTATAGAAGAGTCGAGCGTGTATAGTATAATAGAAGAGCTAGAAGCTAGGGACGGTACTATTGATATATCGTACCTAGCTAGGCTAGAGGAGTAGAGCGTTAAGCAAGGTCCGGATTAGCTAATATATCCTCTAGAAGGTAGAAGCAAAGGAAAAGCTACTTAGCAACCTCCTATAAGGAGAGGCAAAGGTAGGAAGAGAGATTGTAAGCCTAAGGACCCTATCCGGTTAAGCGAACGGCTATAAAATAAAGAGAGGGTCAATTATTACTACTCCTTTATCTATATAACTAAGGAACTCTAGCAATAGTTCTATAAGACTTACCTACCTAATTAATAGGAAGCTTATCTAGAGAACCAGAGTATAAGAACGATATATATAGTATTTACTACCGCTATACGATAAAAGAATACTATATGCCTTAGAGCAGCCCTAAATAAGCTATATTAGTATATCGACGATTGTCACAGAAATATATATGCAGCTGCCACCTAGGCCACCGATACAAACAGGCAATCAAGCCAAAGAATGATAGACCAATCAGGACAGGATCACACTTGGCAAGAAACGATCCTAGCAGAGGATCACTAGCTCACGACGTGAGCCAGGTGAGCCAGTACAAAGGATCACTACGACCGCTAGTAATCCTAGGATTATATATATATATAGATAGTCACTCGTTATAGTAGACTCTAGGAGTTTACTAGTAATAATAATTATAATCATAGTACTTATATTAAGCATTGCTAATTACTATAAAAAATAACTCTAAGTGTTATTATAAACCCTTTAGCTTTACTAAATCCCTTAGACGACCTGCCTACCTGTCCCACTTAATCTACCTTCGTCTAAACCCTTTTAGAAGAAGTCTAAGCTAGGTTTGTTACACGTTGTTACCACTCCCTTTGTTCTATTATGGTTTAGAACAGAGGTAACCTCGACCTTGACATCGATATAGCTACTAACATTATAGCCGAATAGCTGCTTGCCTAGATCGGTCAACTCTAGTAGCGGATCTAGGAGTTAGACTAGAGAGATAAGGTTGCTTAAGCCTAAATTAAGAAACTCGAGAATAGCGAAAAGTACTTGTAGAAACTAGTTAACGAGGCTTATACCAAAATCGAAGCGCTTAAGACTACCAAAGCGAGCCGTATCAAGATCGAACTACCTGGCAAATACGGAGGAACTAAGGAAGATCTTATAAGATTCCTAATAAACCTCTGATCCTACTTCTAGCTTAATAACGACAAGTTTCTAGACGACAAAGCTAAAGTTCTCTATATAGCTATAAGATTAGAGGGCAAGGTACTTAGATAGTTCGAGCCTATATAGAATGACTATCTTACTAAGGAAG
Source organism: Thermothelomyces thermophilus ATCC 42464 (assembly GCF_000226095.1). Lineage (NCBI taxonomy): Eukaryota > Fungi > Ascomycota > Sordariomycetes > Sordariales > Chaetomiaceae > Thermothelomyces > Thermothelomyces thermophilus. The sequence goes on along the minus strand of NC_016476.1, from coordinate 1,764,316 downwards.
ACGAAGACGATCGAGACGCGTTTACGTAGGCAGTCTTCTAATCTTATAACCGTTTTGAAGAAGAGCTTCGGAAGGTTTTTAGCGATGAAGATAAGAAGATTTATATATAAGAAAGACTCGCTAATCTCCGATAGACTAAGTTAATAGCCTCCTATACTATATAGTTTAGATAGGATATGTTTAAGTCTTAGCTTAATAATAAGGCATTAATATAACTATTCTATAATGGCTTAAAGGAAAAGGTCAAGGACAAGCTATATAAGTATAATCGGCCTAAGACCCTAGACAAATATATTATATAGGCTATTAGAATCGATAATTGACTCTACATATAGGAGTAGTAAAAATAAAGACAAATAAATAGAACTACAGTTAAGGCTAATAATAAAAAAAAGCGAGTATACGTTAGTACCTCGTATAGGACGTACCCTAGAGCTATAGATATAGATATAGTATAGAAGCAAGATAAGAAGAAGATAGCCAAAGACAAGTCTAACATTACCTACTATAACTATAGAAAGAAAGGACACTATAAACAAGAATATCGAAGCCCAAAGAAAGACTAGAAACTAGTCCCTAGAAAGGAAATTACAGCCATCAACGAAAACACCAAGGATATTATCAAAGTAGCGGCTACGAGCTACGAAGACAGGGGTAGTAACACGGATAGTCTCGGACATAATAATAATAGTAAAGACGAACAAGCACCGTACTCTGAACTGGTCACTATAGACCTAGAGATAGGTCTCGCCGAATGGGATATAGCAGGAGAATATACACCGCCAGTTTCGATTCTCCCGGCCTTAAGATAGTAGGGTTTCACGGTCACGTAGAGGCGGGATAGATTGTAGACAACCGATACCCAAGGAATCGAAAGACCCGGACCTAATGTTCTATTCCTCTAGGAACAAATCGAATAGTATCGCGACGAAGTTTTCCGGCTTAATACAGAACTATATAAATAGGATAGATGCTTGATTTGACTTGCCTAGTAAAGCGATAAGATAAGGGACAAGATAAGGAAACTCCGATATATCGTAGAAACTATCAAAGGGGAACAGCCTATAATATACGATAGGCCTAATAGCTATACTAAGTATTCTAACGATTAGTAACTTAGCTATAACGTATAGAACCCTAAATACTAGTTTATATACACAAACTATGGAAAAGATAAGTATATATAGGAAAGCTATTAAAAGAAATACTCCTACCTTAGCATTAGAGTATCTATAGTTTATATATAGTAGGAAGGATTTGGAAAAGAATTCTAATACCTTCTAGGCAATGCTACGCGACTATACCTACGACACGAAGTACATATATAAGTGCCCTAGTTCTAGTGTATAGCACACAAATGCTAATATTACTTTCGCAACAAATTCGAAAACAATTACTAGCCGACCCGACAAGGAAATAAGGATAGAAGCCTCTGCCCTATGGAATAGGTCTATAATATAGGAAACAGAGCAGCCGAATTGCTCTAGAAAATCGAAGCCCATGATCTAGAAGGCATCACGGTAGTTCTAAAACGAACCTAGCCTAGGCACTATAGAATAGGACGAGACATATAAGACTCGTACTAGAGTAACGACTGCCTCTACCACGCGGACAAAAAGAAATTGCGGATCTAGGAGCTTTAGATAAAGCTATAGTACATACGACGAAAAGCAGAATAGACCTAATAGTAGGAAGCCGTAAGCACTTAATGGCTTATAGAAATGAGCATAATCGACGAAGCTGCTATTAGCTAAATAACTAAAGAGGTTAGCACTAACCTAGGAAACAGGTTAGGGCCCTTCGAGGGGCCCGAAAACCATTAACACCTGTATAGCGGCGAGTGGTAGCATAGTATAGGAGGAACTAGTGTAAGAGACTACTATATCGAGACCTCCCGGCAGAAATATAGGAAATCGCCGTAATTTTTAGACGACGGCGGCAAGATAAGCGACTATAGACAATAGCATAATGGGAACAGTATAAAATGCTTATACTAGTAGACAGTAAAGTAGAGATAAACCTGATTTCGCTAATACTTGTAAATTAGCTACAAATACCCTAGAGAATAAAGCGGAAGTATAGTATAGTCAAAGGGCTATTTCTAACATAATAGGTATATAAGGAGACCAAACCGATTGATATCACTATAGTAGAAAAAACTATAGTAGTCATATTTAGCATTATAGATATAAGCGACGACAAAGATATAATATTAGGGTTACTATAGTATAAAGATTACGACCCGGATATTAGCTAGAAGAATAGTAGCTACCTATAACCCTAAACGGAGTTGTATTCGACTAGCAAGATAGGGAGCGTACAAGGATCGCGAGCAGATAATACTTAGGGGAAGGCATGTCCTACAGATCTACCACAAGAGACAGATAGTAGTAGGCAGACTACTATAGACTCTGGAAGAAGCAGTATAACGATACTAACGTTATAATAGGAGGAACGAGCTAAACCGCTAATAGCTATTCTCTCCGTTAACGAATACGGAGCACTATAACTAGAGTAGTAGGTTAAGATGGAAGAAATCGCTAGTATTGCTATAGATAGAACCAAGTTTATATACTATTAGAAAGTCGAGAAACAAGACAAGACTAGGGAAGTACCAAAGAAATACAAAGGACACCTAGCATTCGAACCAAAGCATCTAGAAAGACTACCAGAACATGGCCTATAGGATTATAAGATCAAGCTTAAAGAAGGAGCACGACTAAAGTTCTTTAAGATTTATTATATGAGCTAGATATAGAACGAAGAACTTAAGCGATACTTAGAGGAGAACCTTTAAAGAGGATATATCTGCCTGTCGACATCGCTAGTAGGCTACCTAATCCTATTTATACCTAAGAAAGATAGAAAGCTATGGTTATATGTCGACTATTAGTAACTTAACGAACAGACCGTGAAAAACCGATACCTATTACTGCTAATCTCACGGCTCTAAGATCAGTTAGTAGGAGCCTAATATTTTACGTGTCTTGACTTGCTATCGGCCTATAACTATATACGGATTAAAGAAGGTAATAAGTAGAAAACGGCCTTTAGGACACCCTATGGCCACTATAAGTACCTTGTTATACTATTTAGACTTACGAACGTGCTGGCAACGTTCTAAGCTCTAATTGATTAAGCTATCCGATCCTTTCTCGACAAATTTACAGTATATTATCTCGACAACATACTTATCTTCTCCAAAACGATAGACGAACACCGGAAGTATATAAGAGTAGTGCTAGATGCGTTATACGCGTATAAGCTATTAGTTAACAAGGAAAAGAGCGAATTCCATGTTAGGAAGACGGTGTTTTTAGGATACAAAATATCCCTAGGACAAATCTAGATAGAACCTTTAAAGATTAAAGCCATTAAGAATTGGCCACGACTAACGTTAGTTACAGAAGTACGAAGCTTTATCGGATTTACGAACTTCTACCGGATGTTTATTAGGAACTTTAAAGCGATCGTACGACCTTTATACAAACTTACTAAGAAGAACGTTAAATTCTAATAGGAAGAGTAATATGAGTAAGCATTTATATAGATCTATAACGCCATTACTAAAGATCTAGTATTAGTACTACTAGACCCTAAGAAGCTATTTGAGGTAGAAACGGACGCTTTAGACTACACTATTGGAGGACAATTAGGATAACGAGACAAACAAGGGAAGCTATATCTTATAGCCTTCTTTTTAAAAAAGCTCGATAGACTACGTCTCAATTACCCGATCTATAATGAGGAACTACTTGCGATTATCGAAGCTTTTAAGGAATAGCGACTATACCTTAGCAGTACAATTAGACTAGTATAAGTATATATAGATTATAAGAATTTACGATACTTTATAACAATAAAAGAACTTAACGGACAATAAATACGATAGGTAGAATTCCTCGCGGAATTTAACTTCAAGATCCGCTACAAGAAGGGTAAAGAAAATGTATAAGCAGACGCCTTAAGCCGACGAACGGATTATACAGAAGGACAAACGGAAATAACGCTACCGTTATTCAAAGAACAAATAGACGGAACGCTATATCACGAAACGCAGACACCTATAGAAGATAACCCACTCGACTCGTTCCTAGAATATTATACAATCTTTTAAGAAAAAAGGATCGACGAAGTATAGTATTAAGTAATACCCGGACTAGCGGTACCTGACGAAGTAGAAGAAAAAGATAGAAAACTCTGGTACCGAGGCAAAGTATATATCTATAATAAAGACTAATAGCTATAAATGATTCAAAAGCTCTACGAGTCGAAGCTCGGAGGATATAAAGAAGTTACGAAGACTGTCGTATAAGTCAAGAAACACTACGACTTTCTATAGCTAACGACACGAGTTAAGGAAGTCGTATAGAACTATGATATCTATAATTGAAGCAAAACGGCACGATACAAGCTATATAGACTACTTTAGCTACTACTAATAGCTAACAAACTATAGAGTTTAGTTATAATAAACTTTATTACGAAGCTGCTAGAATCTAAAGACACGGCTATAGGGGTAATCTATAATAGTATTCTCACTATAGTAGACTACTTAACTAAATAGGCATACTTCTTTCCTTATAAAGAGTCTTAGATAGTAGAATAGCTAGTAAATATAATCTATTGGCAAGTTATATCAATATATGCTTAGCTATAAGAATAGATTACCAATAGAGACACTAAGTTTATATTAAAGTTCTAATAAGCGTTAATATAACGATTAGACATTAATAGTAAGCTATTAATAGCATATTACCTATAGACTGACAGACAAATAGAGTGACTAAACCAAGTTATTAAATAATACCTTCATTCTTACGTTAACTACTAACAAGACAACTAGGTTATACTATTACCAATGGCATAACTCGCTTATAACACGACACTAACAGAAACGACCAAAGTCACACCGTTCTTCGCGAACTACAGATATAAAGCAGACCTTAGGCAAAGACTAGAGGTCACAGTACTAAGAGCAGCAGTCAAAGTAGAACAAATACACGTAATATACAAGAAACTTAAAAAGGAACTCGAGTTTATCAAGATCAGAATGAAGAACTACTACGACAAATATAGGCTCGAGGGACCTTGCCTAGAGAGGGGAGACAAAGTCTACCTGATCACACGAAACTTACGAACCAAACGACCAAGCATAAAGCTAGACTTTAAGAAGGTTAGACCCTTCGTTATTAAAGAACGAATTTCGACATCTAACTATCGACTATCGTTACCGTCATCTATATAACTATAGATAGATGTTTTTTATATTTCACTTCTTAAACTAGCACCGAAAAACGCTAAGGTTGCTACGTATATCGAAGCAAAGAACGAAGAGAAAGAATAGGATGTCGAAGAAATTCTAGATTTACGTATTATTAATAGGGAACTATAGTACCTAGTTAAGTGGCTCAATTTCGGACTAGAAGATAACTTATAGGAACTAGTTAAGAATTTAAATTGCCCTAAGAAACTAGAACAGTTCTACCGCTAGAACCTAGATCGACTATAGGCACCAGCTTAGATAAAACGGCTAAGTCGGCCTCTAACAAATCCAGGCCTAAAGAGGACTAGTTAAACGGGACGCTAGCACCCTAGGACCGTACGTCACTAATAATACATGCCTTAGAATCTTATACCCTCCGTTCTTTTGCCTCTATTTCCTCTAGAGACTATATACCTTAACGAAACAGCTCGGAACCCCGCTCCTTTAAGAAACGTTTCTAGCGACGAAGACAAGCTAATCGACTAATAGCCGTCTAAAGTTAAGTTTAAAGAACAAAAAGGGCCTCTTTAGTATTAGCCTCTTCTTATTTTACACGTTTTTATTTAGATATAATCTTTATTACTATAAAAAGATTAGCTATAAACATCAAGGCAATAACTAGGCTACAAATAAGCAGACGCTACATTAGAACTATCGTAAGAACGACCCCGACGTATACACTTGCTATAGCGAGAAGAGCCTAACGCTATATAACAAGCTAAGTTCTGCTTGAAACACCATAAACACGGTATAACGTCTACGCTAGAGGAGTTAATAAAAGAAGCAAGCGCGGCACGCTATTAGGATTTCGAAGATCAGTGCTTAGAGATACGATCTACTATCTTATTAGCTACTAGTAGTACAGAAAAAGGGAAAAAATTGCGAGGTATATATAGAAAAGGATATTAGTACTATTTGAAACGACCTAAAGAGAGCTTTCGGGTCGAAAGCCTTAGAGGGAGGGCATCATATCACAGAAATATATATATAGCTGCCGCCTAGGCTACCGACACAAACGGGCCAATCAAGCCGAAGAATAATAGACCAATTAGGATAGGATCACACTTGGCAAGAAACGATCCTAGCAGAGGATCACTAGCTCACAACGTAAGCCAGGTAAGCTAGTACGGAGGATTACCACGACCGCTAGTAATCCCAGGATTATATATACATGTAGATAGTCACTCGTTATGGTAGACTCTAGGAATTTACTAGTGGTAACAATCATAATCACAGTACTTATACCAAGTATTGCTGATTACTATAAGAAATAACTCTAAGTGTTGTTGTAAACCCTTTGGCTTCACCAAATTCCTTAGACGACCTGCCTGCCTGTCCTGCTTAATCTACCTTCGTCTGAACCCTTTTAGAAGAAGTCTGAGCTAGGTTCGTCATAACGATCTTACTTACGTTCCTACTAACTAGTAAGACCTGTATAACTACCTGTTAGGATGACAGTTTAAAGATACGGCTTATAAGGAAATATATAACTTAGAAAGTAGGGGAATATAGAAGATTATACTATATAAGTAGGCAAAAGCGTGACCTATCTTATTAAAATAGGTCTTTGTATATAAGTTTGATAAGGACGGTTTCCTAGAGAAGTATAAGGTAAGGATCTATATATAGGGAGATCTATAAGATATTAGCTTAGTAGAAAGTATATATATAGCTACTCTAGTGGTATAGTCATTCTATATAATAATAGCGATCGCTATATACTTTGACTTAGAAGTCAAGCAGTTCGATATAGCGTAAGCGTTCCTTAACGCCGAACGACCAGAAGACAATCCTATCGTCTACAAACTACTAGAAGGATTTAGGTAGCTAGGGAAATATATAGAGTTGCAAAGAGCTCTATATAGCTTGAGAGACTCGCTACTCTTATAGTATAAGGAGTTCCACGAAACGCTATCAGATCTAGGTATAAAACTATTAGGCAAAGAGAAGTACCTCTTTCTAAGCTACGATAAACGAGTTATCCTAATCTTCTATATTGACGACTTCTTAGTCTTCTTCCATAAAAGTAACGCTATAGCGGCTAAGCGTATAATAGAAGGAATCAAAGCTTGATATAACGTCTATAAGCAGGGTAATATTAGTTAGTTCCTTGGTATTAGGGTGATTCGAGACCGACTTATATGTAAGATATAGTTAGTCTATAACTAATATATTAGAAAGGTAGTAAGAAGATATAGACTAGATGTACCTAGCGTGTACGAGCTAACTCCCTTAAGCTATAAAGAACTTAAAAAGTTTAAAGGGAGCGTTACTAGTATATAGATTAAAGAGTATTAGGAGCTCGTTAGATCGATCTTATACTATATAGTTATATTACGTCTAGATGTCGTATATATATATTTAGTACTCTCTCGATATCTAACTAACCTAGGACTAGACTACTTATTAGAGGTATAGCAAGTAGTAAGATATCTATTTAGGAGCTCTTGCCTATTAATCTAATATAAAGGTAAGCAAGTACTAGATAGTTTGATGCTTATAATTACTAGAGACGCGTTATATATAGATGATCTAGATATATGGTATTCGTTATAGGGATATATCTTCTTCCTATTTAGAGGTCCTATTATATAGAAAGCGTTATACTAGGATACTATTATAACGTTAAGCACTAAGGCAGAACTTTTAACGCTCTCCCTTACGGTAAGAGAGGCTATAGCACTTAAAAGGCTATTTATAGATATTGATCTTAAGCTCAGGGAACCCTAGAACATCTATTATAATAATTAGCAAACTATTTAACTAGTAATAGCTAAGAATAAACGTATTAATACTCGCCTATAGTATATAGATATCTATAATATATAGTTATACTAGGAAGTAGTAAAAGGGACGTTTAAAGCTATATATCTACTAACTAGTTAAATACTAATAGATAGGCTTACTAAACGACTTAGCTAACAAGCCTTCGAGCGCTAGAGGGCTCTCCTTAATCTTTAAGATATTAGTCACAAGCTTATATAACTAGGAGGTAGAAAATAAATTAAATTCGCCAAATAAAATACTACTTAATACTCCCTATCTACTATTATTAGCCGTCGTTAGGATTAATAGCCTTGCCCTTACCTTTATCCTAGCTAGGCAACGATATAGTGCCTAACGTATCATCGGACGTACTAATATAAGCATTATAAGCCTCCTTAATCTTGCCTAACTAGTAAAAGATATTATATATTAAGTAGGCGATCTTTGTAAAACGCGTAAGTTTAGCCTTATCAAGCTCGTACTCCTCTATATTATCTACATTAGTACGTTTTAAGTCACTCTAAAGAACTATATATAACTTCTTAAGATCCTATATATAACTATTAGTAATTTACCTATACGTTAGGGGTAGAGGTTTAGGATCTAGAGACTTATAAAAGCCTTAGCTCTATCTAGTAAAGCCTTTATCAAATCCTTTGCTAACCTAACGTAAGAAGCAGGACTACCATTATAATTAATATAAGCATTATAAGAGCTATTAGATATATAGGCAATTAGCGTATATCTCCTTATACTTATAGAAACCGTAGGTATAATAGTAATAGTAAGAGCTGGCGCCGGAATAATCGTAATATTTGCTAAAAGAACGTCCTACTAAAGCCAACTATATATACATTCTATAGAGCACCTTGTAAAGCTTACTAGTAGTAATGTTACTATATTTAGTTAGCTCGAACGATCTTAACGCGACTAGCAAAGCGCTAGGAAATAGCAAAACCGGTAAGGATAATAGGAACACTTACGGTTTAAAAGCTAGTTTAGAAGCTTTAGTACGCTTACGCTTTCGAGGCATTATAGGAGCAAGAGTTAACCTACTAGTAGTAGCTATATTTATAATAGGCATATCTAACAAGTTATCTATTAATTTAAGTATAAGAGGTACTATCCTATTATTACTATAATTAAAACTAGTAATACTATCGCTACTACGGTTACAATGGCTATATTTGATCTATAGCTTTAAAGGAATCGCTCTACTATACTTAACTCTTTCAGACTTCCGAATACAGAAGGCAGGCCCCTAAAAGAGCTATCGAGGTAAGAGCGACAAAGGATATAACACCAAGAACAGTATCACTACAAAGCGTAATTAAACGACTATCGCCTTTAACTAGGGGGTGTGTCAGAAGCTATAGAGCTTCTAAGAGTATTAGCCACATACGTGCCACAGCGTATAAAGCGTCGTTGCCAACGCATTGGCCAGTTCCTTTGTCTATAAATATCAGTCGTTTTTGTCTCCTTTGTAGATAGTTCAACAAGGCACTGTCTCATTCGTACAGCCACCTACTGTAGACTGCTTTCAACGCTCCCGGAGCTTCTACTGCGTTCGGCAAGGGTAGTGTAGGAAAGGCTCCGACGCACGCTATCGTCCAATGCAACTCTGCGGGGAAAGGAGGGTCGGAATGCGCACCCGGGTGCTGCCCGGTTCGGGAATGTATTTCATTGCCACGGAACTGGCCCGCAGACCGGGGCCCTTTCCGCTCAAGTGCCGGTAGCTGAAAGCCGGGCGACTCTGAATCTCGCTGGAGCCCCAAGGGATAAAAGTCGGCTTCGTCATCTCGATATTAGAGGAAGTCCTTGCGGCAGTATTGTCTGAGTCCGGGAATAGCCTTATCACCTAAAGCCACGACAGTGATTGCTCCATGGTGCGGTCTAGTTCTTCACAGAGTCCGGAGCAGAACATGAAGTATTCCTGCTACGTAGGCTATGCCCTAGACGTGGCCAGACCATGGAAAGTCAATCACACACCGGGACCCCAACAAACTCCTATTATTCTACACTGCTTGGCCTTGAGTTGACACAGCACTCCAAGTGAAATCACACATCCGACTCTCGTTTGTTTACTCGGAATCACAAGAGCCAAGGTTTGCAATCTCCCAACTGTCTAAGCTCATCTTGCCATATCAATGTCTAATTAGGTACTGCATACCAACTATTACCGCGATATCAGTCACAGGTCTAGTACGGATATTCATTGCAAAATCCGACTATCCGGGTTCTGCGTCCGATGCAGCAATGACTTGGTTGTGTGTAGCAACATGAAGGCCGAGTTGAATGTTTTGCAAGTACTAATTAACAACGGCTGTTGACTTGGAACTAATTAGGTAGAACGGGTAAGTTTCCGTGTTGAGCTGCGGGCTTTCCGTATTTTCTTCTTTTTCTTGATCTTTTTTTGTTTGTTTTTGAGGGGACTGTCAGCTTTTCGAATTAGGTAGACCGAGACGATCCGTTTCAAGGGGGTCCTACTCTCAATTCGGGCAGTGGCATGGTCTTCACAGGTAGTATCATGGGTGTAGCTCTAATTAACAAATACTACGTTCCTCAGCAGTTCCAGCGATGCAACGTTTAATTAGGAAAATAACGCATATTGTAAATATCATACCACAGCACAAATTCAGTACTCTGATTTTATACGGAGTACGGAGTACTTCTTATCCTCGGTGCATGAAACAACTGAGGTGCCAACTGGGTAAGTACACTCAGTGGTGGACCGGGCCCCACTAGGGCTCCCGGCCCCCCCAGGGTTGCAGCCACCCACATCTTCCCTGCAGGGCGGCCCTGGTCAGCTTCCTTCTTCATCCTCAATCTACAACCAACAACTCTGTAGCAGATATACGAAGATCGTTGATTTCCGCATCCATTTACCACACACTCAGACACATTGTCACGGCGTCAGATTTCAATTCTTATATAGTTGCACGCGGCAGTCGCCAACAGAGACTCCTTCGCCCATCAAGGTTGCTCACCATGAGTCAGCCCGATCAGGTAAGGGATCTAGTCTCGAAGGGTCTTGGCTTGTCAGCGTGGCAGAGCAGGGGCGGAGCATTTAAGCATCCTCCTGTCGGTAGTGGAGTCCAAGCCGAGTCCAATCTCGAACCCACGCCAATTTATTGTTTCGTACTGTCGTGGTCTTGGCGGATTCAAAATCAAGCAGAGTCATTCGACAATTGAATCTACTCCGCCTCTGCAGGATTCGACGTGGGGAGGCAGCCTGAGAGTTGCGCCTATATCGCGGTCCCTGTCGGCGGCTTTCGGTCCTATAGGTTCGGCTGGCCGAGTTCGGCTGGCCGAAGGATCGAGCTGATCGGGTGAAACAAGACACAGCATCCTAGAAGCACGGGCAGATCATTTCGGCGCTCAAATGCATCATCACATCTCATTTGTATAAGTAGCTCGATTCTTAAGAAGTATTAGCTCTTCGTTGGCTCTCGGCAGATCCTTTGCTCACTGTCTTCGTCAAGTTACATAATTAGTTTAACCCCCGTGGCGCGGGGAGTCATATATATGCAGTGACTCTTGTTGCTGCTTTACGACACCATGAAGCGCGCAGTCTTTCTACTCGCTGCCGCCTCGGCCATCCGGGGGAGTCTGGCTCAGGTCCGGGTCCCTCCAAATTTTGAGGTCGGGGTCAAGTGGCAGATCGTCATCCAGAGCACCATCGACGTTAACCCCCCCCTTGAACCCGCCGACGCGGTCGTCTGGGACCTTGATCTCTACCACGTCGCCCGTACTCCGGAAGTCGTCAGCCATCTCCGAGTACGGGCCCCCGAGTCCCTTCCTTCTGCTCGCTCTCCACTGCCATATGTGGTCATGTTAACAAATGTTATTTTTATCCCAGGAAAACAACCCCAACACCATCCTCATCTGCTACTTCAACGCCGGGCTCACCCAAAAGAGCGACTGTGACTACGAGACGAGATGGGAGAAGAGCGGGCTGCTGGGCAACGTGTACGACCCGGAAGAGCCCCAGTTTGACGACGAGCGATGGGTCAACATCAAGAACCAGACGGCCCGCGACTGGATCAAGGAGCGCATCACGCTCGCCCGCGACGTCGGCTGCGACGGGGTCGACCCGGACAACATCGACGGCTACCACAACGACGAGGACGGCAACAACGGCACGGGCTGGGACCTGTCGCGGGACGACTACGTCTCCTTCGTCCGCGAGCTCGCCGAGCACGCCCACGGCCTGACCACCAAGCGCAACTACACGCTGCTCATCGGGCAGAAGAACGCGCCCGACCTCGTGGAGGACGTCGGCGACCTCCTCGACTTTGCCGTGCTCGAGGACTGCAAGTCGCTCAACGGCGGCGGCGGCGACGACGACGACGACAACGACGACAACAACGACGACGCCCCCTTCTGCGGCGAGTTCCAGCACTACATCGAGAGGGGCCGCCCCGTATTCAGCATCGAGTACCCGTCCACGCTCGGGGACGACGAGACGGGCGAGTGCAACGCCGGCGGCGCGAGCAAGGCCCAGTACGAGGCCTCGTGCGACGCCAGCACCGCCAGGGGCAACTCGGACTTCAGCACCGTCCTCAAGATCCAGGGCGGCGTCGGCGAGCTCAACGGCTGCACCCAGTACTGCGACGGGCTCCAGCCCGGCACGGGAATCGTCGTGACGGCGACGGACTCGGAGCTCGACGGCAACGAGTGCCCTCCCGAGGCGACCGGGAGCAGCTAGGGACAGCTCCGGGGCGGCGACGAGGACGACCGGAGCGGAGCCGCGAGTTCGGTGGACGTTAGCTTGATCAAGCTCCCCGGACTGCTCGCTCTGCTTCTCGCCCTTTTGTCGCTGTTACCGGGCTTGATAATGCAATAAAGCAACGCGCACGGAGCGCACAATCCATCCATCTGGCCAACGGGGCAGTTATGGGACGACACGTAATTATTAATAATGCAATTATTAGACTTCTTTCCGCTGCGAAGTGACCTGGGCCGTAAGTAATGTCGATACGATCCACGAAGAAGCCCCCAACTCGAGAGCCAATCCTGGGCGATCAAATCAAAACCAGAAATGCCCCGGAAGCTCCTTTGCGCTCCCGCTGATACTGGCCAAGCCCACTACCAAACGCTTAAGTTTCTCCCTCCTCCCACCGGGGCCGTCTTCTCCTCCTCGCGCATATCGAAACCATTCGCCCTCGCCTGCTATCTCCTTCCGGTGTTCCTCCACTATCCAATCTCCGCCGGTACCGTCCTGCGCGAGTCCCGGAACGCTTGAACCGATCCCCTTCATACCCATCTTCCTCTTCCCTCTCATTAGCCTCCGGGCCACCAAGGCCCCCCACAACCCGTCCGGCGCCCGTCTCCGTACGAGCCCCTTCCTTTTCCCCTCCGGACTCAAACTCTTCTTCTTCTTCTCCCTCTTGTTCCTCCCCTCCGCATCACCCCACCCCACCCCAACCTAACGACCCCATCGACCCGGAGGACCGGCGGCGATGACGCGCCCTCCCCCTTCCCCCCGCCGGACGGTGCTCTGGCTGCCCGGCGGGGCCACTCGGCGGCGAGCTCGGCGGAGAAGTCGGCCGGGGCGCCCGACAGGCTGAGGCGAGACACGACGGGGCCGAGAGATGGGAGTGCCGAGAGCGCGTGCCGCACGTGAGCCGCCGGCGAGTACTCCTCCCATCTTGTCGTTGTCGGTGTCGGGGTAGGGGTCGGGGGCGGAGTGGAGGGTGCTGATGCCAGGGCGTTGGTGCTGCGACGGCGGCGGAGGCGGCTGCGAATGGCGGATGCGATTCTGCTCCTTGTTGTTGAGACTGGGCTGGTGGATGGGGAGGAAAAGTTGGAGGATGGGGAGGAGAAAGAGGAGAAGGAAAAAGAGGGTGGTGGTGATGGTGGCGCGGGGAGTGTTTGGGGGCGGAAGCCGTGGTACCGCCTGACCAGCACGCGGAGGTCTCGGATGGGGGTGTTGCTGCTCCGAGTGAGCTGGCTCTGAACAAAGGTGTCAACTAGTCTCTTGACGCCGTCGAGTCCTCTGAGGCCGTCGAGGTGCACGGCTTCGGGTCTCCAGCTACCGGCTAGCTTTGTGAAATCCACCTCGAGCGTGATGGAAGCCATCAGGGATCCGTACTTGTTCATGTAGTGCGTGGCCGCCGGTTGCGTACTGTTGCCCATGCAGGGCGAGTATACAACATGAAAGCGGCGGGTCAGGAAGAGAGTCGCCAGGACGTCAGCCCTCATGGCGCTGCAGGCGGAGATATAACTGTCCAGGGAGGAGAGAACACTCTCGAGACTGTCAAAGGATCTCGCTGACCAGACCTCAGGTTTCCGGAGCCGGTTGACCGGCCATGCTTCCCGGAGATACAATGGGCTGTTCATCCGGATGGGCTTGTCGCCAGGATTCAGGCATTCCAGGAGATACTTCATAACTTTGAATCGGACCCGATCCGGGAATTGAAAGTAGCGGCTCTTCGCGTTCTGAGTCCGTCTCACGAGTGAGAGTCTTAGTGAGCTGTCTAACAACAAAGCTTCAGGTCTTTTAGTGTGGCTCCAAATGGCAGCCTCTTCTCTCAGTTGCTTTCTTGGTTCCTCCCAGCGAAACGAATTGGAATTTGCTGTGAGATTATGCTGCCTCAAGCGTACCAGACTCTCCTGAAAGGCGGCGTTGTAATACCCCTAATCTTCCGCCTCCCACTGCGGAGTTGTTAATCTAGTCAATACCAGCTCGGTGCTACGGTCGAAGTCTGGCCGGTTAACGGATGGACTAGAATCTTCGCGTCTTGATTTTGGACTTTGGTTCGGCGAAGGTTCGGGTGAATTAACAGACCTCGAGGCAATTGTCGATAAGGTGCTTGATGGGCGCTCACTGCCTTCATTTCTCGGGATGATGGGTGTTTTGTTAAGAAGCACACAGTGATCCGGGGCGCTGAACAATGACCCTGAAACACTGCTGTGGGCCGAGACTCTTCCAGATCCAGTCGTTGTAAACCAGGATGACCGTGCCGTTTCCAGACTGGAGTTTGTTGAAGCTATAGAATGTTCCGAGAGGATTTGGATATCCCTCGTTTTCGACGAATCAACGCTCTCAGGGCCTTCAAGCCGCCGCGTCGGCGGTTCATGTGTGTGTCCATGTGCAGGATTAATATCAGTTACTAACTTGTGGCGCAACATCTTTCCTCTCACGAACTGCTTTCTGCCAAGGGTATGCATCTCGGGCTACCAAGTGAGCGTATCAGCACCAGTAATCGTGAAAGAATGGGGATGAGCATGTGCTTTACCAGTGTATTGATTGATCTAATGCAAGATCAGATGTTTGGCTTGATTTATGTCGTGTGTGTAATGATGCTATGGGAACAGAATGAAGCATTATGAGCCCAGAGAGAGAGAGAAAAGAAGAGAGTTGCTGTGGACTTGGTGCCAGAAGAGGGCCAAAGTGCAAGTATTTGCGGATCTAGCAGTGCTCTCCTTGTTTCTCTTGTTCTTCTGGGGCTGTGGCTCGCAATTTCCGGGACAGCAACAACCACGTACGCAGGGAAGGAGGTGTCATGAATAATTCAATGGTCTTGGAAGCAACACATTGCAACAATAACTTCTTTGCGAACCATTCCTAAGTTAGCTTGCGATGAATGCTAACAAAAAGTCCAGTGATTCGTCCCTTAGCCTTTGATGTGAAAAATCATAATAGCAGTAAGAGACCTCGATCGGAACTCTCTCGATGTCTGGATGAGGTTGTAGTTGACCATTCTGTGTTACGAAATCTGGTCAAACACAAAGTACAGACTCACTGACCAATGGTTTTAAAACCCCAACATCGCAAACGAAACGAACCAAAAGGTGCAGGGATGTATGTACCTCCGTACGGTTGGCGTACTTCTCTCACACGCTTAGGTCATACTTTTTGCTCTTATCGATAAAGAAACCAACCCCGCGAAAACCACCCCACCATGGTGAGCAAGCTTCTTGGGCACGTTGCCGCATTCAAGTCAGTTGAGGCTGCAAAGCTTTTGTTGCTAGCCCCCAACACATTCAGCCATCTTCACCATGTCTCGACCAGTTCCTAACACCTTCCAAGCCGAACAGGCGGACAATCTCGAGGATGTGCGGCGCCTCTCGACTCCCTTCTGCCGACTCCGCAACGCCTACTGACGCTTGAGGCTGTCCAGATCGAGAAGCAGTTCGCTGTCAAGGTCGTCCAACACATGCAGACCTACTGGTCCATTCTCGAGCGTGTCAAGGGCTCTTCGCTCCGTCTGACAAAGCTCGACGATGAAATCTATGAGCACCTCAAGAGGGACTTCCCCGACTTCGACCCCGCCGAGACCATTGACGAGGACAAGATGAAGAGCAAGGAGGGCAAGGAGAGGTGGCGCAACTTCATGATGGCGTATGAGAAGAAGGTCGATGATTACAACTTTGGCACCATGTTGCGGGCGAATCCAAAGTGGGAGTACGGCAAGGACGAGACCATATTCGGTAGGTGCATGATCACTTTAAAGAAAGAAAAGAAGAAAATGGAGGAGAGGAAATGGGAAGAAGCAGATGCTGACAAGGCGCAGTGCCGAGGATGCAGTTTTATGCCGTCGAGATTGCGAGGTAATTGTGCCCCAGTATACTCCTTTCTGCTCTAGAGGTGCTGACCATTCGCAGAAACAAATTGGGCTTGAACGACTGGATTTACGAGCAGGCTCAGAAAGAAAAGGCCTCCAAATCTAGCTCATGAGAATACCATTTAAATGATTCCAGTTCAAATTATGTTCTCACTCTTCAGCGGGTGAGGGGTGGCCAAGGCATCTTCGTTGCGCCTGCTGGAATGTGTCTCTCAGCCCCTTAGCATTGTGTCCCTTGTTTCGCCCTGTGGTTTTCGAGGAC
Organism: Thermothelomyces thermophilus ATCC 42464; assembly: GCF_000226095.1. Lineage (NCBI taxonomy): Eukaryota > Fungi > Ascomycota > Sordariomycetes > Sordariales > Chaetomiaceae > Thermothelomyces > Thermothelomyces thermophilus. Next base: position 1,747,452 of record NC_016476.1, on the reverse strand, counting down.
AATACTAAGAGCAAACAAAGCCGGGCCCAAACACAAGAATACTTGCAACGAGGAGTTCAGGAAGTCCGGACAATTTTACGATATGATGGGTCTCAAAGTATTCCCAAGTTTTCACCTTGAAATTGAGCGATGGCGAATTATTATCCAACCCTCCACGCCAGTCACTTGTTCTACTTGTCTTCAAGAACAACAGGTTGAGCTGATTACAGACGCTCCTCACGACGTCGGCCACCAGCGATCTGCTTCTGTCCAAAAAAACTTGGTCAGTCTCACTCTCGACCGGAAAACCAGTTATCGCGAACTATATGACCAGACGACACAGACAATATGGCCTCATCAGCTGCCGCTCATGGCTCCCGGCGTCCACCCACGAGACCAATAATCTCCGCAGACCGGAACCACCACCGCATCATCCAACTCGACGACTTCTCCTCTCACATCGCAAGTGCAGAACAACAACCACCGCCAGCAGGACCAGTATCGGCAGCAGCCAAATCCTCCTTCAAACACCTCTTCACATTCACCCCCGCACGGCACATACCCTTGGTCGCCCTCTCGTTCACCACCGCCGCCCTCGTCGCCGCCGGCCGCACTGCCTACGCCGTCCTCCTCGGCCGCATCTTCGACGTCGTCACCCGCTTCGGCACCGGCCTGCTCTCGCCCGCCGACTTCCTCGCCCAGATCTCCCAGTGGGCCGTCTGGTTGTGCGTCCTAGGCGCCGGCATGTGGGTCGTTTCGACCGTCGACGCCGCCGCCTGGGTCGTCGGCGGGGAGCTCAGGGCGCGGACGGCGAGGCGGGAGGTGTTTTGGCGGTTCCTGATGGGCAAGGAGGTGGGTTGGTTCGAGGCGCGGGAGGAAGGGGTTGGCGGGTTGACGGCCAGTGTTGCGACGTGAGTTTTTGCTGTTTTTTTTTGTTCTTGTCTTGTTTATCTTTCTTTGTTACTGTTGAGAAAAGGGAGAGGGCGATTGTCGGAGCTAATGCAAGAGAGGTCGACCAGGCAAACGAGGGAACTGCAGACGGCCACATCCCAGACGCTTGGCTACATTGTCTGCGACGTGTTTGTGTTCGCCGCCTGCCTCGTCGTCGCGTTCGTCTACTCGTACAAGCTGACGCTTGTCATGCTGGCGACTGGTGTCCCCTCGGCCCTGATACTCTGGCGCATCAGCAGGTTCCTCGACCCGGCGATCGAGGCGCAGAAGAGAGAGCTCGCGCAGGCCGCTAAGTACGTCACCGCCGCCTCCACCGCCATAGACCTCGTCAAGGTGTACAACGCGGCCGACCACGAGGCGTTCAACTTCACTTCGGCAATCCGGAGGTCGGCGAGGTATTACTCGCGCCAAGCGATGTGCAACTGCGGGCAGATGGGCTACGTCAAGTTATGGATGATCACGTTGTTCGTGCTGGGCTTTTCATTTGCCGTCGTTCAAGTCAAAAATGGCGAGCTTAGTCCGGGCGATGCGTTGACCACCTTCTATGCCGCCCTTATCGCGTTCCAGTCGATCGAGATGCTCGGACCGCACTGGCTCGTATTGGCGAAGGGCATGGCCGCAGGACAGCTGCTTCGAGGACTGGTGGATGAGAGCGGCAGTGGTCAACTCGAGAGAACTGCTGGCTGTCTAAAGCCCTCTGGGTGTCGGGGAATCATCGAGATGAACAATGTGAGCGCTCCGCTTGCTCCTCGGCTCCGTCCTTTGGACGGGAGGCTAATTAACAGCAACAGGTTAGCTTTGCGTATCCGTCAAACTTTGCCAGGGCAGTCATACGGCCATCGAATCTTCGTTTCGAGCCTGGACGGCTCACCTTTGTCATTGGCAGAAGCGGCTCTGGTAAGAGCACCCTCGGCAGTCTCCTCGTGCGGTTCTACGAACCCCTCACCGGACAGATCATGCTGGATGACAACCCCATCACGGCATTCGATCTCAACTGGCTTCGACAAAACGTTACGCTTATCCAGCAATCCAGTTCGATCTTTGGTGACAGCTTCTTCAAAAACGTCGCCCTTGGCGCCATGGAACCAGACAATGTCCCCCTCGACGCCGTGCAAAGCGCTTGCTCCATGGCCCTCCTCCAGTCCACCATTTCCAGCCTACCCAACGGACTCGACACCACGATCGGTCCAGGCGGCTACGGCTTGAGTGGTGGACAGAGGCAGCGTCTAGCTCTTGCCCGAGCCAAATTACGCGATCCACCCGTTTTGATTCTTGACGAGATCACCAGCGGACTCGACCCCGTGAGCCGAAATCTGATCATGGAAGGCATTCGCGCGTGGAGAAAGGACAAGACAACAATCATCGTCACTCACGAGGTCGGCGACATTAAGGACGATGAGTATGTCTATGTCCTTGCAGATGGATCGGTGGCTCAAGAGGGTCTCAAGCGTGAGGTTGCCAAGGATGAGAGCGGCCTCTTTGCCTCGTTCGTTGCCTCTGCCGAGACTGCCTGTTCCGGCACTGACAGCGAGACTGAGAGCGAGACTGAGAGTGAATCCGATTCCTCTGACGACGGTCCTCTCCAGGAGTCCCAATATGCTAGGTCGCCCCGAGGTGCGCTCATCAGCAACCAAAGAATGCCTGTGGGCCTGTTCCAGCGCATCTCGCTAGGACCCCGAGCAAGTATCTTCGACTCTCAACTCCTCGGGTCTGTGTTCGACAGGTTGAGTGCCAAAGCCATCGCACAGGAGTCCATCTGCCGATCCATCACTCACAAGATGGCCACGGATGATGAGCCTGTGACTGTCAACATCAGCCGCCCCTCTAGTATCCGGATCATAGCGCAGCAAGGATTAGCAGCTCAAAGAAGTAGGACTCTGAATGCACGCCAGGCTTTGCGGACCGATCTGGACCCGGAGCTCCAAGTGTCTCTCGACTCACTAGACCGTTTCTTTCTCGAGCACCTTGCCAAGCCCAGGGGCCGCGAGAGCCCATCTAAGGGGACCCAACTACCTTCACTCGCGGCCATTTTGAAGACTGTCTGGCCGACGCTGGACAGGACGGGCAAGGCTCAACTGATCGCTGGTATTGCTCTGTGTCTGGTTGTCGCAGGCAGCAACCCCGTCTTCTCCTTCTTCTTTGCCAATCTTATCGGACAATTCTGGAACATGGAGGGCCAAGAGAGCTCAGTCCCCAAGTGGGCTGGCCTCCTTGCCGCCATTGCTGCTATCGATGCGAGCGCTACCTTCTTTGGCTACTTCCTCATGGAACAAGTGGCCCAGAAATGGGTCAATAATCTGCGCGCAGAGGCGATCAAGCGCATCCTTAGACAGCCCAAATCGTGGTTCGACAGGGCAAACCATTCCCCGGCTCGCATCACCCAGTGCCTCGACCGCAACGCCGAGGAGATGCGCAAGCTTGCCGGCATGTTCGTGCCCCTCCTTTTGACCATCTCCACCATGATGCTCTCCTCGCTCATTTGGGCGCTGGTTGTCCGGTGGGACTTGACATTGGTGACGCTCGCCGGCGTGCCCGTGGTCATCGCAGCGGCGCGCGCCAACTCGCTGACGAGCGACAAGTGGGAGGCCGCCTGCGATCAAGCTGCTGCCGCGACCAACGCCATCTTCAGTGAGGCCTTGGCCAACATCAGAGTCGTGCGCGCCCTGACACTGGAGCGCTACTTTAGCAACAAATTCAGCCGCTCCGCAGCTGCCACCTACCATCTCGGGGTGAAGCGTGCAGGCTTCATCGGGTTCTTCTACGGCTTGCACCAGTCCATCGTCTTCTTCCTGACCGCTCTCGTCTTCTTCTACGGTGCCAAGATACTCGGCGAAGAGGGTACCACCGTGACCGACGTCGTCAGGGTCATCAACCTCTTGCTCTTCTCGCTCGGCACCGCGGTTGCCATGCTGGGCAACGTCCCGCAGATCGCCGCCGCCAAGGCCACGGCGGTGCAGATGCTCTACTACGCCAACCTATCGCACGCCGCGAGCCACGAGTCTCGAGGCGAAAGGCGGCTCTTCACCCCGCTCCCCGTCCGCATGACGAACCTGCGATTCGCCTACCCCAGCGCGCCCCAGACCCAGGTCCTGCGCAACATCAACCTGCAGTTCGACGCCGGTACGTGCACAGCCATCGTGGGCGCCTCGGGCTGCGGCAAATCCACCATCGTGAGTCTACTCTTGCGGCTATACGACCCGCTGCAAGAAGAGACGGACCCGGCACGCGCAGCGCACCGAAGCGAATCCGGAGCCCCCATCTCCCCGACCCCGGAATCCCCTAGCACTCCCCGATGCCAACGCTCCTCCCCCTTCCCCTCTGCCACCGCCACCACCAACACCACCACCAACACCCCACCCCTGACCTACGCCTCTGTCCCCTCCTCCCACGTCCACACCCCTTCTCTGCGCGCCCGCATCGCCTACGTGCCGCAGACCCCGGTCCTCTTCCCAGGCACGGTGCGCGCCAACCTGACCTACGGGCTGCACGAGGGGTCGCCGCTGCGGGCGGAGGCCAACGTCGTCCTCGCCGCGCAGCAGGCCGGCATCCACCCGTTCGTCGCCTCGCTGCCGCAGGGGTACGACACGCCCCTCGGCGGCGACGGCGGCGGCGGCATTGGCGGCGGCATTGGCGGCGGGGGGCCGGCCGCCGTGTCGGGCGGGCAGGCGCAGCGGCTGTGCATCGCGCGCGCCCTCGCCCGCCGCCCGCGCCTGCTCGTGCTCGACGAGCCCACCAGCGCGCTGGACGCCGAGGCGGCCGCCGAGGTGAGGCGGCTCCTGCGCCGCCTGGTGGTCTCCGCTCCCCCCGACGGCGACCGCGGCGGCGGCGGCGGGAGGGAGGAGGAGGGCGGGGGCATGGCGGTCGTCGTGGTGACGCACAGCAAGGAGATGATGCGGATGGCGGACCGGGTGGTGATGATTGAGGGAGGGGTCGTGGCGGAGCAGGGCGGGTACGACGAGCTGATGACGGCCCCGGGAGGCAAGTTCCGGGCGCTGGTCGAGGGCGGGGTCTGGACTGCCGGCGAGGGCGGTTATGCTGAGGAGATGGAAGGGAAGGGGAAGGGGAAGGGGAAGAGAAAGAAGAAGAAGGAGAAGAAGGAGAAGAGGGGTGCTGCCGGGTGGAGGGACGTGGAGAGGTCGAGGGAGGAAGCGCTTAGGCGACTGGAGGGTAAGTCGGACTAATACTCGGAAGCGGAGGACTAAAAGGGACTGGTGACGAGTGGCACTTGATTACCCTTCGCTTGTCTTTGGTAAATTCTCTCTTACGCCTTCCTTGATGTAATACAGCACATACATGGCTCAATATCATAGCCGTTATAAAACTCCGCTAATTAGCTGGTTGACACGGCACAGAATTTGAACCATTTTCGATGATTCAATTCGCGAAGCTGTGTGCATTGATTAATTAATTAGTACTTGATTAAAAGTGCACAACTGCGCGGGCTAGAACTCACCCTTCCCAGATTGGCCCTCCCGGAACCGTATAATCCTGTCCTTCATTAGCACGCTTTCTTTCTTTCTTTTGGAAACAACCGCCTGACTCCCGTTGAGAACACTTACTGTCCGGTTCGCGTTCTCCTCCGAGTAGACATCGATGAAGATAGAGGGATCTGTTTCCCCATCAGCACCATATCCCCCTACCACTTTTATTTCCTTATTTTCCCTGCTCGAAGAAGCAAACGATGGAGGTTCCGTGCACCACTCACCGTCCTCTTTGTAAACCCCCGGAAACCGCACCAGAGTCTCTTCGGGTGGCAGCAAGTCTCCGCCCCCAGTAATATTCAGATGCGCACACTCCGGGTAAAACTGGGGCTTGAGGGCGACGTGAAGCGACAGGATCTCGTGCCGGATGATGTAGGTCCCGCTCTTGAGCCCCTTGGGGATCGTGACGGGCCAGAGGGACGGGGAGCCGTCCCAGCGCTGGAAGTCCTTTTGGTACCAGAGCCCCTCGGCCAGGTTGGGACCCTCCAGCAGGCCGCCCTCCCAGATCTTGAACCAGCCGACCCGGTTGACGTCGACGTCGCGGCAGTCGGCCGCGGGCGTGTCGCCGCACCGCGCGAGCCAGACGCTCATGGGCCCGATGGCGTGCAGCCAGTACCAGTACACGGCCGTGATCTTGTCACCGGCGCGGATGGGGATGTACGAGGGCGGCGGCGCGCCCGGGTTGTTGCAGGCCAGGTACGGCTCCGACACGGTGAAGACGGGGTCGATGGTGGCCCATTGCCGCTGGATCATCCAGGTCTGGTTGAGCTGCGTCTCCGGCGGCAGGTTTGGGTCGTAGCTAGGAGGGGAGCAGGCATGTCAGTGCCGCAATCTAACTGTTTTTTTTTTTTTTTTTTTTTTTTCGAGGGAGTGTCATATTTCGTGGGTTGGGAGGGCCGGAGGGGCCGAAGCATAGACGAGGCTAGGCTTGGCTTGTGTCGGTGGGATGCCTCCATATTAGTGTACCCCGCTATCATGACGGACGACGGACGGTTCCTCTCAAACATTGTACGCACCCTCTGTACCAAGTATCACCGACGGTGTAGTTGGCCAAGCCACCGTGGGCAAGGGCCGGCACTGAGAGGAGGGCCAAGCTCGCCAAGAGCTGGAGGGCCATGGTTCGTATTCAAGATGGCTTTCTGGGCGCGCGCTTCTTCTGCAGGTACGTGTCTAGGCGATAATAGAGACCATAGTTGGGGTAGAAGACGCCGCTAGATAATAAGCGCAAGTCTTGGCCGGTAATCGACGAGCGGTACCGAAGAGTTTTGACATCTAATAGCCAAAGACGATGAGAGGAGGAAAAATCTAAGAGCAGCGGTGCCAGTTGAACCTTCATCCATCTTCCATGCGCGCACGGCAGTTGCGGGCCATACTATGTGTCTCGGTAAAATCCCCGCATCCATAATCTACATATGGAAGCGCTGATGTTGGCCCCGGCTTGTTTGATATTGACAGCTATATCCGCTGATTGCCGTTTGTCCCGGTCCACCAAAGAACCAATGGGGGGTTGGGGAAACCTGGAAAGGGCAGAGCAGTTTGTTTTTGTTCATCACCCTACGTGGAGTTTGGGGGATTTCAAGGAACACCAAATGAAATCACTGGAGCCAAGGCTCCCGACTGCCAAGCATGGGGTGCATACAGCATAAATAAACGGCAATACCCCATGTAACCTGCCGGCCCATGAACCAGCCCTAACAGTCTTGCTTGGTTGCGACATTCTCCAAGGCCGGTCGGTAGTTACAGTCCGGCCGCGGCTCCGACGTCACCCTTGGACCTGTCGTAGGGTTATGTGAGCGACGACAAGTAATGGTTGCCCAGGATTCTCCACGTGCGATGATGAGGCACTGCCAGGTTAGGGATTCTCAAGAACTTCCAGGTTGTCTGAACTCTAGTGCCTGTGCGGCCCCGGTTCCTGGTATATATTAGTACTATTAGCCGGAGATCGAGGCGACAACCCGGCGTTCACTTATTACGTACCTAGGTAGTGTACTATAGTAGGTACGAAGGAATCACGCAGCACGCCGAATCTGTCGGACGTATTTGACGATTCCCACGTGAGACCAACGCTCGATCGACGTGATTAAATCGAGGTTGCAGCATTTATGCAAGACTAAAATATTTTCCACCTATAGGCAGGAAAGGAGGACAAAGGAAGACAGCAGAGAACCATCATCGAACATTGTTCAGGCACTCACCTAATAAGCTCACCGCCCCGCATCCGGGGCCGGGCCAGCCGTGGCTGCATTCGGCAGTCTCCCATCGGCCGTGCCAATGGGACCCCCGACGCAAGGACCGTGAAAGGGAGTTGCCGTGTCGATCAGCGATGGGTTGGCAAAATAACCATATTACCCGAATCGCCCCTTGGAAGGACACGGGGTTTTGGAACCAAACTCGGAGCGCCGATCATCCAAAGTGCCAAGGCAGGGCTTCGGCTGCTATCTTTTCAGCCGTGAGGAATGCCTTTTTCTTCTTTGGATAGCAGCAACGGCGCTTGTTTAAGCAAACCAGGCAATGCCCGCGGAGGCGAGGACACGGGCGCCCACTCCCCCAAGGTTACAGGGGCGGCCGGGGCTGCGGAAAGAGGGAATGCGGGGAGAGTTTCACACCGTCGTAAATACCCAGAGATGGCAAAGGCCACCCTCGCCGAGCCCCGTCCCGGAACCAGAATGCTGGCTATCCGTTATTGTCGACGAACCAATCTGGCATCGACCCCTGGCTAATATCGGTCGGAGGATGGCCACGCACGGGAGAGGGCCGCGTCCCGCTTGGCGGCGGCGCCGCTCTAGTGTATAAAGACCGGGGGAGAGATCGTCGTCAGCGGTGGGAAAGAAGAAACATGCGCATCCGCAGCGTCCCACACACTCCTTCGTGATCGAAGAAGGTGCCGACCTCCCTCTTACCAAGCAACGATGGTCCATCTGACCTCAGCCCTTCTCGTGGCCGGCGCGGCCTTCGCCGCGGCTGCGCCCATGAACCACATCTTTGAGCGCCAGGACACCTGCTCGGTCAGCGACAACTACCCGACGGTGAACTCGGCCAAGCTCCCCGACCCGTTCACGACGGCATCGGGCGAGAAGGTGACGACCAAGGACCAGTTCGAGTGCCGGCGGGCCGAGATCAACAAGATCCTGCAGCAGTACGAGCTGGGCGAGTACCCGGGACCGCCGGACAGCGTCGAGGCGTCGCTTAGCGGCAACAGCATCACCGTCAGGGTGACGGTCGGCAGCAAGAGCATCTCCTTCTCGGCCTCGATCAGGAAGCCGTCCGGCGCCGGCCCGTTCCCCGCCATCATCGGCATCGGCGGCGCGTCCATCCCCATCCCGAGCAACGTGGCCACCATCACGTTCAACAACGACGAGTTCGGCGCGCAGATGGGCAGCGGGTCGCGGGGCCAGGGCAAGTTCTACGACCTCTTTGGCAGGGACCACTCCGCCGGCTCGCTCACCGCGTGGGCCTGGGGTGTGGACCGGCTCATCGACGGTCTGGAGCAGGTCGGGGCGCAGGCGTCGGGCATCGACACGAAACGTCTCGGCGTGACGGGCTGCTCGCGCAACGGCAAGGGCGCCTTCATCACGGGTGCGCTCGTCGACCGTATCGCCCTGACGATCCCGCAGGAGTCGGGAGCCGGCGGCGCGGCCTGCTGGCGCATCAGCGACCAGCAGAAGGCGGCCGGCGCCAACATCCAGACGGCGGCGCAGATCATCACCGAGAACCCCTGGTTCTCCAGGAACTTCGACCCCCACGTCAACTCCATCACGTCGGTCCCGCAAGACCACCACCTACTGGCCGCCCTGATCGTGCCCCGCGGCCTGGCCGTCTTCGAGAACAACATCGACTGGCTCGGCCCCGTGTCGACGACGGGCTGCATGGCCGCCGGCCGCCTCATCTACAAGGCCTACGGCGTGCCCAACAACATGGGCTTCTCCCTCGTCGGCGGCCACAACCACTGCCAGTTCCCGAGCAGCCAGAACCAGGACCTCAACAGCTACATCAACTACTTCCTGCTCGGACAGGGCTCCCCCAGCGGCGTCGAGCACAGCGACGTCAACGTCAACGTCGCCGAATGGGCGCCGTGGGGCGCCGGCGCCCCGACTCTGGCGTGAGCCGTCGCCTTGTTTTCGGAAGCGGATGCCAGGCCGTGCTCGCACTTCACGCCGTGGTCTCCGTCGTCGGCGGGCATCGCTAGCAGGGCATTGGTTGCAGGCATGGAAGGAAAAAGAGATGTAACTGTAAATACGGAACAGGATAACGAGTTCTCTTGTGTCTTGTCTATTGTGCCGATCGAGTGCGCGCCGTAAATGTACTTTTGCTCATGCTGTGATCTCGACTCGTTCAGTGACCATCACCGGACTTTACTTTATTCTCGACGATGTCAGAGGAGAACTGTCAAATATTAAATTCCCCTTCTGCAGAACGTGACAACTTGAAATTTGCTGGTGGAGCGCCTCGAGCTGGCTGTCGCCGGAAATAATGGTTGAGAGTTGTGATGAAGTGGTTGTGGTTGTCGGGGAGAGAACTGGCCCCATTGGTTGTTTGCCCCTAGCGGGTCTGGCAATAACCGGGTTTAGGCAGCAGACCGAGAGAGAGCCCCACCTTCCAGCATCAAAACGGAAGGCGCCGTCTTGCAGCAAGAAGCAGCTTGTGACGCACAAATGCCATAGCGATTTGCCCAACTTTGCCAATCACTGCAGTTCGCCTCGAAATTATTCACTGCAAAAGTCCAACACAGCTCGTAAAGTTGTATGTGCAAACTGGGCACTAACCAACCAGCGGCACGCGGTCGGATCTTGCGCCTTTCCCATGCATCGGCCCCTCGCTTTCGCTGCTCCTCTTCTGGCGCGGCAGTCCAAATTGCTGTGTTGAAAGAGGGACGGACGGATCCCGGCAAGTTAACGCCGCGGGAATGCGCCTCCGCACCGCTGATGTCTTACTATAAACTCTTCATATCCCTGGAGGCGGGGGACCGGATGCAGATCTCGGTTATCTTAGCTTGCCCAATACTTACGATGACTTAGTGGTTTGCTCTGCAGAATTTTTGCATGGCCGGTCCGTTAACCTGGTCTAACAGCAATAACCACCCTCGATACGGAGTATAGCCACGGCTTGCATGCGCCAGGCCGGAAGGCGGCGGTCAGGATTCCAACCCCCACGCCTCAAGTCCCTTGTTCCGCACTGGGTGATTCCCTAGGTCGTTGTCTCTCATCTCGCGTGGATCCATCACGCCGGGTTTAACATGGCGGAGAGGAATCCCCGGTGCCGAACGCAAACACGCACTTCCATCCCCGGGCTCTCAAATCCTGCAGTCTTCTTGCTGCCGTTTGCTTTTTTTTCCCCCCTTCTTTCACTTCCTCCTCAAGGTTACGGCTGCCAACGTGCTAGGGCACCAACAACTTGTTTCCTTGTGCTATCTTCCCTTATATAGAGTATAGATACGCCTAACTGGCCAGCTACACCACTGCTTCCCCTGGCTTACCATCAGCCTGTTTTCGGTATCAATATCACGGTCGAGGGGCCCGAGGTGGCCACTCTCTTTTCCAGACCATGGCCGGGACGCAGGTCACCTGCTGTACGGCCACTGAACACGGCAAGGTTATAACATCGTCATCTTCGCCATCATCGCCATCATCACCATCACCACGTTCACCACAACCACCCACACCACCACTACCACCACCACCAATAACAACAACAACAGCATGCACAGTCCTGGATTCTAGCACCGAAATAACCCCCCTCTACCTAACCTTTGCGACCCCACTACCTAATCCAAACACTACCATCCGTGGCCCATCGGCGCCAACCCAACACAACGACAAGAAGAAGATGATGATGAAGAAGAAGAACAGGAGCAAGAACAATAGCGACTCGCTTCCGGCACCGCCAAATCTCGAACCGTACTCCGACCCGCAGACCTGGCCCTCTTCGCGGAAATACCTGCTCCTCATCCTCGCCTGCATCGGAACCTGGCAGACCGCCTACACGGCCGGCGCCTACTCGCCCCCGCAGTACCTCATCCAGGCGGGGCTGGCGGGCCACCCATCCATCGAGGCGGTGCTGACGGGGATCACGACCTTCTGCCTGGGCTTCGCGTTTGCGCCCATGGTGCTGGCGCCTCTGTCCGAGATGAACGGGCGGTACCCGGTCTTCGTCGCCGCGGGCGTCGTCTACGTCGCCTTCCAGGCCGCCTGCGCCCTCGTGTCCACCCTGGCCGGCATGCTGGTCGCCCGCCTCCTCGTCGGCGTCGGCGCCTCCGTCTTCAGCACCATGGTCGGCGGCGTCATCGCCGACATGTGGGACGCCCGCGGCCGCAACACCCCCATGGCCCTCTTCAGCGGCAGCGTCCTGGCCGGGACGGGGGTCGGCCCCCTCGTCGGGGCCGTCATGGCGCAGCGGATGGCCGACGCCGGGAGGTGGCGGTGGATCTTCTGGCACCAGGTCATCATGGGCGGTGCCATGATGTTGTTCGTCGTCGTCTTCTTCCGGGAGAGCCGCGGGTCGGTCTTGCTGTCCAGGAAAGCCAGGGCGCTGAACCGGTGGTACGAGGAGCTGGAAGAGCACGGATACTTTGGGGTGTGGGTGGCCGAGGACGGCAGCCTCGGTGACGGCTCGCCGCCGCTTGGGGATGCGGCAGACGAGGAGAAGGGGCCGGCGTCTGCTTTGGAGCAAGGGCGGACGGCGCGCCGGTTGAAGCGGATCCGGTGGCGCGTCAAGGAGGACGAGGAGCGAGCCTCTCTCGGCCAGATGATTGCCACCTCGGTCTCGCGGCCTTTCCACCTCCTCTTCACCGAGTCTGTCGTCTTCTTCTTTTCGCTGTGGGTGGCTTTCGCGTGGGGCGTCCTCTATCTCACCTTTGGCTCCATCCCGCTTGTTTACCAGCGCGTCTACGGCTGGTCTCTCGAAGATGCCGGCTACATATTCGTCTCGCTCATCGTCGGTGCCGTATTCGCAACCGCTATCGGCCTCTGGCAAGACCGCCTGCTCTACCACCCCAAGTGGGCGGCGAGCCCCGCTTCCGGAAATGCCGTCGACATCAACAACAGCAGCGAGACCTCGGACGACTCGAGCAACAAACACGTGTCGTCGTCCTCGTCCTCGTCGTCGCCGCCTGCCGCTGCGACAAGTTCGCTTTCTGACCGCATCTTGGCTTTCCTCCGGCGCAGGTTCCCCGCCTCGGCCCCCGAATCCCGCCTCTACTTCACCTGCATAACTAGCACCTTTCTGCCCATCGGACTCTTCATCTTTGGTTTCAGTTCCCGCCCCGACACGCACTGGATCGGTCCCGCGATCGGGATGGTGTTAGCCACGATGGGCATCCTCTCCGTCTACCTGGCCGTGTTCAACTACTTCGCCGACACGTACCACAAGTACGCCTCGTCGGCCTTGGCCGCGCAGTCGTTCTGCCGCAACGTGCTGGGCGGCGCCTTCCCGCTGGTGACGAGACCTCTGTTTACCAACCTCGGGCCGGCCAGAGCGGGAGCGGTATTGGGGTCTATCGGAACGGCACTGACGGTCGTGCCCTGGGTGTTGGTTTTCTTTGGAGACAAGATCAGGGCAAGGAGCCCGTTTGCTAGCGTAAGCGTGCTTTCAGCCATCTTGCATGAAAAAAAAAAAAAAAAAAAAAAAAAAAAAAAAAAAAAAAAGGCGGCGCTAACACTAATCTATTTAGCAATCCACATCGGCATGAGCCACGTCTAAAGGAGCTGGTCCCGGTAGAGCTGTTGTTACATACATATACACTTATCACGGTGCTCAATCGTCTCTTACCATGCATGACGACAAGTCTTGGGGATTTACGATAGACTAATAATACATGGCGCAATACATGGCGCATCTGCTTAAAGCAATGCGGTCTACCTCCCAGTCTAGTCTACATCATCCTCCTTCGTCCCGCTCTCGTCGTTCAAATCTGCTCTCGAGAGCTTTCTCCTGGCCTCGCCTAGAGCTTCCTCCTCCTGGAACTGCTCGTCATCCGGTTCCAGATCTAGCTCCGGTTCGGTTTCAGTCAACGGCTGCCCCCTTTCCCCCTTTCCGCCCGATGCCTGTGCGATCCGCTCCAGAGCACCAGGCTTTAACGTCCCATCCTCGTTGACATCCTCGACAAGATGGAGCGTGAATAATACGACCAGATAGACTTGGCCCGTGATGCGGTTTCGGAGGACGTATCTAAGCTGGTGTGAGCGCCTGCGATGATGCCTAGAGCTTGTAAGAGTTGTTCCTCTTATTGGAGAAACAGTCACGTAACGCGCAATTTCGAAGGTAGTGAGTGGCATGGTGTCGTGTAAAACGAAAAACAAGCAATAAGGCAAGAAGCAAGAAGAAAACGTAGCTGGCTGCGTACCTCAGTCCCTGCCCGTCCCAATACTTTATGATGGGCAGGTTGAAGCCCGGCAGCCTGAGCGCAAAGTCGTTGAAGTCAATGTAGGGGTTGAAGAAGTCCACCCCGTACGTCCTGCCGTACTCCCACGTCCACTTCTCCTTGTTCTCCGCCTTGAGCGCCCACTTCATCCTCTGCCTGGCGTCCTCGGGCGCCCCGATCCGCCGCCGCCACTCCGCCCCGGCCTCGTCCCCGCCCTCCTCGAACCACAACCCGCCCCGGGCCTCGTCCTGCTCGCCCTCGCCCACGTGCACCACGTTGAAGGAGCTCAGGGCCGGGCCGTAGAGGTAGGGCGCGTCGGCGTACGGGTCGCCCTCGAGCCCCGGGTCGATCCACCACTTGACGATGTTCATGGCCGTGCCGAAGCCCGGCGGCAGCCGGTCGCGGATGGGGTGGTCGAGGTCGTTGCCGAACTGCAGGTCCGTCCCCAGGACCCCGGCCGGCCGTTGCTCCTCGGTATCCGCCTCCGTCTTCTTCTTCTTCTCCTCTTCCTCCCCGTCCTCAGCCAACCCCGCCTCGTCCGCGGCCGCCTCGCCCCCGCCGTCTTCTTCTTCTTCTTCCTCCCCGTTGGTGAGAGGCTGATCCGGCACCGTCGGCGGCCGCTTCAGCTGGAACCGCATCGCGATCGAGTACTGGTCCCCGTTGTCCCGATGTGGCTCGGCGTCAAAGTACGGAGAGCTCTTTGGCGCGCCGCGCGGCAGGCCCCTGTAGCTCTGCACGCGCACGCACAGATCCGCGTCGACCAGGTCGCTGGCGATGTGCACCGGTTCGGCCGAGTTGACGGGTACTTCAATGTGAGAGGATAGATCGTAATCCGGCCCCGCGGTTACCCTGATTACATATTTGTGTGCCATCGTTATTTTTTTTAAAAAAAAGAATAATAATAATAATAATAATAATAAATTTGGTTCTGCTGTGTTGAGTTGCTTTCTTGAGTTTCTTTTCTCGTAAGCGTGTCTGTGGCACGAGATGCAGAACCGCGGTCGACGACGATGAAAGGTCTGAGGGTTACGGTGAGACAGACAGCTACGGTTTTTAAGTTGCTGAGAGGGAATAGAGACTTGTTTGATAGGATAATTAGCACGTGTGAAACCGTACAAAGTCCGACCTACACTCTTCCAAGCTTTGTTGCTGTTCTCTGGAACTCGCCCCTCGGAGCAGAGACCTGCGACGGTTGATGACGTCGATTGCTGCGCCCAGGTCTGCCCACTGCCACTGTGACCGCCAAACGCCAAGTTCCCTCTGGCTACAGAGAGCCAGGGCCACCCCGCCCCCCAATTTGACAGCCAGGTATCCGTAGAGCTAACAAGAAGCTCAACACACACTCAACACCCAATATTAGCCCACCATCTACACGCGCGCAACGCGCATATAGATAGATATATACTTCAAGATACGTAGATTCTAAATATACTACCTGATTAATGATGTAGGCAATGCGCGTAGAGATATTTATAAGAGTTATAGTTTTTTTGGCTTTCTAAATGTCTCTCAAACACTTCTTGGCATATCTTGGCATCTTTGACAAAGAAGTACATCCGTACGTATTTTTTAACTATCAGCATCTCTACGCGCATTGCCTATATTATCAATTACGTAGCATAGGTAGAATCTCCGTATCTTAAAGTACATATCTATCTATATGAGCGGTACACGTATGTAGACGGTGGGCTAATATTTGGTGTTGACATTTGTACGTTGAACTTCCCCTGATTTCTGGCTCGAGCCGTACTTGAAGGGGGTGTGCAGGCCCAAAAATCTGCAAAAGAGGACTTGGCGTTTGGCGGTCACAGCAAGAAGTCCATGCCGCAAACGCAGTAGCCGCTCCAGGACTCCTTGCAACCTCACTAATCAGAGGCATTTGTTTACTCTTCGGATCAATGTGTCGGTTGCGGGAAAAAAAAAGGCCGTTAAGCCGGTCTATTGTCCTCCGCAAAGCCACCAAAGTAGATTCGTCGCTCTTCAGGTGACCATTTCCCTTCAGGTGGCAAATGTACAGGACGATTATCATACACCTGGATCGCCCCCTGTTCTACGTCGTCTACTCCTCATCCTCGTCGGCGTCCGTAAAGTACTCAAACTCCGCCGGAGCCGGCGCCTCCTCATCTCCCTCGTTATCCTCATCCACGGCCGTGAGCACGCCCGCTGCTGCCGCGGCACCGCTTCCACTGTCAGCTGCCGCGCCGCCACCGACCTGGCCCGCGCGACCTTCTGCCCCACGGGCGGTAAGCTGGAGCAGCTCGTTCAGCTCCGGCATGCCGCCTCCGCCACCCATTGCCCGCGAGGACCAGTTCGACAGTAGCGACTGGGCCGCGTTGCGAGGCGTAGCTCCGGCGCCTGTGGTGGCACCGGCAATGGGGGCACGCTCCGTCGCAACCTTCTTCAGCTTCTCCTCGACTAGCGTCTTAGGCTCATCGGGTTGCGTGTCATGGAGAAGGATAGGACCGCCAGTAGGCTGTGCGAACTGTTAGCTGCTAACCGAACAAAAAATACATCAACGGATGAATATCGAGGCCTACCTTCTTAACCGGCTTGTAGCGTCCTGCCGGGAAGCTAATGTACTTGAGCTGGCCTGGGAGGACGCGCGACATGTTCTCGATTTCGTAGCCAACCTTTTCCTTCTCGGCTTTCTTCTTCGCGTCCGGGCCGGCGGAGCCGTCCTTGTCGGCACCAGCTTCGCCCTCCTTCTCCTTCTGCTCGTCCGCCTTGGCCGCCTTCTCCTCGTCTACTTCCATCTTGTCACCAGAAGGCGCCGGGATCTTGGTGACAGTAGGGGTATCGATGTCCATGCTCTCGCGACGCTGGGCGCGCTCCTTCTTTTGAGCGCGGCGCTTCGCTTGAGCCGTGGTGGAGAGGATAGCCGTAGTGACCAAGGCGGGCCCCTCTTCCACCTTGACTTCCTGCTCCGGGGGGTAGTCGAACAGGCTGGGGCGAGTCGCGCAGTAGAACTTGATGTTGGGCATCTCGAGGTCGTGGTCGAGGCCAATGATCGAAGTCGGCGCAAAGCTGAGCGACAGGAAGTGGGTGAATGGGAACCAATACCAGTACTGCGTGAAGACGGCCATGCCGACAACGCCTGCCATGTTGAGGTTACCCGTCTGAGTCTGTAGGCCGATGGTGCAGTTCCGGCCGCCAGCATCGAGAATACCAAGAGCCAGCGCGGCACCGAACTTGGTCATGGCATCCTCGTGCCGGTCGCCAACGACCTTCTTCAGTGTCTTCCGGATGGTGGCGACCTTGGGGTTCATGGCCTCGTTTTGTTGAACCATGATCATCGAAAGGGCGATGAGGGCGCCCTGGCGGACAAAGTCGGTCGGGTCCTTCATCATGGGCTCGAGCAGATCGATGGCCTCGTCCAACCCGGTGCCAGCACACGCGATGCCGAGCGCCATGGCGGAACCATACCGCACGTGAGGGTTGTACGACTCGGCCAGGAGCTCGACCATGCGAGGGACGCTGCCAGGCTTCCGGAAGAGGATAAAGCCAAGGCTCATGACGGCGATTCTGCGGACATCATCGTTGACATCGCTCACGGCGGTATGGAGAAGTTTCCGAACGGCCTTGTTGCTTCCCGTGCCGCAGTATGCCAGAGCCACGGTGAGGATGCCGCCGTAGCGCAGCGTCGGATCAGGGTCGTTCAGCAGACCCTCAATCATGCTATCAGCGCCTTCTTGGCGCCCGTACATGATGAGTGCCATGCCGAGAGCACAGCCACGGACAATCTTTTCGTGGCTCGTTTCGTGCGCGTAAGTGAACATGGTCTCAAGAGCCTTTGCGTTGCCGGACCCGAGCATGATCAGTCCAACGGCCAAGCCGACGGCCTCGCCATTGAGAGCAGAGTCAGCGAAGAGCACCTTTGTAAGTTCTTCGTAGATCTGCTCGTCGCCGCAAGCCATCCCCGCGATGCCGAGACCGAGGGCGCCACCATGCTGAATGACTTCTTCGTCTGCCGCATTGAACATGGTTCGGAGATATTCAAGCGCGTCGGCGCCGTGGTTCGCATGGATCAGGCCATAAGCGTAGAGCGCGCCGCCTTGGCTAAAAATGGAACCGCTCGACACCCCACCTTGCTTGGGAAGGTAGGGTTCGAGAAGCTTGCGCGACTGGCTGATATTCCCACGGTGAATGACACCGAGCGCAGCGGTCGCGGTGAATTTGGACCAGTTGACAGCCTTGCCCAGCCATTCCAGGTTGTCTCGGAAAAACTTATCGTTGGTCGTTCCAGCGTTCATGAAGGCGTTGCAGAACGTGACAGCCGTGTGGAAGATAGAGTTGCGAGCCTCTAGGCTGTCCCGTACTCTGTTGAGGATGCTCAGGTCGGTGTGATTATTGCGGTAGAGGAACTCTAGGTTCAGCCTGATGGTCATGCTGCCGTCCAGGATAGACCGGACGTTCCTGTAGACCTTTGCCACTTCTTCTGGAAGCTCTTCCTCGGAGTTCTCCTGGTTCTCGAGGAGAGGGTCTGATTCCCTGGCGCCTTCGCCCCCTTGCGCCGCTTCTTTCTTCTTCGGCAGCTCTCCAGAGGGCAGAGACTTGATCACCTTAGCCAGGAATTCTTGCGTTCCGTTATCGTAGAGGTCGAACGCAATTTGATAGGCAGTCGCAATCGCACTCTTGTCGCCCCTAGTAATTAGCTGCATGAGAAGCGATGAAGCCTCTTCGTCCGAGTCCAGATAGACAACGCATTTGGCGATGGCAAAGTAGTCCGGATTGGGAATGTCGTTGAGGAGGTCAAGAATCAGGCGCAGCATCTCGGTTCGCAATCCCCGTTCCTGGACAATGTCCATGCAGATGGTAAGGGCATAGTCCATCAAGTCCTCCGCCGGGCCCTGGGCACCTTCTTGCGCCTTCGTCTTGTCGCGCTTCCCGTCCTCACTGGCCCTCTTGATAACCCTGCGAAGCACATCAAGATTTTTCGCTTCTACGGCGATACCGACCACCTGCCGGTACTTGCCCTCGGCCAGGGCGTTCTCGAAAAGTCGCTCAATCACACTCTCTAGGGCCGTCCACGTAGATTGGTCGGTAATCTGAGCCACCGAGGCAGAACGGCCCTCCTTTGTCGGCTGGAAGGAAGGGTCAAGAATGGTATTGTCAACTGAATTGCGCGAGAGGAGCGACTTGGAAGGCAGCGTGGACTGCGAGAAGGGCGTTGTGGCCGAGATCAAGGCTGAGCCATCGAGCGAGCCACTGCCGAACGTGGTAGCAAGGGCTGGCAATTCGATGTCGTTTTTGGACAACTTCGCTGGCGTGTGACGAGACGATGAGACGGCAATATACTGATCGATGCATTTCGAGATGATGGTCTCCTCGAACTCGCCGGGTGCGTCGAGCTTGAACAGAGGGCCGGCGGCAAGCGCAAATGTCATGCTCTCATTGTAGTCTTGCAAATGAAAGTAGACCTTGGCGAGAACTAGGGCGGCGAGCTGGCGTTCCGGGAAGCTCTCGTCTTCGTACAACGCCTCACTAGGGGCTCAAATCAGCCAACCATCATCAATCAGGGAACAAGCTCGAGTACGTACATTTGGCTCAATGCCCCCGCTACCTCAGTCCAGACCGTGTCGATATCATCATTTAGTGTCTTGAGCGCAAAAACCTTGAGTTCCGGCTCTTCGTCGGCCAGAAAGCCCAGAACGCCGGTCGCGGAAACGAGGCCCGGCATTGTGAAGGGGGAACGGATGCGGCTGGCGTCGAATATCGGCGTTGGAGTTGGTATGAAAAATCAGCCGCTACGTCTTGGAGTGGTCAATCCCAAGGAATGACGAAAATGAGGAATCGTTTTGTTGTTGGCGCAGCGCGTTGGGTTGATCAAGGCTGCGTTCGTTGGTTGTGGTGGGAAGGGCGAGCGCTCTCGAAGCTTAGGCTGCGGCAACAAGGCCTCAGCTGGTCCACGTCAGGAAGCTCCTGCCTTGCGGCTGCGAGCGACCCCCCGCCCAATCAGAGCCTGAAAGGCGGGTCAGCTTGGAACAGCGGGGCTGGTCTGTGTGTCGATTCAAGGTGGACCACATTGGAATCTGCCAGTTGCTTTGCAAACACTGTCTTATTATTACCGCCTTCCTCTTCCGACAAGACAGCGTCCCGATCATTATATTTTGATGGCTCGAGGGCTGTTCAAGCCTGTTCGGGCAATTCCTATTAGCAACGTACTAGCAGGTTAGGTCGCCGTGATTTCCAAACTCTTGACAATATACTGTATGTGGTTAGTTGGGCTTCCTTATCAGGCTAAAGCACTTGCAACTTAAGCCCACTTCTGGAGTTGTCTCTGAAAAAGTGTTACTGGCCTTTTGGCCGCAAGCTCTCGAGTCTATCGTGTGTATGTACTCCGTACATACATACAATCCGTACCCTGTAACACGCGACGCCAAACGGCACAGTTTGTGACCTGCTCTGTGGTGTGGCTTAGCTGTCCAAGAACCTCCGTGACAGTATCCTTTCATATGTACTTGATGCAATTGAATTGACAGGGAGCAAACACAAACCAAAGACCGTTCCGCATACGGAATATCCGCCTGTTGTTAGGTGGTGAGATGAAGCAATCGGTAGTTACCTAGCCCAGCACATGCGCGTCCCAGGTAGGAGCAGGCAGGAGCGAATCCACCTTGGCGCATGCTCTGGCGCACACTTCAGCCTTTTTAGCTCAGCAACTTCCTCTCCCCCCATGCGCGGCTGTTATGACGATATCGCCGCGTGTTCAGTAAATCGCAAAATCAACATCTATTGTGCGCGTGGGGTCCGGCGCTCATTGATCTGTTTAATTTTACATTTGATATGGGAGGAAACAGGAACAAGTCGGCCTCGCGGTTCATTCCTTCCAACCGAAAACTCGATTCGACGATGTAACGGCGTTTGTGGCAACAGTTGAAACAAAAAATCGAGATACCGCATCACTCCTTCACGCGCTCCGCCACGACAACCGCTCTGTTTGCAAGACATTGTCGCGGGAGCTGAGGCTCGAATTCCTGGTCTACAAGGGGAGGGTCTGGAGCGCAACGCGAAAAGAACAAAAATAACCCTGCAGCCGTCGTCGCGTCGGACCCCAACATCGGAACGTGAAGGACACGGAAAGCTGGACCGGCTGCATCGGCGCCCAATATAGCAGACAAGATGGATCTTCGAGGCATGCTGAACGATAATGTCCCACCAGCGAACCCCCCGACTCTGCCGCCGCAGTTGCAGCAGCCAACGCAACGGCCGTCGCAACAGCCCACGCTCCCGTCGACTCCGGTACAAGCGAAGCCGCCGCAGTCGTTTCGCGACTACAGCCAGACCCAACTCTCACCCGGTCTACACGCGTCGCACGACTATGGAGCGCACCATGCGCCATCTGGCTCATTTGCATCACCGTCGCAATATCAGGCTCCGCACTCGATCTCCTACGCGAGCCGACCGCCGCCGCAACTCCAACAGGCCTCATCCAGCGATCTCCGGTCGCCGAGTCTTGGTTCCGGGTCGGCAGCCTCCCCATACCGGCAGACTCCGTCCGCCTCGATGAACAGCGCCTCCGGTTATTCCTTCCCATCGCAGCACAACCCCACAAGCCCCGTGCAACGACACCAATATCCGCCGACCGGCGCCTATCACCGAGACAGTTACCCCCAGTCCGCGGCGTCGGCGGGTATGACAGGCCCGCCGAACGCCAGCCCGTACGTGCAAGGGTCTCACATTCCTCAGACTCCACCGGTTGCGACTCCAGGCACCGGACATTCTTATCTTCACCGGACTCAATCGATGCAATCCACGCCCACGCCGGCTTCGGCGCACAGCCAATCTGCGCAATATGGCGCGCCTTTCGCGCAAGGAAGTCCTGTGGCAGCGCCGCGTCCTCTGCAACAACCAGAACCGTATCAACGCCAATCCTCGCAACCGCCAACTCCCGGAGGAGCGGGCCCGCTGTCCGCGCGCCCAGCGCAAGTCAGCGGTTACGGGCCGCCAAGCCCTTACCAGCAACGGTTGCCGGGGCCGGGGATCCATTCGACGTCGCATAATACATCGCCGCCACCGCCTCCTCCGCCCTCACTCCCTCGACATTTGAACAGCCAAAGCGGTCAGGACTCGCATAGCCAGGATTCGGCTCGGGTCCCACAGCAACAGAATGAGAGGGAACGAAGCCTTAGCGTGAGTCCAAAAACGCGAGTCCCCAGTTTGCCAAGCAGCTCCGGGCGCCCTGGCACCTCGGTTTCGGAGCCTGAGCCGCGTCCCAATCAAGCCCCGCCCGCTCCGACAATGATTGAGCGCGCTGCTACGCCCGCCAAGCGGAAATTAGATGACCGGGAGCTGCGACCAGACGAGCTAGAAAAGCGAGAAACACGACCGCCTCCATTCGAGAACCAAAACGGACGCGCGGCTGCTCCCGACGCAGACGCTTCGGCGCAGCGTCCGGCCATGCCGACCAAGACCACGAAGAAGAGAACGGTATACCGGACGATTCCACCATGGGCACAGTCGCTCAAAGATCGAGCACCGGCTCATCCGAACCGCGTCCTCTATCAGCCTATTCCACATACAGGCCCGCACATTAACGGCAAAGCAGACCGACCATTTGCCAGGCCGGAACGCATGCAAAGCCGGCACGCCTCTCCGGAAGAGAAACGCGCCGCGGGCCCCATCACGCCAGCACCCAGCATTCCGCCGGATGCCGGAATCCAATGGGGCCTGTTAGGGCCATGGGAGGCAAGTATCACCAATTCTGTTCCGCAGGAACAGTTCAGCAAGGCAATCGCCGATTTCTTATTCCAATACGTCATCCTCAACGAGGACATGGGAGAGATCCAAAGCCGGGGCGTCAAGTTCGAAGTAGAAGCCAAGCTGGGGATGCTGATCGACAAGGACACCAACAAACGAGTGAGGCTGCCAGTGCAGTCTGAGTGCGTGCTGAGCGACGGTGGCAACTGGCTCGGGTTCCGGTCCAGCATGACGGAGCATCAGCACAAGTCGTTCAACGAGTTCCTCAATTTCCTCGTTCAGCAGACGCACCCGGCAAATAAGGCCAACGCCGCCCTGCCCCGGCCGCGGCTGCCCATCGACTATCGCCACCGCCACGAGGTCGACAGGTTCTTTGAGCTGCCCGCCTCCGTGCGCGACCGTCTCTTGCCGGTGTGCGTCGCCAAGCCCATCGCCTCCCGGGGCCACGGCGCCAAGGTCCGCGTGACCTACGACCAGAAGACGAACAAGGTCATCGGCAAGATCGTCAAGGCGCGCATCGCCGACATGAGCTTGCATTTTCCCGACCTGCCCCTCGACTGCCGCATCAGTATCAACCTTGAGATGGACTGGGACGGCACGGTCGAGGAGCTGGAGCGGATGGCGAGCTCGACGGGGCGCCCTCCCACGCCGGCCAGGATGAAGGACCGGTTGAGCTACAAGCACGGGTGTTACCAGATTGATTTGACCCAAGTCACGCAGAACGTGACTGGAGTGGGAGTAAGTTCTTGGTTGTTTTTTTTTTTTTTTTTTGAACCTCGGTTTTTAAAAAAAAGGGATCTGGTCCGCTAACAAGGATGCAGAATACCCAGCGCACGGAGAAGGAGCACGAGCTTGAGGTAGAAGTCGACCCGGCCCCCATTATTGAGCAGGGACGGAGGGCCATGGAGGGCCAACCACATCAGTACGTGGATGTGGTGGACGGGCTGGTCAACAACATAAGGATATTGGCACGAAAGGCAAGGGAATTTGGTGCATAGGAGGCAGCGCTGCCCCTCTAGTCATCGTGACTGTTGAAAGAGGGGAAACCTGTACAACATTAAAACTTCGGGGAGAAGCGGCTGGAGTCGTGTTTCGTTTCCCTCCCGTGTTTGTGGAACATTTTCTGAGACTCGGCCTGTTAGGGCCGGGACCTTTGCTCTTTTATTTCTGTCTTTATCGTCGTTTCTTGTTCCTCAGCGTCTTTAGATACCATCTAGTTCTTGTTCTGGGACGGACAGAAAGAGCTTGGGAGCGCGGTAAAAACAAAGGGCGCTGCGAACGGAACGAAATGCACTGATTCAGGGTCTTCGGTATGGGATGATGGCGAATCGCCTTCGGTTTCTGTGTAAGGACTGGTAAACTTGTGAGATAATTATGCCCATCTGATGTTATAGTACTTTATGCGGGGAGGTCTTTCCGCTTATAATTAATTATCCGAGAAGCGATCGAGTTATCATAATAAGTGTTGAGGGGGTCTATGAGACCGAAGAGTCTTCGCCGGTCCCGGCTTCATCAATGAAGGATGGAATAAGTGCAAAACCGAGGGGATTTCCGACGAGTCTTAATTCCGGCAAGAGCGGACGACACATGCTCCTGCTGGACTTGCCATGCAAGAAGGAGCAGCCCGCGGTTTTTGAGATAGTACTTAACTGATAGACTTGCCTATTTCGAAATATGCCATCCAAACTATTGGAACCTCGGAAGGCACAAGATCATGCATGTAAGTCGTAATTACACAACCTGTCCGTCTCTTACATACCTAGTACTGGTCTGTCAGGACTCGATGGCGCCACTCTACCGCGAGTTACGAGCCGCGAGGGAGACTCGGCACTTCTGAGCTGTCGGATATGATCTGCCGAGTGTTGCTCGGCCGTTAAACAAGCTACAGCTGCTCCTGTTGGGACAGATAGCGGCAACCCCACCTTTTCACAGGAAAAGTGTTCTACGCAATCCTACGCGAATCTTGCAACATATCACGCAGTCGTGGAGAGCGATAATGTAGATATAATATATACGTATTAAGGTAGTTTCGTCCTCTGCGCCTCGCGCATTTCACGATACCGTTCAGCTCATGGTTGTAGCTACAAACCTGTCCCAGCCCAACCAGAGCAAGGCGCAGAAGTGAGAAAACAACCGAGTGGAAATTGGCAACACAATGGTCTCCATCAAGACAGTAGCAGTCCTCGGGGTACGTTTGTGTGTTTCTTCCCTGTCTCTTATTCTCACCCCTCCTCATCCCCAACTCACCAAAGGCAAACAACCAATAACTAAGCCTTCCCGCAAACCAGGGCACAGGAAACCTCGGTCCCGCCGTGATCCGCGAGCTGGTGGCGTCGGGCTTCGCCGTGACGGCCGTGACGCGCGCGGAGGGCGGCGCCGGCGCGCGCGAGGTGCCCGCGGGCGTTGCGGCCGTCAAGAGCGTCGACTACGGCTCGCTCGACGACCTCACGGCCGCCTTCCAGGGCCAGGACGCGGTGGTGTCGACGGTCGCGACGGCGGCCGTGGGCGGGCAGAGGCTCGCCGTCGACGCCGCCGTCGCCGCCGGTGTAAAGCGGTTCATTCCGTCCGAGTTCGGCATCAACACGCGCAAGGTGCGCGACACCCCCATCGGCAAGATCCTGGCGGGCAAGATCGCCATCGTGGACTACCTGGAGCAGGTGGCGGCTAAGGGATCCGGGCTGACTTGGACGGGAGTGTCGACGGGGTTGTTTTTCGAGTGGGTGAGTTGATCGGATTATTATTGGCTGTCTGAAGTGCCTGCGGAACCATGGCTTTGGACCAGGACCATGCTCGTGTGTTCGCGGTGGCGAGGCGATGACGGGGCCGTGTGTGATCGCTGTGTTTAACTAATTAACACAATTCTTCTCTTCAGGGCCTCGAACGCGGCGGGCTGGGTATCGTCAACCTCAAAGACAAGACGGCTACCGTCATCGACTCGGGCGACGAGAAGTGGTACGCGAGCACCCTCGCACAGATCGGCCGTGTGGTGGCCGGGATCCTGAAAAGTCCCGACGAGACGGCGAACAAGTACCTGTCCACGGCGTCGTTCAACCTCTCCCAGAATGAGCTGATTGCCCTGGTCGAGGAGTTGACGGGCTCCAAGCTCTCCGTCACCAAGGTCAGCTCGGCCGACCTGATCAGGGCTGGCGAGGAGAAACTAACCGCCGGCAATTTTGGGGCATTTCTGGATCTTTTAAGGGCGCACAACAATGCGGACGGCGCGGGCAATGGGCTACCTGAGGAGCAGAGCGATAATGGGTTGGTCGGCGTGCCGTATGAGGAAGTGAGGGCTTCGGTCGAGGAATGGCTGAGGCGCGAGGGCGTCCTGTAGCGGGCTGGCTACCTTATATTTATGACGTAGAATGAAAATGAATGACTTGACTCGACCATCCAAAAATTGAATTCCGACCGAAACCGATCCTCCTATCTCAGTTGTGGGATTATGGGCTTCAGAAGAAACTGGCATGTTCTGGTCCTTCTGGTGGAGCATTGATCCTTGGGTAATTAATTATGTTCCAATTTCACTGTCATTCTGCCTGCTCATCCTTTAGTTCCTCTTTCTGAAAAATTTTCGTGTAGAATCCTAACTTCCCTGGATTACGGTAGACTCTTAGTGCATACGCCAGGTTCTGTGCTCTTTGGTCCGCAAGGGTTTCCGACAATTTCGAGTCGGTCAGTTCAGACTTCTCGGCTTCTGCCACCATTTGCGTGTATTCGCTTCTCTCCTGCCATCGCAACCTTGTTCCTTCATCCAGTGGCTGGCCGTTCTCATCATCATAGTTCCAAGGAGCATCCATCGGGCGGGGGACTATCTCCAGAAACAGCGGGAACTCTACTAGTTCCCATGGTACCGTACACGCGCCTTCCCAGTCAATGACGCCCAGTATGTTGTATCCCTGGTCAACGATGATGTTGCTGTGAAAGAAATCCGCGTGCACGACGGGAAATGGCCCTTGGTCGGAGGAGGACAGCTGGTGAGCCATTGCACGAACGGTTGATGGAAATTCCAGGATAGACGTGAGGACCTCTTCCACGGGGCCCCCTTGCATGCTCTTCCGTATCTTGTCAGGAGATAGGGGAAACTTGGCATAGTCCGCCCAAGCTTCGAAGAAATCCGTGGCAGTGTCAAATGGTCCACCAATGTCAGTAAAGGGGCCGACGGTGTAAGAACCGTCCTCTGCCCGGACGATTGTCCCAATCTTATGGAAGCGTAGCGATGCCATCTGCACCTGTCGAGATCGGTCAGCTCGCAAACAACATTCGGCGGATGACGGGAGCAACGAACATGAATTCGTGCAACAGATCTATAGAAGTTCTTCCTGTGTTGGGCGGGGATTTGGCCTTGGTGGGTTGCGTAGCCGCCATTGAAGTCAGTGGCCACATTTCCGGGCAAGAACTCGGTTAGACTGAAGGCGCAGCCGATCGAGTGGTTGTCGTCAATTCTGTAGCCAAACACCCTGGGAACGGGGATGCGAGTTCGTTCGCGGATGAGCATCATGGCGTCAATCTCGTTCTGTAACTTTGCGGCCGTTGTCTTGGTCGACGCCGCCATCTGAATCCGCGCAAGCCAGCGACTCCCATCCTCAAACTCCAGCACCCGAGCGACATGGTGTAGGCCGTTCGTCAGGTCCGGGAGCAGGTGGCAGCAGAGCCCATGGTTGAGCTCCGTGGCGTACGAACAGAGCTCATCCCAATTCGTTCGTTCTAAACAGTTATGCACCCTGCCCCATGCGGGTGAATCCTTAGGATAAAAATCAGCACCTTTCCAATTCTGTCCCGCAAAAGCCATCGTGGATGAGCAATTCTCGAGATCAGTGTGTTGTTGGAATGGTGTTTGGTGACCTTGCTACCTTTTCGTGGCGCCAGCTCACATGACGAGAGTCACCCAGCCACACAAACGGCGACCGTTGTGATTGGTTGTCAAAGCTCAATATTCCTCTCAACATTTCCTGTTGGTCCAACAACTACCTCGTGAGGTACCGTAACTGATTTAATCAGTCCGAGGCGATGTGCAAGTGCAGTTGGTTGGGCGAGGAGCATTGTGCGGCGGCCTCAAGTCAGAGGACAAGACATATTAATTAGACACCGCTAGGCACAACGACAGCGAATACGAACACAACGTAGGATATATACAAGAAACATTCTGTTAGCGTTAACACAGGGAATGGAGTCGGTCACTTTTATTCTCACAACCTGAGCGAAAACTCGTCGAATATTAGACACGCAAAGAACACCGCGCCCTTTCCTCTAATCAACACCTCGTAAGGCTCATTGGTAGGTGATGACAAGATTGACTGCATACAGTCGAGCGTTTGTCAGGTGGGTAGGTAAATAACGATCCTGGATGCCCACAGCATCAATTGCGCCTCGCGAGCATCTTCAGGGCAGATTCAACTCACCGGAACTGCACTAATTCCGACTCTGTTCCGGCCTCGAGTACTTTTAAGCTCAGGTGTCCAAGCAGCAAACAAGTTTGATTCGCAACGTTGGGCGTTAATTACAAAGCCTCGTCCAATTTCGACATAACAGACTCCTCTGCTTGCCCTGGGGTTGGGACAGCCCGGCGTACTGTGCAGTTTATTCGCGTGCTTTAGCCGCGCTCGCCGCTCTTTCTGATACCTGCCTACTCAGTAGGCCAAATGCCCGCCATCAACCATATTGTATTCGGGATGCCTCTAGACAGAATGTCTAAGGTTATCGTGTTGGTGCGGCAACCAGGAGCTTTTTGCTTCCACCAGTATGCTTTGGCAGTGATTAGTGCCTTACAGATGAAGTCTGCTGGGATCATCGAATCCGCACTGGCGTCGAAATGTTGTACGTAACTACGGAATGAGCACAAGGACTGAGTATGACAAGTGCCAGCGCACAACTAAAGAAAACATAAGATGATTGCATTCACGCATGTTCTGAAGACGATAAGAACATGTATCGCTGAGGGAAACCTCGCTTGTGAGAGTCTCGTGGCATTCTTGGCAGCACCTTGATGGTCCTCGGCGATGGAAGCAGTACCAGCAATCACGTAAGGCCATCAAGGTTCTCGCTCGGTGTCCGTTTCTGCTTTCTCGTGGCGTTCTTTCCTCGACCAATCATGCCATGTGGTATTATCTGCAGTTCGCAATGTGCCTTTTCCCCCCAAGCCATGGATGCCGTACAAGATCTCTGGAGCGTGGGCAACAAGTCCAGCAAGGTGCCCATAATGGAGAGATTTTTCCTAATACTAATACCAAAGGGAGACGTCACCCGCGAATGCCAAGGAAAGCCTTACCTTACCTGGCCCTTTTGGTGGGCCGAAAGGATTCGAAGGCAGGATTGCTAAGGACCTAGTTCTCGTGGCCGAGCTCACCTGCCGAGAGCGATGACCCGACCTAGCAACTACATGGAGCTCACTGCAACAGAATCACCAACGACAACCCACGACCCTGCTATTCAAATTTTCTCTGCCCAGAAAACGCCCAGAAAGTACCCCCACAATGGTAGACTGGTTTTGAGTATTTATTTAAACGCCTGCTTCCTCGAAGATAGGTACATCCAGTGGAAGCTCATCCAGCTCTTAGCCCCTTCACAGACGGAATAGCTCAGTCAGGTCATCTGAAAATGCAGCTTCAACTTCTCTCTGCTCTCTTCCTGTTCGGCACGGGCATACAGGCCCTCCCTGCCTCGGCCGCGCAAGATCAGACGACCAGTATCAGCTCCTCCACTTGCACTACCTCCTCCTCCTCCTCCTCCTCTACCGCGACCCCCACCCCCTACGACTTCACCGCCGGCGCCGTCCCCTCCTACCCGATCCACCCATCGTGCAACAGCACCCTGCGGCGGCAGCTCGAGCGCGCTCTGGACGAGACGGTGGCGCTGGCGGCGCACGCGCGCGACCACATCCTGCGCTGGGGCGTCGACTCGCCCTTTGTGCAGAAGTACTTCGGCGTCAGCAACGACACCACGCCCGGCTCGGACCACGCGGAGGTGTTGTTGGCGTCGACTGCCGCGCCGCTGGGCTGGTATAGCCGCGTGGTGGCGGCGGATAAGGGGGGGATGACGTTCCGCTGTGACGACCCGGATCGCAACTGTGAGACGCAGGATGGTGTGTTTTATATTTTTCTTGTTTTTCTTTGTTGTCTTTCCGTTTCTTTCTCTTCCCTCTTTCCCTCTCCCTTTCTGTTTCCTTCCAGGACCGACAAAACAGAAAGTAGAGAAAGATGACTGACGCACGTATTTACGCGAAACCCAGGCTGGGCGGGTCACTGGCGCGGCGAAAACGCCACCCAGGAGACCGTCATCTGCCCGTTATCGTTTTCGAAGAGGCGCTGGCTGGACTCGGTGTGCGGGCTGGGATACACCGTCGCCGGGTCGCCGCTCAACACCTTCTGGGCGACCGACCTGCTGCACCGGGTGCTGCACGTGCCGAGGATCAGCGAGGGGGTTGTCGAGCACTACGCCGAGGACTATGAGGGCGTGCTGGAGCTGGCCGCGACGGACCCGGCCCGGTCTGCGATCGACAGCAACACGCTACAGTATTTTGCCATTGATGTGTATGCATATGACATTGCCGCGCCGGGGGTGGGATGCACCGGGAAGCCGGAGAAGTCGGAAGAGTCGGACTGATCTCATCGTCTAATAGTGGGCATGAATGTCTGGAATGTGTGAAAAACAACCTCGAGATAGAGACCTACCACTTGGGCACGCGGAAGCATGGCGTGTACCTACTCGACAATGGTAAATAGAAAACAAGACAGTTGCTCTTCGTTCTCATGGTTTAATTAATCACAGAAACCTCGTCCATCAGCATCACTCAGAAACTCCAAGCGATACGAAATAATGATAACAGTTTAGAGCATTTTCACTCATGATTGCAAATCCTTACTTAATTTCGAGCCTGAGTAGGGCGTCGAATATCACTCTGTAAATGTCAGACAGCACGTCTCCCAATACAGAGAGGCGACTTACACGCCGCCACCAGCCTTGAATTTGATATCATCGCCCACCAGTCCTGCTTGATCAAGCGCAGGCCGAGGTGTTGAATAGAAGTTATATCCCGTCTTCTCAACAGGCAAGTCGACGAGGTGCGAACCGCCGTAGTACTTCGCCTCAGATCCTTTACCCAGCAGCTGAACCATGAAACGGTGGTGACGAATTTTTGGATCTCTAAAGCATATGGCGATATCTGGGCGTGTTATGTATCTGAGAAAGTGTATAAGAATGCACCTGATGCAGTCCGTTGTCTACGGACGCGTCCATGACGTAAGGTTAGATAAGATAAGCCCTGTGGATCCTGGCAAACGGAGGGTTCTTTGTTCCCATCCTCTACTTATACCAGAGCCACAGGGCCAGCAAACGTAGGAAGAAGACATCGCACTTTTGAACTATTTTGAATACCACAACCCTCTTCCATCAATTGGAACCATCTTCCATCAGCACCTTTTCCCAAACAAGGATTTAACAATAGGTCGAATGCGCTGACGAGCATTAGCTAGGTGCTGCAAACCCCTCTCTCTACTCACCGCCTCGTAAAGAACGTTTTGCATGCAGAAATCGAGACCGTCCAGCGTCCAGAAAGCAGAACCTTTTTGCGCCATCATCGAGATGTTTTCCCCAAGCCCCGGGTCTTCCCAATGAACGAAGCCCTTTTCGAGAAGGGTCTTCTTCCCAACATCTAGCGAGGAATCTTCTGACACCATGGGAAAAAGCTGTGTTTGTTGCGGGATCGTTCTCGCCGAAAGAGGGGCTGCCAAATGCGCTGCTCCATCTAACAACACTTATCCCGTGCGCCACCTCGAATGCTGAAACTGGACCGTGAACGGCGTCAATGCAAGGGCAAAGTGTCCAGGGAAGAAGATCAACCAATTCACGTGCAATCCCCTCGGCCGGTCCCGTAGGCCGGATTCCCAGCTTTATTCTCCTGAATCCTTCAACATTTTCCCCACGTACCTGCCAAGCAAGCTCTGTGTGACTCTTAGAGACACCGTGCATCAACTGGCGGACCTGGCCTGATTATCCATTCTGCTATCATCGCAAAATGTTGGGAGGCTTCGATAGTCCGCACAGGTGCACATTCTAGGAGTTGAGGTCTGTTTCATCGATGATCCCTTAGTTGCACGGCAGTTGTGCTGTCCCATCCACCTCGTCGTAAACCTCTCTTTCCCCAACATCCTTGTCTTTGGAGCTCGTCTCTACGGCCTCTTTGTCAAAGGTATTGTGGGATTGACTTCGCTCTGCATCTCGTTGAACATCTTCTCCCTCCAGTCGAAAACATGGTCGTGTTTGAACCCCTCCGCTCGTGCGAGCCGCTGGAGCGGGTTGGGCAAGCAGCTGATGCGGTGCGGCCAGGCAGCTTTGCATACGCAGGCATACGTAGGCAGCCCTTTGGAGATACGAGCTGGGGTGAGTCCAGAAGAGAAGGAAAATTCTTACGCTAGTTTAGATAGTGACACCTTCAGTTCCCGAAGTGCCAAAGGTCCTGCAACTCTCATTGACGCCGCATTGCAACCCCGCTCTCGCGTTGGCGCTTCGTGCCTGATCCCGTCCCTCATTGATTGATGGAGTTGCGGTTATGCGGCGCTGTCGTCGAGGCGCATAATGATTGGCTGGGCGCTGCGGCTGGCGGGGTCTCATGCTGCACGCTCGGTAGCCAGCCATTTTCCATACGTCACAGCATCTCGAGACCGAAACGTCGTCCTCCCTCTGCCCTCATCGCCATGGTCCGCACTCGAGCCCAAACGGCAGTCTCGAAAGGGCTCCCATCACTGGCATCAAAGGGCCAAGGTGCTCATATTGTCGCAGCGCCGAACGACGCCTTCCGCTAACAGTCAGTTGCAGGAACACGACCCCAGGGCATCCAGTCCCGCGAAGGCACGCACAAGCCTGCCGAGCCGACTCGTATACGGCCGTCTACGATCAAGGAGACGTCGTCTCGACAGGTATACCTTTTATCTTTTACATTATAGTGGCTTACAAGCTAAGTAGAGTTAACAGGATCCGTCGGCGCTATAGAGCAGAGGTCGCAAGCGCAAGCAACCGATCGAAGACGCAGTCGAGCCCGGTGCGGCCCGAGAACGCCATAGACCGGAGCGACAACGGATATCCTCTACACGCCCTGCTGGAGATACAGTTGGCGAGACAGCGATTGATAACGGCGCCCCTGGACGCATTGACCCGGTTGCTTACTGGGTAAAGGAAGGGTACTGACCAGAGGAGCAGCACTGGCCAGAGGAACAGCACTAGCCAGAAGAGCCCCCAAAGATGGATTCCACTATGGACCGTCTACTTGCGCGGAAGAAATCCTCGTCCAATCTATCCTGGGAGCGATCGAATCTTACTTTGTCAAGCACGCCCAGTGACCAGAAGCCGAGGGAGGAGAAGAGCGCGCCATATCGGGACCAGCGTTATGAGACCCTGCTCGAGCTCAAAGGCAACAGCTATATGGCCAAAGATCCTTTAGGATTATCCAGCGCTAGCAAAGATCTTTGTCGGTCTCTGCTCGAGAAGCCCCAGCCGGTTCCGAGCGATACACTCTTCCGAGATGACATCTTCGAAACAACGTGCCAGAAGATACATAATAGAAACGAGTCGCGGGTGATTCGAGATATTAGTCGGCTTATTGTCCCTTCAGCCGAAAGTCTTGCTACATTTGGTGCAAAGCACCTTAATATCCTGACAGAGAGCGTCAACGAAGGATGGAATAACTCGATCCCTATCACAACCCCCCGTCCCCAGCCTGACTACTCTGTTGGGTTCAGGCGAGATGCATTTACCGAAGACCAGCTTGCCAAACTATCGCCATTTATTGGCGACTTTATCACCGGGGACCAGTCCTTCTTTATGGCCACGTACTATATATACTTCCCATTCCTGACCTGCGAGGTAACAGCGCTCGATATCGCAGATCGCCAGAATGCTCACAGCATGACGCTTGCGGTGCGGGCCGTCGTCGAGCTCTTTCGCGCTGTAAACCGTGAGAATGAGGTTAACCGGAAGATCCTTGCATTCTCTGTCTCCCACGACCACCGGTCTGTACGGATCTATGGGCACTACCCGGTAATAACTAGGAAAGATACTAAGTATTACCGGCACCCGATCCATACCTTCGATTTTACCGCGCTTGACGGAAAGGACAAATGGACGGCATATCGATTTACGAGGAATGTCTACGACGTATGGATGCCCAAGCATTTCGAAAACATCTGCTCCGCCATCGATCAGTTGCCGTCGGATTTGGACTTTGTCCCACCGCTCTCTGGGGCAACCGGACTTTCCCAGGATTTAGGGAACTTGATGTCGGAGGCCGGCTCCGCTTCAGAGCACGCTGCGCAGCAGGGTGTCACTCCGGACACCTCATTCACAGTGCCGGAGGGTGGAAAGAAGAGGAAGCGATGAGACAAGATATTGGCCTTACCTGTACAGGCGGCCGGGCCTGACGAACGGCGCCGCGGCGAATGTGCTGACGTCGCTGGTGTCGGAGGGCCCCGAGATCGAGCAGAAGAGGCGGGACTTGCGGGTGGAGAAGCGAGACGCTGGGCTGGGCCAATGGATATCATTGTGAATTTGGAGAGGCGCCGGAGGGAGGCGTAGACGGTGGTGGTGAAGTGGGAGAGCGGGCGTCGTCATGGACATTTCGGGGAGTGACGGCAGGACCGAGATGCTTCTGTCAGGCACAATCAGCATGGCATTAATTATGGCAGTTGAGCCTTCTACTCACGCGTCGGGAGCCATGGCGAGTCGACCGTTGTGCCATGAATGAGAAATTATCCCGAGTATATCTGACCCGGGCGCCGCAACACTGGTGTGCTGGGGCATCATGCTCTGTTGCGAATACCAGGCAAGCACGTTGTGGTAGCTTCGAGGAGGAATGCCGAAAAGCAACGCGAATTGTCGAGTCTTGACATCCAGCTGTGAACCATCCTTCTATGAACCGGTTTTGGTTGAATTCCGGATCTGGCCAGCGACATGCAACAACGTAGGGGACTGAAAGTTTCTCTGTGTACCCCAACAACACAACAACAAATGCGATCCTCTTTGAACTGGAACATCCAACACCAGGCTGTTCACCCAATCAAAGCCGTCGAATCTGCAGCCTCGCCGACCAGCTACCCCCAACGCATGCCACCATAAGATTCTCCCAATTCCCATCTTCCGTGGCTACCAACTTTGACGTTTTCTCTTAGTTGCAGCGATTGCAGATGAACGTTGTACCCTTAGTGAGTCGAAATTGTTAGAGAAATTGCTCTGACATCCCTCGACAGACTAGGGCTGCTAACCGCAAAAAAGTGAGGTATAGAACAAAGCATCTCGATTTGAACTTCCCCGCGTGCCCAGGGTTTCTCTGACCCGCCCCATCGACCAGCTACCCCATTTGACGCACCTGGGGATGAAAGTACGAAAAGAGAGCCTATCAGATCAGCGCTGCAGGGTAAGGACGCCGGGGCGGTAGGGCAGGCGGTTGTAATCGCCTCCCGAGCTGGGGTCGCGGCCCTGGTAGAGCAGCTGCAGGTTGCAGGGGTCGATGGGGAAGGTCTGGTCGGCGCTGAGGCGGACGAGCTCGCCGTGGCTGATGTCGTTGGTCCAGCTGGCGCCCGAGTTGGCCTTGCCGGCGAAGGGACTAGCCTCGCTGACCGCGTTGGGCGTCCACTCGCCGTCGAGCCTCGTGGCCGTGAAGGAGCGGAAGTAGCGGCCCTGGGCGCCGATGGCCTCGACGAGCATGAGGTACTGCTGCCTCCCGTTCACCTTGTACACCTGGACGGCCTCGAAGAGGTTGTTGGTGCTGTCGCTCATGACGACGGTCGACTCGCTGCCAAAGTTTCCGGGGAAGTTGCCGATGGGCATGCTGGCGCGGTAGATCTTGCCGTTGTCGCCGCAGAAGAAGAGGTACATATTCTGGTCGTCGCCGATGAGGGTCTGGTCGATGGGGCCGGTGCTCGAGCCCGAGATGGTGCCGGTGAAGAGGGGCTGGGGCTGGGACCAGCTGTTGGGGTTGGTGGAATCGTTGGACGTCCGGTACGAGAAGGCCGTCGGGCCCCACTGGTGGGCGAGGATCCAAACGTTCTTGGGCTCGAAGTAGAACAGGGTGGGCGCCACCGCGCTGGAGCTCATGCCCGTCTGCGTCGCCGAGCCCATGGCATCCCAGTCGCTGAAGAGGCTGAAGCCCATGGAGCCCCAGTTGGTCCCGTCGTTTGTCGTTGCGTAGACCAGGTGCTGGCCGTCGTACGGGACGACGGTGAAGTCCTTGAGCGACACCCACGGGCTTTTCGGCTGTGCCAGCGCGCCGGTTGATGTCCAGCGGTACGAGGAGGGGAGCTCGCATGACTGTCCGGCAACCGAGGTCGCGGTGGCGAGGAGCACGATACCGGGGCGTGTTGGCCTCATGGTGGGATGGGGGTGTTTGTTCCACGTGGCGATATAGAGAGATCAGAGAGGCGTTGTCGACGAGTACATGAACGCCCGGGAGAGAGGCGGGCTGTCTACGCGCTGATATATACCTCCAGCCCGGCGCTCGGACACTTAGCTCGTGCCTTGAATCCAACAATGGTCCAACGGAGCGTAGATCACCGCATCGCATGTATCATAACCGGGGTGGCTTCCCCGGGTTTGTTGAAAGCATCAGCCAGGGCCATTGAGGATTCTCCACCAATGTTTCACCGCTGTCGGCATCGACGGCGAGTGTCTCCAAAACAACGAAGCGGCGCCGAGCAACCGTGTTCCGGACCCGGACCCTCGGAGCGTTGTGGAGGGCGTATCGGGAGACCCACAACCCCTAGATTGTTCGCGCATTGTCACTGGCGCGCATCGATAGCGATGCTACTCCGAAACAGCCGCTGATCGGCACTCGTTTACGCTCTGTTAAGCGCGCGATAGCTGACGATTCTTGGGTTACAGCGCTCAGCCTCGGCCCGGCCACTGTTTCTCCATTGGTCATTTGGACAATGTTGAGTTCCCGGCAAAGATATGTGAGGCACCTTCGCGCCGCCGGGGATCTGCATGGCGCTTTGGAAGGTGAGCGGTGGTTGGGGCGGTTGCAGACATAATTACTCGTTGCTTACAATATCCTCATTTCAGAAGAATAAGGCCCTCGACAAGGAGCAATGAAGAGTAGGTAAGAATTAATTAGGCTTCGGTAAAGATATTGATTTCTTTCGGTGCGACAAAACTTTGAATTTGTCGACAGTTCTTTGGTCCTCGACGAATAAAGCCAATGACCTCGTAGCGCTGAGTCCCTTCCGCTCCTTGTGAAGTGCGTGCCTTCCATTCTTCTGATCTGACAAGCAAAGCTGACGGTGGTCCGAAGGGGACACTGTGACAACTGAAATCCATACTTAATTAACGCTCCCGCCTCCAGTGGACCGCATGATATTCCTTGGAGATGGCTGCACATAGCCTCCCAACCCCACGCCAAACAGTTTGAGTTGCGTAGGTCTAAGTATTTAGAAAACTCTCCTCTATCTGCTGTTTGATCAGAGCCTTCATATTGCAACAGAACTCCCCTCGAACCTGAAATTGGTCGAGACTTACCTAGTTTGCAATGCGTCTCACCCCTTCCAGCTCCATACAGCAAGTTGCGCCGCTTATTTGAAAACATGATACTTATCCCTGACAAAATACCTAGTTATTGGTGCATCAAAAAAGCAACAACTGACTGCTGTGGAAGATCATCAACTCTGCCACTAGGAAATGCTACGCTGAGCGTGTTCCTAATTGGATATCGACCGTTCACGTTACGCCGGCCGACACTAGACACAGTTGCTCTATATCAGAAGACTTCTATAAAATATACATACAGAATGCATGCACAGAATACTGTTGGCCATGGAATAGTGATATATTGAGTGCATCTAACACAAGGTAAGTGGACTGCAATAGTGTCATACGCGTTTAACCGATTGCCTGCCTGTTTCTCCTCGAACGATAAAAGGTCCACAGTGGGCGCTAGTCCATAACAGTCTTAGCGTCCTGTGGCGCTGCCTTCCTAGCAGGAACAACAGCTTTGGAAGAAGAGGCTGAGCTTTTGCGGACCCTTGAGCAACGCTTGGCGCGCAAGCTCGACAACCGTCACGATCACGGAAGCTCGTCCAAGGTCGCCCGGAATACCTGCCAATCTCGCTGCCGACCGACAACACATCGGGACAACGACAATCGTACTAGTCGGATATCCCAGTTAATCCCTCCCAGCGATCACAATGGGAAAAAAGAAACGCGGCCACCCCGATATTGAGGAGCTCCTCGCGCGCCCGTGGTGCTATTACTGTCAGTCTGTCGCGTTCTACCTTCAGTGCCGCGCTGAGCTGACTCCATTTGCAGGCGAGCGTGACTTTGAGGACTTGAAACTTCTCATCTCCCACCAGAAGGCGAAACACTTCAAGTGCGAGCGATGCGGCAAGCGATTAAACACGGCCGGAGGTATGCGATTGCACCGAGTCACACTGCGAACCCCCTTCGATCATGGATATCACTAGAATCGCCCATGTGAAGACCATTGCTAACAGCCGCGCCTCCCGCAGGTCTCTCCGTGCACATGAACCAGGTCCATAAAGAAACTCTCAACTGCGTCGAAAATGCGCTCCCCAACCGGCAAGGTCTTGACGTCGAGATCTTCGGCATGGAGGGCGTTCCCGAGGACATCATACAGCAACACAATCAGCGCATCATCCAGAACTTCTACACCGCCCAGGCCGAGAGGCAAGCTGCCACCGGCAACCCACCGCGAGGCTCATCGGGTGGGCAAGGGCCGACCAAGAAGATCAAGTACGAGACCCCGGAGGAGATCAAGAAGAGGCTAGCGGAGCACCGGGCAAAGCTCGCCGCCCAGAAAGCCGCAGGCGCAAACGGCGTTCCCGCCACGGCAGCGCCAGCCAACGGCCCAAGCCCAGCCCAAGGCGTAAGTCTCGACTCCTATCTAATACCTCCCCCAACTCAAACCCGTTCCCAGTACTCACACTCCTCGCCTTCCAAACAGACCTCCCCGTTCCCTGCTCCACAACCAGGCTACCCCTACCCCGCCCCTCCGGGGGGCGCCGTCGTGGCCCCTTATCCCGCAAACCAGACGTACCCGCCGACAGCCGCCGCCTTCCCGCCGGGCGCCTCTCCGCCACCGGGCGCAACGACAACAGCCCCCTTCCCCCTCCCCGCGCGGCCTCCCAGCGGGTCTGCCGGAGCGCCACCCGGAGCGCCGCCTGGAGTGCCACCTTACTACTACAACGGCGCGCCGGCAGGCTACCCCGCCCCCGGCGTCCCCGGTGCTCCTGGCAGCGCACCTGGTGCCACTGGTGCTGCACCGTCGACGGTGGACGAGCTGGTGGCGAACGCAGCGAGACAGAGCAGCGGTGCGGGCGGTGATGAGATCGACCAGATGATCAGGATGGCGGAGGCGGGTATCAAGCCCGGCGCCGCGCCGGCGGCCGGGAAGACGGAAGATGCGGGCGCCGGCGAGAAGAAGAAGAAGGGAACGAGGATGGTGTACGGGGACACGGAGGTCAGTCCCGAGGAGAAGATGGCCATGCTGCCGCGGTATCGCTGGGTCGAGGAGGCTGCTGCTGCTTGAGGAAGGGGGGGGAATTTTTTTGTGGGAGGGTAGGAATAATCAGGAGGGCGTCCGCGCGAGCACGATAGCCCGATCGGCATGGCCAAACCCTTCCCTGCGGGTGGGTTTTGCGAGTTTGTACGAGAGATCTTAACGGCGCCAAGACGGCTTCAGAGTT
The DNA here is from genome assembly GCF_000226095.1 of Thermothelomyces thermophilus ATCC 42464. Classification (NCBI taxonomy): domain Eukaryota; kingdom Fungi; phylum Ascomycota; class Sordariomycetes; order Sordariales; family Chaetomiaceae; genus Thermothelomyces; species Thermothelomyces thermophilus. Next base: position 1,708,309 of record NC_016476.1, on the reverse strand, counting down.
TCTAGGTATGTGCTCTGCCGTGTTATACTGAGGACAGGGTGGGAAAAAAAAAATGCATGGCACTTGCGATCACGCGAATGCGTCCATGCGGTGCGAAGCACCACAAATATCAGCTTGCCGCACCATCCACCACCCAAAGGAGAGTCGATGAAGAAGAGGTCAGTCGCTGTCGACTCGTTGAACATGGGCGGCTCCTCGCTGATACCGGGCATTCAGTTCTTTTGTCCCCTTTCAGTCAGACTCGACATTGTCCTAGTGGAACGCTCAGCCGTAGGCAACAATTTCTGCCTTCTCCCGCAATGCCCGAGCACCGATTGACTTGTTCTGCTGGTCCGTCTCTCGAGGTCGCCTCAACTAGTCCATATGCTTGCAAGCCTCGACCCGGAAGATGCCGGAATTCGATACATCAAGTCCCCAAAGCCGGACTCCTGAATGCAAAACAAGAAAAGAAAAAAAAAAAAAAAAAAAAAAAAAAAAAAAAAAAAAAAAAAAAAAAAAAAAAAAAAAAGAGGGAGGGTAACTCGTTGGTTCAGGATCCGAGTGCCGTGTCGCCCCCTGAAAGGCTTACCTAACGAGTCACCTGGTGTTGAGGACTCTGCTACGCAAACAGGGAACCCGCCAGCGCAACTGGAACAAGCCTGAGAATTGGAGTCGCCTTCTGGAAGCTCCGGGGAACCCAAACTCTTCTCGGCAAGCCCCGCGGGTTAACCCTGGTCCTTGAAGGGCCTTTCCGCGAGCTTATACACTAGTGTACGGATATTAGACTTTCAGTGGATCCTCAACTTCGGCTAAAATCCCAAGGTTACATTCTCCCTCCGCTCTTCCCCGCGCGTTGCTGTTGGGGTAATCCACACCATGTGGGCGCATCTCCAGTTCCTTCTCACCCGGCTGCAAGTTCGGCCAGCTACTATTAACTACTACGCTTTAACGAAGTCGTACATATATGATCGCCAACCTCGCGAACATGCAGTCGATGCTGAGCGTGGTGCAAGGGGCGTCTAGAAGACTGATCATTCATGCCCTGGGACTCGCACCCTGGCGATAACAGAGGGAACACTGCGGGAACTCCGGGGTAACTCAACCGTGTTCTTCGCTTCCAGGATCCACCTTCGATGTTCGCTCGTGGAGACTCGGACACATGCTTCAATCAGCAGTTTTCTCCCCAGAAGGCGCTTGTTGGTCCGGGGGCCGCTCAGCCGTTTTACCCGTCAGCCCGGCCCCTAGTCTCCAATCCTTGGCGTTAGTGTTCTCCAACTCGCTACGGAGTACGTCGGGGCTGGAGGCGAGATGGCGATGGTCCTCCGCAGGGCCCCAAGTGAGAGAGCCCCAACGCTGTTGGTAGCGAAAGCCATCGTTCCTGGTTAACAGGTCTATGGTCTATTTTCCCACCAATACCCGTCCTGGTCTCTCTCCCTCCATGGCCATCATGGCCCTCATGGCCCTCGTGGCCCTCATGGCATCCCGGCTCCGAGTGGAGCTGCGTACCTTGCATGGCTACCTTGTAACCCGGCGAGCTGGGTGGTGTCTGGACCTGTTAATAAATCGCACAAGATATTCGTCGCGATCGCACGTCCCTCGCCTTGCTTTTCAACCATCCCCGGAAGAGAGAGGCGATTACGTACGAGCTACGCCCGCCTTCTTGGTCGGACTGTCCGCAGCGCACGTGTTGCGTCCACCCTTACCTACTCTCTCTCAAGATGCTTACCGCGGGCGTGAAGGGAGCCCTCTGGCTCGCCTTCGGCTCGGTGGTGGCCGCTCTGGGACAGGAGAGCATCATCTCGACCAACGCCCATGGCGCCCACTTCCAGATCGCCGGCGGCCACGTGGGCAAGGGCCAGATTCTGGTCTCGAGCAACGACTACTGGGGTGTCATCCGCGCTGCCGGTGACCTCGCCGTCGACTTCGGCCGCGTCACGGGAACGAACTACACGCTCAGCAACGGTGAGAGGAACGCGGCCCCCGCGACGTACACGTACCATCCGGTCAACAACAAGAATAACACTTACGTGAGTACCGCGACCGCGCTTTTATTATATACGGCCCTCCCAGCACCCAAAGTTTTTTTTTTCTTTTTCTTTTCTTTTTTTTTTTTTTTTTGCTAATACTCCCGCCAGTATTCCACGACCGGGACCGCCAACTTCACCGGCCCGGCCTACGCAGACCCCGACCCGGAGAAGGTGGTGATCATTGCCGGCACCATTGGCCACTCCAAGGTAATCGACAAGCTGATTGCGTCGCGGTCCCTCGACGTGTCGCGCGTCAAGGGCAAGTGGGAGTCGTTCACCAGCCAGCTGGTCAAGAACCCGGTGCCGGGATGCAAGCAGGCGCTCGTGGTAGCCGGAAGCGACCCCCGCGGCACCATCTACGGCATCTACGACATCAGCGAGCAGATCGGCGTCAGCCCGTGGTACTTCTGGGCCGACAGCCCGCCCAGGAAGCACAAGAACCTCTATGTCACGACCAAGAAGAAGGTCCAGGGCCCGCCGTCCGTCAAGTACCGCGGTTTCTTCCTGAACGACGAGCAGCCGGCGTTGACGAACTGGGTCGCCTCCCACTGGCAGGACACCCCCTACGGCCCCGGCTATGGCGCAGCCTTCTACGGCCTCATCTTCGAGCTGCTGCTCCGCCTCCGCGCCAACTACCTGTGGCCCGCCATCTGGGCGACCATGTTCGAGGTTGACGACCCCGCGAACCAGCCCCTGGCCGACGCCTTCGAGGTCGTCATCGGATCCTCGCACACGGAGCCCCTGATGCGCGCACAGAACGAGTTCGGCCACTTCTACGAGGGCCCGTGGGCCTACAACCTCAACAACAAGACCATCGACGACTACTTCCGGTACGGCGTCCAGCGCGCCAAGCCGTACGCCCGCAACAGCCTGTGGACCATGGGCATGCGCGGAACCGGCGACACGGCCATCGAGGGCCTCGGCGTCGAGTACATTGTCGAGATGCTGCAGACCCTGGTCAAGAACCAGCGCCAGATCATGGCCGAGGGCCTCGGCATCAAGGACATCACCACGGTACCTCAGATGTGGTGCCTCTACAAGGAGGTCATGTCCTACCTCTCGGCCGGCCTGCAGGTTCCCGACGACGTGACGCTGCTGTGGGCCGACGACAACTGGGGCAACGTGCGCCGGCTGCCGCTGCGGAACGAGACGCAGCGCCACGGCGGCGCCGGCATCTACTACCACTTCGACTACGTCGGCGGGCCGCGCGACTACAAGTGGATCAACACGATCCAGCTGACCAAGACGGCCGAGCAGATGCACATGGCCTACGCCCGCGGCGCCGACAGGATCTGGATCGTCAACGTCGGCGACATGAAGGCGCTCGAGATCCCCATCAGCCACTTCTTCGACCTCGGCTACGACGCCGAGCGCTGGCACGTCGACAGCACCCGGGAATGGGCCGAGGCCTGGGCCGCCCGCGAGTTCGGGCCCGCCCGCGCCCGCGAGATCGCCGACGTCATGATGAAGTACGGCATGTACGCGGCCCGCCGCAAGTACGAGCTGGTCGAGCCCTGGGTCTACTCGGTCATCAACTACAACGAGGCCGAGGCGGTGCTGCAGCAGTGGGCCGAGCTCGTCGCCGACGCCCAGGCCATCTACGACGAGCTCCCCGCCGAGGCCAAGCCCGCCTTCTTCCAGACCGTCCTCCACCCGGCCCTCGCCGGCGAGATCGTGCACCAGATCAACGTCGGCGGCGCCCGGAACATGCTGTACGCCGGCCAGAAGCGCAACGCCGCCAACAAGGCCATCCAGGACGTCCTCGCTTACTCGGCCGCCGACGCGAACCTCACTCGCCGCTGGGATGCTCTCCTCGATGGGAAGTGGAAGCACTTCATGGACCGTAAGTTTTATCCCGGTTTTTTTCTCTCCCGCCTCCCTCCCTCCCGCCTCTCTTCCTCCACACAATCCCATTTTTTCACCTTTTCGCCGTGACACTAAAGGGAAATTCACCGCACACAGAAACACATCTCGGCTACGACGGCTACTGGCAACAGCCCATGCGTAACGCGCTCCCGCCCATGGTGTATGTCCAGACCGACTTCACCTCCCTCGCTGGTGAGATCGGCATCGGTGTCGAGGGCTCCAACGCCACCGTCAAGGGCGACGACAGGTGGCACGCCAACAGCGGCAACGACCTCACCCTGCCGCCCCTCGACCCGTACGGCCCGGCCACGCGCTACATCGACATCTTCTCTCGCGGCTCCGAGGAGTGTTCCTGGACCTTATCCTCCTCCAAACCCTGGCTCAAGCTGTCCCAGTCCACGGGCGTCGTCGGGCCCAACCGCCCGGACACCCGCGTCCTCGTCTCGGTCGACTGGAAGTCCGCCCCGCCCGCCCCGTACTCCGAAACGGTCCAGATCAACATCACCACCCAGTGCACGGGAATGGACCGGTACGGCTTCGGCGACCCGCACGTCCTTGTGCCCGTGACGGTGCGCGGTGTGCCCAAGTCGTTCAAGCGCGGCTTCGTCGAGTCGGACGGCACCGTCGCCTTCGCCGCCGAGCACTACAGCAGGATCGTCGAGCCCGCTAGCAAGGGCAACGGTAAGGGTAAGGGTAAGGGCAACGACGAGGACGTCACCTACCACACCTTCGCCTCGTACGGCCGCACCTCGTCCGGCGTCGGCCTGGTCCCGCTGGGCGCCGAGAAGCTCGCGCGCGAGGAGGCGCCCGCGCTCGAGTACGACCTCTACCTCTTCACCAACACCTCGGCCGCCAACGTGACGCTGTACCTGTCCCCGGCGCTCAACTACCTCGGCGACGCCACCCCGCTCGAGTACGCCGTCGCCCTGTTCCCCGCTTCCTCCTCCTCCGGCCCCTCACCGGAGGACGACGACGACGCAGTTGCCGTCAAGCACGTCCAGCCCGTCGGCGCCACCGAGGGCGGCAACATGCCGCGCGGCTGGGACGGCGCGGTCGCCGACGGCGTCTGGGGCCTCACGGGCGGCTACACCACCAGCTCGTTCGAGGTCGCCCGCGAGGGCGCCTACAAGCTGCGCGTGTGGGCCCTCATGCCCGGCGTGGTGGTCCAGAAGGTCGTCGTCGACCTCGGCGGCGTCCGGCCCAGCTACCTGGGCCCGCCCGAGAGCTTCCTCGTGGGCAGGGACCGGATCGGAGCGAGGAACGGAACCAGCTTCCTGGGGTGAAGGGGGGGAAAAAAGAAACTTGCGTTGCTTCTTCTGCCGCTTCTTCTTTTCTTCTTCTTGGATGATCAAGGCCAGTAGTTTTATTTATCGGTCTCGAACGAAACTGTAATCTGTATAGTTTTTTTTATCATTGTAGCGCAAGAAGAAAACACAAATAATAAAATGTTTGATATAATTCAGGACAAGTAGGAGTTCCCGAGAAGCTGATATACTTAACTGTGGTTGTGTCGCTTGTCTGCTCTGTCCTGGCGCTCAGAATGGGTGGACCGCCGGGACGCTCGCAGACCTGACCTTTGGATTGAGAACTATTCACTCGCTATTGCTCCTCCAAACAAGTTGGACAGGTGAAAGCTGCATTTTCCGAGTAAGGCCTTTTGCTGAATCCTGTCCCTAAGCTGGAGTATAATGTAGTCGAGTTGCCTCTTTGGGTGCACCGAGGTTAAAGGGTGAAAAGCTCGGAGGACTTCAGTTTCACGTTTTCGCCCTCGAATACAGAGATACTCGTAATTTAGTTACGGTATTGGCCCGTGTTGGCTAAAGCGTTCGCTTTCCCTGCTCCAAATGGTAGAAAAGGCGGGGAATTCGAAATATGCACTTACCGCGTAAACTGTGAAACCAAGTCCTCGAAACATCAAGTCAAACAAGCTTAGGAGTCGTGGATTCAAGCAAAGACCAGATGCATAATGTTAAGACCCACTTGCACTTTCGTTTCAGGAACATAACGTTAGTGTAGCCCCACTCTCTGGTCGCTACGGAAACGGGACCTGGCGAAAACAGTCAATATTCCGCCCGCCAATCCCAGCCGAGAAATTGCAGGCAGGAGGCCCAGCAAGAGCCAGCAACGTCATTTCCCTTCGTTCTCTGGCTTCCACGCGTCGTTGCCCCTTCTCGAACCGCGAATATCACCGCCCTGAGTACTATCAATCCGACTCATTCACTCACTTATTCATTCATTCCAGCCGTCGTCGGCAGCGGTCTTTTTTTTTTGTTTCCTGACACTAACCTGCCTTATCTTCCTACCTCCCTTCCTTCTCCAGTATCCAATTGTCGACCGACACGGCTGAGAGATATTTATCACTTGTTCGCCTGCACCTTGCACCATTGATCGGTCGCCTGTCTCCTCGCTGAGGGCGGCTGGCATCCAAAGGCCAATATGGACCCGAATGCATCCTCCATCACCGTTGCAGGTACGGTGTCTCCCTGGTTCCAGAGTGTTTCCCAAGCGTGTTGTTAACGACTATCGCTCGGCAGTTCGGGTGCGACCGTTCACCATAAGAGAGGCTGCCCAACTGTAAGCAACAACACCCCAATGCCGAAAACAGGGCTACTCAACGGGAAGCTGACGCGCAATCAGGGTCAAAAACGATGACACCCCTCTCTTCCTCGGAGATGGCTCGCTGGCCGCAGCACCCACCCCCAAGCTGAATCAGCGCGGAATCCGACCCGTCATCAAAGTTTTGGACGACCGGTGCTTGTAGGCAACCCCGACAGATGCAGAAACCTTTGGCTACCTTTGCAGTAATTACCCGGGCTAACTTCGGTACAGGGTGTTCGATCCTCCTGAAGACAATCCCGTCCAGAAATTCTCCCGATCCGTTGTACCCTCCGCCGGCAAGAAGGTCAAGGACCAAGTCTTTGCCTTCGACCGCATCTTCGACCAGAATGCCACCCAGAGCGAGGTTTACGAAGGGACGACCAAAGGCCTGCTGGACAGCATCCTCGACGGCTACAATGCCACCGTCTTTGCATACGGCGCTACGGGATGTGGCAAGACGCACACCATTACCGGCACCCCGCAGCACCCCGGCATCATCTTCCTCACCATGCAGGAGCTCTTTGAAAGGATCCAGGAGAGGAGCGACGAGAAGATCACCGAGGTGTCCCTCTCCTATCTAGAGATCTACAACGAGACGATCCGTGATTTGCTGGTTCCGGGCGGCAGCAAGCAGGGCTTGATGTTACGCGAGGATTCAAACCAGGCTGTCACGGTGGCCGGCCTGACCAGCCATCACCCAAAAGATGTGCAGGAGGTCATGGACATGATTGTGCAGGGCAACGAATACCGGACGGTTTCCCCTACGGCGGCCAACGCCGTCTCGTCGCGGTCTCATGCGGTCCTGCAGATCAACGTCGCCCAAAGAGACCGCAATGCGGACGTCAACGAGCCCCATACGATGGCAACCCTCAGCATCATCGATCTTGCGGGCAGCGAACGTGCTAGCGCCACCAAGAACCGGGGCGAGCGGCTGATGGAGGGCGCCAATATCAACAAGTCGTTGCTGGCGCTCGGAAGCTGCATCAACGCCCTGTGCGATCCACGCAAGAGGAACCACGTGCCCTATCGTAACAGCAAGCTCACCCGCCTGCTCAAGTTCTCGCTGGGCGGCAATTGCAAGACGGTCATGATCGTCTGCGTCAGCCCGTCGAGCGAACACTATGACGAGACCCAGAACACGCTGCGCTACGCCAACCGGGCCAAGAACATCCAGACCAAGGTCACACGTAACGTTTTCAACGTCAACCGCCATGTCAAGGACTTCCTGGTCAAGATCGATGAGCAGATGGCCCTCATCAACGAGCTCAAGGCCCAGCAGAAGGATGCCGAAAAGACCTTCTTTGCCAAGTTCCGAAAGCAGATGGACAAGCGGGACGCCGTGGTTCGGGAAGGCATCCTCAGGCTGCGGGCCGCATACGACAACGCTTCGTCGGAGCGGCAGGAGAAGGTCAACTTGATGAAGAAGTTGAAGGCCATCGAGAGGCGCATCGGGCTACTCTCCGCGTGGATCGCCGCATTTGATTCGGTGTGCGACGCGCGGGGCGATGAGGAAGCCATGCCGACCAACTTGGCCGCGATGCGCAAGACGGCACACGGCATCCTCATGGAGCTCGAGAGCAGCAGGCACCACATCCACCAGAGACTGGAGCGGGCCAACTGGGAGCGGGTGCTGGATATCGCTCTGAACCACAGCATCTCTCAGCTACCCACAGGCGATGGGATCGTCGACGGCTCCGAGAGGGATACCTTGGCCCGAGAGGTCGAGATGCTCAAGGCGAGCTTCATGCGAGACGCATACAGAGAGGTCCTGGAGCAGGACAAGGCCGGTGATGCGGCTGTCGTGCAGGTGCTCCTCAATGCTCAGTTTGATATCTTGTCTTCGTTGTCCGAGACCCTCGGCATGAGCGAGGAAGAGGCGGTCGCGAAAGCCAAAACCATGGTCAACCGTCTCCTGGAGACCGGTTACTCTGCCGCATCGCACGTTGTCAAGCCCGACGGCTCATCCATGATGCCCGTCGAGCCTTTCTCTCCGTCCAAGCGGGGCACTCCGAAGCGAAAGAAGTCTCTTAGTATTAACACGAAACCCATATCGGGCCCCATCCTGGCGGCCACTCGCCAGGCGTTGACATCCCCCGTCAGGGCGTCGCCGCGTCGCCGTAAAGTTGCCGCACGCAAGTCGGTTTCGTTCACACCGGTCAAGAAGAAGCATGGTGTTCGATGGCGTGACGACGAGAGCGAGCAGGGCACGCTTGCCGATTACGAGAAGACACCGAAAAAGTTCGACTCTCCGAGTGAATCTTCGCCCGAAAAGTCCCTTCCTCCCCAGCCTCCGGTGCCTTCATACCTCAACCAAACGGATTCTCCGCAACATTCGAGCCCGAACCTCAACCCTCCTGACGTATCATCACTGTCACTCGGCAAGCCGAACCGATTCCAGGCTGGCTTTCTTTCCAAGACCCGGGCATCTCAGCAAAACAACGACTCCGCTGACGGCTCGCCCGTTCCGCCAACCCTCTCGCTGAACCTGGCCGGATCCTCCGACACCGAAGACCGCCCCTCACCGCTGCGCTCCCTGCCCGTCAGTCGAGCTACTAACTCGCTCTCGCCTCCAGCAGCAGGAACTAACGGCAGCCCCAAACCCTCCGCTAGCATGCTCTCCACCCTCAGCGAGAATAGCAGGAACGAGAACGAGCCTCCTCGCCGCGCCTCCCCGTCTTCACGCCTGCCACGCGTTTCGACTGGCTCCGTCTCCGGCTCCGACTCGGAGCTCGACCCGCTCAAGATCCGCTCCGCACTGCAATTGGCCAAGCGCCGCGAACGCCTGTCGCTGCTCTCGGGGACGCCGGCCTCGGTCGGAAGGCGCGTTTCATCCGTCGGCTCGAACCCGAGCGGCGTCGGCGGCATCAACCTCGGCGGCCATCGCCGCGCGTCGGCCAGCTACTCGGGTCCCGCCCACGCCCACGCAAGCACCTCCAACGGCATCTCGCGCCACCGCAGGGGTAGTACCGAGCGTGGCAGCAGGCGTTCGCCGCCGCGGCCCATCCCCATCACCTGCTCCCCTCCCTCGGCCTCGGCGTCGGGATCCGGCGTGGGGTCGTCACCCTCCGGGGCTTCGGGCAGGTACCAGGACGGAAGCTCGTTCCTCGGCGGTCCCGGGAGAAATCTCACGCCTGGGCAGGCCAGGAGGATGAACCTTGGGGGCAGCCTTCGGATGGAACGCGGCGGGAGTCCGTCGGCCGTGGTGAAGGGTGCGGGTGGTGCCTCGGCGGAGGATGGCAGTGCCAGTGCCGGCGTCGGTGGTAAGGCTAGGAGAATCACCATCGGCGCGGGTCCCGGTGGGGTGTTTTAACCGCCTAGTGCGGGGAGCGTGGGGAGTGCGGGGAGCGCGGGCAGCGGTAGTGGTGGTGGTAATAGTGCGCAGCAGAGCTCGCTGCGGCCGCGCCCTAGCATGGTGTGGAGGTAGACGTACCCATACGGCCACCTGGAAGGTTTCTGTTTTATGTATTTTTGGGTTTGCGGGGGGGGGGGGGGGGGGGTTCCGGTTTGTCTACTAGAGTTGATGGGAATGACTGGCGTTCCTTTTTTTTTTTTTTTTTTTTTTTTTTGCGAACCGCACCAGCATAACCATCAACACTGCCGTCACCACGATGTGTGTCAACATCCCCACATGGTCCCGCTCAGACGGCTGCGGGGTTGACTTGGCTCGAGAACGGGCCGTTGCATCGGACAGAGTGGTCTACACTTACCTCTCGTGTTGACGGAGCTTGGTAGGGGTGCGTCTTTGTCTTTCGTTTTTCATAACATGGTCTGGTTTATGGGATTACGGATCGGGTATTGGTGTTTGAGGTCTGGGCTGGCTGGATAGGAGTTTTGTCGCCTTGTTTGTGTATAATCGGTTCTTTTTGATTGCTTCCGTTCCCGGAAGTTGCACAGTATAATTAGCGCTAAAGCCCGCTAATGGCGACCTTCATGATGTTGATGACCAACCACCCCAAGTACAATTAGATTGGAGGTGTGACAGGGTTTATGTTCGAGTTGAGCTGCACAATGGCTGGGTTTCTCTTGTTGACACGCCCCGGCTCGGCACTTCCTTGTCAAAGTACGATATGCGCGCGCGCGCGTGTGTGTGTGTGTGTGTGTGTGTGTGTGTGTGAGAGAGAGAGAGAGGTTCAGAGGTTGACTCCTGTTCGTCCTGCGGGACAGCGCTCAGGAAATTCGATTACAGTCATCACTCCACTTAAAAAAATCGTCTATCAATTGTGAAATGTGTCGTTTTGAAACAAGATCATTGTTTCTGTCCTAAAAGGTTTGTACACTTAGGAGTCGCGAGGTTAACATTCCACCTCCTGATCAAAAAGGCCAGAGAAACAGGTCTTGTCTCTTCGCCAAGCGACACATTATAGGGAGTTTGTTAACCGTCATCTTTTTAGACAGTCTCCATCTGTTCCGCACCCTTGGGCTTCTCGGCATCCGACGTAGAGGGAGCAGTGACACGGCCCTCGCCGCGCAGGATCTGGTTGAGGCCAATCTCGTTGTTGATCTCTTCCATGCGCTCGTAGTCGGCCGCAGCGGTACCCTCGGAACCGAAGAGGACGTCCTGTTATGCGTGGTATTTTGTCCGTGATTAGCAAGTGTTTCGATTGATCAACGGCGGGCAATTTTGGGGGGGGGGGGGTATACCATCTCCTCGAGTGTCAGCCGCTTTGTCTCGGGAACCAGGAACCATATGAAAGCCGCGCCCAGGTAGGTCAACAGGCCGAAGAGGATGTAGGTGCCGTAGGGGATGCCCTCGAGCATGTCGGGGGTGACCTGGCCGACGATGAAGTTGTTCATCCAGTTGCTGGAAGCGCCGAGGGCGACGCCGTAGGGGCGCGTGCTGAGCGGCCAGATCTCGGCGACGATGATCCAGGCGCAGGGACCCCACGAGTAGCCAAAGTGGATGACGAAGAGCCAGACCATGCACACGGCCGCCCAGCCGGCCGCCCGCTGCTCGGCCCACTGGTTGATGTTCTTGGCCACGAGCACCGCGATGATGATGTGGCAGGTAGCCATGCCGATGGCGCCGATGGTCAACACGGGCTTGCGCCCGGCCCGGTCGACCCACAGGACGGACGGGATGGTCGCGATGAACATGACGATGCCGACCACGCCCGTGGCCAGGAGCGAGGTCGTGTTGAGGTCGAGGCCGAGCTGCTGAAAGATAAAGGGGGCATAGTACAGAACGGCGTTGATGCCCGTCCACTAAAAAAATCCAAAAAAGGGGGGGTGAGAATCTCATGTCAGCGCAAATGATATCGCGGGGAATGGAAGGTGGAAAGAAGGGGGGGGGGATTGGCGAGAGAAACATGACGGACCTGCTGGAAGAACATGGTCACGGTGGCAACGATGACGCGCTTAAACATGGCCTTGGTCTGGAAGAGCTTCTTGATGGCGACAAACTGGAGCTTGAAGATGTTCCAGGCCGTCCGCTCGCTCAGTTCGGGGAACATCTCGGCAATGGAGCGCTTCTCGAACAGGGATTGGGCCTTGATCTCGAGGAACTCGATCTCGACGAGCTCGTGGTCGGGGGGCATGCCGCGAAGCTCGGACAACACCTTGCGCGCCTCCTCCTCCCGGCCGTGGTTGATCAGCCAACGCGGGGAGAAGGGCATGAAGATCATGCCGACAAACAGGATGACGGCCGGCGCGAGCTGCAGGCAGACGGGGAGCAGCCATGCCGCGTCGCTCTGTCCTTCGCCTGTTCCGCCGATGTAGTTGGTGCCGCTGCCTCCGGGTTAGAGCTTGGGCTTCGATACGGGTGGTGGTGGTGGTGGTAGTGGGGTGGAAAAAGGGGGGGGGGGAGAGACCCAGGAACCCCAAAAGACTCACTAGTCGATCCAGAAGCTGATCATGATACCAAAGCAGATGGCCAGCTGTTGGGTCGCCACCAGAGCGCCGCGGACCTCAGGGGGAGCAACCTCGGAGTTGTAGATGGGGATGATCATGGCCAGACTTCCAACGCCCATACCACTGCAATCAACCAATCACACGGTCAGCAATCCTCCTGAGCAATCTTTTTACTTTCTTCTTCTTCTTCTTCCGCCCTTTTCCCCCGGCCCATGAGTCAAGGAGAGATATACGCACGTGATGAACCGTCCGGCCAGGATGGAGTTGTGCCCGGCAGACACCGCGGTCGTCTGGATGACAACGCCGAGCATGAAGACGGCGCAGGCCACCAGGACTCCGTACTTGCGCGACAGGACCTCGGCGAGGAAACTCGAGAGCAACGTCCCCAGCCAGGCGCCCAGCTCGAGAATGGCAGTGAGCCATCCCTTCTTGGTCTGGTTCGTCGTATACTCGCCCATGTCTGTGTGTTCCTTTCCGTCTCAGTCGCTCCGCTCCCGACACCAACACACACACACAGAGAGAGAGAGAGAGATGTGGGCTATCGAGGACGGGTCGGGTTGGGCACTCACGGCTGTTGAACGACGGCATGGCCAAGACGCCAGAGAACATGCCCTGGTTGTAGCCGTACAGCACACCGCCGATGCAGGCAAAGGCTGCGATACGGAAGACCCGGAAGTTCTTGAGCAGCGCCGAGGGTCCGCTCTTGCCCATCATGGCCTGCCGCTTCTTGAGCGCGGCATCGTAGAACGCGCCGGCGTCGCCGCCTCCGCCAGCGCCCATTTTGGGATATTCGTTCTCTCCTGCTGATATAATCCGATATCTATGTCTAGGTCGTGTCGGTCAGGTCGGCAACGTCGACAACGTCGGGAGGGGATCCCAAGCCTTGGTGTCGGGGTTCAATGGCCAAGTAGGCGATCCAAGTAGGCGATCCAAGTAGGCGATGATGGTGTGAAAAAGGAGGCGGAGAAAGAGGGAATCCAAGATCCCGAACTTCTGCCCGGACGCGGCAAGATAGAGATAACGGATGAGCAGACGCGGGGAGGGAACAAGCAATAAAAAAAAAGCTTCTTCAAGTGGGAAGATCCGCGTCTCTCCCCCCCTCCCCCTTCTCCCCCACCTTCTGTTGTCCCTGGGTCGGGTCGCTTACCACGCACCTGGAGGAACGGAAGGCTGCAACACCATCTGGCTGGACGGCCTGTGATCGGCGATATTACCCCAACACCGCAACACCGCAAGTGGCTCGCCCCGTTGGCATCCACTCCTGCCATGCCATGCCTGGTTCCCACTGGCCGCCCTGCACCCTTGTCCGTCCAATTGCCCGGGAACGGGGCCACGTGAGGTTGGAGCCAGTCCGGAGATAGCTCCATTAATACGGAGTATTACCGGCCCTTCTCTAGTGTACACTACTGTATGGGCCCCGAGGAGCGGATTGGAGAAATGCTGCTGCTCCTCCATGCGGAGAGTGGCTCTGGCTCCGCATCTCCACAGACCCTTTCCCCATCGGCCCGTACTGTACTTCCCCGGATGAATGTTGGATGGGTACCATTGGCCAGGCCCGGACCTGGTTGGTTGGTGATGGCCGAATGTTTTTTTGCTTGCGTATTTTGCCGGTTCACCCTTCTGATACCTCTCGGCCGGCTGTCCTCTTCCCCTCTTGGGGCCGTTTCCATTAGTTCTTGTTGTTATCCAGAGCCGTGTGTGTGCCCCCACACAGACAAAAAAAAAAACAAAAACAAGCTCGCACATCTGCCGTCCAAGAACATGCGACGCTAGCGCATCGCCCGATGCAGCCGAGAAGCCAAGACCATGACCACCCGCGACCGCGACCACGAGAGGGGGGCCGGGATCCACACGGGACTTCCCCCGGCTTGGGGAATAAGCCGGGGCCGATTTAGCCTAAATTCAGGCTTCCCCTCGGCCCGCCCGTGATCCCATTGGCGCGCATTCCACACACCGCGCAACACTGCACTAGCGCAGGCCTGGTTGCCTGCCGTTGCGCTGCCGTTGCCGGCAATCCTGCCTAATTCTCCCATGGGCTGGACCAGTGTCTGAAAGGCGGAGGATCGTTTCAAGAAGGGGAAGAAAATTGGACCTTCTTTGTTTACGAGTACAGTATTTATCAAGCATGTGGCTTGGGAGTTGAGCCCCAGGGGAGGATTCGCTAGGTGTGGCCAAGCTTTTTTTTTTCGGCATCTCAATGCCCTTGGGTGGATCTGTTTAGCGATTTGCTTGATTTTGCTTGGCTGCTGGCATCTCGAAGGGAATGGAATGATCTCGGCCAAATTTTCGTCATGTCGAGACTGACCGAGACTGAGCTCAAGAAGCCTTCACCTGGTTGTATGCATCCCGTCATGGTATACCGGTTGTTTCGGCGGAGTTCCCTTATTTCCCACGTGCTGAGTGTTTCAAATGACGGTCAAGGTGTTGACGACCATGGATCTGATGGCGACAGTGCAACCTCGGGTCCAACAACCGGCCCTGTTCCCGGCGGTCTGGCTCTTTGGGGTGCAGAACTGCTGCACCGCTCAGCAGATGCAGGCATCTGCCAGAGATGGTAGCTACGTGGTAAAAACTCTGATACCTCTGCTGCTTCCGTGACCATGGAGAGCCGGGTCGGCGGTACGCCCACCGTCTCCAGGCGCCGTCCGTAGACGACACCTCGGCTTCTGGAATCGGCCCTTTTTCCAATGTAGAATACGCCCTTTCAACTGCAGTCCACCTTAATCTCACCTTCTTTCCTTCTTTTTCTGTACGACGTGAACTTTGTGTGTGTGTGTGTGGCCGGTAAGACTTTTAAGCAGTGAGATTTCGTAATGGCCATCTTCAAGGGCCGACACGGCCGTTGATGTAGCCGTCCGGTGCAACGGCCCATAACACGGTCGACTTGCTAAAGGACCTCTATCTGTATGTACGCGAACTCTGTACTATCCGTAGCAGCGGCCGTGGACTACGCAAACGGGATATTCGTGACATTCGTGAAGATTGTTCGGCCTCAAGAAGATACGGCTTTGCGAGAGAATGCAGACGGCAAGATTGCCGATTCGAGTTGTTCGGGTCCCTTGCAAGCTTATCACGGGGCGGGGCCGGCAGACGATTTATCGGCTCGGAGCTTGGTGGAACCCACTTTCGACGGCATTGACCAGCAATTCGGGACCGGTTCTTGGCGTACGGCGACACGCCCCTTTTTTTCCCTTTCTTCCTCCTGGTACTCAAAAGGACCGCAATAATTGTGGGAACCTTCATGTTATGTAGACACTAGTTCGGTGAGATGATGCACCGCTCGTGCGGCTCAGTCAGTTCTCTGTGAGTCATAGATGTGAGCACGTGGTATAGTCTGCAACAGCGGCTCGGCTTGTCCAGGGAGAAAACCTGAGGAGTCCTCAATGACGGCGCATATGTCATTGTGGGTTCCGTATCGTGTGTGTGCGTGTGTGCATGTCGGAGAACATCAAGGCTTGTTATGTGGTCAGGTATGCTCTCCGAGCTTCACTCCGGCCCGGGTTCCAGGCCCGGCAGCTAGGCCCGGCAGCCAGGCCGAGAGTTTGGGCCTCGTGTTAGTCAGCGCTCCATCCCCATTGATTACCCGGCTCCGGTAGATCACACAGCAGGTTGGCCAAAGATGCAGCCTTGGCCGGGTAAGGCCAAGCCAAGGCCTGAATGTTTCGAAACAAAACGGCCGTTTGGTTTGGGGGCCGACGTTGGTTCGGCCTGCAATCCAACACCACCTCATCCCCGCTATCCCGGTCATCAGGGCGATGGTGAGGCCGAGCGAGGCGTGGATAGAGTCAAAGATCGAATTGGAGTGACTACAGGAAATGACAAGGGCGATGGTCAACAGTTGCCAATGGTTGTGCCGGTTTTCTTGTTAGGTGTTGCATCTGCGCCGCAACACAAGATGCTTGGGTGCTGCGCCAGGGAGCCGCTTTGCTCTCTCGCTTGGGAGTCCAATAGCAGCGGTAATACGGTGTCTCCCCCGCGAGAATTGCCGTCGACTGAAGCTAGCTGGTTTGAGACGCGGCGCTAGTCGTAGACGGGAGGCGCCAGATTCGGACGGTTAAATAAAAATGATAAGAAAGGCAGAGCGGTTCTGTCGAGATGGGAGGCATGTTTATTGTTTTCTTTTGTTGTCCTTGTTTTGATGGCAGCATGTGCGCACCCACTGAGATGGTGCGCGAGGCGCGCGGAACTCGGGAGCTGCCCAGGAAGGGGGCCACTGCATCACGAGGTTCGAGTACTGCCTACCAAGTAAGAACCTGAATCAACATCTGGCCTGGTTTGCCAATTCCGGTCGAATTGTACTCCGGGGTACCCTGCGAAAGCGGAAAAAATGAAGTGGCTGATAGGGTTCGGAGAAAGACCCTTTGTCTACTCCGTACTTCGTTAATACATATTTGGCTTTCTTAGCAGAAAATTGTTAGCGCACTCTACGAAAGGGCCAATAAAAAAGTTTTACGTGCAGGAGAGGTATCCTGCTTTTCTCGCAACTCAGCTTGCAGAATGAACCAATTAGACGCGGCCAATCTTAAGTGAGCCCCACTATAAGCGGGAAGAGATTGGCGTGTACTGGGCAGATTTAACGCGCGCCTCTGCGCTCTTGATCAACTCTTTAAAATGCAACATTGCGTCCTGAGAATGCCCATGCTTCAGATAGCCAATCCGGCAGCTCCCTGACGACCGGGTTACAAGCAAGCCATGTTTCATCTTAACTTTCGATGGCCCGTTTCCTTGTGCTACCCTTTGTTTCGATGGAGCAAGCCGGCCAGAGCCGAGTGGCTCTTCGAGCGCAGCTCTCCCGCGTTGCCGCCGCTGATCGCCGGCCCGCGGCTACAGAGCGCGCGCGCAACCAGCGTTTGGCAAGTTGCAATTAGTTACTCTGTATTCCGCATCTCTTTCCGAAAACCCCGACATGTTATCCCCTCGGCGGTCTCCCCGCTTCCATCAATCACTGCGACCTTCTTACCGAGAACTGAAAAGACCGTAGCCCTTCGCAATCTTTACGCGCCCAGGCTCCGCGAGACGCTCGATCTACTTTGGTGGTTTGTCGCGCGCCAGAGACGGGTAGCATTTGTTTGTTTGAGCTTTTCGGAACAGCTCTCGTTTCCCACACGCCGAGAGGCTTCCGTTCTGTCGGGTCCACATGGGCCTCGAAGAGGCCGACAGCTGGCCACATCTGCAAGGCGGCCAGTCGCAGGTTGGGTCAGATCTTGATTGACCCCGTTGACGACCGGCCGGCCTGCCCGGCACTTTCCATTTTTGTTATCCAGGTGGTTCCAGATTTGGCATTGTGCTCCTGCCTGTTTGTTTGCCTGACTGCCTGACTGCCTGGCTGCCTGCGTTGCGGTTATTTTTCGACGATCTTGTTTATGTCGAGGCCGATCTGTTCGAAGCGAACCATCATTGCCTGAGTGCCGTGGAAAACGGGACTTATTTCGTCCACAGTCAGTAAGACATGGCGGATGGGCCACTCTGAGACAAGGCTTGCTCAGGTCTGCACGAGGCTGAAAGGCTGGCGGCTAACAAGCTTCCGAGCCGCCGTCCGTGCGCACCCTGTTCTATTTTTTGACTGTTTGAGCTGCAAGGTTCCATAACTTGGACTCTGCACCCCACAACGGTGGAGGCTCCTACCATATCGGGCAATCCAAGTCGAGATCCACTGGTACCTGCGTCAAAGTGGGCAGTACTGGTGTAATTCGTACAGAGAGCCATGGCGAGGTAGCGGCACAGTCCGCACCATTCCTAAGCGAGGACCCCGACACCGTTGGCTCTGAGTTGTTGGCATTCACGGTTGCCAGCGTATGTCCTATGGATCTGTGTATGGATCTCTTGAAGTGTATTATTCCCGGGTTGCTAAGCGCGACTGGCAACTCCGTAGTTACTGCGCGGTGCGTACGCTTACCCGGCTTGTTCTTTCCTGCGCTACCACTATACATCAGTTGTTCAGTCGTTACCACCCCCACCTTCCCCCCAACACACACCCCGCCTCCTTCGTTCTTTCTCCCCCCCCCCCGGATGCCAGCGGTAGAACACCCTCGAAAGTGGGTAGGGGTCCCTCGAGTCTTAACCGCCCTCCAAGACAGTCCACCCAGAGATGGCCAACTTTGTAGCCGCCCGTCTTCAAACAAACGCCATCCGAAACCTGCCAGCCACTAACAGAGGCCGCTGGTCGCTCCATGAGGTCGTTCAGGTACACTTGCTCAGTTTCACTAAAGCAGGTTCTCTCTCTAGCTCTACCCTTGTTTCAGATCTGCTACCCCCGGTTCCAGTGCACTTCAACTTCCCGAACCCTGCTGCAGATCCGGACCCGCAAGGACAACCATCCACTCGCCTAATCTTGGTTGTTTCCACCCGGGTCTCCATCTCAGCCCCGAGATATTATAAGTCGACCGCCTCTCCTTCCTCACTCCGGCCGGCCCTTAGCCAGTCTCCCAGTCCTCGAGCCCTTCGACCCACCGCCCCGCGATCTACTCTCTTTTCCTCCCTCTTGCTTACCTCCTTTCTCTCGCTCTTCCAAGCTACTCGCATCCGTTCCGATTTGCATCTCCCGGTGGTTGCTGGCCAGCCTTTTCATTTGGAACAAAATAATTGTATCGCCATCGCCATACTGATCCAAGCTTCGTCTCTAGGCGGTGCCTCTCTCTTACGCCGAATCGTCGAGATCTCTTCTTCGAGGCAAGCCTGCCCTAATCGCTTTCGAACCCGATCGACCAACCTATCTCTTCAGGTGGCCCGGTCCACCGTTACTCCCGTTCGCTCCCGGCCCCACATACCTTGAAAAATAGAGGGACACAGGCCTGAGGAGGAAGCCTGCGAATAATGCCCGACTTGACCCGGACATCGAGTCATCAGCAATACCAACAACACCAACAACATCAACAACAACATATTCCTGCGTCACTCTCATCAACAGTCTCCGCCATGTCTTACTACCAGAACCCGCGGCAGCAGCTGTCGGGGTTTTACGGCGATCTCTCCACGACCGGCGCTGGTGGGATACCCATGCCTGGGTACGACCCATATGCGGTCAACGCGGTACCCCCTCTCCAGATTCCGACTACTGGGACCGCGATAGGCGGGCCTGTGGGTGGAGCACTGCCGACACAACATCGGGCATCGTCGGGAGCGTGGAACCAGGAGGATGACCGGACGCTGCTGACGCTGCGGGCGATGGGCAAGAACTGGAACCAGATCCAGAGGGAAGCCTTTCCTGGCAAGACCGGCAACGCATGTCGGAAGAGGCACGAGCGCTTGATGGAGCGCCGCGGCCAGAACGACTTTGATAACCGGAAGCTGGAGCGCCTGTGTAAGGAGTACATGAGCATGCGCAAGGAGATTTGGCAACCACTAGCATCTCGCTGCGGCGAGAAATGGAACGTCGTTGAGATGCAGGTTAGCTTTCAGTTCCCCTTTCTCCCCCAAGCCATCTCGTGCTAACCTCAGCTGCCTCCGCGCAACAGTGCATGTCCAATGGCCTCAAAAATATCCAATCCCACGCCCGCGCCTACGCCCGCCGCGAGCGCCTCGAGTCGGGCCAGCCCCTGACCACGTACGGCGACCCCGACGGCGCCCTCGACTGCCTCACGCCGGTCGACGACGTCGACGTCGCCGACCAATCCTACAGCTCCCCGGAGACGGGCGGCTCCACCACCGGCACCCATTCCACCCCTGGGGGCAGCTCCGGGTCCGCCGGCTCCGCGGCCGGCTACCTGTCATCTCACCACCACAGCGCGCACGCGCACCACCATTCCCAGGCCGCCGCCGCGGCCGGCTACGGCCACGGGTACGGTGCCCCGTACGGACACCACCAACACCAGCAGCAGGCCCAAGCGCACCACGGGCACGGGTACAGCAATAGCGTGTCAAGCACCGGCACCGTGGGCGGTTATGGCACCGCGTCCCAGCAGGCTGGTGCTGCCAGTGCCGGATCTGCAAGCGGGTCTGCCAGCCAGGGAGCCAGCCCATACCTAGGCCACAGCGGCAGGCTGCCTAGCGTCGGGGACATGGGCATCGACGCCATCATGAATAGGGGACAGGGCAGCTGATGCTTGCCTTGCCCTTTTCTTTCCTTTCTTCTCATTTCTCTCTGTTATTCTTTTTCCTCTTTATTTTTTTATACAATGGGTTATCGTTCAACTACATCTCTAATACCTGGACTGGGTTTGGATAAGTTGCATGACATGGCAGTCGGGGAGGCAAAGACATTTCTTCCGCTCGTCTCTCCCCTGTGCTCCCGCTCACGCTCCTTTTTACTGTCTACACCCTTCTCCTTTAATCATGCATCATTTCTTTTGTCCGTCATCAGGCGTTTTGTGGGCTCTGGGTCTCTAGGTATGGTTTGGGTTTGGGTGGGCTTCGGTGCATCATTGTATTTTCATGTCATGTCACGTCACGAAGAAACAAAAATCATCAGGGTGTTTCCGGTCAAATGGGTGGGCCATTTTTTTTTCTTGTTCTTTCTTCTGGACACAGAAAAGAGGCGCGAAACGGCTGTGGCGTTTGGTGGTTGGGAGGGGGAGTGGAGTGAGAGGCCGGCAGAGGGGATACGGAATTGGCATCGGTGTGGGGTTGGGGCGTGTTCTTTTCTGTGATTTCTCTTTCTCTCTCTCTCTCTCTCTCTCTGTGTGTATGTGTTTGATTCACTCGTACAGTCTCTCACCCCGTCTTAGAAGGGGTGTGCGATTTCTACGGGGGCCCGCTGGTGGTTTTGTTGGGCCGGGGGGGGGGGGGGTTACTGTTGGGTCTGGAAGCCGCGTTGAAACAGGACCGGCCGCGCCTTGTGCCGCATATTAGGCAGTACTCAGTACGCGATAATTGCTCGTCCTCCATTTTCTTTCTTACCTCTCTCTCTTGGTCTCTCTCATTATTGCCTTCTCTCTTTCCTGCGTTTGTGTTGCTTCGGGATGACTCTCCTTTAATGCTTAATCTCTTGCATGGCTGATATATAATACCATCGAGTCTCTCATGATCCAGCGGTTCGACTCCGGCGTAAATCATGATCTTGCGTGCCATGGTCATCCGTATTATAGTTGTCTAACTTCCACTGTTCTTGGCCTTAGTCAGCATCGTTGTAGTGTAATGGCGCCCAGGAGACGCTCGTAGGGCTGAGATGCGAGGCGCAGGCACAGCAGCTTTACCGGTTGTTGGTCAGAGGTTGGCGGGGTCTCGTAAAGGTTCGTATCACGAGGGAACGTGTGCGGCACGAAGGCTTGGGAAACCGTTTCGAGCGGATTTGATGGGCAGATCCATGCGCGAGCGGCACGGATGGGTTAGGGGTGGACGAACGGATGAGGTCTATGGAACTTTGCTACGCTTTGCTCTGCTGGTAACGGGGCCATCCTTACGGGAACCGGCCCTGCCTCCCAAGCATGATGCACTCCACCTGTTGTTGTCTAGACATCGGGCCGAGGGCAAGGAAGGACTGGTGCGCGTCGCTTTGACGGAGCCTGTGGAAGCGGCACAAGGGTGTTTCGTAACTGGAAACCCCGGTACCGATCGCCAACCGGAGATCGTGCATCGTCCTCCTCCTCCTCCTTCTTCTTCCAAGCCACCGGGCTCCATATATATGGGGTTGCGGGGAACAACAAAAGTCAATGGAATTCTTGTGGTGATGTGGGTTGGAATCTAGGCATACACACTCTGAAGAGGCGTTGGTGCCAAGCCTTGGGACCTGTGGGATCACCGGATGCAACGTTGGATTTGCGTGGATCTTGGAGCGGTCTGATGTGGAGTTCGGTTGGGTTGGACAACGATTCTGAGGCTGAAGCATCCTAGCGAGGCACGCGGACGAAGGATCGGAATTCTTGTTGCACATGACGGCACCATTCCGCTCGTGACAGTATACCCTTTCTGGCCAACGCCGAAGTGAGCAAGATAGAGTGCTGACCGGAGATGACGTGCAGCTGACTGCGGCACTGCAGGCTGTGCATGTGCCCCCCCTTTCTCAGGCCATGCTGTGTGTCAAAAGAAAATGACCGAGATATTTCGTACACAAGATAGTCAAAAAAAAAAAAAAAAATACACATGAAAGTTGTTTACTAGTACAACCAACAAATGTGTTGTTGTTACAGGTGGGCCAGTCAAAGAAGAAATTCCGACCGAGGATCACCTCCGGGTACCGACCGCGGGGCCCACATTTCCGGGCCGGGCATGCTCGACCCACTCGGCTGCCTCGTCCTCGTCGTAGTCAAACTCGTCTTCCTCCTCGTCCGGCTCGCCGGCCACGCTCTTCCAGACGCGGGCCCACATGCCCTTCTTCTGGGCGAGGGCCAGGACCATGATGACGGGCAGGTGCCACACGCTGGCCCAGAACAGGCTCCTGGCGCTGCCCTTGTGGCCCTCGTAGCGCCAGAACATGACGGCCTCGCGCACCAGCCAGGCGTTGACGGGCAGGCTTGTCAGGGCGAAGCTCCACTCGGTGACCTCGGCGGCGCAGAGGCCGAGGCAGAGCGGGAAGAAGACGAGGCTGTAGCGCAGCGCGACGCGCGCGTTCCTGGCCGGGTTGGTCCAGCACAGCATCCGCAGGCCGGCGGCCTTGTACTCGTCGCGGATGCCCCACGAGAGGGGCATGAAGTGCGGGAACTGCCAGGCGAACAGCAGGCCGGCGAACAGCCAGCCGCCCAGGCTCGACCCGTCGCTCGCGAAGAGCAGCTCCCTCCAGGTGCCGTCGCCCGTGGCGCTCTCCCCGGCGGCGGCGGCCCATCCCATGAGCGGGGGGATGCCGCCGACGACGGCGCCGACCCACGTGTTGACGGCGGACAGGCGCTTGAGCGGGGTGTAGGCGCCGGCGTACAGGGCGATGTTGGCGGCGCCGAGGAAGGCGACGGTGGGGTTGACGCCGAGGTAGAGGGCGGCGGTGCCGGCGAGGCCGCAGCCGACGGCGAAGGCGACGGCGGCGCGGGTGCTCAGCAGGCGGCGGACCAGCGGGCGGGTGCGGGTGCGGCTCATCCTGGCGTCCGTGTCGGGCTCGTAGAGCATGTTGAGCGCGTTGGCGGCGGCCGAGCACAGGGCCGTGCCGGTGGTCAGGAACAGGAGCGTGAGCGGCGACAGGGACGGGGTCGAGGCGGCCAGGGCCGTCGGGGAGAGGAAGGCGGGCACCGGGTACAGCGCGTAGGGGACCATGGCGGAGAGGACGACCAGCACGGTCAGGCGCGGCTTGGAGAGCGAGAGGAGGGCCGAGAGGGTGCGGCGCAGGGAGTCGGCGGGCGCGCGGGCTGCAGTGTCGGCGAGGCGGGCGGAGGCGTCGGGGGGTAGGGATGCGGACATGGAGTTTAGCGAGGGATTGCCTGGTTGCTCTTGTCCTCCATGTCGTTGTCGTTGTTGTTCTTGCTGTTCTTGCTGTTCTTGTCCTTGTCCTTGTCCTTGTTCTTGTTGTTGTTGCCGGAGCGCATCACGCCTTGCGGCTTGTCGTCGGCGATGTGGAAGGAGGGGCACATCGGTAGGAACATGGGTACTAGCATCGGTTGTGGTCGCGACGGAGGCGGCGAAAGAAGCATTGGCAGCCGGCGCCGAGTTGTCGGTGGGCTGGGAGGCGACCGAGGTGCCGTTGGAACGGGCGAGGAGGGCGTTAGAAAGGAAGAAACCGGCCCTAAACCGTTGTCGCGGCAGGGCGGACGTAGAGGCCGGGGCACGCGGAAGGGCCGACTTGGAAAAGAACCTCGCAGTGCGTGGAGCGCCCGCAGCGCTCGAAACTCGCGGCGCCTGATCGGCCTGGCGCAGAGCCCGATGCGTGCATTGCCAGCACACCTTCTCAAGGACGCCTGGCCGAAGTGGGAGGCGTTGAATTGGCGGCCGCATCGTATGTATTTCAGGCGCCTGGCGGCATCGCCATTTCGTTGCGCAATTGGCGTCCAAGAAGATCGTTCTCAACTTGGTCCCGAGGCCGAAGCTTGGCCGCCAGCTCCGAAAATCGAGTGGGTTGTGGCAACTGAGCGTGGCTTGTCGGCAGTCAGTTGTGGCTTCGACTGCAGTAATCCGTAGATGCTGCAGTGGTTCCCCGCAGAGTGGGGCTCCCGAGAACAATGAATGCCCCGCAGCTTGTTTGTGTCTGGCCAGCGCTGCGGCCAGTGCTGACCAACAAATAGGAAGTTGGAGAATAGTAAGTGAAAGAACGGTTGGACTGTGTTGCGATCCTCGCCGCCAGCACCTGCCTGATACTGTGAAAATAATAGTCTCCCTCCGCGTTCCCGACCGACGGAATTATGACGTTGGTTTTGGTCTCCATTCTGACCCGGCGCCTATGTGCTCAATCGCCAAATCGCGTCAACGTTGCACAAATGACAGTCCTGGTCTCCCCTCTGACAGCTAAACGAGCATCCGAAACGTTCCGCGAGCGTGGATGACGAAGATCGAGGGTTGGGAGGAGAGGGATCCCAAGCTACTCGCGCAGCCGCTCTCTCGTTTACACATTGCCTTCCTGATCGAAATCAACTTCTTGGGGGTCCTGCTAGTGTTCCTCCCTCTCGAACCCAGCAGCACCTGTCGGATTATCCACAGCGGCCCGCGGCAAGTGGCTCATGACAATCGGCTGCTGGGAGGCTGATGGCAATCTGAAGGCCGGCGGCGGCGTTGTCGTTAGGCTGTGGCCAGCAAAAAGTCCAAGCTAGTCGGCTGATCAAGTACTGACGGCCCCGAACCACCACATCGTCGCCTTACAATTTAATTTAGTACTTGAGAGCATGGAATGTCCGCCAGTCCACGGCATCAAATCGGCCCCACACGGCCCATTATTGCCGGAGCCTCCACAGGGCCGAACTCGACCCCGCCAGGACTGGTTACCTGCCTCTACATTAGCGCGTTGCAAAGTCATCATCAACAGGCTGTAACTCTCATCCCGCCGCGGCACCGGTCTCTAGGGACAAGACAAAGTAGTGTAATGACATACCGAATACTCCGTACCATACCTTACCCGACTTGTCCGGAACAGTAACTCAACTCTCTTCATACCAATCGTCTTCGGAAGTACCCAACGCAGCACGGCCGAGGACCCCGGAGAGATTGCAAAGATGGCTACCCTCCTCGACCAATTGCGGACGCTAAGTAGTGTCGACTGTGACACTCTGGACGCACAAGGCAAGCTACTTACTCCAAGCTGATTCCCTAGTATGTACATGTGCGGTACATGTGCATGGACATTATCAAGATGCATTATCAAGACACATTCGGCTCCCTTGAAAACAGAGGCTAATGCTAATTGGAGCAGTGGCCGAACAGTTTGGCCCATTTGTTGACTGCACCTCAAACCAGGTCGGTCATCTTGTTGCGCCTCGGGGGCCCAGGCTTAGCTCGTAACGTTATGAGATGCTGACCAGCCCGAGTATCTAGGCCATTGCGTTTGCCGAGCTATCCAAAGTCGGCAGCGATGGGAAACCCCTTCACCGACAGTTGATCGCCGACTCCCTCAAGGTCGCTCACTGGCAATTTGGCAAGCAGAAAGATGCAACGCTAGAGGAGCTGGCAGTCGAGCTGATGGTGATTATCTCCACTCACTCTCTACACTTAACCATCTGGCCACCGAACTAAGAGATCGACACAAAACAGATGGTCAACCTCTCCCTTCGGATGGCCCCCCACACAACCGGTTATGTACACGTGCAGACCAACCCAAAGCTGGCCTATTCCGCCGAAAAGACGGCCAAGAATGCCGAGCGTGAGTATCGAACGGGGAGGTCACTGTTACTTTTGAGCCCTGGCTGATGTCGTCCCATGTAGGAATCATCTCCCACTTCAAGCAGCTTGCCCCTGACTTTGACACCAGCCGCGTCTGCATCAAGATCCCGTCTACCTGGGAAGGTCTCCAAGCCTGTCGGGAGCTCGAGAAGAAGGGCATCGCCACCCTGGCCACCATTCTCTTCAGTCTCGAGCAGACGGCCTTGGCAGCCGCCGCCGGATGCCGCTACATCGCCCCTTACGTAAACGAGTTACGCGTGCACTTCGACTCTGGGTATGTCCTCCTTCCTCCCCTACGTACCCGCACGCAGACGATTATGTAGGGTGCCATTGCTGACAACCAAGACGCAGCTACACCGACCCCGACCCCGCCCTCGCCTTCACCGGCGTGGCCCAAGCCTACCTCGACTCCCTCCCAGATAACAGCGACACTTACGACAGCAGCGGCAGCGGCAGCAACGGCGGTGGCAAAAGAACCAAAGTCGTCGCCGCCTCGCTGACCTCAGTCGACCAAGTCATGCAGCTCGCCGGCGTCCACCACATCACCATTCCCCCCCGGCTCCTTGCCGAGCTCGCCTCTACGCCGGCCGCAAGCTGGCGCGGCGCCCCAGCACAAGCCGCGCGGGCCGTTGGCGCAGCGGGTGTTGTTGCCCCGCCGGCGGGCGAGGTCCGGCGTGGTCTCGAGGCCGCGGTGCGCGACGAGGCGCTGTGGCGGATGGCCTTTACGCGCGCAGAAGGCGGTAGGTGCGAGGGCAAGCTGGCGCAGGCACTGAGCATCTTTGCGGACATGCAGGAGCGGCTGGAGGAGATCGTCCGCCGGGCGGAAAGGGGCGAGGAGGGAGCATAGGTAGTGCGGCGTGGGGGGTGGGGGGGTGGTGTGACCACTTTGAATAGGAAGAGTCGGGTCGGGCCTGAGTGTCGTCTCTCCTTTGCTTGTTTCGGCTCGGGAAACACTCACATACACTTGGACTATCATCATTGGCCTTCTCATCTAAGAGAGCGAGTACAAAGTGTTGTTGCCTTGAAACAATCGCACAAACCACAGTTCATTACGACGCCGTTGGGGGACTGACTCACTGTTGTGTACGATACAGTGCAGACCTCATGATTTGCTGTAACCCCCCCCCCCCCCAAAATTCTTTTTTATTCTTACACCGAATGACCCTAGATTCTCAGCTGACACTCAGTGCCTTGCCCTCACTTGTAGATCAGGTACATGTCCGTTTGCATAAAGGAAGACAATAGATGGAAACGGGAAAAAAAATTATAAAAACAGCCTTTGCTTGGCTCTTTATGAACATTTCCGGGAGACCAGGGACTTGCGGACAAAGAAGGATGTTCAGATTTCGCACGGAGATAGACGTACGTGGCTCGACTGGAATGCGCTGTGAAGCGCCAAACTCGGCCGATCTCTTTGTTTGTGCGCCCGGCCACTCCGTATGCCTCTGTCAAAGTGTACAAGTCCTGCGGGTGCCTGGCTCACCCCTCTTTCCCCTTGAAAATATCTTCTCGATTGCGCAAGACTCAATCGACCCCAGAATGTATGCTCTCTCTCTCCATTTCCAGGGGTCGCCAGCAATCCTGCTTCTTAAAAAAGGATAGCAACTAACGACAACAAGAAGGAACAACGAACAACGACGACAAACAACAACACGAACACCCTCGAGATGTCTTTCTGGCCTCTAAACAACCTTATCCACGGCGCAGCGAGAAAGCGTGCCAGCGATTCCCCTGACCCCGCCTCAAAGCGCCGCCGCACAACCACCGTCTCCTTCGCCCGCAGTCCATCTGCCACTGACAACAAGACCAGCACCAACACCAGCACCAGCAGCAACAACACCACTACTGACCCCCTCAGGGACGTGACTCCCACGAGCCGCTGGAACCCCTCCATCAGCCCGGACTCGCCCGAGTTCGCCGCCGTCCTGGCCGCCTTCCGCCGCCTGCTCCGCGACCCCTCCCAGACGGTCGACTCGATCCTGGCGGCGCACTTTACGCCCCACGAGCGGGACCTGCTGCGGCCTTCCTGCTGCTGCGACGACGACGACGACGACCACGACGACGACGACGACGAGGACCACCGCCGCCGCCGCTGCGCGCTGTCCCGGATCCGGGAGGACAACCGGCAGCTGTACGGCGAGCTGCTGCGGACGGACCGCTTCGCCGCGCGCTGGGCGGGCCGGGCCGACCTGGCGTTCAAACTGGCCCTGGCCTGGTTCGGCGTCCCGGTCGCCCCGATGGGGCCCCGCGCCGCCGCCGACGCTGCCGCGGCGGACGGGGAGAGTGTGGAGGAGGTGTTCAGGAGGACTGGCGAGGGCGAGGAGCTGAGGTTCCTGAACGGGTACACGGAGCGGTTTTATGGGAAAGATGTGGGAGTGAGGAGTGTGTCACTTTCCTGTTTTCTTTTTGTCTTTTTGGGTTAACTGCTTTACCGGTGCGGATCGCCGCTAACGTCAGCTAGAACCGGACCCCACGATGGAGGCGTATTATTATGATGCAAAGGACGACCGCGCTCATCCCTCCCACCACCTTTCTCTAAGCCTCCGGGGTGGGGAGGCGTCGTCTGGGGGGGAGGAGGAGGACACGGAGGCTCTCCTCTCGACAGAAGACGACGCGCCTTCGGAGGCGGAAAGATGTCCCGTTGGGGAGCCTGGCGAGCTTACACTCCGCGGTGGTGCCCGCCCTCACGGTCATGCAACCGGGGCAATGAACCGTTCCAAGGGGCGGCAGGACCAAGGGGACTCCGGGGCCCAGCAGCTCCCTGATGTCTTCCACACTCCCCTTGGCGGCTTTTCCTCCGGCACCAATGAACGCTGGCTGCCGTTGTACGGCTACCAGGGCGTCGTCTGGTTCCGGGCGGACCTGCTCTACACGTTCGTGGACGCCGTCGACCGGCTGCTATGTCTCGACAACCGCGCAGGTGTAACTTACAGCCTGTACCTTTTGGACAAGCGTAAGGATTATACTGCGCAGTCCGAGCGGGATGAGTTCCTCAGCGACCTGGAAGGAAACGGGGTCACTATCTGGGCCACTGGCCCCGGCGACTACAGCAACGACATGGTCGCGTGGGAGTGGATTGTGGACAGGCTTGGAGCAGTCGAGGATGAGAGCGAAGCACGCCAAAAGGTCCTCTTCGTCGCCGGGCCGGGAGACCCAATCCCCTGGACCTGGCAGCCCGACGAGTCTCACCGCGTCTTGAAGGTTTCGCTCTCCTGGACCGAGATTCCCAAGATGAACCGCCCGGACATAGCTTACCTCCGGATGCCCGAGAACCCCGAGGACGTTGTCCACACAAACGAATACGGCCCGTGGATAGCTAGCGTGTGCCGTGTGCTCGCTGCTGGTCGAATCCCGGGCCGCCCCGGGTATCCTGCCATCCCAGACGCCTGGTTCACGGTCGGGGGTCACGGTGCCGGAGATCAAGAGATCGGCACCTATGGCGGCCAGGCGTTTCTTCCTCAGCTATGGGACATTGTTGTTGCCAAATGGAGGGACGATCCCGGCTCCCTGCTTGAACTCAAAGCCAGGACCGGACCAGAGGACGAGGCCAAGGTCAGCGACCGCTGGCACTTGTTCGTGCCTGGCCTCGCCTGTCCATACGAGAAGCAGTACGTCCTGCACGACGAGGTGGATGACGTCGGACTGGTGCGACGGAGGATCCTGGATCTGGTGCGATGCTCCGCGTCGCATGAGAGCTACTCCAAGCTCCAGTCCCTCGAAGTGTACCTGCCCGGCACCGGATTCTCCCTGGTCACAGTGGAAGGCCCCGAACTGGTCGTCTCACTCACCGGAAGAGATGATGTTGACTCGGCATTTCAGCCTCTCGTGGATCGCATGGTCCGGTGGAGGAAGTGGCTGGAGTCAAAGCCTGGAGTCCCTCCAGTAACAAACGGCCTGGGTCTGTTCCCGCAGTTCCTGTCAATCCGTCCCGTATTCGAGAGGTACACCATCCGCGACGAGGGCGAGATTCATGAGCCTGTCGTTTGGAACCCGGATACCACAACCGTGGCCCGGTTCCGGATCCTTGCCGGTCGGATTCTGGCCATGCTCAGCAACCGAACGTACTCGTCTGCTGCAGCCTGGATCGCCATCACCCAGAGCCGTTCAACGGAACAAGCCGGCGGCGGCTCTGACCCAGAGAGGAGCAGACCGCGACTCCTCATCAGCCCCGGTACGACGGAAGAGGAGTGGCAGTTGATCCGTAGAATGATTGTCAATCCAGAGGTGTTCATCTCGCAGTTGGACACGAGGACCCTGCCACGTGAGTCAGGAGAACGGTGGGATGGACGCACATGCCTGCTAAGCTAACGTCTGATCAGGGTTTGGAGACCTAAACACCGAGCAACCGTTTGGCTACCGCGATGTTTACGAGACACCTGACCCGCTGCTGTATCATGCCATAGATCCGGACCAGATCCCGGCAACAAAGCGTCATTACGACTGGCAGAGTGCGGAGGAAGATGTGTCGGAGCAGTTGAAGACGCTCCAGCCTTGGGAGATCCAGCCGGAGTCCCTGTCCACGCTCTATGCATTCGAGAACTTTCCCCTGCGACCTCCGCCGGGCACGAAGCTGCCCCAAATAGAGCAGACCCTCCAACATCCCGAGGAGCAGTACCTGGAGGCTCAGGCGAAGGCGGCGGCCGCTACGAGTGCGCAGATGCCCCAGAGTTCCTTGAACAACCCGAGCTTCCGGCCTACAACCGACATCCAGAGGGGTCAGCGCCTGCGCGAGTACAGTTACGCCCACCCGCTGGACGTGCACATGCACATGTCGGTGCCCATCAACGCGCCGCCGGTCGACAGGCTGCTCGACTTGGGACACAACAGCGTCCCCGTCGTCTCCCTCTCCGTCTTGACCCCAACCGAGGTCCGCCGCCTGCAGCAGGACTACCACAAGATGCGCAACCTCGCTCTGTCCCGCATCGAGCGCTGCCCGTACCCGGGCTGCGATGCCGCGTATCCCGCGAACCAGCAGTCTGCCATGGAGCAACATCTCAAAGAGAAGCACGTGGCGGAGAAGTGCAACTTCTGCGACGAGCCGCTGTTTGCGCACTGGCCGCCCCAACAGAAGTACAAGCATATCGCGCAGAGACACTCGGATATCCTCAGGTCCATTCTGTCTCAGGAACAGGATGCTGTCGTCCAGGTTCCCGACACGGGCCGGACTGACCGCGCTCGCGAGGGGCGGTGGAACTTTTGTTCTCGGTGCGGGCGAGATCACACCGTGCTGGACGCGCCCGCGGATCGGCAACATCACGACAATGTCTGCTACCCGGGCGTTCAAGACCAAGAGCAGGACTGGGCGGCGTGCGGCGTCTGTGGAGACCGTATTACCCTCCCTGACGCGAGCCTGCAGGGCCATGACGAGCATCGAGAGGCCGCCCCGGGCGAGAAGCCATTTTGCGAGAAGTGCGCCATCCCTCTGGGCCTGTTCTCGAGAGCATACGCCACGCGACATGGCAACTTCTGCAAGGGACACGGCCGTGATAATGCCCAGTTCTGCCCGTGGTGTAGCATACAGCTCGCCGACGACTTTGACGCGCGCCTGAAGCACATTGACGGCTGCGCTAGGAAACCATTCCCCAATGCCGAGGGGCCTATCGACGCGGCGCGCCGGGCCTACTTCCTCCCGGAACCCAGTCGCATCTCGTCAGCGAGGGGTCAGATGGGGGTGCAGGATGGGAAGCGCCGCAAGACTGGAAATGCCGGAGAGGCGGCAGATGAGGTGGGAAGGAGGCCGGCTAAAAAGTGAGTACCGTTACCCCTTGCGCCGCCTGCGCAAGGGTCGCTAACACCTTTGTCAGAATCAAGGTCAACGTCCCTCCTCCGAGACCTCGCACGCGCCAGGAGAGGTCCGCTCGCGAACCCAGTGATTCGCCCCTCTCCTCGCCGCCCAGCAGCTCACATTCCAAGCGCTCAGCCGAAGCTTGGCTCCCACCTCCTCCTCCTCCTCCTCCTCCTCCACCGGCTACCTCCCCACCACCACCACCACCGGCTACTACCCCCGCGGCAACCGCACCAGTACCGGCAAGGTCGAAAGCAGCTGGCAAGAGAGGCAAGGCAAAGGGGCAAACCCGAGGAGGGCAAGGACAGAAAAAGACGCCAGCCAAAGCTCCAACAAAAAGGGCGAGAGCAGCCTCAGCCGGATCAGCAGCAACCACCCGAAAGACGGCGGCAGCGTCCAAGTCCCCGGGCGGCGGCACCCCAGCACCAGCGATGCGCACGCGGTACCGGACCCGGGCTTCCGCCG
Source organism: Thermothelomyces thermophilus ATCC 42464 (assembly GCF_000226095.1). Taxonomy (NCBI): domain Eukaryota; kingdom Fungi; phylum Ascomycota; class Sordariomycetes; order Sordariales; family Chaetomiaceae; genus Thermothelomyces; species Thermothelomyces thermophilus. The sequence continues at coordinate 1,676,080 of NC_016476.1, read as the reverse complement.
CCGCCGCTGGCCCCGCTTCCGTCACGGCGGATGCCGAGGGACCAGCCCCGGCAGGCGGCGTCTCAGCCAAGGCCGCCCGCGTGGTCTCTCCCTACGCCGATCCGCTCGTGCGCGGAGCATCCCCGGCGCGGGAGACCAGAACGCTCCCGGCGCGCGATGGGCGGCGGCTGACGGCCACTCTTCGGTCGGCTGGACCCGGGACGAGGTCGTAGAGATTTGCTAGGACGCCCGTGTTGGGATAAGGGTTTCATCTTGCGCGCTTGGAGGAGGTTTCCGGGAGGAAGGAGTGGAAAGAGGCGGTATTGGGAGGAGGTTCCTAGGAATACGGGTACGTCGGGGAAAGAGGGGTTGCGGGATTCCTTGGCGGCCCGCCCATTTTGAGCGGCTTTTGATATGAAATGTCTCGTCGGTGCAGACTGAACCCGTCTTCCGAAGCGCGGGACAGAATCCGGGCCGGGCTGGGTCCATCTCGGTGGATGTGGAGTTTGGCGGAGGGCCGAAACCCGGTGTGTACATCGGAAGAAACTTGCTATCTTTGGAAGCCGCCCTGTTGATGGCGGCTGTTTTCTGCGATTCAGATTATGCTGTGGATAAGTCAGTGGGCTCCGGCAAAATTTTTTCTTTTTTTTTTTTTCTACTTTGTGCGACTCATCATCATCAGAGTCAATTATTTTTTTCCTGGTTGAATCGCGTGCTTGAATCAAAAATGAGTCAAGTCGCGCTACGGTTTCAGCACCGTCGTGAAGCCGCGCCGATGTTGAAGCGGACCCGAAGAAATGGTGGATGAGTACCGGTTCTCGGCGGGCATCGGTCGCTAGCTCCCCGGGCAAGAGCAAGTGCCCGGGAGCTTGGCTCGCTCCGTCACGAGCCTGTCGCGTTCAATTTCAGGCGTGGTCAGCTGACCAATAGCTGCTGGCCGGCGAACCTACCGCGGTATGGAACCGCTCTGGGCTGCAGGCTGGCCCAGGCCTTGACGTAAAAGAGACCCACCCCGATTCCCGAGGCGGCAATCATCGGTCGACGCAGCGGCCAACTGAACCCTTGCTAAACCGGTTGCCAACTCCTTCCCTCGCCAGTCACCGATAAGACCAGCCATGACTCCCGTTTCGCTTCCCGCCGATGCCCTGGGCGGTGAGAGGGTGCTGACCGTACAGACGACGGAGCTAGAAGTTGGTGGTTGAGACACGCACGAACTTGCACGAACTTGAATTGTTGTTGACTTTCCCGGACCCCGTCAACCCAAACCTCTCGCACGGCTTCGCTCGGCTCGTGTTACTACGTTTTCTCGTATGTACAACGCCAGGCTTGCTACTGGGCCAATCTACATAGCACTGTAGCCCATCTGTTTTCCAACTCGTACCGAGGCAACGGGAACACCCAACGAAACACACATCATACCGACTGCGGCATCGTCCCAAGAGCTCGACCCTCCCGGTCCAACGCCGGTTTGAGGACAGCCCGACAATGATCACGCCGACTCCAAACCCATTCACCGGCCGTGCTCTCCGAGATTTTGGTCGACGCCATTTCGCCGGGCAAGCAATATGTCGGCCTGTCAGGGTCCAGCCTCGTAACCTACACATTAGCGTTCCTCGAGCGTCAAAGAACGGCACGGGCCGAACACCGCATCCCGAGCTCCCGACGGCACGTAGGCTGCCTTTCCAGGCCCGAGCAGCTCCGTTGAGCGTTCTCCTTGGCGGCGGTCTAGTTGCCTCCTTCCTGGCCTACTCTCAGTTTGGCGAAGAAAGCCGGGCGCTACAGGGCGCGGCGCCCGCCTCGACCGACGACCGCGATCCCTCCTTGCCTCGATTCCGCCTCGCCGACGTCCGGAAGCACGATGGCTCCTCGTCCGAACCGTGGGTCATATTTGAAGACAAGGTCTACGATATCACGGATTGGGTCCCGGCACACCCTGGCGGCGACGTCATCCTCCGGGCGGCTGGGTCAAGCATTGAGCCGTACTGGAACATCTTCACCATCCACAAGGCGCCGCACGTGCGCGAGATCCTGCAGCAGTACCTCATCGGGTTCATCGATGTGGCCGACTTGGGCCCGGACGGGCGGCCTGCAGCCGAGGCCATCGAAGACCCGTTCGTGAACGACCCGGTACGCGACCCGCGCCTCATCACGCACACGGAGAAGCCGCGCAACGCGGAACCGCCGAACGAAGAGCTTGACCGCGCGTTCCACACGCCAAACGAGTTATTCTACATCCGTCACCACATGTGGGTGCCGACAGTAGACGCGGAGAAGGCAGATGAGCACGTCTTGAGCATCGAGCTCCCGGACGGCGAGACCAAGAAGTATACGCTGGGGGATCTGAAGAAAAAGTTCCCGACACACAAGGTCACGGCTGTCCTGCAATGCAGCGGCAACAGGCGGAACGACATGACCAGGCATGCTGGCAAGACCAACGGACTGCAGTGGGGCGTAGGTGCCATCAGCAACGCCGAGTGGGAGGGAGTCCGGCTCTCGGATGTTCTGGCCGATGCCGGGCTCAAAGTGCGTGATGCGACTTCGCCGACGCGAAAGGGCACATCCGCTGCTAGCGGCGACAACGAGCTTGACGCCAACACGCTCCACGTCCAGTTCACCGGCCTCGAGGCATACGGCGCCTCAATTCCCCTCAACAAGGCCCTCGACCCGCGCGGAGATGTGCTCTTGGCTTTTGGCATGAACGGCGAGACACTGCCGCGAGATCATGGTTTCCCCCTGCGGGCTGTTGTTCCAGGCCATGTCGCAGCTCGTTCGGTGAAGTGGCTCAGCAAGATTATCGTCTCCGATGAGGAGAGCCACAGCCAATGGCAGCGCCGCGACTACAAGTCATTTGGCCCGAACGAAGGCCCGAATCCTGACTGGGACCGCGCGGTTTCCATCCAGGAAATGCCCGTCACCAGCGCTATCACTGGCGTCTGGGTAGGCGACTGCGTGCGGAAGGGCCGCGTTCCCTGGATGAACCCGAGCAGGATCCCACAACCTGCCAAAAGTAGTAGCAGCCCCATCCTCGACATGGCCGCGGTGTCCAAGCGAGTAGGCTTTACGCCTGAGCCAACCTCGTCCGACACCACCACCACCACCACCACCACCAACAACAACAACAACAACGAGAAGAACCTCTCCCCATCCCCCTGCCCACCAACCACCCCGGCCGACGAACCCATCGCGATGCAAGGCTACGCCTACTCGGGCGGCGGCCGCGCCATCACCCGCGTCGACGTCTCCCTAGACGGCGGCAAGACCTGGGACCAAGCGGAGCTGGTCAACGACTGCGCCGACCCGGCCTCTCCCTGCTTCGGCAACAAGTCCTGGACCTGGACCCGCTGGCGCTACGTCGGCGCCCTGCCCGTCCTCAGCCTCCCCACCGAAGAAGGGCCGGCGCCGGCAGCGGGAGGAGGGGCGGAGGAGACGGGAGCCGGGGGATGCCACGGCGGCGACCGCAAGACAAGCCGGAAGCACTGCACCACCCTCGTCGTCAAGGCCACCGACGACGCCTACAACACGCAGCCCGAGAGCCACCGCGGCATCTACAACGTGCGGGGGAACCTGGCCACGGCGTGGCATCGCGTCAAGATCTGTCCGCGCTGTACGGGGCCGTCGGAGGATGGGACCTCCGACGGCAGGGGCCTGACGTGGTCGACCGGGGAGACGTACGGTTGCGGGTTCAAGAAGGAGGCTGAGGAGGTGAGGGAGGGAATGAGGCGACAGGGTGTTGTTGGGAACGGCAACGGGGGCGAGGAGAAGAAGTGATGGGGGTTAGTTAACTGGGTCGTATGGGTATCCGGATTGTGATATGTGGTTTAGCAGGCGTTTTGGGGATATGGCCGCAGCCAGCAAGCGATGCGTTTTGGTTACTGGGCAGGTTTGAGCAGTGGATATGAGCTTAAAGAGAGAGAGAGAGAGCATGGTTGTTCAGCCATGGCGTTCCGGATTATCAGAGAGCGTAATACCAATGTTAATGTATAGTCCTTCCCTCGAGCTAGCTAATAACCTTAGGGGTCGGTTGTTCCAACTGTCTACCAAGTATTGTGAAAACAACGGCGGCCTAATAATAGCACTGATAGGCGCAGATCCAACTACACTGCGACGAAAACGAAAACTGCACCACGCCAGCCCAACGGCAATGCATATCAACGCCCAATTGTGTCCCGACTGTTGCCTCTCTCTCCATCTGGATGCCATTTTCCCGTAACCAAACCCAGCCATTTCCGACACGAACAAACCCAAGTAACATCACCAAACTAAAAGTTTCTTACAAATCGTCACCGTCAAGTCGCATCTCTCCCCAATAAAAGTCCTCATTCATTCACTCCGGGACGATCAAGCTATCAATATCCACCCTCTTAAAGTAACTGATATGCCCTAACGCCAGCCAGTTGTGCGCCAGCAGGTCGGACGATATGAGGAACAACTCCGAGTCAACGTATGTGTCTATTATGCACAGTGTCAGCAGCTTGATCATTGCTCCCAGGTAAAAAAGAAATGGGGGCAAAAAAAAAAAAAAACAAAATTCGAGGAGGCACTCACGGCTCGAGAAGCCATTATTCGCAATGTGGCCCCTGCTGCTCACTACCCTGGCTCCCTCAAACGGCGCTGCCGTCTCCGTTCTGATCAGCCCGCCGGGTCCCAGGTCATCGACGACAAACGAAACCTCGCCGCGGGGGACGTTGGCGTCGCCCGTGAGCTTGACGGCCTCCAGCCGGCCGCGGTAGACGGCGGCGTCGCGCCGGCGCGCGGCATACGCCTCGTCCGACTCGTCCTCCGGGCGCTCGACGGCCGCCGGGGAAGGGTCGTCATCGTCGTCGTCATCATCGGGCTGGTGGATCCACAAGAACTCGCACCCGTGCGCGCCGTAGTCGCCCACCCAGATGCCGCGCCAGGGCTTCGTCTGCGTGGGCGTGTACTGGGCCGGGTCGAGGGTGGCGTAGGTGGAGACTTCCTCGCCGAGGGGGACGCGCGCGGCGGAAAGGGGGTTGGCCCTGTGCATGGCCTGGTCCAGCTGCAGCAGCCACTGGTGGGCGAGCGGCGGCCAGTTGATTGGGAGAATGCCGGGCGCTGCTGCGCAAGAGAGAAAAAAAAAAGGTGGGTTTAGTTCTGTGAAACGGCACACGCAGGGGATAATGGAAACGAAACGGTTGCAGGTGGGAACAACACAAGAGACTTACCAATATAATCGTCAAGGTTGTTCACATGAATGCACTTGTGGATACGGAACGCTCGATCGTAGACATCGCGCCGCGAATGAGCTCGGTCTCGGTCCCTGAGGGACGTGTGGCGCTCCAGGCCAGCGCCCAGGACGCGGTGGGGGCTTGGGATGGTTGGCGGCGGCCAGACATGACCATAAGGGAAGTGGGAACGGGCGCGCTCGGCCATGTCGTCGGGCGAGAGGCTCCTGGCGTAGATGAAGCTGTTTTGTAAGCTCGATGTGTTTGTGTACATCAAGATACTGGACTGGAACCTATTCGCCCGGGCCTGTTGGTCTAGGCCGTTCGGCTTGCCGCTGCCACTACCGCTGCCGCTGCCACTACCGCTGCCGGTGCTGCCGCTGCTGCCGGTGCCGCTGGTGCCGCTGGTTCCGGAGCCATCGCCGTCTGGGACATCAGTGTCTTTGTGATTCGGCCGGAGCACTACAATGCCTTCGGAGTCATTGTCGTGATTATTGGGAAGGCGCGCCGGCAGTCGGAGGACAGGGTTATCGAGGTGAAGTTTGACTTTGGGGTTGAAGCTGGAAAGGATGGTGTCGCCGTGGGCATGCCATGTGTGGAAACTGCTGTTCTGGTTGTGGGCAAGCAGCTGGTAACCCTCGATGCATCCTCGTCGCTGATCGTAGCGAGCCACTATCATCCGCCCGGGAAGACCGGTGTCGGAGAACCAGAACTTATACTTGGTGACGAACCAGTGAGGGTCGAGGGCAGCGTATAGCTCGCGGAAGCTCGCAAACGGGTATGAGGAGGTGACTTCCTGCCCTGGAACGTTGTCTTGCACGTGGGCTCGCCAGAGTCGGTCGTCTGTCGCATGGGCGTAGAGAGTACGGCATGTTCCGGAGACACGACAGAGGTCTTCCGGGGCGAGGTAGGTCAGGATGCTGCCGAGCAGCTCGGCGGGGAGGGAGATAAGGGGACATGTGTTGTTTTCAAAGTCTATGGCTGCATCCGGCTTAGCTCTCCCGCCCGTGACAACAGGCGCGTCGAGTCCACACCTACCCAATCTCTCTTCTGCCTTGCCCTTGTCTCTCCTACCGGGAGATCGAGTACCAGAGGTCGATTCTGTGCCGACAAAGCTGAGTGGCGAGTAGTCGACAGACTCGGGTTCGGCATCTTCGTGGGTGTTGTAGACTCCGTCGGAGCCTTGCTGGGGAGCCTGCGCGAAGGGGTCATGGCCCTCATCACGGCCGACCTCTGCCATTGTCGGCCCGTGTCATCTGCAGTGCGGGGTGTGCTGAGTTGAGGGGCCCTGGGACCGAGCAGGTGTCTGCGTTTTTTCTTTCTAGATTGAAAATCGCAAAAGGTGCCGATGATCGCCGGACGCGCATGATTCTGGACAATGCCAGGTCGATTACTATAGTGCAGGAGCACCAGGCGCAGGGAGCCGCGTTATTCATCCACGCATGTCCAGGTCGGGACCTGGCAACCCCACGTCCCCACGTCAGCTGCAGGTGCCGCACGGCACGAAACCTCAACTTACTTTACTCGATGACGGCTTCTCATCAAACAGCAGGCCGGGCCCATAACCAAGTAATTTGAAGTGCCCTTCTCGACAGTGGCATCCATTATACTCTCTGGGTACCTAAGAATTGGCGGACAAAACGCAGTAACTAAACGAGGGTAGTAGTACCGAAGTATGGAATAATGGAGTGATCCCAGATGCTCCCCGCCTTCCACAGGAGAGCTCTGGCCCCATTGCCGTCTGTGGGGGCGATTAGTTCCCAGCCGCCTTGTGGGACCAAGCCACCCCACTCAAGCGGTGCACTTCAAACTAACTAGCGTATGGATATTTCCGTGCATTTTGATCAATCCGCGGCCCGCGCCGACTGCGCCTTCAGAAACCACTGCAACTACACTAGGGTCGGACGGGAGTGCTCGTCTGACTTCCATAACTGAGCATTAGAGTCGTCATTCTCTTCTGGAAAGACAGCGCCCCTGTTGCGGACTCCCCTTGTAGGTTAAGACTCGAAGATGACCCGAGCCGGTCCTGCCTCGTTGGGTTCAGGTTCCTTCATTTTTTTTCCTTCTCTTCCCTCCAGAGCCCAATTACGCAGATTAGGCAGGGAGCTGCAGAGTTTGGGGCGACTTCTAACTGAATAACTGGGCTGCGTAGATCCCTTACTGGCGCGTTCGGGTTCCTGCACCTAAATTACCCTGGCTGAGCGAGTCACGATCCAACTTTGTCCCTTGCGAACCCTGCCACACATACGTCGTCACGATTCATCACCCGCCATCCGCAATTCTCTACATACCAAACTCCGAGTCGCGAATGACACCTCTGGGGGCCCGGAGATATCTGAGCAACATGACATCCCTGTTACCGCTGATCCAGGATATCCTCCCCATGATTTTGCCGGCATCCGTCACCGTTACCAAGGCTGCCGACATCCTTCCCGGTGAGACAGGGTCCAGTGAAACCGCAGCTGCAACGCCCGGGGTACGGGTCATTAGCAGGAACGCGGTTGTCGGCAAGACGGACAAGATGTGCACCTCAAGTGAGTCGAGGTGACCCCCTTCATGCCAATGTGACTTTGCTTCCGATGTAACTGTACATACATACGAACCTTTTTTTTTTTTGCAGTCCTCATTTTAAAGCCCAACTCCTCCTCATCGGTACGCCACCACGGCGAACAAGGTACGTGTCTCAGCCTCTCACGTCACTTGTCGTATGTATGTACATACCCGCAAGGGTGTGCACAACCTAGCGAAGCGACTCCTTCTAAACCGCCGTGGGAAGAAACCATCATCTACGCAGTCTCCGGCAAGGGTGCCATTCTCTCCCAGCCCACGGGGGACGACGAGGAGCCAGAACGCCATGACCTCGACCCGGGCGATTTTGCTTTTATCCCGGCCTGGACCGAGCACCAAGCAGTGAACGACTCGGAAGTCGATTGGCATCTTGTCATCATCCGCAGCGGCAGCCACCCAGTCGAGGTCAATTTGACAGGTTGGGGCGGCGCCGAAATCAAGGAACCCCCCAGACAATGAGACTCTTATCGTCGTTTTTTTTTTTTTTTCTCCCTTAGTCATCTAACGCGACGAGTCCACAAGGCGTGCATGATTTGCCGCCGTTCTCTCCTGGCCATCTTCCTATCAACGGACACAATGAGATTAGATTCTGGATCGGTATAGTGCCCAGCTTTAATGGCGACTTAACCGCTGTAACCCAGGGAAATAAAATGATTGTAGCGAACCTTAGGCAGCTCGTTTTCAGCTCGCCAATGGGCAGCTGTCTCTTCTTGCGCGTTCCTCCCCGCGTCCGACTTATCAAACAACGCCTCCTAAGATAAGATAGATTTTCGCAATCTCGTTCACTCGACCGCGAAAACCGCGGCCCGCTCACCGCTCTCATGCAATCCACCGCATGCATATAAACGCTGAGGTAACTTTTTAGGGAGTCTTGAGCCTCCCACTTCACCGATTAAGCGACTCTCCGGAGCTGCTCACCAAACTACTCCGGCACCCTACTCAAACCCAGCAATTCCACCCATCTTTGATGTTCCAAGTATGTGACTCCGGGGACACACGTGCTTCGGATATGTAGCCGTAGCCCCGGCGACGGAGGTGTGAGAAGTAAGAACAGTCACCAGGCGTAGAACCTTGTATAATATTAGATTCCCGCCTGACCGGCCTGCGCGGCCCTCACCGCCTCCGACAGCGTGACCAGAAGGTCGGCCGTGCGGTCCGTCACCGCCCGGCCGGCGCCGCCGCGGTGATAAAGCGCCTGCACCGTGGCCAGGTGGTGCTTGAGGTCGCGCTCGGCGGCCGCCATGGCCTGGCGCAGGCTCTGGGGCTGCCCCTGCGGCTGGGGGGAGTGTCGCTGTGCTTGCTGTTGTTGCGCCTGCTGGAGCGAGGCCATCTGCTGGCTCAGCTTGTCGAGCCGGGCCGTGTGCGACTGGAGGAGGGTCTCGAGCTGTTTGGTGTCATTCCCGGTTGTTTGGCTGGTAGGGGCAGAGAGAGCGGCCTGGTTTCTCTTGAGCTCGGAGACCTCGGCCCGGAGGGCGTTGACCGTGTTGTCTAGATTCTGAAGAGGCTGGAGGATGGCGTTGAGGTCGAACGAGGGATTCTTGGTGCCGTCGTTGCTGCTGCTGATGGATTGTGGCAGAGTCGTTTTGAGGTCCTTTTGTTCAGCGACGAGAGCCGATATCTCTCCTTGCAGGGATTGTAGATTGTCCACAATGTCGTGCATGGATTCCATTATAGTGCTGACGGCGTTAGTTGCCGTGGCCATTTCCTTTTTTAATGCTACCATGTCCTCCCCCAGTTGGCTCGGAAGAGGAGAGCTTAGGACAGGTGTTGGGTTCGTCCGTTTGCTCTCGGCCTCTTCGAGCTGCTTCTCCAGGCTTACGATGCGTGCTTTCAGCGCGGAAGCGTCGTCAACATCGGGAGGAGCTGGTGCTTTAGGTGATGATGACTCTTCTTTCGGGATGGAAGAGGGTGTTTGAGAAACAGGTTGCGCCGAGAGCTTTGACTGTGCTGGCTCACCAGGAGCAACTCCACTGTTTGCCGGAGTAGTCTGCTGAGGAACAACCTGTGCTACTCGCGCGGATAACCCTGGAGACTTGGCAAGGGGTTCGTTTCCCTCAGGACCAGCAGGTTGAGGCGTGGATTGGACTGGTTGAACCGGTTTAACAGGCTGAGCAGGTTGAGCAGCCCGCGGCTGGTTCACCCGCGGGGGGCTTCGTGTCGGCTGGATTGTAGGCAGCTTATCAAGAGCGCCATGTTTTTCCGGTTCCAGGCGAGGGTCCCGGCGAGTATCAAAATCGGTGCGCCTGATTTTGGAGGAGACACCCTCCTCTGGTGAGGCGGAGCGTTTGCGGCGGAGAGGCGGCGACCGGCCACGGTGTCTATCGGACTCCCTGAGGTTCTCTAGCTGGACTGGCGGAGACTGAATGGGCGCACTACCCCCATCAAGTGAGCGTTCAGGAGAACGGCGGTCCAGGTTTGTGATATAGAGGGGCCGCTGGCGAGGGTTGGTGGGCACTCTCGCGGCGTTGAGATGTTTCTTTTCTTGAGCCTTAAAGAAGGCCTCGCTGACGTTGTAGACTTCGGGGTCAGATAGGCTGCGGAGGCGCGGGTCATAGGTATCCAAAAAGTCAATCCACTCATCGGCAGCGCGTGCCGTATCGGGAATGTCTTTTATGGGTTTGGATCGCTGTTCCCTTCTGGCTTGGGTAAGGATTTCAGACGTGACCCTCACGATGGTCGGGCTGGTATTGAAGCCGCGGGCAATGGCAACCCAGAGACTGTCCTGGCCATAGAACCTCTTGCAGTGTAAAAGAGCGCGGAACAAGACGTAGATGTTGTTGCCGTATCGAATCTCGCGTCGCTTACTTGGATCCTCTATTGAATCCCACATCGGGTGCTGTTCATCCGTGTACCAGCTGGTGTGAAACGCGCAAGCCCACGAATTGTTGAAGCGCAGCTGTTCCTGTACCTTGAAGCAGAAACCGTATAACCAGATCGGCTCAATTCTTGGTGCCATCTCGGCAAGATCGGCTTCCCAATAATGAGCAATCAGCACTCCCTTGTCGTCGAGCCGCGACTGGTGTTGATGATACGGCGGCGAAGATTGTCAAGTTCAATTGAAGGTATACCTGACTCGGCTAATGAATATGTCTCTCATAGCTGGGCGTGTCAGAAATGCAGCGATGTCGACGAACAAACGCTGGCGGTCAGTATTCTAGAGATCTTGCAGATCTCGGCTCTCGATTGCGTTTTCGGAGGTGGAAATTTCTGGCGCTGGTCGTCAGGCAAGTGCTGCAAGGATCCGGTACACTAAGGCTCGGCTGCGGTGGGCCGGGGGGTGTTGCGATAAATAAGCCCACTTTCTAGATGAACATCAGGACTTTTTGTTTATGCCTAATAACGATGTTTGTTGAGGAGGGGAAATTCGCCCATACGTACTCCAGTACGGTACATACAAAAGCGTCCGCAGAAACCTTCCGGGGAGAAGCGGGTTCTTTGCGACCGCCAACTGTGTGTGGTCTAGCACCTCCCCCATAAGCTACTGTGTACGGAGTAGGTATTGAGCGAATCAAAACCGGGGTCCCTCCCCACCGTTGCACCCGACCGAGTGACAACGGACAACCAGGTAAGCTAGCGTGATAAGTAATATCACGATAAGGCACTCGATAAATAAGGTACTATACGTACTAAGTGTAGGTAAGGTAAGCATAGAATATATAGCCTAGAAGAATGTACAGCACATCTGTAAGGTATGTACTGTACTCCGCACACCATACCAAGTAAGGGCATGCCTTACAGTATATCCGAGAACCTGCTGGACTGTTTGCAACGCTTGTGCACGACATGAATGAAGCCAACAAAGCTCTTTCTGATTTGAGTCGACAAATCAAAGTCCCCAGCCCCGTTCGTACATACGACACCAGATAATCTGTTTACAATTTGGTATAGCAGCCAAGGATTGGCCCTCCTCGGCCGTGGTGTGGCATAACGGCTGCTCGCTCTCCCTCACCCTCTCTTGTGAAGAAAGAACAGGAAGATTAGTAACGCATGTAGCTAGGATGCATGAATAGAATAACTGGCATTGGATGTTAGGGACGGCCGGAAGGCCAATCAAAAACTCAGGAAAGTACTAGTAGGCAGATGGACGCTGCACTACATCCTTTTAATATACCCGCAGTACTCCGTACCTTTAGTGTCAGAAGCGCTAGAGTTTCTAAAGCACTAGCCACGCGCTAGCCACAGCGCGTAACACGCTCACGAGCGCTTTGGCCATTTCCTTCATAAATATCACTCGTTTTTCTCCTTTATACGTCCTTAGATAGTTCCACAAGACACCTTTTAGACCTTCAAGCCACCTGCTACAAAGCTCTCTCGAATGCTTACCCGAGCTTGCCACTGCGTTCGACATTTAGGCAACAAAGGGACCTTCCTTTAGTTTGGCTATACACACTTTGGCTCAGCATTAGTATCCGTAGCTCGCTCACACTAGAAAGCACATTGGTGAAGCGTTCGTTTATTCCTAGCTCCCGACGACTTATAGACTGTTAAGCTCCCGTAATATCTAAGCTGAATAACACAATTATGATAAAGGCTCGTTAGTCACCATCAATTCCAGCAGAGCTCAACGACGTCAATGGCAACCCGTTTATGCATGTTGATGCTTAAATACACCTGACTGCGGGTGTCACGATATCTTACATCTTTCACTGCTAGCAGTCCTGGCGATGGAGGCTCAGTTTCGTTTCTCTCGGAAACCGCCCAGCTTGTTTCAATCCACCCGTCCATTGTTCCTACCCTCGCTGAGCCGCATCGAATGGACCGCCTGCGGCTGCGGCCCGTGAACCTACCCTGCAGATGGGGTGAGTCCAGGGGCCGAGAGGCGTGGTTTCCCGCATATGCTATCTATGCGCGACTCATCCCCTAATTACTCGCGTATCTGTTTAGTTAGGTAAGATACCTTACTAGAAAATCAATCAATCACCTGAAATATTTCGGAACAGCAAAGAAGTTGAACAGCAGCGTTTATTTTTCAGTTGGAGCCATGACTCACCGTCGCAGCACCATACAAACACGGCGCCGTCAACCATCGTAGCATCTCCCTGAAGCAGTTCCACTGTCGACAGGAAAGAAAGCATCAGAATGGCGCATCAGACCTTTCCCCAGTTCCGCCGCCTCCCGACGGAGATACGCGTCATGATCTGGGAACTCTGCCTCCCGCAGCGCGTCATCCGCCTGAGCAGCCTCGTGATCGCCCACAGCCACCACCACTACCACGACGCGGCGCTCGATCCCACCATCGAGCGGCTCCTCAGGTTCGTCTTCTCGCGCTCGTGCCTCGTCTCCTATGTCTGCCGCGAGTCGCGCGCCGTCGCCACCATGCGCCGCGTGCCCGTCACCGACCTCGACCTGCCCTGGCTCGGCCGCGGCACCTGGTTCGACCCGCGCACCGACACGCTGATGCTCGACTGCGACGTCTTCTTCGCCCACAGCCGCTTCTGGCTGCAGCTGCGCCGCAAGCTCTTCCCCGGGCCCCGCGTCGCGACCAGCCGCGTCCGCCTCGCGGTGGTCAAGGACCTGGCGACGTGGTACTTCAACTACCTGCAGCTACGGCATCGGCAGGGATCCGACCAGAACGACCGCCGCGACCGCCCCGACGAAGGTGATGGGGCTCCCCTGCCCGCGATCCGACAGATCTCGTGGGCGGTGGAGATGAAGGAGGTGTATCTGCCACTGCCGATGAGGGACGTGGCGATCAGGGCTGGATGGGCCGGTCCGCTCCGCGAGGCGGCTTGTCGGCAGGTGGAAGTGCGCCAGGGCGGGCTGTTGGAGAGACTGGAGAGGCTCGCGATCCCGCACGTCATGGATATGCGCGAGGCCGGGACGATGGTGGCCGAGGCGCTTGACTGCTGGGCCAACGAATACTCCAAGATTGTCGCCATGAGCCGGGCATTGGGATTCGAAGGGTCTGAGAAGGAGTGGCGCAAGAATGGTGGGGGCCCATACCCGGTCTTTACGACATGCATGTGCGATTCGAGACAGTGGTAAGAGATGCGCGGGGAACAAGCTCTTTTCGACCGGAAGGAAGCAAGGGAGGATGGCCACCAACAGGATTCGTGTTTGCGTGGGATGAAGCTCACAGGCAGGATACGAGGGATTCCCCCCAAAAAAAAAAATTCCATGGGGTTTCTTTTCCAACTCCATTAAAAATAATGTAGAGTATTTTCAAGAATAAGACAAACAATAAGCGACAGACACGAAGAATTAACCATCCAAATCCGAGGTGTCCCGACTTTCTACTCCTCTTCCTCCCTCTCATCCAAGAGTCCTACTCCACTATCGTACCTCCCTTTTTGCGTCCGCTCTTGAGTGATCTCGCCAGATCCCCACTTAGCAGACTCCCGGACTTGGCCTCGCATGCGGGTGTCGCCGTCTCATCGTGGCCGGGACCGGCACCACGTAGCTCGACGGTCCGGCTTTGGTCCTGCTCGGTGCCGGCGCCGTCAGTCCCCTCACCAGCAGCGGCAATATCACCCCCCAAGAACGCCTCGGCCGCTCTCATAACGCGTGCTAAGTCGCTCTTCATGCCCGCAACGACCTTGTCCGCCCTCGCCTTCTCCCTTGCGCTCTCCTCCTTTAGCCGCTCATTGGCCTCGCCCAGCCGACCGTTCTCGACCCTCAGCCGCTGCACGGTCAGGTGGGCGTCGTGCAGCGCATGCCTTGCCTGTTCTACTTGGCCCCCAAGCTCGGTCACGCGGGCATCCCGCTCGGCGAGAGCGGCGCCATGCGCTCGGTTCAGCCTCGCCAGCTGCTCCTTATGCGCGGAGGAGAGGTCCGCGATCTGCGTCTGCAGCTCCGCCGTGCGGGCCTCAGCCGCCGCGAGCTTCTCCTCCAGGGCGGCGGCGGCGGCGGTCCCGTCGCACTGCTCGGCCTCCATGCGTCCGATGAGGGCCTCGAGCTCGGCCATGTCGCGTGCGTGGGCGCGGACGGCGGCCCGGAGGCGGTCGATGTCGTCCTCGAGCTCGGCGATGCGGGGCGTCCTTGTCGCGCGCGGCGCGCTCGCTCGCCGTGAGCTGTGCCGCGAGCCTGTCCATGGCTGTCACGCGCGCGCTGAGCTGCTGGCGCAGGGAGAACTCGGTCGCGCGGTGCTCGTCGATGGCCTCGTCTGCGTCCCGGTTCCTCTGGGCTAGGGCCCGAAGCCGGCTCAGGACGAGATCCAGTACCGCGGCCCCTGCACCGGTGAGGGGCAAGGTGATCTCGCCTGGGGTGATGTACTCCAGCTCGAGGCGGGCCGATCGGAAGCTGGCGCGGAGGGACTCAACAACCTCGAAGGCGTCTGATCCGGGGAACCCGAGTCCTTTGAGAGACGAGTCGAGCTCTGCAAGTGCTGCAGTGCGGTCGGATAATGTCTGGAGAACCGTGTTGAGGTGGGCCTCAAGATCTTCTGCGCTGTCTGCCGTTGATGGCCGCTCGGATGGCGGAAGATTGAGCCGCTTGTCTGACAGACGGGAAGCCAGGGATGAGTAAGATTCTAGCGTGGCCGTCAACTTGGTAACTTCAAGCTGGAGCGATTTGAGCTCTCGCTCTAGTTGTTGCTTGTCGGGATCTGGAAAGGTGGCTTGCACACCAACATGCGAGCGCGGCGTACCAAACGAGCGTCTACAAGGGGTCTGAGGCGGTTGCGGCTCCGGGCTTGTTGCGGGTGGTGTTGGGAAGGATGCTAGCATTCGCCTGGTGGGAGTGCTGCATTCCAGTTCCGCCCTCGTGGCCTCCCCAAACTCTTCCAGATCATCGCCTATGTCGAGTTCCATATAGTCGTCCTGGCAAGAGTTCGGTGCTGCTCTCGTCCATTCGGAGGCTGGACTGCTAGGCAGGTCTTGCTGCTGCACCCCTGACCGACTGGCCAGCTCCCGCTTGAGGGACGCAACCTGCTGCTCTAACTCCCAGACGCGTTCGGTGTCTAACACGACCGTCTCGTCGTGCAGCCTCTGGATTTCCTCGTCTTTCCTAGCCAGCTCCGCTTTGAGACGCTCGATTTCAGCCTTCGTCTCCTCGGCCCGACGCTTCCTCTCGGCAGAGATGGTGTTCATCTCCTCACTAAGGCCATTGCGCCGGATGCGGCGCTTGATTCGGCCGTCAAGAACCTGGCGGAGCGGAAGGAAGTAGACCTCGCCGCCCGCCGGAAGGGCTCGTACGTCTGGATCCGCACTGGTGCCGCGAGATGCAGGGAACAGTCTGCCCGGGGTGGAGTGGCGCCGCGACATCTGGCTACTACGAAGAGAGGTTCGGCGTATCATGGGAGTCAACCCCGTTGACAGCTCACTATCTCCCCCGCCAGCAATGCTGGGGCCTGGGTCTGAGAACCTGACGCCCCTCTTTCTGGAATCTGGCGTGCGCACAGCCGGAGTCGCTTTCGTGGGACGTCTCGGCGAGGCGCATGGTGATGCGGATTTTGAGGATTCTCCTGGTTTGCTGCTGCATATGCCTATGCTTCGCCGCGTGCGCCGCAGTGCGATTGGAAGGTCCAAATTGGTATCCATTGAGGCAGGCATTAGGATGGCAACGCCGCACATACACTCAGACCATTAGTACATAAAAGAGACCAAAGTCGACAAAAAGAAGAAAGTCATCTCAACGAGATCAAGAAAAAGGTCAAAACCACCCACAGAATGAGGAAAGTGGTCATGGCTTTGGCAGGCAGCAACGCCATGCCCCACATCACCCACACGCCTGGGGTGTTTGTTTACCGAGCAAGTACTGGCCAATCAGGCGCAGATATGTCCACGCGACCCCTGATTTCCATGGAACCATGGGAACCCGACAGGTTTTTGACATGCAACACACCTCAACTCTGGTTGCTGCTGCATTTGACATGATGTAATTAGCACTCCACACTCAGGTCTTTCACCTCACTTATTCCACACCTTGAAATGCCTAGGTAGGTAGCTCGGTAAGTATCTTTGGCCTTCAAATGGCTCATGTTTTAACAACGGGATTGAGTTGATAGTGCTTTCTTGACAAAACGAGCAGAGGATCCGAGTACACGTCAACATTATTAAACATACTCAGGATTATCAGTAAGGAGCTGCTTGCTAGACTCTACCTTCAATCCGTTCAAATCTCCGCCTTTCCACTGAGGAGCAGGACAACTTACTTCGCGGATTCTACGAATCAGTCAATTAGAAACATCATTTAATTTCTGCTGCTACAACTGGGTCATTCCTCCTCCTCTGCATCGTCCACAACAGCCAGCACCTTGACCTTGGGAATCCTCCCCGTCCGAATCGCGCGGGTGTAGGGCGACTTTACCGATGGTTGCGTATACGTGTCGATTACAAGATCATGGTCGTAGGGGCCGAATGTGGCGGCGCGACCAACTTGACGGTGAAAGTACAGCGTCTCCTGCAGAGACTCGACCATGTAACGCCCAAATTCGTAGGCATTGCCACTATTCATGGACGTGCCCCGTGGATACTGCCACACGTCGTCCTCGCCGCCAAAAACGAGTGTGGGATCATCTGGGATCGGCACCTCGACATAGACGCACCCGTTCCCGCGGAACGTCGCCAGTTCCGGCGGGATGGACGCACCGGGCCGCAGCTTGATGCCGCGGTCGGCGATGTACAGGGTCTCCAGGTTAGGCGTCGTCAGGGGCCAGAAGCGTGCAATCCACCGGGTGAAGCTGGGCCACTCGCAATCGTGACGATCCGCGCGTTGTTCCCCGTACCAGCGGCAAATGGGATCTCCAGCCTCGTCATAATCTTCGGGGTTGTAGTAATCCCAGTCTTTTTCCATGATTTCGCTGCTGTAGAAGGCCGCCATGTCGCCTCCAAAATCTCTGGGGCATGAGAAGAGCACCGTAGGCGTGGAGCGGAATGCCAAGCGGTTTTGCACATAATCGTTGTTGACACCGTAACGCCTCCAGCTGGTGTCTCCTCCCCCGTCTTCATTGGCACGTTCTATCTCATCTTTCAGCTGCAGCACTGAGAGATATACCCTGGCAAATAAGCGCCTGAGGCCGTCGGCGACCTCGCCAAAGCCATTGTCCGATTCCTCCCCGCGGAGACGGCGAAGAACGAGTGCCGCAAAGTCACTGAGGGATGCGAGCCCCTCCCTGAGCTCAGGCTTGCTGAGAAAGTTCCTGGCCATCTGCTTATGCTCAGGAGGCATGTCTGCAAGCTCGGGTGTTTCCAGGGCGGCACACAGCAAACAGATAGCCTCGGCGGACGACTTTTTGTGCCAAGACTCGAGCCATCGGTCGTACTCTTGCCGCCTTTCTGCCAATTCCAGACAAGTGTTGCACTCTATCTCAAACTGCGGTCTGGTGAACTCGATGGCAAGTCTCCGGATGGAGATGAGGTCCCTGTTGAAGAATCCGCCAAACTCTTGCAACGCCCCGCACAGGGCGGCCGAAGAAGGACTCACTACGGGACCAAATTCACAGTCGAGCCACAGAATGTCGGTCGCCGGGTTGAGAAAGACGGGAACCGCTCCGTCTGAGCTCAGCCATGGCATATCCACGTCCCGTCGCCGGATCTTGTCTCTCTCCTCTTGCGTGAACCGTGTTTTGAAAATGGTGACGTTGTTTGGGCGTTCGTCGACGTCCTCTACCTCTGGGTCCCAGAACCCCATTATGATGTCGGGGCAGACCTGCTTCGACCTATTCTCCTCCGTCATCCGGGTCGGCAGGGCACAGATGTTGAGCGTCTTCTGATTCTCGGCAGACTGCCACACGTGCGTGGTGTTTTCCGGCCAGGCCAGTAATTCCGCCAGGGCCCTCCGTCCTCGTTTGTTGATCACCCGTTTGTATGCATCGCGGGAGGCAGCGCATACTGATGGGACCTGTGCAACGGCGTGATAATACGGCGAGCGCCGGGCCAATTCGGGCCTGGGGAGCACAAATCTCACCTTGTTGAAGCTTCCTTCCAGCATCTTCATGACTTGGGGCGGCCAATTCTCCTGCGAACACCGCGCCTGCCATTCCAGGGACCTCAGGAAGTTACGCCTGGGGAGAGCGTACAGTCCCAACACCTGCACACAGGGAGAAGAGTTCAACATACTTCTCTCCCAGATGTCATCTTGTATCTCCTGCGGCAACCTCGAAAAGTCCGGAAAGCTCTTGAGCATCTTTTCGTGAGATCGATATATACGGGTGTTATTTGAAGCGCGAACCGTTATCTCTGGAATAATGCGGAACTAACCCGACAAAAAATCTGGAGATCCCGAAGACACCTGCTTATTTATAAATGTTGGGCCGACATATGGCTCGCTGTTCCCGAGTGATTAAACTTCAGTGGTTTTTTTAGTGAAGAAGGATTGCACGGTTATCGCCTGCTGATTGTTGCACAGGATTAGTTCCTTCATTGAGGTTGGAATTCAGCCTTTCAGCACCTGATCCGTTGAATGTAACCGAATACATCTTACAGACTTGATTCAAGGAGTTTACTGTCTGTGGTCTTTGTTTGCCAGAAGGTCTATTGTAGGCAGAAAACAAAGCCCAGGCAATCCTCGACGGCCACATTTTTTGGTCTTCTTGATTTAATGAACTATGATGAATGCAGACAAAGATTCATCAGCATTGCATGTCCTGTCCACGTGGTTCGGGGAAACAATGACACTAGCAAAAGTCCTTCTGTACTTAATTAATTACCTGTTTAGGTAATTACCAGAGCCTGAACTAGCATGCTCGACCTTCCATTAGCAGCCTAATTTGGCTTGGCAAGATGTTTATGGATTTCTCTCTGTCTTCCAAGGGAAGGGTGACAGCGACAGCGATGGTTGTGGCTTTTCCTTGCAACCAAGCCGACGACGGGTTTCATTTCATGAGAAAATAAACCACCCTATGAGACCTAGCCGTGAATCATGTTTTGCACTGCAACAACACCCCAAAAACGAGGTTCTCCCTTTCCTTCCGACTGAGGCGATACTTTTGCGAAAGCTCAACTCTCTCGGCTTCTGGAAGCGTTTCCACATCATCCGCCAAGAAGGAATCGTCCCGTAGTTCTCTAAGCATCTCAAGCATCGACGGATGCACTCGGTGTGGGCTCAATTGGAACACCGAGAGCTCGTTGTCATTCGACTCGTGATTCCGCCCCTCCCACGAACGTAGTTGACCAGCATGAACGAACGATCGACCGCGGCCATGGAAGACAGGGTAGAGATGTTGATCGTTGACTGGAGTTGAGTATTAAATGAATTGTCAGCAGATGCCCAATAACAGTCTGGAAGTTAGCAAAAAAAGAGTGAGGGTTTGGCCCTAACATTTATATGTGTCCTCGATCAGGTCTTCAACATGCAATTGTTGGGGGTTGGTCTTCTTGCCCAGAGGAATGAGGAGATAGAATTGGCGCAGCTCGGGGAAGCAGTTGAGAAGGCCGAACAGCTCCTCCGGACACATACACCAATTTCTGTGCGGCTCATGAACCGGAGACGAAGGATCGGGACAGCGGAAATTGTTGGAGGAATCGTGGCAGAGCGGCTGCTGGTCGTTCCACACGACGGCAACCTTCTGAATCTTTTCGAGCTGCATGGCGACGGCGTTGGCGTCAAAGGCGCTGCCGGTTGGGTTGAGGATCTGGTTATCCGGGTGGAGATAGCCCAGCGTCCGGCCTTTGCATTTGCGGAAATCGAGGACGACGAGGTCCCTTTCATAGTCGACGGGTGCTCTCAACTTCTTGAACGGCAGCTGGCCGAGTCTGGTCTGTCTCTCGTAGCGCATGGCAGCGGCAGCCGCTGGATCGACTGAGGCCATCTTCTCGTACAGCCTGTGGCCTGATCTGTCACGGCTCTTCGGATCATCAGGGTAAAAAGATAGGCTCCAGGTTCCGGTGACTCTGTTGTCGACGCGCTTGACAATAACCGTGTGAAAGTAGGGTAGGTCCATGGCCTCGATGAAGATTTGCTGCTGGATTTCGGCGGGAAACTCCTTGAACCTGCGGAACGTGGCCAGTGAACGCATCTGGGTGGCATTTTTATCCCGCTGGCGACCCATGGTATTGACAGGTGATGGCGTTGAGGTGCTGCTGTTTACTGTTTCTCAAGCTTTGCGATGGCTGTGAAATGAAAGAGGACGAGGAGAATGGTTTGGCGAAGACTCAATGTGGAACAATCGAATAGAAAACCAACGGCGCTGCTCCAGGAAAGAACTGGGTAGATAGACTCAGTTGCTAGCATGAAGAAGAAGAGCTTAAGTAATACTGCTAAGAGGCGAGAGGAACGGGGAACGTTTTCACAGTTTACTTTGTATTCTGTGATGTTCACCAAATTGCAAACCCGAGAACGGTTCTCTTCTTTGCTGCATCTCTCCCTTATCATCTCCAGTAATCCACTGACGCAAAGTTGGAG
Organism: Thermothelomyces thermophilus ATCC 42464; assembly: GCF_000226095.1. Taxonomy (NCBI): domain Eukaryota; kingdom Fungi; phylum Ascomycota; class Sordariomycetes; order Sordariales; family Chaetomiaceae; genus Thermothelomyces; species Thermothelomyces thermophilus. Next base: position 1,655,069 of record NC_016476.1, on the reverse strand, counting down.
GAGTTCCATCCAAACCCCGTACCCTGCCAAAGCGCCGGTGCAGTACCCAACGAGAGCTCGTATATGTATGTACAAATATCTCATCCGAGACATACGCGAGGTAATATATATATACAGACGTACGACTTGTCCCTATCTAATGTTGCACGTTTCTTTGCTGTCCGGTGCCGCTGCTCGATGGAGCCTCACGTCCACCTCTTGCAGCTGAGCAAGCTCACCTCGGCGAATGTCGGTCAAGCCGCTCAATTGGCGGAGAAAACGCCCGCAACCTCCCTGTCGAGTCATCAGATCGTGAAACGGCGAGATCTCTGACATGAGCATCAGATTCCATGCACGACATGCGATGGCTTTGACTACAATGCATCCATGTGACTCAGTTCGAATCCCCGAGTAAGAGTAAGTGAAACACTACGCCGAGAGCGATCTCTAGGACCCTAGGACCACTGAAGACTCATTGTGTGTCAATGCCTCGCGGGCTTTGTGGGGAACGGTTGTGGGTTTGAACAGCGCCCCCGAGCAAGCTAGTGTATGACAGCAAAGACCCAACACTCTGAGAGTTGTAACGCGGAAACACGGTGCCGATGCCTCCCTAGAGTCAATTCGACACCTCGCTGTCCCCTGGGGCTCGGAGACCATGCCCAGGTGGGTCATGTGCCCACTTTTCAAACTCTCGCTGCCGTACGAAGCTTTCAACCCTGGCTTCCCGGTCAAGGCGAGCCCTTTGGTTCCGCCGCTCCTGAAGCTCCCTGCTTATGGCCGCGTGTTGTTGGTCCCGCATCTCGATAATGCTGATCGAATTCGTACCCGCTCTTGTCATCTGACTCCAAGTACCGACAATGAGAAAAGCTGAAACGATGGCCATAAAGGCAATGTTGGACGTAAAGACTTCCTCCTGCTTCCCGCCGCTGCCATTTCGTTGCTGGTGCCACTGCTCCCAGTCCTCCCACGTCGCATTCATACTGGGGTTTCCCGGCTCCTGCCGCCACGCGCGGTCCGCCTCACGGTGCCGGATCTTGGGGTCTGTCTGGTTTTCCCAACCAAAGCCGTACAGATCATACAAGCGTCTCTTTTGTGGATTACTGAGGATTTCGTGGGCTGCGACGATTAGGCGGTACCGTTCAAGCTTCGTCACCTGGGGAATGCCATCGCCGGAGGTATGGTGGTGGCGGTCTGGGTGGTAGAGTTTGGCGAGCTGGAAATACCGGGCCTTGTTGTAGGGACAATCCCGCGGATGCCCTAGGATCTCGTAAGGTGTAGGATTCGCAGACGTCGGCCACTTCGGATAGTCTGTGTTGTTGGGCTTGTCGCCCCGCTGCCCATCAGACACCGTGGCGTAGGACTGCCAATGTTGTGCACATTGCGATAAGGGCGCAACGGACCGTCGATCGCGTGGCCGGCACAGTGACGAGGCTGAAGATGGGGTATAGAACACGGAGAGCACGCTGCGGCTCGAGCAGAGGCTTGTCGCTGGTAACTTGAGAGGCATCGTTTCAGGGAGAACAAATCATGCTTGAATGGCCCAACATCATGGTGCCGGGAATATCGATCAGCCGACGCAGTGGGAGTGGTGGATGTTCTGGTCCAAGTTCGGGAGCGAAGGTGTCCCACTGCGAGCAGCTGAAGTTCCGTCATGAAAGGACGGATTACTCCGTACCGCTCTGTGGCCCCACGACAAGGGTCATACAGCAGGATGAAGGTGACCCCAGGTGGACATCCCCTAACCCCACCGACCCCACAGTTGGCGCACAGGCTCCCGTTCTCCACGTGACATCTCAAACTCATTTCCTTCGACTTTTCGGTAAGAGCGCAAAACGTCGTTCAGCCCTGCTGCTTCAGCTAGACCGAACCATAACGCTATCCGAAGCGAATCACCTTTTCGCACCGAAGAACCAAATTATCTTCCGCTCAGTGGTACAATCTCTAAACCAGATTTACCACTCTCTCACAATCAACGAGCTCTCGGCCTAAGTCAGCAGCACCGAACTGACGATCGCGCCACAAACCAACAAAACATCGACTCCGATTTTCCGCCATCGACGAGGACTTCATCGAGCCTGTGCTTATGAGCCGACAGGTATAGCACGATATAACCCACAGAGATCGACCCTCCAAACACCCTTTTTCTATTCGAAGTCTGCATCAATTCCACGCGGTTTTCGAGCGAGACGGCCCCCACCACTCTTCCTTGACCGCTGCGTATCAGACACTGCGCACTTTACCACACATTCAACCCTACAAACCCACAATAGCCACAATGACAGACAGTCTCGCCGACAAGCTTAGTGCCTCCACCTTAAAGTTTGTTACCCTACCATCACTCCTCTGTGCCCAGCGATGTTGTGGACTTGGACTGACAAGTTCTAGTGACGGGCCAGGCCCGGATGATTGGAAGAAGAACCTCAGGATTCCAGCGAAGGATACGAGACAACAAACAGAGGTGCGTAAAGGCGCGTCTTCTGTTGTTACGAATTCCACTGATCATGCCATCACTTGCAGGATGTGACCAACACCAAGGGCTTGGACTTTGAAGATTTCGGACTCAAGCGGGATCTGCTGATGGGCATTTTCGAGGCCGGTTTCGAAAAGCCGTCCCCAATTCAGGAAGAAAGCATACCAGTAGCCCTTACCGGCCGCGACATTCTTGCTCGTGCCAAGAACGGTACCGGCAAAACCGCCGCCTTCGTCATTCCTGCCCTGGAGAAGATCAACCCCAAGGTTTCCAAGATCCAATGTCTCATCCTTGTCCCGACGCGCGAGCTGGCAATGCAGACATCCCAGGTCTGCAAGACCCTCGGTAAACATCTCGGCATCAATGTGATGGTCACCACCGGCGGGACGGGTCTTCGCGACGATATCGTCCGGTTGCAGGATCCCGTTCATATTGTGGTCGGAACTCCCGGAAGAATTCTCGATCTGGCTGGCAAGCAGGTTGCCGACCTCAGCGAGTGCCCCATGTTCATCATGGACGAAGCCGACAAGCTTCTCTCCGCCGAGTTCACCCCGGTTATCGAGCAGCTCCTCCGGTTCCATCCCAAGGACCGCCAGGTCATGCTCTTCTCTGCCACCTTCCCGATTTCGGTCAAGGATTTCGCGGACAAGAACATGTCGAGTCCTTACGAGATCAACCTCATGGACGAGCTGACTCTGCGGGGCATCACGCAATACTACGCCTACGTGGAGGAGAAGCAGAAGGTTCACTGCCTCAATACCCTCTTCTCCAAGTTGCAGATCAACCAGTCCATCATCTTCTGCAACTCAACCAACCGCGTCGAGCTCCTTGCCAAGAAGATCACCGAGCTCGGCTACTCATGCTTTTATAGCCATGCCAAGATGGCGCAGCAAGCTCGTAACCGCGTCTTCCACGATTTCCGCAACGGCGTCTGCCGCAACCTTGTCTGTTCCGACCTCTTGACTCGTGGTATCGACATTCAGGCGGTGAACGTCGTCATCAATTTCGACTTCCCCAAGAACGCTGAGACTTATCTCCATCGTATTGGTCGTTCCGGTCGATACGGCCACCTTGGCTTGGCGATCAACCTGATCAACTGGGACGATCGGTTCAACCTTTACAACATCGAGAGGGACCTGGGCACCGAGATTCAACCGATACCCCAGACCATCGACAAGAGCCTTTACGTCTATGAGAACCCGGAGACCATCCCGCGACCGATTTCCAACTTCAACAAGCCTGCCGCGATTCAACAACAACAACAACAGCAGCAGCAGCAGCAGCAGCAGCAACAACAACAACAGCAACAGCAGCAACCGCAGAAATCGTCAGTACAGGTGCAGTCTTCGGGTGCCCAGCAGGGAGAATGGCAAGGGCAGGCCAACCGCCAGAACGGTTCTGGTCCCTCTGGTACACAAGGTCGTGGAGGATACCAAGGCAATCGCGGTCCAACTGGCGGTCACCGGGGCGGCCGTGGCCGTGGCTATCAAGGACAAGGAGGCCGCCAGAACTACGGTGGTCAGCGTGGCGGCCGTTCGCAGGGTCCAGGCCAGGCGCCGGGGGCTGGCCCGCAAGCTTAACCTTCATCCGCGTCTCTCCACGGCGTGCGTCAGAGGCTGGTGCCATGAGTTCATATGAGGTTATGTTCATTTATGGTTGTTTCCGGTTGTACATATTTTGTTTTCCCCCTTCTCCCCGCACCTCCCTCCGGAAAGACTCCCTGCCGGCAAGGAGCCGTCTTCTCAGCTCCGAGGTCTTTTGACGATCCCTTCACGACAATCGTCACTGATCGAAACTCGTCTCTTTCTACGCGCTCCGACCGGAACTACGGCGTTCGATTGTATCATACCCCTAATTTCTGCGCAGCTCTCGCCTAATCTTCGACATCTCATCTCTTATCGACGATGCAATCGTTAACCGTTTCCCCCCCGGCAAAACATGGATGCAATAGACGGCGAAGGGTTTCTGGTTCAACTAGGACATACTCACGACTATTCTCTGTTCTATGGTTGGTATCGCGGCATTTTGTTTCGGCGCAGCGCTCGTTTGTTTCCAGCGACCTTTTTTCTACAATTGCTCGGCCTTCCTTGCTTGGTGCCGCGCAAAGCAGTCACAGCACGGGATTGATCCAGAGTAGGGCTAGGCGACTCGCGAACTTCTCCTTTTCTCCAACTTCCCCACAATGAAAGGCATGGAAACGAAACGACGCGGGGATTGGCATGGCCAGGAGTCTCATGGAGGTTTGGGTGGGTCGACGGGGTTTTCCTTTCAAACGGCGGGGTTTAGGGTTACGAGGATGGTTGGTGGTCATATAAACGGCGTTTACGGTTGCTTTTGGCGTGAGGCTTCCTTCACTGCTATTACCAGGGTATTTGGTCTCCCAGCTCTGGTCGTGGTTGGCGCATGGATGGAAGCGAAAGAAAAGGACACAGGCGGTGGCTTTTCTTTTCTCGCATTTGTTTGCAGTTTGTGCTTGGAGAAGCGTGGGTTGGACTGCGGGAAGCTTGGAAGCGGGGGCGGATGAAGAGGCAATAGGGAGCGATCGCGTTGTCATGGCATGGGAGGTTCGGTGGATGGGAAAGGACGTCAACGGCGAATGGGTTCGAGTCTTCGAGCCTAGGTGGATTCAACAGGTTTGGGGTCGTTTCTTCGACAAGCACGAACGTGGATGGGAGTGGTGCGGATCGATTGATGCACCGTGGGATGATTTGGGGGGTGCACCAGGAGTCTCTTGGACCGGGAAAGAGATGCAAGGAGGCAAGGCATCTATTGAGGACGTTGGCCTGCGATGTCAAGCGGCTGATGCGGGTTGAGAAATGGCTGGCAGCTGCAGCGGTTTCCCGGAAAACGCCCTGTCTCTTCGGGAAAAGCTACAGCATGCTACAGGGGAGAGAACGGGAAACGGTCACCAGTTTGTGGCCCGCGGTCTTCACTCTTGAGCGGGGGACACCACTGTGGACGGCGATTGAACTACTAACCACTTTTTGGACCTGGCATACAGTCAGTCCTCCGGCGAATATCACGACAATAACCGACAAATCATCAAGCTCTTCCCAGTTCTCTCTGTGTTTAAGATCACTGCTTCTTGGACTGGCTCTTGTCGGGAAGCAGCACGCAGGATGACTGGGTAGGAAGCGATGGATAACACCAAAATAAACAAGAAAAAAAAAAACTTTTTTTCTAGGGGGTTGACGATGGAAAGACCTGGCGGCCTTCTCACTAGGCGAATTGTCTCATAAGGGTTCGTCCTTATTTCCGAGGATGGCCATGGGATCAAGGAGGCTTGGTGGGCTGCCTGGGTCTCTCTGACAAGATAGACAGAATATCAATGTCTTTTCTCCCTCTCGCGTTATGTGTACCAGGTCCGGTGCGAGGATGATGCATGTCCCATTTTAAGTGATGCCCATATCTGACGACAGTAACCACAACTTAGCGAAGGTTTGGGCCCAGTTGTTAGTGTTTCCGAGCCGCCCCTTCACAGACTTCGCCGACGCTTAAGGGAGACGATCGGTGAGGGTACGGTAAAACGATCCCCGCGCACATTATTGCCATCTGCATTTGGACTGTCTGGTACCTCGCGTACGTGGCATAACACTGAAACAGATAGATTTTCCACCGCCGGTCGTCTCATGGGGCAGGTTTCTTGCTTATATACCCAGTTTCGAGGCCATACACACACAATACAAACACCTGTCCACGGGAAGGGTGCAGTCATTGGACATGGGCCAACAGCCGGCCAGTTTCACGAATTGGATTCCAGGCCGTCACCGCCAAGAAACGCGAGCACAACAGCGAGTGGTCGAATGGTGTAGTTGGTTATCACGTCAGTCTAACACACTGAAGGTCTCCAGTTCGAACCTGGATTCGATCATCGAAAGCTTGCTTTTTTTTCTTTTGATTTCTTTTGGTCTCCGTATACCGTAACATCTTTCTACGTGTTGGGCTGGAAATTTCGTGTAATCCGTAGTGTTGGGTCGGTGAGTGATTACTATGGGGAGAGAGATCAGGGGCGATCAGGTACCTTAGCTCTAACCCATCTCTCATTCCAGGATTGGGGGATGTGTTTTTGTTGTGTTTCAGGACCAAGATGCTGAGGTGGAAGACTGGGAAGCTGTTACACGAGCTAGATATTAATTTATTCCGCGAAGCGTCCGAGAGGGAATGGAATATTAACGAGGCCTTGGTCAGACTTTAATTATTAGACTCCAGAGAAATGAAAGAGACTGCCGGGAGCTGCCGCCTGACCGGCCCTCACCGGCCCGGAGGGGTTCACCAGCTCACTCCTCTTCGCCAACAGGGGTGTAGTCTCCGATGGGCACCCCACAAATCACCGTGTTGACCCCTGAAGCGACCCCGTAGCTTGCGCCCCCGATCGTGACCGTCGCTCTATGTCGTCCCTCTCGGCCTCGGGTGGCGCGCGTCCCCGGATAGTTATCACGACGCCGTGCCCGCCTACCGTCGACGGCCCGACGAACCCCTGGCGCGCGTCCCCTCAGACGCCCTGGAGAGTAATAATAGTCCTGATGAGAATCGGTTAGTCGAAGCGGCGCTTCTGGTCCAGACACTCGCGAGGCTCGGTCTGCTTACTTCTCCCGGATTGGCGGGAGGCGGCAGCGCAGCTGCAGGTGCTAGAAATGATATGGCCAGCACCGGAGTGGGGAGTGCGTTACATGGGAGCTTAGGGAGACTGGCAGGGAGATGGACCAGCAGGTCGATTAATTAGAGCAACGGTCCGATGGATAGGAATTTGGGAAGGATAGGCGGTGCTGTCTGGTAATGGCGTAGTAAACTGTGCGCAAAAGCGCTGTAAGTGGTTCGTTTGCTGAGTGAACTTGGCTTGACCGAGTTGTTGGTGGTTATTTAGAAGTTTGTTTTCTTTTGAGCTGTCCTGACCTCAACTGCTGGATGAATCAAGGCTGACTTTCTAAGCAGGATGTGGCTGGTTTCGGATTGATCGAAGTATGACTGTTTTGGGGCACTCAACCGAACGGGACTGGGCGGGTGAAGGATAGCCTGGAACATTTCTGGATTCAAGGATAAGTAGGACTTGAGACCGTTATGGCAACATTTTCTCGTGGGTTATTCTTATCCTCTTTCTTGCAAAAGCCTGAATCAACCTAAGTGTCTTTGCAATGCTACCTCGCAAGCATTTCAAATCCGTGATTCGTCTTGCTTCGGGTCCCCAATAATACACGGTGGGTATTGGCAATCTGCCTAGCACCTTTTGGCCAGATAGGAGGCATATCAAGAGACGAGAAAGCGCGGGAGCTTAGTATGCCGCAGCGTCCAACCAGAAAGCGATGGCATGGCAGGTTCGGGAGACCACAACGGCAAGCGCGACAATATTTTAATCATGATAAGCTGTCTCCTAAGATGCGTATTCTTCTTCTATGTTGCCAGATTCAGAATAGACAGGCCTGAATTACGTCGTATAATTGCAATACTCAGGCCAAGCAAAGGGGTTTCCCGGGTCCAAGATGCTACTGAAAGAGAAATCTACCGATTGTGCAAAACGTGGATCCCACGATCGAAACAGAGCATCGTCGTCAATCATGAAGTCTTCCATGCTTCCCTCCGATAATCCGGCCAGCGGCGACGTTTCGTTAAGCCTCGCTGGCTGCTCGAGGACGTCTCTTGGCAATGGGATTGCGTCGTCTGACTGGTTGCAGCCGTCGCCTTGGGAGATGGCCAGCTGTTGTGTAGGGTTGGGCTGCGTCATGCCATCTTTGACCGACGCGGCCCAAGGTGGATTTGGGGGGACAACAGGGGTATTGCTGCTGTGGTGCATCTTGTCTGCTGTCCTACACGAAGTCCATGTCAGGGGCAGGGAGCGCTGTTGCGGACGGTCGGCTAGGAACGAGGCCGTATGAGAGGCAAGAGGATCGCGGTGGTTGGCCGATGCCCCTAGAAAGCTGTTGCTGCCGGCGCCTAGGTCTTGAGCCGTTCTGTCGCGGGATATGTGTGAACTGCACGGCTTCTCTGGAGGTGTGTTTGCGCTGCTGGGTGTTGGAGCCGGCGTGGCCTGGGTCATCACTTCGGCTTGGGTTCGCTCCACGGCCCCGTTTGGCTCTTCCGCAGCTGCTTCCTGTTCGTTTGCATCACCGAGCGGGCCAGCCCGCACTCGCTTGGTCCCAGAGCCCTCGGCTGTCTCCCTCGCACGCTTCCTATTGATGATCTCATTCCGATCTAGCTTCAGCAGTACGCACTGGCCGAGTTCCCCGTTTATTCGGGCGGTAGTCCATATGGCACCCAGTTCCTGCACTACTGGAAGCACCTTTTTGAAGTCGGCGCCTCCTCTGGTCCGGAAGGTGGGCAGTTGGCTGAAGCGCCACTTGCGGTATGCCACGCTAAGAGATAGTGTCGACGCATAAGCGACGAAGGGCATCGGGCTAAGCTTGTAATCTTTAATGACGTCGAGGATGCGGTCGGCGGAGTGTGATCTTCGGGCGTTCATGCTGTTCGGCGGCAAGTGATGGGTAGATATTCTGTGGAGCGTGTCGCACTCGGGAGCCGTTCGAAAACGATGACGAGGCATTCGAACCGAGAGGACGCTGATGGCGTGGTAGAGGACCTCGAGCGTAACTGAAGTTGGCGCTATTAGTGCATATGCCCACTGCTGAAACCGTCACCCGACTGACTGGGATACGTACCGAGCAGACCTTCGGGCTCGGATTGCGCGCCCGCTTCAATAGCCATACGCTCAAAAACGGGCATATCGATGCACGTGAATTTGGGTCGCGGCCGGTACAGTTCAAAGACTTGATCGAGAAGCAGGATCAAGGAGATGAAAAGCCTGAAGATGGGTGAATCCTGCTCGTCAGGATGGGGAATCTGGGTGAGATCGACATTGTGGAACATGAGTGGCCGTGCCGAAATGGCGGCTAGTAATCTGTCAAGGGCGTAGAGGCATTTGAAAATCCTCTTGCCGCGTCCTTCACTGCAGCATTCTGAGTGTCCCCTCGCTAGGATTCCCAAGTGGACGCCATGGGTATGCACCAGACTGACAAGTTTCGCATAGAGGGTTAGCGGCTCGAACCGCTCGGTCGGGCTTGTCGGCTGCCAGTACAAGCATGTCAGGGCCATGACCTGGATTTGATTGGTCAAGGGGATCTGCCGGCTCTCTTGCAGCTCAACGAGGCGTTTGTTGATAAAGCTGGCCATGTCACGAGAATAGTCATCATAAGGAACAACCTTATGTGACCTAGCTTCTCCGTGACTCTGCGACTTGAATGTGAGTAGGTTATGGGTCTCCGGGTCTGTGGCTGCAGCAAGGCACACAGACGCCTGAATGAGTTCCCGCAACCCCCGTTCTTGTGGTAGGTCCATCAGAGCCGACTTCTCGTAGATGGGAAAGATGGGGTGTATTTTGGTCAAGTAAAGGTCCCTCATGGCTCGCCACTCCGCGTCGGAGGGCATTATCTTCTCGGCGAGCTCGCGGGTGACAAGAATCTGAGCGATGGCAGCAAACTTGGCCGTGTCTTGTACGTGTATCGTGAGCCGCGTGCCATCTTCCCTGGGAACGGAGAAGTAGGGGCCTGTTTTGTCTTCGCACAGTTTGGGGCTGCCTGTGCATGTCGTCGCTCGCCCCCGTGTCGGCGACTCTTTAGACTGGCGAGGCGGGGTTGGTGGTAAGAAGCCAATATCCTGGTGGCCCGGCTCGTCATCTGCCGGCGGGGTCTTTTGAGAGGAAACCATAGTGGCTTCGACCAGAATGCCTTCAGGATTCAGATCTCCCAGAAACGGCGGCGCTGGAGACATTGGCCGCGGTGGCTGGGTCTGATCATCCTCGGGATTGTTGCTAGATGCCCTGTCCGCAGCATGATGAAAGAAGCGGAGCAACTGGGCGGCAGCATCCGAAGTGTCTCTGTCAGCAGCGACGGAAACTGAGCATTTTGGGTCGCTCCGCGCTGCTGGGCCCTCGCCGGCCGCCTTGTTTGTTGCTTCTTCGTCTGCTTCTGGAGTGTCGCGGATTGAATCCTCTACATGGTTGCATCGTTTCTGTCGAGTACGTCAGTTTTGATCAAGATTGCGACCGTCTCTTCTTCACTTATTTTTACCGAAGAAAGAAAAAAATAAGTGAAAGCCAAAAAGAGAAAGAAAAAAGGCATATTGCACCGCACCTTCCGCTTTCTGCACTGGAAACATGCTTGATGGACCTGCTTCCTCTTTACGGGGAGTCCGGCTGCATCGTGCCCCACAAACCTGACTGTGTGCCCAGCACCGGATGTGCTCGCGCCTGCCATGACGAGAGAAACCAGAGAGCCAAAAGACGACGGGAGATGTCGCTCTCCGCTGTGGAATCGGGGGCTGGTTTTCTCGCCGTCCGAACAGAGCCGACTGCTCGAGCTGACGAAAAGGCCGAGGATCTTTGGTGGACACAATCTGGGGCGGGGCTTCGGACTTTCCCGTTCCGGCCAGTCCGCTCCTTCCCATCGGTCTCTCTGTAAGATTGTTCCCAGCTTAGAACCTACCACCCTTGAGCCGTAAACATTAAGAGCTCAACTCTGAGTGAATCCACCCATCAACTCTATTCTGTTACTTTCGCCAGTGCGACGCTAAACCCCACCTCCGCCCGCCAAATAGTTATGCCGACGTGCACGAGCCCAGTGACAATGACGTCGATCTGTTGCGCCTGTTCCCAATCGGGCACTTCCGCTCATGGCCAGAGAAACACTCGTTGAGACTTTGGAATGGTGGAAGCTGGCTTTCACCGCGCTGATCAGATACAATTATCACAACATGTCTTCTCTAAGTGGGATGAATTGGTCCCTTTTCCTTTTCACTGATCAACGGCATATCATTCCATCATCAACTGATGCGCATAATTACATATTCTTACATCAATCCATTGTTGACTTCAATTCCCTCCTCCTTCTCCGTCGACCGTTGGTCCTGATTTGGACGGCACGATGATCTCCAAATCCCTACGTAGCCTTCGACCTAGACACTTCAATTCCTGCGCGGTAAATCTTCCGAGCAGCCATTCCCGCCATGCCACATCCATGGCCGCCATGAACAACCTAGGCAAAGCCGAGGGCGATATTTCCGACACATTCACTTCTCTTTCTGGGAAGAAGACTCCGCCCCTGCCGGACCGGTTCCGCGAGCTCAAGCTCCGCCTGGTTAGCGGCCACGAGGACGCAGTTATCGCGAGCTGGAAGCGCCTGCTCGCTGCGCTGCAAAATGAGAACGAGCTCATCGCACGCACCGGGCCCGCCATCATCCCTGAAGTTCGCTTCAGCCATCTTCAAGACGATCTCGAAGCCTTGAAACCCGAAATCAAGAAGCGCGGCGTGGCCGTGATCCGCGGCGTCATCCCGGAGGACGAAGCCAGATCCTACAAGTTTGAAATCGAAGAATATGTCCGCCAGAACCCCCACACCCGCGGTTTGTTCCCCCCTCCCAGCCTTTTTTATTTCCGTGTTCAACTTTCTTTCTACGTCTATTTGCTAGTCCACAACTACATAGTCCTTCAACAAACTGACACCCGCCCACAGGCTTCCCGCCGAGCGAACCGCAGGTTCTCGAAGTCTACTGGTCGCCGGCACAGGTCCGCGCCCGTGCCCACCCGAACCTGCTGGCCACGCAGCGCGCGCTCATGACGACCCTCTGGCACGCGGCGTCGGACCCGTCGGCGCCCGTGTCGATGCACACACCGCTCAGCTACGCCGATCGGCTGCGGATCCGGCGGCCGGGCGACGCGCACTTCGCACTCGGGCCGCACCAGGACGGCGGCAGCGTCGAGCGCTGGGAGGAGCGCGGGTACGGCCGCGGCGGGGTTTACGACGCCGTCTTCCGCGGCCGCTGGGATGGCGGGAATTCAAAGAAAGCAGGGGAAGGAGGAGCCGGGTACGACCCGTTCGACGCGGCGCCGCGCGTCCGCGCCGTGACCGACCTATACGGCGGGCTCGGCGCCTGCAGCATGTTCCGCATGTTTCAGGGTTGGTTGGCTATCAGCCGGAGTGGCCCTCTGCAGGGGACGCTGCTGGTGAACCCCTTGGTGAAAGAGACCGGGGTGTACGCGCTGCTGAGGCCCTTCTTTGCGGCGAAGAGAGGGCTGGAGGAGCTCGATGGCAATAGGGAGAGATATCTGGACGAGGACAACTGGGAGTTTACTGGCGGGGAGCGGATGACGAGTGAGATCCAGGGTGCGGCCATGGGGTGTGCGCAGGAGTTTCCAGAGGGGGCGCACCCGCATCTAGAGCTGGAGAAGACCATGGTGCACGTGCCCGAGGTGAGGCCAGGGGACTACGTGGTGTGGCATTGCGACAGTGAGTGTCAATTCTCGGTGTTTTCTTTGGTTCTTGGAGAGAGAAGAAAATGCCAGGGGGATGGGGTTCTGCTAACGCACCCGCAGCAATCCACGCCGTCGACAAGAAACACGCCGGCACCAGTGACTCCAGCGTCCTGTACATTCCCGTGTGCCCGACCACAGTAGCCAGCGCCGAGTACGTTGCTCGCCAGCGAGCCGCCTTCCTTCGGGGCACACCTGCCCCTGACTTCCCGGGCGGCGAGGGAGAGTCGAGGCATATCGGGAGGGCCACGGAGGAGTACGTGAAGAAGTACTGCGACCCTCTCGGAGTCCAATCGATAGGTCTCGACAGGCTTGCTACGGTGGAGGATGACACCCCTGGTGGAAAGGCGGCGGTCGAAGAGGCAAATCGGGTGCTGGGATTTTAAAGCACATATGATATACGCGTCGCGCGAAAGCAAATATGAGGTGTCAGAAGCTGTGGAGCTTCCAAACATATTAGCCACGCGTTTGCCACAGCTATATAAGGCTGTTCAACGCATTGGCTAGTCCGTTTGTCTATAAATACTACTCTTTTTGTCTCCTTTGTAGATAGTTTTAACAAGGCACTCTTTTCCTTCGTATAGCCACCTACTACAAACTGCTTTTAACGCTCCCGGAAGCTCATCACTACGTTCGGCAGTTATAAGCCTAGCGCCTTAACTGCTCCTCTGCCGACGTATCTTTAATATTAGTAGTAGCTTCTTCTATTACAAACTCTCTTACCCTGTGATACAGTACGTTGCCTGTGGACGCGTCCATCGTATAAGGTTAGATAAGATAAGCCCTGTGGATCTAGCAAACGAGTTAGCAAACGGAGTGTTCTTTGTTCCTATCCTCTACTTATATAGAGCCAACAAGGCCAGCCAAAGTAGGAAGAAGACATCGATCTTTTGAACTATTTACTACTTACCAACTTTCTTCCATCAATTAGAACCATCTTCCATCTATTAAAACCATCTTCCATCAAATGGTAGCAGAAACTCTGCTTCTAACCATCTAAAACCATCAGCACTGGAATTGAATCACGTTAACGATTAGTTTAGTACCACTTTCACGATAGTTGCGTTCGGTCTTAGTGACTTGGTAACCGAACCAGGCTATTCTATTATAACTACTATAAAATCCCTCTATTCCTAGTAACTTGGTAACTAGGGCAGTTATCTATCTACCTATCTCCTCCTCCTATCTATTAACCCTATCTTTGTTTGACCTGGTGACTTGGTAACTAGTAGCTAGGCGAATCTTATATTAACCCTAGGATCCTTTCCTATAGAGGACCCTCCTAGCCCTCCTTATCCTTTAAATTCCCCTTTTAAAAAGCTATTATATAAGGAACTGTCTGACTTTGCTAAGAGTATACTATAAAGGTACGATAAGATACCTTATATACTATAAGTATAGGTATTAGACCCTAAGGACTAACTATAAGAAGAAGCTCCTCCTCTGTAGGAGCTAGAATCGTTACTTGGATTTGCTAATGACTACAAGTTATATTAAGCTAAACCTGATAATTTTGGCGCTAATAAGGAGACGATAAGCTAGCTACATGGCAAGATAGATCTTCGATTTGACTAGTTAAAGGAACGAACTAACCGCTTTTCTGACAAGATTAAAGGAGCTATCTATAAACTATTATAGTAGCTTAAGAAAAGTATAGTTAGGATAGACTATAGCTTTGTAAGCCACCTAAAGGGAGTCGAAGATCGACTTTATAGCTGCCTAGAGAAGGATATACTAGTAACGCTAGATCTAATATTTGATTGTATCGAGGATCTAGAAATATACTTGTCATAGTATAGAAATATACTTGGCTAGATAGTAATATAGATAAAGGAAATAGTTAATATAATATATAGTTAAGACGGTGAAAATAACAATTAATTGCCTAGTTATTAGTAATCTTCCTTTGATCTTACTAGACTAAGCGCTATTATAGAAGAAGTCTAGTAAATTAGTAATATTATAGAAGATATATAATATAATAGTAGTACTTTCCCTATACCTCCTAAAGGTATAGGAATTGGCTATTATTATAATCTTAGCCACCCTAAACGTATATAGTCTTTATATAAGATCCTATACTTTATAACTAGTAATAGTAGAGGTAGAGAACCTAATTCCTTGAGATCTAGTAATAACAACACCTTATCTAACCGTTACTAACCTTTAGAAGACTAGAATCTGGGATACTATTGTAGCGCCCTATACCCTAATAACGGTAGCAGTAGTAACGGTAGTAATGGTAATAGTAACAATGGTAACAGATATCGTAGATATAAGTCAATATACAATACTACTATAAGTATATAGAGTTATTTAGACTTTAAGATTAAGAGGGACAATATTAGCTAGTTTGATCCTTCTTTCCCTAACCTACGTTCCTTAGGTATTATTAACGATAGTAAGAATCTGGTATTTACCAACGTCTACTGCTTCGCTAACCGTATTAAAACCTTCCTAGAAAGCAACCCTAACGGTAGCGTTAAGATGTAGATTCTATCCTTCTTCTAGACCCTTCTTAGCGGCCTAGCTATCATTTGGTAGACTAATAAGTTAAACGGCTCTACGTGTAGATAATTACGTAAATAAGGTCTTCGAGCTATTATAGATTAATTATAGGAGCGCTTTATACCTAATGCTATAACTGCTACCTATAAGTTTAATGAAGCTAGCCTATATCTAAAGGACATTACGAAGGAT
The DNA here is from genome assembly GCF_000226095.1 of Thermothelomyces thermophilus ATCC 42464. Lineage (NCBI taxonomy): Eukaryota > Fungi > Ascomycota > Sordariomycetes > Sordariales > Chaetomiaceae > Thermothelomyces > Thermothelomyces thermophilus. The sequence goes on along the minus strand of NC_016476.1, from coordinate 1,639,626 downwards.
AAGTAAGTGCTTAGTTTCTTCGTATAGAAAATACTTCGTTAGGTATACTCGATATATATACTTAACAAATATAACAATAACTAGTAAGGTATTATAGCTTAAGTCTAGTTAGCTATAGACCTTTATATTAAGTAGTATTTAGATCCTCCCTAGCGATACTCTTTACTTAGGACCTATATATAGTATATCAAGCAGTCTCGATCTATCGTTCTAGCGGCCGCTTTTAACTACTACCTTTATCTAGAGAAGAAGATATCTATAGACGGTAAGCTAAAATACCTAAAGGCTAAAGACCGCCCTTACAAGCCTATACACTATAACACTAATTAACTATACTAATTTAGCTATAGATACGATAAGTCTTTAAGATACGACTAGCGCGACTATAGATTTGAACGTAACTACGGATTTGACTATAACCGTAGGTTTGATCGCGATTACAGATTTGACTATAACCGTAACCAGGATCGCCATAACTAGGATTGCCATAAGTAGGGCAATCGTGGCCAAAAGCAGGTTAGATTTGGCAAGGATAACCGCTAGCGAAAGGAATATCGCGACCGCGCTAACTTTGCTAAAGAAGCTAGCGATAGCTCTAAGTCAGACTAATCTAACATGTAGTTAACCAAAAGCGCCTCTAAATCTAGAGTAGGATCTAAATCTTTAGGTAGCAATACTAGTATTATATACCTCGTTCTAGATTTGTAGCTTACCTATTATAAGTGCTATAAGTCCTTTAGCTTGTAAATTAAACTATATACCTACGTTAAGCGATATTATAGAACTAGCCCTCTTCCTTCTATCTGTAACTATAAAGCCAATCTTACAGACCTAGCTTACTATACCTATAGTTTCTATAATACTACTCTAGAATCACGAAACGCTCTCTTCTGGCATTTAAAATCCTATAAGGATATAAAATCTAGTAACGTTTGCCGCCTAGTAGATCCTTCTACTTTAAAGGGGTTATTAGATCTACCTGCTTTACCGCCAGAAAATGTATACCAAGCTTTGGACACGCTAACTACATTGCTAACAGATACTAAGGCAAAGGCGTACTAGGTCAAAGACGTACCTCTTAGGTATATACTTGACTGCTATAGTTTACTATTAAGATATACCTATCTATATGTTAGGGTATACTACAAACCTATAGATTGTAAAGCTATAGAAGTGTACCTAGATCCTAGTACTAGCCGCTCCCTTATTAACCGTACGTTTCTATAACGTTTGAACCACCAGATTAAACGACGTAAAGGCAAGGTTAAGGGTGTAGGAAACGCTATATTAAGCCTTAACAAATAGGCGTCCTTTGATATCTATTTGCTAGGTATAGAAAACGATACTCCTACCCTAGCTAAGTTTACCTATATGGCATAGGTTATCGACTCTCTGGCACCAAATCTTCTAATAGATAACGAATTCCTAGATTTATATAACGCGAATATTAACTACTATCGCAAGGAAGTCAAATTGCAATTATTCGACTTCTGTCTTCCTTTTTCCGTATATATATACTCTATACCCTATATATAGAAGGTCAAAACTACTCGTGAAATCACTCTCCTGCCTAACTAATAGGCAATGGTGCCTATCGAATATAAGCCTCTCCCGACAGGTCGTGCCTTTATATTTAATTCAGCTTATATAGCTGTCTATAACTTCGTTATAGATACAAAGACCCTAAAGGTGATACCTGTTGAAAATATTATATGGGGAACGCTATATATCTCAAAGAGGCACCCTATCGGAAGGATCGAAGAAATAGGAGACAGTAGCTACTTTACCTATTTGTAGATTACCACTTTCTATACGGTAGCGATCGCAACTGCCACTTTAACGACGGCTATACCTGCTATAGCAATAGACGTTAACCCTATAATGGTTACTAATCACTACGACGTTATACTAGTCAACGCTTCATTTGATTTGAACCGCTACTTAGGCGTAATCCTCGAAGGCAGTTATGTCCTTACAAAGCTACCTATACCTATAGCCTTATTTATAGCCTCTGACGACACTCCTATTAGCAACTACGTCTTCTAACTTGCCTAGCAATCTTAACCTTTTCTACTATAGGATATTTCGCTAGAAGCGATCCCAGAAGCTACTAACAAAGTTACTAGCAAAGTAGAATATAAGCTATATATACCTAAGAAGCATTCTATACTAGGATTAAAGATATCTAGCTCCCTACCTAAGATCGTCACAGATAACGGCGTCTATATATACGCTAGCGACGCAAAACTAGCTAAGAAGTTTGCTAACTTAGTTAACGAATTTCTATAACTCTAGAACGACACTAGTCTAATCGATATTCTATAGAACAAATAGATAAAAGTGCTACTTATAGAAGGCTGGTAACATTAGAAAGTATACTCCCACGTATACCCGTTAAGCTAGAGGGACAGAGAAGTCCTAAACAAGACCTTTGACGCCCTCTATTAATAGGGCAAATTACGGTTCGCGAAGGATGCCACTCCTTTTGCCTATCCTGTTTTCGTTATCTGGCGTACCGTTAAGGGAGTCGCCAAGGGCCGTGTTATCATCGATCTATATAGTCTAAATAAGCTTACTGTCCCTAATAACTACCTACTACTATTATAGTTAGAGATTATTACGGCTTTATATAGAAAGAAGTTTATTATAGCAATTAATATAACGTCGTTCTTCTACTAATTTGGCATATATCCTCTATATTAGGATAGGTTTACGTTAATTAGCCCCTGTAGTCTAGAACAGCTAACTATAGCGTTTATAGAATACTATAATTCGCCTATATATATATAACGGTTTATAGATTAGTTATTATAACTATATTCCTCCTACTATTATATATTTATCGATGATATCGTTATCTTCTTAGATATAGCTAAGGATTATATATAACATTTGAAGACTATCTTTAACCTATTCCGAAAGAAGAATATTACCATTTTACCTATTAAATTATATATCGGCTACCTAAATATAGAACTGCTTAGCTTCCATATAGATAGTCTTAGCCTTACTAATACAGATTAGTACGTTAAAGTGTTTACGTTAAAGTGTTTAAGTAGTTATCCTTTCTACATACGTTAAAGGCGCTAGAACAATACTTAGGCACTACTAATTTTCTACAACACTTGATTCTATACTACGCGAAGATTGCTAAGCCACTCTAGAAACGCAAGACTAACCTGCTTATGTATAGCCGAAGAACCGGCGAACTAGAGGTTAGCAACTATACCTAGAGGATAGGCTACTATAGCTATACTTCCTTTAAGCCAACCAAATAGGAAAAGGCGTCCTTTACCGCCCTATAGGAGGCCATTTGTCGTAAAAACCCGACAATCCTCTACCACTTTAATCCTGACAAGCAGCTGTATATTTAACTCGATAGCTATTTAGAATGTAGATTTGGCGTCATGGTCTTCTATACTCGTAACGGATACGACTAATGCCCAGGTAACCCTATCCTAGCTAACTAGGTACTACCTGTTATGTTCTTAAGCCGACTATTGACGAAGGCTAAGATATAATACGGACCCTTTTTAAATAAGAAGTCGCCTATCTAGTCTAGGCAATTCGTAAACTATATACGATAGTCTATTTGGCATATATACTAGTTATCGTCCTAACTAACTACGCTACTATATATGGTATTACGGAACAAACTAACCTAGATACAAGTTTAACCGACCATACTAACCATTGCCTAATTAATATATCTATCTACCTATTATAGTATAACCTTAAAGTCTACTATCTGCCCGGAAGACTTAACTTTATACTAGACGCGTTAAGTAAATTAAGCGTATTAGGGGACCCCGAACCTTCTAAATGACTAGATAGATTAGCTGTACTTAACGACGTTTAATTTGCTTTCGCCAAGGCACAGATAGATTCTAAACTCAAGGCAAAGTTTGTTAATAGCTATAAGGCAGATACTAAGTATGCCCCTATCATTAAGGACCTTATCAAAAATAAGCGTATGGACAGGACCGTCGATAATAAGGGTATCGCTATTTTTTCGCGCCACGTGTGACGAACCCAGCTCAGACTTCTTCTAAAAGGGTTCAGACGGAGGTAAATTAAGCGGGACAAGCGTGCAGGTCGTCTGAGGGATTCGGTGAAGCTAAAAGGTTTACAACAACACTAGAGTTATCTCCTACAATAGTTAGTGATGCTTGGTATAAGTACTTGTGATTGTAGGTTAGGTTGCTATCACTAGTAAACTCCTAGAGTCTACTATAACAAGTAACTAGCTAGCTATATATATATAATTATCTGTCCCTCTTTAATAGTTATTACTAGTACCATTCCTCCTTTTACTCCGTAATTCTGCATTATTGACGGTGATATGTTATTATTACTAGTAAAGACCTTAGTCTTGGCAGTGATAATCTTCTAATTGGTCCGTTAAGTGATTAGCTATCGGAATGTCCCGTGTCCTAGCTATAGCCTGCCGGGCTATCTATATGCTTATCCGTAATACGATGCCCCTCCTTCAAGGCTTTCAACCTGAAAGCCCTCTTAGGCCGTTTCAAATAGCGCTAATAACCCTTTGCTTGTAAGTACTATATTCTTCCTATTTCTATATTGTGGTTGCTATATTAATAAAATGCCAATAGAGAAACGGAAGTTGTATTCTGCACGTTACTATACTTCCCTTACTTAGAACATTGCTAAGAATGGTTTTATCGTTATACCTTGCTCTTAGTATATATTATAAGGCCTTGTCTGTAAAATGATCGTGTATATAAAGTATTACAAAGCCTATATTTGTTAAGGTTGTTCTTGTAATGGCTCTAGTATACCGCTTTCTTCTTATAAGCACGTCTCCTTTTTTTTTTTTTTTTTAAATGTAATTCCTAATGTTCGTTCTAGTAGATCGCATTCTCTAAGAGCAGCATTATATCAAGGATACTAAACGTCGTGCCGAACTTGAGCTAGACAAATCTTAATACCATCTGGAAGAAGCCTAGCACGAGTTATCTAAAAAGCTTATACGGCTCCGGCGTCTTCGTCAGTAGAAGGAGTTTTTGGTAGAGAAAGGTACTAATATGGTGGCACATGGTCTGTCGACCTTAGACGAGTTAGAGGAGGTTAAGCGGCAAGAGTAGTAAGAGGCGCCTACTATGCCCTCGTTATAGATTAATAATGCTGTCGATGCTATCGACTAGGGTGCTATCTTTGGTTCTATCCTAGGTTTTCCTTTAGTCGATCTAGGTTCTGCTAGTAGAACTATTCTAGTTTCTTAGGGCAGTTTAAATTCTTAACTAGTTCTTATGAGTTATTCTCTAGTCTAAAATTAAGCTATTTAACTAGATACTATAGTTCCCTATTAATAATATATAAATCTAGAATTTCTTTGATGTCCTATTTTTCCTCTTTATCCTTTACTTCGATATTTATAGCAATTTTGGCGTTCTTTAGCGCTGGTTCGAGAAGTAAAATATAAAAAACATTTGTCTGTAATTGTATAGATAATAGTAATAATAGTTGGTAGTTAGATGTCGAAATTTGTTCCTTGATAACGAAGGGTCTAACCTTCTTAAAGTCTAGCTTTGTGCTTGGTCGTTTGGTTTGTAAGTTTCGTATAATTAGGTAGACTTTGTCTCCCCTCTCTAGGCAAGGTCCTTTAAGCCTGTGTTTGTCGTAATAGTTCTTTATTCTGGTTTTGACAAACTTAAGTTCGTTTTTAAGCTTCTTATATAGTATATACATTTGTTCTACTTTGACTATTACTCTCGGCACTGTGACCTCTAGTCCTTGCCTAAGGTCTACTTCATATCTATAGTTCGCGAAGAACGGTATAACTTTAGTTGTTTCTATTGGTATTATATTATAAGCGAGTTATACTGTTAGCAATAGCATGACCTAGTCATCTTACTAGTAGTCAATATAAGAACGAAGGTACTATTTAATAACTTGGTTTAGTCGCTCTGTTTGTCTGTCAGTCTATAGGTGATATGCCGTTGATAGCTTACTGTTGACGCCTAATCGTTGTATTAACGCTTGCCAGAACTTCGATGCGAACTTGGTGTCTCTGTCGGTGATCTATTCCTATAGCTAAGCGTGTACTGATGCGACTTGCCGATAGATTACGTCTACTAGCTATTTAGCTATCTAGGACTCCTTATAGGGAAAGAAGTATGCCTATTTAGTCAGGCGATCTACTATAGTGAGAATACTATTATAGATTACCCCTATAGCTGTGTCCTTGGATTCTAGCAGCTTCGTAATAAAGTCTATCGTAACTAAACTCTATGGTTTGTCAGCTATTAATAGTAGCTAAAGTAGCCTATACGGCTTGTATCGTGCTATTTTGCTTCGATTATAGATGTCGTAGCTCTATATAACTTCCTTAACTCGTATCATTAACTATAGAAAGTCGTAGTATTTCTTGACTTATACGACAGTCTTTGTAACTCCTTTATATCCTCCGAGTTTCGACTTGTAGAGTTCTCGAATCATTTGTAGCTGTTGATCTTTATTATAGATATACGCTTTGCCTTAGTACTAGAGTTTCCTATCTTTTTCTTTCACTTCATTAGGTACCACTAGTCTAGGTGTTGCTTGATATTGTGCCTCGTTAATCCTTTCTTCTCGAAAGATTACGTAATATTCTAGAAACGAGTTAAGTAGATTATCTTCTATAGGTGTCTATATTTTGTGATGTAGCATTCTATCTATTCGTTCCTTAAATAACGATGGCGTTGTTTCTATTTGTCCTCCCGTATGATCTGTTCGTTAGCTTAAGGCATCTGCTTATACGTTCTCTTTGCCTTTCTTATAGTAGATCTTAAAATTAAATCCTATAAGGAATTCTACCTATTGTATTTGTCGTCTATTAAGCTCCTTTATCATTATAAAGTATTGTAAATTCTTATAATCTATATATACTTATATTAGTTTAATTATACTACTAAGGTATAGTTACTATTCCTTAAAAGCTTTAATAATCGTAAGTAGTTCCTTATTATAGATTAGATAATTAAGATATAGTCTATCAAGCTTCTTTAAAAAAAAGGCTATAGGATATAGCTTCCCTTATTCGTCTCGTTATCCTAATTGTCCTCCGATGGCGTAGTCTAAAGCGTCCGTTTCTACCTTAAATAGCTTCTTAGGGTCTGGTAGCACTAGTACTAGATCTTTAGTAATAGCGTCACAGATCTACGTAAATGCTTGCTCGTGTTACTCTTCCCATTGGAATTTAGCATTCTTCTTGGTAAGTTCGTATAAAGGTTGTACGATCGCTCCAAAGCTCCTAATGAACATCTAGTAGAAGTTTGTAAACCCGATGAAACTTCGTACTTCTGTGACTAACGTTGGTCGTGGCTAATCCTTGATAGCTTCGACTTTTGAAGGTTCTATCCGGATTTGTCTTAGGGATATCTTGTATTCTAAAAACACTGTCTTCCTAACGTGGAATTTGCTCTTTTCCTTGTTAACTAATAGCTTATATATATATAATATATCTAGTACTACTCTTACGTGCTTCTGGTGTTTGTCTATCGTTTCAGAGAAGATAAGTATATTGTTAAGATAATATATTATAAATTTGTCGAGAAAGAATCGGATAGCTTAATTAATCAGGGCTTAGAACGTTACTAGCATATTTGTAAGTCTAAATAGCATGACAAGGTACTTATAGTAGCTATAGGGTGTCCTAAAGGCCGTTTTCTACTTATTACCTTCTTTGATCTATATATAGTTATAGGCTGATAGTAAGTCAAGATATGTAAAATATTAGGCTCCTGCTAATTAATCTCAGAGCTATGAGATTAGCGGTAACAGGTATTGGTTTTTCATAGTCTATTTGTTAAGTTACCAATAGTTAACGTATAACCGTAGCTTTCTATCTTTCTTAGGCATAAATAGGATTAGGTAGCCTGCTAGCGATATCAACGGGTAGATATATCCTCTTCGAAGGTTCTCCTCTAAGTATCGCTTAAGTTCTTCGTTCTATGTCTAGCTTATATAGTAAATCTTGAAGAACTTTAATCATATTCCTTCTTTGAGCTTGATCTTGTGATCCTATAGGCTATATTCTAGTAATCCTTCTAAATACTTTGGTTCGAATGCTAGGTATCCTTTATATTCCTTCGGTACTTTCCTAGTCTCGTCTCATTTCTCGATTTTCTAATAGTATATGAACTTAGTTCCGTCTATAGCGATACTGGTGATTTCTCCTGTCTTAACCTACTACTCTAGTTATAGTGCTCTGCATTCGTTAACGGAGAGAATAGCTATCGGCGGTTTAGCTCGTTCCTCCTGTTGTAATATCGGTATCGTTATGCCGTTTCTTCTAGAGTCTATAGTGGTCTACCTGCTACTATCCGTCTCTTGTGGTAGATCTGTAGGATATGCCTTCCCCTAAGCATTGTCTGCTTGCAATCCTTGTATACTTCTTATCTCGCTAGTTAAATATGACTCTGTTTAGGGTTATAGGTGGCTACTATTCTTCTAGCTGATATCTAGGTTGTAATTTTTATACTATGGTAATCTTAATATTATGTCTTTATTATTACCTATATCTATAATACTAAATATAACTACTATAGTTTTCCCTACTATAGTGATATTAATCGGTTTGGTCTCCCTATGTACCTATTATATTGGAAATGGCCCTTTGACTATACTATACTTCTGCTTTATTCTCTAGGGTATCTATAGCTAATTTATAAGCGTTAGTAAAATTAGGTTTATCTCTGCTCTATTGTCTACTAGTACGAGCATTTCGTACTATTTCTATTATACTGTTGTCTATAATTGCTTATCTTACTGCTATTGTCTAAAGATTACAGCGATTTCCTATGTTTCTGCCGGGAGGTTTTGATATAGTAGTCTTTTACACTAGTTCCTCCTATACTATGCTACCACTCGCTGCTATACAGGCGTTAATGGTTTTCAGGCCCCTCGAAGGGTCTTGACCCGTTTCCCAGGTCAGTCCTAACCTCTTCGGTTGTTTGGCTAATAGTGGCTTTATCAATCGTGCTCATTTCTGTGAGCTATTAAGTGCTTATAGCTTCCTACTATTAGGTCCGTTCTGCTTTTTGTTATACGTGCCATAGCTTTATCTGAAGCTCCTAGATCTGCGATTTCTTTTCGTCTGCGTGGTAGAGGTAGTCGTTACTCCGGCACGAGTCCTATATGTCTCGTCCTGTTCCGTAGTGCCTAGGCTAGGCTCGTTTTAGTACTACTATGATGCCTTCTAGGTCGCAGGCTTCGATCTTCTAGAGCAATTTAGCTGCTCTATTTCCTATATTATAGACCTATTCTATAGGGCGGAGGCTTCTATCCTCATTTCCTTGTCAGGTTAGCTAGTAATTGTTTTCGAATTTGTCGTAAAAGTGGTATTGGCATTTATATAATATATATTAGAACTAGGGCACTTGTATATATGCCTCGTGTCGTGGGTATAGTCATATAGCGTTGCCTAGAAGGTATTAGAACTCTTTTCTAAATCTTTCCTACTATATATAGGCCATAGGTACTCTAATGCTAAGGTAGGAGTATTTCTTTTAGTAGTTTTCCTACGTATATTTATCTTTTCCGCGGTTCGCGCGTATAAATTAGTACTTAGGGTTCTATACGTCGTAGCTAAGTTACTAATCGTCAAAATACTTGGCATAGCTATTAGGCCTATTATATGTCACAGGCTATTCCCCTTTAATAGTTTCCATGATATGTTAGAGTTCCCTTATCTTGTCCCTTATTCTATCGCTTTACTAGGTAAGTCGAATTAAGCGTTTATCTTGTTTATATAGTTCTATATTAAGCCAGAAAACTTTATTATAGTATTATTCGATTTGTTCCTAGGGGAATAGAACATTAGGTCTAGGTCTTTCGATTCCTTAGGTATCGGTCGTCTATAATCTATCCTACCTCTAGGTAACTATGAAACCCTATTACCTTAAGGCTAGAAGAATCGAAATTAGTAGTATATACTCTCCCGCCGTGTCCTATTCGGCAAGACCTATTTCTAGATCTATAGTAATTAGTTCGGAGTACGGTGCTTATTTGTCTTTACTATCGCTGTCATGTCCGAGACTGTCTATGTCGCTATCCCTATCTTTATAGCTTATAGCTACTACTTTGATAACATCCTTAGCAGTTTCGTTAATAGCCGTAATTTCCTTTCTAGGGACTGGTTTCTAGTCTTTCTTTAGGCTTTGATATTCTTGTCTATAGTGTCCTTTCTTTCTATAGTTATAGTAGGTAACGTTAGACTTGTCTTTGGTCGTTTTCTTCTTATCTTGCTTCTATACTACGTCTATATCTATAGCTCTAGGATACGTCCTATGCGATGTGCTAACGTATACTCGTTTTTTCTTATCGTTAGCCTTAACTATAGTTCTATTTATCTAACCTTATTTTTGTTACTTTTGTATATAGAGTCGATCATCGATTCTAATAGCCTATATAATATATTTGTCTAGAGTCTTAGGCCGGTTATACTTATATAGTTTGTCTTTAACCTTTTCCTTTAAGCTATTATAGAATAGTTATATTAATACCTTATTGTTAAGCTAAGACTTGAGTATATCCTGTCTAAACTATATAGTATAGGAGGCTACTAACTTAGTCTATTAGAGATTAGCGAGTCTTTCTTATATATAAATCTTCTTGTCTTTGTTACTAAAAACCTTCTAAAGCTCTTCTTTAAACCGGTTATAGGACCAAAAGACTACCTACGTAAATATATCTTAGTCGTCTTTATCTTCCTTAGTAAGATAGTCATTCTACGTAGGCTCAAACTATCTAAGTACCTTGCCCTCTAGTCTTATAGCTATATAGAGGACTTTAGCTTTGTCGTCTAGAAACTTGTTATCATTAAGCCAGAAATAGAATCAGAGGTTCATTAGGAATCCTACAAGATCTTCCTTAGTTTCTCTATATTTGCTAGGTAGTTCAATCTTAATGCAGCTTACTTTAGCGCCCTCAAGTGCCTTGATTTTAGTATAGGCCTCGTTGACTAGCTTCTACAAGTGCTTTTCGCTATTTTCGAGTTCCTTGATCCGAGCTTATATAACCTTGTCTCTCTAGTCCAACTCCTAAATCCGCTACTAGAGTTGACTAAGCTAGGCAAGCAGCTGTTCGGCCGTAATGTTGGTAGCTATGTCGATGTCAAGGTCAAAATCACCTCCGTTCTGAGCCATAATAGAATAAAGGGAGTAATAGCAACGTATAACGAACCTAGCTTAGACTTCTTCTAAAAGGGTTTAGACGGAGGTGAATTAAGCAGGATAAGCGTATAGGTTGTCTAAGGGATTTGGTAAAGCTAAAAGGTTTATAATAACACTAGAGTTATCTCTTATAATAGTTGGTAATACTTAGTATAAGTACTTGTAATTATAGGTTAGGTTGCTATTACTAGTGAACTCTTAGAGTCTACTATAATAAGTGACTAGCTAGCTATATATATATAATTATCTGTCCCTTTTTAATAGTTATTACTAGTACTATTTCTCCTTTTACTCTGTAATTCTATGTTGTCGACGGTGATATATTATTATCACTAGTAAAGACCTTAGTCTTGGCAGTGATAATCTTCTGATTGGTCTGTCAAGTGATTGGCTGTCGGAATGTCCTATGTCCTGGCTATAGCCTGCCGGGCCGTCTATGTGCTTATCCGTGACACTATAGGCTACCGTTTGTCCTAATTGACGAACTTCTCTACTATATCTGCCTAGATAGAATATATATACTATATGTTTTGTCGAGCCTTGTATAATATAATCTAGGCTTAGCCTATAATAAGAAGTATCATTTTAGAACTAATAGGATAATATACGACTTATATAGTATTGCGATTAATAGAAAAACTAGGTATATATAGGACTATATAAAGTACTGCCTTATCTATTAAGTTAACGCTACCGATCGTAATCTTCCTATAGGTAACTACTAGCTAATTTGCCTATCGGATATACTACCTATATAAGTAATTGCTATCGACTTTATAGTAACGTTACCATTAGTTCTATTAGCCGGAACGCTATAGCATTTAAACAGGTACGATAAGTTTAATTTGATAATAATTATATCTTGTAAATCGTCTAAATGAATGCTCCTTATACCTAGCTACTCTAACTATACTACCGTAGACTAGGGCTATATATTAATATAACAACTACTCCTATCTAACTAGGGAGTGCTAACTACCATTATATCTAACTATAACTATAAATTCATATCTAAGCTATAGACTAGTATATAGAAAGCATTAGGTATAAAGCTCTTAATAACTACTATATACTACCTATAGGGAGATAGTCTTATAGAGCGAAAGAACTAAACGGTAGAAATCGCTCTATACTTCTTCGTCTATAAGAAACTGGATAATAATTAGACTACTATACTTCCGTAGCTCTAGTAGCATTTAAATAATATATACGCCGCTTCTATTAATATATCTCTTTATAAGCTACTATACGGTTTCAAACCAGCCAGACCGCTAGAAGTATTAACGGCGCCATCGAAAACGGCATAGGATATTCCGGTCCTACGTAAATATCTATACTAAGATGCCTAGATAGCAATAGACTTTGTAACGGCCCATGCCAAACATAGATATAACGCTAGCTACCGTGACATCGAATTCAAGCTAGGCAACCAAGTATATCTATGCCTCTACCGCGGTTACCACTTACCTAGATAGCCATCGCCTAAACTATCCTAATAGCGCGTTAGACCTTTTGAAGTCGTTAAACGCGTTAGCCGCCTAGCTTACCGTCTTCGTCTACCGCCGAATATAAATATCTATCCTATGATATCAGTGGTATACTTGTTGCCTATACCTCTAGGTACCGACCTATACGACCGTGCTATACTGCCTCCTAACCCTATTAAGAATAGCTATACCGATAGTAGTTTAGAATCTGGAGACGAGTACGAACTCGAGCGTATCTAGAACTATAAGCTTATACATAGTAAGTATAAGTATCTAGTCAAATAGAAAGGACTTGGCCACGAATATAACGTCTAGAAAACCGACTTCTAACTACGCTACGCGTATAAGATGGTTAACGAATACTAGGCACGCTAGGGAGGTTAACCTATAGTAGCTTAGGTAGTATAGGGCAAACGCTTATATAGACGCCCTTATAAGAAGGCATCGAAGACTCCTCCGAAGGGAAACGTAGATAGAAGACGCCAAAGTAGAGCTATAGGTAGCTAATAGGAAGACATATAGGACACTATAATAGTAGGATAACGTTACTACTTTCCATTGTAATATTGCTATAGAAAGAAAGCGCGTTTAAAAGCTATTTAGAGCTATAATATAGGCACTGCGTTTTTCCTTCTAGGCAGGGGACTTGATATAGTACGTTACCTATAGATGCGTCCATCGTGTAAGGTTAGATAAGATAAGCCCTATAGATCTAGTAAACGAGTTAGCAAACGGAGTATTCTTTTGTGACGAACCCAGCTCAGACTTCTTCTAAAAGGGTTTAGACAGAGGTAAATTAAACGGGACAAGCGTACAGGTCGTCTAAGGGATTTGGTAAAGCCAAAAGGTTCACAACAATACTAGAGTTATCTCCTATAATAGTCAATGATGCTTAGTATAAGTACTTGTAATTATAGGTTAGGTTGCTATCACTAGTAAACTCCTAGAGTCTACTATAACGAGTGACTAGCTAGCTATATATATATAATTATCTGTCCCTCTTCAATAGTTATTACTAGTACCATTTCTCCTTTCACTCCGTAATTCCGTGTTGTCGACGGTAACATGTTATTATTACTAGTGAAGACCTTAGTCTTGGCAGTGATAATCTTCTGATTGGTCCGTTAAGTGATTAGCTGTCGGAATGTCCTACGTCCTAGCTACAGCCTGCCAGGCTATCTATATACTTATCTGTAACATAATACCCCTCCTTTAAGGCTTTCAACCTAAAAGCCCTCTTAGGCCGTTTCAAATAGCGCTAATAACCCTTCGCTTGTAAGTACTATATTCTTCCTGTTTCTACATTATAGTTACTATGTTGATAAAATGCTAATAGAGAAACGGAAGTCGTATTTTGCACGTTACTATGCTTCCCTTGCTTAGAATATTACTAAGAATGGTTTTATTGTTATACCTTGCTCTTAGTATATGTTATAAGGCCTTATCTATAAAATGATCGCGTATATAAAGCGTTACAAAGCCTACGTTTATCGAGGTCGTTCTTATAATAGCTTTGGCATACTACTTTCTTCCTATAAGCACGTCTCCTTTTTTTTTTTTTTTGAATATGATTTCTAATGTTCGTTCTAGTAGATTGTATTCTCTAGGAGCAGTGTCGTATCAAGGATGCTAAATGTCGTGCCGAACTTAAGCTAGACGAATCTTAACACCATCTAGAAGAAGCCTAGTACGAGTTATCCGAAAAGCTTATACGGCTCCGGCATCTTCGTTAGTAGAAGGAGTTTTTAGTAGAGAAAGGTGCCGATATAGTAACGTGTAGTCTGTTGACCTTGGACGAGTTAGAGGAGGTTAAGCGGTAAGAGTAGTAAGAGGCGCCTACTATACCCTTGTTATGGATTAATGATACTGTCAATGTTATCGACTAGGGCGCTATCTTTAGTTCTATCCTAGGTTTTCCTTTAGTCGATCCGGGTTCTGCTAGTAGAACTATTCTAGTTTCTTAGGGTAGTTTAAATTCTTGACTAGTTCCTATAAGTTATCCTCTAGTCTAAAATTAAGCTATTTAACTAGATACTATAGTTCCCTATTAATAATATATAAATCTAGAATTTCTTTGACGTCCTATTCTTCCTCTTTGTCCTTTGTTTTGATGTTTATAGCGATTTTAGCGTTCTTTAGCATTGGTTCGAGAAGTGAAATATAAAAAACATTCGTCCGTAATCATATAGATAATAGTAACGATAGTCGGTAGTTAGATGTCGAAATTCATTCCTTGATAACGAAGGGTCTGACCTTCTTAAAGTCTAGCTTTGTGCTTGGTCATTTGGTTTGTAAGTTTCGTACAACTAGGTAGACTTTGTTTCCCCTCTCTAGGCAAGGTCCCTCGAGCCTATATTTGTCATAGTAATTCTTTATTCTGGTTCTAATAAACTCAAGTTCGTTTTTGAGCTTCTTATATAGTATATATATTTGTTTCGCTTTAACTGCTGCTCTTAGCACTATAACCTCTAGTCCTTGCCTAAGGTCTGCTTTATATCTATAGTTTGTAAAGAACGGTATGACTTTGGTTATTTCTGTTAGTATTATATTATAAGCGAGTTATACTGTTAGCAATAGTATAACCTAGTCGTCTTACTAATAGTTAACGTAAGAACGAAGGTACTATTTAATAACTTGGTTTAGTCGCTCTATTTGTCCGTCAGTCTGTAGGTAATATGCTGTTGATAGCTTACTATTGATGCCTAATCGTTACATTAACGCTTGCTAGAACTTCGATACGAACTTGGTATCTCTGTTAGTGATCTATTCCTATGGCCAAGCGTATACTAATGTGACTTGCCGATAGATTATGTCTGCTAGCTATTTAGCTATCTAGGACTCTTTATAAGGAAAGAAGTATGCCTATTGAGTTAGGCAATCTACTATAGTAAGAATACTATTGTAGATTACCCCTGTGGCTATATCTTTAGATTCTAGCAGCTTTGTAATAAAGTCTATTATAACTAAACTCTATAGTTTGTCGGCTATTAGTAGTAGCTAAAGTAGCCTATACGGCTTGTATTGTACCATTTTGCTTCGATTATAGATGTCGTAACTCTATATAACTTCCTTAACTCGTGTCGTTAACTATAGAAAGTCGTAGTATTTCTTAACTTGTGCGATAGTCTTCGTAACTCCTTTGTATCCTCCGAGTTTCGACTTATAGAGTTCTTAAATCATTCGCAGCTGTTGATCTTTGTCGTAGATGTATGCTTTGCCTTGGTACTAGAGTTTCCTATCTTTTTCTTTCACTTCATTAGGTATTACTAGTCCGGGTGTTACTTGATACTATGCCTCGTTGATCCTTTCTTCTCGAAAGATTACGTAACATTCTAGGAACGAGTCAAGTAGATCGTCTTCTACGGGTATCTATATTTCGTGATATAGCGTTCCGTCTATTTGTTCCTTGAATAACGGTGGCGTTATTTCCGTTTGTCCTTCTATATGATCCGTTTGTCGGCTTAAGGCATCCGCTTATACGTTCTCTTTGCCCTTCTTATAGTAGATCTCAAAATTAAATCCTATAAAGAATTCTACCTATCGTATTTGTCGTCTGTTAAGCTCCTTTATCATCGTGAAGTATCGTAAATTCTTATAATCTATATATACTTGTACTGGTTCAATTATACTACTAAGGTATAGTTACTATTCCTTAAAAGCTTTGACAATCGTAAGTAGTTCCTTATTATAGATCAGATAATTAAGACGTAGTTTATCGAGCTTCTTTAAAAAGAAGGCTATAAGATGTAGCTTCCCTTGTTCGTCTCGTTATCCTAATTGTCCTCCGATAGCATAGTCTAAAGCGTACGTTTCTACCTTAAATGGCTTCTTAGGGTCTAGTAGTACTAGTACTAGATCTTTAGTAATGGCCTCGCGGATCTATATAAATGCTTCCTCGTGTTACTCTTCCCATTGGAATTTAGTATTCTTCTTAGTAAGTTCGTATAAAGGTTGTACGATCGCTCTAAAGTTCTTAATAAATATCTAGTAGAAGTTCGTAAACCTGATGAAACTTCGTACTTCTATAACTAATGTCGGTCGTAGCCAATCTTTAATAGCTTCGACTTTTGAAGGTTCTATCTAGATTTGTTCTAGGGATATCTTATATCCTGAAAACACCGTCTTCCTAACGTAGAATTTGCTCTTTTCCTTGTTAACTAATAGCTTATATACGTATAATATATCTAGTATTACTCTTATATACTTCTAGTGTTTGTCTATCGTTTTAGAGAAGATAAGTATGTTGTCGAGATAATATACCGCAAATTTGTTAAGAAAGGATCGGATAGCTTGATTAATCAGGGCTTAGAACGTTGCTAGCGCGTTTGTAAGTCTAAATAGCATGACAAGGTACTTATAGTAGCGATAGGGTATCCTAAAGGCTATTTTCTACTTGTCGCCTTCTTTGATTTATATATAGTTATAGGCCGATGGCAAGTCAAGACGTATAAAATATTAGGCTCCTGCTAACTAATCTTAGAGCTATAAGATTAGCGGTAATAGGTATCGGTTTTTCACAGTCTATTCGTTAAGTTACTAATAGTCGACATATAACCGTAGCTTTCTATCTTTCTTAGGTATAAATAGGATTAGGTAGCCTGCTAGCGATGTTAACAGGCAGATATATCCTCTTCGAAGGTTCTCCTTTAAGTATCGCTTAAGTTCTTTGTTCTATATCTAGCTTGTATAGTAAATCTTAAAGAACTTTAGTCGTATTCCTTCTTTAAGCTTGATCTCGTAATCCTATAGGCCGTGTTCTAGTAATCCTTCTAGATGCTTCGGTTCGAATGCTAGGTATCCTTTATATTCCTTTGGTACTTTCCTAGTCTTGTCTCGTTTCTCGATTTTCTAATAGTATATAAACTTAGTTCCGTCTATAGCGATACTAGCGATTTCTCCTATCTTAATCTACTACTCTAGTTATAGTGCTCCGCATTCGTTAACGGAGAGAATAGCTATCGGCGGTTTAGCTCGTTCCTCCTATTATAACGTCGGTGTCGTTATACCGCTTCTTCTAGAGTCTGTAGTAGTCTGCCTACTACTGTCTATCTCTTACGGTAGATCTGTAGGATATGCCTTCCCCTGAGCATCGTCTGCTCGCGATCCTTGTACGCTTCCTATCTCGCTAGTCGAATACGACTCCATTTAGGGTTATAGGTGGCTACTATTCTTCTAGCTAATGTCCGGGTCGTAATCTTTATACTATAGTAATCCTAATATTATATCTTTATCGTCGCCTATATCTACGATACTAAATACGACTGCTATAGTTTTCCTTGCTATAGTGATATTAATTGGTTCGGTCTCCTTACGTACCTATTATATTAGACATAGCCCTTTGACTATACTATACTTCTGCTTCATTCTCTAGGGTATCTGTAGCTAATTTATAAGCGTCAGTGAAATCAGGTTTATCTCTACTCCATTATCTACTAGTACGAGTATTTCGTGCTATTTCCATTGTGCTGTCGTCTATAATCACTTGTCTTGCTGCCGTCATCTAAAGATTACGGCGATTTCCCTTATTTCTACTAGGAGGTCTCAATATAGTAGTCTTTTACGCTAGTTCCTCCTATACTATGCTATCACTTGCCGCTATATAGGCGTTAATGGTTTTTAGGCCCCTCGAAGGGCCCTAACCTATTTCCTAGGTCAGTGCTGACCTCTTTGGTTGTTTGGCTAATAGTGGCTTCGTCGATCGTACTTATTTCTATAAGCTATTAAGTGCTTGTAGCTTCTTACTATTAGGTCTGTTCTGCTTTTCATCGTATATACTATAGCTTTATCTGAAGCTCCTAGATCCGCGATTTCTTTTCGTCCGCGTGGTAAAGGTAGTCGTTACTCCGGCACAAGTCCTATATGTCTCGTCCTGTTCCGTAGTACCTAGGCTAGGCTCGTTTTAGTACTACCGTAATGCCTTCTAGGTTGCAGGCTTCGATCTTCTAGAGCAATTCGGCCGCTCTATTTCCTGTATTATAGACCTATTCCATAGGGCGGAGGCTTCTATCCTTATTTCCTCGTTAGGTCGGCTAGTAATTGTTTTCGAATTTGTCGCGAAAGTGGTATCGGTATTTATATAATATATACTAGAACTAGGGCACTTATATATGTGCCTCGTGTCGCAGGTATAGTTACGTAGTATTGCCTAGAAGGTATTAGAACTCCTTTCTAAATCCTTCCCACTATATATAGGCCGTAGGTACTCTAATGCTAAGGTAGGAGTGTTTCTTCTAGTAGTTTTCCCATATATACTTATCTTTTCCGCGGTTCGCGCGTATAAACTAGTACTTAGGGTTCTGTACGTTGTAGCTAAGTTACTAATCATTAAAATACTTGGCGTAGCTGTCAGGCCTATTATACGTCATAGGCTATTCCCCTTTAATAGTTTCTACGATACATTAGAGTTCCCTTATCTTGTCCCTTATTCTATCACTCTATTAGGTAAGTCGAATTAAGCGTTTATCCTGTTTGTATAGTTCCGTATTAAGCCGGAAAACTTCGTTACAGTACCATTCAATTCGTTCTTAGGGGAATAGAACATTAGGTCTAGGTCTTTTAATTCCTTAGGTATCGGTTGTCTATAATCTATCCTACCTCTAGGTAACTATAAAACCCTACTACCTCAAGGCTAGGAGAATCGAAATTGGTAGTATATACTCTCTTGCCATGTCCTATTTAGCAAGACCTATTTCTAGATCTATAGTAACCAGTTCGGAGTACGGTGCTTGTTCGTCTTTACTATCGCCGTTATATCTGAGACTGTCTATGTCGCTATCCCTGTCTTTATAGCTCGTAGCTACTACTTTAATAACATCCTTAGCGGTTTTATTAATAGCTGTAATTTCCTTTCTAGGGACTAGTTTCTAGTCTTTCTTCGGGCTTTAATATTCTTATCTATAGTATCCTTTCTTTCTATAGTTATAGTAGATAACGTTAGACCTGTCTTTGGTCGTTTTCTTTTTATCTTGCTTCTATACTATATCTATATCTATAGCTCTAGGATATGTCCTATGCGATATGCTAACGTATACTCGTTTTTTCTTATCGTTAGCCTTGACCGTGGTTCCGTTTGTCTGACCTCGTTTCTACTACTCTTATATATAGAGTCGATTATCGATTCTAATAGCCTATATAATATATTTATCTAGAGTCTTAGGCCGGTTATATTTATATAGTTTGTCTTTGACCTTTTCCTTTAAGCTATTATAGAATAGTTATATTAATGCCTTATCGTTAAGCTAAGACTTGAGTATGTCTTGTCTAAACTATATGGTATAGGAGGCTGCTGACTTGGTCTGTCGGAGATTGGCAAGTCTTTCTTACATATAAATCTTCTCGTCTTTGTTGCTAAAAACCTTCTAAAGCTCTTCTTCAAACCGGTCATAAGACTAAAAGACTACCTATATAAACACGTCTCGGTCGTCTTTATCTTCCTTAGTAAGATAGTCATTCTATATAGGCTTGAACCATCTAAGTACCTTGCCCTTTAGTCTTATAGCTATATAGAGGACTTTGGCTTTGTTATCTAGAAACTTGTTATCATTGAGCCGGAAGTAGGATCGGAGGTTTGTTAGGAATCCTATAAGATCCTCCTTAGTTCCTCCGTATTTGCTAGGTAGTTCGATCTTAATATAGCTTGCTTTGGCGTCCTCGAGTGCCTTGATTTTAGTATAGGCCTTGTTAACTAGCTTCTACAAGTGCTTTTTGCCGTTTTCGAGTTTCTTAATCCGAGCTTATATAACCTTGTCTCTCTAGTCTAACTCCTAAATCTGCTACTAGAGTTGACCGAGCTAGGTAAGCAGCTATTCGGCCGTGACGTTAGTAGCTATATCGATGTCGAGGTCGAAATTACCTCCGTTCTGAGCTATAATAGAACAAAGGGAGTAATAGCAACGTATGACGAACCTAGCTTAGACTTCTTCTAAAAGGGTTTAGACGGAGGTAAATTAAGCGGGACAAGCGTATAGGTCGTCTAAGGGATTTGGTAAAGCTAAAAGGTTTATAATAATACTAGAGTTGTCTCTTACAATAGTTAGTAATACTTGGTATAAGTACTTGTGATTGTAAGTTAGGTTACTATCACTAGTAAACTCCTAGAGTCTACTATAATAAGTGACTAGCTAGCTATATATATATAATTATCTGTCCCTCTTTAATAGTTATTACTAGTACTATTTCTCCTTTTACTCCGTGATTCCGTGTTGTTGACGGTGACATGTTATTATTACTAGTGAAGACCTTAGTCTTGGTAATGATAATCTTCTGATTAGTCCGTCAAGTGATTGGCTGTCGGAATGTCCCGTGTCCTAGCTGTAGCCTGCCGGGCCGTCTATGTGCTTATCCGTGACATCTTTGTTCCTATTCTCTACTTATATAGAGCTAATAGGGCTAGCCAAAGTAGGAAGAAGATATCGATCTTTTGAACTATTTACTACTTACTAACTTTCTTCTATTAATTGGAACCATCTTCTATCTATTGGAACTATCTTCCATTACCCTGCCTTAATACGCTTTTGACGATGTATCTATTATATCCGAGATCCTAGTCGAGACTTCTACGTGCCTTATAAGGCCTAGTTCCTAGAACTTGTAGTATATCGAACTATAATTATAGGCTAAATTTGCTAGTATATAGGGATTTATCGACCCTAATGGTAACCGCGAGCTAGATCTAGAAGTTCTATAGCGCTTAACCTATAAGTAAGCTAGAGATAACCTTATCTTAGCTTCCTAGGAGTAACTCCTGGAAGGATTATTGCCCTCGATATCTATAGATTTGATACCTTCCAATATAGCCATTGTAGCCGAATTCGTACGATTATAAGACTCCTTTTATAAAGATATTATATATATTATAGACGTTAGTAAATAGATAGGATAGTTATAATACTAGCTAGTATATACTATAGATCCTAAACTCCATAAAGCTATAAAAGTATAAAGGAAGAAGGATATTAACCTTATTAGGGGGATTATCTAGGCGCTTTACTTTATACTTATACCATCCATTGTAATACTTCATATAATAGTTACTATATAATATATAGCTAGTCTTAATATAGCTAAATGTTTAGGAGTCAATCTATAGTACTAGATTTTTAACTTTAATGTTACCTTTTAATAAGCTATCTAATATGACATCCTAGAAGTATAAGGTATACAAGGACTTTATGCCTTTCTTGACGCTATCGCTATATATATCCTACTAACCTAGGTAGCAAACAAGAGGATAGAAATCGAGCTCGCTAATGGTAGAAGATAGCTACTTCTAAAGCTTAGTACCCTCGTTATAATGGCTAAGATCCTAATTAATAACGACGTGTAATCTAGAGTCTCTCGGAAGTATGGAATCTTCTCGACAACTTATATACTAACACTTTCCATAGCTTAGAAGAGCGGTAAGGAGAGAGGTAGAGACTTATATAGAGACTCTTATAATGGTTAGTAATATAATATAAGATGTCTCTATAAGCGTCTAAGATATCTATAGGATCTAGTAGACTGCTATATACTTAAGTAAGCCATCTATAGTAACGAGCAACGCTTATACCTTTCCGACAAGGAGTATAAGAGGATTTGCTAAGAGCTTAATAAGCCAAAGTAGGCTAGACTAAAAAATTAACTTATTACTAAGTAAGGGGAGCTATCCTATTCCAGATAGTTAGGGGTAGGATACCCTAGTTCCCTTAATACATCAATTATTAGCCTTTAACTACTTAGCGAGCTCTTAACTTACTATAGGGCGTTTAATATAGTCGCTCTATAGCGTTATCCTCTTTTGGAAAGTACTCTACTAGACTTATATAGTATGACCTACTTAGTTAATAATAAGAAGTTCCTTTTACCTAGGACGTTCGTTAAGGTAGAAGATCCTAAGTTCGTTAAAGCAGGTATAATGACCTTTCCTATTAGTAGGGAGAGTACTTAGGTAATTAAGAACGTTCTAGATAGACTATATAGACCGTATACTAAGAGCCTAACACTTAAGGATATCGCTATTGTCGAAGGATTCTATATTAATATTATCTCGGAAGCTCTATTACTTAAGGCAGGCGCTTAGTACTATAGCTTAGATTACTTACTACGTTTTAGAACGCTAGAAAATAACGTTATACTTTATAAGTTAGAATGTAAGTATAATCTTACCTTCCTTAAATATAAGCCACTTTCCTACTACCTAAGCTTCCTAGACTACGTCTTAATTAGTAAAACAGGTATTATAAACGTTTATATATCCTTATAGCACGTATTTACTACGTACGATAGAAGGTCCTAGATACAAGCATTACCTACCGTAAGAGAGGATACCAAGGATCTTTGGCATTTAAGAGCTAGCTACCTTAGACTAGAAGCGTTAAGAGCACTTGTTAACAACGCTAGAAATGTCTATATCAAGGGGATAGTACGTATTAAGTACAAGAGCTATACTTATACTTATATAAGCAAGGTTATCTCTAGGAAAACACTACCTAAGCAGAAGTCTATATGCCTATTCTAGCGAGTAGCCTAGGATCTATTCGACTATTCTAAAGCGATTAATGGATCGTAATAGCTATTTATAATTATTAATAAGTATAGTAGGAAGCTCTTCCCTTTCCTCTTGACGATAAAGTCGCTAGACTAGATTATAAGAGTCATCTAGAATTTCAAGAACTAGGTAAGGCGCTAATACAGGCTTACTATCTATAAGATCAAGTAGGATAACGATACTATAACGATTAGTTTAATAGGGCACATACTGATATGCTACTAGACTTAGGCTATAGAAAGCGGTATTAATCTTAAACTCTTACCTTTATATACCTATAAGCCTAATAGACTAGTAGAGCGAGTAAGGCAAGAACTAATCTTACACTCAATCAAGATACTTAATAGCGCGAATCTGCCTACGAACCTCTAGTTAGAAAGTATATAAGCGGTAGCGTACTTATATACGATAAGCCCGAGCCGTACTTACTTGTTTAGAACTCCTAACAAAGTGCTCTATAGCTAGTTCAAATAGTATTTTTACTAGTATAAACCTAGCTTAATAATTACATTAACGAGCGACTTATACCTAGACTAGAGTAGTATCTTTATATATAGATACTAGGTATATATCCTCTATAAGGATAGGAAAGCTAAGCAGCATATAAAGGACTTTAAGGTACTATTATATAGGCTAATAGGGTATCTTACAGGATATCGCGTATCTAATATCTATCGCGTTTAGATACCTAAGCTTAATAGGGTCATTATAACTTGTGACGTTTGCTTCGATAAGACGACTTTCTACTATCTAGGCGAAGAGTAGCTGACAAAGTCGTCGCTAGCGGTAGCAAGCTAGGAAGTCAATTAGTTCGATCTTAGCAAAGATTCCTAAGATAGCGATTTTCTCTAGGAAGCGTTATAATAGACCTAGTAACCAGTAGAAGACTCTATTATAGTGGCTTAGCTACTTCTATTATAAGAGAGTTTAGGAATAGACTAACCTCTCTAATAGGGTTAAGACTTAGGGGTAAGGGAGTTCTTTAATATATAGCCTATAAGTAAGTAATCAGTTCTAGAGACTCTTATAGTAGAGACGTAAGCAATAGACAAACTTACTGAATAGATAGAGAGCTTTAGAGGACTCTTAACCCCTAAATATACGCCTAAGCCCTTAGTAACTTGCCCTACGCCGGCTAGTAAAGGGGATATCTACTAGGAAGTAGGAGGGTTTAAATCAGGGCCTTCCTAGTCGCTAGCTAGCTAACTAGACACTAGGGAGAGCAGGGGAGCCATCAGATCTAACGGAGAAATACCTTCTATAGAAGAGTCAAGCGTGTATAGTATATTAATAGAAGAGCTAGAAGCTAGGGATAGTACTACCGATATATTATACCTAGTTAGGCTAGAGGAGTAGAGCGTTAAACGAAGTCTAGATTAGCCAACGTATCCTCTAGAAGGTAGAAACGAAGGAGAAGCTATTTAACAACCTCCTATAAGGAGAGGTAGAGGTAGGAAGAGGGCTTGTATACCTAGGGACCCTATATAGTCAAGTAAACAGCTATAAAATAAAGAGAGGGTCAATTACTATTACTCCTTTATCTACGTAACTAAGGAACTCTGGTAATAGTTCTATAAGACTTACCTACCTAATTAATAAGAAGCTTACCTAGAAGACCAGAGCTTTCGAACGATATATACGGTATTTGTTACTGCTATACGATAGAAGGATACCACGTGCCTTAGAGCAGCTCTAAATAAGCCGCGTTAGTATATTAACGATCTTACTCGTATTCTTACTAACTAGCGAGACCTATATAACCACCTATTAGGACAATACTTCAAAGACGCGGCTTGTAAGGAGATACGTAACTTAGAGAGCAGGGGAATATAGAAGATCGTACCGTATAAGCAGGCGAAAGCGCGACCTATCCTGTTAAAATAGGTCTTTATATATAAGTTTGACAAGGACGGTTTCTTAGAGAAGTACAAGGCAAGGATCTATATATAAGGAGATCTATAAGATATTAGCTTAGTAGAAAGTATATATATAGCTACTCTAGTAGTATAGTTATTCTATATAATAATAGTAATCGCTACGTACTTTGACTTAGAAGTTAAGTAGTTCGATATAGTGTAAGCGTTCCTTAACGCTAAATGACCGGAAGACAATCCTATTATCTATAAATTGCTAGAAGGATTTAAGTAGCTAGGGAAATACGTAGAGTTACGAAGAGCTCTATACGGCTTAAGAGACTTGCTACTCTTATAGTATAAAGAGTTCTATAAAACGCTATCAGATCTAGGTATAGAACTATCAGGCAAAGAGAAGTGCCTCTTCCTAAGCTATAACAAACGTATTATCTTAATCTTCTATATTAACGACTTCTTGGTCTTCTTCTATAAAAGCAATACTATAATAGCTAAGTAAGTAATGGAAGGAATTAAAGCTTAATATAATATCTATAAATAGGGTAATGTTAGTTAGTTCCTTAGTATTAGGGTGATTCGAGACTAACCCACGTATAAGATATAGTTAATCTATAACTAATATATTAGAAAGGTAGTGAGAAGATATAGGCTAGATATACCTAATGTATACAAACTAACTCCTTTAAGCTATAAAGAGCTTAAGAAGTTCGAAGGGAGCGCTACTAGTATATAGATTAAAGAGTATTAAGAGCTTGTCAGATTAATTCTATACTATATAGTTATACTATATCTAGACGTCGTATATACCTATTTAGTACTCTCTTGATACCTGACTAACCTAAGACTAGATTACTTGTTAGAGGCATGGCAAGTAGTAAGATATCTATTTAGGAGCTCTTACCTATTAATCTAATATAGGGGCGAGCGAGCGCTAGATAGTCCGACGCTTATAATCGCTAAGGACGCTTTACACGTAGATGATTTAGATACGTGGTATTCGTTATAGGGATATATCTTCTTCCTATTTAGAGGTCCTATTATATAGAAAGTATCGTACTAGGATACTATTACAACGTCAAGCATCAAAGCAGAACTTCTAACGCTCTCCCTTATAGCAAGAGAGGCTATAGCGTTTAAAAGGCTATTTACAGATATCGATCTTAAGCTTAGGGAACCCTAGAACATCTATTATAACAATTAGCAAACGATAAGACTAGTAATAGCTAAGAACGAACGTATTGATACTCGCTTATAGTATATAGATATCTATAATATATAATTATACCAGGAAGTAGCGAAAGGAACATTTAAAGCTATATATTTACTAGCTAGTTAAATACTGGTAGATAGGCTTATTAAACGACTTAGCTAATAAGCCTTTAAGCGTTAGAGGGCTCTCTTTAATCTTTAAGATATTAGTTATAGACTTATATAACTAAGGGGTAGAAAATAAGTTAAATTCGTGAAATAAAATACTACCTAATACTCCCTATCTATTACTATTAACCGTTACTAGGATTAATAGCCTTGCCCTTACCTTTATCCTAGCCAGGTAACGACGTAGCGCCTAACGTATTATTAGACACACTAACGCGAGCTTTACAATCCTCCTTAATCTTACCTAACTAATAGAAGATATTATATATAGAGCAGGCGATCTTCGTAAAACGTATAAGTTTAATCTTATTAAGCTCGTACTCCTCTATATCGTTTACGCTAGCACATTTAAGGTCATTCCGAAGAACTATATATAACTTCTTAAGATCCTATACGTAACCGTCAGCGATTTGCCTACGTGTCAGGGGTAGAGGTTTGGGATCTAGGAACTTATAGAAGCCTTAGCTCGATCTAGTAAAGCCTTTATCAAATCCTTTGCCGACCTAATATAAGAAGTAGGACTACCATTATAGTTAGTATAAATATTATAAGAGCTATTAGACATATAAGCGATTAGTATATATATCCTTATACTTATAAGAGCTATAGATATAATAGTAATAGTAAAAGCTAGCATTAGAATAATTATAACATTTACTAAAAGAACGTCCTACTAGAGCTAACTATATATACATTTTATAAGGCACTTTACAAAGCTTACTAGCTTTAATATTACTATATTTAGTTAGCTTAAACGATCTTAATATAACTAGCAAGGCACTAGAAAACTATAAAAGCAGTAATAAAATCAATTAAATAGAGACAATAAGAACACTTATAGTCTAGAAGCTTTAGTACACTTACACTTTCAAGGCATTATGGGAGTAGGAGTTAACCTACTAGCAATTATAATATTTATAACAGGTATACCTAACAAATCATCTATTAATTCGAATATAAGAGGCATTATCTTATTATTACTATAATTAAAACTAATAATATTATTACTACTATAGTTATAATAGCTATATTTAAACTATAGTTTTAAAGGAATCGCTCTACTATACTCGACTCTTTTAGACTTCTAAATACAGAAGGCAGGCCCCTTAAAGGAGCTATTAAGGTAAGAGTAACAAAGGATATAACACCAAGAAGAGTATTACCACAAAGTGTAGTTAAACGATTACCACGTTTAACTAGGGGGTATGTCAGAAGCTGTAGAGCTTCTAAACGTATCAGCCACGCGTTTGCCATAGCTATATGAGGCTGTTTAACGCATTGGCTAGTCCGTTTGTCTATAAATACCACTCTTTTTGTCTCCTTTGTAGATAGTTTTAACAAGGCACTCTTTTCCTTCGTATAGCCACCTACTACAAACTGCTTTTAACGCTCCCGGAAGCTCATCACTACGTTCGGTATAAGGCGTCTGTCATAATGCACAGCCGTTCTCGCATCAATTCAAGGGTTTGTTTTTGATGATATATCATGCTCCTATGCTGTTACGACACAATGTCAGTTTCCTTATCCCCAATACGCAACCATCACTCCTAGTGTGCTTCGTTCACCATCTTCTCAGTTCTAAAGCGCCGGGACCCAGCCAGTCGCAACGTTCTTCAGGAAATCACGCTTGCCAATCTCGAATCCCCTCATGCGCAGGATGTCCTAGGCGGTGACGAGGTGGAAGTAGAGGGTGGGCAGCTGGTATATCAGGATGAAATACTCAGGGGTGACGTTGAAGGACCCGTACGGGACCACCTCGACGGTCGTGGTCTTGAGGGCCGTGCCGTCGATCTCGTCGCGCGAGACGGTCTCGAGCAGGCCGAGCGTCTTCTCGACCCGCTCGACGAGCTCCTCCAGCGTCTTGTTCTCGCCGTCGTCCTCGGCCCCCTCGACGATGCGTCCGGTCGGGTACGTGACAAACTGCTTGTAAAATTTGCACACGATCAGGACCTGCAGACTGAGGGGGACCATGTCCGGGAATATGCGGGCCTGCGAGAGGGTGCTGGCCTCGGGGTGACCTGGGCCTCCTTGAGAAGGTCGAGAAGCGTGTCTAGAGCGTGGGTACCACAGACAATGGTGGTATCGTAGAGTGACAGGGTGGCCATTGTTGTTTTTTTATTCTTTTCCCTCAATTGGCTGCGAGGCTGCGATAAAGCAGTGTTGATATGTGTTTCAGTTGATGGTATTTCCGTCCTGAAGCTGCAGGCTTGGTTGTTATATGTCTACGATGCAGAGACGTCTGGCGCACCTCTAGGAGGTTGAAACCGTGAACACTTGCCCCTACTTATGTGCGGCTTCTTTCAGACTCAATGCGCTAAGTATGAATACGGAGCCTCTTCCAAAAAAAAAAAAAAAAAAAAAAAAAAAAACTCCGTTTCTGCTCCATCTGACGGCGGACGTGTGTTTATCTTCACCATTTCTGTCCTTGTCAGACCCAGAGGGCCCCAGAATCACATATCTTGGCCTTGTTTCACACGGAAACAGAGATCCTCGTCGAGCCGGACATTCTCCTCCGTTCCCAGCTTACAAATTCCATCGCCCTCTGTAAGTCCATAGTGCTGAGAAATCGGATATCAATGGCACTAATACACCCACCTGGTTGGCTTTCTCGCACTTTCAGTGGATATTGCGGGGTTCTGACAAGCGGGCCAACTCGTGTGCAGGCGCTGGCAGGGCCGAAGCGGTAAGGTGCAAGGGTCAGGTCATACGGTAAGGTATGACGGATGGAGTTCGGCGTGTCCTAGTGTGGCTCGCCGCTCCGGGCATTCTGCTGCTTGCAAAAAAAAGAGAGCTTCTGCGAGAAGGAACTGTTAACCAGACCGGATGAGATGAAGTGAAGATAAACTTTAAAAATGCAAGGATAAGGCTGTGGTGGAGATAACCCTTCAGGGGGGGTTGGACAAAGGGGTCCACGAAAGCAAACGGAAGCGGGGCCCCGGGGCCGCTGAAGCCAATTATCTACGGAGTGGCGGGGACCACATGCTCACTTTCAAGCTTTGCGACCGCGCCATCATCCCAAAAGTCCACCCCCAGAACGAAAGGCCCAAAAGGTCGGAAATGGGTTTGAGTGAGTTTCGCGTTTGAAGGGCGAGACACATCTCCGAAGATGAAGATCCATCTCCAACACCTCCAAGTCCAATGAAACTCTAAATCCACGCCGCTCCGTACTAGAAGCGCCATGGGGAATATAATTAAATGTCGGAGCTTCTTGCAGGTGGATGCGCGGATAGAACTGACTATCTTCGTATCTCTGCTACTGTGGTTGGCGATGGTTCTTGAGGAAGAAGGACGGAGGCGTCCAGAGCCAACCTGCAGGAAGATGTGGGTGGCTGCAACCTCGGTAGGGCTGGAGCCCTGGTGGGCCCAGTCCACCACAGAGCTTCAAAAAACCAATTGGGCGAGGCATAGTGCAATTATGCGACTTGGTGATGTAGTCTCTCGTCGTCAGCACAATGTCGTGAAGGCAGCGAGTCTATTGACAACGTCTTAGATTGATATCCATGTTTCAGCTATTCGAGCAGAGAACATCACCAAATACCACTTAGGCCGACGAACATGGTGCCCGAGAGTGCACAATTTTGGCTGAAATGGCCGAAGCACGGATCGGCTGGCTCCCACCACTTCAATACCCAATACCTCAAGGCATCGTTCTGCTCGAGTGATGATTAACGATCTACAAGTACCCAGAACTCGATAGTGGATATTAGAGCCGTGGATACCTAATAGGTATGTATACCTTACCTGACAATTGAATCGAGCAGCAGAGACATGTAATAACTGGCCTACCCAAATTGGTATTATGTACATACAAGCTGGCCAAGTTTGGAAGAAGCAGATCCCATTTCGGTGGAAGCACCACGCGGGAATGTCAGATCAGGAAAATGTGATAGATTAATAACGAACTACTTTAGGGAGAAGGGGGATAAAAGAATGAAGAACATGAATGAAGACTACGGAGTAATTATACATGAAGTACTTGACTCGGATGCTGGCAAGGCAAGTGATTGAACAACTTCATCACAATCTGTGAGTGTTAATTATAAACGCAGTTGAATAATTAGGGGCCGTTCACTTGGGTCGGCATATGGGGTCAGGTCTGTGTTTGTCCCTTTCCTCCCCCAAAGTTCCCTCACCGCGCTGGCCCCGGGCGTTCCCGAAATTTCGAGCTCGTGAGGTGACCGAGCAAACCTCGGTGATCGGCCGAGAGATATGCTTTAAGCGAGGGCCGAAGACGAGACAGTCTGCGTGAAAGTCGTTTACAAAGCTGAAGGTCAGTATAATTAGAAACCATAAGCTGGAGTGAGTGGCATCCCCCTTGCATCTGCATGAATATGTCGAGGCGCGCACCAAAACAGCTGAAGGCAAGGCGGCCGAGAACTCGGTTGTGGTTGCAGTTCGGTCTCGGCTGTAGAGCTTCGGGCGGGAAGGCGGAATAATAGACACCGTAGCGTACCTGCAGCCAGGAAGGCTGCCACTATTACACAGTCGCTTAAGCGAGCTCCTGTTGGTTCCAGGTCTCCCACCTTATTAAACGAGGGGCCTACCTTACACCTAACAAAGCAGGCGACGGAAATGCCTAATTGCTAATCGTTGATTGTCAGAAGCTGTGGAGCTTCTAAGAGTATTAGCCACATACATGCCATAGCTGTATAAGGCTGTTTAACGCATTAGCTAGTTCCTTTGTCTATAAATATCAGTCGTTTTGTCTCCTTTATAGATAGTTTTAACAAGGTACTCTTTTCCTTCGTATAGCCACCTACTACAAACTGCTTTTAACACTCCTAGAAGCTTATCACTACGTTCGGCAGTTATAAGCCTAGCGCCTTGACTACTCCTCTGCCGACGTATCTTTAATATTAGTAGTAGCTTCTTCTATTACGAACTCTCTTACCCTGCTTTAATACGTATTTGATAATGTATCTATCTATTATATCCAAGATCCTAGTTAAGACTTCTATATGCCTTATAGGGCCTAGTTCCTAGAACTTGTAGTATATTAAATTGTAGTTATAGGCTGAATTTGCTAGTATATAGGGATTCGTTGACCCTGATAGTAACTACGAGCTAGATCTAGAAGTTCTATAGCGCCTAACCTGTAAATAAGCTAGAGATAACCTTATCCTAGCTTCCTAGGAGTAACTTCTAGAAAGATTATTGCCCTTAATGTCTATAGATTTAATGCCTTCTGACGTAGCCATTATAGCCGAATTCGTGTAACTATAAGACTCCTTTTATAAAGATATCGCGTATACTATAGACATTAATAAGCGGATAAGATAGCTATAATATTAGCTAGTATATACTATAGATCCTAAACTTTATAAAGCTATAAAAGCGTATAGGAAGAAGGATATTAACCTTATTAAGGGGATTATCTAGGCACTTTACTCTATATTTATACTATCTATTATAACGCTCTATATAATAGTTATAGTATAATATATAGCTAATCTTAACGTAGCTAAGCGTTTAAGAGTTAATCTATAATACTAGATTTTATTATAGGCCTAGGCTATACCCGGGCTAGACAATGCCT
Source organism: Thermothelomyces thermophilus ATCC 42464 (assembly GCF_000226095.1). Classification (NCBI taxonomy): domain Eukaryota; kingdom Fungi; phylum Ascomycota; class Sordariomycetes; order Sordariales; family Chaetomiaceae; genus Thermothelomyces; species Thermothelomyces thermophilus. Next base: position 1,607,653 of record NC_016476.1, on the reverse strand, counting down.
AGGCTTTACCTAGGTACGGAACGGACCTACCCTGCCCTACTTACCTATACCCTACGGGTCCACGGACTACCTTAGGGAGGAAAAAGAGGAAGAATACAAGAGTTATATAGAGGAGTGCCTTTTTAATATATATATATATAATTCACTGCGCAGAGTGAGAAGGACCCTTTCACACTTTGATGCAGTATCTGCAGTGCCCACCCTTCTCTCAGCCTCGAACAAGAAGCGTCAATCCAACAGAGTCTCGTCCTTTTCACCTCTTTTTCTCACAATCCCACCTCTTTCTCTCCCTTGAGCGTTCGTTGCTCGTTCGTAACTCGTCTGGTAGATATATAGCCAAGGCCTAGTTAGGGCCCGACCTAGAGCCTAACCGGGCCCTACCTAGGTTATAACATATATACTTAAAAGGCGCCCCTCCGTATAACTCTTATATTCTTTCTCTTTTTCCTCCCTAAGGTGGTCAAATAGAATATTATATACTTATCTATAGATGCTATAAGGCTAGTACATTACATTTTAATTACCTTCCTACCGGTAGTAACTCCCTAAGGGAGTTATTGATAATATAGTTATAACAGATTCGATAGTATATAGGCCCTTAGGCTTAGTAGAATTATAAGAGCTTATCTACTCCCTTTAAGTAGTAGTAAAACAGTAGAACGCTACGATCGATACTCTTTAGGTATCCTAAATCTAACCTATCCTAACCCCTAAGTCGGCTAGGGTACCCCTTGAAGCTTAGTAGCTATAGCGGAAGCGTCTCCTAACCGGATAACCTTTTAATAGTAAAGAGGAACTCTTTATAGTATAGAAGAGTACGATAGAATATATCTTTATAGCTAATAGAGATTTTATCGGCTCTAATTACGACTAATAGGTCTTTATCTAGGGAAACCTTACGTGCTAGGTATAGACTTAGATTATAGCCTACTATGAATCTATAGGCCTAAAAGTTAGATATAACCTGATTAAGTTCCTCTGATATCTCGAGAGTATCTTCTTTAACCCCTATAAGAAGATAGTAGCCCTATTAGAACTAGAATTCCTTTGATAGAAAGACGACGAACCGTTTGCTACCTTTATTGTTTAGTTTAAGGCTAAGCTATCGAAGGTAGGTAGCCTCCTTTAGAGTGACAAGCTATACCTAATTAAATTATAATAATACCTCTCTCTGAAACTTAAATATATAACGGTTAGATAAGGAATTCCCTAGGATAATTATATAATGGTAATCGAGAAATATCGTAAGATTGCTATAGATCTTAAGGCTCTTCGGCTTGGTAACAAGTATTAGTAAATATAAGGGTAGTAGGCAGTACCTAAACTATAGAGAGAGAAGGATATAAAAGGAGATATACCGATGACCGGAATTAACTTATTATATATTAACCTATAGAGGAAGGGACCTAATAAGGATAGGGTAGGAAAACGTAGGGGTAATACCCTATAGGCAAAACAGGTCAATCTAGAAGTATATATAGCCTAATAGGCAGCCGGAGTATATATCTAGTATAGGTAGAAGGGTTACTTCATTACTAAGTGTCACTTCGCCCCTGCTTTAAGGCTAGTATAGTAGAACTAGCTAAGAACCGATATTAATGCCTTAGAGGCTGAGGATTAGAAGGAAGATAACGACCTATCTAACGAAGAAGACGGTAAGTAGGAAAAAGAGTAGCCCCCGAGCAAAGTCTCGCAAGGGGGCTAGAAGACTATAACTACCTAGAAGACGAGTTTATAGAGATTTGTAAAAGAATAAATAGACCTCCTTTTCTTATTCTAATCTTCTTTAACTCTACCGGCTTTATAAATGCTTAAGTAGATAATAGATATTCTAGCTATAGCGTTATTAGCAAGAGAATGTACTAGAAGCTTAGAATCAAGCAGATTAGTTTACCTACTATATATACCCTTAGGACTATTATTATTATTATTAGTTCTATGCCGCTATACTAACAAGCATGCCGGAGCCTCTCTAGTTATATACAAAGGAAACCATACCTAATAGGCCGGATAAAAACCTCTATCCTACTTTTAACGCCTAATCTAGAATACTAATATACTATAAAGAAAAGGAGAAGTGGCTAGAATAGCCCTATAGAGGCCTTGCTTTCCAGTCTAGCCTCCTCGTAAGGCGGTATTCCGGAAGCCTCCCTAGGTCCATTAGCTACTATAGAACCCTCCTTGCCAAACGATAGTTATAGGCCCCTATACCCTGTAAAACGAGGTCTAGGTCCCTTTGCGACCGTATTTCCCAGGATTCCTACGTTTAGCTTCTTAGTAGGTTCGGGCACTATACGACCAGGTGCTCGACAGTCTTTCTCCCCTAGCTACAGGTATAGTAGGGGGTACTAACCCCCGGGACTTGAACCCTAAAAAGGAAGTCGCGGAGGCCAATAGCCCCTGTACGGGCCTGTACTAGTAGGGAGCTCTGGGCCTTCGTTAGGCCCTAGTGCCTTTGTAGGCCTTCCCCTGTAAAAACTAGGCGTAGGGGGTCCTTGTCCGATATATGCCATATCCTCTTGCTAGCTTAGTCGGCCCTCTAGCGGTTACTCTAGCTTACTACTACGGCTAGTTCTATAGCCTATAGCCTTCTTTATAGGGTCTATAGGGGGGGTCGACCCTCTCTATAGCCCTCCTAAACCTACTGCCGGACCGTCGATCTTACTACCTCTAGGGCTATAGGCCTCGGCTCCTGGCCCCTTGCCCTAGCCCTTCTCTTCCGGAACCTCTGGCTTAGCCTATTATAGGCCTATTAGATAAGAGCCCTTATAGGGACCTAGGGGGCCCCTAGGCCTATCCCGGTCTATAGGAGTAGCTAGTCGAGTTTGGCTTCGAAGTCGGCTAGCCTCTTATTAAGGTAGAGGTCAAGGGGTAGTACCTAGGCTTCCGTTTTAAGGCACCGGATAGGGGTAGCCTTATAGGCCCTAGTAACTACTCGAAGGGCCTTGTACTAGGCCTTCGATAGTTCCCTAATAGGGCCTTCTGGCTTGCCCCCTAGCTTAGTAGGCTTGTAGAAGTTCGAGGCCCTGTAAGTTAGGGCGCTACGGATACACTTAGTATAGACCTCGCGGGCCTGTAGGAGGCTAGGGCCCTAGGTCTTTGTAGCAAGCCTGGTTAGGGCAAACTCCTAGGTTTCTAGCTTCTTGGCTACCTTTACGTAATAGGGGCCCCACTATAGCCTCTAGTCTAGCCAGACCCCGAGGAACCTAGCTAACTTCGAAGGGGCTATAGTGGTAGTACCCCCTCTAGGCCGTAGGAGCTCTAGTGGTCGCGACTACTGTTTCTGGCCCCTGTTAAAATAGATAAGTTCGCACTTTTCTAGGGCAAATGCCATACCCTAGGTCTTTGCCTACTATAGGCAGGCCTTCTAAGCCCTCTATAGCTGACCATTATAGGCCTCCTTGGCCCTCCCGAAGGCTAGAAGGTTAGTATTGTCGGCGAAGCCTATTAAACTAACCGCGGGGCAAGTCTAGCGAATGGCCTGGTAAAGGGAGGCTATATAGAGGATAAATAGTATAGGGGAGAGGGGTAACCCCTAGGGGACCCCGGCCCTTATTGCTATATCCTCTGTTTCCTAGCTATCGAAGTAAAGGATAGCCACCCTATCCTATAGCCACTCCCTAACCTAGATTACTAACCACTTTGGGAAGCCCTAGCTCCGTAAGGTGGCTAGTAGCTAGGTATAGTTAATAGTATTAAAAGCCCCTAAGATATTAAGCTATAGGAAGGAGGTAGCTACCTTATACCTCTAAGCCTCCTAAACCTAAGCTATAATAAGCCGAATAGCTAGTTTAGTAGACCTATGTTCCCGGTTACCTATCTGCTCGGCCGGGAGAAGCCCGTAGGCCTCTATGATGGCCGTTACCTTCTAGGTAACTATAGCCTCTAGTACCTTACCTATTATTAGTAGGAGTGCTATAGGCCTATAGCTACCCGGGGTAAAGTAGGCCTATAGGGGTTTGCTAGGCTTATAGAGGACTACTGTCTTAGCCCTTTTAAACCGGGCTAGGAAATAGCCAAGCTATAGGCTCTCCGAGGCTAGTATAGCTAGTATCTAGTGGAGCGGCTGCCTATAGGCCTTTAGTAGGCCTATAGGGAGGAGGTCCTCCCCTAGGGCCTTCCATAGGGCCGCTCTAGCTAGTACTGCCCTAACTTCGCCTACCGTGACCCTCTAGCTTATCTCGAACTTCGGCTCCTAGCGGTCATTTAGTTCTAGGTCGTTAATATCCGAAAGGTCTGCCTCTAGGTTCGGAAAGAACTTATTAGCCAGTGCTCTAGCCTTCTATTAGTAGGTTATAAGCCCTCCTTCGAAGGCTAGGAGCTTTAGGGGATCGACCGGTAGGTGGCTTTATAGCCTTACCTACTGCTCTAGCCTCTATAGTAAGTCCGGCCGGTTAGTTACCTCCTGTAACGTGGCTCTCTAGCTCTTAGTCTTTATAGCTGTAATGCTCTTAGCCTGGTCCTATAGGGCCTACTGAAGTACTTCCTATATATAGGGGTTCGAGGTACCCCTATAGGCCCTCTCTACCTCCCTAGCCCTCTTCTAGGCCTCTCGAACCTCCTTTATCTACTACTAGGCTCGTTTGCTACCTATACTAGCCTTCTTTGCCAGAGCCGAGACCGAAGCTATCTCCTTGAGGGCCTCTATAAGCCTATCAAAGGCCTATAGAAGCTTCTCTAGGCCCTAGAAGACAGGCCCAGCCTGGGCTAATACCTATCTGCTAAGCTAGAGTAGGAGGTACGCCGCTTCGGCCTACGTAACCTCCCTGTCTAGGCTATTCTAGTCCTACCCTCTGCTAGCTAGTATAGGTCTATTAGTCTTCTAGAAGGAGACGTATAGGGCCTATAGGTAGTGGTCGGACTTCCCCTATTCTGCGATATCTCTATAGGTTGCTTCTAGTCTGGCCGAGGTCTAGAATAGATTAATCGTAGAAGGCCGGCTACGTTAGTCCCCCTAGGGGGCCCTAGTAACCTAGCCATAGGGTATATATAGGTCGAGGTCCTACTAGTCTATAAGGCTAAGGAGGTCTCTAGCCCCCGGGCTAAGCCTATCAAACAGGTCCTAGACCGGGTAGTAGAGGTTAAAGTTACCTATAAGAACTAGGGGGTAGGTTGGCCGAGGTAGTGTTACGGAAATATACATGCAGATGCCGCCTAAGCCACTAGCACGAATGGGCCAATCAAGTCAAAGGAACGAAAGGACCAATTACAGCATAGGAAGCATAGTAATCACTACGCTCACCAGTAATCAGGGTAATCACCACTATACGATCACTCACGATCACCGTAATCAGGAATGATCACTAGGATTATATATATATATAGATAGTCACTCGTTATAGTAGACTCTAGGAGTTTACCAGTAGTAATAATCACAATTACAGTACTTATACCAAGTATTACTAATTACTATAAGAGACAACTCTAAGTATTGTTATAAACCCTTTAGCTTTACCGAATCCCTTAGACGACCTGCCTACTTGTCCTGCTTTACCTACCTCTGTCTAGACCCTTTTAGAAGAAGTCTAAGTTAGGTTCGTTACACATTGTTACCACTCCCTTTGTTTTATTATAGTTTAGAATGGAGGTGACTTTGACCTTAACATCGACATAGCTACTAACGTCACGGCCAAATAGCTGCTCACTTAGCTTGGTCAACTCTAGCAGCAGATCTAGGAGTTAGACTAGAGAGACAAGGCTGCTTAAGCTCGAATTAAGGAACTCGAGAACCGCGAAAAGTACTTGTAGAAGTTAGTTAACGAGGCCTATACTAAAATCGAGGCGCTCGAGACTGCTAAAGCGAGCTATATTAAGATCGAACTACCTAATAAATATAGAGGAACTAAGGAGGATCTTATAGGATTCCTAACGAACCTCTGATCTTACTTCTAGCTTAATAATGACAAGTTTCCGGACGATAAAGCTAAAGTCCTCTATATAGCTACAAGACTAGAGGGCAAGGCACTTAGATAGTTTAAGCCTATATAGAATAACTATCTTATTGAGGAAGATGAAGATAACCAAGATATATTTATATAGGTAGTCTTCCGATCTTACGACCATTTCGAAGAAGAGCTTCGGAAGGTTTTTAGCGATAAAGACGAGAAGATTTATATATAAGAAAGACTTGTTAATCTCCGACAGACTAAGTCAGTAGCCTCTTACGCTATATAGTTTAGATAGGATATACTCAAGTCTTAGCTTAATGACAAGGTATTAATATAACTATTCTATAATAGCTTAAAAGAAAAGGTCAAAGATAAGCTATATAAGTATAATTAGCCTAAGACCCTAGACAAATATATTATATAGGCCATTAGAATCGATGATCAACTCTATATACAAGAACAACAGAAACGAGGTCAAATGAACAGAACCATAGTTAAAGCTAACAACAAAAAAAAGCAAGCGTACGTTAGTACCTTATATAGGATATACCCTAGAGCTATAAATATAGACATAACATAAAAGCAGGACCAGAAGAAGACGACTAAAGACAAGTCTAATATTACCTACTATAACTATATGAAGAAAGGGCACTATAAGTAAGAATGTCAAAGCCTAAAGAAAGAGTAAAAGACAGTCCCTAGAAAGGAAATTATAGCTATCGATGAAACTACTAAGGACGTCATCGAAGTAGTAGCTACAAGCTACGAAGATAGGGGCAGTACTACAGATAGTCTCGGACATAATAGCAATGGTAAAGACAAACAAGCACCGTACTCCGAACTGGTCACTATGGACCTAGAGATAGGTCTTGCCGAATAGGACATGGCAAGAGAATATATACTACTAGTTTCGATTCTCCTAGCCTTGAGGCAGTAGGGTTTTATAGTTATATAGAGGTAGGATAGATCGTAGACAACCGATACCTAAGGAATCGAAAGACCTAGACCTAATGTTTTATTCCTCTAGGAACAAATCGAATAATACTATAATAAAGTTTTTCGGCTTAACACGGAACTATATAAACGGGATAGACGCTTGATTTAACTTGCCTAGTAGAGCGATAGAATAAAGGACAAAATAAGGGAACTCTAACGTATCATAGAAACCATCAAAGGAGAACAGCCTATAATATACGATAGGCCCGATAGCTATACTAAGTATCTTAACGGCTAATAACTTAGTAACGACGTGTAGAACCTAGAATACTAGTTTATACGCGCGAACCGCGGGAAGGACAAACGTATATAGGAAAGCTATTAGAAAAAACACTCCTATATTAGCACTAGAGTATCTATAGTCTACGTATAATAGGAAGGATTTAGGAAAGAATTCCAATACCTCCTAGGCGACGCCATACGACTATACCCTCAACACAAGGCATATGCGCAAGTGCCCTGGTTCTAGTGTATAATATACAAATGCCGATACTACTTCCGTGACAAATTCGAAAACAATCACTAGCCGACCTAACAAGGAAATGAGGATAGAAGCTTATACCTAGTGGAATAGGTCTATGATATAGGAAATAGAGTAGCCGAATTACTTTAGAAGATCGAAGCCCACGATCTAGAAGGCATTACGATAGTTCTAAGACGAGCCTGGCCTAGGCACTATAGAACCGGACGAGATATATAGGACTTGTACTAGAGCAACGATTGCCTTTATTACGTAAACGAAAAGAAATTGTAAATTCGGGAGCTTTAGACGAAGCTATAGCACGTATAATAGAAAGCAGAACAGACCTAATGGTAGGAAGCTACAAGCACTTAATGGCTTATAGAAATGAGTACGATCGACGAAGATACTATTAGCCGAATAACCAAAGAGGTTAGCACTGACCTAGGAAACGGGTCAAGGCCCTTTGAGGGGCCTAGAAACTATTAACGCCCGTATAGTAGCAAATGGTAGTGTAGTATAAGAGGAACTAGCATAAAAGACTACTATATTAAGACCTCCTAGCAGAAATATAGGAAATTGCCGCAATCTTTAGACGATAGCGGCAAGATAAGCGATTATAGATAATAGCATAGTAGAAACAGTATAAGATGCTTATACTAGTGGATAGTGGAGCAGAGATGAACCTAATTTCGCCGACACTTATAAATTAGCTACAGATACCCTAGAGAATGAAGCGGAAGCATAGTATAGTCAAAGGGCCATTTCTAACGTAATAGGTATATAGGGAGACCAAACCAATTGACATTACTATAGTAAGAAAGACTATAGTAGTCGTATTTAGCATTATAGACATAGGCAACGACAAAGATATAATATTAGGGTTACTATAGTATAAAGATTACGACCTAGACATTAGCTAGAAGAATAATAGCTACCTATAACCCCGAATAGAGTTATATTTGACTAGCGAGATAGGGAGCGCGCAAGGATCGTAAGCAGACAATGCTCAAGGGAAGGCATGTCCTACAGATCTACTGCAAGAGATAGATAGTAGTAGGCAGACTACTACAGACTCTAGAAGAGGCGGCATAATAACATTAATATCGCGATAGGAGGAACAAGCTAAACCACCGATAGCTGTTCTCTCCGTTGACGAATGCGGAGCACTGTAATTAGAGTAGTAGGTTAAGACAGGAGAAATCGCTAGTATTGCTATAGACGGAACCAAGTTCGTATACTATTAGAAAACCAAGAGACAAGATAAGACTAGGGAAGTACCAAAGGAATACAAAGGATACCTAGCATTCGAACCAAAATATCTAGAAGGACTACTAGAACACGGCCTATAGGATTATAAGATCAAGCTTAAGGAAGGAGCATGACTAAAGTTCTTTAAGATCTACTATACGAGCTAGATATAGAACAAAGAACTTAAGCGATATTTAGAGGAGAACCTTCGAAGAGGATATATCTGCCTGTTAATATCGCTAGCAGGCTACCTAATCCTATTTATGCCTAAGAAAGACAGAAAGCTATAGTTATATATCGACTATTAGTAACTTAATAAATAGACTGTAAAAAACCGATACCTGTTACTACTAATCTTACGGCTCTAAGATTAGTTAGCAAGAGCCTAATATTTTACGTATCTTGACTTGCCATCAGCCTATAACTATATATAGATCAAAGAAGGCGACAAGTGGAAAACGGCCTTTAGGATACCCTATGGCCACTACAAGTACCTCGTTATGCCATTCGGACTTACAAACGCGCCGGCAACGTTCTAAGCCTTAATTAATCAAGCTATCCGACCCTTTCTCGACAAATCTATAGTATGTTATCTCGACAATATACTTATCTTCTCTAAGACGATAGACAAACACTAGAAGTATATAAAAGTAATACTAGACACGTTACACGTATATAAGCTATTAGTCAACAAGGAAAAGAGCAAATTCCATATTAGAAAGACAGTCTTTTTAGGATATAAAATATCCCTAGGACAAATCCGGATAGAACCTTCAAAGATTAAAGCTATCAAGAATTAGTTACAACCGACGTTAGTTACGGAAGTACGAAGCTTTATCAGATTTATAAACTTCTACTAGATGTTTATTAGGAACTTTAGAGCGATCGTACGACCTTTATACGAACTCACTAAGAAGAATATTAAATTCCAATGAGAAGAACAATACGAGCAAGTATTTACGTAGATTCGTGATGCCATTACTAAAGATCTAGTACTGGTATTGCTAGACCCTAAGAAGCCATTCGAGGTAGAAACGGACGCTTTAGACTACGCCATTGGAAGACAATTAGGACAACGAGACAGACAAGGAAAGCTACATCCTATAGCCTTCTTTTTAAAGAAGCTTGATAGACTATATCTTAATTATCTAATCTATAACAAGGAACTACTTGCAATTGTTAAAGCTTTTAAGGAATAGCGACTATACCTTAGTAGTATAATTGAACCGGTATAAGTGTATACAGATTATAAGAATTTACGATACTTTACGACGACAAAGGAGCTTAATAGACAACAAATACAATAGGTAGAATTCCTTATAGAGTTTAACTTTGAGATCTACTACAAGAAAGGCAAAGAGAACGTACAAGCGGATATTTTAAGCTGACGAACGGATCATATAAAAGGACAAATAGGAATAATACTACTATTGTTCAAGGAACGAACAGACAGAACGCTATATCACGAAACGTAGACACCTATAGAAGATAATCTACCTAACTTGTTCCTAGAATACTATATAATCTTTTAAGAAGAAAGGATTAATAAGGTATAGTATTAAGTAGCACCTAGACTACTAGTACCTAATAGAGTGGAAGAAAGAGATAAGAAACTCTAGTACCAAGGCAAAGCGTATATCTACGACAGAGATTAACAGCTGCGAATGATTCGAGAACTCTACGAGTCGAAACTCGGAGGACATAAAGGAGTCACGAAGACTGTCGCACAAGTCAAGAAACACTATGACTTTTCACAGTTAACGGCACAAGTTAAGGAAGTTGTACGGAACTACGATATCTGTAATCGAAGCAAAACGGCATGATATAAGCTATATAGGCTACTTTAGCCACTGCCGACAGCTGACAAACTATAGAGTTTAGTCACAATGGACTTTATTATAAAGCTGCTAGAATCTAAGGACATAGCTATAGGAGTGACCTATAATAGTATTCTTACTATAGTAGATCGCTTGACTAAGTAGGTATACTTCTTTCCTTACAAGGAGTCCTAGACAGCGGAATAGTTGGCAGATGTGATCTATTGGCAAGTTACATTAGTATATGCTTGGCCGTAAGAATGGATTACCAATAGAGATACGAAGTTCGTGTCGAAGTTCTAGCAAGCGCTAATGTAACGATTAGGCATTAATAGCAAGCTATTAACGGCATATTACCTATAGACTGATAGACAAACGGAGCGACTAAACCAAGTTATTAAGCAGTACCTCCGCTCTTATATTAACTACTAGCAAAACGACTAGGTCATACTATTGCCAATAGTATAACTTGCTTATAATACGATGCTAACAGAAACGACTAAAGTCATACCGTTCTTCGTAAACTACGGATATAAAGCAGACCTTAGGCAAGGACTAGAGGTCATAGTGCCGAGAGTAGTAGTTAAAGTAGAACAGATGTATACACTATATAAGAAGCTCAAAAAGGAACTCGAGTTTGTTAAGACTAAAATAAAGAACTACTATAATAGATATAGGCTTGAGGGACCTCGCCTAGAGAGGGGAGACAAAGTCTACTTAATTATATAGAACTTATAAACCAAACGACTAAGTATAAAGCTAGACTTTAAAAAGGTTAGACCCTTCGTTATCAAAGAACGAATTTTGACATCTAATTACCGACTATCGTTACTGTCATCTATACGACTATAGATAGATGTTTTTTATATTTCACTTCTCGAACCAGTACTAAAGAACGCCAAGGTTGCTATATACATCGAAGCAGAGGACGAAGAGGAAGAATAGGATGTTGAAGAAATTCTAGATTTACGTATCATTAATAGGGAACTATAGTACCTAGTTAAATAGCTTGATTTCGGACTAGAAGATAACTTATAGGAACCTGTCAAGAATTTAAACTGCCCTAAGAAACTGGAATAGTTCTATCGGCAGAACCTGGATCAGCTAAAGGCAAATCTAGGACAGAACCGAAAACAGCGCCCTAGTTAATAACGTCGACGCCACTATTAAGCTATATAACAGCCCCCGATTCCTGCTATTCTACCGCCTCTAATTCGTCTAGATTTGACAAACCCTATATAACTATGTCTGCCCCCTTCTCTACCAGGAACTCTCGTTATTTACAGACCCGAGTTAGACAGGCTAACGCCTCGGAAGCTTTACGTTAATATTCTCGTAGTAAGGCTTCGGCCTCTTTCTCTTTAGCCTTTAAATGACGTTGCTTGCGTATAATACGATCTACTATATTATAATTAGAGATGTATTCTTATAAGGAAATAGGAACTTATAAGAAGAAACTAGAATGTTGGAACTATTGTAAGCACGACCCTAACGTACGTAAGCCTCGTAGCGATAAGATTTTTCAATCATCTTATATACTTGGTTATACTCTATATAATAAGAATACGTCATTACTACAAACCCGTGATCGGAAATAAACTAAGCTAAACACTTATGACAAATAGATGCTAGGGATCTACGTACGTTAGACAGTATGACTGACAGTACAAAGGGTAACAAGAGGCTAAAGAGAAAAAACACGTACAAGGAACGCAAGGGATATTAGCGCTATTTAAGACGGCCTAAAGAGGGCTTTCAGGTTGAAAGCCTTAGAGGGAGGGCATCGTGTTACAGAAATATATATATAGATGCCGCCTAAGCTACTGGCACGAATGGGCTAATCAAGTCAAAGGAACAAAAGGACTAATTACAGCATAGGAAGCATAGTGATCACTACGCTCACTAGTGATCAGGGTGATCACTACCATGCGATCACTCACGATCACCGTAATCAGGAATGATCACTAGGATTATATATACATGTAGATAATCACTTGTTATAGTGGACTCTAGGAGTTCACCAGTGGTAATAATTACAATCATAGTACTTATACCAAGCATTGCTGATTACTGTAAGAGACAACTCTAAGTGTTGTTATGAACCCTTTAGCTTTACCGAATCCCTTAGACGACCTGCCTGCTTGTCCCGCTTTACCTACCTCCGTCTGGACCCTTTTAGAAGAAGTCTGAGTTGGGTTTGTCATAGGTAGGGCTAGTAGGTCCTATAAGAGGGCCTGCTCCCCTTTATTATTATAGACTAACTAGAGCTTAAACCCCCTCTCTCCTAGGGCTAGAAAGGTTACCCTATACTAGTTCTCCTCTATTAAATAGTTCTATTAGCTAACTAGGAAGCGCTTAGCCACTAGAATAGCCGCTTTACCCTTAGGCTTGTAAACTAGATAGTATTTCGAAGCCTAAGGGTAGTATATTAACTCTATAAAACGATTAATCTATAGCTCTTAGATAGCTAGTAGGTCGTATTTAGCTTCCTCTAGTAGGACCTCAAGGGCCTATTTATTGCCTTAGATATTCTATTAAAGGATCTTAATTTGCATTTAAGGTAGCTAGGGCAGAGGCCGAAGGTATAGTAGTAGGCTCTATAGCTATTACCCCCTCGGCCGGTTACGAAAAGGAGGGGGTTCCAGGCTATAGAAAGGAGATATAGGTCTGTCGGACGTCAAATAGGGCGCTCTTAGCCGCCTGCTAGGCCAGGGTAGGCCTCCTATAGGGGTGCTTAGCCCTGGTCTAGTAGTAGTCGTCGTCTTCCGGTTAGCTGCTAAACTCGAAGGCTACCTTCTAATGTAGTTGCTCCGGTAGTTAGAAGGTTCGGGGTTTATACTAGTAGGCCTCCCTAGCCTGTTCCTAGGCTTTGACTTTCTTCGGGCAGCCCCTATACCAAGCTATATAGGGGCCCTTATAGGCTATATACCTATAAGGGAGTTAGTTAGAGTAGGTAGGGCACTAGGCCTCCCTAGTCTTCCCCCCCTCCCTATAGGCCTTTGTACCGCAATAGCTATAACAGGCCGGCCGCTAGTAGTACCGCTAGGTATAGCCAAAGCTCTAATACCTATAGTATTGCCTTGGCTCTAGAGCATCCTAGTAGGGCTCGTAGTCTAGCACCTAGGCATCCTAGACTACGCCCTCGTTATAGGCTTTCCGGGCTTCTTCGAGGTCCTATAAGCCTAGGAGTACTATAGCCTACTTTCTTTACAGGCTCTTTAGCAGCCGGAACTTGACCGTTTCGATCGAGTGTAGGCCTATAGCCCCCTTGAAGTCTTGTTCGCTAACCCCCTATAGCTCCTCCTTCGGGACTCCTTTGGCTAGGATCATATAGGCCCTGCCGACCTCCCTAGCCTCCTCTCCAAAGGCTATAGCCACCTATCACTTATTAGCCAAATACTAATCCTTGGTGGCCTTATCCTTGAAGACCACTACTATATCCCTGCTTAGGAGCTTCCTAGCCGCGACGGTTCCCTAGCGGCTAGAAGCCCTGTTAACTGCTTAGACTATCTCGGCTAGGGTTCGGGCTTTAAGGTCCTCTTATAGGCTCGCGTTCCGTATTGTAACCTCCTATAAGGCCTATAACGGCACTACCTTAGCTAACGGCAGGCCTCTTTAGGGGGCTATTACCCCCTATTATAATCCTATAGCTATCTATGCCTAGGTAGGGCAGGGGGTAGCCTTAAGGGCTTCTTTAAGCCCCTTTTTGACTTCCTTAGCCACAAGTTCCTATAGGTTTAGAACCAGGCCTATAATAATAGTTATAAGGCCCTATAAGAGCCTATTAGCAAGGTCTTATACCCTGCCCTATTTAGGGCTTAGTACGAGGTTAACTAGTTACATAATAAGACCTCTTAGTTCCTTAATATCTAGGGTAGGGTAGGCCTATAATAGGCCCCCCTTTAATTAGCTCGAAGCTATAGACCTCCCCACTTAGCAGCTTAGCGGTAGGCTTTAAATTGACGTCACGTTCAGGGGCATTTAGGGGCTCTAGGTAGTCCGTACGGTGAAAATTTTGACAGGCGTATAAGATGCGGTCGGTATGCGGTCGGGTCCAGCTTCTACACTTGCGATGCCTGTTATACAGCCGCAACAGCTCACGCGCAGTTAAGAGCGGTACCGTTAGATAGCGTTTTTCGAGAGCTTTCTAGCGATAGTAGTTTCGTGTGTTTTGATAGGGTTTTCGCAAAGATGCAAGAGAAGCTCCCTAGTCTTTATTGCCCTTAGAACTATAACTAGGCTATAATGAGACTAGAAGATTACTTAAATAGCCTATATTATGATAGATATTGATAGCTAGGAGAGTTAGGCTATATTTTATATAGTCCTAGGACTTATATATAATATTATATTAGGTCTTTTATAGATAGAATATTAGGAGGTTAAATTAGATATATATATAGGTATTCTTGAAATTAGGATATAACTTAGACTACTTATCTATAAGATCTCTTTATAGTCAAGATAGATAAGAATCTTCTAAATTATAGGTATAGTCTTTATAGGTATAGTTCGGAGGGTATAAAAGAAGAAGACTTCTAATACCTTCCTAGTTACTAGTATCTAGGAGATAATAACTATCTTAGAATCAAGACGCCAATTTGACAGAGAAAGTACAGGGAATAGGGGCACCTGACTAGGGCCTAGTATAGAGTCAGAGGTTACCTTACTAGACGAACTTCACGACTTTGCCAACCTCTTTAATAAGGAGAAAGCTAGCAGACTTCCCCTATATTGTAGTATAGCTAATTATTATATTAAATTAAAGGAGGGCCTAGACAGAAAGATCCCTGAACTTCCTTAGGGGCCTCTTTATAATATGCTATAGAATTATTTATTAGAAGTCCGAAAGTAAGTCGTTAACTTGCTAGATAAGGGATAGATTTAAGCTAGCTCCTCTTTAGCTGCTGCCCCTATCCTTTTAGTAAAGAAAGTAGATAGAGGTTAGAGGTTTTATATTAACTATTAGGTGCTAAATAAGATTATAAAGTAAGATTAATACCCCCTCCTACTTATTAAGGAAATACTTTACTCCCTAGCTAGAGCTAAGTAGTTTACAAAGTTAGATATCTAGGCAGCCTTCTACTATATCTGGATTATAGAGGGCTATAAACATTTAATAGTATTCTAGACCTAGTTTAGCCTCTTTAAGTAGCTTATCTATCCCTTTAGACTTATAGATATATCTATAACCTTCTAACGATATATTAATAATGCTCTTGGCCTAATGCTTAGAGACTTTATAATAGTATATCTTAATAATATCTTAGTTTATACTTTAGGTAGTAGGAAAGATTATATAAGGTAAGTAAAGGATATACTCTAAAGGTTATAGAAAGTTATACTAGACCTTAAGAAGTATATATTTACTATAAAAGAAGTTAAATACCTTAGCTATATCATAGAGATAAAGGCTTAGGTCTATCTAGACCCTGAAAAGCTAGCTACTATTCGTAAGTAGGAGGTATTATGGAAGGTTTAGGGAGTATAAAGCTTCCTAGGGTTTACTAATTTCTACCGAGACTTTATCCCTAACTTTTCTAGGCTAATAGAACCCTTGACACGGTTAACCTATAAGAATACCCCGTTCTAATAGGGGACTAAGGAATGGAAGGCCTTTGACGTCCTTAAGATGGCCTTTATATTAGAACCTGTCCTCGTATAATAGGACCCTAAATAGGAGACGGTACTCGAGGTAGATTGCTCTAAGACGGTACTAGAAGGGTGCCTATCCTAATAAGGAGAAGATAGAGTCTTATACCTTATAGCTTATTACTCTACAAAACTAACCCTAGCTAAATAGAACTATATAATCTATAATAAGGAGTTACTTATAATTATCTTATACTTAAAGGCCTAGTTAGCCGAGCTTTGTAGTATTATAGCTCCCTTTTAGATCCTAACTAATTATAAAAACCTCGAATACTTTTCCTAGCCTTGTTTAATTAGTAAGTAGCAAACTTAATAGGCTAAGATACTCTCCCTCTTTAACTTTAAGCTCTATTACCGACCTAGGTTATAAACGTCCTACCCTAACGCCCTATCCCATTGTAAATAAGACCTTCCCTAAGACGTATAACATATAGTACAACTTCTCCCTACTATCTAGATAGATACAATAGATTCCTTGATATCATCTAAAGTATCCTACCTACTGAAGGGGAGCACCATTTTTATAGATAAATAGCTAGTAGCCTTATAGGATAAGGGAGTTATTAAGGACGAACATTATATATACTAGCTCTAGGCTATCTAGGACAGGGCCCGAAAATTTCCAAAGGAAGCAAATATAGTATAGACCTAGATTATAGACTACTCCTTTAATATATAGGGTGCTCTCTAGTTCTAGGGTGGACTTTAGCTCCCTATATAGAAACTACTCACTACTACTATCCTTTAGTATATCTATAACTCCCTTATATCGGGTTACCTAGGGAGGAATAGGCTATTTAAAATACTCTAATAGGACTACTATTAGGACTTTATATCCCTAGACGTAAAGAGGTTTATAAGGAACTATCATATATACCGAAGAGCTAAGGTTTTATATTAACTATAATAAGGACTCCTCTAGCCCCTACCTATCGCCGACCGCTTCTAGAAATAGATTTCTATTAATTTTATAGTCGATCTCCCTATACGAGACGAGAATTTACCCCAGTACCTTATAATAATTACCAACCGGCTGTTAAAGTATATCTAGCTCGAAGCTATATCCTCGATAGGAGCCGAGGCATACGTACTCTAGTTCTAGGACGTATAGTAGCGGTTTTATGGATTTCCGATATAAATTATTACTAATTACGGCTCGGACTAGCTTAGCTAGTTTTAGACTACTCTCTATAAGATTATTAGGATCGAGTAGCTACTATTAATAGCCTATTATCTATAGATAGATAGAGGTATAGAATGCATAAATTAGGAGGTATAGACTATCCTATAGACTATAGTTTCCTTTGCCTAGTACGACTAGCCCGAATATCTACCTATATACTAGCTCGTAATTAATAACCGTAACTTGACGATAACTAGGACAAGCACGAGCTACCTCCTCTATAGTTATAATATAAGCCTAATATAGTTTGCCGACCTATTAGACGCTCTTGCCTTGACCCTATAAGGAAGAGCTACCAATTTCTTACACTACCTAAGAGAAGATATAGAATAGACCTAGGCCGCTATTACATATATATAGTAGCGCTAGTAAGAAAATACTAATCGTTCTTAACGCCTAGCTAAGAGATTTAAAGTAAGGGATAAAGTATAGCTATCCTTATATAATATTAAGACTAACCGCCCTAGCCGTAAGCTTAACTAGGTTAACGCTAAGTATAAAGTAATTACGATACTAATACTACTAACGGTAACTCTAGATATTCCCTATAGCCTTTACCCTACCTTTTATATTAACCTTGTCAAGCGTACTACGTCCGACCTATTACCTTTATAACGTATATCAGATTTCTAACCGGACCCGGTATTAGATCTCTCCTAGGAGGGACTACTATAGGAGGAATACGAAGTAAAAGTGATCTTTATAGCTAGGAACGCGAGGGGGAGAGGAAATCAACACGATATACTAGTAAAATGGAAGGGATACGACACCCTAACTTAGGAACCATTAGAAAATCTAGAAAATATTAAGGCGTTCGACGCGTTCGAGCAGGAGTAAGGAGACGTATATTACTATAATAGACCGGTTATAAACAGGAGGTAGGGGAGAGTATAAAAGCAAATAATATAAATTTTTCATATAGGTAGGCAAACCTAGGGCAAACGAGCGGCAGGTATATTATAGTCATATCGCGGACACGCCTATAGAGATAGTCTAATTATAAAAACAAAATAAATACACTAACTAGCGTGTAATACGCCTACTTTATAACCTCTTCCTCCTTATCCTCCCCCTCTAAAACAATAGTTATAGCGTTAAGAGTAGGGTCGTTATAGTTATAGACCAGGCACGCTACGTACTCGGCAGGCGAGGAAGAGCGGCAGGCACAGGAACGGCGGAAGTCGATTAGTATAGGTATAGGGCTTATAGAGATATAGGGGTAGGTATAGGAAGCAGGCGATAGAGTGCCTAGGACGTAGGTAATAAGGGTAGTATTAGTGTTAACTAAAGTCGATATATTCTTATTTATATATTATATCTAGCGTAGTATACTATCGTTCTATACTATAGTATAATATATAAGCTGCCTAGTAGCTTATAGGGTGGGGTTAGGGCCGGCGGTAGGCTAGACGATGTTACTATAGTAGGTAGGGGTATTAGGGGCAGAGGTAGTAATAACCAGGGCGAAGTTATTACTAGAGTAACGAGAACTTATAGCTAGGGTAGGGGCAAAGGCGGCCTATCTAGGCAAACGGTTAGACTAGGCAGCCTTAAAGAGTATAGAGAACGAACGTACTAACATGGAAAACTTAGGCGTTAGGATAGTATAATAGGCGCCCTAGTTAGTAGTCTTATAGTAAGTAGGGGAGGCGAGGGTAGTACTAGTATTATAATAACCTATAATTTTTTTAATACCTATATATAGGTAGGGGTTATCAGCCTAGAGCTATAGATCCTAAATATAGCTCTTATAGCTCTTATAGTATATTATATAGGAAGCGCTCTAACCTTAGATATACTTGACCTTATTACCTTCTAGAAGTCGGTTAATATATAATAGATAGTATTATTACTTCTTAGGCTATAGTTTAAACTCCTTGTTAAAAGAGTTACCTTTAATAGTATACTTACTAAGGGAGAGGTTAGCATTCTTATACTATAAAATGAGGAATTAATCTATACCTTATATATATATATAATAGCTAAAATTAGTATAGGTAAGGGAAAAACTTATATAGTAATCTTTATTCTTATCGCTATTAAGGTAGTAATGCTTATTACTATTACTAAGCAAACTAGTAGCTATCGATATATTAGATAGATACTAATTAGAAAAAAAAAAACTTAAAGGTATAATAAGGGTATAGGTAGCAAGCGTAGTTATAAGAGGCAGGGGCGGTTAGAGGGTATAAAGGAAGAGAGTTAGTTATAGGTAAGGAAAAATTAAGAGGAAGAGGGAAGAGGAAGGGGTATTTATGGGTATAGGAGGAGGGTAGTAAGGGAGCACACTAGGCCTAGGCAGACTACTTATTATATACGTAACTTACTACTATACACGTAGGTCGCGTTATTCTAATAATAAAGGGAAAGAGGTACAGGTTTTATCCGAACTCGAATCGCTGCCTATTTACGTATAATATACTATTGTATATACGGGTTATATTATTATAGTAATAAAGAAAGGAAGGTACGGAACCTACTTATAGGACTGATATATAGGGTGTAATATAGGGCGGGTTAGCCCGGTGACCGAAAAAAAAGAGGGGGGGTATATTATAGGCCCGGGCTATATTTAGGCTAGACAATACCTAGGCTTTACCTAGGTATGGAACGGACCTACCTTGCCTTATTTACCTACGTCCTATAGGTCTGTAGAGCGTTTGTTACTTATTTGTAACTCGTCCGGTAGATACGTAGCTAAGGCCTAGTTAGGGCCCGACCTAGAGCCTAACTAGGCCCTACCTAGGTTATAACGTATATATTTAAAAGGTACCCCTCCATATAACTCTTATATTCTTTTTCTTTTTCCTCCCTAAGGTAGTCAAATAGAATATTATATATTTATCTATAGATGCTATAAGGCTAGTATATTATACATTTATAACATTCCAAGAAGGCTATAGCTTCTCTTGCATCTTTGCGAAAACCCTACCAAAACATACAAAACTACCATCGCCAGAAAGCTCTCGAAAAACGCTATCTAACGGTACCACTCTCAACTGCGCGCGAGCCATTGCGGCTGTACAACAGGCATCGCAAGCGTGGAAGCCGTATCCGACCGCATTCCGACCACACCTCGCACGCCTGTCAAAATTTTCACCGCACGGACCACCCGGAGCCCCTAAACGCCCCTGAACGCGACGTCGATTTAAAGCCTACCACCAAGCCACCAAGTGGGGAGGCCTATAGCTTCGAACCAATCAAAGGGGGGCCTACTATAGGCCTACCCTGCTCCGGATATTAAGGAGCTAAGGGGTCTTGTTACGTAACTAGTTGACCTTATACTAAGCCCTGAACGGGGCAAGGCGTAGGACCTTGCTAATAGGCTCTTATAGGGCCTTACGACCACTATCATAGGCCTAGTTCTAAACCTATAGGAACTTGTAGCCGAGAAAGTTAAAAAGGGGCTTAAAGAAGCCCTTAAGGCTACCCCCCGCCCTATCTAGGCGTAGGTAGCCATAGGACTATAATAGGGGGTAACAGCCCCCTAAGGAGGCCTGCCGTTGGCCAAGGTAGTGCCATTATAGGCCTTATAGGAGGTTACGATACGGAACGCGAGCCTATAGGAGGACCTCAAAGCCTGAACCCTAGCCGAAATAGTCTAAGCAGTTAATAGGGCTTTTAGCTGCTAGGGAGCCGTCGCGGCTAGGAAGCTCCTAAGCGGGGATATGGTAGTAGTCTTTAAGGACAAGGCCACTAAGGATTAGTACTTAGCTAATAAGCGATAGGTGGCTATAGCCTTTGGAGAGGAGGCTAGGGAGGTCGGCAGGGCCTATATAGTCCTAGCTAAAGGAATCCGGAAGGAGGAGCTATAGGGGGTCAGTAAACAAGACTTTAAGGGGGCCGTAGGCCTATACTCGATCGAAACGGTCAAGTTCTAGCTGCTAAAGAGCCTATAAAGAAAGTGGGCTACGGTACTCCTAGGCCTATGGGACCTCGAAGAGGCCCGGAAGGCCTATAACGAGGGCGTGGTCTAGGATACCCAGGTACTAGACTACGAGCCTTACTAGGATGCTCTAGAGCCAAGGCAGTGCTATAGGTGCTAGAGCTTTGGCCATACCTAGTAGTACTACTAGCGGCCGGCCTGTTATAGCCGTTATAACGTAAAGGCCTATAGGGAGAGGGGGAAGACTAGGGAGGCCTAGTGCCCTACCTACTCTAACCAACTCCCTTGTAGGTATACGGCCTATAGGGGTCCCTATACGGCTTGGTATAGGGGCTACCCGAAGAAAGTCGAAGCCTAGGAACGGGCTAGGGAGGCCTATTAGTATAGACCCCGAACCTTCTAACCACCAGAGCAACCATACCAGAAGGTAGCCTTCGAGTTTAACAACTAACCGGAAGACGACGACCACTACCAAACCAGGGCTAAACGCCCCTGTAGGAGGCCTACCCTAGCCTAGTAGGCGGCTAGGAGTGCCCTATTCGACGCCCGACAGACCTGTATTTTCTTTCCACAGCCCGGAACCCCCTCCTTTTCGTAAATGGCCGAGGGGGTAGTAGCTATAGAGCCTACTACTATACCTTCGGCCTCTGCCCTAGCTACCTCAAATATAAATTAAGATCCTTTAGTAGAACACCTAAGGTAATAAACAGGCCCTCGAGGTCCTACTAGAAGAGGCTAAATACAACCTACTAGCTATCTAGGAACCGTAGATTAACCGATTTACAGGGTTAACTTACTGCCCTAGGGCTTTAAAGTACTACCTAGTTTATAAGCCTAAGGGCAAGGCGGCTATTTTAGTAGCTAAGCGCTTCCTAGTCGGCTAGTAGGACTATTCGGCAGAGGAGAACTAGTGCAAGGTGACCTTTCCGGCCCTAGGAGAGAGGGGGTTCGAGCTCTAGTCAGTCTATAATAACAAGGGGGAGCAGGCCCTCTTATAGGACCTGCTAACCCTACCTCGGCCAACCTACCCCCTAGTTCTTATAGGTGACTTTAACCTCTACTACCTAGTCTAGGACCTGTTTGACAGGCTTAGCCCGGGGGCTAGGGACCTCCTTAGCCTTGCAGACCAGTAGGACCTCGACTTACGTATGCCCTATAGCCAGGTCACTAGGGCCCCCTAGGGGGACTAACGTGGCCGGCCCTCTACAATAGACCTATTCTAGGCCTTGGCCGGGCTAGAAGTAAACTACAGGGATATCGCAGAACAGGGGAAGTCCGACCACTACCTACAGGCCCTATACGTCTCCTTCCAGGGGACTAACGGGCCTATACCGGCTAGTAGAGGGTGGGACTAGAATAGCCTAGATAGGGAGGTCGCACGGGCCGAAGCGGCACACCTCCTACTCTAGCTTGGCAGATAGGCATCAGCCCGGGCCGGGCCTGTCTTCCAGGGTCTAGAGGAGCTTCTATAGGCCTTCGATAGGCTTATAGAGGCCCTCGAGGAGATAGCTTCGGTCTCGGCTCTGGCAAAGAAGGCTAGTATAGGTGGCAAACGAGCTTAATGGTGGACAAAGGAGGTTCGAGAGGCCCGGAAGAGGGCCAGGGAGGTAGAGAGAGCCTATAGGGGTACCCCGAACCCCTATATATAGGAGGTACTACGGCAGGCCCTACGGGACTAGGCTAAGACTATTACGGCTACGAAGACTAGGAGCTAGAGGGCTACGCTACGGGAGGTAACTAACCGGCCGGACCTGCTATAGAGGCTAGAGCGGTAGGCAAGGCTGTAAAGCTACCTACCGGTCGACCCCCTAAAGCTCCCGGCCTTCGAAGGAGGGCTTATAACCTACTAATAGAAGGCTAGAGCATTGGCCGATAAGTTCTTTCCGAACCCGGAGGCAGACCTTTCGGATATCGACGACCTAGAACTAAATAGCCACTAGGAGCCGAAGTTCGAGATAAGTCAGAGGGTTACGGTGGGTGACGTTAGGGCAGTACTAGCTAGAGCGGCCCTATAGAAGGCCCTAGGGGAGGACCTCCTCCCTATAGGCCTGCTAAAGGCCTATAGGCGGCCGCTTTACCGGATACTAGCTATACTAGCCTCGGAGAGCCTCCGGCTCGGCTGTTTCCTAGCCCGGTTCAAAAGGGCTAAGATAGTAGTCCTCTACAAGCCCGGCAAACCCCTGCAGGCCTACTTTACCCCGGGTGGCTACAGGCCTATAGCACTCCTACTAATAGTAGGCAAGGTAATAGAGGCTATAGTCGCCTGGAAAGTAATGACCGTCGTAGAGGCCTATAGGCTTCTCCTAGCCGAGTAGATAGGTAACTAGGAATATAGATCTACCAAACTAGCTATTCGGCTTGTTACGGCTTAGGTTTAGGAGGCTTAGAGGCATAAGGTAGCTACCTCCCTCCTATAACTCGATATCTCAGGGGCTTTCGACACTATTAACCATACCTGGCTACTGGCCACCTTACGGAGCCAGGGCTTCCCGAAGTGGTTAGTGGTCTAGGTCAGGGAGTGGCTATAGGATAGGGTGGCTATCCTTCACTTCGATAGCTAGGAAACAGAGGATATAGCAGTAAGGGCCGGGGTCCCCTAAGGGTTACCCCTCTCCCCTATACTATTTATCCTCTATATAGCCTCTCTTTACTAGGCTATTTACTAGGCTTGCCCTATGGTCAGTTTGATAGGCTTTGCCGACGATACTAACCTTCTAGCCTTCGGGAGGGCCGAGGAGGCCTATAACGGTCAGCTACGGAGGGCTTAGAAGGCCTGCCTATAGTAGGCAAAGACATAGGGTATAGCTTTTGCCCCAGAAAAGTGCGAACTCATCCACTTTAACAGGGGCCGGAGACAGTAGTCACGACCGCTAGAGCTCCTATAGCCTAGGGGGGGTACTACCACTATAGCCCCGTCAAAGTCGGCTAGATTCCTAGGGGTCTGGCTAGACTAGAGGCTACAGTAGGGCCCTCACTACGTAAAGGTAGCTAAGAAGCTAGAAACCTAGGAGTTTACCCTAACCAGGCTCGCCGCGAAGACCTAGGGCCCTGGCCTCCTATAGGCCTGTAAGGTCTATACTAAGTGCATTCGCAGCGCCTTAGCTTACGGGGCCTCGAACTTCTACAAGCCTACCAAGCTAGGGGGCAAGCCAGAAGGCCCTGTTAGGAAACTATTAAAGGCCTAATATAGGGCCCTTCGAGTAGTTACCAGGGCCTATAAGGCTACCCCTATTCGGTGCCTCGAAACGGAAGCCTAGGTACTACCCCTCGACCTCTACCTTAATAAGAGGCTAGCTAACTTCGAAGCTAAACTCGACCAGCTACTCCTATAGACCGGGGCAGGCCTAGGGGCCCCCTAGGTCCCTGCTAGGGCTCTCATCTAACAGGCCTATAATAGGCTAAGCTAGAGGTTCCGGAAGAGAAGGGTTAGGGCAAGGGGCTAGGAGCCAAGGCCTATAGCCCTAGAGGTAGCAAGATCGACAGTCCGGCAGTAGGTTTAGGAGGGCTATAGAGAGGGTCGACCCCCCCTACAGACCTTACGAAAAAGGCCACAGGCCACGGAACTAGCTATAGTGGCAAGCTAGAGCAACCGCTAGAGGGCCGACCAAGCCGGTAGGAGGATATGGCATATATCGGACAAGGACCCCCCATGCCTAGTTTTTACAGGGGAGGGCCTATAAAGGCACTAGGGCCTAACGAAGGCCTAGAGCTCCCTACTAGTACAGGCCCGTACAAGGGGCTATTAGCCTCCGTGACTTCCTTTTTAGGGTTCAAGTCCCGGGGGTCAGTACCCCTTACTATGCCTGTGGCCAGGGGAGGGAGACTGTCGAGCACCTAGTCGTATGGTGCCCAAACCCACTAAGAAGCCGAACGTGGGAATCCTGGGAAATACGGTCGCAAAGGGACCTAGACCTCGTTTTACGGGGTATAGGGACCTGTAACCATCGTTTGGCAAGGACGGTTCTACAGTGGCTAATAGACCTAGGGAGGCTTCCGGAATACCGCCTTACAAGGAGGCTAGACCGGAAGGCAAGGCCTCTATAAGGCTATTCTAGTCACTTCTTTATAGTGTATTAGTACTCTGGATTAGGCGTTAAAGGCGGGATAGAGGTTTTTATCCGGCCTATTAGGTATGGTTTCCTTTGTATATAACTAGAGAGGCTCTAGCATGCTTATTAGTATAGCGGTGTAGGACTAATGATAATTATGATAATAATATAGATTTATAACTTCAATATTGCCTTTTAATAAGCTATTTAATATAATATCTTAGAAGTATAAGGTATATAAGGACTTTATACCTTTCTTAATACCATTATTATATATATCTTATTAAACTAGGTAGTAAATAAGAGGATAGAAATCGAGCTTGCTGATAGTATAGGATAGCTACTTCTGGAGCTTAGTACCCCTATTATGATAGCCGAGATCCTAATTAATAATAATATATAACTTAGAGTCTCTTAGAAGTATAGAATCTTCTCGATAACTTATATGCTAACACTTCCTATAGCTTAAAAGAGCGGTAAGAAGAGAGGTAAGGACTTATATAGAGACTCTTATAGCAGTTAGCGGTATAATACGAGATATCCCTATAAGCATCTAAGATATCTATAGGATCTAGTAGACTATTATACGCTTAAGTAAGCCGTTTATAGTAACGAGTAACGCTTGTACCTTTCTAATAAGGAGTATAAGAAGATTTACTAGGAGCTTAATAAGCCGAAGTAGGCTAGACTAAAAAATCAACTTATTACTAAGTAGGGGGAGCTATCCTATTCTAGGTAGTCAAAGGTAGGATACCCTAGTTCCCTTAATATATTAATTATTAGCCTTTAACTACTTAGTAAGCTCTCGACTTATTATAGGACGTTTAATATAGTCGCTCTATAACGCTATCCTCTTTCGGAAAGTAGTCTATTAGACTTATATAGTATGACCTACTTAGTTAATGATAAAAAGTTCCTTTTACCTAGAACGTTTATTAAGGTGAAAAATCCTAAGTTTGTCAAAGTAGGTATAATGACCTTTCCTATTAATAGGAGGGGTACTTAGGTAATTAAGAACGTTCTAGATAGACTATATAGACCGTATACCAAGAACCTAACGCTTAAGGATATCACTATCGTTAAAGGATTCCATATTAACATTGTCTCGGAAGCTCTATTACTTAAGGTAGGCGCTTAGTACTATAGCTTAGATTGCTTACTATGTTTCGGAATACTAGAAAATAACGTTATACTTCGTAAGTTAGAACGTAAGTATAATCTTACCTTCCTTAAATATAAGCTACTTTCCTACTACCTAAGCCTCCTAGACTACGTCTTAATTAGTAAAGCGGGTATTATAAACATTTATATACCCTTATAGAACGTATTTACTATATATAGTAGAAGGTCCTAAACACAAGCATTACCTACTATAAGAGAGAATACTAAGGATCTTTAGCACTTAAGAGCTAGCTACCTCAGACTAAAAGTATTAAAAGCACTTATTAATAACACTAGAAACGTCTATATCAAGGGGATAGCACGTATTAAGTACAAGAGCTACATTTATACTTATATAAGTATAATATACTAGCCTTATAGCATCTACAGATAAGCGTATAATATTCTATTTGACTACCTTAGAGAGGAAAGAAGAGAAAGAATACAAGAGTTATATAGAAGGGCGCCTTTTAAATATATACATTATAATCTAGGTAGGGCCTGGTTAGGCTCTAGGTCAGGCCCTAACCAGGCCTTGGCCACGTGTCCACCGGACGAGTTACAAACGAGTAACGAACGCTCTACAGACCCGTAGGGCATAGGTAAGTAGGGTAGGGTAGGTCCGTTCTATACCCGGGTAAAGCCTAGGTATTGTCCAGCCTAGGTATAGCCTAGGCCTATAATATACCCCCCCTTTTTTTTTTTTTTTTTTTTCGTGGTCGCTAGGCCGACCCGCTCTATATCATACCTTATATATTAGTTCTATAAGCAGGTTCTATACCTTCCTTCTTTTGTCGCTATAATGATGTAACCCGCGCGTATAATAGCGTATTATACGCGAACAGGCAGCTGTTCGAGTTCGGATAAAACCTATACCTCCTTCCCTTTATTATTAGAATAATGTAACCTACGTGTATAGTAGTAAGTTACGTATATAATAAGTAGTCTGCCTAGGCCTAGTGTGCTCCCTTACTACCCTCCTCCTATACCTATAAATACCCCTTCCTCTTCCCTCTTCCTCTTAATTTTTTCTTACCTATAACTAACTCTCCTCTTCTATACCCTCTAACCGCCCCTGCCTCCTATAACTATACTTGCTATCTATACCCCTATTACGCTCTTAAGTTTTTTTTTTTTAATTAATATCTATCTAATATATTAATAGCTACTAGTTTACTTAGTAGTAGTAGTAGTAGTTATTACCTTAGTAGTAATAAGAATAAGGATTATTATATAAGTTTTTCTCCTACCTATATGAATTTTAGCTATTATATATATATATAGAGTATAGATTAACTCTTTATTTTATAGTATAAGAATGCTAACCTTTTCCTTAGTAGGTATACTATTAAGGGTAACTCTTTTGACAAGGAGTTTAAATTATAGCCTAAGAAGTAATAATACTACCTATTATATATTAACCAACTTCTAAAAGGTAATAAGGTCAAGTATATCTAGGGTTAGGGCACTTCCTATATAATATACTATAAGAGCTATAGGAGCTATATTTAGGATCCATAGCTCTAGGCTAATAACCCCTGCCTATATATAGGCATTAAGAAAATTGTAGGTTATTATAATGCCAGCACCGCCCTTACCTCCCTTACCTACTATAAGACCGCTAACTAGGGCGCCTGTTACGCCGTCCTAATGCCTAAGTTCTCTATACTAGTACATTTGTTCTCTATACTCTTTAAGGCTACCTAGTCCAACCGTTTGCCCGGATAGGCTGCCTTTGCCCCTGCCCTGGCCACAAGTTCTTGTCGTTCTAGTAACGACTTTGCCCTAGTTGCTACTACCGCCGCCCCTAATACCCCTACCTATCATAGTAACATTGTCTAGCCTACCACCAGCCCTAACCCTACCTTACAAGCTACTAGGCAGCTTATATACTACGCTATAGTATAGAATGATAGTATACTATACCAGATATAATATACAAATAAGAACATGTCGACTTTAGTTAATACTAATGCTACCCTCGTTACCTACGTCCTAGGCACCCTGTCGCCTGCCTCCTATACCTGCTCGAGCGCCTCTATACGCCCCGTACCTATATCGATCGACTTCGGCCGTTCCCGCGTCTGCCGCTCTTCCTCGCCTGTCGAGTATACGGCGCGCCTAGTCTACGACCGTGACGACCCTACCCTTGCTACTATAACTATTATTCTAGAGGGGGAAGAAAAGAAGGAGGAGGTTATAAAGTAAACGTGTCGTACGCTAGTTAGTATATTTGTTTTGTTTTTATAATTAGACTATCTCTATAGGTATGTCTATAATACGGTTATAATACGTCTACGATGTAACTACGACGTACCTATCGCTTGTTTGCCCTAGGTTTGCCTGCCTATATGAAAAATTTATATTGTTTGCTTTTATACTTTCCCCCTCTTCCTATTTGTAACTAGTCTATTATAGTAATATATATCTCCCTACTCCTGCTCGAACGTATTAAGCGCTTTAGTATTTTCTAGATTCTTTAATGGTTCCTAAGTTAGGGTATTATATCCCTTCCATTTTACTAGTATGTTATGTCGATTTCCTCTCCCCCTCGCGTTCCTAGCTATAAGGATCGCTTCTACTTTGTATTCCTCTTATAGTAGTCCTTCCTAAGAGAATTCTGATACTAGGTCTAGTTAGAAATCTTATATACGTTATAAAGGTAGTAGGTCGGACATAGCATACTTGACAAGGTTAATATAGAAGGTAGGGTAGAGGCTATAGAGATTATCTAAAGTCACTATTAGTAATGTTAATACTATAATTACTTTATACTTGGCATTAACCTAGTTAAGTTTACGGCTAGGGTGGTTAATCTTAATATTATATAAGGATAGCTATACTTTATCCCTTACTTTAAATCTCTTAGCTAGGTGTTAAGAACGATTAGCATTTTCTTGCTAGCGCTATTATATATATATAATAGCGGCCTAGGTCTATTCTATACCTTCTCTTAGGTAGTATAAGAAATTAGTAGCTCTTCCTTATAGGGTCGAGGTAGGAGCGTCTAGTAGGTCGGCGAACTATATCGGGCTTATATTATAACTATAAAGGAGGTAGCTTATACTTATCCTAGTCACTGTCGAGTTACAGTTGTTAATCGCGAGCTAGTATATAGGTAGATATTTAGGCTAGTCGTACTAGGCAAAGGAAACTATAGTCCATAAGATAGTCTATATCTCCTAATTTATACGTTCTATACCTCTATCTATCTATAGATAATAAGCCGTTAATAGTAGTTACTTAATCCTAATAGTCTTATAGAGAGTGGTCCAAAACTGGCTAAGCTAATCTAAACCGCGATTGGTAATAATTTGTATTAGAAATCCGTGAAACCGCTACTATACGTCCTAGAACCAGAGTATATATGCCTTAGCTCCTATCAAGGATATAGCTTCGAGCTAGACGTACTTTGACAGCCGGTCAGTAATTACCATGAGATACTAGGGTAAATTCTCGTCTCGTATGGGGAGATCGACTATAAAATCGATAGAAATCTATTTCTAGAAGCGGTTAGCAATAGATAAGGGCTAGAGGAGTCCTTATCGTAGTTAACGTAAAACCTTAGCCCTTTGATATATATAATAGTTCCTTGCGAACCTCTTTACGTCTAGGGATATAAAATCCTAATAATAGTCCTATTAGAGCATTTTTAATAGCCCGTTCCTCCCTAGGTAACCTAATATAGGGGAGTTATAGACATGTTAAAGGATAGTAGTAAGAAGTAATTCCTATATAAGGAGCTAAAGTCTACTCCGGAACTAGAGAGTACCTTATATATTAAGGGAGCAGTCTATAATCTAGGTCTACGCTATATTCGCTTCCTTCGGAAATTTTCGGGCCCTATCCTAGATAGCCTAGAGCCGGTATATGTAATATTCGTTCTTGACAACTCCCTTATCCTATAAGGCTACTAGCTATTTGTCTATAAAAATAGTACTCCCTTTTAGCAGGTAGGATACTTTAGATAACGTCAAGGAATCTGTCGTATCTATCCAGATAGCAGGGAGAAGTTATACTATATACTATATATCTTTAGGAAAGTCTTATTCACAATAGGACAAGGCGTTAGGGCGGGACGCTTACAACCTAGGTCGGTAACAGAGCTTAAAGTTAAAGAGGGAGAGTATCTCGGCTCATTAAGCTTGCTACTTGCTAATTAAACAAGGCTAGGAAAAGTATTTAAGGTTTTTATAGTCGGTTAAGATCTAAAAGGGAGCTATAATACTATAAAGCTTGGCTGACTAGGCCTTTAGGTATGAGATCATTATAAGTAACTCCTTATTATAGATTATATAGTTCCGTTCGGCCGGGGTTAGTTTTGTAGAGTAGTAGGCTATAGGGTATAGGACCCTGTCTTCTCCCTGCTAGGATAGGCACCTTCCTAACGCCGTCCTAGAGTAATCTGCCTCAAGTACTATCTCCTATTCGGGGTCCTATTATACGAGGACAGGTTCTAATATAAAGGCCGTCTTAAGGGCGTCAAAGGCCTTCTATTCCTTAGTCCCCTACTAGAACGGGGTATTCTTATAGGTTAACCGTATTAAGGGTTCTATTAGCCTAGAAAGGTTAGAGATAAAGTCTTAGTGGAAATTAGCAAACCCTAGGAAGCTTTATACTCCCTAAACCTTTTATAATACCTCCTACTTACAGATAGCGGCTAGCTTTTTAGGGTCTAGACAGACCTAGGCCCCTACCTCTATAATATAGCTAAGGTATTTAACTTCTTTTATAGCAAATATATACTTCTTAAGGTCTAATATAAGTCCTACTTTCCATAACCTTCAGAGTACATCCCTTACTTACCTTATATAATCTTTCTTACTACCCGAAATATAAACTAGGATATTATTAAGGTATACCGTTATAAAGTCTCTAAACGTTAGGCTAAGAGCGTTATTAATATATCATTAGAAGGTTATAGGTATACCTATAAATCTAAAGGAATAGATAAGCCACTTAAAGAGGCCGAACTAGGTCTAGAATACTATTAAATATTTATAGCCCTCCGCGATCCAAATATAGTAGAAGGCCGCCTAGATATCTAACTTTATAAACCACTTAGCTTTAGCTAGGGAGTAAAGTATTTCCTTAATAAGCAGGAGGGGGTATCGATCTTACTTTATAATCTTATTTAGCGCCCGATAGTTAATATAGAATCTCTAACCTCTGTCTACTTCCTTTACTAAGAGGACAGGGGCAATAGCCGAAGAGGAGCTAGCTTAGATC
The DNA here is from genome assembly GCF_000226095.1 of Thermothelomyces thermophilus ATCC 42464. NCBI lineage: Eukaryota > Fungi > Ascomycota > Sordariomycetes > Sordariales > Chaetomiaceae > Thermothelomyces > Thermothelomyces thermophilus. Next base: position 1,576,081 of record NC_016476.1, on the reverse strand, counting down.
TATCCCTTATCTAGTAAGTCAACGACTTACTTTCGGACTTCTAATAAATGATCCTATGGCATATTATAGAGAGGCCCCTAAGGGAGTTTGGGGATCTTTCCGTCTAGGCCCTCCTTTAATTTGATATAATAATTGGCTACGCTATAATATAGGGGAAGTTTACTAGCTTTCTCCTTATTAAAGAGGTCGGCAAAGTCGCGAAGTTCGTCTAGTAAGGTAACCTCTAACTCTATACTAGGCCCTAGTTAGGTGCCCCTATTCCCTATACTTTCTCTACTAAATTAGCGTCTTAATTCTAGGATAGTTATTATTTCTTGGATACTAGTAACTAGGAAGGTATTGGAAGTCTTCTTCTTCTATACTCTCTAGACTATACCTATAAAGACTATACCTATAATTTAGGAGATTCCTATCTATCTCGACCGTAAAGAGATCTTATAGATAAGTAGTCCTAGTTATGTCCTGATTTCAAAAACGCCTATATATATATCTAGTTTGACCTCCTAGTATTCTATCTATAGAAGACCTAATATAATATTATATACAAGTCCTAGGACTATATAAAATGTAGCCTAACTCTCCTAGCCATCGATATCTATTGTAATATAGGCTATCTAAGTGATCTTCTAGTCCCGTTATAGCCTAGTTATAGTCCTAAGGATATATATAGTAGGCAAACTAATCTACTCGATTCCGAGCTTCTAGTACATTCTCTTGCTAATAATGCTATAGCTAGAATATCTACTATCTACTTAAGCATTTATAAAGCCGGTAGAGTTAAGAAAGATCAGAATAAGAAAAGGAGGTCTATCTATTCTTTTGCTAATCTCTATAAACTTGTCTTCTAGGTAGTTATAGTCTTCTAGCCCCCTTACAAGACTTTGACTAGGGGCTACTTTTTCCTCTGCTTGCTATCTTCTTCGTTAGATAGGTTATTATCTTCCTTCTAATCCTTAGCCTCTAAGGTATTAATATCGGTTCTTAGCTAGTTCTACTATACTAGCCTTAAAGTAGGGGCGAAGTAACACTTAGTAATAAAGTGACCCTTCTACCTATACTAGATATACGCTCTAGCTACCTATTAGGCTATATATACTTCTAGACTAACCTATTTCACCTATAGGGCGTTACCCCTACGTTTTCCTACCCTATCCTTGTTAGGTCCCTTCCTCTATAGGTTAGTATATAATAGGTTAATTCCGGTCATTAGTATATCTCCTTTTATATCCTTCTCTCTCTATAGTTTAGGTGCCGCCTACCGCCCCTATATCTACTAATACTTATTACTAAGCCAAAGAGCCTTAAGATCTATAGCAATCTTATAGTATTTCTTGACTACTATTATATAATTATCCTAGGGAATTCCTTGTCCGATTACTATATATTTAAGTTTCGGAGAGAGGTATTATTATAATTTGATTAGGCATAGCTTGTCGCTCTAAAGGAGGCTACCTACCTTCGATAACTTAGCCTTAAACCGAATAATAAAGGCGGCAAACGGTTCGTCATCTCTCTATCGAAGGAATTCTAGTTCTAATAGGGCTACCATCTTCTCGTAGGGGTCGGAGAAGATGCTCTTGAGATATTAGAGGAACTCGGTCGGGTTATACCTAACTTTTAGGCCTATAGATTTATAATAGGCTATAACCTAAGTCTATACCTAGCGCGTAAGGTTTCCCTAGATGAAGACCTATTAGTTGTGATTAGAGCCGATGAAATCTCTATCAGCCATAAGGACGTGTTCTATCGTACTCTTCTATATCACGAAGTGTTCCTTTTTACCGTTAAAAGGTTATCCGGTTAGGAGACGCTTCTACTACGGCCGCTAAGCTTTAAGAGGCACCCTAGCCGACTTAGGGGTTAGGACAGGTTAGGTTTAGGATGCCCGGAGAGTATTAATTATAGCGTTCTACTGTTCTACTACTACTTGAAGGGAGCGGATAAGCTTCTATAATTCCGCTAAGTCTAAGGGCCTATATACTATCGAATCTATTATAACTACATTATCGATAACTCCTTTAGGGAGTTACTACTAGTAGGAAGGTAGTCGAAATGTAATATACTAGCCTTATAGCATCTATAGATAAGTATATAATATTCTATTTGACTACCTTAGGGAGGAAAAAAGAGAAAGAATACAAGAGTTATATAGAGGGGCGCCTTTTGAATATATACGTTATAACCTAGGTAGGGCCTGGTTAGGCTCTAGGTCGGGCCCTAACCGGGCCTTGGCCGTGTATCTACTAGACGAGTTACAAACGAGCAACGAACGCTCCGCGGACCTGTGGGGTGTAGGTGAGTGGGGCAGGGTGGGTCCGTTCCGTGCCCGGGTAAAGCCTAGGCATTGTCTAGCCTAGGTGTAGCCTGGGCCTATAACAATAAGCAAGGTTATCTCTAGGAAAACACTGCCTAAGTAGAAGTCTATATGCCTGTTCTAGTAGGTAGCCTAGGATCTATTCGATTATCCCGAAGTAATTAATAGATTATAATAGCTACTTATAATTATTAACAAGTATAGTAGGAAGCTCTTCCCTTTCCTCTTAATGACAAAGTTACTAGACTAGATTATGGAAGTCATCTAGAATTTCGAGAGCTAGGTAAGACGCTAATATAGGCTTGCTATCTATAAGATTAAGTAGGATAACGATACTATAACGATTAGTTTAGTAGGGCGTGTACTAACACGTTACTAGACTTAGGCTATAGAAAGTGGTATCGATCTTAAACTCTTACCTTTGTATACCTACAAGCCTAACGAACTAGTAGAGCAAGTAGGGCAAGAACTGATCTTACGCTTAATCAAGATGCTTAATAGTATAAATCTACCTATAAAGCTCTGGTTAGAAAGTATATAAATAGTAATATACTTATATATAATAAGCCTAAGCTATACTTACTTATTTAAGACTCCTAATAAGGTACTCTATAGCTAGTTTAAATAGTATTTTTACTAGTACAAACCTAGCTTAATAATTGTATTAACTAGTGACTTACGCCTAGACTAGAGTAGCATCTTTATATATAGATGCTAGGTATATATCCTCCATAAAGATAGAGAAGCTAAGTAGCATATAAAGAACTTTAAGGTACCACTATATAGGCTAATAGGGTATCTTATGGGATATCGTATATCTAATATTTATCGCGTTTAGATACCCGAGCTCGACAGGGTCATTATAACTTGTAACATTTACTTCGATAAGAAGACTTTCTACTATCTAGGCAAAGAGCAGCTAATAGAGTTATCGCTAGCGGTAGCAAGCTAGGAAGTCAATTAATTCGATCTTAGCGAAGATTCCTAGGATACTAACTTTCTCTAGGAAGCATTACAATAGACCTAGCAACCAGTAGAAGACTCTATTATAGTAGCTTGGCTACCTCTATTATGAGAGAGTCCGGCGGTAGACTAACCTTTCTAATAAGGTTAAGACTCGGGGGTAAGGGAGCTCTCCGATATATAGCCTATAAGCGAGCAATTAGTTTTAAAGACTCCTATAGTAGAGACGTAAGTAATATATGAACTTACCAAATAGATAGAGAACTTTAGAAGACTCTTGACCCCTAAATATACGCCTAAGCCCTTAGTGACTTACCTTACACTAGCTAGTAAAGGGGATGTTTACTAGGAAGTAGGAAGGTTTAAATCAGGGCCTTCCTAGTCGCTAGCTAGCTAATTAAACGCTAGGGAGAGTAGGGGAGCCGTCAGATCTAATAGAGAAATGCCTTCTGTAGAAGAGTCGAGCGTATATAGTATATCAACGGAAGAGCTAGAAGCTAGGGATAGTACTACTAATATATCGTACCTGGCTAGGCTAGAGGAGTAGAGCGTTAAGCGAAGTCTAAATTAGCTAATATATCCTCTAGAAGGTAGAAGCAAAGGGGAAGCTATTTGGTAACCTCTTACAAGGAAAGGCAGAGGTAGGAGGAGGGCTTATATACCTAGGGACCCTATATAGTCAAGTAAATGGCTATAAAATAGAGAGAGGGTTAATTATTACTACTTCTTCATCTATATAACTAAGGAACTCTAGTAATAGTTTTATAAGACTTACCTACCTAATTAATAGGAAGCTTACCTAGAGGACTAGAGTATAAGAACGATATATATAGTATTTACTACCGCTATACGATAGAAGGATACTACGTACCTCGGAGTAGCCCTAAATAAGCCGCGTTAGTATATTAACGATCTTACTTACATTCCTACCAACTGGCAAGACCTATATAACTACCTATTAGAATAATAGTTTAAAGACACGGCTCGTAAGGAGATACGTAACTTAGAGAGCAGGGGAATGTAAAAGATTATACTATACGAGCAGGCGAAAGCGCGACCCATCCCGTTAAAATAGGTCTTTATATATAAGTTTAATAAGGATAGTTTCTTAGGGAAATATAAGGTAAGAATCTATATATAAGGAGATCCACAAGATATTAGCTTAATAGAAAGTATATATATAGCTACTCTAGTGGTATAGTCATTCTATATAATGATAGTAATCGCTATATACTTTGACTTAGAAGTTAAGTAGTTCGATATAGTATAAGCGTTCCTTAATGCCGAATGACCAGAAGACGATTCTATTGTCTACAAATTACTAGAAGGATTTAAGTAGCTAGGAAAATGTATAGAGTTATAAAGAGCTCTATACGGCTTAAGAGACTTGCTATTCTTATAGTATAAGGAGTTCTATAAAATACTATCAGAACTAGGTATAGAACTATTAGGCAAAGAGAAGTGCCTCTTCCTAAGATACGATAAACACGTCATCCTGATCTTCTATATCGACGACTTCTTAATCTTCTTCTATAAAAGTAACGCTATAGCGGCCGAGCAGGTAATAGAAGGAATCAAAGCTCGATATAACGTCTATAAGTAGGGCGATATTAGTTAGTTCCTTAGTATTAGGGTAATTCGAGACTGACCTATATATAAGATATAGTTAGTCTACGACTAATATATTAGAAAGGTAGTAAGAAGATATGGGCTAGACGTACCTAGCGTGTATAAACTAACTCCCTTAAGCTATAAAGAACTAAAGAAGTTCGAAGGGAGTACTACTAGTATATAGATTAAAGAGTATCAAGAGCTTGTCGGATTAATCCTATATTATATAGTTATACTATGTCTAGACGTTATATATACCTGTTTAGTACTCTCTTAATACCTAACTAACCTAGGACTAGACTACTTATTAGAGGCAAGGCAAGTAGTAAGATATCTATTTAGGAGCTCTTGCCTATTAATCTAGTATAGAGGCAAGCGAGCGCTAGAAAGTCTAATGCTTATAATTGCTAGGGACGCTTTATACATAGATAATCTAGATATATAGTATTCGTCGTAGGGATATATCTTCTTTCCATTTGGTAGTCCTATTACGTAGAAGGCGTCGCGGTAGGATATAGTTATAACGTTAAGCACTAAAGTAGAACTTCTAACGCTCTCCCTTATAGCAAGGGAGGCTATAGTGCTTAAAAGGCTATTTATAGATATCGATCTTAAGCTCGGGGAACCCTAGAACATCTACTACGACAATTAGTAAACGATTAAACTAGTAATAACTAAAAACGAATATATTAATACTTACCTATAGTATATAGATATCTATAATATATAGTTACGCTAGGAAGTAACGAAAGGAACGTTTAAAGCTATATATTTACTAACTAGTCAGATACTAGTAAATAGGCTTATTAAATGACTTAGCTAACAAGCCTTTAAGCGCTAGAGGGCTCTCCTTAATCTTCAAGATATTAGTTATAGGCTTATATAACTAGGGGGTGGAAAATAAGTCAAATTCGCCAAATAAAATACCGCCTAATACTCCCTATCTATTATTAGTGGCCATTACTAGGATTAATAGCCTTACCCTTGCCTTTATCCTAGCTAGATAACAATATAACGCCTGACACGTCATTAGACATGCTAATACGAGCTTTACGATCCTCTTTAATCTTGCCTAACTAGTAGAAGATATCGTATATAGAGTAGGCGATCTTCGTAAAACGCGTAAGTTTAGCCTTATCAAGCTTATACTCCTCTATATCGTCTACACTAGCATGTTTAAGGTCATTCTAAAGAACTATACATAACTTCTTAAGATCCTATATATAACTATCAGCGATTTGCCTATATGTCGGGGGTAGAGGTTTAGGATCTAAGGACTTATAGAAGTGATATAGTACGTTGTCTACGGACGCGTCCATTATATAAGGCTGGATAAGATAAGACCTGTGGATCTAGCAAACGGGCTATCAAACGGAGGGTTCTTTGTTCCTAATCCTCTACTTATACTAGAGCCACAGGGCCAGCATACGTAGGAAGAGGACATCGATCTTTTGAACTATTTACAACTTACTAACTTTCCTTCCATCAATTAGAACCATCTTCCATCTACTAGAGACCATCTTCCATCAAATAGTAGCAGAAACTCTGCTCCAACCATCTAAAACCATCAGTACTAGATTCGTTTCGCGTTAACGAACAGCCTAGTACCACTTTCGCGATAGTTACGCTCTGTTTCGGTGACTTGGTAACCGAACTAGGCAATTCTGTTACAACTATTAACCCTATCTTCGTTTGACCCCGGCGACTTAGTAACCGGTGGCTAGGCGAATCCTATGTCAACCCTAGGATCCTTTTCTATAGAGGACCCTCCTGGCCCCCCTCCTTATCCTTTAAATTCCCCTTCTAAAAAGCTATCATATAAGGAACTGTCTGACTTTGCTAAGAGCATACTACAAAGGCGCGACAAGATGCCTTATACACCGTAAGCGCAGGTATTAGATCCTAACGACCAACCTTAAGAAGAACCTCCGTAGGAGCTAGAATCGCTACTCGGATTTGCTAACGACTACAAGCTATATCAAGCCAAACCTGACAATTTCGGCGCTAACAAGGAGACGATAAGCTAGCTAAATAGCAAAATAGATCTTCGATTTAACTAGTTAAAGGAACAAACCGACCGCTTTTCTAACAAGACTAAAGGAGCCATCTATAAACTATTATAGCAACTTGAGAAAAGTATAGTCAGGATAGATCGTAGCTTTGTAAGCCACCTAAAGGGAGTTAAAGATTGACTCTACGGCCGCCTAGAGAAGGATATACTAGTAATGATAGATCCGATATTTGACTATATCAATGATCTAGAAATATATACGTCATAGTATAGAAACGCGCTCGGCCGGATAGGAATATAGATAAAGGAAATAGTTGACACGATATATAGTCAAGACGGCGAAAACGACGATCAATCACCTAGTCGTCAGCGATCTTCCTTTGATCTTACTAGACTAAGCGCTATCGTAGAAGAAGTCTAGTAAGTTAGTAACATTATAGAAAACATATGACGTAATAGCGGTGCTTTCCCTATACCTCCTAAGGGCGTGGGAATTGGCTATCGTCGTAGTCTTAGCCGCCCCAAACGCGCGTAGTCTTCGCGTAAGATCCTACACTTCGCAACTGGTAATAACGGAGGCAGAGAACCGGATTCCTCGGGATCTGGTGACGGCGACGCCCCATCTAACCGTCGCTAACCTTTAGGAGACTGGAATCCAAGACACCGTCGTAGCGCCCCATACCTTAGCAACGGTAGCGGCGGCAGCGGTGGCAGAGGTAACGGTAGTGGTAGCAACGTTAGCGGCGACAATGGCAACGGACGTTATAGACGCGAGTTAACGTATAATACCACTATAAGTATATAGAGTCGCTTAGACTTTAAGATTAAGAGGGACGATATTAGCTAGTTTAATCCTTCTTTCCCTAACCCATATTCCTTAGGTATTGTTAACGACGGCAAGAATCTAGTATTTACCGACGTCTATTTGTCACGGATAAGCACATAGGCGGCCTGGCAGGCTGCAGCTAGGACACGGGACATTCCGACAGCCAATCACTCGACGGACCAATCAGAAGATTATCACCGCCAAGACTAAGGTCTTCACTAGTGATAATAACATGTCACCGTCGACAACATAGAATCACGAAGTGAAAGGAGAAGTAGTACTAGTGATAACTATTAAAGAAGGATAGACCATTATATATATATAGCTAGCTAGTCACTCGTTATAGTGGACTCTAGGAGTTTGCTAGTAGTAACAATCACAATCACAGTACTTATACTAAGCATTGCTAATTACTATAAGAGATAACTCTAAGTGTTGTTATAAACCCTTTAGCTTTACCAAATCCCTTAGACGACCTACCTGCTTATCCCGCTTTACCTACCTCCGTCTGGACCCTTTTAGAAGAAGTCTGAGTTAGGTTTGTTATACGTTGTTACTACTCCCTTTGTTCTATTATAGTTTAGAACAGAGGTGACTTCGACCTCGACACCGACATGGCTACCGACGTTATGGCCGAATAATTGCTTGCCTAGCTTGATTAACTCTAGTAGCGGATCTAGGAGTTGGACTAGAGAGACAAGGCTGCTTAAGCTCGAATTAAGGAACTTGAGAACCGCGAAAAGTACTTGTAGAAGTTAGTTAACGAGGCCTACACCAAAATCAAGGCACTTGAAGGCACCAAAGTAAAGCATATTAAGATTAAACTACCTGGCAAATACAGAGGAACTAAGGAGGATCTTGTAAGATTCTTAATAAATCTCCGATCCTACTTCTAGCTTAATAATGACAAGTTTCTAGACGAAAAAGGCAAAGTCCTTTATATAGCTACGAGACTAGAGGGTAAGGTACTTAGATAGTTCGAGCCGACGTAGAATGACTATCTCACTAAGGAAGACGAAGACGACCGAGACGTATTTACGTAGGCAGTCTTCTAATCTTATAACCGTTTCGAAGAAGAGCTTTGAAAGGTTTTTAGCGATAAGGACGAGAAGATTTATACGTAAGAAAGACTTGCTAATCTCTGACAGACTAAGTTAGTAGCCTCTTATACTATATAGTTTAGATAGGACATGCTTAAGTCTTAGCTTAACGACAAGGCATTAATATAATTGTTCTATAACGGCTTAAAGGAAAAGGTTAAGGATAAGCTATATAAGTATAATCGGCCTAAGACCCTAGATAAATACATTATATAGGCTATTAGAATCGATGATCGACTCTATATACAAGAGTAGTAGAAATGAGGTTGAATAAACGGAACCATAGTTAAGGCCAACGACAAGAAAAAGCAAGCATACGTTAGTACCTTATATAGGATATACCCTAGAGCTATAGATATAGACATAACATAGAAGCAGGACTAGAAGAAGATGACTAAAGACAAGTCTAATGTTACCTATTATAACTACAGAAAGAAAGGGCACTATAAACAAGAATGTTATAGCCTAAAGAAAGAGTAAAAGATAGTCCCTAGAAAGGAAATTACGACTATTGACAAAACTACCAAGGACGTTATCGAAGTAGTAGCTACAAGCTACAAAGACAGGGGTAGTAACACAGATAGTCTCAGATATAACAACAATAGTAAAGACAAACAAGCACCGTACTCCGAACTAGTCATTATAGACCTAGAGATAAGTCTTGCCGAATAGGACATAGTAGGAGAATATGTACCGCTAGCTTCGATTCTCCTAGTCTTGAGGCAGTGGGGTTTCACGGTCATATAGAGGCAGGATAGATCGTAGATAACCGACACCCAAGGAATCGAAAGACCTAGACCTAATGTTCTATTCCTCTAGGAACAAATCGAATGGTATTATAACGAAGTTTTTTAGCTTAATATAGAACTATATAAATGGGATAGGCGCTTAATTCGACTTGCCTAGTAAAGCGATAGAATGAGGGACGAAATGAGGGAACTCTAATATATTATAGAAACTATTAAAGGAGAATAGCCTATGACATACGATAGGCCTGATAGCTATATCGAGTATCTTGACGGCTAATAACTTAGCAATGACGTACGGAACCTAGAATACTAGTTTATACACACAAACCACGGAACAGACGAGTATATATAGGAAAGCTACTAGAAGAAACACTCCTATATTAGCACTAGAGTACCTATAGTCTATATATAATGGGAAGGATTTAGGAAAGAATTCCAATACCTCCTAGGTAATGCTACGTGACTGTACCCTCGACACGAGGCACATACGCAAGTGCCCTAGTTCTAGTATATAGCATACAAATGCCGATACCACTTCCACGACAAATTCGAAAACAATCACTGGCCGACCTGACAAGGAAATGAGGACGGAAGCTTATACCCTGTGGAATGGGTCTATGATATAGGAAATAGAGCGGCCGAATTGCTCTAGAAGATCAAAGCCTATAATTTAGAAAGTATTACAATAGTTCTAAGACGAGCCTAGCCTAGGTACTACGGAACCGGACGAGATATATAGGACTTATGCTAGAGCAACGATTACCTTTATTATATGGAAGAAAAGAAATTGCAAATTCGGGAGCTTTAGACGAAGCTATAGTATATACGATGGAAAGCAGAACGGACCTAATAGTAGGAAGCTATAAGCACTTAATGGCTTATAGAAATAAGCACAATTAACGAAGCCGCTATTAGCCAAACAACCAAAGAGGTTAGCACTGACCTAGGAAACAGGTTAGGGCCCTTCGAGGGGCCTAGAAACCATTAACGCCTACGTAGTGGTAAGTAGTAGCGTAGTATAGGAGGGACTAGTATAAGAGACCACTATATCAAGACCTCCCAGCAGAAACATGGGAAATCGCTATAATCTTTAGACGACGGTAGCAAGATAAGCGATTATAGATAATAGCATAGTGGAAATAGCACGAAATGCTTGTACTAGTAGACAGTAGAGCAAAGATAAATCTGATTTTGCCGATACTTGTAAATCAGCTACGGATACCCTAGAGAATGAAGTAGAAGCATGGCATAGTCAAAGGGCCATTTCCGACATAATAGGTATATAAGGAGACCGAACCAATTGATATTACTATAGTAGGAAAGACTATAGTAGTCATATTTAGCATCGTAGACATAGGTAATGATGAAGATATAATATTAAGGTTACTATAGTATAAAGACTATGACCCGGACATTAGCTAGAAGAATGGTAGCTACCTATGACCCTAAACGGAGTTATATTTAACTAGCAAGATAGGGAGTACGTAAGGATCACGAGTAGACGATGCTTAAGGAAAGGCATATCCTACAGATCTACCGCAAGAGACAGACAGTGGTAGGCAGACTACTACGGACTCTAGAAGAGGCGGCATAACGATATCGATATCGCGACAGGAGGAACGAGCTAAATCGCCGATAGCTATTCTCTCCGTTAACGAATGCGGAGCACTGCAATTAGAGTAGTAGGTTGAGATAGGAGAAATCGCTAGTATTACTATAGACGGAACTAAGTTCGTATATTACTAGAAAACCAAAAGACGAGACAAGACTAGGGAAGTACCGAAGGAATATAAAGGACACCTAGCATTCGAACCGAAACATCTAGAAGGACTACTAGAATATAGCCTATAGGATTACGAGATTAAGCTTAAGGAAGGAGCATGACTAAAGTTCTTTAAGATTTACTATATGAGCCAGATATAGAATGAAGAACTTAAGCGATATTTAGAGGAGAACCTTCGAAGAGGACATATCTGCCTGTCAATATTGCTAGTAAGCTACCTAATCCTGTTTATGCCTAAGAAAGATAGAAAGCTATAGTTATACGTCGACTATTAGCAACTTAACAAATAGACTATGAAAAATTAATACCTGTTACCGCTAATCTTACGGCTCCGAGATCAGTTAGTAGGAGCCTAATATTTTACACGTCTTGACTTGCTATCGGCCTATAACTATATACGGATCAAAGAAGGCGATGAGTAGAAAACGGCCTTTAGGATACCCTATGGCCACTATAAGTACCTTGTCATGCCATTTGGACTTACAAATACGCTAGTAATGTTCCAAGCCCTAATTGATCAAGCTATCCGACCCTTTCTCGACAAATTTACGGTATGTTATCTCGACAACATACTTATCTTCTCCAAGATAATAGACAAACACCGGAAGTATGTAAAAGTAGTGCTAGATGTACTATACGTATATAAGCTATTAGTCAACAAGGAAAAGAGCAAATTCCATATTAGGAAGATAGTCTTTTTAGGATACGAAATATCCCTAGGATAAATCCGGATGGAACCTTCAAAGATTAAAGCTATCAAGAATTGGCTACGACCGACGTTAGTCATAGAAGTACGAAGCTTCATTAGATTTGTAAACTTCTACCAAATGTTCATTAGGAACTTTAGAGCGATCGTACAACCTTTATACAAACTTACCAAGAAGAATGCTAAATTCTAATGGGAAGAGCAATATAAGTAAGCATTTATATAGATCTATAACGCCATTACTAAAGATCTAGTGCTAGTACTACTAGACCCTAAGAAGCTATTCGAGGTAGAAACGGACGCTTTAGACTACGCTATCGGAGGACAATTAGGACAACGAGACGGATAAGGAAAGCTATATCCTATAGCCTTCTTTTTAAAGAAGCTCGACGGACCACGTCTCAATTATCTAATCTACGACAAGGAACTACTTGCAATTATTAAAGCTTTTAAGGAATAGTAACTATACCTTAGCGGCACAATTAAACCAGTATAAGTATATATAGATTATAAGAACCTATAATACTTTATAACGACAAAGGAGCTTAATAGACGATAAATACGATAGGCAGAATTCCTTACAGAATTTAACTTTAAGATTTGCTATAAGAAGGGTAAAGAGAATGTACAAGCAGATATCTTAAGCCGACGAACGGATTATATAGAAGGACAAACGGGAACAATACTACCGTTATTTAAGGAACAAATAGACGGAACGCTATATCATGAAACGCAGACACCCGTAGAAGATAATCTACTTAACTCGTTCCTAGAATACTATATAATCTTTCAAGAAGAAAGGATTAACAAGGCATAGTATCAAGTAGCACCCGGACTACTAGTACCTAACAAAGTAGAAGAAAGAGATAGGAAACTCTGGTACCGAGGCAAAGCGTATATCTACGACAAAGATCAACAGCTACAGATGATTCGAGAACTCTACGAGTCGAAACTCGGAAGACACAAAGGAGTTACGAAGACTGTCGCACAAGTCAAGAAACACTACGACTTTCCATAGTTGACGGTACAAGTTAAGGAAGTCATACGGAACTACGATATCTGTAATCAGAGCAAAACGGCATAATATAAGCTATATAGGCTACTTTAGCCACTACTAATAGCTGATAAACTATAGAGTTTAGTTATAATAGACTTTATTATAAAGCTACTAGAATCTAAGGACATAGTTATAGGAGTAACCTATAATAGTATTCTTACTATAGTAGATTACCTGACTAAGTGGGCATACTTCTTTCCCTATAAGGAGTCCTAGACAGCGGAACAGTTAGTAGACGTGATCTATTAGCAAGTTACATTAGTATATGCTTAGCCGTAAGAATGGATCACTAATAGAGACACCAAGTTCGTGTCGAAGTTCTGGCAAGCGTTAATATAACAATTAGGCGTTAATAGCAAGCTATTAATAGCATATTACCTACAGACTAATAGACAAACGGAGCGACTAAACCAAGTTATTAAGCAGTACCTCTGCTCTTATATTAACTACTAGCAAAATGACTAAGTCATGCTATTACTAATAGTATAACTCGCTTATAACATAACGCTAACGGAAACAACCAAAGTTATACCGTTCTTCGTAAACTACAGATATAAAGCAGACCTTAGGCAAGGACTAGAGGTTATAGTGCCGAGAGTAGTAGTCAAAGCGGAACAAATGTACGCACTATATGAAAAGCTCAAAAAGGAACTCGAGTTTGTTAAGGCCAGAATAAAGAACTACTACGACAAACACAGGCTCGAGGGACCTTGCCTAGAGAGGGGAGACAAAGTCTACTTGATTGTATAGAACTTACGAACCAAACGACCAAGTATAAAGCTAGACTTTAAGAAGGTCAGACCCTTTGTTATCAAAGAACGAATTTCGACATCTAACTACCGACTATCGTTACCATTATCTATGCGACTACGGACAGATGTTTTTCATATTTCACTTCTCGAACTAGTACTAAAGAACGCTAAGGTTGCCATATATATCGAAGCAAAGGACGAAGAGGAAGAATAGGACATCGAAGAAATTCTAGATTTATATATTATTAATAGGGAACTATAGTACCTAGTTAAATGGCTTAATTTCGGACTAGAAGACAACTTATAGAAACTAGTCAAGAATTTGAACTACCCTAAGAAACTGGAACAGTTCTACCGGTAGAATCCGGATCGACCAAAGGAAAACCCGGGACAGAACCAAAGACAGCGCCCTAGTCGATAGCATCGACGGCATCATTAATCTACGACGAGGGTATAATAGGCGTCTCTTGCCGCTTAACCTCCTCTAACTCGTCTAAGGTCGACAGACTACGTGCTACTATATTAGTACCTTTCTCTATTAAAAACTCCTTCTGCTGATAAAGACGCTAGAGCTATATAAGCTTTTTAGATAACTTATACTAGGCCTCTTTTAAACGGCGTTAGGATTTATCTAGCTTAAGTTCGGTATAACGTTTAGCATCTTTAATACGATGCTACTCCTAAAGAATACGATCTATTAGAATAAACATTAGGAATCATAGTAAAAAAAAAAAAAAAAAAAAAGAGGAGACAAGCTTACAGGAAGAAAGCAGGATACTAGAGCCATCGTAAGAATGACCCTAACGAATACAGGCCTCGTAACGCTTTATACGCGTAATCATTTTACAGATAAGGCCTTACGACGCGTATCAAGAGCAAGGTATAACAACAAAACCGTTCTCAGCGATGTTCTAAGCAAGGGAAGCACGGTAACGTGTAGAATGCGACTTCCATTTCTCTATCGGCATTTTATTAGCATAGCGACCACGATATAGAAACAGGGAGAATATAGTACTTATAAGCAAAGGGTTGTTAGTGCTATTTAAAACGACCTAAGAGGGCTTTTAGGTCGAAAGCCTTAAAGGAGGGGCATCGTGTCACAGATAAGCATATAGGCGGCCTGGTAGGCTGTAGCTAGGACACGGGACATTCCGATAGCTAATCACTTGACGGACCAATCAGAAGATTATCACCGCCAAGACTAAGGTCTTCACTAGTAATAATAACATATCACCGTCGATAACGTAAAATCATGAAGTGAAAGGAGAAGTGATACTAGTAATAACTATTAAAGAAGGATAGACTATTGTATATATATAGCTAGCTAGTCACTCGTTATGGTAGACTCTAGGAGTTCGCCAGTGGTAACAATTACAATCACAGTACTTATACCAAGCATTGCTGATTACTGTGAGAGACAACTCTAAGTGTTGTTGTAAACCCTTTGGCTTCACCGAATCCCTTAGACGACCTGCCTGCTTGTCCCGCTTTACCTACCTCCGTCTGGACCCTTTTAGAAGAAGTCTGAGTTGGGTTCGTCATACTATTGCTTCGCTAACTACATTGAAACCTTCTTAGAAAGCGACCCTAATGGTAGCGTTAAGACGTAGATTCTATCCTTCTTCTAAACTCTTCTTGGTAGCCTAGCTATTATTTGGTAGACTAACGAGTTAAACGGCTCTATATATAGATAATTACGTGAACAGGGTGTTTGAGCTATTATAGATCGACTATAGGAGCGCTTTATACCTGATGCTATAACTGCTACCTGTAAGTTTAATAAAGCCAGCCTACGTCTAAAGGATATTACGAAGGACGAGCAAGCGCTTAGTTTCTTCGTATAGAAGATGCTTCGTTAGGTACGCTTAATATATATACTTAACGAACGTAACGATAACTAGTAAGGCGTTATAGTTTAAGTCTAGTTAGCTATAGACCTTTACGTTAAGTAGTATTTAGATCCTCCCTAGCGATACTCTTCACTTAGAACCTATATATAGTATATTAAGCAGTCTCGATCTATCGTTCTAGCGGCCGCTCTTAACTACTACCCTTATTTAGAGAAGAAGATATCTACAGATAGCAAGCTAAAATACCTAAAGGCTAAAGACCGCCCTTACAAGCCTACGCGCTATAACGCTAATTAACCGCGCCAATTTGGCTATAGATATAACAAGTCTCTAAGATACGACTAATATAACTATAGATTTGAACGTAACCGTAGATTTAACCGTAACCGTAGGTTTGATCGTAATTACAGATTTGACCGTAACTGCAACTAGGATCGCCGTGACTAGGATCGCTATAAGTAGGGCGATCGTAGCCAAAAGCAGGTCAGATTTGGCAAGGATAACCGCTAGCAAAAGGAATATCATAACTATACCAACTTTGCTAAAGAAGCTAGCGATGGCTCCAAGTTAGATCAATCTAACACGTAGTTAACCAAAAGCGCCTCTAAATCTAGAGCAGGATCTAAATCTTTAGGTAGCGATACTAGTATCGCGTACCTCGTTCTAGATTCGTAGCTTACCTACTACAAGTGCCACAAGTCCTTTAGCTTACAAATCGAATTATATACCTACGTCAAGTAATACTATAGAACTAGCCCTCTTTCTTCTATCCGTAACTATAAAGCTAATCTTATAGACCTAGCTTGCCGTACCTATAGTTTCTATAATACCACTCTAGAATCGCGAAACGCTCTCTTCTGGCACTTAAAATCCTATAAGGACGCAAAATCTGGTAACGTTCGCCGCCCGGCGGATCCTTCCACTTCAAAGGGGTTGTTAGATCTACCTGCTTTGCTACTAGAAAACGTATACTAAGCTTTAGACGTGCTAACTACGTTGCCGACGGACACTATAGCAAAAGCGTACTAGGTTAGGGACGTACCTCCTAGGCGTATACCTAACCGCCACGGTTTACCGCTAGGATATACCTATCTACATGTTAGGGTATACTACGAACCTATAGATTGTAAAGTAGTAGAAGTGTACCTAGATCCTGGCGCTAGCCGCTCCCTTATCAACCGTACGTTCCTATAGCGATTGAACTACTAAGTCGAACGACGCAAGGGCAGAGTCAAAGGCGTGGGAAACGCCATATTAAGCCTTAACGAATAGGCATCCTTTGATATCTATTTACTAGGTATAGAAAACGGCACTCCTACCTTAGCTAAGTTTACTCGTATAGCGTAGGTTGTCGACTCTCTAGCACCGAATCTGTTAATAGGTAACAAATTCCTAGATTCGTACGATACGAATATTGACTACTAACGTAAGGAAGTCAATTTGCAGTTATTCGACTTCCGTTTTCCTTTTTCTATATATACATACTCTGTGCCCTGCGTACGGAAGGTCAAAACTACTCGTGAAATCACTCTCCTGCCTAACTAACGGGCAATAGTGCCTGTCAAGTACAAGCCTCTACCGACAGGTCGTGTCTTTATATTTAACTTAGCTTACGTAGCCGTCTGTAACTTCGTTATAGATACGAAGACCCCAAAGGTAGTACCTGTCGAAAACACTATACAGGGAACGCTACGTATCCCGAAGAGGTACCCTATCGGAAGGATCGAAGAAATAGAAGACAGTGGCTACTTTGCCTGTTCGTAGAATACCGCTTTCTATATAGCGGCGATCGCCACTGCTATCTTAACGATGGCTATACCTATAATAGACGTTAACCCTACGAAACTTGCCAATCAGTACGACGTTATACCGGTCAACGCTTCCTTTAATTTGAACCGCTATTCGAGCGTAATCCTTAAAGGCAGTTACGTCCCTATAAAGCCACCTATGCCCGTAGCCCTATTTACAGCCTCTGACGACACTCCTGTCAGCGACTTCGTCTTCTAACTTACCTAGCAATCTCAGCCTTTTCCACTATAAGATATTTCACCGGAAGCGATCCCGGGAGCTAACGACACGGAACGCAAGCTACGCGTGCCTAAGAAGCATTCCACACTAGGATTGAAGATATCCGGCTCCCTACCTAAGATCGTCACTAATAACAACGTCTATATCTACGTAGGCGACCTAGTACTAGCGCAGAAGTTCGCCAACTTGGTCAACAAATTTCTATAACTCTAGAACGACGCTAGTCTAATCAATATACCACAGAACAAATAGATAAAAGTGCTACTAGTAGAAGGGTAGTAACACTAGAAGGTATACTCCTATACGTACCCGTTAAGCCAGAGGGACAGGGAAGTCCTAGACAAAACCTTCGACGCTCTCTATTAATAGGGCAAAGTGTAGTTCGCAAAAGACGCCACTCCTTTCGCCTATCCTGTTTTCGTAGTCTGGCGTACCGTTAAGGGTATCGCTAAGGGTTACGTTGTCATCGATCTACGTAGTTTGAACAAGGTTACCGTTCCTAATAACTACCTACTACCACTATAGTCAGAGATTATCACGGCTCTACGTAAAAAGAAGTTCATTACAGCAATTGACATAATGTCGTTCTTCTACTAATTTGGTATATATCCTTTACATTAAGACAGGTTTACACTAATCAGCCCCTATAGTCTAGAATAGCCGACTATAGCACTTATAGGATACCGTAATTCGCCTACGTACGTATAACGATTTATAGATCAGTTATTACGACTATATTCCTCCTACTATTACGCGTTTATCGACGACATCGTCATCTTCTCAGACACAGCCAAGGATCATATATAACATTTGAAGACTATCTTTAACCTGTTCCGAAAGAAGAATATCGCTATCTCGCCTACCAAATCATATATCGGCTACCTAAATGTAGAACTGCTTAGCTTCTGTGTAGACAGTCTTAGCCTTACCAATATAGATCAGTGTATTAAAGCGTTCAAGCAGTTGTCCTTTCTATACATGTTAAAGGTACTAGAACAGTACTTAGGCGCCACTAGTTTTTTATAACATTTGATTCTATACTACGCGAAGATCGCCGAGCCACTCCAGAAACGCAAGACTGACCTACTTACGTATAGCCAAAAACCGGCGAACTAGAAGTCGGCAACTGTACCCGGAGGATAGGCTACTATAGCCGTACTTCCTTTAAGCCAACTAAACAAGAAAAGGCGTCCTTTGCCGCCCTACAAGAGGCCATTTGTCGCGAAAACCTGATAATCCTCTACTACTTCAATCCTAATAAGCAGCTATATATTTAACTCGACGGCTATTTAGAACGCAGATTTAGCGTCATAGTCTTCTATATACACGACGAATATAACTAGCGCCTGGGCAACCCTATCCCAGCTAACCAGGTGCTGCCTATCATGTTCCTAAGCCGCTTGTTAACGAAGGCTAAGATACGATACGGACCCTCTAAACAAGAAGTCGCCTATCTAGTCTAGGCAATTTGCAAACTATATATGATGGTCTATTTGGCGCGTATACTAGTCATCGTTCTAACTAACCACGCCGCCACACGTGGTATTGTAGAACAAACCAACCTAGATACAAATTCAACCGACCACACCAACTGTCGCCTAATCAACGCGTCTATCTACCTATCGTAGTACGACCTCAAAGTCTACTATCTTCCTAGAAGACTTAACTTTGTACCAGACGCGTTAAGCAGATTAAGCGTATTAGGGGACCCTGAACCTTCCAAACGACCAGACGGATTAGCCGTACTTGACGACGTTTGGTTCGCCTTTGCCGAGGCACGGATAGATCCCAAACTTAAGGCAAAGTTCGTTAACGGCTACAAGACAGATACCAAGTACGCCCCTATCATTAAGGACCTTATTAAAAACAAGCGCGCGGATAGGACTATCGACGATAATTGTTCCTAATCCTTTACTTATACCAGAGCTATAGGGCCAGCATACGTAGGAAGAGGACATCGATCTTTTGAACTATTTACAACTTACCAACTTTTCTTCTATCAATTAGAACCATCTTCCATCTACTAGAGACCATCTTCTATTAAGAAGCCTTAACTCTATCTAATAGAGCCTTTATTAAATCCTTTGCTAACCTAATATAAGAAGTAGGACTACCATTATAGTTAGTATAAATATTATAAGAGCTATTAGACGTATAGGTAATTAGTATATATATCTTTACACTTATAGGAACTATAGATATAATAATAGTAATAGGAGCTAGTACTAGAATGATTACAATATTCGCCAAAAGAACGTCCTACTAGAGCTAACTATATATATATTCTATAGGGCACCTTATAAAGCTTGCTAGCTTTAATATTACTATATTTAGTTAGCTTAAACAATCTAGATACAACTAGTAGAGCGCTAGAAACTATAATAGAGTCGCTATTTAATTAACCAAAAGAAGCTAAACTATACGAACTCGCTTAAATCGCTAGAATCGTAATGTAGTACGTTATCTACAGACACGTCCATCATGTAAGGCTAAATAAGATAAGACCTATAGATCTAGCAAACAGGCTAGCAAATAGAGGGTTCTTTGTTCCTAATCCTCTACTTATACTAGAGCCATAGGGCCAACATACGTAGGAAGAAGACATCGAACTTTTAAACTATTTACAACTTACCAACTTTCTTCTATCAATTAGAACCATCTTCCATCTACTGGAACCATCTTCTATCAACTGGTAGCGGAAACTCTGCTCCAACCATCTAAAACCATTAGCACTAGATTCGTTTCGCGTTGACAAATAGTTTAGTACTACTTTCGCGATAGTTACGTTTAGTTTCGGCGACTTAGTAACCGAACTAGGCAATTCTGTTATAACCACTATAAAATCCCTCTGTTCCTGGCGACTTGGTAACTAAGGTAGTCATCTATCTACCTACCTCCTCCTCCTATCTATTAACCCTATCTTCGTTTGACCCCGGCGACTTGGTAACTAGTAGCTAAGCGAATCCTATATTAATACTAGGATCCTTCCCTACGGAAGACCCTCCTCGATCCTCCTATGTGACGAACCCAACTCAGACTTCTTCTGAAAGGGTCCAGACGGAGGTGGGTGAAGCGGGACAAGCAGGCAGGTCGTCTGAGGGATTCGGTGAAGCCAAAGGGTTCACAACAACACTTAGAGTTGTCTCTCACAGTAATCAGCAATGCTTGGTATGAGTACTGTGATTGTGATTGTTACCACTGGTGAACTCCCAGAGTCCACCATAACGAGTGACTATTTACATGTATATATACTCTTCCTGATCGCTTATGGCCTTCTTCGATCCTGTCTTTGGATCGCCTTTGGTAGCTAGCTATCCTCCGCTATCTTTCCCCTTTTGGCAATTGTTCGCTCGTGGTAGCCTGCGCTCCCTAGCGATCCGTGTCAGCCTCGCTTCGTGCCCTTCTTGATTGGTGGCTCATTCGGCCTGCTGCACCCCACCGGGTCGCGGTTTATAGTTGGCTCGTGACACGATGCCCCCTCTTCAGGGCTTTCGACCCGAAAGCTTCTCATGACTTGTTTCAAATACCACCAACATCCCCTTTCTCAATAGGTAACGTCCTTCTTCCGCTAACCTCCTTTCGTCATGGCTGATCGTATTCCCAGGAATCGTCGCGATCTCAAGCGCGAACGACACGCTATTGCGATCAAGATCGAGCGAGAGGGTTACGAAGTCGCCATGCCTTGCGAGCGTTGTTAGAATACGAAGCCGCGGAAGCGTTGTGTGATGATGGAGGGTTTGAACAAGTGCCAAAATTGTGTTCGCATGGGCAAGAAGTGCAGTGGTCCGAACGTTACGGATGCCCGTAGGTTCCTCGTAGTTTTCCTTCGTAGTCTTGGGTTGCTGACTGTCTTAGTCCTTTCGAATTTGTCGGAGCAGGAGAAGGTTTCGAAAGAGATTGCCGAGACCGAGGCGCTGCTTGCTCAGACGCTAAGCCGTTTGAGTCGATTGCGTCGTTTACAGCAATCCCTGCGTGATCGTGGTGCCGAAGTTTTTCGTCGTGGCATAGCTCGTCTGGAGGAAGAGGAAGAACCAGATACTCCTCCGCCGATGTCGGAGACACAGACCCTCACGGGTCAGGCTCAGGCGTTGGGTACTTTTGACGTGCTTGATTGGGAGTCGATCGGGTTGGATCCCGGTCCTAATTCTAGCGGGTTCCCCTCTTTTTCTGTCGGGGAATAGGCTTTAGAGCCGGTTCTTGTGGCCGGTTAGGATTCTGCCGGTAGAACTGCTCCAGCTTCTCAGGGCAATTCAGGTTCTTGACTAGTTCCCATGAGTTGTCTTCTGGTCTAAAATCAAGCCATTTGACCAGGTACTGTAGTTCTCCGTTGATGATGCGTGAATCCAGAATTTCTTCGACGTCCCATTCTTCTTCCTTGTCCTCTGCTTCGATGTGCGTGGCAACCTTGGCGCTCTTTGGTGCTGGTTCGAGAAGTGAAATATGAAAAACATCCGTCCGTAGTCGCATAGATGACGGTAACGATAGTCGGTAGTTGGATGTCGAAATTTGTTCTTTGATAACGAAGGGTCCGACCTTCTTGAAGTCTAGCTTCGTGCTTGGTCGTTTGGTTCGTAAGTTCCGTGCAATCAGGTAGACTTTGTCTCCCCTCTCTAGGCGAGGTCCCTCGAGCCTATGTTTGTCGTAGTAGTTCTTCATTCTGGTTCTGACAAACTCGAGTTCCTTTTTGAGCTTTTCATGCAGTGCGTGCATTTGTTCCGCTTTGACTGCTGCTCTCGGCACTGTGACTTCTGGTCCTTGCCTAAGGTCTGCTTCGTATCCGTAGTTCGCGAAGAACGGTGTGACTTTGGTCGTTTCTGTCGGCGTCGTGTTGTAGGCGAGTTGTGCTGTTGGTAACAGCATGACCCAGTCGTTTTGCTAGTAGTTGACGTAAGAACGGAGATACTGCTCGACAACTTGGTTTAGTCGCTCCGTTTGTCCGTCAGTCTGTGGGTGATATGCCGTTGACAGCTTGCTGTTAACGCCCAATCGTTGCATTAACGCTTGCCAGAACTTCGATGCGAATTTGGTGTCTCTGTCGGTGATCCATTCTTGCGGCCAAGCATGCACTGATGCAACTTGCCGATAGATCACGTCTGCCAACTGTTCCGCTGTCTAGGACTCCTTGTAGGGAAAGAAGTATGCCCACTTAGTCAGGCGATCTACTACAGTAAGAATACTGTCGTAGGTCACTCCTGTGGCTGTGTCCTTGGATTCTGGCAGCTTCGTAATGAAGTCCATCGTAACTAAACTCCATGGTTTGTCAGCTGTTAGCAGTGGCTGAAGTAGCCTATACGGCTTGTGTCGTGCCGTTTTGCTTCGATTGCAGATGTCGCAACTCCGTATGACTTCCTTAACTCGTGCCGTTAACTATGGAAAGTCGTAGTGTTTCTTGACTTGTGCGACAGTCTTCGTGACTCCTTTGTGTCCTCCGAGTTTCGACTCGTAGAGTTCTCGAATCATCCGTAGCTATTGATCTTTGTCGTAGATGTATGCTTTACCTCGGTACCAGAGTTTCCCATCTTTTTCTTCCACTCCGTCAGGTACCACTGGTCCGGGTGCTGCTTGATACTGTGCCTCGTTGATCCTTTCTTCTCGAAAGATTGCGCAGCATTCGAGGAACGAGTCGAGTGGATCATCTTCCACGGGTGTCTGCGTCTCGTGATGCAGCGTTCCGTCTGTCCGTTCCTTGAACAACGGTGGTGTCGTTCCCGTTCGTCCTTCCGTGTGATCCGTTCGTTGACTTAAGATGTCCGCTCGTGCGTTCTCTTTGCCCTTCTTGTAGCGGATCTCAAAGTTGAATTCCGCGAGGAATTCTGCCCATCGTATTTGTCGTCCGTTGAGTTCCTTCGTCGTCGTAAAGTATCGCAAATTCTTGTGATCCGTATATACTTGTACCGGTTCAATCGTGCCGCTGAGGTATGGTCGCCATTCCTTGAAAGCTTCGACAATCGCAAGTAGTTCCTTGTTGTGGATCAGATAATTGAGACGTAGTCTATCGAGCTTCTTTGAAAAGAAGGCTACAGGATGTAGCTTCCCTTGTTCGTCTCGTTGTCCCAATTGTCCTCCGATGGCGTAGTCTGAAGCGTCTGTTTCTACCTCAAATGGCTTCTTGGGGTCTGGCAGTACCAGTACTAGGTCTTCGGTAATGGCGTTCCGGATCTACGTGAATGCTTGCTCGTGTTGTTCTTCCCATTGGAATTCAGCATTCTTCTTGGTGAGTTCGTGCAAAGGTCGTGCGATCGCTCTAAAGTTCCTGATGAACATCCGGTAGAAGTTTGCAAATCTGATAAAGCTTCGTATTTCCGTGACTAACGTCGGTCGTGGCCAATTCTTGATAGCTTTAACCTTTGAAGGTTCCATCCGGATTTGTCCTGGGGATATCTCGTATCCCAGAAACACCGTTTTCCTGACGTGGAATTCGCTCTTTCCCTTGTTGACTGATAGCTTGTACGCGTGTAGCGCGTCCAGCACTGCTTTTACGTGCTTCCGGTGTTCGTCCATTGTCTTGGAGAAGATGAGTATATTGTCGAGATAACATACCGCAAATTTGTCGAGAAAGGGTCGGATAGCTTGATCAATCAGGGCTTGGAACGTTGCCGGCGCATTCGTAAGTCCAAATGGCATGACAAGGTACTCGTAGTGGCCATAAGGTGTCCTAAAGGCCGTTTTCCACTCGTCGCCTTCTTTGATCCGTATGTGGTTGTAGGCCGATGGCAAGTCAAGACGCGTGAAATATTGGGCTCCTGCCAACTGATCTCAGAGCTGTGAGATCAGCGGTAACGGGTATCGATTTTTCACGGTCTGTTCGTTAAGTTGCCGATAGTCGACGTATAACCGTAGCTTTCCGTCTTTCTTGGGCACAAACAGGATTGGGTAGCCTGCTGGCGATGTCGACGGGCGGATATGTCCTCTTCGAAGGTTCTCCTCCAAATATCGCTTAAGTTCTTCGTCCTATGTCTGGCTCGTGTGGTAAATCTTGAAGAACTTCAGTCGTGCTCTTTCCTTAAGCTTGATCTCGTGATCCTATAGGCCGTGTTCTAGTAATCCTTCCAGATGCTTCGGTTCGAATGCTAGGTGTCCTTCGTATTCCTTCGGTACTTCCCCAGTCTTGTCTCGTCTCTCGGTTTTCTGGTAGTATGCGAACTTGGTTCCGTCCATAGCGATACTAGCGATTTCTCCTATCTCAACCCACTACTCCCATTGCAGTACTCCACATTCGTCAACGGAGAGAACAGCTATCGGCGATTCAGCTCGTTCCTCCTGTCGCAACGTCGGTATCGTTATGCCGCTTCTTCCAGAGTCCGTAGTGGTCTGCCTGCCACTGTCCGTCTCTTGCGGTGGATCCGTAGGACATGCCTTTCTCTGAGCATCGTCCGCTCGCGATCCTTGCGCGCTCCCCATCTCGCTAGTCGAATACGACTCCGTTCGGGGTCACAGGTAGCCACCATTCTTCCAGCTAATGTCCGGGTCGTAATCTTCATGCCATAGTAACCCCAATATCATGTCTTTGTCGTTGCCCATGTCCACAATGCTAAATATGACTGCTATAGTCTTCCCTGCCACAGTGATGTCGATCGGTTCGGTCTCCCTACGTACCCATTACATCGGAAATGGCCCTTTGACTATGCCATGCTTCCGCTTCATTCTCCAGGGTATCCACAGCTAATTCACCAGTGTCGGCGAAATCAGATTCATCTCTGCTCCACTGTCCACTAGTGCGAGCATTTCGTGCTGTTTCCACTATGCTGTTATCCATAGCCGCTTGTCTTGCCGCCGTCGTCCAAAGATTGCGGCGATTTCCCATGTTTCTGCCGGGAGGTCTCGGTATAGTGGTCTCTTGCGCCAGTTCCTCCTGTACTACACTACCACTCGCCGCTACACGGGCGTTAATGGTTTCCGGGCCCCTCGAAGGGCCCTAACCCGTTTCCCAGGTCAGTGCTAACCTCTCCGGTTGTTCGGCTAATAGCGGCTTCGTCGATCGTGCTCATTTCCGTGAGCCATTGAGTGCTTGCGGCTTCCCACCATTAGGTCCGTTCCGCTTTCCGTCGTGCGTGCCATAGCTTCATCTGAAGCTCCCGAATTCGCAATTTCTTTTCGTCCGCGTGATAGAGGCAATCGTTGCTCTAGCACGAGTCCCATGTGTCTCGTCCGGTTCCGCAGTGCCTAGGCCAGGCTCGTCTTAGAACTATCGTGATGCTTTCTAGATCGCGGGCTTCGATCTTCTAGAGCAATTCGGCCGCTCTATTTTCTGCATCGTAGACCCATTCTACAGGGTACAAGCCTCCGTCCCCGTTCTCCTGTCGGGTCGGCCAGTGGTTGTTTTCGAATTTGTCGCGGAAGTGGTATCGGCATTCGTATGCCACACACTGGAACCAGGGCACTTACGCATATGCCTCATGTCGAGGGTGCAGTCGCGTGGCGTCGCCCGGGAGGTATTGGAATTCTTTCCCGAATCCTTCCTATTGTACGTAGACTATAGGTACTCTAGTGCTGATATAGGAGTATTTCTTCCAGTAGCTTTCCCACGTACGTTCGTCTTTTCCGCGGTTCGCGCACATGAA
This sequence comes from Thermothelomyces thermophilus ATCC 42464, assembly GCF_000226095.1. Classification (NCBI taxonomy): domain Eukaryota; kingdom Fungi; phylum Ascomycota; class Sordariomycetes; order Sordariales; family Chaetomiaceae; genus Thermothelomyces; species Thermothelomyces thermophilus. The sequence goes on along the minus strand of NC_016476.1, from coordinate 1,549,770 downwards.
CTAGTATTCGGGGTTCCGTACGTCGTGGCTAAGTTGCTGATCGTCAAAGTGCTCGGCGTAGCTATCGGGCCCATCATATGTCACAGGCTGTTCCCCTTTGATGGTTTCCACGATACGTCGGAGTTCCCTCATTTCGTCCTTCATCTCATCGCTCTGCTGGGCGAGTCGAGTCAAGCGCCCATTCCGTTCGCGCAGTTCCGTGTTAAGTCGGAAAACTTCGTTGCGGTACCATTCGATTCGTTCCTAGAGGAATAGAGCATTGGGTCCGGGTCTTTCGATTCCTTGGGTGTCGGTTGTCCACGATCCATCCCGCCTCTGCGTGACTGTGAAACCCCACTGCCTTAAGGTTGGGAGAATTGAAATTGGCGGCGCATACTCTCCTGCCATGTCCCATTCGGCAAGACCTGTCTCTGGGTCCACAGTGACCAGTTCGGAGTACGGTGCTTGTTCGTCTTCACCGTTGCCGTCGTGTCCGAGACTGTCCGTGTCACTGTCCTTGTCTTCGTAGCTCGTGGCTGCTACTTCGGTGACGTTCTTGGTGGTTTCGTCGATGTCCGCGATTTCTTTTCCAGGGACTGGCTTCCATTCTTTCTTCGGGCTCCGGCATTCTCGCTTGTAATGCCCTTTCTTTCCGCAGTTGTAGTAGGTAACATTGGACTTGTCTTTAGTCGCCTTCTTCTGGTCCTGCTTCTGCGCTGCGTCCATATCTATGGCTCCGGGGTGCGTCCCGTACGAGGTACTGACGTACGCTCGTTTTTTCTTGTCGTTGGCCTTAACCGTGGTTCCGTTCATTCGACCTCGTTTCTGCTGCTCTCGTGCGTAGAGTCGATCATCGATTCTGATGGCCTGTGCGATGTATTCGTCCAGGGTCTCAGGCCGGTCGTACTTGTATAGCTCGTCCTTGACCTTTTCCTTCAAGCCGTTATAGAACAGTTGTATTAACGCCTCGTCGTTAAGCTGAGACTTGAGCATGTCCTGTCTGAACTGTGCGGCGTAGGAGGCTGCTGACTTGGTCTGTCGAAGATTGGCGAGTCTTTCTTGCGTATAAATCTTCTCGTCTTTGTCGCCGAAAACCTTTCGAAGCTCTTCTTCGAAACGGTCGTAAGATCGGAAGACTGCCTGTATGAACGCGTCTCGGTCGTCTTCGTCTTCCTCAGTGAGGTAGTCGTTCCACGTAGGCTCGAACCATCTGAGTGCCTTGCCCTCCAGTCTCGTGGCTGCGTAGAGGACTTTGGCTTTGTCGTCCGGAAACTTGTCGTTATTGAGCCGGAAGTAGGATCGGAGGTTTGTCAGGAATCCTGCGAGATCCTCCTTGGTTCCTCCATATTTACCAGGTGGTTCGATCTTGATGTGGCTCGCCTTGGCGGTCTCGAGCGCTTCGATTTTGGTGTAGGCCTCGTTGACCAACTTCTGCGAGTACTTTTCGCGATTCTCGAGTTCCTTGATTCGAGCTTGAGCAGCCTTGTCTCTCTGGTCCAACTCCTGGATCCGCTGCTGGAGTTGACCAAGCTGAGTGAGCAGCTGTTCGGCCGTGACGTCGGTAGCCATGTCGATGTCGAGGTCGAAGTCTCCTCCGTTCTGAACCATGACAGAACAAAGGGAGTGGTAACAACGTGTGACGAACCCAACTCAGACTTCTTCTGAAAGGGTCCAGACGGAGGTGGGTGAAGCGGGACAAGTAGGCAGGTCGTCTGAGGGATTCGGTGAAGCCAAAGGGTTCACAACAACACTTAGAGTTGTCTCTCACAGTAATCAGCAATGCTTGGTATGAGTACTGTGATTGTGATTGTTACCACTGGTGAACTCCCAGAGTCCACCATAACGAGTGACTATTTACATGTATATATACTCTTCCTGATCGCTTATGGCCTTCTTCGATCCTGTCTTTGGATCGCCTTTGGTAGCTAGCTATCCTCCGCTATCTTTCCCCTTTTGGCAATTGTTCGCTCGTGGTAGCCTGCGCTCCCTAGCGATCCGTGTCAGCCTCGCTTCGTGCCCTTCTTGATTGGTGGCTCATTCGGCCTGCTGTACCCCACCGGGTCGCGGTTTATAGTTGGCTCGTGACATCCTATCCTTTAAACACCCCTGTCAAAAAACTAACTATTAGGGAACTGTCTAACTACGTCGCGAGCGTTCTAAGGAGGCGTGACAAGATGCCCTATATATCGTAGGTATAGGCGTTAGAATATAATCCTAAGGATTAATCGTAAGAAGAAGCTTCTCTATAGGAGCTAGAGTCGCCACTCGAATTTGCTAACGAATACAAGCTATAATAAGCTAAACCTAACAAGTTCGGCGCTAATAAGGAAACGTTAGTTTAGTTAAATGGCAAGATAGATCTTTAGTTTGATTAGCTAAAGGAACGAACCGATAGTATTTCTAACAAGACTAAAGGAGCTATCTATAAGCTATTATAGATACCTAAAAAGAATCTTGCTAGGATAGATTATAACTTCGCTTACTACCTATAAGAAGCTAAAGATCGAATTTCCTAGCGCCTAGAAAAACATATAGAAGAAACGATAGCACTATTAGCTAATCGTATCGAAGGGCTAGAAATCTATATAAATTAGTATAGTAATATACTTAGCCGAGTGATAACTTAAATAAAGGAATTAGTTAATATAATATATAATATAGAAAGTAAGATTGACGATTAACTGCCTAGTTGTTAATGATCTTCTTTTGACCTTACTAGACTTAGTACTATTATAAAAGAAGTATAACAAGTTAGTAATCTCGTAGAAGATATACAATATAATAATAGTACTTTCCCTATACCCCCTAAGGGTATTAGTATCGGCTATTGTTATAATCTTAGCCGCCCTAAATGTATATAGCCTTTATATAAGATCCTACACTTTATAGCTAGCAGAGGTAGAGAACCCGGTTCCTCGAGCTCTAATAATAGCGATAATAAGCCATCTAACCATCGCTAACCTTTAGGAGACTAGAATCTAGGACGCTATCATGGCGCTCTATACCCTAATAATGGCAGCAGTAGCAACGATAGTAGTAGTAACGTTAGCAGCGACAATAGTAACAGACGCTATAGACACAAATTAATATACAATACCACTATAAGTATATAGAGTCACTTAGACTTTAAGATCAAGAGGGACGATATTGGCTAGTTCGATCCTTCTTTCCCTGATCTATATTCCTTGGGTATTGTTAACGACGGTAAGAATCTAGTATTTACCGATATCTACTACTTTGCTAACTATATTGAAACCTTCCTAGAAAGCGACCCTAATGGCAGCGTTAAGGCATAGATTCTATCCTTCTTCTAGACCCTTCTTAGTAGCCTAGCTATTATTTGGTAAACTAACGAGTTAAACGGCTCTATATGTAAATAATTATATAAATAAGGTCTTTAAGCTATTATAAATCGATTGTAAGAGCACTTTATACCTGACGCTATAACTACTACCTATAAGTTTAATAAAGCTAGCCTACATCTAAAGAACATTATAAAGGACAAGCAAGCATTTAGTTTCTTTATATAGAAGATACTTCGTTAAGTACGCTTAATATATATACTTAACGAACGTAACGATAACTAGTAAGGCATTATAATTCAAGTCTAGTTAGCTATAGACCTTTATATTAAGTAGTATTTAGATCCTCCCTAGTAACACTCTTTACTTAGGACCTATATATAGTATATCAAGTAGTCTCGATCTATCGTTCTAGTAGCTACTCTTAACTACTACCCTTATCTAGAGAAGAAGATATCTATAGATAGTAAGCCGAAATACCTAAAGGCTAAAGACCGCCCTTATAAGCCGGCGCGCTATAACGCTAATTAACCGCGCTAGTTCGGCTATAGATATAACAAGTCGCTAAGATACGACTAGTATAACTATAGATTTAAACGTAACTACGGTTTTGATCGCGATCGAGGATTTGATTATAACCGCGACTAGGATCGCTACAACTAGGATCGCCACAATTAAGATCGCCGTAAGTAGGGTAATCGTAGCCAAAAGCAGGTCAGATTTGGCAAAGACGACCGCTAGCAAAAGGAATATTACGACCACGCCTACTTCGCTAAAGAAGCTAGCGATAGCTCCGAGCCGGATCAATCTAACGCGTTGTTAGCCAAAAGCGCCCCTAAATCTAAATCTAAATCCAGATCTTCGGGTAGCGATACTAGTATCGCGTACCTCGTTCTAGATTTGTAGCTTACTTGCTATAAGTACTATAAGTCCTTTAGCTTGTAAATCGAACTATATACCTATATTAAGCGATGCTATAGAACTGGCCCTCTTCCTTCTGTCTGTAACTATGAAGCTAATCTCGTAGACCTGGCTCGCTATACCTATAGTTTCCATAATACTACTCTAGAATCGCGAAACGCTCTCTTCTAGTACTTGAAATCCTATAAGGACGCAAAATCTAGTAACATTTGCTACCTAGTAGATCCTTCTACTTTGAAGGAGTTATTAGACCTACCTGCTTTACTGCTAGAAAACGCGTACTAAGCTTTGGACATGCTAACTACATTACTAACAGACACTATGGCAAAAGCGTACTAAGTTAAAGACATACCCCCTAGGTATATGCCTAACCGCTATGGTTTACTACTAGGATATACCTATCTATATATTAGGGTATACTATAAACAAATAGATCGCGAAGCCGTAGAAGTATACCTAGATCTTGGTGCTAGCCGCTCCCTTATTAACCGTACGTTTCCATAGCGATTAAACTACTAGATCGAACGATATAAGGGCAAGGTCAAAGGTATAGGAAACGCTATATTAAGCCTTAATAAATAGGCGTCTTTCGATATCTACTTACTAGGTATAGAAAACGGTACTCCTACCCTAGCTAAGTTTACCTATATAGCGTAGGTTGTTAACTCTCTAGCATCGAATCTTTTAATAGATAACGAATTCCTAGATTCTTACGACGCGAATATTAACTATTAACGTAAGGAAGTCAAATTATAGTTATTTGACTTCTACTTTTCTTTTTCTATATATATACACTCTATGCCCTATATATGTAAAGTCAAAACCACTCGCGAAATCACTCTCCTACCTAACTAATAGGCAATGGTACCTATCGAGTATAAGCCTCTCCTAACAGGTCGTGCCTTTATATTTAACTCGGCTTACATAGCTATCTGTAACTTCGTTATGGATACGAAGACGCTAAAGGTAGTACCTGTCGAAAATACTATATAGGGAACGCTATGTATCCCGAAGAGGCACTCTATTAGAAGGATCGAAGAAATGGAAGACAGTAGCTACTTTGCCTATTTGTAGACTACTGCTTTCTACGTAATAGCGATCGCAACTACCACTTCAATAATAGTTATACCTATAGTAGTAAATGACGTTAACCCTATATTAATAGTCGCTAATTAATACGATGTTATACTAATTAACGCTTCCTTTAATTTAGACTACTATTCGAGCGTAATCCTCGAAGGCAGTTATATCCCTATAAAGCTACCGGTAGCTATAGCCTAATTTGCAGCTACTAGCAACGTAAACTTCGTCGACGACACTAATTTAGACATACCTATTAGCGACTTCGTCTTCTAACTTACCTAGTAATCTTAACCTTTTCTACCGTAGGATATTTCGTTAAAAGCAATCCTAGGAGCTACTAATAAAGTTACTAGCAAAGCGGAACGCAAGCTATACGTACCTAAGAAGCATTCTACACTAGGATTAAAGATACCTAGCTCCCTACCTAAGATCGTTACTAACAATAGCATCTATATCTATATAGGCAACCTAGTACTAGTATAGAAGTTTGCTAACTTAGTTAACGGCTTCCTATAACTCTAGAACGATGCTAGTCTAATCGATATTCCGTAGAACGAATAGATAAAAGTGCTACTCGTAGAAGGCTAGTAATATTAGAAAGTACGCTCCTACGCGTACCCGTTAAGCTAGAGGGATAGGGAAGTCCTAGATAAAACCTTTGATGCCCTCTATTAATAGGGCAAATTATGGTTCGCAAAGGACGCTACTCCTTTTGCCTATCCTGTTTTTGTTATCTGGTATACCGTTAAGGGAGTCGCTAAGGGCCGCGTCGTCATCGATCTACATAGTTTAAACAAGATTACCGTTCCTAATAACTACCTACTACCGTTATAGTCAGAGATTATTACGGCTCTATATGGAAAGAAGTTTATTATAATAATTAATATAATGTCGTTTTTCTATTAATTTGGCGTATATTCTTTATATTAAGATAGGTTTATATTAATTAGCCCTTACGGTCTGGAATAGCCGACTATAACGCTTATAGGATACTATAATTCGCCTATATACGTATAATGGTTTATAGATTAGTTATTACAACCGTATTCCTCCTACTATTGTACGTTTATCGACGATATTATCATCTTCTTAGATATAGCCAAGGATCACGTACGGCATTTAAAGACTATCTTTAACCTGTTCCGGAAGAAGAATATCGCCATCTCGCTAACCAAATCATATATCGGCTACCCGAATGTAGAACTACTTGGCTTTCGTGTAGATAGTCTTGGCCTTACTAATACAGATCAGCGCGTTAAAGCATTTAAGTAGTTATCCTTTCTACGTATGTTAAAAACGCTAGAATAGTACTTAGGCGCCACTAGTTTCCTATAACACTTGATTCTATACTATATAAGGATCGCCAAGCCACTCTAGAAATGTAAGACTAACCTGCTTACATATAGCCGAAAAACTAGCGAACTAGAAATCGGTAACCAGACCCGGAGGATAGGCTACTATAGCTATACTTCCTTCGAGCTAACCGAGCAAGAAAAGGCGTCCTTTGCTACCCCATAGGAGGCCATCTGTTATAAAAACCCGATAATCCTCTACTACTTCAATCCTGATAAGCAGCTATATATTTAACTCGATAGCTATTTAGAATATAGATTTGGCGTTATAATCTTCTATACTTACGATAGATATAACTAGCGCCTAGATAACCTTATCCTAGCTAACTAAGTGCTACCTGTTATATTCCTAAGCCGACTATTAACAAAAGCTAAGATATAATATAGACCTTCTAAGTAGGAAGTCGCTTACCTAGTATAGGCAATTCGTAAATGTGACGAACCTAACTCAGACTTCTTCTAAAAGGGTTCAGACGAAGGTAGATTGAGTAGGACAAGCGGGCAGGTCGTCTAAGGGATTCGGTGAAGCCAAAGGGTTTATAATAACACTAGAGTTATCTCTTATAGTAATTAGCAATGCTTAGTATAAGTACTGTAATTGTGATTATTACCACTAGTAAACTCTTAGAGTCCACCTAACGAGTGACTAGCTAGCTATATATATACAATTGTCTATCCCTCTTCAATAGTTATCACTAGTACCATTTCTCCTTTCACTCCGTAATTCTACGTTGTCGACGGTGACATGTTATTATCACTAGTGAAGACCTTAGTCTTGGCGGTGATAATCTTCTAATTGGTCTATTAAGTGATTAGCTATCGGAATGTCTTGTGTCCTAACTATAGCCTGCTAGGCCGTCTATATACTTATCCGTAATATAATGCCCCTCCTCTAAGGCTTTCGACCTAAAAGCCCTCTTAGGCCATTTTAAATAGTGCTAACACCCTTCGCTTATGAGTACTATATTCTTCCTGTTTCTACGTTGCGGTCGCTATGTTAATAAGATACTAGTAGAGAAATAGAAGTCGTATTCTACACGTTACCGTGCTTCCCTTGCTTAAAATATTGCTAAGAACGGTTTTGTCGTTATACCTTGCTCTTAGTATACGTCACAAGGTCTTGTCTGTAAAATAATCACACATATAAAGCGTTATAAGGCCTATATTTGTCAAGGTCGTTCTTGTAATGGCTTAGGCATCTCGCTTTCTTCCTATAAGCTTATCTCTTTTTTTTTTTTTTATATAATTCCTAATGTTTATTCTAGTAGATTACATTCTCTAAGAGTAATATCATATCAAGGATACTAAGTATTATACCGAGCTTAAGCTAGATAAATCCTAACGCCATCTAGAAGAAGCTTAGCACAAGTTATCCAAAAAGCTTATATAGCTCCGGTGTCTTCGTCAGTAAAAGGAGTTTTTGGTAGAGAAAGGTACTAATATAGTAGCACGTGGTCTGTCGACCTTAGACAAGTTAGAGGCGGTTAAGTAGCAAGAGCGGCAAGAGCGGCAAGAGGCGCCTGCTATACCCTCGTCAGAGATTAATGATGCCGCCGATACTATCGACTAGGGCGTTATCTTTAGTTCTGTCTTAGGTTTTCCTTTAGTCGATCCGGGTTCTACTAGTAGAACTATTCTAGTTTCTTAAGGCAGTTTAAGTTCTTGACTAGCTTCTATAAGTTATCCTCTAGTCTAAAATCAAGCTATTTAACTAGATATTACAGTTCCCTATTAATAATATATAAATCTAGAATTTCTTTGACGTCCTATTCTTCCTCTTTGTCCTTTGCTTCGATATATATAGCAACCTTAGCGTTTTTCGGTACTGGTTCGAGAAGTGAAATATAAAAAACATCTATCTATAGTCATATAGATGACGGTAACGATAGTTAGTAGTTAGATGTCGAAATTCGTTCTTTGATAACGAAGGGTCTAACCTTCTTAAAGTCTAGCTTCGTGCTTAGTCGTTTGGTTCGTAAGTTTTATATAATTAGGAACACTTTGTCTCCCCTCTCTAGGCAAGGTCCCTCGAGCCTATATTTATCGTAGTAATTTTTCATTCTAGTCTTAATAAACTCGAGTTCCTTTTTAAGCTTTTCATATAGTGTATACATTTGTTCTGCCTTGACTACTGCTCTCGGCACTATGACCTCTAGTCCTTGCCTAAGGTCTGCTTTATATCTATAGTTTGCGAAGAACAGTATAACTTTGGTTATTTCTGTTGGCATTATATTATAAGCAAGTTATACTATTAGTAATAGCATGACTTAGTCGTTTTGCTAGTAGTTAACGTAAGAGCGGAGGTACTGCTTAATAACTTAGTTTAGTTGCTCTGTTTGTCCGTTAGTCTATAGGTGATATGCCGTTAACAGCTTGCTATTAACGCCTAATCGTTGCATTAACGCTTGCTAGAACTTCGACGCGAACTTCGTGTCTCTGTTAGTGATCCATTCTTGCGGCCAAGTATACACTAATATAACTTGCCGATAGATCACATCTGCTAACTGTTCTGCTATCTAGGACTCCTTATAGGGAAAGAAGTATACCCACTTAGTTAGGCAATCTATTATAATAAGAATACTATTATAGGTCACTCCTATAGCTATATCCTTAGATTCTAGTAGCTTTGTAATAAAGTCTATTATAATTAAACTCTATAGTTTATTAGCTATTAATAGTAGCTAAAGTAGCCTATATAGCTTATATTATGCCGTCTTGCTTCGATTGCAAATATTATAGTTCTATACGACTTCCTTAACTCGTGCCGTTAACTATAGAAAGTCGTAGTGTTTTTTAACTTATATAACAATCTTCGTAACTCCTTTATATCCTCCAAGTTTCGACTTGTAGAGTTCTCGAATCATCTATAGCTATTAATCTTTGTCATAGATATACACTTTGCCTCGGTACCAGAGTTTTCTATCTCTTTCTTCTACTCCGTTAGGTAGTAGTAGTCCGGGTGTTACTTGATACTATACCTCGTTAATCCTTTCTTCTCGAAAGATTGTGTAGCATTCTAGGAACGAGTCAAGTAGATCATCTTCCACGGGTGTCTACGTTTTGTGATATAGCGTTCTGTCTGTCCGTTCCTTGAATAACGGTAATGTCGTTCCTATTTATCCTTCCGTATAATCTGTTTATCGATTTAAGATATCTACTTGTACGTTCTCTTTGCCTTTCTTATAGCAGATCTTAAAGTTAAATTCCGCGAGGAATTCTACCTATTATATTTGTCGTCTGTTAAGCTCCTTTATTATCGTGAAGTATTATAAATTCTTGTAATCTATATACACTTATACCGGTTTAATCGTACCACTAAGGTATAGTTACCATTCCTTAAAAGCTTCGATAATCGTAAGTAGTTCCTTATTATAGATTAGATAATTAAGACGTAGTCTATCGAGCTTCTTTGAAAAGAAGGCTATAGGATGTAGCTTTTCTTATCTGTCTCGTTATCCCAATTGTCCTCCGATAGTATAGTCTGAAGCGTCCGTTTCTACCTCAAATAGCTTCTTAGGGTCTAGTAGTACTAGTACTAGATCTTTGGTAATGGCGTCGCGAATCTATATAAATGCTTGCTCATGTTGTTCTTCCCATTGGAATTTAGCATTCTTCTTGGTAAGTTTGTACAAAGGTCATACGATTACTCTAAAGTTCCTAATGAACATCTGGTAGAAGTTTACAAATCTGATAAAGCTTCGTACTTCTATAACTGACGTCGGTCGGGGCTAATTCTTAATAGCTTTAATCTTTAAAGGTTCTATCTGGATTTATCCTAGGGATATTTCGTATCCTAGAAATACTATTTTCCTAATATAGAATTCGCTCTTTTCCTTGTTAACTAATAGTTTATATATATATAGCGTATCTAACATTACTTTTATATACTTCTAGTGTTTATCTATCGTCTTAGAGAAGATAAGTATGTCGTCAAGATAATATACTATAAATTTGTCGAGAAAGGGTCGGATAGCTTGATTAATTAGGGCTTAGAACGTTGCCGGCGCGTTCGTAAGTTCAAATGGCATGACAAGGTACTTATAGTGGCTATAGGGTGTCCTAAAGGCCGTTTTCCACTCGTTGCCTTCTTTGATCTGTATATAGTTATAGGCTAATAGCAAGTCAAGATACGTAAAATATTAGGCTCCTACTAACTAATCTCGGAGCCGTAAGATTAGTAGTAACGGGTATCGGTTTTTCACGGTCTATTCGTTAAGTTGCCAATAGTCAACATATAACTATAGCTTTCCGTCTTTCTTAGGCACAAATAGGATCGGGTAGCCTACTAGTGATGTCGACAGGCAGATATATCCTTTTCGAAGATTCTCCTCTAAATATCGCTTAAGTTCTTCGTTCTATATCTGGCTCGTATAGTAAATCTTAAAGAACTTTAGTTATACTCCTTCCTTAAGCTTAATCTCGTAATCCTATAGGCCGTGTTCTAGTAGCCCTTCTAGATATTTCGGTTCGAATGCTAGGTATCCTTTATATTCCTTCGGTACTTCCCTAGTCTTGTCTCGTCTCTCGGTTTTCTAGTAGTATACGAACTTGGTTCCATCTATAGCGATGTTAGCGATTTCTCCTGTCTTAACCTACTACTCTAATTATAGTGCTCCGCATTTATTAATAGAGAGAATAGCTATCGGCGGTTTAGCTCGTTCCTCCTATCGCTATATCGATGTCATTATGCCGCCTTTTCTAGAGTCCGTAGTAGTCTGCCTGCTACTATCTGTCTCTTACGGTAGATCTATAGGATATGCCTTTCCTTGAGCATTGTCTGCTTGCGATCCTTGCGTGCTCCCTATCTCGCTAGTCGAATACAACTCTATTTAGGGTTATAGGTAGCTATTATTCTTCTAGCTAACGTCCGGGTTATAGTCTTCATACTATAGTAACCCTAATATTATGTCTTTGTCGTTACCTATATTTATAATGCTAAATACGACTGCTATAGTCTTTCCTACCATAGTAATATCAATCGGTTCGGTCTCCTTACGTACTTATTACGTCGGAAATAGCCCTTTGACTATACTATACTTCTACTTTATTCTCTAGGGTATCTATAGCTAATTTATAAGTGTCAGCAAAATCAGGTTTATCTCTACTCTACTATCTACTAATACGAGCATTTTATACTATCTCTACTATGCTATTATCTATAATCGCTTATCTTACCGCCGTCGTCTAAAGATTATGGCAATTTCCTATGTTTCTGCTAGGAGGTCTCGATATAGTGGTCTCTTACGCTAGTTCCTCCTATACTATGCTACCACCTGCCACTACACAGGCATTAATGGCTTCTAGGCCCCTCGAAGGGCCCTGACCCGTTTCCTAGGTTAGTGCTAACCTCTTCGGTTATTTAGCTAATAGCGGCTTCGTCAATCGTGCTTATTTCCGTAAGCTATTAAGTGCTTGCGGCTTCCCACCGTTAGGTCCGTTCCGCTTTCCATCGTGCGTACTATAGCTTTATCTGAAGCTCCCAAATTTATAATTTCTTTTTGTCTATATGATAGAGGCAATCGTTACTCTAGTACGAGTCCTATATGTCTTATCTAGTTCTATAGTACCTAGGCTAGGCTTGTCTTAGAACTATCGTAATACCTTCTAGATCACGGGCTTCGATCTTCTAGAGCAATTCGGCCGCTCTGTTTCTTACATCGTAGACCTATTCTATAGGGTGTAAGCTTCTATCCTCATTTCCTTGTTAGGTCGGCTAGTAATTGTTTTCGAATTTGTCGTAGAAGTAGTATTGGCATTCGTATGCTATACACTAGAACTAGGGCACTTGCGTATATGCCTCGTGTCAAGGGTATAGTCGCGTGGCGTTGCCTAGGAGGTATTAGAATTCTTTCCCAAATCCTTCCCATTATATGTAGACTATAGATACTCTAGTGCTAATATAGGAGTGTTTCTTCTAGTAGCTTTCCTATATATGCTCGTCTTTTCTGTAGTTCGTATATATAAACTAGTATTCTAGGTTCCGTACGTCGTTACTAAGTTGCTAGCCGTTAAGATACTTGGCGTAGCTATCGGGCCTATCGTATATTATAGGCTATTCTCCTTTGATAGTTTCTACGATACGTCGGAGTTCCCTTATTTCGTCCCTCATTCTATCGCTCTAGTAGGCAAGTCAAATCAAGCGTCTATCCTATTTACATAGTTCTATATTAAGCTAAAAAACTTTATTACGATACTATTTGATTTGTTCCTAGAGAAATAGAACATTAGGTCTAAGTCTTTCGATTCCTTAGGTATTAGTTGTCTACGATCTATCCTACCTCTATATAACTATAAAACCCTACTGCCTCAAGGCTAGGAGAATCGAAACTGGTGGTATATATTCTCCTACTATATCCTATTTAGCAAGACCTATCTCTAGGTCCGTAGTGACCAGTTCGGAGTACGGTGCTTGTTTGTCTTTACCATTATCATCATGTCTAAGACTGTCTATATTACTGCCCCTATCTTTGTAGCTTATAGCCGCTACTTTGATAACGTCCTTGGTAGTTTCGTTAATAGCCGTAATTTCCTTTCTAGGGACTATCTTCTACCCTTTCTTCGGGCTTCGACATTCTTACTTATAATGCCCTTTCTTTTTGTAGTTATAGTAAGTAACATTAGACTTGTCTTTAGTTATCTTCTTCCGGTCCTGCTTCTATGCTATATCTATATCTATAGCTCCAAGGTACGTCCCGTATAAGGTACTAACGTATGCTCGCTTTTTCTTGTCATTAGCCTTAACCGTGGTTCTATTTATTTGACCTCGTTTTTACTACTCTTATATATAGAGTCGATTATCGATTCTAATAGCCTATATAATATATTTATCTAGGGTCTTAGGCTAATTATACTTATATAGCTTATCTTTAACCTTTTCCTTTAAGCTATTATAGAATAGTTATATTAATACCTTGTCGTTAAGCTAAGACTTAAGTATATCCTATCTAAACTATATAGTATAGGAGGCTACTAACTTAGTCTATTAGAGATTGGCAAGTCTTTCTTATATATAAATCTTCTCGTCTTTATCGCTAAAAACCTTCCGAAGCTCTTCTTCGAAACGGTCATAAGATTAGAAGACTACTTATATAAACGTATCTCGGTTATCTTTGTCTTCCTTAATAAGATAATCATTCTATATAGGCTCGAACTATCTAAATGCCTTGCCCTCTAGTCTCGTAGCTATATAGAGGACTTTAGCTTTATTATCTAGAAATATGTCATCATTAAGCCAGAAGTAAGATTAGAGGTTTATTAGGAATCCTATAAGATCTTCCTTGGTTCCTCTATATTTGCTAGGTAGTTCGATCTTGATATAGCTCGCTTTGGCGCCCTCGAGTGCCTCGATTTTAGCGTAGGCCTCGTTAACCAACTTCTGCAAGTACTTTTCGTGGTTCTCGAGTTCCTTGATCCGAGCTTGAGCAGTCTTGTCTCTCTAGTCTAACTCCTAGATCTACTGCTAGAGTTGACCAAGCTAAGCGAGCAGCTATTCGGCCGTAACGTTAGTAGCCATGTCGGTGTCGAGGTCGAAGTCACCTCTATTCTGAACCATAATAGAACAAAGGGAGTAGTAACAACGTATGACGAACCTAACTTAGACTTCTTCTAAAAGGGTTCAGATGAAGGTAGATTGAGTAAGATAAGTAGGCAGATTGTCTAAGGGATTCGGTAAAGCCAAAGGGTTTATAATAACACTAGAGTTATCTCTTATAGTAATTAGCAATGCTTGGTATAAGTACTGTGATTATAATTGTTACTACTGGTAAACTCTTAGAGTCTACCTAACGAGTAACTAGCTAGCTATATATATATAATTATCTATCCCTCTTTAATAGTTATTACTAGTACTATTTCTCCTTTTACTCTGTGATTCCGCGTTGTCGACGGTGATATGTTATTATTACTAGTGAAGACCTTAGTCTTGGCGGTGATAATCTTCTGATTGGTCTGTTAAGTGATTGGCTGTCGGAATGTCCTATGTCCTGACTACAGCTTGCTAGGCCGTCTATGTGCTTATCTGTAATAGTAAACTATATATAATAGTCTATTTAGTATATATACTAGTTATTATCCTAACTAACCATACTATTATATATAGTATTATGGAATAAACTAACCTAGATATAAGTTTAACTAACTATGCTAACCGTCGCCTAATTAACGTGTCTATCTACCTATTATAATACGACCTTAAAGTCTACTATCTTCCTAGAAGGCTTAACTTTATACTAGATACGTTAAGTAGATTAAGTATATTAGGAGACCTTAAACCTTCTAAATAACTAGATAGATTAGCTATACTTGACGACATTTGGTTTGCTTTCGCCAAGGTATAAATGGATCCTAAACTCAAGGCAAAGTTCATTAACGGCTATAAGGCTAATATTAAGTACGCCCCTATTATTAAGGACCTTATTAAAAACAAGTATATAGATAGAACTATCGACGATAAGGGTATCGCTATTTTTTCGCACCACAGGCTACCGTTTATCTTAATTGACGAGCTCCTCTACTATATCTACCTAGATGGTATATACACGCTATACGTTCCGTCGAGCCTCGTATAATATATCCTAGGCTTAGCCTATGACGAGAAGTATCATTTCAGAACTAATAGGATAATATACGACTTATATAATATCATAATCGATGGAAAAACTAGGTATATATAGGACCACGCAAAGTACTATCCTATCTATTAAGTTAATACTACCGATTGTAATCTTCCTATAGGCGACTACCAGCCAATTTGTCCATCGGATATACTATCTATATAAGTAATTACTATCGACTTTATAGTAGCGTTACTATTAGTTCCATTAGCTAGAATACTATAGCATTTGAACAGATATAATAAGTTTAATTTGATAATGACCATATCTTGTAAATCGTCTAAACAAACGCTCTTTATACCTAGCTACTCTTACTATACTACTACGGACTAGGGCTATACATTAA
Organism: Thermothelomyces thermophilus ATCC 42464; assembly: GCF_000226095.1. Classification (NCBI taxonomy): domain Eukaryota; kingdom Fungi; phylum Ascomycota; class Sordariomycetes; order Sordariales; family Chaetomiaceae; genus Thermothelomyces; species Thermothelomyces thermophilus. Next base: position 1,534,175 of record NC_016476.1, on the reverse strand, counting down.
TATAATAACTACTCCTATCTAACTAGGGAGTACTAACCGCCATTATATCTAACTACGACCACAAATTTATATCCGAGCTATAGACTAATATATAGAAAGTGTTAGGCACGAAGCTATTAATAACTACTATATACTACCTATAAGGAGATAGTCTTATAGAGCGAAAGAACTAAATGATAGAAATCGCTCTATACTTCTTTATCTATAAGAAACTAGATGACAATTAGACTACTATACTTCTATAGCTCTAGTAGCATTTAAATAGCATATATATCGCTTCTATTGGCATATCTCTATATAAGCTACTATACGGTCTCAAACTAGCCAGACCGCTAAAAGCGCTAACAGCGCCGTCGAAAACGGCATAGGATATCCTAGTCCTATATAAATATCTATACCAAGATACCTAGATAGTAATAGACTTTATAGCGGCCCGCGCTAAATGTAGATACGACGCTAGCCACCGTAATATCGAATTCAAGCTAGGTAACCAAGTATATCTATACCTCTACCGCGGTTACTACTTACCTAGACAGCCGTCGCCTAAACTATCCTAATAGCGCGTCAGACCTTTTAAAGTCGTTAAACGCGTTGGCTGCCTAGCGTACCGTCTTCGACTACCGCCGAATATAGACATCTATCCTATAATATCTATAGTATAGCTATCGCATACTCCTCCTAGAACCGACCTGTACGACCACGCTGTACCACCCCCTGACCCTATTAAGGATAGCTATACCAATAGCAGTTTAGAATCTAGAGACGAGTATAAGCTCGAACGTATTTAAAACTATAAGCATATATATAGCAAATATAAGTATCTAGTCAAATGGAAAGGACTTGGCTATGAATATAACGTATAGAAAACCGACTTCTAGCTATATTACGTATATAAGTTAGTTAACAAATACTAGGCATATCAAGGAGGTTAACCTACTATGGCTTAAGTAACGTAGGGCAAACGCCTACGTAGACGCCCTTGTAAGAAGGTATCAAAGACTCTCCTAGAAGGAGCTATAGATAGAAGACGCTAGAGTAGGGCCGTAGGTAGCTAAGAGGAAGACATATAGGACACTATAATAATAGGATAACGCTACTACTTTCTATTGCAATATTGCTATAGAAAGAAAGCGCGTTTGAAAGCTATTTAGAGCTATAGTATAGGTATTACGTTTTTCCTTCTAAGCGGGGGACTTGATGTAGTACGTTGTCTATAGACGCGTCTATTATATAAGACTAGATAAGATAAGACCTGTAGATCTGGCAAATAGGCTAGCAAACGGAGGGTTTTTTATTCCTAATCCTCTACTTATACTCGAGCTATAGGGCTAATATACGTAGGAAGAGGACATCGAACTTTTAAACTATTTATAATTTACCAACTTTCTTCTATTAATTAGAACCATCTTCTATCTACTAGAACTATCTTCTATTAAATCGCTAGAAAAACTATAAAACTAACGATTAAGTCAATCAAATAGAGACAATAGGAATACTTATAGTCTAGAAGCTTTAGTATATTTACGCTTTCAAGGCATTATAGGAGTAAGAGTTAACCTACTAGTAATTATAATGTTTATAACAGGTATACCTAACAAGTTATCTATTAATTCAAATATAAAAGGTATCATCCTATCATTATTATGATTAAAACTAGTAATACTATTACTACTATAGTTATAATAACTATATTTAATCTATAGCTTTAAAGGAATCACTCTACTATACTTAACTCTTTTAGACTTCTAAATATAAAAGGCAGGCCCCCTAAAGGAGCTATCAAGGTAAGAGCGACAAAGGATATAACACTAAGAACAGTATCACTATAAAGCGTAGTTAAACGACTATCACGTTTAACTAGGGGGTATGTCAGAAGCTATAGAGCTTCTAAAAGTATTAGCCACATATATACCATAGCTATATAAGGCTATTTAACGCATTGGCTAGTTCCTTTGTCCATAAATATTAGTCGTTTTGTCTCCTTTGTAGATAGTTTCAATAAGGCACTCTTTTCCTTCGTATAGCTACCTACTACAAACTGCTTTTAACGCTCCCGGAAGCTTATCACTGTGTTCGGCATTGATCGAGCTCTGGTTGGCAAACTGGAGTACCTCCGTAAGTCAGATCGATCTGGTGCTCGGACAATTCCCTTAACCAACCAGGTTTCAAAATGGTATGATTGTCGTGGCTGCACTAGGGTTGGAGAATTTTCATACCATAGTAGTGTAGTGCAAAGCCGTCAACAGCTCAGTCCTTTGCACACTGAGAAGCCAAGACATTCCTTTCCAAGATGGGATCTAGGCCCGATCCTGGCTGGCGCATCCTGACAATAGTCTGGCTCCCAACGAGCGCTAGAGTAGGGCGGAATTGGCGGCTGCGAGCCGCGGTGACCGTAGCGCATCAAGGTTAAAGAGCAACCCGCTACACGGATTACATACTACACAGTATACTGCAATACGGAGTAGTGTGAGTACATTGGCCGGTTAGGACCGTCTCGGTGAGCCAGAACCGTCCCTGATGCCGTTTCAGTTTCGAATTGGCCTTACCCGTAGACGCTGTTTAGCTTTGAGACGGTGAGAAAAAACCCGAGCCGTCCACGCTTTGGGCCGTATGCATGTTCCCCTTTTGTCTTCCTCCCCTTTTTCTTTCATGTGATTTTTTTCTTCTTTTGGTCATTCTTCTTGTGGTCAACAACATGCTTAGAATCATCTCTTGGTTCATATACACGGTTTGCAGAGGCCACAAGGGCCACTGCCCGTGCTTAGCCTGGTTGTCAGAGGATCCTTGCAGTTCAAAAGGGCAGGGGGTAACCCTGACTCGAGGCGCGTTCTGGAAGCGCGACAAGCGTGCTTGACTAATTATACCTTGGTGGAAGTTTGTGCACGTAAAATACCTTATTTTGCATGCTGGTTGAATCATGTCACAAACTCAGGCTTGTTGGTGTGATTCTTCCGACCAGATCGGATCAAACGATCTTCAACAGGGAAAAAATAATCAACAGCATTCAAACGGTTGGCACGCGAGTTCCAGAAACTGATCTGCGATTTCCATACTATTAACAGTTCTAATTAGGTCAAAGCCCCAGATCGATCTGCGCGTCAACTGGGGTCAGGGATAAAGTTCGATAAGATGACAGGATCCGTCTCGTGAATGAAGCAAGGGCAGGGACGGGGTGGGGAAACCTACCAGTGTTGTACGATTTTCAGCTCGAGGGCGAGTGGTGCGACGCGCCATGCCTGCTCTGGTTAGGGCTGTTGCCTCAACTTTATATGTATTTGCAACGCCAAGGGCAATGGCAGAAAGCACTTCAGGTCTAGGTGTGGATGTCCGCCCTGCAGAGCGTCCTGTGTAAACGGGCCTTTCAAGGTTTCAATGAGAATCAAGGCTCGCTGCGAGTCCTCAGTACCTTCCCGTTCCCGTCCCGGAGCGAAAATTTCGCCGGCTCGGCTGTGTCGGCTCAGAGTGACGAGATGCCGTCTCGGATCTGCAGGCCGTATATTGCCCTGTTCTCGTTTCCAATCTAATTCAAATTGACCCGCCATCTGCCGGCGGCTTATGAGGTTGGTGCGCTGTCGTACCGCAGTCCAACTCTTGTTACCTCTCGGTCCGAGACTTGATTGAGATTGACCACGCGTTTGGTGTAAATAACAAACTCTCTCCAATAAGTACTCGGTAGTTTCTGCAAAAAAAGAGTGGTGGGGAGAGCAACGTTTCCGAAGCACGCACTTTATTTCGCACCTCCTGGTTGAACCTTCCTTCCTGACTTGCTTGTACAGTAGTAATTTAATGTCCGAGGAGGTACTCTGTAAACTACTCCCAACGCAGTTTCGAACGTCCTTGCAAATGTTGTTACGTAGTAATCCGTACTAGTATCCGTACGTAAAACACCACGCAGAAGCCCCTGCAGATTCGGCTAACAATAACACTTATGGAGTAGGAAGCACTAGCTTCCCGCGTTGCCCAAGCGACAAACTGCGACCCACGCAGCACAACCGGACAAGCAACCCCGCTGCAGCCAAGCAACTCTCTTTCTGTACGCCAATAGTCACTGCAAGTCGGAGGTAAGGTGCTTTGTAGGGAACTCCCCTCCTGGGCGGTCAGGGCCCTGGCGTCTGGTTCCAGCTGCAGAGGTCTCAACAGCAACCGCCACTTCCATTGGTGCACTCTCCCGTCTGCGGCTCGCCAAGTCGACAGTTCTGCTTGGGTTTGACCGGCCGCGCCCGTGCGCTGCTCCCACCCTGCACCCCGGGCCAAACTGGCCATCCTCCTGATTTGGGGACAAGGGTACCTTTTCCAGGAGCTGTGTATGTAACAGGATGTCGCCCGGGGGGGGGGGGGGGGAGCGGGGACGTTGAGAGAGGGAGGGTCCGACCACGCACGAAACCTGGCCTGAGAAAATCTCGCTTTCTCTGGAATAAGCAAATGCCGAACAGAAGCTATCTTTCCTTCTCTTCCTGGTTCTTCATGAATGTAGGTAGTTTAGCTGAGGCCGGAGGGTTCAGAGCGCGGACCCCCTGGAATCATTTTCTACCTATTAATAGTGTACACAGTCTCGCACGCAGTACTGTATTTGCATACATCCAAACCTAGGTAGGCATGTGGTGCTGGGAGCGAGCCAGCGAGCGGGCGGGAGAGCAACGGTTGCACAAGTCCGGGGATGCAGGATCCAGACCGTTCTCTCGGAACGTGGCTCTCCAGCCCATAAAGTAAAGGCATCACCCCAGATCCCAGATCTGCGTTTCTGGGACCCGCAGCACCTTGCGTTGCTCTTCGACACCCACAACTGTACTACCACCGTCGCCATGTCGAGCGCCACCACGGCGCTGAGCCCGGCCGCGAGCGGCGAGGCCGGAGCATCGACGGGTCCAGGCGACGGCGGCGCCGAGGCCATCCAGGGCGTGCCTATCTCCGAACACGCCGCCTACCTCGCCCAGGTCTACATTGGCGTCAGCGCCGTGCTTCTCTTCCTGTGCCTGGTGGCCTTTGTAACCCGCGTATACCAGAGAATACGGCCGGTGTGGAAGGCGGGACTCGACGACTATTTCATCGTGGCCGGTTTCGTACGTACCATTCTTGGCCCGCCCCCTCTCTCCTCCCCCCCCTCTCCCGGCCGAAAAGAAAGAAAGAAAGAAAGAAAGGGAAAAAGAAAAGAATGAATAAAAGATGGATGTCGTGATCAATTATTCCCTTTTGACCAGTATAAGACTAACCGCAAACGCCGTCGAGCACAACAGGTCCTCACCATCGCCGATTACGCAATGTTGATGCCCCTGATGGTTCCGAAAGCCGGGCTGATCTCGCTGGAACGGTCGACGCTGGCGGGCAAGAACTCGTGGCTGGCCATCTCGGTCTGGGGCCTGTCGATGTCGTGCATCAAGATCTCGATCGCGCTCACGCTGCTACGGATCCAGGGCAAGGAGCGCGGGTGGCGCATCTTCCTGTACAGCGTCATGGCCATTTCGGCCCTCTACGGGGTGGGCAACACGCTCTTCAACCTCGTCATCGCCTGCCGCCCGCTCGAGGCTGCCTGGAACCCCTTCCTGCCGGGCGCCCGCTGCGTCTCGGTCCAGGTCATGCGCGGCATCTCCAACCTGGGCGCGGCCGTCAACATCACGACCGACGTGCTGCTGTCGCTGGCGCCGGCGACCTTCCTGCGCAAGCTGAACCGCCGGCTGCGCGAGCGCGTCTTCGTCTGCGTCCTCATGGGCATGGGCCTGTTCGCCAGCGTCTTCAGCGTCATCAAGACGGTCATCGTCAAGGACTGGGGCGACCCCAACAAGCAGGGCGACTTCTGGGCCCAGGGCGTCTCCATCAGCACCTTCACCGTCCTCGAGCAGCTGCTCGGCGTCCTGGCCGCCTGCGTCCCCGCCATGAAGGGCATGCTGCAGCGCTGCCTCGGCGCCTTCGGCCTCTCCCTGACCGAGAACAAGTCGCACCAGCGGTCCGGCTACTACGCCGCCGGCCGCAGCGGCACCGCCACCGGCGTCGGCGTCGCCAGCCGCGCGGGAGGAGGAGAAGGAGTAGTAGTAGGCGGCGGCAGCGTGCTGGACCCGACAGAGACCTACCGGAGCCACAAGGGGGGCAATCACCGCTTCTCGTCCCGCGGGGGCAAGACAGACATCTACGACGACGAGACCTGCATCGACCTGCCGGATCTCAGCAGACCCGGCTCGACAAAATCGGTCGGCGACCGGTCGCTCGACAACGGCCAGGGCGGATCCAGCAGGGAACACTCGGTCGAGCAGTTGCCTGCCCATGCTATACAAAATTAGAAATTGTTACATGATTAGTCCTAGTGATATGTAGCGAACAACCGTTTCCTTTGTTTGGTCTTCTTTTTCATCTTTCATTCTCTTCTTCTTCTTTTTATTCGTCGTTTCGAACGTCACCACCTGGAATGAGTGATGATAAGGTACTTACCGACCTTAGTGTTTTGAGTCAGTCTCGTGCGGCTCACCCGTCTCGGAATTGCCACAAGTCACCTCAAAATGAAGAAAGCAGATGAGCGCTCCGACAATACGCTTCGGTGCGCAGCACGCGTTGTGCCAGAAAGCGGACGGGGCAACGTTCTTCTCTTCGATAACCTTGTATGTATATTCATTCCGGTCCAGGTTACCAAACTAACCCGAATACCTCACCACTTCTGTACCTGAGCCATTCTGGGTGGCGTGTGGAAGCGTGCGAGTGCCGGCCATTGGGTTGCGGCCGGGGGGCTGTAGGTTGGGCCACCTCCTTTAAAGAGATTGGCGATTTGACGAGGCTGTTGGATGGTTGCTTGCGCTCTGAGCGGCAAGTGCTCGCGGGTTTACACGTGGATAGTAATACTCCGCAGATAGCCATGCAGCATCCGCATCCTCTGTGGTTTCTGATCCCCAACGGCTCACAGAGGGCGATAGACCATCTTGTCGGTCGGTGATGGTAGACCGAGGATGACGTGGCTGTCTTGAGAATGAATCTAAACCAAGAACCGAACTCAACACAGACAACGATCCGTACTAGCAGGAAGGAAGAGAGAAGAAGAAAAGGATATATGGAATGCTCGTGGTTGAAGATGTCTTGTTCCTGTTCTCTTGCAGGGATCTCTAGAAATTCTATTCGAGTCCCTCTACGGATTATTACACAGTCCCAGGTTGGATTATGATCACATATGAATGGCCAATGCTCGTTGCTACATACCTGACGTAGACCATTCCCTAATGATTGGATTCCCCACTAGGATACCCAGGACCACGAAAACCCAATCTGAGACATGTTTGTCGTTCGCGCCACTCTAAATATTCCCTGTAACACAATATTTCATTCGTCTACTGTTCCCAAGCCTCCAGAAAAGAAACTGCGCGTCAGTATGCTGCACATAATCCGTACGCAGGAGAGCAAATGAGCCGTGGAGTCTTTGCGTTCTACAACATACGCAGTGCAACATATTTGACTTTGGGCAATGCGTGTTGCTGTGCCGGTCTCTGTTCTTCCCGACCCTGTTTCCTCTGCTGACGTGAGATCGTATTTATATTACCTCGGTCTGTCTGACTCAGAGCGCCGGACTTGGTTCATGAGCAAACAAACTCAAGAAATTCGGTAGTAATGACTCTGGTCTGGATCCCTGGTAAATCGATCGGGCAGGTGCTGCCAACGGCTTAATTAGGCGGCAACGACGCTGCCTTCTACCATTACGTTTAAATCTCATTAGCTACATCACGACCGCAAAGCTACCTAATTATCCAGTCATCATTGCCAACACTGCAATGCCGTTGCAACACCGTAGAACGTCTTAGAAGGACTCCGTTGGGCACCCATTGTCTCTCAAGGTACCTGACGGAGCATTGCTCGGGTATTGGTTCCTGGCTGCACATGTTGTGCGCGACATTGCCGGGTCATTCTGGGTCGGCAACACTGAAAGTTGAACCCTCACCGATACAGGGGAGAAGCCCTTTGAATACATGCTTGTGTGAAAACTCAACATGCTTTTAACAAAATTTGTGATTTTACGGTGCCGGTTCAGATGCTTGGATTCGATTCTAATCATGAGGTTACCAGGGATCGATGCCTACGCAGCGCCGCATGACTGGTTCTACACTAATATCAAAGACGTATTTCGATGTTGTTCTTTCGTTCCTCTCTTTTCGTTTCTTCTCTTTTCTTTTTCTTTTCTTTTAATTTTATTTTTATTTCGTCTTTTTGTTTTGTTTGCTTTCCGTTTTCGGAAAACCGGGATCACCGATGCCAGGTGGTCGCTCGGCCGATGATTGGCAATCAAACATGACTGCTCTTGCTGATTCCCTCCCGAGTTAAAATGGTTCTTCCAACCAGCATCTTACATCATTTCAAAAACTTAAGGGGCTTCGTTGGCTGTTTGACAGCGAAGGGATGCCACTGAGAGAAGTCAAGGTGGCCTTGCGTTGTCCGCGGTGGCGAACGGGCTCCGAGTCAAGTCTCGGGCGCGCAGAGCAGCTCTTAACCACGGCCATTGGCCAGACACGTTTCGTTGAAGACAAACAGCCTCGGCCCCCCGCCATGCCAGCCACATTTTTAGCCAGACTTATAACGGTAAAGCATGGAGCGGATTTGTGGAGCCAGTAGAGTTGATACCCGCTTTCCAGAGCTTCGGGGTTGGGGAGCCAAGCCAGCAACACGCCAACCTAAACAACCTAAAAATAACCCAGGTTCGTATTTGGCACAATCCATGGTCTGACGGCAGCACTTTGGGCCGGGTATTATGCCGTCCCTCTGCTCGAGGGCTTCGTGTCCCCGACGCCATCTCAGAGAGGAATTTTGGTGTTGTCTCTTGATAGGGCCCATCTCATCTTGTCATTACGTACTCGACAGGACCCGAACCAATGGTGCTCTCGAACCGGGACGAGATGCTCGAGGCAGCACCGAGGCCTCTTCCCATGTTGGCACTGCCATCAAGACTCCATCGTTGCGGCTCTTCCTCGTGTTATGCCCCGGTTGGTCTTGTCGTGTCTTGACTCCGATTGGGCCGTTCTCGACTTGGAGCAGCTCGTATCACCCGCCATCCCCAGTCACGGGGTTTCGTGGAGAGGCGAGAAGCCTCAGATCTCCCTACCGTACCTTGTGCGGTCCATGCCACTGCGCGGGATTTCTGCCATGTGGGCGTTGTTCAGAGGGGAAGGGTTGTGTGTTAGGACCATGATCGCCCATGCACGGAAGGCCGGGGGTCCGGCGGGAGAAGACTGAGTGAGACTCGAGTGTATAAGAAGGCTGGAAGTTCACCCCGTTGCTGCCTCTTTTTGAGTCCCATCATCAACATCACATCAACCTTCTCATTGCAACATCCGAGACTCGGATCGCAACATCTTCACGACTCAAAGCCAACCGTGTTCCTCCCAAACACACTATCGCAATTCCACCCTTCGAAACAAACACAACAACCATCACAATGAAGTTCACCGCTGCCGCCCTTGCACTCGCCGCCTCGGCCATCGCTGCTCCCTCCAAGGGAGGCGAGAGCTGCGAGTTCGGCACCTACCGCTGCACCACCCCTAACACCGGTATCGAGATCTGCAACATCTCGGGCAAGTGGGAGCTGGTCGGCGACTGCCCCGAGGGCACCGCCTGCGACAACCTGCCCGGCGGCAACGGCGTCGTGCTGCCCTACTGCACCAACACGGCCAAGGTCCAGGCGCGCAACGGCCGCCCCGGCCAGAGCCCCGGCGAGAAGTGCACCACCCCGGGTCGGTATGACTGCTTCGGCCCGTACGCCATCCAGGTCTGCGACACCCAGAACATCCTGCAGTTCGTCGGGAACTGCCCCGAAAGGTCGCACTGCGAGTACCTCAACGGCATTCCCTACTGCGTCGCCAGCGTCTAATTAAATGGGGCCGTACGACCGGACAACTCGAGAGTTGAGCGATTCATCAACGACGCTCACCGGTTGTACGGAACACACGACTACATGATTCTTCTCTCTTCATGACACTCCTTTTCTATAATATGGTTTCCTTTTTCATGCGGCATATGTCTTTATGACATGGAAGGATAGAGACACAATTGTTGGGTAGTCGCGAGGTGAACTAGGCATACCAGCACTAGTAACAACATGTCGACGAATAGAGTTAATATTATCTTACATTTTTCTCTCATAGTTACACTCGGCCTTTTGAGGATGCGCTTGGTTCTCGCTTGACGCTGTTTGTCTCAAGAAGATTTGCTTCCTGCGAACGTCTGCTGGGGATATAAATAATTATGATTCATCATTGCATATTAACAAAAAGAAGACCGTGTAATCCTTCTTCAATCCTATTCCTTTCCACCTTTGTCTAATCAATCCCAAGATAGCTGAGATACGACTACGTACTAGAATAAAGCTGCCAACCTGGTACCAGTCATGTATTTATAATTAACCCAAACGCCCAGAGAAACTCTCCCAAATACCAATGCTCATGCCCAGCGATTAATTAATATAGCGCACGATTATTCCACTAGTTTCTCCTTCCGGACCTGGGGGTCCGTCCTCTCATTGTCTTTTCTCCGTACTGAGTATCTCCCGCCCCTTTTCTCCACTCTTGAATCAAGAATTCGAGATATTTCACCATCTTGATGGTCGTCGCCCTGGCCGTCCACCCGCGCTTGCAGATCACTGCACCGTCAATGTCGTACATGGAGAGCCACAGATCGTCCGACACAACCCCGACAACGAACTGCTTGTAATGATCCCGGGCGGTCCCTGACAAAAGACGTCAGCTTTTGTCATTGATGTACAAGAGGCTCAGAAGAAAAAATGGGCCAAAAGAAGGAAAGAGAGAGAAAGAAGAGAAACTGAATCATGAACACACACACACACACACACACACACATATACACACACACATACACAAAGGAAGAAAGAAAGAAACAAGGGAGAGAGAGACACTCACAGTCGCTCTTATCCGGATCCAGCACCTGCTCGAACCTCCGCTGCTCCAGCATGGTGATTCTCTCGGCGACGGCTTTGCCCAGGTCAATGTACTCGACCAGCTCCCGCTTGTCGGGCTGGACCGTGTAGCCGTGGGCGAGATAATCGAAGATGAAGTTGGCAAAGTGGTCGAGCACGATCTCTTCCTCCCACTCCTCCAGGTCGCTGACCGACTGGAAGCCGAGGCGGGCCGCCATGCGCTGCCGGGCGCTGGTGCCGGACACAACGACGACCATGTTCCGCATTTGCACGGAGAAAGAAAGGAAAAGGAGGGGGGGTTGGGAGGCGGTTTACGTTTTCGAGGTTTCCTAGGTAAATATGTTGTCGGATCAGATCAAGATGGAAATGCGATTATGCTAGTCCTTGATTATCTCTTGTAAAGAAGAGCCGGGAATCGATTCGGGGATTCAATCACTAGACAATAGTGTATCGAGTGTGTCGGGATTCATTTCTGGCCGGGAAGGTTTCCGAATCGAATGTGCTCATGATTGAGTGCTGCTTGGGCAGAATCGCCAGAGGCTTTATCCCGGCTACACGCGAAGAATAAATGCACAGAGTTGAAAGAGCTCGTCATCCTTGTAGCTGAGCAATTAACAGATCGTGATGTGCGGTTTTCAAAACAAGGACATCGTTGAGAGTCCAGCGATCTTCTGCTTGTTTAGTCAGCCCTTGTAGTCGATCAACTGCACTCCAGAAACGGGCAAGCAATCTCTGCAGAGTCGATCAAACACTGGCACCGGGGGATGGCAGCGAAGCCGAGCCGAGAGGCCGTGTCGGGCGGCCCGGCCTGTAGCGCCCTCCGGTCTAGCGCTGGGCCGCCTCGGGGTGACAAGGCCGCGCCGACTGGCCAGCGCCGCCGGATTCCCGCTGCCTCGGCCTCCAAATCCACCCATTTCGAAACAGGGTGTCGGCAGCACGTGATGTCGATTATCGTGTATCCCGGTAGTCTCGAACAGCCCAAAAAAGCTCCGTCGGGCCGCTTCTGTCTCCAATTGCTCCGTGAAGCGACCTTCAATGTTTACAACTCATAATTATACCTAGGTATCTCTACAACCATCAACTCTAGAAACCTGGTAGTGAAGGAGGCTGGAATCGGTTCCAGGCTGTCTTGACGGATAACATGCAGGGGCATGGAGCAGTCGTGGTTTATTCCCCGACGATGTTAAGCCGCTGACGGCCGTACTTCCTCAGGACGGTGAATGAAGTGTAGGGTCCGATGGTGGAGAAGAGCTGTTCCGACAACCCCGCTGTTTTCGTCGAGGGCTCGGCGCTGCCTGATCCATCATATACGTTAATAGGCACCAGCTTCGCCACCGCCAAAACGCTGGCTATTGCGCACTACACCGGCGTGGCGTGCGCCATAGCTGATACCTCCTCAACTAAACTCTCTGGGAAGTGCCTGAAGGAGCCTAGAGACACATAATTGCATAATTGCGGGTCAGAGCTGATGATGGAGCAAGTCATAAAAGGGAAGCGTCGTTGTTGTTGCCCAGCATCTGGCCAGCTCTGAGCTGACCAGTATGTCACCAAATCCCCCCTCCCCCCTTTCGAACTCGGTCTGTGTGTACCTGAGAGCGCGACTCTTACAGACAGCCTGTGATTGCCAGCATCTCTGTGACCCAAAGCTTGCAATCTCAAGTTCCCATGTCGAGTACACACCCGCCTGCCGGCAGCTTCCGGCCCTCTCTCCCACGAAAGCGATTGTGTCCGGGTTGCCAGGACAAAGCGCGCGAACCAACAAATCATCGACCGGCGCGCAAGTGTGAGCCAATCAGGTTCGCGTCAAGTAAACAAACATTGACACAGTTGCGTGTCGGCCATCCAACACCCAAACACAACTAGTAGCATTGACACGGTTGCATGCCGGTCATCCAACACTCAAGCACAGAAATTCAACTAGCCGCAATATGGATAGTCGCATCGAAGAATTGGAAAGAGAGCTTCGAGCTGCACGCGAGGCTGCCGCGCTGGAGAAGGCGCGAGCAGAAGCGGAGAAGGCACAAGCGGACGCGGAGAAGGGGGCGAGCGGACGCGGAGAAGGCATGAGCGGACGCGGAGAAGGCACGAGAAGACGCGGAGAAGGCGCGAGCGGAAGCGGAGAAGGCGCGAGTGGAAGCGGAGAAGGCACGAGCGGAAGCGGAGAAATCGCGAGTGGAAGAGGAGAAGTCGCGAGTGGAAGTGCTACAGCTTGGTAGCTATAAATCCGTACAGCTCAGAAAGGCTGCAAAATACGACACCACAGCGGTATTCGCACCGTGGGCGGCACTCCTGGACCAGAGGTTACAGTCTGTAGAAGTAGGTAATAAAAGCGTTAATTATTCTAAGTACTAGAGGTACTTAGAGAAGCTATCTAAATATATATTAACCCTGGCTTGTTATCCCTATTAATAGGTTAGTTAGATCTAACTTATAGATAGCTAGATACTATAATAGGTACTAGGGTTTGAAAAGAAAAAATGATAACCTATTATAACTTAGTAAATATATTAGCTATTCTATAGTAATAGTCTTAGCAAGTTGTTCCTATTCTTCTATCTTATAGTTATATCTATCTACTTATCTATTAGTCCTTCTTATCACTAGCTAGGCCTAGGTTATCTAGGAATATGGATAGAGCTAATAGGCGCTCTTATTATAAGTATACGAGAGTCTTAGCCCTGGCCTAGGTCTCCCTAGCTAGGGTATAGTTACTATAGAGCATGTTAGTAGCCTTTTTATATAAAGGGCTTTCTTATGCTAGCGTCTCTAGCTATAGGCGTTTCTAGCTAGTGGTTATAGGTGGTAGGTATATAACCTAGTAGGTAATTAAGCTAGGAGGGGCGCTAGCCCTTGTAGTAACTAGTAGTAGCTAAGCTATAGGTACTTAGGTTCTAGGAGCCCTTTATAGTATAGTGGCTAATATAGTATACTTACTAAGCTAGGTAATTATACCTTTAAGCTACTATAGCTTCTTATCTATACCTTTCTTCTAGTTAAGGGTAGCTATATGGTTATTATTTATAGTTATATAAGTCTTCTATAGCTGCTTAAGCTCTTCTTTGATCTAGTTAAGGGCCTTAGTAACGCTATTAGTAGCCTTATCCTACCTCTAAACTATAGTCTAAGCTAGCCTAAGAAGGTCGGCCTTAATGGCTAGTTACTAGTGCTTAGCAAAGTCCTTATTACCCTTATTATCCTTAGCTATACCTTAGGTAGTAATAACCTATATAGGTATAGGCTATATAGCCTAGTAGCTAGGTAGGCTATAATGTAGGTAGCTAAGCTTAAATAGGTAGCTATTAACTAGAGTATTATTATCTCCTTTAGGTATATAAATATAAGCTATTAATAGTTCCTTAGGCTTAGGTATATTAGTAAGCATTATATTAGTAGTATAATATATCCTATATATAGTCTTTAACTTCTTCTTAAGGCTATATATAGCTAGGTTAGCCCTAAAAGAGTCATTACTAGCCTTTTTATAGTAGCGGTAGATCTAGTAGCAGGTATAGATAAGCATGTCTTTATTACTATAATACTCTTAGTAGGTATAGGCAAGATAATCCTTAATAGGCCTAATTAATGTACTTATAGACAGGTATAGTAGGCCGGACTTAATAACCCTAGTGCTAGTAAAGGGGCTAAACTCTATGCCTATAAGGGTGTTTTCTACCTCCTTAAGGCTATTAAAGATAATATAGGTATCATTAAATCTGGCCTATAATTTGGTCTCTTTATTGTCGTTAGGGTCCCTCTTACTCCTATAGATAAACCTACCTATAGGTGCCTTACACTAAGTATACCTAGTTAGTGTAATAGGCTAGGGTGCTAGCTCGGGTGAGTAGAGTGTTAGACCGAGCCATAGTAAGGCCTAGGATATTAGAGTAGTAGTAATAGTAGCTACGGTTTTAGTGACGACCGATATGCCCTTGTTATTACGGTGCTCGGTGCCCTATTATATAGTTATAGGTAGGCTAGTAGGCGTATATAGGTACGTAGTTACGTCCTAGGTAGTGGCATTAGTAGAGCCGGAGTCTTGGTAGTTCTACTCTAGGTAAGCTATATCTAATTTGTAGGATAGGTAGTTAGTAGGCTCGAGCATTGGAATTGTCTAGTATATAGTCAGGGGCGTTAGCGGCCTCTTCTTATTCACTATGTCCTATACCTTGGTAATGGCGATCTTAATTAACGATAGTAGGGTTAGCCTAGTATCCTGGTCTACTAGCTTATTAGGGCTGTTAGTAGCTAGTTCTTTATACTTACATACCTTATATAGGTTAATCGGTACCTATCTAGTTATACCAATATATTGGCTATATATGACTATATAATTGCCATCCGTTTTGTATACTATGTTGCTGTTAGTAGCACAAGGCTAGAATCCTCCCTATAGGTTCAAGGTCTTATAGTACCTAGTAAAGAATAGCGCTAGTGTAATATAGTATATCTCGGCCTCGGTAGCCTTACGTAGGTTAACGGCGACTATAGTACTAGCGATAATACTAAAGAGTATAGCCTTTATCTTACTATCGACTTTGACAAAGGTAAATCTGGCCTCTAGCTAAGGAATCTTAGTAGTATTATCCTTATCTATACTATAGAAAGTCTTATAGTTAGCTATAGTTATTTACTCTCCCTAGGACTAGTGGCTATTAATAAAGTAGTATATAGCTAGGAAACGAACTATATTATACTTGCTAGTACTAGTACAGACTATATTAATAATATTACCTAGGACTTAGGCTATAGCGCCTATCTTACTATCATAGTACTATTTAACGATAGCATTATCTAGGAATTATAAGTATAGGGGGCTGAAGGTATTATATATAATAGATTAATCGTTAGCAATGGCTAGAGGAGGTACGTACTATATATTATTTCAAGGTATAGCAAAGTCTTCGCCCTTAGAATCGAAATGTAAGGTTATATCCTTATAGTATACTCGGACTAGGCTACCTATAGTAAGGTCATTCTAATATTCCTCCTTGGTACCTAAGACGGTAGTAAAGCCTATACCGCCCTTAAGGAAGGTATCTATATACTTAAGGACTTCCTAGACGATACTATCTAATAGGCTATTATTTTCGCTTATAGGGCCTAAATATACGCCTTATATAGGCGTTAGTATAGGCTATACCTAGCTGGCTGCCCTAGTGCCCATAGCTAATAGTGCCCTTTGCCGATTAATAGGTGTGAACGTAATAGTGGCAGTGTCGGTCGACTCCGCTGCTACCGACTACGGTATAGGCGTATCTTGCTAACTAGCCGTAGGCTCATTTCCTTGGGCTAGGCTTATAGCTATAGGGCCTTTAGCGCTTTTAGCAACCTGTTTGTTACTCTTCCTGGCTCTGCTTCTAGACTTGGCTATGATAGTTAATACTAAGTGGTTCTAGGTTAACAAAACTTAGCTAAAATTACCAAAACTCGGTAGTTTCTTATATACGCGATGGAATAAGCAAAAGGGAGCAGGAAAACAAACTCTAAAGCCTCCTTTTAATGGAAATGGCAATACGTAGGCTATAGGAGATAACTATATAGTTATAGGTTGATAGAAAGGCTAGGTTAAAGGTCTGGTAGTTAGAAAAGAAGGTAGTTATTAAAGAAATTATAGAAGAAGTAGAAGAGGTTTAAAGAAGTAGGAAATAGTAGGAAATCTAGGGTTCTTATAATTCAGGGCAGGGCTTTGAAGATAGGATGAAAAGTGCCTAAATAAGAGGGGTATTTGGCCCTACTAACCGGAATAGGTAGGCTATTTAGCCCTATTAATTAAATAGGTAGTTATTTAACAGGTTAGCCGAGCTAGGCATATGGTTTAAAGTGGTGGTTAAAGCCCTATCTGTAACGAGTGGTAGAATTGAAGTAAATATAGTAGGTAAAAGATAGGTAGGAAGGGAGTAATAATAGCCTTTCTAGTGTTAAGCCAGATTTTAGGATATCCTATTAAAGGTATATACCCCTAGGCACTATTTAGCCTCTTCCTGGCTAGAAATGACGCCTTAGGCCTTCTACCTAGGTAGCCGGCCTCGTTTTCTTCCAGGTAGTCGAATCTAGTGGTGATTCTTATATTCCTAGATTAATTCGCTAGTAGTGGCTTCGAGTTCACTCTTAGGGAGCTACTAGTCGTCTTTTATGTCGAATCTAAGCTAATAGACAAGGTATTCTACCTTCGGGCGCTTCTTTCTATATACCCGATAGTCAACGATCTTCTTAATCTTCTAGTATTCCTCGCCATTAACTAGAATTGGTTACGGTAGAGAAGCAGTCCTTTTGAACGGATCTAGACCCTATTTAACGTGGTAGAGTTAGGCAATAGATATAACTAGGTAGACTTTCTAGGATTTAGGAAAATCTAGCTTGTATACCAGTTTTCCTACCCTCCATTTGATTTTAAATGGTCCTACCCTCTAGGCTGACCACTTCTTATTAGGTTTACTAGGTAAGTAGTAGCCTTTATATAGGCATAGCTAAATAGTATCTTTAACTTTAAATTTAGTAGGTATATGTCTCTAGTTATACTATAACTTAGCTAATGCTATAGCTTAGTCGATTATTTTGCTAGCTTTAGCCTAGTATTACTTATATAGGATTTCTAAAGCTTTCTATCTACTAGTTTTAGTAGTCCTCTTACTAAGGATATCTAGGACTAAGTATAGTTTAAACCTATATACTAGCTTATTTAGTGACCTTCTAATGCTAGTGACTAGTGTATTATTAAGGTAATACTATAGGGTAGGAAGGATTTCGACCTATAAGCGGTTAGAATTAGCCGTAAAGTTCATTCTAAGTGCGATTTCTATAGTCTGGTTAGTTCGTTCGGACTAGCCATCGGTCTATAGGTAGTAGGTAGTAGAAAGTAATAGCTTGGTTCCTAATAGTAAGAATATCTCCTTCTATAGGTCCGATGTAAATTTGGGGTTATAATCATTAATAATCTAGGCAGGTATACCCTAGTTAGTAAATATCTAGGTCCTTAAAAGGATAGTTACCTATTCTTTGGCCGTATATATCTAATGGCCTGCTATAAGTAGCTTCTTCTTACTAAACTTATATATCACGGTATATAGTATATCTGCTAGTATATAGCCTTTAAGTAACTAGAGGGTCCTAACTATTAGTGCTAGTAGCAAGTTAGTAATGAAGTCTATAGTTACTATATAGAACGGTGTCGGCTAGGTCTAAATTAGCTAGAGTTCTCCTAGTGGTAGGTTCTAGTTAGTCGAGTTTGCCTAGTATACCTTATAGTACTATATAAACTTTAAAACTTTCTAAGCCTTCTTACAGAAATAGATAGCTATAAGCTCGTTTATTATCTTATTTTTACCGAAATAGTATATATCATTATAAACGATTTGAAGGATTAGGTTAATATAGCTTTTAGGTAGGTAGAGTCTTCTAGTACTATTAAAGTCGATATAGAAAAGTAGTCTGTTCGTTAATTCGAATGGTCCTATAGGTAGTTTTGGCTATCTACATTTCCTAACCCTATTCTGGTCATTTCTGACCGGGTCCTTCTTGTTCTTATAAAGTGCCTAGTAAATAGGTCTATACTTATAGTCCTTAGGATAGCTAGTGATGATCCTAGCTCTAAACTTGTCACTAAGGACTGGTTCTATAGTAATCGTGTCAGCTATAAAGATATCCTTATCCTACTACTTGCTCTAGATATCTCTAAGTTCGTTAGTTAGGCTATTCTTAACCTTCAGATCCTCCTATTCCTATATGGGCAATCTTAATAGTATATTAGGTATAACATTTAAGGTTCCTAGGATATGGAAGATATTAAGGTTAAATCTAGATAGGTAGTTAATAGTATTAGCTAATTTAAGATTAGCCTTAGCTAGATCTATCGTAATTAAGGATATATATTTTATAATCCCTTTCGTTAGGGTATAGTTAGTAAGGACATTAACTAGATACCTATTCGATTAGACTATCTTCCTAAGCTTCCTAATCACCTAAACAAGTATAGTAATCTCTACCTCGGTAGATCTATAGCGTTTTTCCACATTAGTAGTCACCCTTAATATAAATAGAATAGGCTGTACTTCGCTTATAGGAATTTTCCTACTAGGAATTTTCTCTCTATCCTAGTCGCCCTTAAGTTAGAAAGCGATAACGTCGTAGCCGTTACAGCAGGCATCTAGCTTAAGGAATAGTAGCTTTTCTAGGCGGTAATAATAGAGGAATTCCTAGTTATACAAGTGCTCCTATAGTAGTCGGAAAGATTTAAGCTCTTCCTTAGTTATAGTGAATTTAACGGTAGATATAACCGCTTTCTAGGTATGTTTAGCTTTCCTAGGGTTTAATTTACCTTCCTTCCGGGTAGCTACTATTAGAGCTATCTTCCGGGCCTAGAGTGGCCTTACTTTAGTATCAAACTACGGAATGCCTTTCCTAAGCCATCTAGCCATTCTAAGGTAATGCTCTAAGCTGTCAAGCGTATCTAGGAATTTTAACTTCTTAAAGGTAGCAATATAGTCGTTAGTTTTAGTAATACCTTTACCATTTATAATGTACCTAAGGAGTCTCATAGCTAGATAACCTATAAAGGATTTAGTTACGTTAATATAGATATAGGCCTTATTAAGGATTTTGTAAATAGTATATAGGTGTTCGAGATATTCTTCCTCTATTTTACTAAAGATAATGATATCGTCGATATATACCCTGACAAAATAGCGGTATTTAAGGAAAGGTCTATCTATATAGTATTATACGAATATAGGTATATTTTTAAAACCTATAAGCACCATATTAGATTTTTCCAGGCCGTAGTAGCTTATAACTATTATATAGTTACTATACTCCTTGGCGACTAGTAACTAGTAGAAGAATCCTAAGGTATCTAGGGCTATAAAAAACTTATTACTAATTATAGTAGCTATAATGTCGTCCTAGTTAGGTAAGAGATAAACATCTGGAACTGTAATTATATTTAGCAATTATAGGTCGACTATACTTTAGCTCTTTTTAACCTCTACTCTTGGCTTCTTAGAAACCTTCCTCTATACGATAAATACTAGGTACGTAATAGGGGTTAGTTCATCTATAAAGGTAAATCTATCAGATACCTAGAGCTAGTTATAATGTTTATCTAGAGCCTTATAGTCTTTAAGCCCTATTAGGTACGGTCTGACTATACGGACTTGCTTTTACCATCCGTTAACCAGATTAATCCATATCTTCTGGTTTTCTAGCATTGGTACGATTCCCCTGTCGTAGTAAAGGTCATATCTATCTAGAAGTTCCTTTACCTTAAGCGCGAACTCGGGATTTACATTAGTAATACTAACGCTATCCTTGCTCTTAATAGCTAGAATGTTGTCAGATTTCTTAATACTATAAGATAGAGTGTAAAAGTTAGTTCTATTTGGCGGTAGAAGATCCTAGCCATTAGTGTCTTCTTAGTAATATATATACTAGGCTTCCTCTAGCCTTTCCTCTAGCTCTTACTTAGAAATTCTATCTTAGACCTTGTTCTATATATCCTTTATATCGCTTATATTGACTTAGGTAGTAGTGTCTTCCCTATAGTATTCTAAGAGATAGCTAATCTTATCTCCTTTCTAGATAACTATAGGGATATCGGTATCATTTCTAACGATAGCTACCTAGGGCGTATACTAGTTAACTATAGCATCCTAGACTTTATCTTAGCTAGTAGTAAAGTAGCAACACTTGTCCTTTAGAATATTATTAGGTAATAGAATAAAGTAAGTCTTAACTATCTAGGTAGATTATACTAGAATAATAGTATACCGGATAGTAGTAACCTTCTAAGAGATAGGCTTAAGGTTCTTCTTTATAATGTTACTATAGACCTTTATATTTACTAGCGATCTAAAGGTATAGATGCCCTTGACAAAGTTAATCTTAACACTATAAGCCGTTATAAAGTTAGTACCTAGGAGTATCTTTAGAGTAAGTTCATTAATAATATCGGCTATAACGTAAATATATCTATTAATAGGTATATTCCTAGCCTCCCCTAGGATATAGAAGTCAAATTCGACCTATTTACTAATCCTAGTCTTCGAGTTAACTCCCTTAAGGGTATAGGGTTTGCCCTTAATCTATCGAAGATTCTTTACCTATTAGGTAATTTATATCTGGTTAACTAGGTTAGTTAAGCTGCCTATATTGAAATAGATATCTATAGTCTAGTCTCCTAGGTTAGCTTAGACCGGAATATGTAGGTAAGACGTTTTCCTTGGCCGGTAGAAGGGTATTTCTATACTTAGGTTAGCTTCTACTACTTAGCTAGGCTCGAAAGAAAGGAGTATAGTCTCTTATTATTGTAGTTCCTTAGTTAAATCTAATAGTATAGCCGTTCCTTCCATAAAGTCCCTTTCTACCTAGGGAAGGTCTTCCTTCTTTAGTAGTTCTAGTAGTTATAGTTTCCTTTTATAATCTTTAAATATCCCAAACCCTATAGAGCTTCTCTTGCATCTTTGCAAAAACCCTACCAAAATATACGAAACTACCATCGTTAGAAAGCTCTCGAAAAACGCTATCTAACGGTACCACTTTTAACCACGCGCGAGCCGTTACGGCTATGCAACAGGCATCGCAAGCGTGGAAGCCGTATCCGACCGCATTCTGACTACACCTCGTACGCCCGTCAAAATTGTCACCGCACAGACCACCCGGAGCCCCTGAACGCCCCTGAACGCGACGTCGATTTAAAGCCTACTGCCAAGCTACCAAGTAGGGAGGCCTATAGCTTCGAACCAATCAAAGGGGGGCCCTCTATAGGCCTACCCTACCCCGGATATTAAGGAACTAAGGGGTCTTATCGTATAGCTAGTCAACCTTATACTAAGCCCTAAACGGGGCAGGGCATAGGACCTTACTAATAGGCTCTTATAGGGCCTTATAACTACTATTATAGGCCTAGTTCCGAACCTATAGGAATTTGTAGCTAAGGAAGTCAAAAAGGGGCTTAAAGAAGCCTTTAAGGCCACCCCCCGCCCTACCTAGGCATAGGTAGCCGTAGGCTTATAATAGGGGGTAATAGGCCCCTAGGGAGGCCTACCGTCGGCTAAGGCGGTGCCGTTACGGGCCTTATAGGAGGTCACGATACGGAACGCGAGCCTACGGAAGGATCTCAAGGCCTGAACCCTAGCCGAGATAGTTCAAGTAGTTAACAGGGCTTCTAGCCGCTAGGGAGCTATCGCGGCTAGGAAGCTCCTAAGTAGGGATGTGGTAGTGGTCTTCAAGGACAAGGCTACTAAGGATTGGTATTTGGCTAACAAGCGATAGGTGGCTACAGCCTTCGGAGAGGAGGCTAGGGAGGTCGGCAGGGCCTATATAGTCCTAGCTAAAGGAGTCCGGAAGGAGGAGCTACAGGGGGTTAGTAAACAAGACTTCAAGGGGGCCGTAGGCCTATACTCGATCGAAACGGTCAAGTTCCGGCTACTAAAGAGCCTGTAAAGGAAGTAGGCTACGGTACTCCTAGGCCTATAGGACCTCGAAGAGGCCCGGAAGGCCTGTAACGAGGGCGTGGTCTAGGATGCCTAGGTGCTAGACTACGAGCCTTATTAAGATGCTCTAGAGCCAAGGCAGTGCTATAGGTACTAGAGCTTCAGCTATACCTAGCGGTACTACTAGCGGCCGGCCTGTTATAGCTATTGCGGTACAAAGGCCTATAGGGAGGGGGGGAAGACTAGGGAGGCCTAGTGCCCTACCTACTCTAACTAACTCCCTTATAGGTATACAGCCTATAGGGGCCCCTATATGGCTTAGTATAGGGGCTGCCCGAAGAAAGTCAAAGCCTAGGAACAGGCTAGGGAGGCCTACTAGTATAGACCCTAAACCTTCTAACCACTAGAGTAACTATACTAGAAGGTAGCCTTCGAGTTTAATAGCTAACCAGAAGACGACGACTACTACTAAACCGGGGCTAAACGCCCCTGTAGGAGGCCTACCCTAGCCTAGCAGGCGGCTAGGAGTGCCCTGTTCGATACCCGACAGACCTGTATCTCCTTTCTATAGCCTAGAACCCCCTCCTTCTTATAACCGGCTAAGGGGGTAGCAGCTATAGAGCCTACTACTATACCTTCGACCTCTGCCCTAGCTACCTCGAATGCAAATTAAGATCCTTTAGTAGAATACCTAAGGTAACAAACAGGCCCTCGAGGTCCTACTAGAAGAGGCTAAATATAACCTACTAGCCATCTAGGAACTATAGATTAACCGATTTACAGGGTTAACTTACTACCCTAGGGCGTCGAAGTACTATCTAATTTACAAGCCTAAGGGTAAGGCGGCTATTCTAGTAGCTAAGTGCTTCTTAGTTGGCTAGTAGGACTATTCGGCAGAGGAGAACTAGTATAGGGTGACCTTTCCGGCCCTAGGAGAGAGGGGGTTCGAGCTCTAGTTAGTCTATAATAATAAGGGGGAGCAGGCCCTCTTACGGGACCTGCTAGCCCTACTTTGGCTAACCTACTCCCTAGTTCTTACAGGTGACTTTAACCTCTACCACCCGGTCTAGGACCTGTTTGACAGGCTTAGCCCAGGGGCTAGAGACCTCCTTAGCCTTATAGACTAGTAGGACCTCAACCTACGTATACCCTATAGCCAGGTCACTAGGGCCCCCTAGGGGGACTAACGTAGCCGGCCTTCTACGATAGACCTATTCTAGGCCTCGGCCGGACTAGAAGTAACCTATAGGGATATCGCAGAACAGGGGAAGTCCGACCATTACCTGTAGGCCCTATATGTCTCCTTCTGGGGGACTAGCAGACCTATACCGGCTAGCAAAGGGTAGGACTAGAATAGCCTAGATAGGGAGGTCGTGTAGGCCGAAGCGGCCCACCTCCTACTCTAGCTTAGTAGATAGGTATCGGCCTAGGCTAGGCCTGTCTTCTAGGGCCTAAAAGAGCTTCTATAGGCCTTCGATAGGCTTATAGAGGCCCTCGAGGAGATAGCTTCGGTCTCGGCTCCGGCAAAGAAGGCTAGTATAGGTAGTAAACGAGCTCGGTGGTGGACAAAGGAGGTTCAAGAGGCCCGGAAGAGGGCTAAGGAGGTAGAGAGAGCCTATAGGGGCACCCCGAACCCCTATATATAGGAGGTACTTCGGCAGGCCCTATAGGACTAGGCTAAGACCATTATAGCTACAAAGACCAAGAGCTAGAGAGCCACGTTACAGGAGGTAACTAACCGGCCGGACCTGCTATAGAGGCTAGAGCGGTAGGCAAGGCTATAAAGCTACCTACCGGTCGACCCCCTAAAGCTCCCGGCCTTTAAAGGAGGGCTTATAACCTACTAATAGAAGGCTAGGGCATTGGCCGATAAGTTCTTTCCAAACCCGGAGGCAGACCTTTCGGATATCGATAACCCGGAACTAAACGACCACTAGGAGCCGAAGTTCGAGATAAGTCGGAGGGTTACGGTAGGTAACGTTAGGGCAGTACTAGCTAGAGCAGCCCTATAGAAGGCCCTAGGGGAGGACCTCCTCCCTATAGGCCTGCTAAAGGCCTATAGGCGGCCGCTCTACCGGATACTAGCTATACTAGCCTTAGAGAGCCTCCGGCTCGGCTATTTCCTAGTCTAGTTTAAAAGGGCTAAGATAGTAGTCCTCTATAAGCCCGGCAAACCCCTATAGGCCTACTTTACCCTAGGTAGCTATAGGCCTATAGTACTCCTACTAATAGTAGGCAAGGTACTAGAAGCTATAGTCGCCTAGAAGGTAATAGCCGTCGTAGAGGCTTACAGGCTTCTACCGGCCGAACAGATAGGTAACTAGGAACATAGGTCTACAGAACTAGCCATCTAGCTTATTACGGCTCAGGTCTAGGAGGCCTAGAGGTATAAGGCGGCTGCCTCCTTCCTCTAGCTCGACATCTTAGGGGCTTTCGACACTGTCAACTATACCCGGCTACTAGCCACTTTATGGAGCCAGGGCTTCCCAAAGTGGTTAATGGTCTAGGTTAGGGAGTGGCTATAGGATAGGGTAGCTATCCTTTACTTCAATAGCCAGGAAACAGAGGATATAGTAGTAAGGGCCGGGGTCCCCTAGGGGTCACCCCTCTCCCCTATACTGTTCATCCTCTATATAGCCTCTCTTTACCAGGCCATTCGCCAGGCCTGCCCCGTGGTCAGTTTGATAGGCTTTGCCGACGATACCAACCTTCTAGCCTTTAGGAGGGCCGAGGAGGCCTGTAACGGTCAGCTACAGAGGGCTTAGAAGGCCTGCCTATAGTAGGCGAAGACACGGGGTATGGCTTTTGCCCCGGAAAAGTACGAACTTATCCACTTCAACAGGGGCCGGAAACAGTGGTCACGACCGCTAGAGCTCCTACGGCCCGGAGGGGGTACTACTACTATAGCCCTGTCGAAGTCGGCCAGATTCCTAGGGGTCTAGCTAGACTAGAGGCTATAGTAGGGCCCTTACTACGCGAAGGTAGCTAAGAAGCTAGAAACCTAGGAGTTTGCCCTGACCAGGCTCGCTACGAAGACCTAGGGCCCCGGCCTCCTATAGGCCTGCGAGGTCTATACTAAGTGTATTTATAATGCCCTAGCTTATAGGGCCTCGAACTTCTATAAGCCTACCAAGCTAGGGGGCAGGCTAGAAGGCCCTGCTAGGAAACTATCGAAGGCCTAATACAGGGCCCTTCGAGTAGTTACTAGGGCCTATAAGGCTACCTCTATCTGGTGTCTCGAAACGGAAGCCTAGGTACCACCCCTCGACCTCTACCTTAATAAGAGGCTAGCCGACTTCGAAGCCAAACTCGACTAGCCACTCTTGCAGACCGGGGTAGGCCTAGGGGCCCCCCAGGTCCCTGCTAGGGCTCTCATCCAACAGGCCTGTAATAGGCTAAGCCAGAGGTTCCGGAAGAGAAGGGTTAGGGCAAGGGGCCAGGAGCCAAGGCCTATAGCCCTAGAGATAGCAAGATCGACAGTCCGGCAATAGGTTTAGGAGGGCTATAGAGAGGGTCAACCCCCTCTACAGACCCTACGAAGAAGGCTACAGGCCACAGAACTAGCTATGGTGTCAAGCTAGAGCAACTGCTAGAGGGCCGACCAAGCTGGCAGGAGGATATAGCGTATATCGGACAAGGACCCCCTATGCCTAGTTTTTACAGGGGAGGGCCTATAAAGGCACTAGGGCCTAACGAAGGCCTAGAGCTCCCTACTAGTATAGGCCCGTATAGGGGCTATTGGCCTCTGTGACTTCCTTTTTAGGGTTTAAGTCCCGGGGGTTAGTACCCCTTACTATGCCTATAGCTAGGGGAGGGAGACTGTCGAGCACCTAGTTGTATAGTACCTGAACCTACTAAGAAGCCGAACGTAGGAATCCTAGGAAATACGGTTACAAAGGGACCTAGACCTCGTTTTACAGGGTATAGGGGCCTGTAACTATCGTTTGGTAAGGAGGGTTCTATAGTAGCTAGTAGACCTAGGGAGGCTTCCGGAATACCGCCTTACTAGGAGGCTAGACTAGGAGGGAAGGCCTCTATAGGGCTATTCTAGCCACTTCTCCTTTTCTTTATAATGTATTAATATTCTAGATTAGGTGTTAAAGGCATAACAATATTATAGGCCTAGGCTATACCTAGGCTAGACAATGCCTAGGCTTTACCTAGGTATAGAACGGACCTACCCTACCCTACTTACCTACGCCCTATAGGTCTATAGAGCGTTCGTTACTCGTTTATAACTCGTCCGGTAGACACGCGGCCAAGGCCTAGTTAGGGCCTAACCTAGAGCCTAACCAGGCCCTACCTAGGTTATAATATATACACTTAAAAGGTGCCCCTCTATATAACTCTTATATTCTTTCTCTTTTTCCTCCCTAAGGTGGTCAAATAGAATATTATATGCTTATCTATAGATGCTATAAGGCTAGTATATTACATTTTAACTACCTTCCTACCGGTAGCAACTCCCTAAGGGAGTTATCGACAACATAGTCATGACAGATTCGATAGCATATAGGCCCTCGGGCTTAGCGGAATTACAGGAGCTCGTCTGCTCCCTTTAAGTAGCAATAGAACAATAGAATGCCACGATCGACACTCTCTAGGCATCCTAAACCTAACCTATCCTAACCCCTAAGTCGGCTAGGGTGCCCCTTAAAGCTCAGTGGCCGTAGTAGAAGCGTCTCCTAACTAGATAACCTTTCGACGGCAAAAAGGAACTCTTTATAGTATAGAAGAGTACGATAGAACACGTCCTTATAGCTAATAGAGATTTTATCGGCTCTAATTACGACTAATAGGTCTTTATCTAGGGAAACCTTACGTGCTAGGTATAGACTTAGGTTATAGCCTACTATAAATCTATAGGCCTAAAAGTTAGGTATAACCTGACTAAGTTCCTCTAATATCTCGAGAGCATCTTCTCTAATCCCTACAAGAAGATGATAGCCCTATTAGAACTAGAATTCCCTTAATAGAGAGATGATAAACCGTTTGTTACCTTTATTGTTTGGTTTAAGGCTAAGCTATTAAAGGTAGGTAGCCTCCTTTGGAGCGACGAGCTATACCTAATTAAATTATAATAATACCTCTCTCTAAAACTTAAATATATAGCGGTTAGATATGGAATTCCCTAGGATAATTATATAATAGTGGTCGAGAAATACTATAAGATTACTATAGATCTTGAGGCTCTTTGGCTTAGTAATAAGTATTAGTAGATATAGGGGTAGTAGGTAGCACCTAAACTATAGAGAGAGAAGGATATAGAAGGAGATATACCAATAACCGGAATTAACTTGTTATATACTAACCTATGGAGGAAAGGACCTAATAAGGATAGGGTAGGAAAATGTAAAGGTAACGCCCTATAGGCGAAATAGGTTAGTCTGGAAGTATATATAGCCTAATAGGTAGCTAGAGTATATATCCGGTATAGGTAGAAGGGTTACTTTATTACTAAGTGTTACTTTGCCCCTACTTTAAGGCTAGTATAGTAGAACTAGCTAAGAACCGACATTAATACCTTAGAGGCTGAGGATTGGAAGGAAGATAACAAGAAGATAGTAAGCAGGGAAAAGAGTAGCCTCTGAGCAAAGTCTCGTAAGGGGGCTAGAAGATTATAACTACCTAGAAGACAAGTTTATAGAGATTAGTAAAAGAATAGATAGACCTCCTTTTTCTATTCTAATCTTCCTTAACTCTACTAGCTTTATAAATACTTAAATAGATAGTAGATGTTCTAGCTATAGCGTTATTAGTAAGAGAATGTGCTAAAAGCTCGGAATCGAGTAAATTAGTTTACCTACTATATATATCCTTAGGACTATAACTAGGCTATAATAGGACTGGAAGATTACTTAGATAGCCCATATTATGATAGATATCGATAGCTAGGAGAGTTAGGCCGCGTTTTATATAGTCCTAGGACTTATATATGACGTTATACTAGGTCTTCCATAGATAGAATACTAGGAGGTCAAATTAGATATATATATAGGCGTTCTTAAAATTAGGACGTAACTAGGACTACTTATCTATAAGATCTCTTTATAGTTAAGATGGATAGGAATCTCCTAAATTATAGGTATAGTCTTTATAGGTATAGTCTAAAGGGTATAAAAGAAGAAGACTTCTAATACCTTCCTAGTTACTAGTATCTAGGAAATAATAACTATCTTAGAGTCAAGACACCAATAATTTGATAGAGAAAGTACAGGGAATAGGGGCACCTGACTAGGGCCTAGTACGGAGTCAGAGGTCACCTTACCAGATAAACTTCGCGACTTTGCTAACCTCTTTGACAAGGAGAAAGCTAGTAGACTTCCCCTATACCACGGTATAGCCGATCATTATATCAAATTAAAGGAGGGCCTAGACAGAAAGATCCCCGAACTCCCTTAGGGGCCTCTCTATAATATACTATAGGATCATTTATTAGAAGTCCGAAAGCAAGTCGTTAACTTACTAGATAAGGGATAGATCTAAGCTAGCTCTTCTTTAGCTGCTACCCCTATCCTCTTAATAAAGAAAGTAGATAGAGGTTAGAGGTTCTATATCGACTATTAGGCGCTAAACAAGATTATAAAGCAAGATTAGTACCCCTTCCTACTTATTAAGGAAATACTTCGCTCCCTAGCCGGAGCTAAGTAGTTTACAAAGTTAGATATCTAGGCGGCCTTCTACTATATCTGGATTATAGAGGGCTATAAATATTTAATAGTATTCTGGACCTAGTTCGGCCTCTTTAAGTAGCTTATCTATCCTTTTAAACTTATAAGTATACCTATAACCTTCTAATAATATATTAATAACACTCTTAGCCTAATATTTAGAGACTTTATAATAGTATATCTTAATGATATCTTAGTTTATACTTCGGGTAGTAAGAAAGATTATATAAGGTAAGTAAGGGACGTACTCTAAAGGTTATAGAAAGTAAGACTTATATTGGACCTTAAGAAGTACGTGTTTGCTATAAAAGAAGTTAAGTACCTTAGCTATATTGTAGAGGTAGAGGCCTAGGTCTATCTAGACCTAGAAAAGCTAGCCACTATCTGTAAGTAAGAGGTACTATAGAAGGTTCGGGGAGTACAAAGCTTCCTAGGGTTTGCTAATTTCTATTAAGACTTTATCCCTAACTTTTCTAGGCTAATAGAACCCTTAACGTAGTTAACTTGTAAGAATATCCTGTTCTGGTAGGGGATTAAGGAACAAGAGACCTTTGACGCCCTTAAGACGGCCTTTATATTAGAGCCTATCCTTGTATAATAGGACCCTAAACAGGAGATAGTACTTAAGGTAGACTACTCCGGGACGGCGCTAGGAGGGTGCCTATCCTAGTAGGGAGAAGATAAGGTCCTATACCCTATAGCCTACTATTCTATAAAACTATCCCCGGCCGAATAGAACTATATAATCTATAATAAGGAACTACTTATAATTATCCTATACCTAAAGGCCTAGTTGGCTAAGCTTTATAGTATTATAGCTCCCTTTTAGATCCTAACTAACTATAAAAACCTCGAATACTTTTCCTAGCCTCGTTTAATTAGTGAGCGGCAAGCTCGATAGGCCGAGATACTCTCTCTCTTTAACTTTAAGCTCCGTTACTAACCTAGGTTATAAGCGTCCCGCCCCGACGCCCTGTCCTATTATAAACAAGACTTTCCCAAAGATATATAGCATATAGTATAAATTCTCCCTATTATCTAGATAGATACGATAGATTCTTTAACATTATCTAAAGCATCCTACCTGCCGAAGGGGAGCACTATTTTTATAGACGAATAGCTAGTAGCCTTATAGGATAAGGGAATTATTAAGGACGAACATTACGTATACCGGCTCTAGGCCGTCTAGAATAGGGCCTGAAAATTTCTAAAGGAAGCAAATATAGCGTAAACCTAGATTATAGACTACTCCCTTAATATATAGGGTACTCTCTAGTTCTGGGGTAGATTTTAGCTCCCTATATAGGAATCACTCACTATTACCATCCTTTAGCATATCTATAACTCCCCTATATCAGGTTATCTAGGGAGGAATAGGTTATTTAAAATGCTCTAACAGGACTACTATTAGGACTTTATATCCCTAGATATAAAGAGATTCGTAAGGAACTATTATATGTATTAAAGGGCTAAGGTTTTACATTAATTGCGACAAGGACTCCTCTAGCCCCTACCTATTGCCGACCGCTTCTAGAAATAGATTTCTATTGATTTCATAGTCGATCTCCCTATACGAGACGAGAATTTACCCTAGTACCTTATAGTAATTACCGACCGGCTATTAAAGTACGTCTAACTCGAAGCTATATCCTTAATAGGAGCCGAGGTATATATACTCTGGTTCTAGGACGTATAGTAGCGGTTTTATAGATTTCCGATACAAATTATTACTAATTGCGATTCTAACTAGCTTAGCTAGTTTTAGACTACTCTCTATAGAACTATTAGGATCGAGTAACTACTATTAATAGCCTATTATCTATAGACAGATAGAGGTATAGAACGTATAAATTAGGAGGTATAAACTATCTTATAGATTATAGTTTCCTTTGCCTAGTATAACTAGCCTAAATATCTACCTATATATTAGCTTATGATCAATAACTATAACTTAATAGTAACTAGGACAAGCGTAAGCTACCTCCTCTATAGTTATAATATAAGCCTAATATAGTTTACTAACCTGCTAGACGTTCCTACCTTAACCCTATAAGGAAGAGCTACTAATTTCTTATACTACCCAAGAGAAGGTATAGAATAGACCTAGGCCGCTATTATATATATATAGTAACACTAGCAAGAAAACGCTAATCGTTCTTAACGCCTAGCTAAGAGATTTAAGGTAGGGGATAAAGTATAGCTATCCTTATATAATATTAAGACTAACTACCCTAGCTATAAACTTAACTCGATTAATACTAAGTATAAAGTGATCGCGGTACTAATGCTACTAATAGTAACTCTAGATATTCCCTATAACCTCTACCCTACCTTCTATATTAACCTTATCAAGCATATTATATCCGACCCGCTACCTTTGTAATATATATTGGATTTCTAACCAGACCTAGTATTAGAACTCTCCTAGGAAGAACTACTATAGGAGGAATATAAAGTAGAAGCAATCCTTATAGCTAGGAACGCAAGGGAGAGAGAAAATCGACACGATATACTAGTAAAATAGAAAGGATATAACACCCTAACTTAGGAACCATTAGAAAATCTAGAAAACACTAAGGCGCTCGACGCGTTTAAGCAGGAGTAGGGAGATATATATTACTATAATAGACTAGTCACGAATAGGAGGCAGGGAAGAGTATAAAAGCAAACGATATAAATTTTTCGTATAGGTAGGCAAACCTAGGGCGAACGAGCAGCGGGTACGTCGTGGTTACGTCACGGACACGTCACGACCGCGTTATAGACGTACCTATAGAGATAGTTTAATTACAAAAACAAAATAAATATACTAACTAGTATATAATACACTTACTTTACGACCTTCTCTTCTTTATCCTCTCCCTCTAAAACAATGGTTATAGTGGTAAGGGTAGGGTCGTCACGGTCGCGGACTAGGTATATTATACACTCGGCAGGCAAGGAAGAGCGGCGGGCGTAGGAACGGCCGAAGTTAATCGGCATAGGTACGGGGTATATAGAGGCGCTTAAGCGGGTATAGGAGGCGGGTAACAGGGTGCCTAGGACGTGGGCAATAAGGGTAGCATTAGTATTAACTAAAGTCGATATATTCTCATTTGTATACTATATCTAGCGTAGTATACTATCGTTTTACACTATAGCGTAGTATATAAGCTGCTTAGTAGCTTATAGGGTAGGGTTAGGGCTAGCGGTAGGCTAGATAATGTTACTATAGTAGGTAGGGGTATTAAGGGCAGAGGCGGTAGTAACTAGGGCAAAGTCATTACTAGAGCGACGAGAACTTACGGCTAGGGCAGGGGCGAAGGTAGCCTATCCGGGCAAATAGTTAGACTAGGCGGCCTCGAAGAGCGTAGAGAACAAACGTACTAGTATAGAGAACTTAGGTATTAGGACGGTATAATAGGCGCCCTAGTTAGTAGTTTTACAGTAGGTAGGGGAGGTAAGGGTAGTACCGGCATTGTAATAACCTATAATTTTCTTAATGCCTATATATAGGTAGGAGTTATTAGCCTAGAGCTATAGATCCTAAATATAGCTCCTATAGCTCTTATAGCATGTCGTATAGGAAGTACCCTAACCCTAGATATACTTAACCTTATCGCCTTTTAGAAGTCGGTCGACATACGGTAGGTAGTACTATTACTTCTTAGGCTATAGTTTAAACTCCTTATTAGAGGAGTTGCCTTTAATAGTATACCTACTAAGGGAGAGGTTAGCATTTTTATACTATAAAATAAGGAGTTAGTCTATACCTTATATATATATATAATAGCTAAAATTAGTATAGGTAAGGGAAAAACTTATATAGTAATCTTTATTCTTATTACTACTAAGGCAGTAACTACTACTACTACTACCAAGCAAACCGGTAGCTATTGATATACTAGATAGATGCTAATAAAAAAAAAAAAAAAAAACTTAAAAGCGTAATAAGGGTATAGGTAGTAAGCGTAGTTATAGGAGGTAGGGGCGGTTAGAGGGCGTAAAGGAGGAGAGTTAGTTATAGGTAAGAAAAAATTAAAAGGAGGAGGGAAGAGGAGAAGGTATTTATAGGTATAGGAGGAGGGCGGTAAGGGAGCGTGCCAGGCCTAGGCAGACTACTTATTACGTATGTAACTTACTACTATACGCGTAGGTCGCGTTATTCTAATAATAAAGGGAAGGAGGTACGGGTTTTATCCGAACTCGAACAGCTACCTGTTTATATATAACGTACTATTATATATGTAGGTTATATTATTATGGCGATAAAGAAAGGAAGGCACGGAACCTGCTCATAGGACCGATATATAGGGTGCGATACGGGGCGGGTCGGCCTAGTGACTACGAAAAAAAAAGAGGGGGGGTATATTATAGGCCCAGGCTATACCCAGGCTAGACAATGCCTAGGAAGGCACGGAACCCGCTTATAGGACCGATATATAAGGCGCGATATAGGGTGGGTCGGCCTAGCAACCACGAAAAAAAAAGAGGGGGGGTATGTTATAGGCCTAGGCTACACCCGGGCTAGATAATGCCCGGGCTTTACCCGGGTATAGAACGGACCTACCCTGCCTTACTTACCTACGCCTTACAGGTCTGTAGAGCGTTCGTTACTCGTTCGTAACTCGTCCGGTGGACATATAGCCAAGGCCTGGTTAGGGCCTGACCTAGAGCCTAACTAGGCCCTACCTAGGTTATAACGTATACACTTAAAAGGCACCCCTCTGTATAACTCTTGTATTCTTTCTCTTTTTCCTCTCTAAGGTAGTCGAATAGAATATCATACGCTTATCTGTAGATGCTATAAGGCTAGTATATTATAGACAGAGGTTTTTATCCGGCCTATTAGGTATAGTTTCCTTATCTGGCCCATTAGGTATGGTTTCCTTTGTATATAACTAGAGAGGCTCTGGTATACTTATTAGTATAGCGGTGTAGGATTAATAATAATAATAATAATGATAGTTTCCTTTTATAATTCTAGTACAAGTGATAATATAACGCTCCTTAGCTTATAAATGGCTATTTACAGAGCCTATAGACGTTACTATCTTCCTAGATATAGTTTTCCTTAATAGTATTAAGGAAATACGCCTCTCTATCGCTACTATCTCCTTTAGTCTCGGACTTATAGTTGCTAATTAGGAGATAGCTAGTAGCTTTAAGCTCCTTATATTTGGCTTTAGCTTTCTTGTCCTCGCTAGATACTACTATTATATTATAGTAGTAGTAGGTACTGTCCTTATTAATACGTTTCTAGCTATAGCAATAGAATCGTCGGAAGCAGGGATTCTAGTCGCTATATCTACCTTTCTCCTGGGCTCTAATGCCCTAGGGATGCTTATCTTTGCCTTAGTTATTACGGTCTTTTGGGCGAGGCTCCTAGTCACGGCTCCGGTATCGCTCTCCTTATAGAAGATACCTATATTTCTATTCCTCTCTTTGCCTATAGTAGTTAGACTAGTACTATTAGCCTTAATTACTCTGTCTCGGCTTAGTATATAACTAGTTAGCTTAGGCTTTAGTATTACTATCGCTATTACTATTACTACTTAGTCTATTAGAGATGTTCTTAATATTAAATATAGTAGCTTTCTATAGCCTTCTTTTAGCCTTAAGCTCCTTAAATAGTACCTCCTATTTTTTAGTAACTTAAAGGGGGTATTAGTTAAGTATATCTGTTTCCTATAGCTTAGGATAGAGCTTATAAAGTACTAAGGTTATAGCTAACTAAAGTCTAGTTAAAAGCTAGTAGTTTGTCTTGTCTCCCTAGACTTAGGTATGGTAAAAGAGGTCTATTATAAATTCACGGATTAATTTACCTATAATAAGGTCATCCTTAGTATAACTATTCTAAACTAGCTATTAGCCTACCTAATTAAACTAGATATTAAACCTTTCCTTCATCCTTTAGAGCTATATCTCTATACTTAAGTAAAGAGTCTCCTTCTTAGTAGGCAACAGTTACTATTTATACTACTATAGAGCTAACCTATAGAATAACACCTATAGGTCATTCTATAGAAAGAGTTCCTTAGAGACGTTTCCTCTAACCATATCGTAGATACGCTTAATCTAAAGGTTAGTATCTATATAGTAATAGATCTTCTTATAGTAGAAGATTAGCTAGCTATTAATAATCTTTTAGTTAGTATCTAGCTAGAGTAAGCTAATATCTATAATCTTCTATACCTAGTTAGTAGCTAGTTATAGTAATAAGCATACTAGCTATAGCTAAAGGGAACCAATATCTATCGGTTCGGTTATAGCGTTCTATAGGAGTCTGACTATAACCTGCTAGAGCAGTCTTATAATTATCTCCTTAGTCAAATCTAATAGTAAGAGAGGTATATACCCCCTTATTAGGGTATCCCCTACTAGTATTAGCGTTACTATTAGCGATCCCTCTATTAGATAAGCTATCGGCCAAAGGTTTTAAGAAGACCCCTATTAAGGTTCTTCCCTTTCTAGAAGTTCCCTTAGTATATTAGTTATGATTATAGTTTAGGTAGTCTTAATAGATCTACTTAGTGCCTAATTACCTTATTAACTTGGACCTACTAAGTTTAGCTTAGGTCTTAATATCTCTAATAGATTTAATAGGCTAGTAGGTAGAGTTATCCTTTATAGGGCTATTTCTAGTAATATAGCAAATTATTAAACTAGGCCTTTAGGACTTAGTGTCTTTAGAGTCTCTAAAGGTCCCTTAAGTTAGGATTCCTCTAGAACTTATACTTCTAATATAGTTCTTATTCCTAATAGTAATAATAAGATAAGCGCTTAGTCTAAAAGCTAGAAAAGGTACTTAATAAAGTAGTTTATAAGTCCTTTTAACATATACTTATTAAGATTCTATAACTCTAGATAATCTTTATTAATTAGGTAGTCGTTAAAGTCTTATATATAAGCTAAGTATTAGTTAGCTTCCTTAAGTAATACTATTAGCTTAAGGATTCGAAGTTCTATTAGAGTAAGTTTCTAAACCTAACACTAGTAGGTATTTCTAACGATAAAGTAATAGGTCTAATATACTTATTAGAGTTTAAGCTCGTTTATTAGATCTTAATAGAGTTACTATTACTATTATATCTAACTATTTAGGTATCTATTTAAGTAGAGGAATATAGTTACTTGCCTAGGTAAATAGTCTCTTATAGCGTTCAAATACCTATAATTAGTAACAAGATTATGGATTCGAACTAGTAGTAGGTACCACTTACTATAGCTTAGTAGCTATAAATCCGTATAGCTTAGAAAGGCTGTAAAATACGACACCACAGCGGTATTCGCGCTATAGACAGCACTCCTAGACCAGAGGTTACGGTCTGCAGAAGTGGGTGATAAAAGCGTTGATTGTTCTAAGTGCCAGAGGCACTCAGAGAAGCTGTCTAAATACATGTTAACCCTGGCTTGTCATCCCTGTTGGTGGGTTAGTCAGATCTGACCTACAGACAGCCAGATGCTGTAACAGGAAGAGGAGAAGGCGCGAGTGGGAGAGGAGGTACGCGACACCACACTTTCCGAATATCTCGAAGCTTGCCACAACCTCCTCTACGCCAATTTCAAGGTCGAAGTGAACGAGAAGTTCACGTCCAAAGGCTCGATCACCAGCCCCGTCGGTAGACGGATTCCTCCACGGCTCGAGCCTTGGGATGATTTCCTAGAGGAGCAGAGAACCATATTCGGGACACTACTCTCCAAGTTTCCGGCGCATACCGCGGCGTTCAGAAGTCAGCATTACCTAAGGACGCGAGGCAAGGTGATCGCAGCGAGGAGTATAGGCGATGAAGAGGCTCTGAAATTGGTGTACCAGGACCTCGTGACGGAGCCGGTGACCTTGATTTCTCAGCGCCTTCAGGACAAAGACAGCATCAGGGCCGAGTTCGACATTGGGGCAGGAATAGCTTTTGAAACGCGCTTGAATGCCCTGGGCGAAGCTAACCGGGAGTCTACGGAACGACCAAGGACACCGGACGGCATGGCCAACCGGTTTCGACCGGATCAGATCTGCGCCTACAGACGGGATGGCGCGGACCCGGACCAACGCACGATGGCTTTCATCATAGAGCAAAAGGCCCCTCACAAGCTCACGATGCCGCATCTCCGTTCCGGGCTTCGAGCTATGAATATCTTCGAAGAGGTGGTCAACCGGCCTACGAGCCCCCCTCAGGAGGACAAAGAGGCGCTCTTCCAGTACCACGCAGACAGGCTGGTGGCGGCCGCGCTCACTCAGACGTTCGACTATATGAGCCAGGCCGGCCTAACATATGGCTGTCTCACAACAGGGCAGGGCTTTGTCTTTCTCAAGATCGACTGGACCGACCCGATAACGCTCCTCTACCACCTGGCCGAACCCGGACCCGAGGTTGACGAGCATAGGGAAAACTTCCTCTGTTGTACTGCCGTCAGCCAGATGCTGGCGTTTACTATTTTAGCTCTCGACTCGGGCGCGACCGGAGAACGCGGGCAGGATAAGCGCCAGAGGGCGATTAAGAAGCTGAAGACATGGAACGTGGACTGGGAATTGATTCTTCGATCCATCCCGCCGACTGAGCGAACCGCACCACCCACTTCGCCAGCATACCAGCCCAGAACGTATAAAGGCGTGGACCGGTCCCCATATTTACTTCGGCCGGCTAGGTCCCGGGCCGCAGGCCGGCCTCGTTGCAGGCCGGGTCCCGCCGAGAGGGATCGGTCGCCAGAGTTTGACGAAGAAGGAAGCGAACCGCGGATGCCGGATACGCCATCACCGGTCCAACCAAGGAATGCTCAGCGAGCGCCGGCCCGACGTCCACGTGGGAACAACGGCAATGCGGGTTCCTCCTCCAGTGGTAGCAGATCCTCTAACCGTCGGTACTGCACGCAGAACTGCCTTCGTGGTTTGGTGGCCGGAATGTTCTTGACGAGGAGTGTCCCAACGTTGCTCTCCATCGGAAGGCGGATGGAGATCGCCGTCACCCTCTCGATCACGCCTCTTGGCTCGGCCTTCTTCGCGAACAGCTCAGGCGGACATTGGATGACGGGGTTGTGCCCCTTAGGAAGCAAGGTGCACGGGGGGTCCTGTTCCAGGTTACGCTGCTTGCCTACGGGTACACCTTCGTCAGCAAGGCAACAACGGCCAGGTTTGTACCGGAGCTAGAGCACGAGGCCCAGGTCTACGAGCGTCTTCGGCCGCTCCAAGGAGACCGCGTGCCGGTGTTCCTCGGTGCGGTTGATCTTCGGCAGGTCGGGCGGAGATACTACTACGACATCGACGTACAACTTGTCTACATGATGTTTGTGTCGTGGGGCGGGTGCAGCCTGGACGAGGTGGAAGTGTCCGACATGGCGAAGCTCGAGCGGGAGGTGATGCGGGCGGTGCGGGCGCTCCACCCGCACGGAGTGGCGCACACGGACATGCGGGACGCTAACATACTGTGGAACGCAGAGACGGAGCGGGCGATGGTGATCGACTTTGAGCAGGCGGTGCTGGCGGAGCCCCCACGGCGAGGCTTAGGCCCCATCGTGCCCAACAAAAGAGCATTGCGTGCAAATGTGGACACCAAGACCGCGGTCGCGGGGCCCAAATCGAAACAAGATGCAATCTTGCTCAAAATGCAGCAGGAAGATATATTGGGTGCCAAGTATGCCCTCTATTGGCCTCGCAAGTAGATCTTGCACCATGTCGGAAGGCTGCCGCTTCGAAGGGGAAGGAAACGAAACTGATAATTCATATACTCTGAAATCTGGATTCTCTTGTCGTTTGTTGTTCATTGTTTTGTTCCCATCTGTCCTATTAATTAATAGGAGGGACATGGCCCTCCGGTGGAACTGCAGCAGTAATAATTCAGAGCACTTCTTGAAATGTGCAGTATTAGATCCTTTAAGTACCGTACTCGTGCCTGTACCCTTCCCACTGAACCACCCGCCTTGTTCTTCATGAGCACCAAGATCTTGTCGACCTGGAGTTCTCGAGCTCTTGAGCCCCATCGGCCGTGGAAGCTGCGCCTAATAGCAATTCTTCTCCGCTGGTGACGATCTCCGCGTTCTAAGTGGGGTACAGTTTTCCTTTTATGAATACCCATACTTAAGGTGGAATTGCTGGCGGGCAATTGCGGCGTCGCTTTTGCTTTTCGACACGGTGCCATACTCCTAATACCTGAGTTAAAATAGTGTTATCGGACCCCCCCTTTCTTTGGTGCTGTTGCCCTGTTCTGGCCAGGACTTGGCTGTGTTGTAATACTGTTGTTGCAAGCGTATAGATCTAGACGTATTAATTACGTAGGAATCAACGGAGTTAAGGCCCTACATCAGGTGGCTAGCTGGGTATAGCACTCTACCTGGTGTCTAATTCTCTCATAATAGCAGTCTACTAATTACAGGAAGATTAAGTGGCGAAGCGGGCTCGGCCAGATAGCAGGACGCTCTGCCTACCATAACAGAAGCGGCGGGGGAGAAAGGGCTACGTATTAATGGCAAGATTCAGATACAACAGAACCGTTTGGTGGCAAAACATCTCCATTGCTAGGACGATGTCACGGAATGGAGACGACGTGAGCACGAAGCAGGTATAAGCGGATGCTAGGCCATATGAAGAACGACCTCGTATGAAAGCGTCCTTCCTCTGTTTCACCGTCATTGAGCTGGCTATCATGTACCGTTCCCTGCCCTTTTCTTTAGTCAGGAGACGAGCAAGTAGAAGCTTCTTGTGTGTCTATTTTGCTAGCCTAATAATGTATTTGGGTACCTAGGTAGGCAGAGGCGATCACCCATGCCATCGGATATCAAGAAGAATAGGTATTCCACTATTTCAGCTGAAAAGTATGAACAGGCACTAGAATGGAACTCTCTCTATGTTTCAGGAGTAGAAGAGCCGAGATAGCAGTTAATTAAGTGTCGGGCGCAGCGCGATATAATTATACACAGAAGGACTGCGGACTGTAGGGAGTTGATTCCGCCGTCTTGAACACGCCCAACTCTCTAGACTGCGTGCTCAGTTTCGTACGCAGCGAAACATTGGCTGGCTTCGCGTAATTACTTATATTTCTCGAGAACGTGATTTTCCGTGGGTAACAATTTTGGCGGATACGTCCATGGAGCACCCTTCCCTATGCCTAGGTCG
This sequence comes from Thermothelomyces thermophilus ATCC 42464, assembly GCF_000226095.1. NCBI lineage: Eukaryota > Fungi > Ascomycota > Sordariomycetes > Sordariales > Chaetomiaceae > Thermothelomyces > Thermothelomyces thermophilus. Next base: position 1,494,104 of record NC_016476.1, on the reverse strand, counting down.
GACAAGGAGGCGTGGGGGGAACGAAAGAAATTCCGGTTGCTGAAATCGTCGGCATGTTTCAAGGAGAAAGGTTTTCACAGAATTACGGTTATCTCCTTCGGGCCACAGATATACCTCCTGTAAAAGAGCGCAAGCAGAGACCAAGGCTCATACCAAGATCTGCCATCTTCTCGGGAGAGAGCTGCAGTGAGAAGACCGCCCGTGCTGCCCGACCATAATTTGTCCCTACGGCAAGTAGTTAGCATCCTGGGATAGGCAAGGATGTTAATTGCCATGACGGTAATACCCCCAACCCATTGGTGCGTTCCTTTCGCCCGCCTTTTTCAGAGCCCCCCCCCCCCCCCACCGACCACAAACACTTCGCCCCCGGTATATCGCCCATTCCGACTTTCTCAATGCTTCCGTCCATCTATCTCACGCCCGCTGTCACTCTGCCGTGGTACGCAATCTCTCCCGGTCCGACATACCCCTGGGCGAAGGCATGTGATACCGTTCCACCGCGCAAACTCTATGCTAACTGACCACGAGGCCGTAGGGATCATAGAAGTCTGGTGGCATTCGAGAACCAGGTCTGCTTCATTAGAAGCCAGACTATCCCGTCGGACCCGTAGAAAGGCTTCCATGAAAGCCGTTAATATGTGATTGGAGATGCCAACCTGGGATGGGTTCGGCGCATATTAATTACATGCCTTCAAATACCCGGGTTGTGTTACTCTTGGCTTTTCCAGATGCGGCAACTTGTTCACGGCCCCCTCCGCCATTCAACCGTGGGTGCTTGTTTTGCTGTCCCCGTCCTATCACAAATTTGCCGTGTTTACAACCTGGGCGAGGTGACCCTCCCCCCCCCCCCCGGGGGGGGGGGGGGGGGAAGTCGCGCTGGAGGGCGTTTATTCCCCGACTGGGAACCTGCCGTCGTGGCCGCCCAGTTCCGCCTTCATTCGGTCCCCGGCGTCTATTGAAGTGGTATTTACCCCCACCAGAATCCCAATCAAGGCCACCGCAGCAACGGGACACTCCGATAGGTCGCAACTTATAGAAACAATATCCACGTAGATATTGGGCCATATACAACCCACAAAAGACGCCATGAGAACACGGCACTTGCCCTTAGCCGGCCCCGACGGCAGTTGGCGCATGAGCCTGGAACGAACGTACACCTCTCCCGGGGGGCCCGACTGAGTGGCACTCCGTGGTTGCCCTCTGCGTTCATATAAGAAGAAGACGAGGCCACGCCCGCGGCCGGAGCCATGACTTTCTCGCTAACTGCTCCGTGCTCTTTTTGCTTCTTCTCTTGCTGGTGTCGCGCTCGAGAATCCCAATTTGACTGACCAACCCAACCTTCCCGTTCTCCTGACCGTTAATACGCGCACTCGACTTAGCCCAGCATGAAGTGGACAGCAAAGTCTGCTTTCCTCGCCCTCTCGGCGGTGGCAGAGGCGGCGCCCCAGTTCGGCGGCATCGGCCAAATGACCATGCTGCGGTTCGGCTGCTCCCAGGTAGTGATCGACCGGATCGACCCTCTGGTCAACCCGGGCCAGGTGCCCTCGCCGCACATCCACCAGATCGTCGGCGGCAACGCCTTCAACGTCACCATGCCCACCGACGACGTCTCGGCCCACGCGTCGTGCACGACTTGCCAATTCTCTGAGGACTTCTCCAACTACTGGACCGCCAACCTCTACTTCAAAGCTCGCAACGGGAGCTACAAGCGGGTTCCCCAGGGCGGCGCTGCGTATGTTCCGGCCTGTCCTCTCTCTCTCTCTCTCTCTCTCTCGTTCTTCTGATAGCACGGAAATGGTGATGGCATGCTGACCTGCCCCTCCTCGCAGCTACCAATTCGGCGACGTATTCAGCACCCAGACTGATGGCGGTATCCTCGTCTATTACGTCTCGCAGCAGCCGGGCCGGGTCACAGCCTTCAAGCCGGTTAGCACATTCCCTAATTACACTTCTCCCGTCTTGCTTCTCCCCCAAAAACATTATCATCACGCGTACCTTCACACATGATGTTAACAAGCAGAGAACAGGGCTTCCGCATGCTCGTTGGCGACCCCAACATGCGCTCGCGCCCCGACACCAAGCTGAAGCGGCAGAACTGCTACCGCTGCTACACCGGACCCAACTTCGGTGGCGACATCGGTGCCCCTTGCATGGACGACAGCGTCGACAGCGAGGCGCTCCCGAACAAGCCCTGCCCAGGTGGCATCCGCAGCAACGTCCTCTTCCCTACGTATGTTTTTTCTTCTTCTCCCAGAGCCCTGTATAGCAAAAAAAAAAAGGAAAGAAAAGAAAAAGAAAGAATTGCTGACATGAATTGATGACGACCACAGCTGCTGGGACGGCAAGAACCTCGACACGCCCAACCACCAGGACCACGTGGCATACCCGACGACGGGTCCCGAGAACTTCCTCTCGATCGGCGGCAACTGCCCGTCGACGCACCCGGTGCGCATCCCGCAGCTCATGTACGAGGTCGTCTGGGACACGACCGGGTTCAACAACCAGAACGAGTGGCCCCAGGACGGGTCCCAGCCCTTCGTCCTCAGCACCGGCGACCCCACCGGCCTGGGCCAGCACGGCGACTACGTCTTCGGCTGGCAGGGCGACTCGCTCCAGCGCGCCATGGACACGGCTGGCTGCTTCGGCGCCCGCTGCGCCGACCTCAAGACCCAGACCATCGAGTCGGCCAAGGCCTGCACCGTCAAGCAGGCCGCCAAAGAGAACTACGACGTCTGTACGTATCTTCCCCTCCCCTTGCTTGATTCGTGTCTTCTCTTTTCTTCCTCTTCTTCCTCTTCTTCCTCTTCTTCCTCTTCTTCCTCCTCTTCTTCCTCCTCTTCATCATCATCATCATCATCATCGTCTTCTTCTTCTTCTTCTCTCTACCCTACCTTCCCCTGACAGCTTCTTCTCGGCCACGGGCCTTCGTCGTTCCTGATTTCGTGATTGTTTCCCGCAAACCTCCCAGAGCAGTCGCGTGCTGACGCGTGAATATAGGGCTCGACAAGCTCCCGGGTATGGAGATGTAAAGGCGTGCGTGCGATGGCTGTCCCTGGGGCCAAAAGGAGGAGAGGTCGGCAGACAAAGGTGGACTTAGGTTGCGAGAGAGAGAGAGATGGGTCCTTTTCGAAATCTTCTCGAACCCAGCCGGCTTCTCGGCACAGGGACATATCAGTAGACCTCCCAGATTGTGTTGTTTCGTTTCCTTGACCAGCGGCGTTTGGTAATTGTTGACTCGCCGTTTCTCTCACGTCGTGGAAGATACAATATCGTATAGTTGTTAGCACATGGCTGCAAGAGAGATCTCATTATAGTATTCGCCAACAGCTGTAGAGGCCAAGATGCAACAAGTGTGGTGGAGTCTGGCTAGATCAGACCTGCTATCTGCCTTTTCAGGTCCAAATAACCCGGGATGTCCCCGATAACAGCCAAGCCGCGCGCGGGGAGGGAAGGGGTGTTACGCGGGACGCGGACCCCATTTGGCGCTTGAGAATTTTGACAATGCGCTCCTCGACCTATAGTACTTCCTCGTGCTGGGATAGGCACCACGAACCACACAAGCTATGAACGGCTAGCTTGCTAGAAGAGGAGCATGATGAGATTCCAATAAAAAAAAAGGGAGGAAGCCGTGAGCACTAACTGTCCTGAAAACCTTGGAAGTGAGTTCCGTGATTCACATCGGTCCCATACGAGCCCACTCCCAGCAGGCCAAAGTCAGAATCCCAAGCAGCCCTTCCATATTCCGGGGCGAAAGTGTTGAAGTTGACTGGCGGCCCGGACATGAAGAGGCTGCCGTCGGCAAACCCTGAGTCGTCGGGGTTGGTGGTTGTTTGTGAAGCCCGGACGGCAAAGTTCGCGTTGCCATAATGGCTTTGCGAATAGCCGTGTTCCATCGCTTGGGGCTGTGCGTCTTGCTGAGTTCGCGTCGATTGGTTAAAGTTGTAAGCGAGTGAGGCCGGCGTCTCAGGCAGGAAGCTCATTGATGCGACCGAAGCCTCCCGCGTCGGCAAATCGCTACCTCTAGCTTCCCATGCCCGGAACGCTTTTCGTAGAGCATCTTCGATGATGCCCGGAATGGCCTCCATCGTCAGACCTTCCTGAGCTTGAAGCGGCCTTCCGGCGTGTTCCTCGGCGGTCCTGGTGAACAAAGCTGGCATTTCACTTAGCAGAAAATGATGAAATTGGAGATTGACATGGGATTCGGAGTTGGCGGGTGCCATGTCATCGGCAGCCTCGGGATCTGGCCTTGTCTTAGCAATCATTCCCTAACTCCATGGTCTAAGACACCATGGTTGGGCCGCTTACATGGTGATGGAATCTCTTCCTTTGGAAAGAGAAGCCGGTATATGTCTCTCCACTTCTCCTCGTCCGTTTGCCGCCGCGCGGTGTGTTTTCTCGATTTAAGCTGCTTCTCTTGGTCCGCGGTGATATCGCTAGGAGGGGCCACGTCCAAGACCTCACAAGCTACGACCGACATTTCATGTTCAGCGAGCCTCCTGGCATCGCTGAAGGTTTGCTTGCATCTTTGGCAATGGGCTTTGTAGTGCCTGCGGTAGAGGTGCTCCCTGCCCGTGGAGTTAGCCCTAGGTTCTGTCTGCCGTTGCACCGTTGGCACGTACTTCAACCTGGAAATCGTTGACCACGACCTAATGGCGCAGACCTCATGATCGTGGATGTTGTAAATGAGCGGGTTGTGCTTCCTGAAGGGACACGCAAACCTCTTTGCGGTTCCTGAGCTGCGCTTGGACAGGGACGATGCCGGTCGGGAGCCGTCGTTTTCATCGTCTTCCCCCTCCTCCTCCTCCTGGCTCATCAGCCTATTCGTACGAAACCCTTTGCTCAGCGCATGGCGTGAAGCGGTAGCTTTGCGCATCCGTCTCGAAGTCTCCAGGGAATGCGCTGTGTCAGTACTTGTCTCACCAACGCACCGCCTTACCAGAGCCTCCCAATGCTTGTTATACCGGACCCAGAGACGTGCCATGCCGCGGTCCACGGTTTGCTGGAACGTGCTCCTCCACCTCTTAGTAGCCGTGGGCAACCCACCAGGCTCTACCCAATAATCCGGCTCGGAAAGGCTATCATCAGACAAAACTTCACTCGTGCTGTCGCCAAACCCAAGAGAGCTATCCCTGGTGTGGGTGGAGAGAGTGCTTGAGCTGGTATGTGGCTTCAGTGAGGCTGCCGCTATGATCGCCTTTCTCTTGTCACTAGCCCAAGATATCTCCTCGGTGCTCTGCAGATGGCGGGGCCGTGACTCTGACGTTCCTTGAGTCGAGATGGGCGGAGTATCGCGAGAAGGCTGGAAAGGGAGCATATCGAGTGCCTGTCGCTCCAGCGACCCGACTGATGTAGCTTCGCTGGATGGTCCAAGACACCGGGAGCTCTCAATGTGCCGGAGGACGCTTAGTTTAGAGGAGTTGAGGGTTTCCGCCAAACGGAAAGGCAGCGGAAAAATGGATGGGGCCTGCGGCCTCAACCCAGTCGGAGGAGGCACTGGACCCGGAACTTGGGGAGGAGCCGTAGGTGACCGCAAGGGTGCGGGCAGCGGAGACATCGGGGATATCACATCGTCCTCCATTCCCGGAGTGCTTGGTTGCAGTTCTGGGGAAAATCGAATGCGATCAGGGCTCGTCTCGGTCGACTTTGCCCTCGGGTCCCGGAGGAAGAGTCTACTGATCAGATCGCTGACATTATCCTCAAGCCTGACGTGAGCACTGCTGAAAGCGACCACGGTAACCTCATTTGCTCCCCTCGTCCCCGTAGCGAAGAATTCCAGCATGTCTTGCAGACATTGTGGCCCGCTTTCGTCCGTCGACCGACCAGTCGTGTGAGGGTCCCAGAGAAACCGCAGCTTCGCGCCGCGTGCACGTTCCTCCTTGGTGACCAAGGCCAGCCATTCTGGGGCGATTTTGGGTTGACGAAGCAACCCCTCAATGACACGAGTATGCTGCCAGTCAGCGGCCATTTCTTTTCCTTCGTCGTAGTGTTGGCCGACATGCTCTAAGTAGTCGGTTCGAGAATCAAAGCCCGCCCCGCAGAACCCACAGCCCCAGGCGCTTCGAATATGACGGTACTCAACCGGTTCAGACACGCCGGTTGTAGGCTCAAGACCGTGGTCGTGTTCAAGATGCTCGGCCAAGAGGGTCGCTCGCAAGAAGACGGCTGAGCAGTTTCTGCACATATACCGCTCCCGCCGGTCATGGAACTCAAACTCGTGGATCTTCCACTCCGTCTTTGTATCGAAGGCCGCGTCACAGAACGTGCAACAGTACCTGGGGCTTTGAGGATGGCTGTCCTTCCTCTTTTCCGCGTATGCCGGAAGATTAGAGCGTGAGTCAGCGGATTCAATCACTGACTGGCGCACAGAATACCGGGTGGCGGCTGAAGCGGTGGATGCTCTGGCGGAGAAGAGGCTGGGCACGGCCGAATCTCTGCTGGCAGCAGTTGAAGCGAACGACACCCATGATTCCCTGATGTCGCCTTCTGGATTCGGATCTTCCAACGAAGAATCTGGCAAGGTCTCTTTCGCCACGCTGGCTATGGTGGTATGACCCGTGGGCAATATAGGCCTGCCAGGGCTTGGAATGGTGGCTTCTTTTGGTTTTTGAGCATCGCTTGGGACTGCCGTTTCCATGTCGCTTGCTGAAGGCGAAACAACGGCATCCTGCCGGGGGTATTGCGTACCCATCTGTGCTGAGCCGAGAGGCGTAGGGAGCGAAGACCCTGGGCAAGAGTTGTAATTGAGAGCCTTGAAGGCTTTAGTACCATCAGTCGTCGGGCTACCAGTAATATGCTCAGCGAAAAGAGGTGCTCAAGGCGTCACGCCTGTGAAGGGTTGGTCTGGATGAGAACATAAAAGTCGGCGATTCTTTATCAGCCAGGGCGTCGGGGAAGCCGGGCGTGACTGGCGTCAATGGAATGACACGTCCAGGATGCTACCTTCAATACCACCGCCATTTGCGACGTTCTGTTGGGTCGTTATATGACGTAGGAAAGGTGGTAGTGTCGAGGACAAGGCTGCAAGGGGTCGGTGAGGCCGCTCATCGCAGCTGCGCGCGACTGCTCGGGGATGAGATGAGCCTTGCCTATCGCGGGACAGCTGACAGCCGAGAGTGGAATGGCGTCGAATTAGAGAGTAGGCGTCTCGAGAGCCTCCTGCTTTGCTGATTGGCCGGTTGACGCGTTTCACCAACGACATCCAGTTCCAGCCCATCTGCGACGGAATGTTTCTGAACCCGTCGCCTGCCCGTTATAGATCTCTGGAAGCGACATTCCCCTGTCTTTTGCTTCAATTCATTTTAAGCACTCAAGACCAAAACTTTTTTTCTCAAGTCCGGCCACCAAGTTCTTCACCGGCGAGCCCGAAGCAAGACGTCAGCCCGGATGAAACACCAGGGTGGGAAAGGGCCGAGAAGGATGCAACCGATCCATCATCCGCCTCCCTGGTCCCTCTCCACGGGACGATCTGCTGGGAATAAGATCGAGGTGCGCCGTTGTGGGAAGATTAGAGCACCGGAGGGCCGGATCGGTGGGCGTTGTTGCGGCAGGGACAGATGCAGCGTGTCGCTTGCTCATCTGCAGCCATATCGAAATTAGAAAATCCAAACTTCCAAGTGGATGGTAAACGATTGGTGGTGAACGCTCCGAAAACGACGTCGAAGCTGTTAAACCTGAGCCATCCAAGGGTGGTAGGGCTGAGCCATTGCTTTTGTAGTGTGCGGATTACGGACGTACTTCGCGCGCATTCTTGGTAGCCCCGGTTAGCTTGGGCAATCTCGGCGCGGCATTCTTGGTGCAAATGCTCACGGAAGAGGGCCATGGTGGGTCTACGGTGGGCAGCTGCCTGACAGGTGGGAGAATGAACTCAACAGCCGTGGAGGTGTGGGCTGCCAAGAGTACCCCACATGGGCCGTGCGTCCCGGCAGGAGCTTGCCGCAGAAATTTTGAAAACTTTCGGTCGAAAATATCGAAAGAGCCCGCGAGCCAACGCGCGATCTTAAACCGGTCGCCATTGAACGAGCTGCGCAGGGTCGACACGTTTCCGACACCCCGGCACATAAAGAAACACCACGGGATCTTCGTGTCTACCGTTGCTCAGAATGGTGGTGGTCAATTACCTGCTCTTCGAGAGCGCCGTCGGCTTCTCGCTCTTTGAGGTGGTGCACCAGGCCGATACTGTCGGCCTGGAGCTTCCCGAGGTCAAAGATGCAATGAAAAGCCTTGATAAGTTCGGCAAGATGGTCAAGTTGCGCAGCTTCAACCCATGGACGTAAGTTTTTTTGATTTTTTTTTTTTCGATCGGGCATCCCCTCTGGCGGCTTTTGCACACGATGGCATGCGACCGGGACGCTATCCTCGTTCTTGAAACTAACGGCGCCCAGCTCTGCCGCTCACGGTTTGGAAGCGATCAATCTCATTTCGGAAGGCATCATGCCCGATCACCTCAAGAACACTCTGGAATTGAACCTGCCACAGACCAGCGGGAAGAAGAGCAAGATTGTGCTGGGGGTCGTCGACAAGCGGTTAGCGGGCGAGATCAGTGCGGCCTTCCCCGGTGTCCAGTGCGAGGCTGCAGACACCTCCGAGGTTGTTGCTGCTCTCCTGCGTGGCATCCGGCTCCACGCCAACAAGCTTCTGAAGGGCCTGCAGGAGGGTGATATCGGTCGCGCCCAGCTTGGTCTCGGCCACGCCTACTCTCGCGCCAAGGTCAAGTTCAGCGTTCACAAGAACGATAACCACATTATCCAGGGCATCGCGACTCTTGACGCGCTCGACAAGGGTATTAACCAAGGTGCCATGCGTGTGAGGGAGTGGTATGGCTGGCATTTCCCCGAGCTCATCCGCATCGTGTCCGACAACGCCACCTACGCCAAGCTGGTTCTCGCCATTGGTGACAAGCGGAACCTCACTGACGAGAGCGTCGACGACCTCGCCAATGTTCTCAACCAAGACCAAGACAAGGCCGAGGCCATCGTTCAGGCTGCCAAGATTTCGATGGGCCAAGATATTAGCGAGACTGATCTTCAGATGGTCAAGGACCTCGCCTTGAACGTCTCCAAGATGGCGGACTACAGGCGTGTCCTCGCGGAGTCGCTCGACAAGAAGATGGGCGATGTTGCCCCTAACCTCCAGGTCATCCTCGGCACTCCCGTCGCCGCTCGCCTTATTTCTCATGCTGGCTCTTTGACCAATCTTGCCAAGTATCCCGCGTCGACTCTTCAGATCCTCGGTGCCGAGAAGGCCCTCTTCCGCGCGCTCAAGACCAAGGGTGCCACACCTAAGTACGGTCTGCTGTATCAGAGCTCATTTATCGGCCGGGCCGGCCCCAAAGTCAAGGGCCGTATCTCGCGCTATCTGGCCAACAAGTGCTCCATTGCTAGCCGTATCGACAATTTCTCCGAGAAGCCGACGCGGCGCTTCGGAGAGGTCATGCGCGAGCAGCTGGAACAGAGGCTTGAGTGGTACGCCAAGGGCACGCAACCGATGAAGAACATCGACGCCATGAACAAGGCCATCAAGGCGGTCATGGCGGACGGGGACGAAATGGACGTTGATGACGAGAAGGTCGACCACCCACCCGCCAAGGAGAAAAAGGAGAAGAAGGAGAAGAAGGACAAGGAGGAGAAGAAGGACAAGGAGGGCAAGAAAGAGAAGAAGGATAAGAAGCGGAAGAGCGTCGGTGGCGAGGATGTTGAGATGGCCGATGTCAATGGCGATGGCGAAAAGAAGAAGAAGAAGAAGAGAAAGTCGGCGGCCGCCGAATAGCCGGCTGTGTCTATCATGTTGGCTGGGTCCCTTTCTTTCTCTCTTGGTTCGGTCTTCGCTCTGGCTTTCTTGGAGTTCTTGTGTGGGGTTTGGGGTCGGGCAACGGAGTTCTTTTTTTTGGGTCTTGTGTGTCTAGACACCGTATTCTGCAATGGGATGTATCATACCATGGCGTGGAATGGAAACAAAGTCAAGTCTGCCTGCTTGGGTTCTGTGCACCGCATTGGGGCTTGATTCGAAGTGGGCAGAGCGAAGGAGAGGCGTGGCCTTGATTCTGTTGCATCCATGTGGAAGAAGATTCACTCATAAAGCTGATAATCTTGTCATAATGCTAAGCCAGCAGTTTCTGTCTTTCAACGCCGCACGCCAGCCTACAACACCCGCTTGAAGTGGCAATACACCCAGAGCGCTATGTTCGATTAAGCCCCTTCGCTTCCGAACTCCTTCGTCCACGCCTCGTTCCTCTCGAGGTCCGCTTGCGACACTGTTGGCCTGCTGGCCTTGATGGCTCTGATAAAATCTTTCTTCTCTACCATCGGTTCCAGGAGTTCATCCGATGGCACCTTCTCCCATGTCATTTCCTCCGCGTCGGGGTCTCCCGGCGAGCACGGCGTAAGCTTTCGTTGTCCATCAACAATTACCTAGGAGCCTCAGGTCAGCGAGCCGATTCGCCGAAGGGGAGAGTCGAACCATTAACCTACCCGTTTAAAATGTGTTGCTTGCTGGATCTTTCGTATAGGTTGCATCAGCGCATCCTGAACCACGATACTGATATCTGACCCCGAGTACCCCTCAGCAGCCTTTGCCAGCTCGCGGAAATCCTCCGGTTTGAGTGCCGTCTTGGTATCTCCCACCGCGAGCTTAAACATGGTCGTCCGGGCGGCAAAGTCCGGCAAGCTGATGTGCACGCGACGCTGAAACCGGCGCCGGATCGCTGCGTCCAGCTGCCAAGGAATGTTTGTGGCGCCGAGGATCAGGACGCCCTTGCTGTCTTTGCCTACACCGTCCATCTGGACCAGCATTTCTGTCTTTATTCGGCGCGAGGCTTCGGACTCGCCCTCCCCACGAGGGCCACATAATGCATCAATCTCGTCAATGAAGATGATCGAGGGCTTGTTCTCTCGGGCCATGGCGAAGAGTTGCCGGACCAGCCTGAAAGATCACCGAGTCAGCAAGAACCATCAGGTACCGTAGGACAGAGGCAGATCCGAACTCACCTCTCACTTTCACCCATCCACTTGCTCACCAAATCCGAACTGCTCACGCTAAAGAACGTGCTCTTCGCCTCCGTCGCAACCGCCTTGGCAAGATAACTCTTTCCCGTCCCGGGCGGTCCATACAGTAGAATCCCCTTCCACGGTTGCCTCTTCCCCTGAAACAGGTGCGGAAACTTGATAGGCAGCAATACGGCCTCCTTCAACGCCTCCTTGGCCTGGTCCAACCCAGCCACATCGTCCCAGCTCACGTTAGGCCGCTCCTGCAGAATTGCGCCGGCCAGCGCACTCCGCAGTTTCTTGCTGTCTTCATCCAGCGTCTCCCCCCCATCCTCCCCGGCTTCTTTGCCCTTCCCCGTGCCGCCCGTCGTCGTGCCGTTAGCGCCCACCATCCCGGGTTTCTTGCGCTCGGCCTCGACGTCCGCGAGGTGCGCCTTGAGCTTCTCGGCGCGGTCCATGTACTCGCCCGTCTTGGCGCGAATCATCTCCTTAGACTTTGGGTTCTTCTCCCACTTGAGTGCCAGCATGAAGAGCTCGAGCGCCTGGTAGTAGAGCTGGTAGGCTTTCTCATATTGTGCCGCATTGTCGGCGTCGATGGCCAGCCGCACTTGCTTGATTGCGCGGTCGAGAAAGTCGGTGTTGGACATGGTGGGTAACTGCGGTTTCGCCCAGCTCTGGGGGGCGATCTGGAAGTTGGGGGATTGAGCGGAAAGGCGGCGCTTGTATCGGTGTGGCCTCGTTGTTTCGGCACACAGTGCAACGGGCAATCGGGGCACGGGCAAGCTTTGTTTTGTCTTGATGGCTAGGCAGAAGCCGAGATTAGAGGCGCCGCGTGTCGGCCCTCGAGTTCGTGCGATTGTCGCTTGTGCTGGCCTGAGAGAGGGCAGCAGGCGGAAAATGTGTTTTTGATTGGGGTTGAGTCCCAGATCGGAGGCCATTCGTTCGTCTGGGCCTGTCGTTGCCCAGGAAGCGAGAGCGCGGGGCTAACGCCACCTTTGCTTGGCTGGCGGGGCGGCATTTGATCCGTTAAGGAAGTTTATGCCAATGCAAGCCTGATCGCTAACAGACAACTCGAGAGTGAGCAACCCCAAAAAAACTACACAGTAAGCACTGAGCACCCCCGGCGCCGCCCCTCGATTCAACTCACTCCTCGTCGCCAAGGCCACAACTACAACTGCCTAAAGCAGACTTGCACGCCGCGTCACGACGTCGGGTTAAGGGTTTCTTTGAGAAACAGTCCCCACCACCGTACTGCCCTTGGGACACTGCTGAAGATGGCCGACGTTCAGGCCAAGCTGCAGGCCCTTTCAGAGGAGTTCACGAAGCTACAGCAAGGTATTGTATCCACAGTTCACTACTCCGTACCCCTGAATTTTGACCTTTTCTAACGACACATCTAGAACTGCAAGAGGCTGTCCAGTCGAGACAGAAACTCGAGGCTCAGAAACAGGAGAACCTCGGAGTCCAAAAGGTTCCGTTCTCAGGTTCTCTGACGTGGTCATCCACATCGACTAACACACCCCAGGAGTTCTCCAAACTGAAGGACGATGAGACCATCTACAAACTCATTGGGCCTGTGTTGCTGAAGCAAGATCGGGTGGAGGCTGAAAGCACTGTGAAAGGCCGATTAGAGTTCATTGAAAAGGAGATGTAAGTGTCGCCCACGGCCTGGGCCGCTCAGAAGTGCTGACCATGAGCCGCTCCAAGCTCGAGGCTGGAATCGCATATCAAGGAAACACAAGGGAAGATGGACAAGAAGAAGAGCGAAATCATCCAGATCCAGGCAAGCGCGCAGGCTGGGGCCGCTCCCCAGGCGGCCAAGGCATGAGCGGTCATGCTGCTTTGGACCAGTTAGACGGACATGGCAGAACGATTCATTACCATTCAAAGATACCCCAAACGCCGCGCTACGATCTATCCGGAATGGAGACGATGTCACTAATCTACAGAGAGGCTCTGTCCCGGAACATCTTCAGTTCAGAGTCATGATCGTGAAACCCCAAGGCAACCCCATGTTCTTGCACGGCCGGTCGCTCACCCACGCAACGTTGTCGCTGAGGAGGAATTCCCCTGCCCCGCTCAGGGCGAAGCAGTCGCGCAGCCCACTGTTCTGGTCGTCGATGGCTGCCATCACAAAGTCGACAATGGCGCTCTTGGTATAACACGAGCTGAAGACGTGGCTGCTGCCGATCTTGTCCAGCACAGCCCTCCGCTGCTCGCTCTCGGCAAAAAGCTGGAGCTCCCGGGACAACAGTCTGTTGGAAACCACCCCACCTGCATGGCTGAGGCGTCGGAAGATCAGAACCATGCCCGCGATGGCTTGTATAAACAGGCATGACCTGTCATGGTCATCGAGTCCGGCCGTGATGCGGATCGTCTTCTCCGTCACGAGCGGAAGAGACCCTGTATCGAAGATGGAGTTCAAGATGCGTTCCAGAGTGGACGGCTCCCCGAGGACGTTGAAAGGATCGTTGAGGCCGAAGATGGTTTTGATCCTGGCGAAGCATTTGCTGAGGAGGCTAAAGAGGCAAACGTCTGCTGGAATCGAGAGCCGGCCCAGGGACAGGCTAAGGAATTCCACGGAAGCCTCGACGCTCGCTGAAGGTGTCAGGCGCAGGCTGAATGACGAAGAGGACATAGAAGGGTAAATCACCTTTGCATCTGAGCTGCTCAGAGCTGGAACCTGAAATATCGAAATCGGCCATGGTATAGAGTGGCTGCAAACAGCAATGCGGACAAATAACTAACTACTGTGTAGATTCGACACGGGAAGTCGGGATCAGGATGGAGGATATGGGCAGGCACAAACAGTTCCCAGCAGTCTTTTGTAAACCTTCTTATATACACTCTGCCAAAAATTTCAGCCCAACAACCCCTGGCCCGCCTACTCCCGTCTCAGGGCCCAAACATGACGAGGCTGAGGCCATGCCAGGCCTCGTGGCATGATACCGTTGTGCCACCTTTACGACCAGGCAAGGTTCAGGTTTGCATCCCGGTTATTCCCGAATCCACAGAGGCACAGCAAATCACCAGCCTCAGCTGGCATAAGAAGTCTAGCCACTCGTGGTATTATAACAGGGGTATTCTCGAGGCGAGATTTGCCTCCGAAAATCCGTGGCCTCCAATTCCGCTTCACGGGTCATTGCCAAGCAAAGGCGGGCCGAAGCGTGGAAGCAGGGAAGAAGAAAAGGGGAGAAAAGGGGATCCCGAAATAGAAGGAAACTAGAGTAAGAAGTGAGCTGGCGACGGTCATGGGACAAGTCTTTATTCCAATGAGATGTGCGTCCAACAAGTGAATGCAACCCATCAGTCTCATCTCAAGATCGCGAAGTCCATTTCTCGGCTACCGCTCTAGAGCCGCAACATGACGTTTCTCTGGGCTCAGCTTCGCGTTTCCCAGCATGATGCCAAGCCTGCCCTGGGAGTGAGAGTGGTCCGTGCAGGGGCTGGCCCAACCGAATTCGAGCTGCCCCGCCTCTGCTGTCGAGCAGCTCCCAGTTTCCTTGCAACTCGAGGCCAGCTTCAGTTGATGGCGGGGTCACATCAGTTAAGGTAGTGTACCGCGCAATGAGTACGTTACGGTACCTCGAACCTCCAACACCTGTGCGACGCGGCCACCGCTAGGCAGCTCCAGGGAGCCCAACGGTTACGTGTTTTCGTCGCGAGCTTTCGCGTCTCTTTGGACGAGACATTAATTCGGAACTTAGACAAAAACAGACTTTGTTTTAAGAACAGCAATGACCCTGAGCGCCTTGCATCCCAGGTTGTGATAGCTTCTTCGACTTGTTACCGAGCGCTGTTTCGGATTGCATCACAGCTTTCGGCGCAACATCATACTCCGAAAACTCAAGTGGTACCGATGCAAAGATGAATGTTACAGACCTGAGCATGGGCAGCCGGCCCATGAATGCAAAAGAGTTGACCGACAAGGCAAAGAACTTCGACTGGAACCCACGCATCGGCTTCAAGTACTGGGCGCGCGCCGCCGAGACCATCTACCATGAGGTGCGTCCTCTCGGTTCTCAATCCGGCCCGCGCGTCTGGGAGCAAGCTAACGTGTGGTCTTCAGGGACAAGTCTATCTGCGCGAGGGTAATGTACCCAAGGCATATCTCGTTCTCTTTCGGTTCTCGACCCTTGTCCTCGAATACCTCGTCAAGCACCCCGAGGCCAAAGAGCCCGAGTCCAAACGAGCCCTTAAACCCCTACAAAGGCGCATTCCACGCGTGATAGAACAACTCGAGACCCTGCGCCCTGAGATCGACGATACCTATGACCGCTGGATGAGGATCACGGCTGCCCAACGGGACACACTAAGAAGTGGGGAACCATTCCCGGCCGCCTCATCGTCAACGTATGCAAAACATGCTGCGAACGATCCAGCGCTGTCCTGGAGTTATGCTTCCCCGGCCAACATCCTCGACGTGCAGGACCACCAGGATCTTGCGGTCGACCTCGCTAAGAAGGAGATGAGAAGGCGAAGGCAAGCCTCCGGGCTAGTGGGCGAAGACTATGGGCGGAGAGACTCTGTACAACGTGGGGGGCAGGACAGGGAAACGGGCACTATCCGGCTTGTGCCACAGGATATGGACGACGATGAGCTACGAAGGCAAATGGAAGCCACGCGGCGGCAGCTAGATCGATCTGACGACTACGCAAGGGGCTACGATGACGAGGACTACATCCGGCCGTCGACATATTATTATCCTTCAATCACCAAGTCATCTCCACTCAAGTACGAGAGACCGGTCTCTCGGGGGCGCCCAGAAGGCCCGAGACTCCAGCCTCCGCGGCCACCCAAAGAGAGACACGTCGATCGAGCACCGATCGAGCCACCACCTCGACCCGACAAGGATCTCTACCTCGAGCGGGAGTCACCGCCCATCGGTCCCCCGCCCCGGCCGGATAAGGAACCGTTGGCCTTGGTGACGCCGCCGTACTCTAGCCGACCTAGTGAAGAGAGACCGGCTATCCCTTCAAAACTAAACGCCGAACCAGCCCCGCAGAAGAGGATCACCTTCCGCCCCGCCGGCTACCTTGAGAACGGCGATCCGATAAGACCCGTCTTCCTCCCCAGCACTCTACGGCACAAGTTTTTGAAGCTCGCAGCGGACAACACGCGTCGAGGGCTGGAGATGTGCGGCGTGCTCTGCGGCACGACGGTTAACAACGCGCTCTTCATCTCACACCTGGTGATCCCGGAGCAGAGGTGCACTCCCGACACGTGCGAGACGGAGAACGAGTCGGTCATGCTGGACTACTGCATCACCAACGACCTGCTGGTGATTGGCTGGATCCACACCCACCCGACCCAGACCTGCTTCATGAGCTCCCGCGACTTGCACACCCAAGCGGGGTACCAGGTGATGATGCCGGAGAGCATCGCCATCGTCTGCGCGCCGAAGTACGAGCCATCGTAAGTTCTCTCGTCCCCAACTCTCCCCCCCCCCTTCTCTCTCTCTTAAAGAACGTCAGTCAACTTTAGAGAGCGCGGCTGTGCTAACAGATGTTTTACAGATGGGGCATCTTCCGGCTTACCAATCCGCCAGGCCTCCCTCACATTCTGTCCTGCCAGCGAACCGAGACGTTCCACCAACACTCGGTCGATAACCTCTATGTCGAGGCTGGGAGCCCGCAGGGTCACGTTTACGAGTCGAAGGCCCTCGAGTTCGAGGTCTGCGACTTGCGCCCGGGGCACTAGGCTCGTTCCGGGGATACCGTTATCGCAACGGCGCTCCGGGAGTGGTTGTATCTAAGGAGAAAACGCCGCCGCCGCCCGCGAAAGTCGGCTCATATGTGTTTAATCGGTTGCTAAGCTGTCACATGTTGTTGTTCCTCTCCGTCTTCCCGAGGATTCGATGGCGCTTGGTTGGTCTGAGTGAGCGGTATTGGGCTGTTGTTGTATTTCTCGGCATTGCGAGAGATCATGTCACTTGCTAGTTCTCCGGTTCAACGCTGGGATATGGTGTGTGGTTTGCGGGCGCATCGGAGTTTTGGTCTCGGGACGGGCACGGTCGGGCGAGGCTTTTCTTGCTGCTTCAGCGCATTGCCAGCTAACGGTAACGGTAACACTAGGGTTTGCATTATTTTGATCCTCGCGAAACAGGTTTGCATAGCGACGGCGTCATGATCGGTCGAGTGCGAGAATAGCGTTCTACAGAAGTATGGCTCGAAACTCGTCTTTGCGTTGTCGACATGGCCGTATACACTAGGAGTATCGGACCATAGAGGTTTATTCTCAGGTGATACAAACCTGCATGTATGTGCTGTGCATACGTCCGAGACGGCTAGAGCTATACTAGGGGCGAGCGCCCCTCCCCCCACGGTCCTTCGGTACAACGGAGAGAGAGGCTTCGACTATGACCTTCGGGTCCTCGGATATCTACGTGGTCCTAGTCGAGCTTTCATTGGGCGCAGGCAGTAAGCTCATCTCGGCCACATTTTGTTTGGGCTCGACGCGTGGGGGTTTGTTCCCGTTCAGGCTCTCTCTCTCTCACGTGGAATATGCGAGGAGCTGTTTCCCTCAGTTCATCACGTGTCTTTCCCGAGCAGTGGGTCATGGAGTTGAATTCAGGTACCTTTGGACGGCGCAACCGTATGTACATACATTTGGGGTGCTTCGCCGCCCTCCGCCGCGTCACGACGTGGCGGGGGCTGAGATTTAGCCAGGGTCGAGGACAGCGGGATTGTCGCCTATCTCTCGCCTTCCATTTCCCAACACCAGACAAACAATTCCTAGACTGGAACTACCCTTGTTACACAACCTAGCTACCGTGTCTTGATATCGTCTGAAGCTGGAAAGAACCAAGCAGGCTCCATGTACGACCCCCGGATGTTGATGGGCGTTCCTGACTCGAGGAAGCGAATCATGGCCAGGACAAAATGAGGCGTGTTTTACCCTCGCCGGGAATAGCTCATAGAGGTTGCCTGAAATTCTCGACAGCTTTTTGGCTATGTAAGTAACTTCCAGTGTGCCCCAGC
The DNA here is from genome assembly GCF_000226095.1 of Thermothelomyces thermophilus ATCC 42464. Lineage (NCBI taxonomy): Eukaryota > Fungi > Ascomycota > Sordariomycetes > Sordariales > Chaetomiaceae > Thermothelomyces > Thermothelomyces thermophilus. The sequence goes on along the minus strand of NC_016476.1, from coordinate 1,476,145 downwards.
CCTGTGCTATATGGCCTACTACTGACAACGCCCAATAGTGATCACAGATATTGCCCAATTCGGAAACCTCGCTGCTTATGGCTACCCGGTGGCTACTAACCGCTCCGAGCTCATCGGCTGTTCCAGCTTCTTCGGCACTCGGGCGTGTAATAGGACTGGTGAGCTTGTCGTTCCCGACCTGGTTGACCCATCGGCGCAACGACGGTAAATTCGATAGTCAAACACAGCCTTTTTCACACACTTTGGAAGGCGGCCACTCCCTCAGGGGCCCCTTTCCCCCCGCAGACAGACCGTGTACTCCAACATCGCCTTCCCTATTCTTAGCTTCGCCGTGGAAGCCATCGCCAACCAGTCCTTCGTGGACTACGCGAGCAAGGAATCTGGAAGCCTCCCAACATGGCGCGGACCTTGGCCACGCAGCCCGACGCCGGCCTGGCCTTCATCCCTCCTAACGACATTTGGTGGTCTGCCGACCTCGGCTTTGAGGGGCCGTGAGGTTATTCTTTGTTTTCTTGTTCTGTTTTCCCTTTGTCTCACTGCTCCCGTGTTCATTTCGTAATTACATGTAATTTAATTAGTGACGAGATGGCTTGTTGGCTGGGATGGAACCAAAGAGTGCAAAGGTTTGGGTCTCTGATGACTGTGATACTAAATCACTAATTACATCAAGTAGCCGTTATTGTGTTTATAGATTTGATTAGACTGATTAATTAGACTGGATTAATTATTATATCCAAACCCTCCCACACTCTCGCGAGATATTACAGCTTCGAGGGGATCCCGTCCTTCTTGAGGTCCTCGCAGACGCCCTGTCCGATCCAGTCGGCGATGGCCATGGTCGTGACCATGGGGTTGACGCCGCTCGCGCTGGGAAAGACGCTGGCGTCGGCGACGTAGAGGCCCTCGGCGCCCCAGACGCGGCCGCGCGGGTCCACGACGCCCTCCTTGGGCCTGGCGCTCATGCGGCATGTGCCCATCTGGTGCGCCGACGCGAACGGCGTCGCGGGCGGCTTGTTGCCGTGCGCCTTGAGCCGCCCCAGCCACTCCTCGAACTCGCGCTTCTCCTTCTCCTCGTCCTCGTCCTTGTCTTTGTGCTTGTCTTTGTCTTTGTCCCTGCCCTCGGGCTTGTTATCTTCCTCCTTCGTCCTGCGGATGAAGGGCGGGAAGCCGGCGATGGAGGGGTGGATCTCCCTGGCGCCGTGGGCGTACAGGATCCGGCAGAGCTCGAGCACGCCGCGCAGGTTGTGGGCGCGGTCGAAGTCGGACGGGGTGTAGACGATCCGGGGGCGGCCGGTGGTCGGGTCGCGGTAGACCGAGCCCATGTCGCGGTCTCGGCAGATGGCGATGAAGGTGTTGAGACGCCGGTAGTGCGCCGCGAGCACCTTGTAGTCGGTGCCCGAGGCCCAGGGGAGGAAGGGGAGGCAGAAGGATGGCTGCGGTCGCGGTGAGCCAACAGAAAGAATAGCATTAAGGAGGGGTGATCAATGAGAGTGAGGAGGGCTTGAGGGAGGAGGGGATCAGGGGATGTCGTACCATCATGGACATGGCTTCGAGCTTGACACCGTGGCCCTTGGAGTCGAGGTTCTCAAACGAGCTGACCACCGAGGTTAGAGATCCGCCTGTTTGTGTGAACCGCGTCAGTTGGTTAGTAACGCTCCGTCTAAGGGGACGAGATCGGGGGTGGAAGGGGAAGGGAGGGGGTTGCCGTACCCTCCCATGGCTGGACATCCTCGTCAAAGATGCCGGACACAAAGTTGGTCGGATGCAAGTGTAGGTTCTTGCCGATCTGGGGGTTCTGGCCGGCCGTCAGCATCTCCAGTAGAGAGTGTAATGTGTAATGTTGTGTGTGACCGGCTCACCTTGATGCCGCTGTTCATCAGCACGACCGGGCTCCAGAGGGTGCCGCAGCTGAGGACGACCTTCTTTGCGCGGACGATAACCTCGACCTCGCGGCCGTCGCGGGACTTCCAGACGCCCTGAACTCCCCTGGCGACCTTTTTGCCCTTCTTGTGGTCCAGAAGGACCCTCTTGACGGTCATGCGCTCGACGAACTGGACGCCCTGCTCGGCCGCATCGGGGAACCAGCCGTTGACGGGGCCCTTCTTCTCGCCCTTCCAGCATCCGAGGGTGCAGTAGCCGCAGTGGTGCTCGCTTCCGCCGCAGTTCTGGGGCACCACCTTGGCCTGGTAGCCCAGCTTCCGGGCGCCCTCGAGCAGGACGCGGTTGGCGTGGTTGGGCGCGACCTTGTCGCCGGTGCAGCCCATGGCGTCCCAGACGCGGTCGAGGCAGGCCTGGAAGTCGGCCGACTCGAAGAAGGGCAAGCGGTGGGTGCGGGCCCACTCGGCGCGCACAACGTCTTGTGTCTGCAGGGCGGCGCTCCAGTTGACGGTGCCGCCGCCGCCGAAGCAGCTGCCCGCCGTGACCGTCATCGACCCGTCGTCCGTCTCGACCACGCCGCCGGCCTCGAACAGGGTGGCCAGCCCGGTCGCCTGCGACAGCGGGAAGTGGCGCGCGTCCAGGTGCCGCCCCTTCTCGAGCACCAGGACCCCGAGCGAGGGGCCGAACTCGGACGCCAGCCGCTTCGCTACCACCCCGGCGCCGCACCCGGAGCCCACGATGACGACGTCGGTCGAGATCTCGACCGGGGCCTTTCCGGTTCCGGACGCGGCCTCGAACTGGAGAAACTCGTACGGGTGCGAGGTCGACCCGGACGTCCAATCCCGGGGGACCGCCGGGAAGCCCGTCAGCGCGGGGAAGTTGGCGCTGCTGCGAATGAAGGCCAGCTTGCCGAGGGTCGTCATGCTCTTGAAGAGCGACCGGAGGGACCAGAGAGGCGAGTTGGACCAGCTCTGGAGGATCTTGACCCGCTCGGACAGGCGGAGAGACGGAAGCGGGGTGGCGCGCGAGGTCAGGAGCAGGCTGCCAGGGCGAGTACTGGACCAGAGGTTTATTTATTAGTAATAGAGTCGAGGACAAAATCGTCCTTGTACGGGAAAGAGACTCACTTGAGGACGGAGAGGAGGATGCGAAACTCGCGCTGCTTGCTTGGTGGAATATTGGAGAGGATCAAGGTGAGGAGCTGGGCAAAGGCCGGACTCTCCGAGGGCCGCTCGGCAAGGTACGCTTCGAGGATTTCTGACGAAGGGTCGAGAGGCGTAACGGCCTTCCGGAGCTTGGCTGCCGTCTCGGAATATTCTGCGCCCGGAAGGTGGGTGGTAGAAGCATCTTGGGCGGCCTTGGTGTCCCCTGCCGAGTCCCGGATGCGGACCGCGGGGATGATGGCGTCCATGAGGCTCATGAGAACCTTCCATTGGCTATCGTTGAGGAATCGCGATGCTTCGGGGAGCTCGACGGGCACTGGTGCCGACAGCGGCGCCGTCTCGGTTGTCGTCGCCATGGTTAACTATTATCTCCCAATTCCTCCCTTTCCTCCCTACTCCGAGTCCTCTTCGTTTTCTTATTTAGGTACCTGATTTAATATCCCTTATTGAAGCCGCAAGACTCCTTTTCTCATCAATTGACACGAGCCTGAAAAGGTATAAAGAAGTGAAGTAAAAAATAATAATAAAAAAAAACCTTGCACGACTGTGGATGCTTTTCAGGTCGCATAAACATGGCGAGACTATTTTATTCGTGTAATTAGTATTCTGTTCTCCTGCAGGAATCCCGGCACGATGGGCGATGGGCCGGGAAGCGGGACGATGCGACACCACCAGAACGATTCCCCCCCGGCTCCGGCGCTCGTTTGCCCGTCGATCCTCGCAAAACCCTATCAGATCTGGGGAAGGAATCCAGGGTCTCGTGCCTGGCCAACGTGCTAAAAATGCGGGGTTGCGGAGAGGGCCGAGGCTCGCCTTCTCCACTGCTCATCTTTCGGCACGGTACAACTAAGCAGCTCCACGTGAAAGCCGGTGCCCCTAGTTCGGCAACGGCGTCAACGGCGTCGGGATCATTCCGTTCCTGGATGTCTGTACTGTACTGTATGTATGTACATACATCCTCCATACAGCACTCGCGTAGCCATGGAGGAGATGCATCTTAGGACGATATGCGTAACCTAGACAGTCATTCTTGCTGGCGGTATTCCTGCCGAAAGCGGCAATTAATTATTGACTCTAGCTCGGGTGGGCATTGTGAGCTTTTTTTTTGCTGGGGAGAAGACGCTATCTCACAGTTCTCCCGCAACCTCGCCAGGCCAGGCCCGCCTCCAGCGACCAGCCCTTGATCTCGCAGACCCTGCGTCGGATGTCCTCGAGCACCCGATCCATGTCCCCACCAGCGCAATTCAAATGCAAATCGCTCTTGACAAGCGGCCGGAAGTGAGGTGATGAACGTGTCGTCTGGGTTCGGGGAGAGGACGGTGGTGTAATTAATAGTGCGCGGTTTTGGACAGTGCTTTGGTGGTGGGTGCGGATGGGTCGGTTGTGATGCTGCCGTCCGCGCTGGGGGTGTCGTCGTCGTACAACTGGTGCGAGAACTAATTAATTAGAGGGAGGTTCTCCCATTGACTATTAATTACTGCATTTCATAAGATTCCCAGAGCGTTATCTAATTATTACTATGTACCACACCCGGCGTAATTACTGCTCGAGGTAAAAACCCTCCTCGATTGCAACACCAACCATTAAGGATAATATCCCTATGGCACCTTCGATTACCAAGAGACACAGCTCGTTGTCGCTGAAGTCCAAAAGGCCGGCTGAGGAGGAAGAATGAGTCGCTTTCGACCACCCATCTGCCAGGCCTGGGGAATGTGAAGCTGGTTCGCCTGCATGACGGCCAGTTTAAAGAGGAGGGGGGGGGGGGGATGCCAAAGGAGCTGGGAAAGAGGAGCTTGTCGTTGTCGTTGAACACTAGTTTACAAACACCATTTTCCGAGACCATCTTAGCGCAAGTTCTCGGCGACAGTCTTGTCTCCCTCTTCTTCGTCCTCCTCTAGCTCCACTTGGGCCATGTCCTCCTCCTCCTCCTCCTCCTCCCCTGTCTCGCCCTTCACCCTGAGTAGACTCTCCCACACGTTATCTTTGGCCAGGGTGGCTCTGTCGATGTTCCTGCTGGAGAACCACTTGAACGAGACCTTGCGGTATTGCAGGGCGGAAACACGCTCACCGGGGGCTTCGAATCGGACAGTGCCTCCTCGAGATCTCTCGTATTCCGCCTCAAACTGGGGGTCCGTGATGCCCCCGACGGGGAGCGGAATGCCCCCAGCGGCAAGCGCCATGGAAACCGGGACGTTGAGCCGTCCCGAGGCACCACTGCTCTTCTCTTTGCCTATCTCGATAACGGCGTTGGCCATGACGTGGTAGCCGACCACGAAATAGAAGTCGTCACAACCCTCGTCTTTCCGCCCTTCGAACCACTTACGCGTCGCATCATCTCTCACCGCTTCTCTGAATCGGGGAACTGGGTTTATGAGTTGGTAGGTTGTCACGCTGTCGGCACGGACCGCGCACGACCTTCCAGTCTTCCTCGTGACTGACCCGTTGAGAAGGCTTGGAAGACCGGCCGCGAACTTGTTGCCGGAGCCGGCCTGCTGGTCTCCATCGTAGTTCAGAAACGTCGATTTGAATATGTCGCTGTCCGGCCTGACTTCGATTTTTGGATCATGAAACGGCGACAAATGGGGGTCGTCGACGGTCACTATGAAACGGCCCAGGCGCATCGACGTGGTGGGCAAGAGACCCTGGGGAAGGAGGATATTCTGTGGCATCTTTGTTTTCCTGGAGGAGTGATTTTTCAATGAGCCGTGCCTGAAGAAGAGCTCATCGGAAGGCTTGATGAGCCCAGACCCCTTTTATGTGACCCTGGAGAGCCATGCCCGGACAGACGGACCAGTAATTAATTTTGGAAGGGTTCCGGTACCAGCCTCGAGGCAATGTTTTAATTAGATCATAAGACCATTTCTAGCCGAACTTCTAGACCCCCAGTTGTCCAATTTGAGTGGCTGTGTTGCGCAAAAAGAGGGGGAGATGAGAGAACCGTCCGGTTTTGTTCGGTGGCTATGAGGTCACGTCGACTTCAGACGACATCCAGACCATAGCAGCGTCATTTTGATTCGACAACTCTGGCTTCCAGAACCTTAATCCGTTGATTTTGTTGAAAGAGATTCCTTGCGCTCAACACAACCTTGATGTGCCGGCTCAGAGCGCAACACAGATCCCTGTCCTGCACATCACGACATGATTTGGTTCCTTGAACGGACTTGAAGGTCTGTCAGGATAAATAGAAGTCGATGATATCGGCAACCGCAACACCCACCGACGGGCCACCGTTTCTCAGGGCGACCAGCTTCGCTTGGGATTCCATCAATATTCCTCTTTCTTTTGTGGCTCTCCATCAGTCTGCCCCCCCAAAGACGGGATAGCCATGGCAGCCACGTATAATAATATCGCTCAAACGCTCTGGAGATTGCTGACTTACCCGTTACACGGAGTCGGTCAACTGTTAGAATACCTCAATCGCTCCGACAACCAAGACATACAGGACCCCTCGTCGCGTGACGCTACCATGGATTCACAACTCAGCCGCGACCAAATAGTAATCGACATCTTGCATAACCATGCAGTCCGTCAATACAACCGATATTTGGAGACACGCGAGCTTGAAGTTTTGCAGACTGCCATCCAAGCGGCTCGCGTGTCTGCCAACCTGATACCTCCTCTGAGGAGCCACCCCCGGAGGACAGACATCCTGAGGACATACCACAAGCTGCTCTGTGAGCACCTCGAGCAAACGTCCAACCGGATGGATATGGCCGACGCCCTGTTGACCATAGACCGGGCTTTGGCCTTCCTCCCTGACGACGACCCTTACGCAACCGAGGCCATGAACTTGATGGTCAGTATTTACCAAGTTCGTCCTCCCCAAAGCCGGCAGCCAGAAGACGCCCGGGCTGAAGATGTGCACGAAAGAGACGGCAGAAGGACGCAGATTCTCCTCTTCGTGGCCGACCTATTCCTGGGTTATTTTGAGAAACATGGACTCGACGACGACCTGGAGCAGGGCTGCCAGCTCCTGCGGAGGGCCTTGGAGCGCGCCCCCAACGACACGCCGAGACTGTTCTTTTGGTATGGCAAGCTGGGCTATTATCTCCAAAATGTTTACGACCAGAACCAAGATGCGGACCTCCTCACCGAGTCCATAGAGATCTGCCGGCGGGGACTTGCCGTGGTCCCGGACGGCGACGGTGCGTCCCGGGCTGCTCTGCTGGAAACGCAGGCCAACGCGCTACAGAAGCGAGCAAAACGGAACAGCAGGATCGAGGACTTGGATGCCGCTATCGGCCTCTCGTTCGACGCAGTCGCCGTGACACCCGACTCGCCCAAAAAGAACCAGTACTTGACCAATCTGGGGTGCCGACTCGAGGACCGCTTTGATCGGCTGAACAGAGTCGAGGACCTACGGGACGCCATCCGAGTCTCCAGGTCTGCTTTGCCAACTCCCTCGGGCCATGCCCCTGCCGACTTGCTCACAAACGGCATCAAGCACAACATTGGTGTCAAACTTTTGAAACTCTACAACGTCGACAAACAAGACGCCACGTTTGACCAGGCCTTCTCACTGCTCCGCGAAGCCGTCGAGACGATGCAACCTCCAGGTGATGCGCCCGCTCTCTGGCTCAACAGCCTCGCCTCTGCGTACCGCTCTCGCTACTGGCGGAACAGAGAAGAGAACCTGGACTACCTGAACACGGCAATCGACCGCCAGGCAGAAGCAATGGAACGGCTGTCACGGAAGAGCCCAAGCTGGCCGGGTTATGCGAGGAACATGGCCTGGCTGTTGCGAGAGCGTGCAGAGCGGACCCGTAACCAGGGCGACCTCCGGGAGGCGCTCTCCTTTGTGGAGGATGCGGCGGCATCGGTGCCCAAGAACCATGTCGATCGGTGCCACATCATGTTCAGTCTTGCTCGCCTGTACACGCTTGCCCATACGTTCGACTTTGGCGGCATGTTCGAAGTCCGGATCGACGACGTCCGTTGGAATCCGCCCTGGGAGGACCGGTCCGTTCCCTTGTACCTGGAATCCCTGGACGACCCGCTCGGCGAACCCATGAGCCGCATGGTGGCCGCCGTGCAGCTGATGGCCATCTTCCGGGAACGCGGCGAATACGCCCGGGCAGTCGAGATAGGCGAGCAGGTGCTAGACATCCTCCGCAGAACCAACACCCGCCTGTTGAGCAGGGAGGACCAGCAACGTCTGACGGCCGACTTCTCCGACATCGCCGTCGAGACTTGCGCCTTGTCCATCCGGGCGGGTGAGAGCCCGGCCCGGGCCCTGGAGCTGCTCGAGCTGGGTCGGGGCCTCATCCTGGGGCTGTTGATCGAGGACAGGAGCGACGTCTCGGGCCTTGCGGCAACTCGCCCGGAACACGCAGCCCGCTATGGAAGACTCCGGGACGTGATCAGCCGGCCGGTCGACACGGGAGTGGATGATGTAGCATTGCGGCAAGCCATGGTTCGCCAGCGAGACAGCCAAGTCAGGGAGCTCGATGGGCTGATATCGGAAATCCGCCAGCTGACCGGCCAGAAAAGCTTCCTCCAGGGCCCGACCGCGGAAGAGGTCAAGTCGCTTGCTGCCAGTGGCCCAATCGTCGTGGTCAACGTCGCCGACGAGAGAAGCGATGCCATCCTGGTGACCGCATCGACCATCCGGCTCGTCCACCTCCCAAAGCTGCGGAAGGGGGAAGTCCAAGCTTGGCTGGACAAGAAGCCGACGCGATTCGATACGAGGAGCGAATTCGGCAAGAAGAACCGGATGTGCCGCGAGTACCTGGCCTGGCTGTGGACCGCCTGCGCGGAACCGATCCTGCGCGCTCTCCATCTCCTGGATAACCCCCCGCCCATCGAACCAACCCGGGTCTGGTGGATCGGCGCCGGACTCGGCGCCTTCCTCCCCTTCCACGCGGCAGGCGACCACCGCCCATCCTCCGTCGCCAACGCCTACACCTACACCATCAGCTCCTACACTCCGACTACCCGCGCCCTCGCCTACGCCCAACAACGTGCCTCCTTCCTCCGCAACCTCCCCCCGACGACGACGACGACGACCACCACCACCACCACCACCACCACCAAACCCTCCCTCCTCGTCGCCCTCATGCCTACCACCCCACCCACCAACAAGGACAAACGCAACCCCCCACTCCCCACCACCGCCACCGAACTCGCCCGCATCACCACCGCCTTCGCCCCCTCCCACGCCGTCGTCCCCCTCCGCCACCCCAGCACCGAAACCGTTCTCGCCAATCTCCCCCACTGCGAAATAGCCCACTTCGCCTGCCACGGCGTCTCCGACCGCTCCAACCCCTCCGAAAGCCACCTCATCCTCCAACACCAACCCCCGCCTTCCGAACGAGACCCCTCCCCGGTCGCGGTGGCCGATCTGCTCACGGTCCGCCATATCGCCCACCACACTACTAATAATACCGGCCTTACGACCACCACGGATGGGAGTACTACTACTACTACTACTACTACTACTAGTACGAGTAATAGGGCAAAGATAGCATGCCTCTCGGCGTGCTCGACGGCCGAGAGCAGGGCGAAAAGGCTGGTGGACGAGGTGATCCACCTCGCGTCCGGGTTTCAGGTCGCCGGGTTTCCGCACGTCGTGGCGACCATGTGGCCGGCCGAGCTGGAGGCGTCGGTGGAGGTTGCGGGGAGGTTTTATAACCGGCTGGCGGAGGCGTGGGCGCGTGCGGGCCGGCAGGGGCAGGGGCAGGGGCAAGAGGAAAGGGTGGGGGAGAGGGTGGTGGTCGATGACGGGGTCGTGGCGGCTGTGTTAAGGGAGGCGGTGATGGATGCGAGGGAGAAGTGGCCGTTGCAGCCGTTGAGGTGGGCTGGGTATGTCCATTTTGGGGTGTGATTAGTTGTTAGGTAACGAGGGGGGGGGTTTGTTTGAGGTGTTAGGTTCTTGGGGAGCGTTCTTTCTGTTGCTTAATTACGACCGCTTCGGTTCTTCCATGACCTGCAAGGCGATCACACTCCTCGACCGATTCTGACGTGAAAGACATGCGACAGCGGAGCATACCATGCGGGCACCAACAACGAGCATTGCTAGAGGTGTTCCTAATACCATTGTGCTTGCTTTTTGGCCACAAGATCACTAACCTGGAAAGCCCAAAATGGCAGATCGAAGAAGCGGGTGTGTATACGCTTCTGGACGTCGAAATATGTCTCCAGCTCTTCAACTGACGCTATACTATGTAGGTACCTGGGTATGTGCATGGACATGGCCGTCGGGAACATCCCGCTCATTACCCTATCCATACTGCGCACCTGAGCAATGCCGAACCTATTACTGATCTAGGCCAAGTACGGATTACATACAGTACATACATACCACAGGGGTAATTAGCTCTCCACGTCTCCACCTCTGTGCGACCATCAGGTTAGCCGTCGATCCAAGGTGCCCTGCTTCCCCGCACCTCCACACGAGCTTAATGATGGAGAAGCCGAGGTACACCGGAGAGCATCTCGACGGATTACTCATTTAATAACACATCCAACAATAGTCAAGCCTGTTGATAGGTAGGTACTTAGGTGTGCACCTGTATGTATGTACATATAACACATATCCTATCAGGTACGAAATTAATAAGACTACCTACATATTTTGCCTGGTTACTACCTCGGTTGTGTTGGTTCCCTTCCCCTTCGCCGATCCGGGTACGGTTGATATAATAATAAATAATTACCCTGTGACAAGTCCTTTCTTTCTTGTCCACAAAACCTAATTACATTTTTTACCATCATCATCACCATGACCTCCCCGAGAGATAATAGCGATGATATCAATACCACATCCACATCCGCCAACGACCCGGATGACGTCCACCAGGCGGATCGGCCAAGCTACAGCACCTTTGCCTGCATCGGCACCGGCTTCTCGGGCATCTGCCTGGGCGCGACGCTGGCCCGATGGTACGGTCTGACGGCGGGGGGGCAGGGCGGCCACCACCACCTCCGGCTCTTCTCGCGCGACCCGGGGCCCGGCGGCACCTGGCTGGTCAACGACTACCCGGGCGCGGCCTGCGACGTGCCCAGCGCGCTCTACTCCTTCTCCTTCGCGCCCAACCCGGCCTGGACCCGCGTGCTGCCGCCCGCCGCCGAGCTGCGCGCCTACCTCGCCGCTGTCGCCGACCGCTACCGCGTCACCGACGGTATGGTCTTCAACGCCGACGTCTTCCGCTGCGTCTGGATCGAGGACCGCGCCGTCTGGCGCCTCTGGGTGCGCGTGCGGGATCCGGAGCCGGAGCGGGAGGAAGGGGAAGGGGAAGGTCAGAGGGAAGAGAGAGGGCGAGGAGGGAAATGGAAAGTCCGCGTGCTGGTGCACGAGTGCCGCTACCTGTTCTCGGCGACCGGCCTGTTCACGCAGCCGCGGGAGCTGGACGTGCCCGGACTCGAGCGGTTCCGCGGGCCCGTGTTCCACTCGGCCCGGTGGCGGTCCGACGTCGACCTGACGGGCAAGCGGGTCGTCCTCTTCGGCAACGGGTGCACCGCCGCCCAGATCGTGCCGGCCATCGCGGGCCGGGTCCGGCACCTGACCCAGGTGGTGCGGTCCAAGCACTGGGTCTACCCGCCCATCGACCGGCGGATCCCCGGCGCCGTCCGGGCCCTGCTGGCCGCCGTCCCGGGCCTGACCAGGCTGCAGCGCTTCCTCGTCTACGTACTCGCCGAGGCGTCCTGGAGAGGGTTCAAGCTGACCGAGGACGGGGCGCGGTACCGGCGCAAGATGCGGGAACGGGCGGAGGAGTACATGCGCCGGACCGCCCCGGCCGAGTACCACGACATGCTCATCCCGGACTTCGAGGTCGGCTGCAAGCGGCGCATCTTCGACTCGGGCTACCTCGAGACCCTGCACGCCGAGAACGTCACGCTGACCGACGAGCCCGTCGCCGAGATCCTGCCGGACGGGTTGCGCATGCGGAGCGGCACGGTCGTCGAGGCAGACGTCATCATCATGGCCAACGGCTTCGCCACCAACCAGTACCTCCCCGGCGTCGAGGTCGTCGGCCGCGACGGCGAGACCCTCGCCCAACACTGGGAGTCCTTTGGCGGGCCCGAAGCGTACAACTGTACCTCCCTCAGCGGGTTCCCCAACATGTTTTTTCTTCTCGGTGAGCTTCCCCCTTTCTCCCTCCCCCCTTCCTGCCTCCCCCCCCTTTGTTTTGGTTTTTCGTTTTCCTTAAAAAAAAAAAAAAAAAAAAAAAAGAGAGAGAGAGAGAGAGAGAGAGAGGCTGACACAAAATCTCTGCATGCAATTAGGCCCCAACACCGCCACGGGACACACCTCGGCCGTCATGGCGATCGAGAACGCGGTCAACTATGCGCTGCGCGTGCTGCGGCCCGCCCTGGACGGCCGCGCCGGCGTCGTCGTCAGCCTCAAGCGGCCCGCCGAGGAGGCGTTCGCGCGCCGCATCCAGAGCGCCCTGCGCCGCACCGTCTGGTCGTCCGGCTGCAGCAGCTGGTACGTCCGCGGGCCCGGCGGCAAGGCCTGGAACGCCATGACCTACCCCTGGAGCCAGGCCCGCTACTGGTACGAGAGCCTGTTTCCCGTCTGGCGGGACTGGGAGTACACGGTGCGTTTTTTCTTTAATATTTCTCATCTAATTATCGTTCTTTTGTTTCTCTCTCATTTCCGTTCTTTTTTTGTCCGCTCTCCCAACTGACACCATCTGATTATTATTCGTTATTAATTATTATTTATCAGGGTAAATTGGATCCGGTCATTCCCAGGAGGTCTTGCTATGGCCGTTGGCTCATGACCGTCACCGCTATTCTTGCGGCAGGTTTGCTTTTGCTCTCTGGGCTGGCTGGAAACAACCCAAACTCCCGACTGGCCACCTTGATGGCGTGGTGGGCGGCAGCGCTGCCCGGGTGGAAGAATCGGGCGCTGTAATTTCTACCAACGCTCTCGCCGGACGCATGACGAAGGGGTGGTGGATATAGGTAGATGACGTGACCAAATGGCTATTACGAGTAAGACGACGAAGGTAGAGAGATTTTGACTGCGCTCCCGTCTGTCAAGGAGATAAATACATGATTAGGAGGTATTCATGGTATGGTGTATTAATTTATTACCTGCTACAGAAATCACAACAGGGAGATATTGAACCCTAACACACACCCAAGGTCTCCTCGAGAGCGGGTGACCGATTTCCCCGGTCTAATTAGGTAATAAATTAATACTGGTAGATGTCCATGCCTAGACCGCCAGGGATCATGTCAAGGGACTGGTCCCAGTTGAACACCAGCCCGGCCCCAAACATGTCGGTACCGGCGGGCAGCTGAAACTGAAAACTGCTGCCCAGATCCAGCGGCGCCTCCTCGGCTTGCGTGGCGGGCCCCTGCTGCCCCGAGCCGGCCGCCGCGTCCGCATGCGCCGTGGTGGCGGTGTCATGATTATTAGCCGACATCGTCGGAGGGCGCAGGGGCGGCGGCGGGTCTTGGTCTTTGTCCGAGGCAGCTAATAATTAATTGAATAATCACGTTAATTAGGTCTGTGGTCGATTCCAAACTCTCGGGGGATTTTCCCAGGTTCTTGGTTTGTTCTTGCTCGTAGGTGACCGGAAGGGGGGGAAGAAAAGAAGCGGCAGGGGAGGTTGGGGAAAGGGTCTCACCTGAAGACCGCGACATGACGTCGGCGTGGACTTTCTGAAGCAGCCTCAGAGACCGCTGTGCAGAGATGCTGAACGAGGTCAGGTGCGCCAGGATGCCCTGGCACAGCATCCACGACCTCTCGAGGCGCTGCCTGTCGACCGACGCCAGCAGCGGGGGCGAGAGGTACCCCACGATGACGGCCAGGCCGGCCGTGAAGGCATCTGCGCGTCCGCGGTTAGCAATCGACTCAGAATAAAGAAAGAAAGAAAGAAAACGGGAAGGCGGGTTCTTACACAGCCCGTCCCACCACCACCCGCCCGTGGTGTTGGTCAGGTAGGTGCTGTGGACCAGCTCGATGAGGTCCATGGCGGCTCCCAGGCAGATCCTGGCGCAACCGGCCGCAAAAGACGTGAAGAGCTCCTGGCCGGCCGTCGCGGGGACTGCAGCACCTTGCCGTGCCGGTGAGCTCGGCTCCGTGCCCGTGCCCGTGCCCGTGCCCGGACTCGGCTCCGTGTTGTTGGCGCAGAGCTGCGTCAGGATCGGGCGGTGGAGCATGAGGCGGAGGTAGAGGAAGCTAGGTACATTGAGAAGGGTTTTTTTTAGCCAGGTTATTCAAGGCAACGTGCGGGTGTGTGCGGGTGTGCGTTCCAGTGGGGAGAATGGGTGAGAATGAAGGAGGGGGCGGAGGAGGCGGAGGAGGCGGAGAGAGAGAGAGGAAGGGGCTGAATTACCTCCCCCGGAGAACGGTCCTCTGGGCAGTAATGACGAGCTGGCGGTCTTTGTCCAGGCCGCTGATGTCGCACGGTGAGGTCCAGGACATGATGGGGGGCAGCTCTCTCTCGTATCGGGAGAGCTTGGCGTCCAGATCCGAGATGGCGTCCATGCCGCGCGATTTCTGGTCAAACCACCACGGCGGGCCGCTCCCCGTTCCGCCGGCGGAGGGTTGGTAGACGTTGGAGAGGATCTCGCCGAGGATGCGGCATTGTCGGATGTGCTCCACGTAGAAACACATCTTGGAGGGGACGCCGTCGTCTTGTGGACCGGCTCGGTGTTGCCGGGGGGTCTCGAGTGTAGCCTCTCCGAACTCGACGGTACTAGGAAGCGGCAGGTCCGGCAGATGGGCCGTCATCGTCGGCCGCCCGTAAGTCATGCTGACGATCCTGCAAATTGGTGTGATAATTAACGGGCGAGCGTGCCAAGGTTAGAAAACAAAGCACAGGCGGAGGGGGGAGAGAGGGCGGAGGGGAGAGAGAGAGAGAGAGAGAGAGAGAGAGAGACTGGGAATAAGAGGTAATTACTCCTTCTTTCTTCTTTCTTCTTTACTTACATGTCCAAGATGACACAGCCATGCCAGGTCCGCCTTCGGATCTCCGTCTCGAGCGGCGGCCGCGACGTCCTGTCCGTGTCCGTGTGCAGGCCGAGCCCCTGAGCGACGCGGCATGCGAGGCCGACCGCGTTCCAACACCGGCTCGGGAACGGCGTGCTCTGGAGGAACAGGGCCATGAGGAGGAGCGACTGGACGACGCCGACGTTGTGCATGTCGATGAAGTCCAGGCCCACGAACGCCTTGCCCCGGTTGAAGAAGGTCTCGATGGCCGAGGCCTTGTCCCCGAGGCTGAGGTCGGAGAATTGGGCGCCGAGGGCGAACATGGTGTTGAGGGCGCAGTGGAAGACGATGGTCCCCGCGTCCGCCCCGGGGCTGCTCCCCAGCCCGAGGCCCGGGAGGGAGGGCTCCGCCGGCTGCTCGTGTGAGGGCCGCCAGAGGCTCTCGTATGCCCGCAGGAAGGTGGCCTTGTCGAAGAGGGGGTACAGCCAGTAGACCCGCTCCCAGAACCGGCTCAGCAGGTGATCGGCGAGGTGGCGCGGTGGCAGCGCGAACTTGTCCGCCTGGGCGAACTGGGCCCTCCCGCGGGGGCCGGTCCGCGCAAAGTTGACAGAGAAGGCGGGGACGTTGGCCGGGTTGGCCTCCTGGTGCCGCGGCCGTTGTGGCTTGACCGATGTGTAGGCCTCCTTCATGAAAGAGGCGGCCGAGGAGCTCCCGTAAAACTCGTTAGCCGCCTCAAACGCCTGCGACACGTCGTGCTCCGTGGCAACGGTGCCCATGGCGGTGACGCCGGCCGTCGACTCGGTGGCCTCCAGCCGTTCGTGGTCCGGGTTCGGCGACGTCACCGTGACCTGGAGTCGTAGGTTCGGCGGAGAGTCATGGTCCCGGAGGCCATGGGCCGGGCGCGGGACCGGGATGCTAGTTTCGCTCGGCCGCTTCCCGGGATGGAGCGGGGACGGAGACAGAGTCACCGGCGGCGGCCCGGACGCATCCTCGGCCTCCTCTGTGGAGTCCAGCGGCGGGATCGGGAGGCCGTGGGCTGTGCATGTCTTCTCAAGGCGGCGGATCCGGTCATGGAGGACCTTGATGTAGCTGTCGGGGAACAACGAGGAGGAAAGAAAGAAAGGGGGCCCGTGTCAGCGAGAAGAGCACCAAGTCAAGTTAAAATGGGGACGGAACGCTCACGCTTCGTTGCTTGCCGTCCGGGCATTCTCAAGGGTGTAGACACAGTGGTGGAGCGACAGTGACCGGCGCTGGCAGGTGGAGCAGATCGGTTTGGCCCCGTCGCACCTCGACTTGCGCTCCCGGCACGGCTCACACGCCAGAGGGATCTTTCTCCGTCGCCGCTGCTCGACGCGCTCGCTGCGTCGTTCTGAGGCCATAGTTCGGGATGACGCCGAAGTAGCAGCAGGAACTCGGGTTATACATATGAAATACGGGGTGTGCAGAGGAAAAAGGGGGGAGAGAATTGAGGTTAGGTCTGCAGCTCCGAACACGCCATCTCAGGGGTCTCAACAGCTGGAATTCCAACAAAACAATGTCCCTCACCCTCATGCCACCTTTGGTTCTGATGAAGGAGGGAGCATTGGCAAGACCGTCGGGGGGCGGAAACAACCCGAAAAATCGGATTTGTTCCGTAGCACCGAAGACAGGGATCATAGACTTAATTACCCGTTTGGGCTACAACAGGGGCACGGCTCCTCCCACAGGTCATTTGCTGAGCACCTATGTTTGCAATCTTCCATTTCTTGTCTTTGTAACCCCATCATCAAATGTTTTCCTGTTTTTCTCTCTGAGCTAAAATGCTGAATTTCATCAACAATCCCTTCACAACCATCATATATATATATACACCTCAGTTCCGTTTACCAGAATGTCAACAATGACGAATAATTATTAATGCTCGAATTTGGAGCCGCGCAATCTCCTGGGAAATCAGAGCAACCCCCCAATCTCTTTATAATACAGTTTCTTGATAGCACACGGTTGATCTATTATTATATCTCCTACGTACTTCAATATTGACCTCGTCACGACTTGCTGATCCACAAATACACCGTCTGCACGGCCCCGTCCCTCTTCTCGACCCAACCCATGTCCCTGACCGTCCGGGCCATCATGACCTCGTCGTCGCCCGTGCAGTGCTCCTTCCAACCCCACTTGCCCCCGCCCTGCGGGTACACCTCCCAGAACTGGTTCCTGGCCTTGTCCGGGTTGTCGGCCCCGAACCCGACCAGCAGCTCCGCCATGGTCACGTTGGCCGGCACCTTGGCCGCGTGGAAGGGCAGGTCGGCATACGTGCCGGCGACCAGCGTCCAGGGCGGGACGGGGCACTTGAGGACGATCACCTTGGCGTGCTCCGTCGGGAAGAAGTAGTTGAACAGCGGCTCGACCCCGGCCCCGCCCGTGCTGTTGATGTGGTTCGCCGCGGGGAAGTCCGGGTCGACCACCGGCGCCGGCCCCGGGAACCGCCCGGAACCCGCCAGCCCGGACACGTACTGGTACACCACCCCTTGTGCGTCCACCGCCACCGCCGCGCCGTAGCCCACCTGCTGCTGCTGCTGCGGGCCGCCCACCACCGCGGACGGCGTGTACGGCGGCGGCGGGTAGCAGGGGGGCCCGTAGAATATCACGGGCTGCGGCGGCGCCGGGCCGGACGGGTAGTAATAGGGCATGCCCATTCCGGCCATGGGCATGGGCATGGGCATGGGCATGCCGGGAGGCACCAGCATGCCCGGTACAGGCATTCCCGGCATTGCCATGGGATAGTACGGTGCTTGGACGGTGCGAAAGGTGCCCGGGGGCGGGGGGCCGAGGTCTGGTGGAGGAAGGGGGGCGCTGGTAATGCCCGCGAAGGGGGGAGGCGGACCGGGGTCGCGGCCGAAGGTGGGATTGTTACCGCTTCCTCCGAGAAGGCTCATTGCCAGGTTGGGTTCAACCTTTGATAAAGAACTTGAAAGCCAATCGGGGACTTGTTGCGGCGAGTAGAATGCGCCGTTGAGGGGCAAGGTAGGTAGGAGAATCTATATACACACAAAACGCAGTTCTATTCTCATAATAGCAGAAGAACGTCACCACATGACGCCACCACCATAATTAGCTTCTTTGTCACCCAGCGCACATCGTGATATAGAGCCCTTGCACGTGTAACCGGTGGGGTCTTTGTTGGTGCTGTTGACGAGCTGAGACGATGACTCCCCGCTGGAGAAAGCCAGTGTTCGAGAAGTGGCTGAGATGACCGTGAGCAGGTGTAGTCATGGCTCCGCTACTCGGGATGGATGTAAATTATCAGGGCAACCGGCAGGCTCGTAGAAGCAAGGGTACAATCATGGAAAACTGGAAGGAAAGGGGCTGTTTGAAGGACAACCTAGCGTCAATCTTCCGGATTCTACATATGTGCATCGTTTCAAATAGTGCCTGGATGGTCTTGGGTTTGTTGACCTGGTATTGAGGTTAATTCTTTCAAGCCAGCTTTTGGATGCCAGGCCCACGTTTGCGATGACTTGATTGATATTGTGGCAAGGAAGCAAAAGCAGGCGACTCATGCGAACAACTCCTCAAGTGATCGACCTCGTAATTATGTGTTGTCGTTGACCTAATCAAGGAAGAGACCATGACTATCCGTCCAGACTCGCCTATAATAAAGGGAGATCCTAACACAGGTAGTCATGACCACAGTACAAATATCTCAGAAATTTTGGGTTCATCTCAATTCAACAGGTCACGAGAATTCCACCTCTTGCATTCCGCGTCTTCGTCTCGAGAGACAGGCCATGATACATGCCACCGAGGTGGTCTGTGGGTACATATTACATCCAAGCGCGGCCGCACAGCTGGCCAACTCTCGTTGACTGTTGATTGTCTGTGGTGGCCATAAGAACTGTAATTAATTGGTGCCACGTCTCCAAAGAACCGCCAGATCTCTCACTAATACCTCAAGAAATAATTATCAGATCCAGTGAATGGTATTCATACATAATGTTATGACATAAATTACCCCAAAATTCCTATAACGCCCGCCGAACCGTGATCCTCCCCCCGCCTAATTAACTCCTTACCCTGGCACCAGGCGCTTGGTATGATCTTAGAAGTACAAGATTGAAATGAGAAGATGAAAAAACATGAAAGAAAATAAGAGAAAAAGTAAAAGAAAACACAGAAAAAAATATTAAAATAGATGTAAAACAAGACATAATAATTAACACAATAAAGATTAATAAAATAGTCGCTCAATTCCAGCCGCCGCCCCACCATGTCGCCGCCGGCTTGACCACTTTGCCCTCGCGCTTGACACCCTCCTTCCGGTTGTCCTTCTCGTCGACCAGGCTGCGGAAGTAGACCTCGGTCTGGACGGTGGCGCTGTAGGCCTCGGCCGTCCAGTCCCAGGCGTTCTTGCGGGCCGGGTCGGCGCCGGCGGCGAGGAGGGTGCGCAGGATGGTGACGTTGCCGGTGCTGCTGGCGTAGTGCAGGGCCGTGTTGCCGTCGACGTCGGCCCGGGCGAGCGCGGCGGCGGCGCCCCCGGGGGCGTAGGTCAGCAGGATCTGCAGGGCCGTGTCGTCCCCGGACAGGCTGGCCTCCATGATGGCGTCGCGGCCCCGCACGTCCTGGCGCAGGATCGAGCCCGGGTCGTGCTTGCAGAGGAAGAAGACCACGTCCGTGTGCTTGCCCGCGGCCGCCAGCATCAGCGCCGTCTGGTGGTCGTCGTTGAGGGCGGGCCCTTCGGCCTCGTGGCCGAGCTCGACCAGGAGCTCGCAGATGGCTAGGTGGCCGAGCGACGCGGCCAGGTGCAGGTTCGAGTTGGCGTTGCCCGCCGGCGAGTGGTCCGGGTTGTGGAGGAGGTGGGGGTGCGACTTGAGGATGCGCCGCACGAGCATCGCGTCGTTGGCGTGGATGGCCCGGCGGATGCGGATGGCCGGATCGATCCTGGCGTAATTAACATTCAAAGCGTCAATTTTTGGTGAAAAGAGAAGATCGGCATGATGGGTCTACTTTTTTTTTTTTACACGTACATGGTATTGGCGATGCGATGTTGCAGTGATCTCGGGACGCCGGAATGCTTTGAGATGAGATCGAGTGAACGTGCGAGCGAAGTGATCAAAACGATCTTGATCACTCACTCCGTATGTGTCAGCGCATTACGCGGGGGGGTTTGCGTGATGAAAAATTCAGGCTCAGGCAAGCTCCTGGTTGTTTTCTTGTGTGCGTGCAGATGATCTCTCATCCTCGCTGAATGAGAACCCTCCAATCCATTACCATGGACACGGTTGCGTCACGCTCGCATGGAGGGGCGGGGCAGCTGAGCGCCCCGCAGCCCGCGTATATTGTGTGCAGCGGAGAGAGTACTCCGTACGCGTACTGGGTTCTGTGCATGTATGTACATATGTATGTAGGGCAGATTCGCTAATTGCAAACTCCAGCCTGCAAAGTCACCTGCATCATCGCCGGGAATGTTGCACCAAATAAAACAACCCGAGTTCAAGGGGTATTTTGCAAAAAGTGCAAGAAGAAAAAGAAAACCTCGCTAACCATAGTCCTCCACAGACATACATACCCGTCAGCGAACCAGAAAAGAATATGCATGAGATGCAAACCCATCGACCCAATTTCAGGACCGCTCAATTCCAGTCTTCTCCAGGTATCGTGTCCGCAACCACCCTTCAACCGACGTATGACAGCAATAACAACCCTCTATAAAGATTAAACCCAACAACCGCCATTGTCAATCAGCCATGGAAACTGTGTAAAACCCCACTGAGACAAGTCGTGCCATGCTGACGCGCAGACTGCCCTCCACTACACACGACGAGTGTCGGGTGTGCGTGCGACGGATCTCAAGCGCCGAGGCATCGGCATTGCATTCTCGAACATTCCCCGTCGGGTTCTAATTATGCCGGAACCACCGATCGGATCGATGCGCCACGTCACTCCCCTCCTCCTTACACCTTGACACCACACTGAGGGCAGTACGGCGAGGTGGTGCCGGAGCCGCACTGGGCGCAATACCGCACCGCGTCCTTTTGCTGCGGAGCCGGGGGCGCGCCGGCGCTCTGGTAGGGCGGGGCGTTCTGGTAGGGGGCGCCGCTCTGGTACAGCGGAGCGGGCGGGGCAGGGGCGGCGGTGGGCACGGGCCCGGCGTAGTTCAAGGGCTGGTAGCTGTACGAGACGGACGTCGGCACGCGGGTGCTGCGCTTGACGCACCACACGATGAGCAGGATCCATGCGGTCAGCTTGAGGAGACCGCCGATGACGAAGCAGGCGACGGCGCCCCAGAGCATGCCCGTATTGTGGTCGCACGAGTAGTAATAGTCGTCGTACGAGCAGTCGGCGTTGGCGGTCCACGCGCCCACCAGCGCTCCGCCGATGATGATGAGGAGGATGGCGGCGATGAAGAAACCGAGGGGCCACCATTTCGAAAACCGGCTCTTTGGCTGCGGAACAGCCACGGCGGTAGCCGGTGGAGGGTACGGGTAGGTCATGTTCTGCGTATTCGACATTTCGTACGACATTTTGTTTGCTTCTTCTCTTCCCTTTCGTCGAGAGGAAGCGAGCGAAACAGAAAACGAGTGATCTGGTGGTGACGAAAAAAAAAAAAAAAAGGCCGGCAAAAAGAGGACGAAGACTCCGAAGAGACACGACCAAGATTAAGCAAGAGTCAGAAAAGCGAACTAAAGTGTTGAACAACGTAGTCCCGCTTTTTGTCGGGGACGATTTCTCTTAATACTCGTTCCAGTCATCCGCATCTCCGCGCCCTCCAACCCTCTCAACGCCTCACACGATCGCGCTTGTTCCCAACGTTCCAGCCTGGTCCTTGGATCTGCGTGAAACGCTGCCCCAATAACCTTAACCTATTTCTGTCTGGGGCTTGCAATGCGAGAAGCTGCTGCTGCTTACTCTGGCGGTCGGGTAGCATTCTCCCGTGGCACCCACTCGCAGGGGGGGCAGATGGCCCTCTAATTGGCCTGCACAGCCAATCGGCAATCTTGGTTATACTGGATTGGGCATAGATGGACAGTAACCTTGCTCAGCCGCAGCTTCAACTTCACCGCAGTGCGAGCCCTTCTGCAAGACTGATCCCAGCAGTCGCTGGGCTGTGCATGCCATATGCACGGGAAGCAAATACTCATCTTCTTCACACAGGAGATTTAAAATCGCTAAGCAAACTCGGTCCCAAGATTTTTGTCCTTTTTAGGCATGCTTTTGGCCTAAGCACACGTGTACGGAGTACTGTGTGGACCAAAAAGAACGCAACGTGGACCGTGTGCTTGGGTCTACCATCTACGGAGTACGGATCCGTACATAGTAATGACAGGGGTGTTGTTCTTGTGGGCACAGCAGAGCAGCACCGTCTGAAACCGCCAATCCAAGCCAGAGGTAACCAATCATCACACAAAACTTTTTCCTACCCCCACTGCCTCTCGAGGCGACTGTGGCTGCGCGCAGACAGTCACACCATTTATTCCGCACTCCCTTGGTCACCGTGACAGCCATACACAGTAGTAAGGCGTTGCCGAGGCTGAACAACGAACGACAAAGTTCACACCTGGCGACTTCCCTCCTCTCTCTTCCCCGGAGACAGGAGACGGGATGCCTTTGATGTCTCAGCTTGATGTCTCCTGCAGTGCCATGTATTAGAGCAATAGAGGTTATCAACTTCCCGCAGGTACCACGGTCATCACGCCTGTCTCGTTCTCAAGCTGCAGACCGAAGATCTGGGGCTCGTCCACCTCAACTTGACACTTTCAATTGGTAGAAAAGATTGCCAGTTGCCCTGAGGAAATCCAAAAAAAAAAAAAAAAAAAGAAAATGTGGCAGGTTATTTCTTGATTTTGGATGGAAGCTCTAAGCGCAGCATTAAATAGGGTAGAATGAAGCGTGAAAAGAAGGCAATAATCTGGGCTGTGCGCTGCTGCCAGGGTTCAGACTCTTCAACCTTTCGCGCGTCCCTCACGTTTTGGATACAAAATATCTAACGCAAGTCGCCAGCTTCCCCAGCAATAAAGAAGTTAGTCCCTATAGGAGTTAAAAGCTTGAAATTTTTTTTTACGGGAGCTATGGCCGGAGATAAATTCGAATCCAGAACGAGGCCGTCGAAACAGCTGCTAACCGCGCCTGGGAGAAACTAATTATCCAAGAGAACAAGACGAGATGCCTCTCCTCAGACCACGGCACCGAGCTCTTTAGCAGGCTCATCCCCAAGGTATGAGACACTGACATGACCATTTGTTCTGCTTAATACTGACAAGCTCCAGTCCACGTTATCCACGATCCTGAGCATTCTGTCTCGTCAACTCCGACGACTCCTTCCGGCCCTCCGACCGCGAACTGATGCATCGGCTCCCCTTCACCCGGCATCTCTGCCTGCCCTTCTGGACACGTCATCGCCCGTTTCTGGAACCGAACGTGGCGACGGGGAATCAGAGAGCTCTCGGGCGGCAGCAGGTGTTCGAGCTGCAGATACGAGGGAGCTAGCGGGCGGCTCCCTCTGGGATAAGGCATAATTATGATGCTTTACGGCTTGAAAAGCCCGAACAGATTGCTGAGTATGAGAATCTCTTGTCCGAGGCCCTCGCTAAGGGTAAGTCTTGGACCCCCAAGTGGTTGCTCTATCTGAATGCTGACACAAGGCGATGCAGCCCAGACGCATACGCTGCAGCGAACAAGCGAGGAAGATGTCGGCAAGACCATAATTTACTTTCCTCGAGACCCTATTACGCGCTAAAAGCAGCTGGAAAGGATAGCCGAGCTTGGCCTAGAGCACATGAATCAACAACAGATCAGCACGACGCTGCTGGGGCATAAAATTGTCCTGCAAGACGTTGTAGCCAACATCGCCGGCATCGTGAAATGGGCCGAAGAGGTCGTCAGGTCTGCCGTCAGGGATCTCCCTTACGCATCCATCGTGATGGCCGGCGTCTCTCTTTTCCTTCCGCTTCAGAGGTCGTAATTAACGCATTGGTGGCGCTATCGAAGATCTTCACCAGCATCCTTGACGACCTCAAAGGCGACCCCTCACAGAGAAGCTACATCATCAACGACGCGCTTGACGAGTGTACCGGGGACCCCGACCGGCTTCTCGGGCTTATAGCAAAAAAAATCGTCAGAATGCCAAAATGTAAAGTGGCTGATATCCAGCCGCAACTGACCGAGGCCCCGAGTCTCCTACGGAGCATCTCGGACGGGGTTGCTTTGATGCTGGCCCTCGAGAAATCGGTCGAGGTGAGCGTTCCGCTACACCATCTAATTAACGAAGCCACACGCTAACGTTCTATTAGGGGATAGCAACAGGGGCGCCACTCCTCATCGACCGAGTCCGAGGTGCATGTCGATTTGTCCTCTAATTACTACAAGTGGGCAATCGAAAACGCCCCGCTGCAGACATAATATGCTTCGGCACTAGTATTCGGTCCCTCCGGTAGTATGATTAACAAGGACGCAATTCAGATGCGAAGAGCCTCGATGGATCTTCCAAAAACCGGTCATGCCGCGTAACTGGACTTGCCTACAAACGCTCGAGGGCCATACCCGCGCTGTCTACTCGATTGCCTGGTCGCACGATGCGACCAAGCTCGCATCGGCGGTTGACTTCGATACATTCGGCCCTTGGATCACACGTCAAGGAGAGGAGCGACTGAGGCTGCCACCCGAGTATCGGCCATCATCTGCAGCAATAATTATCTGGGACCTTGACAGCCATCGGCTGTGCTTCCGGCCGCATCTTGTTTCTTCGGTTCGCAGACAGCAGTCCTACCGCGTAGCTGCATTGTCTGTCTCATATTAATGCCTTGGTGTAAGACGCTTCTGACACTTGGTTCTCTTTCGAGCTCTCTTGCTTGTCCTAAGTGTCGAAAAGCAAAAGGGACGCCGCAATTGCCCGCCGCAATTGCCCGCCAGCAATTGCACCTTAAGTATGGGTATTCTGACACTAAGGAGTAATTATTACGTAGGATCAACCGGAAGACAAAGACACAGCTCGTCATAAACCGGTCATGATCCCGCACTGAAACAGAGCAGATACTTGGTTGATTAACTAATTATTATACGCGAGATTGTCTCGGCATATAATCGCATCACTCGGATTTAACGCCCTGACAAGGATTGCAGCCAAAACGTGGCGACAAGGACGAACAGAGACTTGGGAACTACTGCTAGACTACCATGCTTCCATCAAACACGAGAACTGCAGCATCTTCTTCTGTCCACGCATTCATCCTGCTGGGAAAAAAAAGCCCAGGCCCAGGCATATCCCGCACTCGGCCTTCGTTGCTAAACTTTTCACTTTGCCCTCTGTTTTACAGGCCGACAACAACGGCGCCAGCAACCGCCGCAGCGGCGGCCACCATGAACACAGCCAACCCGGTCTCCTTGGGCGCGCCGGCGGTGGGCAGGCCGGTCGTGCGGCCGGAGTCAGCCGTTCCGGTGGGTTGCTCCTCCTCCGAGCCTCCGTTGCCGTCGTCGTCGCCGCCGCCGCCGCCGCCGGCACCGCCGGTGGGCGAGACGTAGGGCTCGCTCGCGCCGCTCGTGAGCGAGGGCGAGACGGACGAGGTGGTGCTCGCCTCGGAAGCGCTGGTGGTGTGCGAGCCACCGCCGCCACTGGTGTGGCCGTGATCACCGTCGTTGCCGCCGCCGCCGTGGACGGCGTGGACGAGATCGAGGACGGCCTTAGTGCAGGACTCGGAGTCGGTGACGATGAGCATCTGGACCTGGGCGCCGACGACGCCGCCGCAGCGGTCGGCGATGCTGTGGGCGGCCGGGACGGCCTGGGCGATCCAGGCGCTCGAGTGTTCCTTCCAGGTCGACCAGGCGGAGCTGAGGGAGGCGGGCGGGGTGACGGTGGCGGTGAGGCTGGGGTCGCACTCGGTGGTGAGGGAGCTCTGGATGAGCTCGGTGGCGGTGAGCAGGTCGCCGTCGCGGTCGTTGCCGGCCAGGACGCCGCCGACGTGGAGGACGGACGAGGCCAGCCAGGAGGCCAGCGCCGTGTTGGTCTCGGGCGGCTGCGGCTGGCCGACCGACTGGGCGAACGAGTTGTACAGCTGCCAGCAGGTCGACGACTTGGCCACGTCGCCCGTGCTGATGGTGCTCAGCGCCCGCGTGACCTCCGAGATGTGGGAGCTCACGTCGCCGGGCACGTCGGAGACGTCCCCGCGCAGGCTCGAAAACTCATCGCTCACCAGGTCGGACAAGCCGTCGCGGTCGTCGAGCCGGAGAAAGCGAGCCGCCGCCGGATGCAGCACCGCCGGTGGCGTCACTGCCGGCGGCTGCGGCTGTGGCTGCTGCTGCCCCGGCTGGACGAGCGCGAGGGCCGCGCCCGTCAGGGCACCCAGCAGTGTTGTGATGGTGGCGATCCTGCTGCTGCTGTGCATGTCGAGGGTGTGGGTGTTGTGTGGTATTAGGCGTGTGGGTGGTTTGTCTGTCTAAAAGTCGGGTGCGTGACTGACTGACAGACTGACTGTCGAGAGAGGGTGTGTGAAAAAAAGGACGAGAAAAAGAGTGAGAGAAAGAGTGAGAGAAAGAGGGTGATGGGGAGTTGGGCGAGGCGCGAAGGAGGGCGCTTTACAGGGTCGGATGGACGTGTTTGCTCGTTGAATAACGCCTTACATATATATATATACGTATGTATGTACGTATATATTTCTATAGTGTAGCGGACACGTACATGTCTCTCCGTCATGTCTCTCCGTCGTACCGGGGTCTAGACGCGTCCTCTTGACATTACCCGCCCCATCCCGGGTGTTTCCTCGACATGGCTGACATGTAAACTTGGCAGGCGGGGGAGCCCTGTGGCTGCAGGACGCGTTGCCCTATACCTGTCAAACAGCCCAGCAATTGGCCAATCCCGGTCGTGAAACAACCAAAACCGGTTGCTGGCTCGTATAGTCAGACACAATGCCGAACACGGCCAATCACCCAATTGTCGGAGTGACGTTTCCCTCGAGGAGACTGTTTGATTAATCAACAACAAATATTACAATCGCGAAGACTTAATAATCCTCTGTATGATTCCATCGGTCCACTCTTAAACACTTTGCAGATCCCCAAACGCCCTGGCTCAGCTGGAGATAGGTCCGGAAATAACAAACAACTTATTTTAAGTCATAGCACGTAATTAATCCTCACCAAAATGGATCATGCGTCGATGCTGTAAATAATGGGCACAATAGTGTCTCGCTGACATCACTTTCCCACCGTTTTCTCCCGCCTTCCCGCGTTCCCTTCCTCTAGCCCTCTCTCTCTTGGGGTATCATTTCGCGTCCAGGTCAAGGGCCCCCACCTCCTCAGCATCGTGTCTTTTCTGACAGCGTTCCTGGTGACGGCGGGCCGGTCGATCTTGACGGCGCAAGGGTTGCCCTGGGCTCCCTGGACCTCCTGGACGGTGGGGCAGCCTGGGCTGGTGGCGTTCTCGACCAGCGTCAGGAACTCGGGGCACTCCGGGATGTCGCAACCTTGCGAAGGTAATCGGCGTCCTCCAGCCCGTGGAACCGAAGGTAGGCGTTCCATTTTGCTTGAAAGATCATAAGTCCGTTTGCGGAACTGTGACTATCGGTCTCCTTGGGCGGGACGCACGAATGGAGATGTCCGCCCTCGTCCGTCAACCGGAAGAGGTACCACTGGAACATATACTTGTTCTTGTCCTCGGAGCCCCGGGCCGGTTCGGTGTCGTTCGGCCTCAGCAAGAAGGAGCCCTCGTCAGGGAGGATTCCCGCGGGCGAATAGCCATCATTGAGCCGCTGGATGCCCCAAGAGAGCTCGAAGGTGGCGTTTGACCCCCGGATGGCCGTCATGTTCTGAACCGCAAAGATGATGGGGAATATCCGGGCTTCTCTGTACGTCTCGTTGCGGGGGAAGACGGCGTCAATCTTGATCTGCTGCCGTGCCGGTGCCTCCTTCTGCGCGCTGGCTGCGACCGCCAGCGCCGACGTTGTCCACAGCGAGAATCTCATGGTGGCAGCAATAATGAATTGAGAGATGAAAACGGCCAGCTTTGCTCGGGGTGAGAAGATAATAAGGTAAGGTATTGTCTCGATGGGGAAGGGTGCAACCGTCCGAAAACTGAGCAAAGATCGTCTCATTTTCATTCAGTCGCGATGCCAAGGAGTACCGGGTAGGCAGAGAGATTCAGGGGCATTTTCCGAGTTTTCGGAAGGATCCCACTACGGATTAATACTACGGAGTACCTCGTTAGCGTGCTAGAGCGAGTGGTTTGGGTCCTCCGTGCCGTGTGTTCCACGGTTACATTGGCCCTGTCTAGCGTATCTGTTAGCGTGCCGGTGTTTAACCTAATCTCGTAAAATCTTAGGCGGCAAGGCCAGCCGCATCGAGATTTGAGGCGCAGTGCCTCAACAACCACTATGGCGGTTTTTAGAACTGCAATGTGGGTACGAACATACATACATACTGTATGTACTGTATTGTACATCATTACATGCCTAATAAACAGACTACTTCACCTTATTTTTTGTTGTTATCGCTGTGTTGGGCTGTGTTGGGTGTTGGTCAAACGTAGGTAATATTCTGTCTGGAATTGGATTTCCTTCGAGGTAACTCGTGCAGTGCTTCGAGAAAGAAGTGACCCACGACAAAAAAAAACCTTGTCGACTCTTGTCGCTGGGCTTGAACGCCTGTTTTCAGGGAAAATAATTAGCTGAAGCGCCCCATGAAACCGTCCCATGAGGTTAGGAAGGCTGAATGAGAGGTGCCATCTTTGTCTTTTGCAGTTCGCTGACTCGCGCGCCTTCGGCTGGATCCGAGTCCCACCTACCAGGGCGACGCCCGCACCTTGCCTGAATCAGTAGAGGAACCCCTCTACGTCCGTACTAGGGAGTGCTTGCGGAGTGTTCCCGACACTAGTGTATGTGGGCATGTACTGTATGTAGTGTATGTATGTACT